>NC_051322.1:53728042-54955542 GCF_015220235.1 Choloepus didactylus | reverse complement strand
TGCAACTGGCTATGAAAAGACCACCCGAAGTCCTCAAAATTTTGAAGTTACATTTTTTTCCAGTCTCACTTTTAAATTGCTTTGACCCTAAAGTGGGTAGCTGCATTCAATATCTTCATTATAGTTGAATGAGTTTGCAGCCCATCTACAGTAATTCCGAAAATGAAAACATAATGGCAGTCAAATAAACATAGCTTTGTATGGCTGTGAAATAATAAACCATACAACTTTAATTCCAGAATATATGTTGGAATATTCAGGATTCTAGATTTTATGGATTACTTTAGAGGCATTCAATTTCACAGAAATCATTCAGAAAGGAAGAAAAATGTATAAATGCCAAGTTTTTACAAAGCTCTGCCTTCATGTGGTAGCCATATGTGTGCAGGATTCTATACCAGTATGTGTGGTCCCAAGTTTTGAGTGGTACTATCTAAAATATAGATGGCATCTAAACCTGTTTTTATTGGAATGTGAAAAACTGTTAACATGTTACTCAAGTGTAGCTTAATTTGATAAAGTTGTTTTACATGTTGGTTGATATTTTTCTTTCTTCAGTATACTACTTGGTCTCATTCAGTCTGTGATTGTTCTTTCACTTCCCAATAGTAATATTTCTCTTGTCTTCTTGTATAAAGATGAATAAAACCTTAGACCGAGAATGTAGAGGAGGTAGAGCTGGCTCAGGAGCCGCAGATAAAAGTTGAGAATAGTAGTGCATAGTATTTCCGGCAAGGGTTAAAGTGCCAGCCACACACAAGACAAAAATAAAAACCTATCTTTTCCTAAATCTGGCAAAATATTAACCTGTACGGATAGGGAAAAAAGGTTTTGAAATATTTCTTTAGGTACTTAAGTTCAATATCAAATGAATGTATGAAAAAATAAATCACTACTTATGCCCCTAAACACAAACTCCGAAATCCATCCAAGGACCCAAAACCATCATCTCCTCTAAGCAAAAAGTATCAACTTTGGGAGTACTTGGGTGTCATTCTTGACAATGGAGCGATAACACATAAAGGAACACGGGGAATCTTACTGAAGGCTGGACCAGTATTATTTTTAGCACTCATTAGGGTGTGTGGAAGCCCCATCCATCTCAACCTTTGGAGGACCAAGTACTACCAACTTGGTAGACAAAACACCCACTAGATTTCAGCATCCCTTACCATTATATTCCATGTGAAATAATTACTTAGAATTGGTGAACACTTGGTTTTCATTAAGCACTGCTGAATAGACTCACAATTACTTTCCATGCTTCTTATGTAAACAGACATCAAAAAATATATAAATTGCCCAATATATGTGATGAAGGCAACACAGATGTTAAAGAAAGAAAACTGTTTCATCTTTTGCCAACAAAAGAAAACCTAATTAGCAACTGGAAATATGTTAACATGCCTAATTAGTAAACATTTTTTCTTGCATAATAAAATTTATTTAGGGGGTATGAACCACTATATATTCAGTTATCTGCCTCCCAACTTTTGAACATTGTGTTCCCATTCTTTAATTAAAACCCGAAATTTATCTACAGTCAAAATGTCATTCATTCAACAATTTGTTGAATGGCACATCCATCAAATTGTGCTATGCACCTACTAATCTATTTAGCATTTCATGAATAAACACAAAAGACAATATATAACGCTTATAAGTTTTAGGTATTATGTACAGGTAACCTGAACAAGAACATAAAGTTTAAAATGGTGCAGTCTCTCCATTACTCAGATCCTCCATTAAGAACTTAAGCATCTACAGAATTAAACTTTCCATTTCTTATTAATGCATGATTTAACTCCCAGCTTTTTTCTTACACTGACTCCATAGTACTCACTTTACGATATTTTGCATGTGAAAATCTTGTATCAGTGAAACAAACAAACCTGGAACTGAGAATCTCATTTGAAAAAGATTAACTTCTTTTTTTCAAATGTTAATTCCAACAATAAAGATTTTGCTAAAGGAGGGATTAATGGTAAAGGAATTCTGTGTCCATGAAACCTGACCTCAAAGGAATTAATTACAGAAAACATATTAGGTGCCAGTTCAAGTAAATGTTCAATTTAAAATGTCAGTTGCAAAGCATAAATCTCTCTGAAAAGTTTTAAGTCATGGTGTCAAAGTTGCAACATGGAGTCCAAACCAGTTATGAGAATGCTCTATTCATAATTTTATATAAATATCCTCTAACATATGTTTTACTTTCTTCTACTTATCTATATTATGTTCTACTTATATTATGTAATATCTTCATGTAACATTTTCAGGTTGCTTTAAATACCAAGTCCAGTGGTTAATTTGTGTTTTGTTTTTCTTAATATTGCTATTTTATTTCAAATCTAGTGTAGTATCTGCCTGAGTAATGTGTATGTATTACTTTACAGAAAGCTTTCTTTTAAGGTGGAGCATTTCGAAAGGCCTTTTAAAGTTATATGAAGGGATGAAGATCCATCAAAAGCCATCCCTAGTCTAATGTGTGTGTGTGTGTCTGTGTGTGTATAAAATATAAAATACACAAATACATATTTAAGCAAATATATGTGCCTGTATGTGTAATATATGTGTATGTATATGTATGTGTGGGCATATATGCATACATCTATAAACATACATGTTAGAACAATGTGTAAAGAGCCTTTAAATTAACATTTGTTGAAAGTTAGATGTTTATCAGCCTTTGTGCAAAATGTCAGTGATGCATTTGGGAAGGCAATGCTCTATTCTCAGTTTCCTTATTTGTCCACTATGTAATCCTCAATAATTTACTTGATATCCATGCCACATACCCATACCCAAACCCCCTACCTCTTTTTGTAATCTACATTATGGGTTGTAATTTTGACTGCTAAAGCATTTGAGAACTTCACATGGAATATTCTGTAATAAATACATAAATATAGGTAATGTATTTTTCTATTATGAATAATAAGTTCTTTTTTCAATCTTTTTTTCTCAGTCTTGTTTACATGCTATTTTTTCCTTTCATAAAATCTAAGTCGCTAAGTCCCTTTTGAAAAAAATCTGATATATATATATATATATGCATAAGTACTTTTGTATTTTGTGATGGACTCTAGCAAGAAAGGTAATGTTTTAAAAATGCATAATATACATTCTTCATTTACATTATACTAAATTAATGTAATACAGTGGATTTTTTAAAATATCATTACCACATGTATAGAAACATTTAAAGAGAGATGTTTGTCACTCATATGTTTTTTTACTGAGGCTTTCATAACCACCCAAAAGGTCCTTGTTGGTCCACTAAAGCAAATAAAAAAGAAAAAGAAAAAAAAATCCTTTCTTTACTATAGAAATTGTGAAGTGAAAAGACAGTTCTTATACTAGGATGATATTTGCAAGTAAATAAGAGGTACTTTTTTGAAGGTATTTTTGAAAGGTAAGGAGGCATCATCTCAAGAAAATAGATTGCAGCGTAATAGAAAAACCAGATGGTATTCATTTGAGAATCCTAAAGAATTAAGGATATAGGTAAGCAATCTACTAACAAATAAATGAGCATGTAACATTAAAGAAAGACCATAAAGGAGTAAAGGAATTGACAGAAATTTAATCCATCTTTGTAAGTGTTGCTAATATGCATTCTTAGAACTTACTGCAACCAACTGAAAACAATCACTGTGAACCACAGAATATATAGATAGTGAGATATAAAGGAAATAATCACATTTCCTATAATGGCAAATTTTGTTTCTCCCATTTTAAAAAATGCATAATAAACAAAATTATGCATAAAATATATATATATTTTGATAATGGTGTCTATGGATAAATATTTTTAAAGTTTTAGATACTGTATGCAGTTGAATTAATTTACACATTTAACATAGAAAATGTAATTTTGTTTATAACCCCAAATTTCATATTTACATTTTTGTACTAATGAACAGAGTCAAATAAATTTCTTTGGTTGACATAGCTTAACATAATTATTATATTACCAGAAATTCTGGTTAATATTGCAGTTCACAAACACTGAAATATTGGTCATTAAAATCTGAAGATAATTAAAAGAAACCCAGTAACAAAAAATAGCTCCTTTTGAAAAAACAAAAAAATTAGTCATAAATGTATTTTTCCATTAAAAATACTTTGAAGGTCAAAAAGAAATGGTAACTACAGTTAATGAAAAGGATAAAATTCAACTTAAAAGCTATACATAGGGAAGGAAACATGTAACCATCTGTGAGTGCCAGCCATTTGGAAATTAATTTTAAAAAAATCAGATACCTCTTTGCTGTGATATAGTGGTGGCAGAGTAAATAGGTGAATACAACCTCTTCATTAAAAGAAATGGTGATCTCATATTATGCTTTTGTTGCACCTTACTTTGAAAGAACTCAGAGCACTATAATCAAATTTGATCTCAAATCATTTTTGAGGATATTTTTCTTTAGACTTCTATGAAAATACAGTAAAGATTCTTATAAAGCTGGGATTTCAGAAAAGGGCAGACATTTATATTACAGATTTCTTTACGTTGTAATGAGAGAAAAATACAGTGTACACCAGAGGCATGGTATAAAAGGGAAATTTTCTCATGCTCATTGGGAAATTGTGAAGACTTAAATATAATATCCTGCAGGTTAGAAATGGATATTGTGTATTATATGGATAACAATTTGTAAAAAAAATTACAAAGTAATAAATTCACATATGCATAGTCTTACTAAATAGCACCTAACATGTCTTTGATGATTCAGGGCGTACTTCATAAATTTTTGGTACCTTGGAATTAATATTTATGAACATTCAGTACCACTATAATTAAAGCTTGCGGCGATGTCAGTTAATAAGGAACGTTATATAAACTAAGTTGTTAACTGTGTACAGACTTCCATTTTTGTCTGCCTGCAATGAAAGTATTACTATTTTCAATTATGATAACTTTATTCTTATAAATATAAAATTCCCAAATACAAAAGTAAAGAAATTTGATTGCATATAAGTTTTTCGACCTGTATTTTTCCTATTTTTAATTCAGAAGACCATGTGGGGTCTTCTCGGTACTCATAGTCATAACCCCTCTTTGGTGTTTTCCTAAGAACTTCAACAGGTCTACCAAAATACAGGTAGAGAGGTGGAGGTATAGATGTGATGACGAAGTGAACTCTTGGTCTTACCTTTGGCACAATACAGACATACGCTACTGATGTTATTTGCCCCTAAACTCTGGTGTTCTCGTACACTCAGTACCTAATAGGTGGGGTGAATATCCTTTTAAAGGGAAAAAATCTAACTATATGGTTCCTATCAGCTTAATTCTTTTTACATATAGTTATGACCCCTTTTAATGGCTTATCCCCTCCTTTCAAAAGAAAAAAAAATCTTGTTTTCTTTGGCCAATGGGTTTTAAAACCCACGTTTTTTTTGTTTTTGTTTTTGTTTTTTTGGCTGATGTTATCACACCAGTGTGAACCCTAGAAACTTCACATATATTTGCAAAAGTAGTTTCTATTTCACATCATTTTCCTTACAACGGTTCAAAGTTTACATTATTTGAATAGTTTTCTGTTAGGTTGTCTATATAGTATTATCAGTTTGGGGTATTCAAATCCCTCGCTTCATTCCCCACATGATAAGCTTTGCTCTTTTGTTGTTTTCATATCCTACCCTTGATTGCTTTTCTTTTCCTTTTAAAGGGTACTGTTCCCTCCCAGTATCATTTAAAGTGAGGAAGATGAAACTTAAAATGTTTGCCCCACTCTTCTTCCTTCTTTTTTTTATTTTTTATTAAAATTGTAACATAAAAATGTCACTCTCCACAAAGGCCTTGGCTTCATCATTCCCAGCTTCCCTTCCCTGGGAGGTGAATACCCTGCCTTTTCATCACGTTGGACTTGCTTTTCCATAAGGCAATAAAAAAAGTCTCAACAGAGGTTGCCAGTTATAACTCATGTATAAAAAATGGAATTAAAAACGTTTGATGAGGCAGAATCTGTTCCATAGGGATCTCTCCATATTTCCCAAGTTTTTATTTTCTCTCTGCCTTCTTCTAGTCGCTCTTCTTAATTTTGTCTTGCATGATTCTCTCTCCCAAACATACCCTTAGGATTTTATAGGGGCCTCCTTTCCTAATTTCCCCTTCCCCACCCCCTGCTTTTTTTTATTTTTATACCAGCATGCCTCTGCTTTTATTTTTCTATTGATTCTGTACCTGGACCAGTTTGCATATATTCGTTATAGCTGAAAGCCACAATCCACCTTCTTCTCTGATGCATCCACTGCATATGAACCTAGTTCTGGGAGCTATGTCCCTTCTCTTGTTACTGAGATCTATGGACTGACTCTCAATTCACTGCATAGGTTTCCAAATGGATTTACATTGCCGGTACAGAAGCATGCCTATGTCATCAATCTTACCTTTCTCCTTTAATGATTTTACCTGCCTTCAAATTGACCCGTTTCTCCAATCACATTTCTAAATCTGCATCTCACTCCTTCAAAGGCTAATCCCTGTGCTTCCATGGATTTAAAACAAGAGCACGCCCTATTACGTAGCATACCTTCTTCTGGGTATTCTCTGGAAACTCTACCTATCTTCCTTCTGGTGAATGTATTATGTACCTTTAATCTTTCTCCTATTTATTACAGTGCTGAGGGATGTGTCAGCTATTAATTCATACTACTTGCAATCTGACAGCGTAAATTCTGGCAAAAGTTTTTACAGGATGTAACCTGTTGGCCTGAAGGGTTCAAATTTCTCACATTCTCCTATTTTTTCAAAACATTTAAATAACTCTTTTGGCATGAGCACCATTAATGTGTTACTTTTTCCTAAAATCCTTTCCTGATTCTTCCCCTTTTTTCCCTGTTGCTACCCACCCATTTCCCCACCTTGGGCTTAGTGCCCTCAGCAGTGCTGTGGAACCTGCATGGGGAGGGAGGCAGTTGCTAGGCTGGCTCACGGTGTCCCTGCCTGCTGGTACTCACGCAGTTATGGAATCCCAACCCCTTGGGCATGGACTGGACCTCATGAATTGCCCTAACAAATAGAACATGGCAACAACAATGGGATGCCACTTCTGAGTTTAGATCACAAAACTTACCTTGCTTGCATTCCTGCTCCTTCTCTGGCTCTGCTCTCTTACTGGCTCTGAGAGAAATCAGCCACCCTTGAGAGAAGCCCCTATGGCAAGGTTGTGAGAGAAGCCTCCAATGGGCAGTCAGTGAGAACTGAGGCCCTCAGTCCAACATCCCACAAGGAACTGAATCCTGTCAACAACAGTGAGCTTGGAAACGGCTCCTCCCCAGACAAGCCTTGAGATCAGACCCAGACCCAGACCCAGACCCAGCCAACACCTTGATTGCAGCTTGTGGGAGACCCAGAGCCAGAAGACCTAGCTAAGCTGCTCCCACATTCCTGACCTACAGAAACTGAGAAAATAAATGTTTGTTGTTTTATTTCATTTAGTTTTGGGGTAATTTGCTACACATCAATAGATAACTAATACACATGGTATTATAAATATGGTTTATCTATCAGACTCTTTCGCTAGCTGATAAAAGGAGAGATAGGGTTCTAATGTAGTAGTCAATTCTGTTTCCCCAGGTTCTAACATAGCACCTGAACCATAATATTTTCTCAAAAAAAGTTATTGAATAAATGACCTAATAAGGACTTCCCCTTTCTCCAATACTCCACTAACCACCATGGCTAATAAGTGGATGTTTCAGTTGGGTTTCTTGGTTCCAAATTTAGGCAAACTTAAGCTGGAAAGCAATTTATTGGAAGGATGACAGGTTCCTCACAGAATCGAGGCAAGTCTGGAAAAGGATGTTCAGAGAATGCACAGGCAACAAAAGAGGCTAAAATATATCATAGCCCAGTCGAGGTCCTGCCTCCAGGACATTAGTCAGGATGTCATGTTGCAGGATCCTGGGCACTGTAGACTTTGGATTCCACTGTGCATGATCTCCAGCCATTCTGGCCGCTTGACCTCATTCCCTAAAGACTCCAAGTTCTGAATGGAGCATCCCCTGGATCAGCCGAGGCCACGTGCTTGTGTCCCCTGCCAGGCTACAGAGGAAAGAACTGTCTGTCCCTTTTGGTAGAGGGAGATGAGTTCCTGCCTTCCTCCAAAATCTCCCAATGTGGTATTTCTCCAGAGAAGACAGAGGTGAGATGCCTAGGACCAAAAATGACCAACAATCATGCCATCAAACCACAAATGAATCCTTTCTAAATTCAGTGAGACATCTACCTATTAAAGGAGTGGATCTCTCTTTAGAAGCTTTAGATTTCTCTTTGAGGTGATTTTGTTATTCTTTTTAAACTTTCTTACCCTATGGATTCCCTTTTCAGTACAAATTCTCTAAAATAACAGCCCAGGCATAAATATTAACCACTCTTACCTTCTTGCAACCCACTTGCCATCCATTAGAGTCTGTTTTCTCATAAAAAAATGTGTGAAGAAGTGGAAGAATATGTTGATATGTTTTCTTTTTTCAGGTATGAAAGGCATTGATTAACACTTTCAGTCTAAAGAAATAAATATACAAAGCTCCTAGTGCTGGCTCTGGCATCTGGAGTAAACTCAGTGAATGGTATTTGTCTTTCTGCCACACGTGTTTTCCAGTAGTAATTCTAGCTTTTCCTCATCTAAGGTTTCATAATAGTACCTTTACACTTGTGGAACTAATTATTATAAACATGAAGCTTCTCGGCTTGTATCTACATATTTATTTGTTATTTCTTTTCCACCCCAACAAAAACTCACCCATTAATACTAGTTATTATAAACATGAAGCTTCTCGGCTTGTATCTACATATTTATTTGTTATTTCTTTTCCACCCCAACAAAAACTCACCCATTAATACTAGTCCTTATAACCTGTGTGTGTGTGTGTGTGTGTGTGTGTGTGTGTGTGTGTGTGTAATTTTATAATGACTTGAAATATCCCTTGAGTTCATGTCTCTCTTGTTTTATATTCCTCTGACCTCGTGGTTGAGAGAGAACTTCCCACTAATAACCCCTCTCTTGTATTCCTGGATTTTTCTTCAGCTCCTCCCTCTATCCCTATCTTTGCTTCTGTTCCAACTGTCTTCAGCTTTAAGTTGCTGGCTTTCTCTGTTTGTCTTTCCTTTTTCTCATGTTTTCTTTCAATTTTCTTTATGCTTTCTGTCCAACCGCTTTAAAAGTTTTCTCTCTGGGTCTCCTCATAGTGAACCTCATATTTGCACCTATATCTAACTTGAAGAACTTTCCAAGACTATTTTTCTCCTTTCTCTTTTTCTGCCCATTCTGCTTCATATCAACTATTGTTTTTTAGCCATGCATCAATTCACCACATGTTTATTATGTATATATTCTGTGCCTGGCATTGCATTAGGTACTAAGGTGGCAAAAAAGAATAAATCCTGTCCTCGGGAGTTCAGGATCCAGCAAAGAAGGAAAACTTCTAAAAAGACTAATAAAATGTGATCAGCAGTCTTCTATGAGTATAATCAAGGTGCTGGAGTGCACAGTGCATGGAGAGGTTGGTTCTGCTTGAGAAGGCGGAGGCAGGCTTCGCAGAAGAGGTGACATTCGACTTGGGGCTGGAAGGATGAGTAGGGTTTTTGCCAGACAGAAATGGAAAAAGCTGAGTTAAGATATGGGTGTGTTGCGGCCACTCCAGGTGGTTTTGCAGGTTGTTCACAGGGGGTTCCAGGGGAGCTGAGATCCAGCCCTGCTCTGCTTCTCCCTACCTTTGCCCTGGCTCAGGGCTGCGTCAGCCCAGAGGAAGGAGGAGAAACACCCTCGGGCCTGTGGTATGAAAGTGTCTGCTGTGCAAGTGGTTCAGTCACCCAGTCACGAACCCTTCCAAACCTAAATTCTTCCTAGACCAGTGTTCTAGTTTGCTAATGCTGCCAGATTGCAAAACACCAGAAATGGGTCAGCTTTTATAAAGGGGGTTTATTTGGTTACAAAGTTACAGTCTTAAGGCCATAAAGTGTCCAAGTAATGCATCAACAGTTGGGTACCTTCACTGGAGGATGGCCAGTGGGGTCCAGAAAACCTCTGTTAACTGGGAAGGCATGTGGCTGGTGTCTGCTCCAAACTTCTGGTTTCAAAATGGCTTTCTCCCAGCACGTTCCTCTCTAGGCTGCAGTTCCTCAAAAATGTCACTCTTAGTTGCTCTTTGGGCGTTTTTCCTCTCTTAGCTTCTCTGGAGCAAAAGTCCACTTTCAACGGCTGTCTTCAAACTGTCTCTCATCTGCAGCTCCTCTCTCATCTCCTGTGTGTTCTTCCAAGTGTCCCTCTTGGCTATAGCAAGCTCGCTCCTTCTGTCTGAGCTTTTATAGGGCTCCAGTGAACTAATCAAAGGTCCATGCTGAATGGGTGGGGCCACACATCCAAGGAAATTATCCAGTGAAAGATCTCGCCCACAGTTGAGTGATCACATCTCCACGGAAAAACCAATCAAAAGTCTCCAACCCAATCAACACCAATACATTTCCTGCCTACACAAGACTGCATCAAATGTAATGGCATTTTGGGGGACATAATACATTCAAACTGGCACAACCAGTATACACAGTGGACATGTGACTTACCTGCAGTGTTTCCAGGCAAGTGGCTTGTTCCATTCTTTTCTATCTCACATTCATAATGTTTCTCGTTCCACATAACAACACAATATCTCTTAGCCATACAATGATCTCTTCTCCCACTACTTTTTCCAAATAAATATTTATTACCCTTGACTTAATTAAAGCTATTATCACAGAGTTCAGTCAGAAATTCTATCTTATTTCTCCTTCTCTTGCTTTCTATATGTTTCTTCTAAAAGAAACTTTTGGAAAAGCGGCCCACTTCTAAATGACACACATACACCTGCACACATCCACATATCCAGATTTCTTGGGATTTCAATAATCCGTCTATCTTGGATCATAAAATCTATTCATTATAGAACTGAGAAAGAACTAAGAGGCGTGAGAACTAGTCTTGTGCCTCTTATGTACTGTTACCGAAGCAAAGTCTCAGATGCTGGTGATTTCCTCCAAGTCACAGAGTTAGGTAACAAAAGAGTCATTACCAATTATTTTGTAAAAAGATACGTATAATATAGCTCCAATGAGGCCACTGTTGGTCTTTCCATATTGTCAGTGACTCATTTGATCTTCCTCCTATCAGAAACTTAATACAGGACACATTTTCCCTTTGCTAAGTTCTTTGGAACCTCCGCAGACCTAGAGGAATCAACACACATTCCAACAAGGTGCCCTTTCTTGCCTTTTTTCAGGTACTAATTTCTCTACTACTAGTTCTTTCCCTACCTGTGACATTAGCCCTCTCTTCCTGTAAGGTTTGTGATTTGCTCAGATTGTTTTTGCCACTGCCATGTTTAGAAGTTTCTCAGGTCCCTCCAGGAAGGTGCCATTGCTCTGTGCATGCTGAGCTGCCCAAGATCCATCAATCCTCCACTCGCTCGCACCCTGACCGCCTTTTGCTGCTCTGCCAACCCCTATGGATGGATGAGAGAAAGAGCCTCCTTATAAGAGAGAGCCCCACGCTAACTAAAGGTAACTTTAGCCCTGCTCTTCTTTCTTACATAGAAGTCGTATTCATTTTTTGAGAAGTTCACACAGGGGTTCAGTTTTTAGAAACAATATGGGGAGAGCATATAAATATGGAATGAATGAATCTACAACTTATATTATATATGTAGATTTCTTGATCAGAATAATATTCTTATATGTTACATTTATCCCTTTCCTTCTCCAGTCCTGAAACTTCACTTTCCAAGATCCACTTCAAGCGGCCAGAGTAATCCTTGAAAAATACAAATCAGATCTTGCTATTCCTTGTTTAAAATTCTCTAGTGCTTTTCCATTGCATTTAAACCAAAATCCACCCCCTTTACACAGACTCTGGCCCTGTGGGATGTCGCCCCTGCCCCTCTCTGAAGTTCCTGCCCGTCCTCCAGCCTCTCCTGGCTCCCAGAGTTCACACTACACTGACTTTTCCATTCCCCAAACACACCAAGCTCCTTCTCACCTCAGGGCCTTTGCACTCACCATGCCCTCTGCCTGGAAGGATCAGCCCCCAGAGTTTCATCCAGCTGCTCCCTCCTAGCAGTCAGCCCTCTCTGTACTTATTCCCTTACCCCTTAACTCTGTTCTGTTTCCTTCATTGTACTTACCACTATCCAGTATCACCTTTGTTCATTTATTTGCTTAATTTTTTTAATTGTTCGTCTCCTCCCAGTAGAATCGCACTGTCCAATGGAATTTTCTGTGTGAAGGAAACATGCTCTATGCTGTACATATGGTAGCCACTAGCTCCACGTGGCTACTGAACACTTGGAATGTGGCTAGAACTAATTTTTTAAACTTTACCTAGCTTATTTCATTTTTATTTCCTTTTAATTTGTTCATTTATTTATTTAATTTTACATTTTATTTAATTGAAACAGCCACATGTGGCTAGCTGCTACATTATTGGCTAGCACAGCTCTAGAATCTCTGCTCCATAAAAGCAGGAACCAGGTCATTCTTGATTACCACTGAATACCCTGCTTCTAGAATAGTGGCTAGAATAGGTATATATGAGGTACTTAATAACTGTTAGTTGACTGGATGAATGATTTTTTTTTTAAAAAGTAGACATTATCAAAAATAGTTTTTGTTTCGATTGAAATTGAGCTCTTAGTTCAAAGGAAAAATAAACACATTTTTATACAAATCACACAGTGTATCAGTTAACCATAACCACAATAATGCTGCATAACAAACTACTCTAATTCAGTGGTTTGAAACAGCATAGCCCTGGATCAGCTTGGCTTCCAGTGGCTCTAACCCATGCTCAGCTGGGCTTGACTCCAAGGTGCAGGCTGTGTCCAGACCTGCTCCATATGTGTCTCATCCTCTTTGGACCAACAGTGTCAGGGGCACATTCTCCTTAGAGCTATCGCAGAGGCACAAGAGGGCAAGCCCAACTGTGTAAGCTCATTTTAAGCCTCTGCTCATGTCACATCTGCTAACATCCCATTAGTCAAAGCAAGTCACCTGGGTGAGTGCAAAGTCAGAGGAGGGAAAGAACACTGCCTCTACAGGGGAGAACTGCAAAGGAATTGGGTACAGGATGGATGAAAAATCAGGGCCAAGAGTTCAATCCACCATGCATGGCTTACAGAAGGGTTTCACACAAAAGATATGTTTAGAGATGAAATTGCCATAGGATTGGACAGAATATTTACTCACAGATTAGCTACTACACACACATGCATACACGTACACACAGACGCCACCACACACACCACCACCACATGTAGGAGTATACCCTAGGGTAACAAACAACAGTTTTTCTAGGGAATCCAATGAAATCAAGGAATCCATATTAGAAAGAGACAGAATTTAGAAGTTTTATGAATGATGTGAATGAGGAAATACACAGTAATATCTCCAGGCTTACTAATAACTACTATTGAGATGTGGAAGGCTTGCAACAATTGGAATAAATGGAAGAATCCTGAGCCCACAAAAGACCAAAAAGAAGAGTTGCATATAGATTTCAATGTTGGAAATGTAAGGTGATGCATTCACTGTGGAAACAATAGTTCAAAACTTTACCAGGAAACAACTGCATTAAGAAAAGGCACTTCGAATGGTGTGCTGATACTTCAGCTCCCTGGAGGAAAAAATAATAATAATAAAGCTCAGGCTTGTGGTGTTTGTCAATTACTGTGGTGGAAACACTCCCACCACGACCAATTTCAAGCCACCAATGAGATGTCGCAGAACACTGAGTTGGGAAGAGATGGGCAGAACTGGTCCCATGAGCTGGGCCAAGCTGCTTCCAGCACATCACTGGGAAGGCACCTAGGAGCAGTTCCACAGACACAAGCGTATTTTGTGTGGCTTCATTCAAGAAGTCAATCAAACACTACAAAATATCGCAGAAATGCGAACAAAATAGAAACCCTTATACCAAGTCACTGAGCACTGACTCCTGAAATATTGCTGTAATTCTGGTTGCTGTCCTTTAATAAAAACCTAACCAAGCAGGACAGGTCAGCGGAAAGGCAAATAAAATAAAATAATGATGGAGGGCTTTCTGCAGGGCACCGTTAGCCCAAACAGGGCCTTAGTGTGAATTAGACGGAGGGATGTTCCTAGCCCCCAGCCGACCCCTTGCTTAGGGACGAGAGCACCAGCTGGATTTTAGCCAGTACTCACCTCCTCTGCAAACTCCCTTGTGTAGGGCTGGTCTGCACAACCATGTGGTTTGGCTCAGTGCTTCTGTTAAGTTAGAATTGTTTGTATTCTTCAGCCTAGAAAGGTCTGAGGGGATGGCAACTAGTTACTCGATAACATTTTAAAAAATTATAAAATATATGGTAAAATACATATATTGAAAGAGCAAGAAATTGAGAGGGAGGAGGAGAAGGATGAAGGGAGAGTATGGTTTCTTCAACCTTGGAACACTAGAATTTGGGGCACACTTTGAAAGTGAATCTGCAATGTTATAACCAAAAAAATTCAAAAGGCAATTGCTGTTTTTTACCAATAAGCTTCTGAAATATACACTCTAAGATTACAGACTAAAAAGATTTATCTTTCAGAGAAGAGTTTCAATGAACTATTATAGATAAAAATTCACCATTTAGAAATAATTTCGTATTTTAAAATCCTTATCTGCATGATCTTATACCTATATGCCTGAATCCTAATGACCCATTCCTGTTTCATGCCTGTTACACGGTCCCTATAGCAACCTCTAGGATTCTGCCCATGGGAGAATGTCAGTGACACCTGTATTTCCAGAATTATCAGTTTTTCTCCATCTTCTCCCTTCTTGACTCACCTGCAACATTCAGCTCTGATGGCTACCCATTCATAATTCAACCAACATTTTATAGAGGGTTGATTATGTGCCAGACACTGTGCTAAAACCACAAGGAAATAAAAACCACTTCCCTCAAGGAGTTCATAGTTTATTTCAGGAGGCAGATGTGTAAATAAGTAATTTCATGACAGTTTGATAAGTGCAAAATTCGTATATGTAGTACAGATAATGGTGTGGTTAACACCATTTGGAGATAAGAGAACAGGTACTTCTTTCCCAAGAAAGAACCTGGGTTTAAAGGACAGCTAAAAGTTTGCTTGCCAGATAATATGGAAGGCACGACATTCCAAGTGGAGGGGGCACAGTGCACAAAGGAAGAAAATGAAAAACAGCATGGAACTGTGAGGGGACTGGAACTGCTGGGGTGAGAAGCGTGAGTGGAGGTGCAGTGGGGGAAAAGGCTGGACTGGTAACAAGAAAGGAGTGGGAACAGAGAGCCCCCAGAAGGTTTAAGCAAAGGAATGACACGATCAGATTTGTCCTGCAGAAAGATCACTGTGGGGGGCTGCTTAATAAAGGAAAGATCATTGTGGTGGGATATAGGGAAGGGGTCAAGAGAAAGGCAGAGACTCTTTACAAAGAGCCAGGTTGGGGAACTCTTTACAAAGAGCCAGGCATGGGAGGGTGAGAATGTGAATTACAGCCATTGACAGGAGGGATGGTGAGTTGTAGATCATTCAGGGGAAATCCAGGGACTTGGTGACTGGTTGAGTTTGGAAGGTGAAGGAAGAATTGATGACTCCCAGATCCCTGGCTGGGATAGATCAGAGAATGGTACTATCTTCAACCAAGTTTGGGTGGGAAGGCAGATCAGCTGTGGGCAAGGAAAGAGTGAGTTTGGTTTTTGACTTGGCAATTTGAACAATTTCAGATATTGGACACTGAATGAAGATAAAACAACCTCAACTTTACCACTTGTTAACTATCTTAGGCTAGGCAAGTTGTATAACTTGTCTGTGCCTCAGTTGCCTTACCCTGTAAAAAGGGGGTTTTAATACATATCTCATAGGTTTGTTGTGTATTTTACTAAACTAAATAATCCATGTAAAGCTATTAGGACAGTGCCTGGAATATAAAATGCTATTTTTATTTGCAAATAATTTGATCCCTCCCCAACCACCTAGTGAGGTATGAGAAAGGTATTGTTATTCTCAAGAAATGGAGGCACCAAGTGACTTGCAGAAAGTATAATTGTGCATGTAAAATCACTTGGTAAAATAATATTGTTTATATGCTATTGTGTTTTAGTTTTGTTGTACTCATAGTCAGTACTACAACAATTCACATGTAATTAGTCTTTAATTGCCCCTTGCATGATAACTGTTTCACAATTTCACAGGAACATGAGGGCAAGGTCTGGTCCTAGCTATCATTTATGCAGAATGCTAATAACACAGTAGATTCTCAATACATGCTCAGCGATGGATTGAGCCTAGAGAAATCCATGGGCTGGCAGATTGACTGGAGCTTTCTTTGGTTGTTCTACCTTTGGCTGTCTCTGAGTGACATTTACCCCAAGGGAAAAAATGGGATTCTTAGGGCAATATGGCATACTAAAGTTTAGAGAACCTATGCTTAGGCTAAATTATAGATTAGCAGGAATCACTAGATTCTGGATTCACTGTGTTTCCAAAATGGAACATTGTAACACCAATATTTAAGAAATATTCATTTTAATTTACATTGGCAGTAAAGCTGAGTAATATGATTGTCCTGGATCTGTTGCAGAATAAAAGATTGTTTTTAAAAAAGTGACAACTTTGAGCACAAGGCAGCTTCTATTTTCACTTTATCTTCAAGAACTCGCTACACCCATGAGTCTGTACCCATGAGAATAATAAAATAATTATAGTTTTACTTTACTGTATTCTGACACTGAATTTGATCCACTAATGTCTGCAAATTTCAGGTAGAAAAAAATGAAACTGTTTGGCTAGATGAGGCTGGTATTTTTTCATAATCTTAAATTCTCTCCGAAGAGACCTTTGTCATCATTTACATATTTCTTAAGAATTTCATGTCGATCATCTTAGACTCCCAGCACACCAACAAATACAAACCTCACAGAAAAAAACTAAACAATATATAATATTTTAAAAGAATTTAATCAATCAGTGCTTTATTCTGAACATTTTGTATTGGTGTGCAGCCACTAGGAAAGACAATTGTAAGAGCAACGCAAAAGCATTTGTTTTTGCACTTCATGTTTATAAGGAGTGACAATCTTTTTTTCTTTCTTTCTTTCTTTCTTTTTTTTTTTTTTGAGAGAGACAGACAGAGAGAGAAATACCGAGATTTGAAAGACCTGTAAGCCTATACTTGTGCAGAGGTTTCATTTTGAAATGCATCCAGTTCAAGGGTTAAATGAGAGCAAAGCAATCAGTTCATCCGTGTTTTTGAAGAAAATAAAACAGCTTGATGTAACTTAAATGAAGGGCGTCTATGACTTGAAAGAAATGGGCAGATAGAGAAAAAGGTCATAGATTACATTTTCCCTGAGATAAAAGTCCTTCTTGGGAACCATTAACCTCCTTCTAGATCATCCCTGAAAAAACAGCAGGAAATCCCCCTCCCCCTAGAAACTTGGGTGCATCTCAGTTGTCCACTGACCTGGTGGCTGTAGTCAGACATCACTGTGCTCCCAAATTCCCCTTTAGGCACGTTGGATTTTAAGACTTCTGTTTTAAAGAAACAAGATCTGTCCTTTTTCAACTCTGAAATAACAAAATATAAAGTATATTTTTTAACATGAAAAGTCTCTCCAATGTTGTTTCCCAAAGACAAAGGAAATACAGTTTTAAAAAATGGGACCAGTTATGTCTGAATTGCAGTGATTTTGTGAGTTTTCCCTCCATTCTTCCAAACTTTCTATAAGGTTTTCTTATAGCTCTTTAATTTAAAAAAATTATTTGCCTTTGCTTTACAATATGTAATTATTTTATATCTGGATAGATTTGTTGTTGTTGACTAGTGTAAAGAGGGTATTCTTGAGTGGGACAGGAAAGTCTCACTTTTCATTTACATTAAACACACTTGCAACATATTTTCACCAATTTCTGTTATTTATATATCAATTCACGAGAAGGGGACTAGGAATAGTAATTTAAAACTTTTGAGATTAAAATTAAATTAGAAAAACACAAAAATAGTATGTCCCAGCAAAATTATTTTTAAATACCTCTTTTCAATTTCTTTTTTCCTGCCTGCACCAAATTAAGATTAAGTGTAATTATCAATGTATAGTGGTTTAAGCAAAATTGGGCCAGATTAAATCTGATTTCTAATCTAAAAAACAATAGTAATGCCAGCTTTGCACCCCAAGCTTTCCTAACATAATTCATCACAAAATAGAACACCACGTTAAAAGTAGAATTTGACTACTTGTCGTAAAGCATGAAACAGAAGAATAATCCAAACTTAAGACAAGTACTAAAAGCTCTGAAAAGTATAAGACCCATTGTGAGGGTTTTCTCCCCCATCTTTGATGTCTTTAAACTGATACTAAGAAAAGGGCCAAAATATTTTTAAGAGTTGCAAGAAAAAGGAAGATGCATAAACCACTCACTACTATCTAGTAAAACCCAAAGGAAGAAGTGCTCTGTTCAAGTTTTGCAGGTGCTTTGCATAGTCTTTTCCAATTTGATTCTAAAGCATGAGAGAACTTTAAAGATTTTAAAAGACAATGTGGCAATTTCACAGTCCCTAGAGAATAAAGCTAAACTGAAGCACCAATGAGAAAGAAAAATAAAATGCACTTTGTGACCCAACACAGTCAGGGTGTGGACAGGTTTCTGCTAAATTGATATTCCTCAGGAGCCATTGCTTTTTGCCCACGTTCGCCAATTGATTGAATAACCAAGAAGTAAGAATCTTAGGCTGCATGCAAGTAATTTATTATGTAGTATAAATTGGGTACAAAGGAAACAATTTCCTGACTGTGGTATGGTAAGAAAAAAAATTGTATGCCTTACTGTTTTCTAGCCAAAATGTATTTCTGAAGCAGGAAATCAAAAACACGTCACAAACCTTACAAGTAGACTAAACACATTAAACCTGCTGATATTAGTAACTGTCACACGGTTGTCAGGCTCAAGGAACAGCAGCTACTGACAGCTACCCACTCCCTACCTCTACATACACTTTCTCAGATGCTTTGCTGAAGAAAAGCAAACAAATATTCCATTGTTGCTGCTGTTTATTAAAAGGTCCCCTGGAATTCCCTGCAAAAATAACAAATGGGACACCGATTTGTTGCACAACACAGATCTGAACCGAGAAGCAAAATAAAAGGTTTCAGATGACATAGGCCAGAACATGTCTAAACTACCCACCCCCCAGAAATAAATCACTAAAATGTCCATTCTCTAAGCTTCCTTTGTCCTCATTTACTTTGAAATACATCGTATTAACTCGTCACTCATTTTACCTTAATTTAACCTTTCTGCTTCAATAGCAAAATAGTATCATTTCAAAATTCTGATGATCTACAAAATTACCCAGCCACACACACAAAAGAATATTGGATTCTGTTGCAGCTAGACACTGCTCACTGCAGTACCTGCTTATTGCTGAAGCGTTGCAAGATTTTAGATACAAATGGCTTAAAAAAAAAATAAGACATTTCTTTTCTATCAATTTCCATTTGAAAGGCAGATGTCTTTCTAGTATCAGTTAATTGTTGACAGAACGTCTGATTCATTTATTCACATGGCCAGACTTACTCCTTTCAAGCCGACTCCATTGTTTACAGTGATTTTATCCCCACTGTCCACCAATATAAGAACCTGCTGTATAATGGTACAGAGTGTACTCTGAGGCAGGTTTGCCAGTGTGTCATCCTTTCTCCAGAAAACACCATCAAGAAAAATAGATATTGAACATTGTCCAATGCTTCAGGGCAAGTGAGGCTAAAATAGCTACAAAGGTGAAGACATCACCTCCTGAAAAACCCCAAGAACTTGAAACTAAATGGCATATACCTCATGTGGTGCCTTCACCTTTCCTTTGCTCCCTTCCTTCCATCTCCTCCCCCAAACAGCTTTCTGTTTTCATTTATCATGGATATTTTTAAAGTATCTGATATTAATGATAGGTATGATATCTGTGAATGGTTTTCTGACATTATGAAATTGATGATATTTGATCATTGTCATTAGTTTTACAGATATTTTAGTTTCAAAACGAAAAGATTTGATGATTTTGAAATTAGAATTACAAAAATGAATGAATAGGGGAACTTTTGGGGAAGATGGCAGAGCAGGAGCTCCAGTACTCAATCTTCCTCCAAAACAGCTAGTGGAAATGCAGGAACTGTCTGAAACAACTGTTCTGGGGCTCTAGAGGCCAGTGGAGCACTGTACAGCATCCAAGGAAGAGTGGGAAGAAGAGGTTGAGAAACTGCAATAAAGAACTGTGCTCGCTCTGTGACAGCTGCTGGTGCCCAGCCCCCACTCTTCAGGTGGGCTGCCTCTGGATCACTGGCTGGCTGCTGCAGATGGAGAGGGACATGGAAGTCCTCTTCCCCAAGAACAATGAGGTGGGGAGGTTGGGGAGAAGGGCAGGACCAAACACTGATCAAAGCTTTTGATTGGTGAATTTCAATCACTGGGTCCAGGCTCTGACTTGCTGCTTCAGTATGCCCCAGACTGTGGTTTTAACCTTGATCCCAAAAGAGGCAAACGCAGTAGAGGTTTAAAGACACAGTGCCTCCCTTGGATTGTGGAGAACAATTTTCTGAAGTATGCCATCTGCTGGGCAGGAAAGGAAAGCACAGCTTTGGGGATTCATCAAAAAGGATTTTGGTGTCTTTCCTGACTCTCTCCCCAGGGCTCTGTGGAGCTGGTTTGCACCCCCTTGGTAGGTCCCTGGCCCTATTTTGGCTGGAATATACTGGCTTTGGAAAGTCCTCTTTGGGGTGACTCTCCTCCCAGAATTTGTACTCCAGGTAAAGAGCAGAAAAACATCTATAGTGGCAAATCAAAAACAAACAGAACAGATTAAGATTCCTGGGGAAGAAACAGGGTAAAGGAAGCTTTCTCCCGGGAGTGAAACAACTACATAAATCCTGCAATCTTAAAAATTGTACCACATATCCAGGGTGAGGAGCAGATGAAAAGCTGAAAAAATATGATCAGTTAAACATGAGCAATTCTATAGGAGTAGAATATGTTTAACCAAGTGTCAAAGAAGAGCCTTAATACAAAGCCAATCAACATAAAACCCTAGGCAAGAGAGACAAACTGACTTCAAAGAAAACTCATCAAAATAACCAGATGAGTAGACCAGCAAAAAAGTACACGCCATACTAGGAAACAGGAAGATATGGTCCAAAGCAACAACTAAAAGCTTTGGAGGAGACATAGAACCTGAAACAACTAATCAAAGATGTTCAAACAAATCTCTTAAATCAATTCAAGGAGATGAAGGAAAATATGGCTAAAGAGATAAAGGATATTAAGATACTGGGTGAGCATAAAGAAGAATTCGAAAATTTAAAAAGAAACATAACAGAAATTATAAGCATGAAAGGCACAATAGAAGAGGTTAAAAATATACTAGAGGCATACAACAGCAGATTTAAACAGGCAGAAGAAAGTGGACTAGAAGACAATAAAAATCTTACAGACAGAAGAGCATAAAGAGCAAAGAATGGAAAAATTGAGCGGGGCCTCTGGGACTTGAATGACAGCACAAAGGACACAAACAAATGCTTCATGGATGTCTCAGAAGGAGAAGAGGAGGGAAAGGCAGCAGAAAGAATAGTTGAGGAAATGACCAAAAATTTCCCAACTCTTATGAAAGACATAAATATACACAACCTAGAAGCACAACATACTCCATACAGAATAAATCTAAATAGACCCACTCCAAGACACATACTATTCGGAGTGTCAAATGCCAAAGATAAGGACAGAATTCTGAAAGTGGCAAGAAAAAAGCAATTCGTCACATACAATGGAACCGCAATAAGATTAAGTTCCAATTCTCATCAGAAACCACAGAGGCGAGAAGGCAGTGGTATGATATATTTAAGGTTCTGAAAGAAAAAAACTGTCAACCAAGAATTCTTTATTTGGCAAAACTGTCCTCCAAAAATGAGGGAAAGTTTAAAATAGTCACAGATAAACAGAAACTGAGTGAGTTTGTCAACAATATACCTACCCTACAAGAAATAATGAAGGAAGTTCTGGAGGCTGAAAAGAAAAGATGGGAAAGACAGGCTTGGAGGAAAAGTATAGCAATGAACATTATCAGTAAAGGTAACAAAAAGGGTAAAAAGAGAGACAAAAAAAATGACATATAAAAACCAAAGGATAAAATGGTTGAATTAAGTATTGCCTTTACAGTAATAACACTGAATGCTAATGGATTAAACTCCCCAATTAAAAGACACAGATTGGAAGAATGGATAAAAAAGTATGATCCAACTAGATGCTGTCTACAAGAGACTCACCTTACACCCAAAGACACAAATAGGTTGAAAGTGAAACGTTGAAAAAAGTTATTCCATATAATCAAAAAAGAGCCAAGGTAGCTATACTAATATCAGACAAAATAGACTTTACTGCAAAACTGTTATAAGAGACAAATAAGGACACTATATATTAATAAAAGAGGCAATCCACCAAGAATAAGTAACTATCATACACACACACACACACACACATAACCAGGTTGCTCAAAAATACATGAGCAAACACTGGGAAACCTGAGGAGAGAAAGAGATGTCTCTACAATAATAGTTGGAGACTTCAATACTAATTAAGTTCCAATTCTCATCAGAAACCACAGAGGCGAGAAGGCAGTGGTATGATATATTTAAGGTTCTGAAAGAAAAAAACTGTCAACCAAGAATCCTTTATTTGGCAAAACTGTCGTCCAAAAATGAGGGAAAGTTTAAAATAGTCACAGATAAACAGAAACTGAGTGAGTTTGTCAACAATATACCTACCCTACAAGAAATAATGAAGGAAGTTCTGGAGGCTGAAAAGAAAAGATGGGAAAGACAGGCTTGGAGGAAAAGTATAGCATGGGTCAATACACCCATCTCATCAATAGATAGAACATCTAGACAGAAGGTCAATAAGGAAACAGAGAACTTGAATAATATGATAAATGAACTAGACCTAAAAGACATATATAGAACATTGTACTCCAATGTGCAAGTGCACAAATGTATGGAAGTCAAACAACACACTCTAAAACAATGAGGGGTAAGTAGAAATTGCAAGAGAAATCAGTAACTATCTCAAAATGAATGAAAGCAAGAATCAAAACTTATTGGATGCAGTGAAGGCAGTGCTAAGTGGGAAATTTATAGACCTAAACACCTACATTATAAAAGAAGAGCAACTGAAAATCAGAGACCTAACTCCACACCTAGAAAAATTAGAAAAAGAAGAGCAAACTAATCCCAAGCAAGCAGAAGGAAAGAAATAACAAAGATTACAGCAGAAATAAATGAATTTGAGAATTAAAAAAAAAAATAGAATTAACAAAACCAAAAGTTGTTTCTCTGAGAAGATCAGTAAAATTGACAAACTCTTAGCTAGACAGACAAAGCCAAAAAGAGAGAAGAAGCAAATAACTAAATGCAGAAATAAGAATGGGGACATTACTACTGACCCAACAGAAATGAAAAGGATCATAAGAGGATACTATGAACAACTGTATGCCAACAAATTGGACAACTTAGGTGAAATGTACAAATTCCTAGAAACACACAAACAGCCTACACTGACTCTAGAAGACAAAGAAGACCTCAACAGACCAATTGCAAGTAAAGAGATTAAATCAGCCACCAAAAACCTCCCAAGAAAGGGAAGCCCAGGCCAGATGGCTTCACAAATGAATTCTATAAATCATTCCAAGAAGAATTAATACCAATCCTGCTCAGACTCTTCCAAAACATTGAAGAGGAGGGAATACTACCTAACTCATTTTGTGAAGCCAACATCACCCTGATATCAAAGCCAATTTCTCTAATAAATATAGATGCAAAAATCCTCAACAAAATAATTGCAAATCAAATCCAACAGCACACTAAAAGAATTAAACACCATGATAAAATGAGTTTTATCCCAGATATGCAAGTGTGGTTCAATACAAGAAAATCAATGAATATAATACACTACATTAACAAGTTGAAAGGGAGAAAAATCACATGATCATCTCAATCGATGCAGAAAAGGCATTTGACAAAATTCAGCATCATTTCTTGATAAAAACACTTCAAATGATAGGAATCGAAGGAAAAGTCTTCAACATGATAAAGGGCATTTATGAAAAACCCACAGCTAACATTATACTCAATGGTGAAAGACTGAAAGCCTTCCCTTTAAGATCTGGAACAAGAAGAGGATGCCCATGGTCACCACTGTTATTCAACATTGTGCTACAAGTTCTATCTAGAGCATTTAGGCAAGAAAAAAAGAAATAAAAGGCATCCATATTAGAAAGGAAGAAGTAAAACTTTCACTATTTGCAGACGACATAATTCTATATATAGAAAATCCTGAAAAATCTACACTAAAGCTACTTAGAGCTAATAAACAAGTTTGACAAAGTGGCAGGATACAACATCAGCCTGTGAAAATCAGTAGTGTTTCTATACACTAGAAATGAGCAATCTGAGGAGAAAATCAAGAAAAAAATTCCATTTACAATAGCAATTAAAATAATCAAATAAAGGATATAAAAGATTTGTATACAGAAAACTACATTGTTAAAAGAAATCAAAGAAGACCTAAATATATGGAAGGACATTCCATGTTCGTGGATTGAAAGACAGGGACATGGATTGATATAGTTAAGATGTCAATTCTACCAAATTGATTTACAGATTCAGCAAAATCCCAATCAAAATTCCAATAGCCTACTTTGCAGAAATGGGAAAGCCAATTTTCAGATTTATTTGGAAGGGTAAGGGGCTTCAAATAACCAAAAACATCTTGAAAAAGAAGAATGATGTTGAGGACTCACCCTTCCAGACTTTAAAGCATATTACACAGCTACAGTGTTCAAAACAGTATGGTACCCTCATAAAGATAGATATATTCACCAATGGAATCAAATTGAGAGTTCAGAAACAGACCCTCACATGTACAGCCAATTGATACTTGACAAGGCTGTCAAGGCCACTCAACTGGGACAGAATAGTCTCTTCAGCAAATGATGCTGGGAGAACTGGATATCCATATGCAAAAGAATGAAAGAGGACCTCTATCTCATTCCTTATACAAAAGTTAACTCAAAATGGATCAAAGACCTAAATATAAGAACCAGGACCTTAAAATTCGTAGAATAAAATGTACAGAAGCATCTTCATCTCGTGGTAGGCAATGGTTTCTTAGACTTGACACCCAAAGCACAAGCAATGAATGAAAAAATAGATAAATGGGACCTTTTCAAAATTAAAAACGTTTGTGCTTCGAAGGACTTTGTCAGTAAAGTGAAAGGGAAACCCACTCAATGGGAGAAAATATTTGGAAACTGCATATCTGATAATGGTTTAATATCTAGAATATATAAAGAAATCCTACAACTCAACAATCAAAAGACAAACAACCCAATTAAAAAATGAGCAAAAGACTTGAATAGACATTTTCCCAAAGAGGAAATACAAATGGCTAAATAGTACATGAAAAGATGTACTATTGACATCACTAGCTATTAGGGAAATGCAAATCAAGGCCACAGTAAGATGTAATTTCATGCCTAACAGAGTGGCCACTATAAAAAACAAACAAACAGAAAACTACAGATGTTGGAGAGGATGTGGAGAAATAGGACACTCATTGAAGGCTGGTAAGAATGTAAAATTGTGCAGCCACTGTGAAAGACAGTTCCTCAGGAAGCTAAATCTAGAATTGTCATACAATCGAGCAATACTGCTACTAGGTATATAACCAGAAGAACTGAAAGCAGGGACACGAACAGACACTTGCACACCGATGTTCTTAGCAGCATTATTCACAATTGCCAAAAGTTGGAAGCGACCCAAGAGTCCATCAGGAAATGAATGGATAAACAAAATGTGGTATATATGTACTATGGAATATTATTCAGCTGTAAGAAGGAATGAAGTCCTGGATGCATGTGAGAACATGGATGAAACTTGAGGACATTATGTTGGGTGAAATAAGCCAGACAAAAAGGACAGATTTTGTATGATCTCACTGATATGAACTAATTATAAAAAGGATACTCATAGAGTCAGAATATAGAATATAGGTTACCAGCAGATAGAATGGGGGTAGAGAATGGAGAGCTGATGCTTAATTTGTGCAGAATTTCTATTTATTGATTGCAAATGTTTGGAAATTGATAGTGGTGATGGTAGCACTTTATTGTGAGTGTAATTAACAGCGCTGAATTATGTTTGTGAATGTGGTTGAAAGGGGAAGTTTTGGGTCGGATATATTACTAGAAGGAAAGTTAGAAATAAAATATGGGACTGTAGAACACAGTGAACCCTATTGTTGACGATGGACTGTGGTACTATTACATTAATAGTACACATATAAGAATGCTCTTTCATGAATTATAACAAATGTATGACACTATTACAAGGTGTTATTAATAGGGTGGTATATGGAAAAAATACATCTGATGTAAACTATGGACTATAGGTTCACAGTAATATTTCAATATTCTTTCATCAACTGTAACAAAGATACTGCACTAATGCAAAATGTCAACAATAGAGTGGTATATGGGAATGTTGTATTTTTTTATATGACTTTTCTGTAAACCTATAAAAGATAATAACCAATTAAAAAAACATTATGCTAAGTGAAAGAAACCAGACACAAAGTACTACATATTGTATGATTCCATTTATATAAAATGAAAATATAAATAAATCTATAGAGACAGAATTACATTAGTGACTATGAAGGGCTGGGGAAGGACAGAGGGATTGAGAGGTGACTACTAAGGGGTACAGGGTTTTTCTTTTTGGATTAATGAAAACGTAAAATTGGTTGTGGTGGTGAATGCACAAGTCTGTGATTATACTAAAAGCCACTGATTGTACACTTTGGGCAGACTGTATGATATGTGAATATATCTCAATAAAACTGCTTTAAAAAATGAATGAGCTTCAGTGAAGGAGAGACAAAGGAAAAAAAAATTCAAAAAGAAAAGATGAAGAGGCAGAAACTTTGAGTAAAATGTTTTATTGCCATTTGTTTCCAGCTCCTGGTTGATGTGAGGGGCAAGTAGGAGGCTAATACATCTCACTTTAGCGGTACTAATTGTTTGCATTATCACAATAATCAAATGCAGCCATATTAATCTCTCTGGTTATTAACTTGATTTTTACACATTAAGATTTAGATTTAATCCCTTGGGACCATCTATTAATGCTTTTAAAGTTGAAGGGTTTCAACAGTTTTAAGTTCTTTCCCTTCTTTTAGCTGCAGGCAGTAAAATTTGAACGTGTGTGGAGTTCTGTATTTTGCATTCCTGGGGGATTTTCAGAGACAGTGCTGTCAAGGACCATGAATCATGTTAATACATAGCAACCTCTACAGCTATTAAAATGTCTCCAATAATGTGATTACTTTAAAATGGAAAAACTAATATCACATGTGTTACTTAAAGATCTACCATTCTTTTAAAGTCACAGAGAATGCATTTGAAAAAAAATTGAAATTGTTTTTGCATGCAGGGAAAATGTGCAATGTCTAACCTACCGAAAAAGAAAACTTACAGCTCCTTTTACAAAATGCATCCTTCCTGAGCTTCAGGTCAACAAAGCATTAAAATGGCAAAAAGTCCAAGACCAATAAGCATAAAAAACGGTTTCATTTCTGGTTAAGCAAGTTGTAATGCAAATGACCTGCTGGAATAGTCTCCAGTTTTATGCTCTCATAGTCACAGAATGATGACATCTAAGCAGAAACGGAGCCTGGCCTGTGCTGATGAACTGTTGCTGTGGACTAGGCTTTACAACTTGTCATCCATTGGCTTAGGGTTCAGGTTTTAGAAATTTATTAAAATTACTATATAGGCAAATGTGTAAGTAAATATCATCTAGGAAATTATTGGGAACATTTGCATCATAAGACATAGTACACAGGAAGAATAAGAGCACTTGTTTTTTCATTGCTTAAAGTGATATAAATGACCTTAGCCCTTATGTTGGTTTTAAAAAAACTAAGGGTCCAAGTTACTGTATATTCATCATGGGTATCTCATATGATCAACAAATCATAACACAGCCCTGGAATAATCTACCCCATAAACAACCAATATTTCTGAGATTTGCATGGTACTTTTTTGTCTTGTTTCTGAAATTTCTTTCTCATTGAAAAACACATACCATGCATATTATTATGAATATTTCTGTTAGTAAGTATACTTTAAAAATTTTATATAAAAAACAAGAAATTGATTTTGGTATTGGAACATAACAGATTATCAAAGAGTTTAAGGTAATATATATGATGATTTCCTACTGAAAAGCAGAGAGGTTAAAGAGTTTCCAAGTATTCCAAACCCTAAGACACATGGCCTTTTTGGACCTATCCTTGAAGCACTCGGGCACATTATGAATGATGTGATCAGAAACGCTTCCATTTCTTCTTAGTGGGCAAAAGTTAGCCACACTTCCAATATGTTTTCACGGGACTGATGACAATGGTACACACTCATTGTCTGGTGAGTGAAAAGCTCTGAAACATATCCAAATTCTTTTATGTAAGGACCATTACACATGCAGCTTGTCTGAAGTTAAGAGTCAGGCAAAAAGGCCTCAGAGTGCCTGATTTTGAATCCCTGGAAAAGCTACTTCTACCCATACCCATAATTTGTAATGTGGTTCACTGCTCCTGACATGCAGCCGCAATCCTCATCAGGTCCTTAAGAAATTATTCTACTAGTTACCATGCAGGAAAGTCAAATTACGTGGTAACTTCCTAGCAGATTTTGAATCTTAGAATATTGATAATAGGTATAAGCAACTACAAAGGAGGTTCTCCTATTTTGTTGACTATCTTGAGATACATACACAAAAAATTCTACAGGAATAAAATAGTAACTGCCTGTCATTTTTGTTGTGATTGGGTTGGAGCCCTTCCTTGGGGTATAGTCCACGACTCATAGGGGAAGTTCAGAAGAAGCCAGGGTAGAGGTTTCTGTATTGAAGTAGAAGGAACCTGGACAAGGCAAAAGGAATCTACTGCTTGCTTAGCAGCTTAGACATGAGCTTATGTGTCCTCCCAACTCTGCGAGGTTGTGTGCCCTTTTACATACAAGGAAAGGACTGGCCGAGATTCAGTAATTTGCTCCAAAATAATGCAACTTGTAAGCAACGAAATGGGGATTCAACTCCAGATCTGTCATATTCCCAAATCCCTTCTCTTTCCAGCACACCATGCTGCCTCCCACCTGGGGTGGAATTCTGTAAAAAAATGTAACATTCAGGATAGAGCCTTTACTCTTTTACTTTTTAAATTTTAGTGGAGATGGTAGGAGGAATGAGCCTGGGCTTTGGACCGACAAGACTTTCAGAGCCTGAATAAACTTGAGTCTGAAGTCCAGCCCTAACACTTACTGTGGGACCCTAGGCTGGGTGTAAACCACAATAATAAGACACAGAACAACGATAGCTACTATTCCCAGAACACGGACACAGTGCTAGTTAAGGGACAAGACACTTCACAAAATATCTAACTTCACAACAGCGCTTTGCGGTAAATACTGTCTTCTCAATTGTTTAATAACAAAATGGAAGGGCAGAAGGTAAGAAACTTGCATACATTTTCAAAGCTAGTGAAGGTTCTTTTCCAAGTCTTAGCTCTCTTGGCTTCCCATAAACTGTGGAACATCTTAGCGACATCTCCTCATTTTAAAGATCGATTCATGGGCTCACTGTATTTATTAAGTGAAATAACATAACAAAGTCTCCTAGCTCTCTACTAGGTGAACCATAAAGTCTCAAGAAATATTGATTTTTTCCCCATCTCCCCAAGAAAGTGAAAGTATATGCTCCTTAAACACAACATTATGTCTCCTTGCTATGGCTAAGGTTGTTCCCTCTACTCATACTTCTTTATAGAACTTCTGGTCTTTCTTCAAACTTCCCCTCAAAATCTACCGTGTCTCCTCCCACCAAGCATACAGCATTTACACTTATTTCTATAAGGTCCCAATTCAGTACGTTGTATGTATTGTCTCCTCCATGGCATTGGGTTGTTCCAAGGCAGGCATAACCTTATTCCTGCTTTCCTCCAACACTATTATTCTTTCTGAAACTGAGTAATTATTCAGTAAATATTGGTTAAACAATCACACGCAGTCAATAACTGTTTATTGAGTGCCCATGTGTAAGTGTGTTTAATGGATCCAAACAATGGCTGACCAAGGGCTTCAAGAAGGCTTCAGGGAAACTTCCAAAGTGTTCCAGAGGTGCATCATCACAGAGACAAGGCTGTTTAACCAACTTCTACCTCACCCCCTTTGCCAAGCCTGCATTCTCACACTGAGCTGATCAACTGCACAACCAGCTAACATCACAGGCAAGTGACTAGGGTAGAGCCCTGAGCCTGGGCCTCTGGTTTATAGTTGCATTTGCATGGGTGACGATAATAAAAAGTAGTTTAGAGCTTCCATAGTTCCCAGGTCTTACTTGCAAGTGATGTTCCCTGACCTCAGTTTTAATGGATGAGTGAAAAAGAAATGGCCAAGCAAACATTTCAAATCAATATCAGCAGATTTTGTCTCCCTTATTGTCACTTAAATGACACAATTAATAATGCACCCTATTCTCCAGTTACAGGCTAGGAACTGGGCCTGTGCAAGTTCACAGAGGGGAGCAGACAGGGTGATCTGCAACTTCAACCAGCCTCTCCCTGATGCTCAGCATTCATTTAAATTACCCCTGTTGATTCCCAGTGCACATCCACAGTAGTGATTTCTGAGCCCTCACTATATTCGATTTAAGGTGTTCTACCCAACTTGGGAAATGATTTTACCTTCATTAAAATTAAAAAGTAAAACCAATCAATCAAACCAAAACAAGACAACCTGGGTGGGTGAGCTTCCACATTTACTTGCCAACACTTTCGGTGGCTCAACAGCAATCTTCTCTTTTTCTTTCTTTTTCAGATGAACAGATCTGACTCCTCATTTTTTAAGCTGGTCTCATCAATTGAAACTCAATTCTATCCTCTTCCACAACATTTGCTCTCTCGGAATCTCTCATCAACCCAACATCTTTACTTTGTCACTTTATATTCACCTTATTCTGCTTTCAAACGTACATCTTCCGTACTTTAAAGAAGTAGCTCTCAAAGTGAGGTCCCAGGCCAGCAGCATCAGCGTCATCTAGGAACTTGTTAGAAATGCATATTCTTGACCCCAGATCTACAAGTTCAGAATTCATGGATGGGGCCTGGTAATGGCAGTCAGCGTTGAACAAGCCCTCCAGGGGTTTCTGGTAAGCTAAAGGTTGAGAGCTGCAATCTTTAACAAAAGCCTCCTCAGGCCCCTTTCTCTGGAGCTATTTTCAAGTTCTCTTCCTATTTTAACTCAAAGTTCTCCATCAAGCTATCTTCACCTATTGTTTTTTCACCTCCAATTTTTTATAGACTCACCGAAAATCTTGCTTTCACTCACCACCAAATTACTAATATGGTATGATCTATGTGTAGCGAATGCACTGGACTAGGAGATAGAAAACCTAGGTTTCAATAGTGGTTCATGGCTCTCTAGCTATGTAACTTGGGCAAAGTAATTTACTTGATCTCTCTAAGCCTCTGAGTCTCCATCTGGAAAATGGGAAGAATAATACTTTCTTTACTGGATTATTGTGGAGATTAATGAAATAATTATATGAAAGCCTTATGCACAAAATGTATGTAGTAGGAGCTTAACAGATGTTTGCTAAGTGGATGGTGGTGATAGTAGCACAACATTGTGAACATAATTACCAGCACTGAAATGTATATCTGAATGTGATTACAAAGGGAAATGTTAGACTGTGTACATGGTAATAGAATAAAATTCTTCTAAAAAATCCATGGCACTACACTACACAAACAGGAAACCTTTAGTTAAACCATGAACTTCAGTTAATAGTACAATCATAAAAATGTGCTATCATCAATTATAACAAATGTTCCACACCAATGCAAGGTGTTGGTGGTGGGGTACTGTATGGGAAGCCTGTATTTTATGCATGATTGTTCTGTAAGCTCACAACTTCTCTAATAAAAGAAAAAAATATCAAATTAAATGGTATATACATTGTTGTGTATTTGAGAATTGAAAAATTGCAGAGATATCCCAGACAATATGGTGAAAAATCTATTTTGGAAACTTATTAAATGCTCATTTATATAACATGTCTTAATGACTTCAGAAGAACCATAAAGTTCACTAGGTCAATTAACCATAACTTTTAAAATTATTAAGTATGTTTTTATATGATATTGTAGTAATTTGTACCCTTTTCCATAAGGAATTTTCATGCTTTTTTCTGGTATCAATATTGTTTGAATGTTACTTTTTTTTTAATTTACAGAAAATTAGCAGAAACAAGCAAAGAAACATTGCTTGGTAAGGCTTTTCCATTTTCATGGAACTGAAATCAAATGGAGTATAACTCAGGGAGAGATTTTGAGTGCATGAAAAAAAAAAAAAAACTCCTCTCACTTCTTTAATCTCCATAAACCTGGCTTCCATCTCGTCCAGTCTACCACAAAAGGCTCTTTTGTTTGTTGTCATTCACTAATCAAAAGAAATCTGGACATTTTTGAGAAGGCTAATCTTCTCGGCCTTTCTGATGTCTTTAGTGTGTTAATGGTCCCCTCCTGGAAATGTTGTTTGTGTGACAGGATAATATTTTTGAAAAAGTAGCCAGTGGATTTTTTCCAAGTTTCTCCTTTGCCCTCACCAGACTTCCCTCACCCCACTTTCCCACAGGTTATTAATTGGCCTGGGATCACTGTCTCAGGGAGGGATACCACAGGGTTATAAAGCAGAAAGAAGACAGTTGTTACAGTTTGCTAAAGCTGCCAGAATGCAAAACACCAGAGATGGATTGGCTTTTATGAAAGGGGGTTTATTTGGTTACACAGTTACAGTCTTAAGGCCATATAGTGTCCAAGGTAACACGTCAACAATCAGTACCTTCACTGGAGGATGGCCATTGGCGTCCGGAAGACCTCTGTTAGCTGGGAAGGCACATGGCTGGCATCTGCTCTGGAGTTCTGGTTTCAAAATGGCTTTCTCCCAGGACGTTCCTCTCTAGGCTGCAGCTTCTCTCCAAAAGGTCACTCTCAGTTGCTCTTGGGGCATTTGTCCTCTCTTAGCTTCTCTGGAGCAAAAGTCTGCCTTCAAAGACCATCTCCAAAATGTCTCCGTAAACTGCAGCTCCTCTCTCAGCTCCTGTGCATTCTTCAAAGTGTCCCTCTTGGCTGTAGCAAGCTCACTCCTTCTGTCTGAGTTTTTTTAGGGCTTCAGGGAACTAATCAAGGCCCATGCTGAATGGGTGGGGCCACACCGCCATAGAAATTATCTAATCAGAATTATCACCTACAGTTGGGTGGGTCACATCTCCATGGAAACACTCAAAGAATTACAATCTAATCAACACTAATACATCTGCCCACACAAGATTGCATCAAAGATAATGGCGTTTTGGGGGACATAATACATTCAAACTGGCACAATGGTTCTAGACAAAAACCCCGTTGGGCTGGAGTAAAGTCGGAGGGGAAGAGAGGAGAGGAGAGAGCTCAATGAATGTCAAACATAAGGGTGTGGCAAATTGGGGGCCAAGAGAGCAGAGAAGTTTTGCACTTTCCTTCCTGGCAGAGCCCCCACCCACCCAGACACAGTAAGATCCCAGCCCCAGTGAGAGAGTGGTTGATGCCCAGTCTTGGTTGATGAGACCGCAAATAGCCTTGCATAGATTCCTGTGCTCTCAAGTCAAGCAAGAAATCCCTGGTCCAAGCTGTTGGGCTGGAAGAGATGCTGCAGTGTTGCCCACTGTCCTTCAATGGCCCACAATCAAATATGACAGGGGACAGGTCTCTCAAGAATCACATGAATCCATCCCCATCCCTTGGCACTCCATAAGCCACTGGGAGTTCAGCAAACTCCAGACAAAGGGGTGAAAACTCCAAGTTAGGGGAGATTGTTTCCACCTCCTCTGGCAGGAACCTGAAGGGATATTAATTGAATTTTACAATAATGAAATTATTTTTTTACACCTTGTCAGTGGACTGCAGTTATCATCCACTTTATGTTGTAGCCTCCTAGAACTTTGTAGTCCATTTATGCTCAGACTATACCACACCCATGGCCACTAGGGACCCAAGAGCTCTCAGTGGAGGGCCAGGCTCACAGTGAAGGCTCACAAGTAGTTTTTCAAGCAACAACTACTATAGCACTTGCATGTATATTCTAGCAGTTATTTATAAATCTTTTTAGCTTCCTTCAATCCTTGCTTCATCTCCACCCACTGCTCTTACTTGATGATCCACTGAGACCGCTGGCCATTCGTTGAAGGAACGTATGTATGCCTGGTACTGTGCTGAGCCCACGGAATACAGCAACCAATGGGACAGATGGGGCCTCATGTGGGATATGGTCTAGCAGGGGAGACAGATATTAAAGATAACCACACAAAATCATTACAGTTATAATCAGTGACATGAATATGCATTATAAGGTACAATAAGCACATCTAACAGGGAGACCCTAACTAGACTTGGTGTTCAGACTAGTCTCCCTGAAGAAGTGGTGTTTAGGATGAGACATGAAGAATGAGCTGAAGTTAGCTAAGCAGGCTAAGACAGAACAGGGAGGTGGAGGGGTGAGAATTTCAGGCACAGAGAATATCATGTGCAAAGACCCTATGGGGAAAAGGTACATGGCATCCACAACTAACACAAATGCTTTTAAGGTGTGTCCAGAATGTAGAAAGTTAGTGGAAAAGTAGCGCAGAATGAGACTGGAGTGGTGGGCAAGGGTCAAATCATGTAGCTACACACAGGCCATGTAAAAACATCAAACCCTATAGAAGAAGCTAAGGAAAACTAACAAGGAATTCTAAACAGGTGATCAGCATGAGCAGATTAGAAATTTAAAATGAGCACAACTCCAGTGAGAGACCATTTTCATCTAACATTGAGAAAAATTAAATAGTATGATAATGGCCAGGGTTGGTGAGGATGTGGCAAGTAGACATCCTCATACACTGTTGAAATGAACGTAAACTTTTTGAAGGACATTTTAGAAATACATATATGAAAATTTAAATGACCTAGCAATTCCACCACAAGAACTTATACTATGAATCTACTCTCAAAATACAAGTAATTAGTTGAATGACAAACTTAATGAAGCATATTCTTCAATATCAAAATTTTCAACAACTGGAAACAATCTAAATGTCCATCAGTAAAGGAACCGGTTAAATAAACTATGATGCAATCATTTGATGAAATACTCTGGCACATTAAAAATAATGTTGCAGATCCATTTGTACTGATGTGGAAGACCTTAGAGATATTTAAATATAATCTGTGTAGTATTTCATTTATATACATATTTAATGACAGTTACATATATAAGGGTTATAAATTAAGATTTTTAATGGAAGAAGATTTATACACACAAAACTGCTAATCTTGGCCACCTTTGGGCAGAGGAACTGCTTGTGATAGATGGGAGACTTTTATTTTTCATTTTCTTTTTGGTTTGATTTCCTTTACAATGTGCATGTGTGGCTGACATGGTTGCCTTTCCTCCATCCATTTCCCCATCATCTTTGTTAATAGAAGCCTGATATTGTTCAAGGACCATCTATCAGGGATAGCAACCCTAGCCCTAGCCCAGGGAGAAATTGTGCTTAGGCCAAGCATCTCAAGGTAATTTCATTTGCACTGCCTATTTGGGGGTGGGCTGTGACCCAGGTCTGCCCCAGGAGATGAGAGTAAGTTCTGCTGGGGGCCTCTGGGAAAGCTTGCCTCATGCTTAGGAAGGCACCAGAAGACGAGGGACCTACTCCTCCTCTGGATGCTGCAGCCATCTTGTGACAATGAAGGGAATTACCTTAGGGTGAAGCCAAAGCTAAGGCTGTCAGAGGGAAGAGCTAAGAAGAAATTGTATGGTTGATGCATTTTTATGAGCTGCTGACTATACCAACCTTTGAACCCCTTTCTGGACTTCTTGTCATGAGAAAGACTAAATTCTGTTGTTTTTTTAAACCACTTGAATCAGGGTCATTACGATTTGGAATCACAGTCATCTCATTCACACGGCATTTTCAATGATCAACAACCCAAGGATGGAGTCCATGGAGAGTGAATTGGAAAGAGACAGGCAGGAAGAGGGCAGGCCTGGAGGAGGGAACCATTGCAGAGGCCCAGGCTGGAGAGACTAATCACTGATACTGTGGCAATGACCGCGACTGAAGGGAATGGATTGGGTTTGAAATTTAAGATCCTTCTGCATGCCTCCTCTAGACTTTACACTTTTCTAAATTAGTCATTTTATACTCTCTACTATTTGCCCCTCATTTACCCTCATAGATTTGAAATGACATAAGATCAAAACAAAGAGGCAATATTATGAAACTTATTCCTGCAAAGAAGAGGCTAAGTCTACTTACAATTATGCCTAAGAGTCACCTCCAGAGAACCTCTCTTCTTGCTCAGATGCGGCTTCTCTGCAAATAAACTCACTACCCTCCCTGCTACGTGGGACTGACTCCCAAGGGTGAAAGTCTCTCTGGCAACACGGGGCATAACTCCCAGGGATGAGCCTGGCCCTGGCATCATGGGATTGAGAATGCCTTCTTGACCAAAAGAGGGAAGAGAAATGAAACAAAATAAAGTTTCAGTGACTAAGAGATTTCAAATAGAGTCAAGAGATCATTTTGGAGGTTATTCTTATGCATTATGTACATATTCCTTTTTAGTTGCTGGTGTATTGGAATAGCTAAAAGGAAATACCTGAGTCTCTTGAACTGTAATCCAGTTGACTTGATTCTTAATGATTATTGTATAAATGTATCGCTTTTATCATGTGACGGTATGATTGTGAAAACTCTGTGACTAACACTTCCTTTATTCAGTGTATGGACAGATGAGTAATAAAATAAAGACAAGAAAATATATAAATAAAAGGAGGGAATAAGGTGGTATAGGATGCTTTGGATGTTTTTTTTTCTTTATTTTGGAGTAATGAAAATGTTCTAAAATTGATTGTGACAATGAATGCACAACTGTATGATAATACTGTGAGCCATTGATTGTATACTTTGGATGGATTATATGGTATGTGAATAAAACTCAATAAAATTGCATTAAAAAACAAAAAAACAAAGGGGCAATAAAACCATTTAATTAGGACAAGATAAAAGCAGAAAACAAGAAATATAATAGCAGACAAAAATTGTATTTTAAAAAATCCTCACTGAGATAAACTATAGCAGTTGAGAACCTATCCTGGCTCTGAGTTTCAAATGTATCCATATAGTCACCTGTCCACACTTGCCTCCATCCTTCTAAGGAGGAAGCCAGGTCCCCAGTCCTTTACATGGCCAACACCTCTATCTCTGCTCCCATTATGAATCCCAAAGTTGCTACAGAGCTATGACTTCAACTAACAGGACTAGAGACAGAAGAACAGGTTCTATTAGTGAGCTCAGGGGAGTTCCTATCTCGTAAAGTTGGAAGAATGAGAAGCAAAAAGTGAGTGACCCTGACCCAACAACAGTTTTTTTGAGGAATCATCAACTTCAAAATTAAAGAGCCATTCAGTTTTTAACAGCCAAGACAAGAATTGCTCATCTTATCTCTGTGTACACTAAATTTGTCCCACTCTGAATTGGCAAACACATCAATATCATCTGGGCAAAGAAGAGGAAGTCATGGAGATATCTTTAAGTCTCTTAAAAGCTTCCCCCAGATAACCAGACTTACAATGTGTCTTTATAAATACAGCAGCAGGAGCCTCAGAGTTTCATATTTTATGGAGCCATGTATAATAAGAATGTGTGGAGGTGGGGAGGTGGAAGGGAAGAAATTTACTTACGCTCTCAGGGATCTACTTGTACTTCAGATTCACTTCATACACTACAGCCTCAACAGCCATTTTGCGCTGTTTGTGCTAGACGGTTCCTTTACAGGTGAGATAAATAGATGCCTTTGCTCAATAGGCACTGTACGATAACCCCTGAGACACATTTCAGAGGGACCTCAAGTGAGTAATAAATTGCTATACAACTCTTATATAGAAGATCAGAATCTTAATCAGAGACCCATACCAAAGACTTCATTTCTTCTGAAAGCTTCCTGAAGACTTAACTGTCAGATAGCTTACATGCTGATTTCCTAGCTTTTTAGTATTTTCTTTCCTGTTCAGTAACATGATTTTTTTAATGAGTGCTCTCCCTAGGGAATTAATTACTACCTTGAAGAATATATTCTATAGCTCCATCAAGATATTTTAAAAATTATCAGACTCCTGACAGACCCACTGTGCAGCTTTAAAAAAGCATGTTGTGTACTTGTGGATTTTTCCAACTCTATAGAAACAGAAAAAAATTTTCATTTGTGGAGGTAAGGCATATTCATTTTCTCTCTCTTCCTCCCTCCCTCCGTTAAATGCGTAAATCCTTTGTACATGTGCCAATGCACACAGACCCATTGCAGCCCTGGGTGAGAAGAAATCTATGTCATGGGAAGAAAGGAGCTTGGTGGATGAGGGGACACATCACGCAGGGGCATTTGTTTTGCAGAGAGGAGGCTCATTATAGCCCACCTTGTTTACACTTTATAGAGCTTTTAGCAACCTGGTAATCATGCAGTACCTCATTGAAAAGCAATGGCCCTACTCCAGTTGCCACATTCAGATGCAGAAACATAGTTAAGTAATGGAAAGGTTGCAACCTCTATGAGAGCAACAGCTGCAGTCCTTATGGAGACTACTTTTCATCCTTAACTCACAGTGATCGTACCTGGTTATCGTACAAATTTCCAGGCAGCCTAATGTTGGCCACTTTTGAATGGTAGGTGGTGACAGTAGGGAGAGAACAGCAGGTACCTCAGCCACATACTTGCCACTTGAAATTTGGGGTTGTGTGAATACACTTGGGAAACACATCCATTTCAACATCCATTCTATGCTCTGGACAAAAGGCAGCGTTGTTTGCTGATGCAACATAAGCTTGGTGCAAGGAGACCTCTTGACATTAAATCTGTAGGACATTGCTTACTAATTGTTAGGGATCGAATCATGATTGAATCATGTCCCCACAAGACATGCCCAAGTCCTAACCCCCAGTCCAGTGGGTATGAACTCATTTGTAAATAGGATCCTCGAAGATCCTGTTAAGATGAGGCCAAATAGAATTAGGATGAGGCTTAATCCAATATGACTGAAGTCCTTATAAGCAAAGGAAATCTGGACACAGAGGAGAAGCCAAATGAGAGAGAGGGAGACAGATTAGCATGCAATGGAGGACTGCTGGGAAGCCACCCCCAAAATGCTGCAATCTTCAGAGAAAGTATAGCCTGTTGATACTTTGATTTTTACTTCTAGCCTCCAAACTTGTGAGACAATAAACTCCTTTTGTTTAAGTTAACGAGGATGTGATATTTGTTATAATAGCCTTGGCAAACCAGGACACTAATGGTCTGATTTCAGGCCATTGGTCTAACCTGTGACCCTCAGTTTTCTCAACTTTAAATATCTGGGTATTGTAGCCAAGCCTCAACTGGGAGTCAGTGTCACGGGCCTAGGCCTTTGATTCCCAGATCCTATATGGGAGTTAAATTGCATAGGGGAATGGAGACCTAAAAAGAAGTTTTATGCCTGAGAACCCAACATTAGAAGAACAGGAAATGGTCTAAATTACCTTCCTCAGTCAACCCAAGGTGAGAAAGACTACAGGCAGAAGTTGAAGGAGATGTTTTTAAAAAGGGATTCTTTTTTTTTACACTTGGTGAACAAGCAATGTAGTTCAGAGCCTAAAGCACCCAACAACAACTGAAGGTTGATGAGAGAAACCTCCTTCTGTTTCTGCAAGGGCATAAAGAGGTTTCAACAGAGTAAAGACTGAAGGAAACCTGATACCTTTTAGCAACATGGGGGTCTGCAGAAACACGAGAGTATGAGGAAAGACCCTTTAGGCAGAGAAACTGTGTTCTAAAGGAGGGCCCTTGTGGGGTGGGGGTGGGGGGACAGTGGCAGTAGAGCAAGAGGCCTTCTCGGGGTGACTGGTTGGCAGAGGGTAACCTTCAGGAAGCTGAACCAGAAGAACATGAGTGGACCAATCAAGAACATGCATGAGATGCCCCAGATATCCCCAGGCCCAGTGAAAGGAGAGGACCAAGGACCTCGAAAATGCAGGCGGACCCTTTGAACTAACAACACATAGGTATGAACACCAACATGATTTCATTCATTCCTGCAGCTAGTGGGATCTCGAGAAATGACATGTAATAATGGGGATGATACTATTATTCTGTCAAGTAGTCCTAATGTGGATTAATGAGACAATGTATGTGAAAATGCTAGCACAGCACCTGGTATGCAGGAAGTACCCTGCTAGTTTCCTTTCCAAACTTTACCTTGTTTAAGAGACTTTAAAAAAAATCCATTTAGAATATTCATCCTTTCTGTGATATAGAAGATAGTATGTACCTCATCTTTTCATATTATGGAAACAAATAGAAATAAATGGATTACTTTCTAATTTAGAGGGTGTTTGTTGTTTTATACACGCAACAGAGAGCTCAGAAATAAATAAGGGGGACATTTGAGGCTTTAGAGGATCTTTCAGTGCATCGAGGTGGTATTGTATGATAGGAATTTCTTTAGTGGTTCTAGAGGTGCTTACTTTGCACCCACGTGGTTCTATGTGAGTCCTAAAGAAGATGTTAAAAGGTAAAGTGGGAACAAAAAGGAATACTCTCTGAGGCCACTCCCCCCGCTCAAGGATTGGTATGAAACACCTTGATGACATAATATTATCTTTATGATATTTCACTGGGTACTTGTTACACTTGGAAAAGCAGGCTCATCTTTTCACATGATGCCAGACAACAGCCGATTTAGGCTGATTTCAAAGTCATTAAACGAGTTTCAGTTGACCCCAAAAGTCTTTTTTCCACTTGATTTCTAATGCCTGGAAATTGTCCAATAAAGTGAACATTTCTCGATTAGGGCAGAGAAGGCAAATTTCTCACCTCCTGTGTTTTTACCTGTAGGCATGACTAATCAATCACTGTTCTCTTCTGCTGAGTCACCTTCTCATCACAGTGCTACAAGCAGCCACTTCCAAAGGAGTTATAGCTAATTTTCTCAATCTGCTTTAATGCTTGGCTTTCTATGAAAATGCAAATATTTGAAGAAGAATAAAATTTTAAATTATCCATCACTGACAACTAAATGTTTTAAAAAAATTGAAAGCAGCATTTGCTCTGGCATTAGGGGAGAGAACTCAAGGGCTCTGAAATAGTGGGGAGATGAGGCACAGAATCTAGGAGCTCCCTAAAGATATACTTAACCTACTTAACAATTTTGCCTAAGGCCGGTGCTGCCAAAAGGACCAGGTCTCTCCAGGGCATCTATTTCAGCCATTTACCATCAAATAAAACTTACAACTAGCATATGAATTCTTAGGCTAAGGGCATTTTATTTTTTGAAATTTTGAAGTAGTTGTTGTGTAAACTACTTTAAAAATTCAGGAGCCATAAAAGAATCCCAGAAGCAGAAAGACGAGTGCAGAAACAGGTGAGCGAGGTGCAACTTTTTGTAACAGGTCTGAGCATCTGTATATCATGCAGACATAGGTGATCTGGGCACACATACTGCAAATTACTATATACTTGCATAATCACCAATCCTCTGCAGGCACTGGTAAACCAACGGGTAATGACAGGTGGGATGAAAAATGCTTAAAAAGAAATTACGGGACTTGAGTGTCTGGCCAGGGTGGAGTAACAGGGACTGGATTTATTCTCCCACCAGAAACAATAAAAAAATGAACAAAATATATGACAACAGATTTTAAGACAATGGGCATCAGGCAACAGACACTGGTCCTAAGAGTTGGGAAACAAATAAGGTGAGCCGAAGGTTTCTCCAGCTTATTACTTTTGGAGAGTTTCCAGGTGCAGGGAGAGGGGATGCAGGCATATCTCTGAAGACTCCCTAAATTGAGGAGACAGACCTGAGAGCCCAGGGAGAACAAAGAATCTAGAGCTTGTAGAAGAGGGCTGCACAGAGAGAGGACTCCATTGATATACAGAAGGTTCCCCTTGACTATCTGTGTTAGTAATTATCAGCGAGGGCATGTGAAGAAACTACAAGACCAAGGAAAGAATCACTGCAAAGGATTACAGCTGGGTTTCTCAATCTCAGCATTACTGACATCTTTGACCGCATTAATTATTTGCTGGTGGGGAAACAGTCCTGGACATTATACACATTGTAGGTGGTTTAGCAGTATCCCTTGCTAGATGCCAACAAAGTAACACCCTCTGTTGTGGCAACCAAAAATGTCTCCAGACTTTGCTAAATGACACCCTTGGAAGTAGAATCACCTTTGGTTGAGAACCACTAGATTAAAGGAAAGAGTGCCCAACACTCACACAGGGCTGGGAATAGAAACTGTTCCCACCAGCAAGACTGGAAAATCTCAAGATTCACAGGACAATGAGTAGAGCACACAGAAGCATCTTGCCTCATTAGTGAAGAATAATTAGCCCTAGACTAAAGCACTGCTCTGATCCCACCTAATAAATCTTAAACATAAGAACTTACAGGATCAAACTGTTTTCAAACAATTTAGTTGCATTCCAGAACAGATTTCAAGAAGATTTATAGGAAACCAAATATCTAGCACAGGGTGAAATTCACAATATATGGAATCCAATAAGAAAATTACCGGACATGCAAAAAAGAAAGAAAATATAACCTGTAATGTGAAAATAAACCAATCAAAACTGACACAGATATTAGAAGTAGCAGACAGGAACATATCCCATGTGATCAAAAAGTTAAGTAGAGAGATGGAAGCAATAAAAAAGACCCAAGTCAAACTTCAAAAGATGACTACTACAAAGTATGAGATAAAAACTACATTGAGTGGAATTTGGGGCAGATAGTGGAGGAATAAGATTAGTGAACTTGATGACATAGCAATAAAAACAAAGAGGGAAAAACAAATTTTAAAAAATGAACAGATCTTCAGTAAGTCATGGGACAACTTCACATGGCCTAATACACATGTAATTGGAATCCTCAGAAGAGAGGATAGAGGGTAGACCATAGAAAAATATTTGAAGAAATAATGGCTAAAGGTTTTCCAAATTTGATGAAACCTATATACCCACAGATCTAAGAAACTCAACAAACCCTAAACACAAGAAACATGAAGTAAACAACACCAAGGTTCATCATAGTAAAATTGTTCAAAACTGGTAATAAAGGGAAAAATCATGCAGAGGAACAAAAATATAGATGACTGCAGATTTCTCATTAGGAACATTATAAGCCAGAAGACAATGGAGCAACAAATTCGAAGTACTGAAAGAAATACCTGTCAATCTTGAATTCTATATACAGTAAAAATATCTTTCAAACTTAAATCCACCAGAGTATTCCTATGCCAGACAAGTCCTAAAACCCAGAGGCAACAGCTTCTTTAAGAACAACAATCAGATGCAGCCCCCTTCCCCATACTGTCAATACCCCCTTTCAATATGAGCAAGTTAGGGTGGTCACTGCCTAGATACTCCTGAAGATGGAGAAAGTGATTAAGTGAGAGGAAGGGGCAGCAACAAACAAGATAAGATTTAACAAAGGCCTATGAATACTAAAACTTTACATATATATATATATTTAGATGATGGGATGTTCAAATAGCTGGAAGGAGGGAAATGACATGGTGGAACTGTAACCTATGACATTCTTTGAAATTTGCTCCATAGCTACTTATTGAATTGTGCTTGAAAGTCTTCACCTTTCTGTATATACCCTGTATTTCATAATAAGGAAAGAATTGAAACTGTGGAACTGTAACCCATAACAATTTTTGAAATTACCTATATAACTGTGTTGAGCTGTACATCAAAAGTTAACACCTTTCTTTATGTATGTTATATTTTACAATAATGGAAATAGCTGAAGTTACGGAACTGTGACCTATGATACTCTTTGAAATTTGCTCTCTAACTATTTGTTAAATCATACTTTGAAAGTTATCACTGTTATGTATATATGTTAAAGTTCACAACAAAAAATGCATTAAAAATATCGTTCAAAAGCAAAGGTAAAATAAAGGCATTTCAGAAACACAAAAACTGCAAAAATTCATCACCAGCACACCCACAATATAAATGTTAAAGGAAGTCTTTCAGGAAGTAGGAAAATGATGCTGTATGGAAGTATGAATCTATACAATGGAATGAAGACCACTACAAATAATAAATACATGAGTGAATATATAAGAGTTTTCTTAATATTTAAATCTCTTTAAAAGGTAATTCGCTGTTGGTTTAAAAGTATTTTAAAAAGTATTGTGGGGTTTATAACATGTGAAAGTAGAATGTATAACAGCTACAGCATAAAGCTCAGGAGGGGAGAAATACAAATATACTATTGGAAGGTTCTTATATTATACATGAAGTGGTAGAATATCATTTGAAGGAAGATGATATATACTACAAGCCCTGTAGCAGTAACTAAAATAATGGAAAAATGTGTTGAAGTTAATAAGCCAATAGAAGAGTTAAATGGAATTATAAAAATTATTCAATTGCAAATGAAACCAGAAAAAAAACGAGTAAAAAGGAAAGGAAGATGAGATGGGATGAATAGAAAACAAATAGCAAGATGTATGTACAAGTTATTAATTTACTGACTCTCAATTTAAAAAGTAGGCTAAAGATTTGAATAGATTCTTCAGCAAAGAAAATGTACAATGACAAATTAAAAAAGGAAAAGATTTGCAACATCATTAGTTATTAAGAAACTGAAAATTAAAATCAAAATGAGATGCCACTACACACTTTTTAAAATAGCAAAAATTAAAAAGACTGGCCATATCAAGTGTTGATGAGAATATGGAAAAACTGGTGCTGTCATTCACTGTTGGTGGGAACAGACAATGGTACTTTGGAAAACAACTTGGCAGTTTCTTAGAAAGTTAAACATACACCTGCCATATGATCCAGCCCTTCAACTCTTAGTTATTATGTTTGTATGTATTTAAATGTTCATAGTAGCTTTATTTGTAATAGAAAAAGACTGAAAACAAGTGCCATTGTCTATCAACTGGTAAACTAGTTAAAAAAAATATCCTAGCATATCCACATATACCTGAGTATATTCCACTACTAGCACTAAAAAGTAATGCCCTACTGATATACACAACATGAATGAATCTCAAAATAACTACACTGACTAAAAGAAGCCAGATAAGATAGATTCCATGGTTCCATTTATTTAAAATTCTGGAAAACAAAACTAATCTCTAGTGACAGGAAGTAGATCAATGCTTGTGGATATGGGGGATAGGCAGGGAACATAGGGAAGGGATTATAGGAAGAAACATTTGGGGTGTGGATATGCTCAATATCTTGATTGTGGTGATGGTTTCATGGATGTATACTTAGGTTAAAATGCACTCCAAATTTGTATATTTTATTGTATATCAATTTTACGTCAATAAAAGCAAGTTTACTTCAATAAAAATGGAAATTATAAGAGGAGTTTCTAGCAGACATCATAAAGGATTATACTTGTCTTTGATACTAGAATGGAGATAAGGAAAACTGAATTCTAGTCCCAGTTCCGCCACAAATGTGTGGAGTGACCTTGTTAAAGGCACATAAATTCTCTCAGTCTCAGTTTCCTGACTTACAATGTTGGACAGCTGATCTGGTGATTTCAAGTGTCCCTACAACTTCAAAATCTAATGATAGCTAAAAGCTACTAAAAGGGAAGTTGCATGGTCAAGTGGAAAGAGACCAACCTGGCTTTGAATTTCAGCTCTATCACTCATTACCTATGGGATCTGAGATAAATCATTCAACCCCTTTAAACTGTTAGAGTAAGTTCTATGAGGGCAGAACATATTGATTTGCTCACTCTTGTTTCCTACGGTCTGATGCAGACACTGGCATGTAAATACATCTCTTCCTTTCCTGCAAATGAAAATAATAATCAGACCTACTTGTTGCAGAGGCCATTGATGGCACAGGAGCAGAGGCAGTGGGACTTTCTCAGGGGCTTGCAGTGCCTGAGGCTTCTTGGGCACCACTGGACTCCCTTGGATTTAATGAGGCTCAGAAACTCTGGGAGTTGATGCTCTGCAGACAACCCTTAGCCAATGGGGAATGGGAGGTGGTACATTAATACCCCAGTTTTGCTGTCTTCCAGTGGTTCTGTTCCCATGCTTACTCCTCACGGTTTCTCAGAGGGCGCCCCGTGGAACTGAGCCCCATTTGCCCACATGGGGCTTCCCTCATTCCTTATCCTTGGCTGGCTTCTCTCTTTCTTGGTATTCATTCCCAGCCCTTCACGTGAGCTTCCTGGGATCAGTCCTAAATGATCTTCCCGCACCTGCAACTTCGAATTAGGATCTGCCTTGGGGGGAACTCAAACCAAGACACTAACTTTCTCATGTGGATCTTGTAGGGACTAAATGAACTTGAACATGTGAAGTTTTTAGCACATTACCTGGTGAGAAACGGCATTTTATTATTTTCTCTTTCTTTTTAAATGTGAGTTTCCTCTAGAGAGAAGAAAGAAAGTAACTTTGAGTTCATGGATGGAAGGGAAGTCTGGTTGAGGAAAGGCATGAACCCTGGAATTTATGAAAGTAAAATTAAAACGATTCAGAGGAAAAGTAGATAATGTACCTCAAACACCATAAAGCAAAATATAAATCCCAACTCAAAAGGAAAGGAAGTTTCCAAAGCTAAAATTCTGATTATATTACTGCAGTCTAAATGAATAAGAAAAGTTGAAACTATCCAAAAACAAATTAAATAAAATCAAACAAAACAAGGTTCCTCTGAGAAACCACAGACAATAGGAGAGGTTCCAGAAAACCCAAGACAGGCAAATGTTCAAACTTTCAGAAACAGGAAAAAAAGTGGATACTATTGAGTGTTAAGCCCTGATGTCTAGAAGAAGTTCTAGGATGGGTTCCCAAGGAAGACGTCAAGTCAAATGAACTTTATTTTCTTTGTTGTTGGGATTATTCGTCTTATGCATTAGGAAAATACTTTAATGATAATATACCTAGATTTCAAAAAGCATCTGATGAATATTTTCCATGATAATCTTGTGGACAAGAGAGAATCAATCATGGGAATCAGTTTTCTGTGGCTCTGAGCTTAAATCCCACTTACCTTTGTTAATAAAGTCTCAAATTAAATTATGTTTATCAGATTTTCTGTCAACATGTATCTAAGAGGAATAGTATATGAATTGGATTCTTTTGGTGACAGTTAAAGAAACTCATGTGAAATAATTGAAATAGGAATTAATGATAAGGGTACTAGATACAGAGTAGAGCCTCAGGAACACATGGAACTAAGTACTCAGACTTCTGGAAAGACCATAAAGCTCAGCGATTATCAGTGCAGATTCTGGTTAGAATCTCAGCTCTACACAATGTTAGGCAAGTCACTTGACTTCTCTCTACCTCAATTTCCTCATCCATAAAATGGAGATAATAATGATAACTACTTCAAAAGGTTGTTGTTGGAATCAAATGAGTTAACCTATGTGAAGTATTTGATACCTGGTATAGCAAGCATTATGTATTCAATTTATTTTATTTTATCTATGGAATACTTACTTGTTCCCTCTCCTTGCAGAGTGAAGTGGCTTCCTGTTTCTGGAATCCACATGATGGAAAGAATGGCTACTGACAGTGCTTGGGCCTTTTACCTTAAAGACCAGGCTGAACTCTCTTAATTCCTTGGGAAGGGGCTTGTTAATCTTGTTTGCACCTGGCACCTTAGATAAAGTCATTCAATAATTCATTCAACAAATATTAGTTGAGCTTTGAGCATGTGCCAAGCACTGTTCTAGGCACCATGTTACAGGAATGAATAAAAAGACATAATCTATGTTCTCATAGAGCTAACATTTTTGGAGGAGGGTGGAGAAGGCCAATAAAGATATAATTTAAAATATTATAGTAAGGTGGTGACAAGTATAATACAGAAGAATCAAGTGGGTTAAGTGTATGGAGTGACTTGGAAAGGAAGAGAGGCAGTATTTTGTAGAGAGTGGTCAGTATCCAGGCAAGTGCTTCTGATAAAGTGATATGGGGGCAGACACCTGAGGAAGCGCAGATACCTGGCAGAATGTTCTAAGTGAGGCAGTAAGAAGAGCAGAGGCCCTGAGGCAGGAACGAGCCTGAATTCAAACACCAAAGCCAATGTGATTGGAAGGGGAAGAGGAAGGGAGAAATGATATCAGAGTAGCTACAGAGGCTAGGGTATGGACAGCTTGTGGACCATGGTAAAGAATGCAGATTATTACTTAGTGTGAGATGGGAGACATGGCAAGGTCTCAGGCACAGGAGTGACATGGAATGACTTAAGTTTTAGGAAGCTTCTTTGGGCTGCTGTGTGGAAAATGACATTATAGGGAAAACATGAAAACAGGAGGACTTGTTAGAGGATAGTTGCAATTATCCACATGAAATATAATGGACTCTAGTGGCATTGGTGAAGATAGGTAGAAGCAGTCAGAATCTTAATGAGCTTTCTGTTAGCTACTATTAAATGAAGGGTATGAGAGTCAAGAGTGACTCCAAAGGCTGTCTCTAAGGTGAATATTAGAATGAAGTTACCATTTACTGAGATGGGGAAGAATCAAGATGGAGTAGATTTGGGGGAAATATCAAGTGTTTGCTTTTGGACGTATTAGTTTGAGATGCCCTTAGCCATCCAAGTGATGTCAAGCAGACAGTGGGAGTATGGGAGTCTGGGATGGTTTAACATAGAATGGGGCTAGAGATACAAATATAAGATACATTTGTGCATAGATGGCAGCACATAGATGGTATCCCAAGCCATGGGACTTGATGAGACCCCCTAGGCAGAAGAGATAAGACAGAAATTGAACCCTGGGTCATTTGAGAAGGCGTAACAGACAGCAAATGAGACTGAGAAGGAATGAGAAGTGAAGTAAAATAAAGACCAAGAAGGAATGATCAGAAGAAATCAAATGAAAATGTTTCAAGCAGGCAAAAGTGGTCAACTTTGTCCAATACACAGGCTGAGTCAGCTGACAACTGAGAAATGATGTGATCTCAATGTGACCAGGGAAAGGGAGAAGCAACTCTTATAAAAGGGGTGCTGAGAGTTGCTACAGGTGTCCACTACAAATAGTTCATAAAATAAATGCAGGCATGAGGATCCAAACTTGTTTTAATAAATTGCAATGAGAAGCCTAAAGTATCAAAACTTAAGCACGATTAATTCTAGGTCTTGCATTTAGATTCAGACTAGAAATTATGCAGTCTAACATGTTCATGCATACAGAGACTGAAAGATAATGCCCCAAGCATTAACAATTATTATCTTCTATAAGAGGCAGAATTATAGATGGTTTTCATTTTTCTTTACATTTGCCATACCTTCAAAACCTTGTCTATAGTAAATATGCATTACTTTAGTAGAGAAATACAGTCAGTGCTATAAAATATCGGTTGTGCATAAACAGAGATTGTGAGAGCTTGTTTTAATTTATGCAAAACCCCTACAAAACATGTTGAAAAAGAACTTGGGTTGCACTGATAAAAGTGAAATATCCATTGTATTGATTCAACTAGAAGTGGGCAAACTAGTTTCACTACTAGAAAGTATACAGAGGAGGACACAATAGGGAGAAATCTAGAAAGCATATAATGGGGAGAAATTTAGGAAAATAGAAATGTGAATCCTAGAGGCAAAATAAGTCCTGGAGCAGATAAGATGAGTCATGGTTCTGTGAAAACAACCACAGACTCAGCTCCACTCAAAAGCTTCGGCAAATCACATAATTTCACTGAAGCCTATACCCTCACTGGTAAAGTAGCAATGCTATCTTCTTCAAACGATCATTTGGATTAAATGAGACAATGGGTGTATTAACCCCACCCTCTGGCTCCTGGGTCAGTTTCTCCTCTCCCTGGTCCAGAACTCCTGTATGGCAATCTCATGTGCTCCTCCTCGAGTTCCCCTAAAGAATCTCTTCACATGAAAATACTAGTGAGCTATGAAGAACTTATTGATGATGACAGAAAGTACATGAATGAGGACACTCACAAGACACATCCCAGATCAAAAAGCATAAAGCCCCCTATTTTGGTTTCCTATCAGCTCAAAGAAGATACCATGAAATGGTTCGACTTAAACAATGGGAATTTATTAGCTTACAAGCTTACAGTTTTGAGGTCGTGAAAATGTCCAAATCAAGGCATCATCAAGGTGATGCTTTCTTCCCAAAGACCAGCTACTGGCAATCCTTGCTCTTCTGTCACATGGCAAGGCACGTGGCGGCATCTGCTGGTCTCTTGCCTTCTGTTCCAGGTTGCAATGATTTCAGCTTCTTGCTTGCATGGCTTTCTCTCACTCTCTCTATATTCATTCTGTTTATAAATGACTCCAGTATGAAGATTAAGACCCATCCTGAATGAGGTTGGGCACACCTTAACTGAAATAGCCTCATCAAAAGGTCCTATTTACAGGAATGGATTAGAAAACATGTTTTTTCTAGGGTACATACAGCTTTGAACCATCACATTCCACATCCTGGACCCCAAAAAGACATGCTCTTTCTACACGCAAAATACATTGATTCCATCACAATAAGTACAAAGTCTCATCAAAATTGGTTAAAGGTGTGGTCTGTCCTGGGGCACAAGCCCCTCTGTCTATGGACCTGTGAAACGTAGAAAACAAGTTATCAGCTTCCAATATACAAAAGAGGGATAGGCGTAGGATAAACATTCCCATTCCCATAGGGGGAGATTGGAAGGAAAACAGGGGTAATGGCTCTCATACAATTCCAAAACCCTTCAGGACATGGGTTTCATGTTCTGAGAGTTATGTTCTGAGAGTCATCTAATGGGACGATGTTTCATCTTCTGAGTCTGATGAGCGGCAGCCCCACCCTTTCCAAATGCTTGCACAGTAGTTATTCTCTCCCAGAACACTGGGGTGAAGGCTCCACGCTCTAGGAATTCTGGGGTGGTACACTCTTCCTGAACAACAAGGTAGAAGGCCTACCGACTCCAAGTTCCAGGGCAGACACCCCCTTTTCATACACATGGGTGGGCCCATTCTCTTGCCCCCAGAAAAGTGTCTTCAGTCCAGACCTCAACTTCATGGTTCTGCCCTTGGAGTGATTTTTACTTCAATCTGTCCCTTTTAGCCCAGGCTGGCAGTGGTTCTATTCACACACATTTCACTAAAAACTTGTCTGTTTTGCATATAGTACACAAAGGGGTCCAAACTGTCAGACGAACTTTTCACAAATCCTTTCTGGGTAACTGCATTTCCAATCCTGACTTGCACTGAAATGGCTGACTGGTTCTATGTTCAGTTACACCGTCAAATGGAGCACTATTCTCTAGGGACTTGCTTTCTGGAAGCTCCGAATTTTCCAGACCATCAGTTCTGGTTTCTTTGTACCCAGAATTTAAGTTCTGAGCTTATCCCTTTCCTCTCACATTTTACAATATGCTGCAAGGAGAAACCAGGCTGCACTTCCCACACTTAGTTTGGAAATCTCTTTAGCTAAATCTCTTTAGCTCATTGCTTTCATATTCTCCCTTCTATTTAATATCAGAACTCGATTTTGCCAAGTTCTCTGCCACTTTAAAACAAGGATTGCCTTTCTTCCAGTTTCCAATAATACCTTCATCATTTCTGTCTAAGGCCTCGTCAGAAGTACATAGTGTCCATATTTCTACCCAGAGTCTCTTCAAAGCAATCTAGGCCTTTTCTACCAAACAGCTCACAATTCTTCCAGGCTCTATGCATTACCCAATTTCAAAGCCATTTCCACATTTTTGGTATTTGCAACAGCAGCACCCAACTCTCCTAGTACCAAAATCTTTTTCTGGGGTACACGCAACTTCAAACCACCAAAAACTCCCCACACTACCCTGCTGCTTCCTGCAAAGTCTCTGCCACCGTGGCAACAGGGAGTATGGGGACAGGGTTCTCCGCTCCAGCAGGCTCACTGACTTCACTCTCTCCAGGATTCTGGTCCCTCCTTCTGTGAGAACAGTTCATCCTCTCCCAGTTCTTATCCCCAAGCTTGATGAACCAAACTTGTCATGATACTCAGCAAAACAAGTAACTGCTTACATTGCACAATTTACTCTCCTTAGCAAATATATTTCTGTTCCAAGGATGATCTTTGAGATCTTTGGATTCCATCCCTACCTCCTCACATTAAGTGATAGCAAGTTTTTCTTAGAAACATATTCATTGACTTTCCAAGAGGTTTCGGATGAAGGACACTTTCTCCATCTTCTTATATATCTAAAATACCTGGTAGAGTACTGTCACCCAGTAGATGCTCAGGAAAGGATAATGGTTTTTTTACTATCATCATGACTATCTTTAAATATTTAGAAAGCTGTGTGGCAGCTGAAAGTGGAGGCATTTTCTATGGTTCCCAAGGACCCAAGAGGAGCAATAGTTATAATTTGCTGGGAGGCAGAATTTGGTTGGAGATATTTCCAGCAATTAGACTATTTCTATAGCTCTATTTTTTAAAAGGCTGGAGGCTTTTCAAGATGGTCTATCTCCTACCTTTTGAATTTTCTCTGATCTGAGGAAGAAAACAAGGAATTTGAATTAGTTGACCAAAACTCTCCTTCCCGATGTAAAATTTTACTATTCTATGACAAGTGCCTGAATGGACTTCTTTTTTCTTTTTCTTCCCAATTTCATCAAAATCTAAGGTGAGGCAGATGCAGCTCTGAGCACAACTGTGGGGACACATCAGCGCTCCCCGACTCCGACTCCGAGGAGGCCCCGCCCCCGCCGGCCTCTCCTCCTTCTAGTGCTTCTGGGAGCCGAGAATCTCAGCAGCCATGCATGCTCTGCAGCCATGGAGATCCCTGGGAACCTGTGCAAGAAAGTGAAGCTGAGCAATGACACGCAGAACTGGGGGATGCAGAGAGCAACAAATGTCACCCATCACACCCACCATGTCAGCAGAAATAAGAGAGGTCAGGTAGGGGGACCAGAGGTGGCTTTCTGGTTGCACAGTTTGGCTAACAGGCTTATCAAATTACAGGGGAAACCCACAGTGAGCACGGCTTTGTAGGAGTACTTAGTTTGCCATGATATTCCACGTTATACTTTGGATGGTGACAACATTCGTCAGGGTCTCAATAAGAATCTTGGTTTTAGTACTGAAGACAGAGAAGAGAGTGTTCGAGGCATTGCAGAAGTTGCTAATCTGTTTGCAGATGCCGGCCTAGTGAGTATCACAAGTTTTATATCACTTTATACTCAGGATCACAACAACGCAAGGCAAATTCAAGAGAGTGCAAGTTTACCTTTTTTGAAGTATTTGTTGATGCTCCTCTGCATATCTGTGAACAGAGGAATGTCAACAGACTCTACAAAAAAATCTCAGGCTGGAGAAATTAAAGGTTTTACTGGGATTGATTCTGCATATGAAAAACCAGAGGCCCCTGAAATGGTGCTGAAAACAGACTTCTGTGACGTAAATGACTGAATTCAGCAAGTTCTGGAGCTCCTACAAGAAAGGGACATTGTACCTGTGGATGCTTCTTATGAAGTAAAAGAACCGTATGTGCCAGAAAATAACCTTCATTTGGCAAAAACAGATGCAGAAACATTATCAGCACTGAAAATTAATTAAGTGGATACGCAATGGGTGCAAGTTTTGGCTGAAGGTTGGGCAACACCACTGAATGGCACTTACAGTGCCTTCATTTTGATTGTCTTCTGGATGGGGGTGTCATTGACTTGTTAGTGCCTATAGTTCTGACAGCTACCCAAGAAGATAAAGAGAGTCTGGATGGCTTTATAGCATTTGCCCTGATGTATAAGGGGTGCTGCATGGCTATTCTTTGTCATCCAGAGTTTTTTGAGCACAGGAAAGAAGAGCACTGTGCCGGACAGTGGGGGACCATGTGCTAGAACCAACCTACATCAAAATGGTTATGGAACAAGGAGATTGGCTGAGTGGAGATAAGTCCTGAGCGGAATTTATTGGAATGATGGTCTTGATCAATATCATCTTACTCCTTCTGAGCTAAAACAGAAGTTGTTTAAAGATATGAATGCTGATGCTGTCTTTGCATTTCAGTTATGCAACCCAGTGCACAATGGATATGCTCTATTAATGCAGGACACCTATAAGCAGCTCCTAGAGAGGGGCTACCAGCACCTCATCTGTCTCCTTCATCCTCTTGGTGACTGGACAAAGGATGATGATGTTCCTTTGATGTGGCATATGAAGCAGCATGCTGCAGTGCTGGAGGAAGGAGTCCTGAATCCTGAAACAACAGTGGTGGCCATCTGCCCATCTCCTATGATGTGTGCTGGAGCAACTGAGGTCCAGTGCCTTGCAGGGCATGAATGGTCATGGGGCCAATTTTTACATTGTTGGACAAGACCCTGCCAGTGTGCCTCATCCAGAAACAGGGAAGGATCTTTGCCACCCAACTCATAGTGCCAAAGTGCTGACAATGGCCCCTGGCCTAATCACCTTGGAAATAGTTCTCTTTAGAGTTGCAGGTTACAACAAGAAGAAGAAGCGTTAGACTACTATGACACTGAACACCATGAAGACTTTGGATTTATTTCAGGGACACGAAAGCACAAACTTGCCCAAGAAAGCCAGACACCACCTGAAGGTTTCACAGCTCCCATGGCTTGGACTGTGCTGATGGAGTACTACAAAACTTTGGAGCAAGTTTAAGCTGTTAACCTACTCACTCCACCTTTGACACTTCATTGATTAACAAACAGGGAACGCACAGTCACTGCTGGCATTGCTTTGTGGTTGGCGTATGTCTGGAAGCACTTCTTAAAAACAGACCATTTTCCTGAACTAGCATCAGTTTTGTTCTGCTCCATGAGTTCTGTTTTGAGCTAGTGTAACACACTGATAGTGTTAATGTATCTTTTGCATTTACTATAGCTAATACTCCTTCAGTATGATTTTAAAATCCTGTCTTTTTATATTTTATGTATTCTTTTGTCTAATGACTTTTTTCAAGCTGCTATATTAGTTGTAATCAGTAGTAGACACATTGAATCTTACTTTTCATCCCTTTAAAGAAAAAGAAAAAGTCACTAAACAATAAACTTAGATCTTGTTTTGGGAATTCTACAAGACAAGTAGCAATTAGATTTTTTTCTACACTGAAAACATAAACCGCCTTTCTTCCTTTCAATCAGCTATTGATCTCTCAGCTGTTATAATTTAAACTATTATTATGATCTATGTAAGGCCTGAATGAATTTTCCTTATTCAATAAAATTAAATTTTTGACTTAAAAAAAAAAAATCTAAGGTGATATTATATCACCCTAAGTCTGATCCCTTTTGGATCTGGTGGTGTTTAGAACACTCTGGGATAGAAAACTCCCTGGGAAGGAGTGGAGCCAGCATAGCTGCTAGTGAAGAGGTTTCCTGTCAGCACTCCAAAAGCTTCAGGGGCTGGGGGAGGGTGAACGCAGCTGTCCAGGCCACCGAAATGGTCGGAAACAGAGCTGTGTTGTTCCTGGGGCAATTCGTAGCTGGAGTGATCAATCCTAGGGAGGGGGAAGTGGTAACCAGACCCCCAGGTGCCCCAGGGACTTTCAGGATACACATACGTTTGCCATTTTACAGTCTTTTCAAGGCCCAGGAGTAGCTCAAAAACCTCCACACACCAACGTGGCTTTGCCTGTAATACAAGCTTTTTAAAAGGTTAAGTTAATCTTGACTTTTACTGTTCCAGCATTTCAGCCTAATGGTGCTCCATGCACAATCTAATTGGATTTTTATAGGCCTTTATTTAAGGAAATTTATTTAGCAACAATGAGAATTTGAAGGTTAAAGGTAGGTCCCTTTTATATAATATCAAAGCAACATAGAGAACACCCTGCTAGGCCACCATAACAGATTCTAATTGGTAGTTATACTCTAAAACTTCCACCAGTTTAAGCACAAATCATACATGAATATACGAAGGAAAGAACCCATGTGTCCAAAGATGTTATTACTGACCCTGTAAAATTAGAGCAAATGGATAGGTAAGCCTGAGATCATGCTAATGGGAGGTTTCGTGCTATGCAATGAATACAGTGTGTGGCTTCTACAGAAAAGTCCTCTCAATTCACTGGTGAATCAGATGTTAGGTTGAATTTGTAAAGGCTATTTGTCCTAAGAGATTATGAATTTATACTGCCTCAGGTTGTATTCCATCATTATAAAAGTCCAGAAATCCTCCTTAAAGTTTGTTTTACCAGCCAGAATTGGGAATTACATCTCTTGCAATAAATTCTCTCACATTGGCCGTTTGACATTTGAGAGGTAACCCCTGGCTTAACTGGCTGCAGGTAAAAATTAGAGGCATAACTGGTTTTAATAACAGTCTCTGGGTCTACTCATTCCTGAGTACTTAGCCAATTACATCTTTCCGTATGTTATAGATATAAATATTCCAGAAGGTGCATTTCTAACTGGTTTTCCCAGTTACTAAAGAGTTTTGTTTGCTTTTGTGTATGCTTTATTTTGTAAAAATTTAACTCAGGCATTTCCTTAAGAATGTGGTAAAAGGACATGTTGTTGAGGAAAATTTTACTGGTATTTCTTGGAGATTTGAGATCTGGGTTATGCTCTAAAGCCTTTCATTCTGGAGATGACAGAATGGCACTGTATGGGTTTTGCTGTCAAAATATTTTCCCTAGTTACTTCAGGTATTGTTCATATTCATTTACCAAAATGGAGGAAGTATAAGTATTGTCCTGGAAATTCTAAAGGTTAGGACAAAGAGTAGGAGGAAAAATATCACCAAGGAGAAGAGAAAATGATAATGACTGGGTTTTAGTTCTCCCTGATGATGAGGATCAGAATAGGGATAGATCAACTCATAATTGCGAAAAGAAATGTGATTGTTAATGAACCCCCCCCCCCCAAGACAACAAGCAGGTGGAGGCTATGAAAGAGAGAATTGCTCCGGAAGTCACTGAAAATTCAACCTCTGCTAGGCTCTTACAATATCCACCCATACACATTAATTTTTAAAATTTTAAAATAAACTTTTAATTTTAGAATAGTATTAGATTTACAGAAAAGAATTCCAAATAATTTATGTAGATACTTGGCCTTCAAGGAGATGGCGCATGACTCCTCACTCTTTAAGTGTGGGCTGTACACGGTGACGTCTTCCAAAGAGCACAGTACAGAGTGGGGGTGGGAGTGACTGTGGAGTGAAGAAACCTCACAAAGATTATCTCAGCCAGGTGATCCAGTCAACATGTGCCCTTGCTATGATGTGATGCTAGTACAGAGAGTTCCCATATACCCCACATCCAGTTTCCCCTATTATTAACATCTTATATTATAATATTACTTCAGTCACAATTAATGAACTGATGCTTACTAATGAATAATAATACCTGATGCATTGTTATTAACTAAAGTCAATACTTTGTTCAGATTTTCTTAGTTTTATTTAATGTCCTTTTTCTGTTCCAGAATCCCGTCTAGAACACTGTATTCTATTTCATCATCATGTCTCCTTAGGCTCCTCTTGGCTGTGACAATTTGTCAGACTTCCCTTGTTGTTTGATGACCTTGACAGTATTGAGGAGATGTTTTCTCTGATGTTTTTATCATGATTATACTGGGATTATGGGTTCCTGGGAGGAAGATCACAGAGGTAAAGTGCTGTTCTCATCACGTCATAGCAAGGGCAAATGTTGACTTGATCACCTGGCCAAGGTAATCTTTGTGAGGTTTCTTCATTCCACAGTCACTTCCACCCTCCCCCACCCCCACCTCACACTGGGCTCTTTGGAAGGAAGTCACAGTGTGCAGCCCACACTTAAGGAGTGAAGAGTCACACTCCATCTCCTTGAAGGTCAAATATCTACATGAATTATTTGAAATTCTTCTAGACAGGAAATTTGTCTATTCTCCCCTATTTATTTATTCATTCAATCATTTATTTATATCAGGATGGACTCATGGTTATTTATTTTATATTTTGGGTTATTTTCCAATACTATTTCATTTATTCAGTTGCTCAAATTGTTCTGGCTTTGGCTATTGGGAGCTCTCTCAGTTGGCCCCTATGTCCCTTTGACACACCCTCATCATTGTGGGTTTTTTTCCTTCAGCACTCTATTTTCTGACATTGCAAGATCCTCCAGTCTCATCTTGATTGTTTCCTGCTGTCAGTCCTAGAATCAGCCATTTCTGCAAGGAGCCCTTGTTCCTTCTATCGGAAAAGAGTCTTAGAAACCTAGATCTTGTAGCTCCTGGGGCAGCTCCTAGGCCTTCTCAGTTGATAGAGCAAAGACATATATGTGTGTGTACTAACCTGTGGAAATTCACATACCTACAAATATTTCTACATGTAAACTTCTGTGTCTATATTAAGCTAACCATGAGTTCATACTAATGTTTCTAACTCTAATCCATCACCACATAAATCATTCTAGCCTTCTTCTCTTGTTTACCTGTAAATTCCCAATAATAATGAGAATCTGGCTTGTCCAGATTTTGTCCGATTGTTACCCAGTGACTTAATTGTTCAATTCCAATATGCATATATAATAGTATCAGTGTTTTTAGACCATACTCCCCAATGAGAAATGACTTTATCAACTTGAGTACAGTGTTGATGTACACTTCCTTTTGCCTTTACTCTTATAGACTCTACTAATTTCCAAAGCTACTTAGGTCAGCACCTTTTCCCCCACTGCCTTAAGTAGGGGAGTTCCGTACATTTATACTACAGTTAGATTCTTTTGTCACATTCTGCATTCCATTCCAAGAGCCCCTGACTTCTTACATGATTTTTTTTTTAATTTGCATGCATTAAGGGTCACTCTTTGTGCTGTAAATAGCTATGTGTTTTGACAAATGCATAGTGTCATGTATCCACCATTACAATATCATACAGAACAGTTTCTTCACCCTAAAATGTTCACTGGGCTTTGCTTCACCTATTCAACCATTCCTCCAAACCTCACTCCTCCTGGGCCCCTGGCAACCACTGGCCTATTTATTGTCTCTATAGTTTTGCTTTTCCCTAATGTCATAAAAATGGAATCATACAGTATGTAGCCTTTTAAGACAAGCTCCTTTCACTTAGCAATATACATTTAAGATTCATCGCCGACTTTTTATGACTTGATAGCTCATCCTTTTTTTTTTTTTATCACTTAATAGTATTCCATTGTATGGATGTACCACACTTCGTTTATCCATTCCCCTGTATTGAAGGACATCTTGGTTACTTCCAGTCTTTACAAATTATTAATAAAGCTCCTATAAACCCTCATGGTTAGGTATTTGCATGAGCATAAGTTTTCAGATCAGTTGGGCATTTACCTAGGAGCACTACTGCTGGGTCAAGTGGTAAGAGTATGTTTATCTTTGTAAGAAACTGCCAAACAGTCCTCCAAGACAGAACCATTTGGCATTTCCACTAGCAATGAATGAGAATTACTAATGCTCTGCGTCCTAGCCAGGAATTGGTATTGTTAGATTTTTGGATTTTAGACATTTTAAGTTTTATGTAGTGATATCTGATTTGTAAAAAATAACTTTACTGGGATAAAATTCACATACACATTCTTAAAGTTTAAAATTCAGTTGCTTATAGTATATTCACAAAAGTGGGGCAACCATCACCACTTTCTTTTTTTCATTTTTCATTTTAAGAGTTCTTGTATAATTGGATACAAATCCTTGATCAGATGTGTATCTTGCAAATATTTTCTCCCAGACTGTGCCTTGTTTTTTCATTCTCTTGAGCGTCTTTCACAAAGCAGAGTTTTTATTTTAAAAAGTCCACTTACCATTTTTTTCTTTCATGGATTTTGCTTTTGGTGTAGTATCTAAAAACTCACCACCAAACCCAAGGTCACATAGATTTTCTCCTGTTTTCTTCCAGAAGTTTATTGTTTTTCATTTTGCATTCATGTTTATGATCCATTTTTTAGTCAATTTTTGTGAAAGGTATAAGGTCTGTGTCTATTTCTTTTTACATAAGCACAACAAATTGTTCCAGAAAAATTTGTTGAAAAGACTACCCTTTCTCTATTGTATTGCCTTTGCACCTTTGTAAAAAATATTTGTGTGGTCTATTGCTGAGCTCTTTATTCTGTTTCCTTGTTCTGTGTGTCTATTATTTTGTCAATACAACATTGTCTTGATTCATTCATACCTTTTCTTTCTTTTATACATTTATCCATTCTTCCGTTTGTCATTTCTTTGATAAATATGTATTGACTATCTTCCTTGTGAAAGACATTGTGTGAGATACCATGGAAAACAAAGATGACTCAGACATGGTAGCTGCCCTCTAGGAGTTGCAAAGTTGTTGGGGAGGTGGGTCAGAGGGTGTTACAATTATATACACAATAGTGTAAAGTAGGTAAAAAATGAAAAGTACAGAACAAATAACTTTTTTTAAAAGAGAGGAGTAAAAGGCTTTCCACGAGGATGTTATCAATATGGAGAAGAAGGGAATTTGAATGGGAACTTGAAGGATGGATAAGGTTTAAGTAAGTAAAGATAGTAAAAGAGACTTTATCTGGTGAAAAGAATGGAAAGAAGAAAGCAAAGTGGGAAAGTGCAAAGTCTAAGAGTGCTGTTCAATAGAAATGCAATAAGAGCCACAAGTGTAATTTTAAATTTTCTAGTAGATATATGATAAAACACTTGAAATTAATTTTATAATAATTTTACCCCCAAATCCAAAATACTATCATTTCAATGGGCAATCAATTTAAAAATATTTGGATATTTTACATTCTTTTTTTCTTGTACTGAGTCTTCAAAATCCAATATATAGATTGCATGTACAGCACATCTCAATTTGGGACAGCCACATTTCAAGTACTCAATAGCCCCATTTGGCTTGTGGCTACCATATTGGACAGCCCAGGTCTTGAAGGTCAGTGGTGAGAAAAAAGCCTGCAAAGGTAGTTTGGGGCTGGGTTATGGCGAAACTTGAATACTGAGCTAGAGAGTTTGAACTTTCTTCTATGACAAATGGATAAACACTGATGCTTTTGAGCAAGTAAGTGACTCTCACTAACACAGTTCTCCTTCCCTTGTCTGGCATGGGATAAACACTTAACATGTCTTCTGAATGATTACTGAACTATCAGAGCAATGCTATGTGGAGAGTAATTGTGAATGTATCTGTGGTGATTTGGAGTTATGTACCCCAGGAAAACATGTTCTTAAATTTAATCCATTCCAATGGGTATGAACCCAATGTAAGTAGGATCTTTTGATGAAGTTACTCAGTCATTGTGTGATCCACCACAATGAGGATGGGTCTTAATAATATATCTGGAGTGCTTTAGAAGCAGAATGAAATTCAGACAGACAGAGAGAAAGCCATGGAGAAAGCAGACAGAAGCTGAAGGTTAGTGGAACCTGGAAGAAAAGGAAAAGGCCAAGAGAGATCACCATGTGCATTGCCACGTGACCAAGGAAAATCGGCAGCCAGCCCCAGGATGTCAGACTTTGGTAAGAAAGCATTGCCTTCATGATGCTTTGATTTGTATTTCTCCCAGCCTCAAAACTGTGAACCAATAAATTCCCATTGTTTAAGCCAATCCATTGCAAGGTATTTGTTTGAGCAGCCAAGGAAACAAAAACAGTATCCAAAGAAGCAGAATGAAATAGAAAGACTAATGCCTAGGTTCTTTTTATTTAAACCACACGATATGGAAGTGTTCAGTTGCTTTTCTTTTGCTTTCAGACAGGAAGGAAATAACTGCCTAAAATATTAGCTGTTTAATGGAAGACAGTCTTTTCTAGTGTTGAGCCTCTTATTGGGGTTGTAGAGTGTGACTGGGACAGGCTATACTAGGACAATTTTGGTAGCCTCCGGGGATGGGTCTGCATACATATTACAATCACTATGTAAAGGAATGAAATACTTTTCTTTAAGGATATTATTAGAGGGTGGCAGGTTGAAGATATGCCTGTTGTATGATTTTTTTTTTTTTTTCATTTGAGATTGCCTTGACAGTGAAAAGTTAGGGTTGTAAAGGCATTAAAATCCTTGTCCTTAGATGGCTGAGTTAAAAACTAACCAGGTTACTTGGATTTGTTGTGATTGTGAGTACCATTCTTCTTGCCAAATCCATTCTCACAAATTAGCAGGGGGTCAGAGCTGAAAAGCTTTCTGTTTGTTTGTTTGTTTCACTTATGATCGTTTCAGAAGACCGATAGTGAAAAAAAATCTATCAAGAGGCTGTTCTAAAATAGTAAATGTAATATTTGTGTGCAGGGGTGTGTGTGGGTGGTACATTTTAGACCTGTCAAACTTGACAGCATCCTTTTAGGATTTTCAAGAGAAACCTCATAGCATCAGAGTTACATTTTCCTTCAGTAGTGACAGATTTCTACATGTCAATATTCAAATTTGGTTGTACTTTCTCCTTTGTAATCAAGCTAACTTGGCTTATAGAAACTTGTTTTAATATCTTTTTAGTGAATCTTGAATAGTATCAACTTGTATTTTTAACTCTTTGATGGGTATTATTTTTTAATATGTCTCATAAGATGTGTGGGCATACCTGGTGCCATTTGTTAATAAAAGCTTTGACAAGCTTGTAGGGTTTTCACTGCTGCTTTTGTTTCTAAGCACAGTTAAGTATTTGTAAGCTGGATATTTGCTGCCAGGTCATGGTTGGGAAATACCAATTATTAGAGAGCACGTTAGCTTTTCAGGAATTCTCTCCATGTAACCATGAAGGGCATTCCAGTGGGGTTGCTGATGCATTAAACTATAGCCTCAATAAGCAGGCAAAATTTTTACCTGGTCCTTCAGAAAATGGAGGGTAATGGTGAGGAGTGGGATATATGCTCCCCAGCGGATTTCTTGAGTGAGTATAGAATCTGATATGATTTTATGAGAGGTTTTTTTCTCTAATCACGTGGCATGAGAAAATGATAACACCACTTTAAGGAGCTTTTCTAAATATATTATAAATTGATGTCATCAAGAAATGGTTTCAGAAGTAATATATATAGTAGTTTTGGAACCAGAAGCTAGGATTGAGTTCTGGCTCCACCAACCATTGATGTGTGACCATAATCTTTCTAAGGTTCAATTTTCTCTTCTGTAGAATAGGTTAATGACAGCTACCCAGATAAGATTTTTGTGAGGTTTAACACAGTAACTGTATCCAGTTGCTGGTACATGAATATATGTCGCCATTAGTATGAAACTGTGCTAAGTACTTTGCATGGTTTGTAGTCCGGGACCTTGTCTGCTCTACTGTCTTCTGATTGTCTCTTGGGAATGAATTAAGAGTTAGATGGTTGTGGTGATGGCGCAGGTCTCCTGCTGCAGGGAGGACTGACTGATGGCCTGAGAGGCTCACTGTCTGGGTCCACTGCCATGTTTGCACATTTCCCACTGGCTGTTCCCAGTCAATTGTTGAGTATGGCAGGGATACTAAGGCAGGCCCATTCTGGCAAGACACACATCTCCCATGGACAACTTTGGCTCAAAGACTCTACAGTTGCCTGGCTGAACCTTTCTTAGAACTCTGCAGCAGTTGGAAATTCCTCCTCCCCAAGCTCCCTTCCTTCCATCTGTCCTTCGCCAGGTGTCAGACCTGCACTGCTGCCTGCATGCTCTCCCTTCTTGCCCCTGCTCCCTCCCCCAATTAAGCTCTTCCACATCTAATCCCACCTCAGTGCCTCCGTCTTGGTCAACCTGAACTAAAGCAATAGTCAATTCCTGGTTGCCAGGGACTTGCAATTTAGGGTTCAATTTAATTTTTTTAAAAAGTTTTTAAAAGGAATATTTCAGTATTAAACAAGTTTAGGCCCTAGAATGAAAAAGATGAGATAATTGAGAGGCCGGGGTACCTAGCAAAAGAAAGAGGAAAGAAAAATAAGGTGAGAAGAACATTTCCTCTTGTCTAAGGTGGCCAGGTCTTTCCCACTTCTTCTGTGAATGCCAGGTGAAGACCCCCTGACATGGTGCCCTGCACTCAGCCCTCCTTCACCATTTTTCATTTGTGCCCTCATTTGGCCCTTGGCATGAACTTTTATTTACTAGTTTAAGTGAAAATGGTCCTCAACTTGTTTTGAGTTCCTTGAAGGAAGGATAGGAATGTGTTTTTGCTGTTTTCATATCCCTTTTAATTCCTGTCATGTCTGAGGATGGGGAATATGGGGCTCTTGGTTTTTATTTGTTGCTTGTTAAGAAGAGAAAACCAAGTGGCCCATTAAAGCTGAGAGTACCAGAACTCCAGGCAACTTGCTAGACTTGTTCGGTTTGTTGGGAGGGTACCTCTGGGCAGCCCCAGGGACAACCTTCACAAACAGGAGGCTATTAGAAGTATTCCCACTTAAAACATTCATTTTTTTGCCTTGGTTCATTAAACTGTTCAATTAGTCATTCTGTTCCAGTTCAGACGGATCTCTTTGACTCTATACTTAAATATTTTCTGGTAGCTACGGATGATGTCAGTTCACGTTCTCAAGGTCTAAGGAGTAAACATATATACAGTTAAAATAATTAGCAGGATGAAAAGTCACAATTTGGAGAACAAGGATGAGTCTCAGGACAAATTTTGTTCAGGGGAAAAAGGGAAGATTATATATGAGGGGCTCTGGGGGAGCCAAGGGAGTCCCATGGACACTTACCCTGTGGAGGGGAAATAAAATGCACAGAGGGCTCCAGAGATCAAAGACGCTTCCGGGGGTGGACTTTAGATTCTCGACATGTCTGTCATGGAATTAGACATGCCGGCTGCCCCACACTTTTATTCCTTTGCCTCCTGCTGGTTCACTGAGTTCAAACCAAAAGTGTATGGGGTGTGTGTGTGGGAGGGGGAGCAGGGGGCCGGTCTGAGAGCAGCTTTAGAACAATTCTTTTTGAAAGAAGGTGATTTCCCTAAATTCTGTAGCAGAAATGAAAAAAAAAAAAAATCTGCTATTTCACATGATCCCTTTAGGGGCCATTTTATATTGCTTTGCTACAAATTGGATATGTTTTCCCGAGTATTCCACAACCATTGGCTCAGCAAGAGTTTGAAGTGTTGTGGCAACCACCCTGACTTTTTCCCTTGCCTCGTCCTCTTCCCACCCACCCCCTGCCTCTATTTTTCTCTTTTATGTGGATCTATCTGTGTCTAATTTAGATGGCAAGTTCCTTACTACTGTACGTTATAGCATCTTGCACACTGTGAGCACTTATAAATGTTAAATGATAATAATGATAATATGGGAACCCTAAAGGTGCCAGCTGCTTCATTTCACTTGAGAGAAGAGGGTTTTCACTACTGACTGTAGTTTAAAAATAAGGGTAGTAGGGGGGGAGGGTATATCGGCTTTTTTAGGTAAGGAAGAGGATAGACAGAGGCTAATAGTAACTAGTAATATAAAAGAAAATGAATTTAAACAAAAAAGGTCAGGAAAAATCTTGGGGATGTAAACAGAATCCAATGCCCACCTTTGACTCTTATAATCTTTTAAGCAATCTATTGGTTGCCCAAGGGTTTCAAACATATTAGAAGCACTGATTACCTAAGACAGGATGAGTGTTCACTTCCAGCCATGCAACAAGAGAGCTGCGGGAGTGAAAGAACCTAGACCTGTGCATCAGAAGTCCTGATTCCAGGCCCGATTCTGCAGCTTACTGGCTATGTGATGTCTGATGACAGACTTAACTTTTCTGTGACCTCCTTTCCCATCTATAAAATCAAGAATAAGGCAGAGGGTTTGATGTGCTGAGCCCTTGATCGTGGGACTTGCCCTTATGAAGCGCGTTACTGCAAAGGAGAGGCTAAATGCATATAATTGTGCCTAAGAGTCTCCCCCTGAGTACCTCTTTGTTGCTCAGATGTGGCCTCCTCTCTCTAACTGAGCTGCCTCAGCAGGTGAACTCACTGCCCTCCCCCCTATGTGGGACCCGACTCCCAGGGGTGTAAATCTCCCTGGCAATGCAGGATATGACTCCCAGGGATGAATCTGGACCTGGCATTGTGGGATTGAGAATATCTTCTTGACCAAAAGGGGGATGCAAAATGAGACAAAATAGTTTCACTGGCTGAGAGATTTCAAATGGAGTCGAGAGGTCACTTTGGTGGACATTCTTATGCACTATATAGATAACACCTCTTAGGTTTTAATGTATTGGAATAGCTAGAAGTAAATACCTGAAACTACCAAACTCTGAAATAAATAACAAATAAATACCAAACTCTGAAGTAAATACCTGAAACTACCAACTTCTGGACTCCTGAAGACGATTATATAATAATGTAGATTACAAGGGGTGACAGTGTGATTGTGAAAACCTTGTGGATCACACTCCCTTTATCTAGTGTATGGATGGATGAGTAGAAAAATGGGGATAAAAACTAAATGACAAATAGGGTGGGATGGGGGGGATGGTTTGGGTGTTCTTTTTTTATTCTTATCTGATTCTTTCTGATGTAAGGAAAATGTTCAGAAATAGATTGTGGTGATGAACGCATAACTATATGATTGTACTGTGAACAGTTGATTGTATACCATGGATGATTGTACGGTATGTGAACATATTTCAATAAACTGAATTTAAAAAAAAAAGAATAAGGCAGAGGCAAGAGGCAATTTACTAAATAATCTCTATGAATTGAGTTCTAAGATTCTGTATCCATGAGCAATAGCTACATAATGGCTACCATTTTACTGAGCACTTACTATATGCCAAGTACAGTGTAATGATTTCAGACATATGAACCTCACTCAACACTTACAACATCTGTAAAGCAGATGTTGTTACCACCCCTACCTTACAGATAAGAACGCTGAGGCAGAGAAGGTCCTGCAATAGGCGGCATAGATGGAGAAGACCACACCATCGTTCACCGAATCTACAGTCGGGGCCTCGACTGATCATGATACACTGTACACTAGCATCCCCTGAGCCAGGTCCAGTGGCTTCGAGAGTTGAGCCTGGAATGTACAGCAATTTTCTGGAAGCACTGAAGAATACAACAGTTCAAGCTGAAAGTTTCTTAGAAATAATTCAGTGTACCAACTCTCTTTGGAATATCTACTTCAGTTAATTCATATGAACTTAAAGTTACCTCCCTCTCAGGATCTGAAGACTAGAGTACTTAATAATACATTTTTTAAGCGCCAGGCTGTTCTCTACATCCACTCATTTTGTCCTCAACATCCACTCATTTAGTCCTCATGGAATTTTATAGATACGTACACTGAGGCACTGAGGTTGAACTTGCCCAAGCTAGCCAATGGTGGAGCTGGGGTTCCAATCCCAGCTTTGTCTCCCTTGCCTGGACTTAACCACTGAACACTACTCTCTGCCTCTCAGACCTTAATGGCTCCTCACAGCTTCCCTCAGGTAAGGTCAGAGGAAAGGCACAAGGCAATGGAGAGCAAACTCAAGGCAGAGCAAGCTCCTTGCATCATGACCCCAAGGCAGAGAAGCACCTACACCATCTGTCCAACAAAATAAAGGGTTTTTGACACAATGTCTGGACCCTGAAACTCTCAGCTATATAGCTAGATGTCTGTGCAGCCATGTACTCCCTACGGTTGGGATGTTGGCACAAGAGAACCCAGCCCTGTCTCCCTGGGTTTTCACGGTCTCCGGGCTCCACTGTGCACTTCCAGGTGACCCTTTGCCTTTGTCTTTGTGATGATGCAGGACATAATACACTCCTCCCGGTGGCTCTCATTTTCCACTAGGACTTTGTTCAAGCGGAAGGAAAAATTGACAGACGCTATACTTTTATGACAGACGTTGGGAGAGGAACAACGCAGAGCTCCTTGGCTCTCCTTAGCCGGGTACGGACTGCTCCATCCTGGGAGTTGGCCCTGACTTTGGTTGCTGAAGCAACAACAGCAGGTGAGTCACCCCAGATGTCTGGCCTCCTTGCTAAGAAGGAAGAGAGGTAGCTTCCCCTCCTTCAAAAGGGCACTGAAAGATGCCTGAGACCCTATGTGTCCTTCACACAGGAAACAATGGAGAAACAATAGCCATAAACAAACACACCATGCCCTCGTTGTCCACAAGAGAGAAATGATAGATTCAGATTCACAAAGAAAGATGTTTTGACAAATAGCAACCATAAATAGCTGGGGATGCTTCTTAGTTTTTATTATAATCTTTCTTTTCTTCCCTCTCTTCCTCCTTCCCTCCGTCCCTCCCTTCTTCCCTTTCTCTCCCCCTCCCTTTGTCCTGTCTTCCTTCCTTTCCTTGTCATTTGAAAACCATTATTAAAATGTGTCTTTTATGTGGCAGGTCTCTATATATTGATAATCAATGAACTTGAAGTTAGTTTCTTATTTGAAAAAAAAAGATGAAGATTAGTGTATATTCATGCTTTTATTTTTGTTATTAAAGCCAATGTATATGCACAGTTTTTTTGTTTTGTTTTGTTTTGTTTTTAAACAACAAACATGGGGCTTTCTCTAGAAGGACACAGGCCCAGGGCAATATACACAGCCAATTTGTGTGGGGTCGTCCTACAATAGCCACATCAAAGCCATAATAATAAGGGGCAGTACTTCTTGCTCCTACCCAGCAATTGTTCCCTAGCTTCCCCAGTTGCCCAACCTAAGGGACAGGCTTATAAACTTAGACACACAAATGGAATAATCTTAGCTAAAAATATACACATACACACAGACTATTTCTTGAAGAATAAACAAAATTGCTAACAATATTCAATTCTGAGAAGGAGAACTGGAAGACTGGGGCCCTTCTCACTGTATAGCCTTTTGATATTTTTTAACCTTGGGCATTTTTTTTTCTGAGGAGATAATTTAAAAGAGAATAGCCATCCAAATAAATCATATTTCCAGTAGAGATCAAAGTATCTAATTTTGCATGGCTATGGCTTGGTACTAGTACCTAGAACTTCTCTTTGCCCTCTAGAAGCATATTAATAGGAAGAAAACACTGTATGGAAAAAAAGAGGGAAAAAAACTGTATTTCCCAATAACAATCTATGCTCCCCTCCTCTACCGCTGCTTCTGTTTGCAGGAAGAGGGCCTGCCGCTGGGCTCTTCAGAGAGCAGAAGCAGCCCCCCTTCCCACACTGCTCCTGGTCACCCTGGGTTACAGATGCAGACACAGGCGCCAAGCCCACAGATGGGGGAGATAGGGAGAGGATGTTAATTAGAACGCAAATTGCAGAAGTGAGCGCACAGCCTACAGATGTCTACCAGGACAAGCCTATCCTGGAAGCACGTTATCTGCAGCCATGACCTTGCCTCCCTTGGTCTAATTGCTCCCCACGACCAACAGAGAAAAGATGCTTCCTGCACCGCTCAAAGGGGTCAGCTGAAAACCCACGTAGGCACTTGGCAAAAGAGAATCGACATTCAGAAGCTAACTTTCACGGACTTGCCTGGGGTTCTGCTTTGTGTACCCACCTGAGAGTTATGGCAACAGTCTGAACTCATGAGAATAGAAAGTATTTTGCCACTTTTCAACCAAGCTATATTTTCATCTTTATGACATCTTGAAAGGCAAGGAGCCTGTCTTCTTGAGAGAGGTAAATGTGATTTATATCTGGGGAACGGCTAAATAAATTCCACTTCTTGAGCAAAAGAAGGCCTTTATCAGCATTAGATGGATAAAGCAGGCATGTGCAGAGAGAGGCTGCTGTGGCTTCTGCACACGTGTGTGTGTTTGTGTAATCAGAGATGGTCTCATTTTCAGGGAGTGTCCCTGACATGAGCCGGCTCCCCCTCTTCTGTATCCTGATGGAAATTCCAGAAACATACATAATGCTGGGTTCTGGATAAAGGTGGTTGGGGAAGGCCAAGAGAGAGTAGTGGGAAGGAGGGAAAGCTAAGGCAGAAAGAGAACATGCAATAAATGGGAGCATACCATCTGACTCAGCCAGATGCCTCTAGAGGGAAAGAAAAGGAAACAGCTAAATGCCTTTATATCCCCCGGAGCCTTCAAAGGAAGCCTGCAGAGCAGGGCATCAGGGTACTCCTCACTGGTTTAATATCTGATGCGTTTGCATCTGTGAAGTGGAGAGTAAATTAGAATTCCTGTTATGAGAACAGAATTTTAACTGCTACAAGTTAATGCAGAATTCAGGCCACCTTTTTGCCACCTTATCTTATGTCAGATGGTGCCGGGGTGAATATTTGGGGACAGGGCTGTTGTTGATTTTTTTTCCTCTGAGAACATTAGGAAGAGTCATAAAAAAATGGATTGCAAACTCCGCAGCCTTTTTTGGAAAGGAAGGTTAATTCCATCCTTAGCTGCTATCAGTCCTTCCTATGGATTGTCCAGATCTTCACTGTTAAGAGAGTTTAGCTGACTTCTCAGGGAATGTGTGTTATTATTTTAATTATTTAGGATGTAATTTCTGGCCCTGAGGAAGATGGATAGCACAACTTAAAGAAGACAGGCATTTCACCCCTACCATACCACAACTAAATTCTTCTTCTAATGACAATGGATTAAATGGTATGTTTTTAGGTATTGTTAACTTTATTTTCAGAGGAACCACTGATATTTTAGCTGTCTGGGCTTTGGGGATCCACTCACCATGGAGACGTGAAGTCTAGATTTAATAAAATCATATGGTGCAAAGTCCACACAATATTATTTTTCTTATACTGGGCTGAATGCTTTATTATTCACTCTCAAGTTATCTCTGGGACATGAAACCTACAGTATGTTTATGCAGCTTGCCAAGGACTTCCCAAATAGGTCAGAAATTATTATCCCATTTTATAGATTAATAAAATAAGGCAAATGAGTTACAATATTGATGGAAGTAGGAAGAATTTTACAAATACACATACATTCAGATCTTTAAGTCCTCATCTTAAAGACTTACACAAAAAGAAGCTTATCATCTTACAGAAATACATTTTTCTCCCAGACAAATGTGAACTCAAGCTCTCCTGAAATTCATTGTAGCTTGCGTAGTGATAATTGAGTTTTGTTTTTCTAAAAATTTCAAATTCTATATTTTGGAAAGTACTGATAGAGATGCTTGTTTGGAATAAGGTAGAAAGACTTGAATGGGTAAAGAATTATGACACAATTAAGAAATTTTAAGTGCAAAAATTCAAAGTGCCCTACAATGCCATTTGGTTGATATATGGACTTGGACGAAGTCCAAATTATTACTATTTTTGACAAAGCTTTTCTGGTCTCTCTAGAGCTGAATAAAACTCTCTCACGCCTAGCAAGCACTTCATTCCAATTGGCCCTTTAGCTTATACAATATGTATCTTTGGAAATTAGCCAGAGCTTGGTTTTGCCATTTATCTCTGACTTCTCTGATAGAAGGTGTGACTACTATTCTAGCTTATTGGCCTTCTCTGCTTTGTTCTGGATTCTTTAGCGCCAGCACAATTCCTAGGTATCTCACTAGAATAATTCATAGAACAAGGAGCAGGTGTTCTAAATGGGATGAAGAGATTTTCACCCAAGAGCCTACTGCTAGAAAATGGATTCCTTCGGCCTGATAGCTAAATCAGTGCTAATTTATATTCTCCTACACCAACAATACAGGGTCCTGACTGAATATGATGCTATACAAGTCCCACATACTCTGAGGATGTTCAGACCCCGAGGTGTCCCTCAGAAGGGGCTGGTCCTTTGCATTTGGCCTATAAAGACAGTGCAGCAGTAGGTGGTGGTCCTTGTTCAAAATCTATGAGAATTTGCCCACTGTCAATGTGGAGGTGAACCTCACCTATTGAAACTGAGGTCTAGACCTAGAGGAAGAGAAGTTTCTCAGGGATCTGTAGGGAGGGAAAGGAAAAGTACATTTGACTAACTCTCATTTATTTGAGGGATAATTGCAACTCTTTTCTATCTTCCCTGCTGCTGCCTACCTTTTGACCATTTCACTGATCATTAGCACCTCCCACAGAGGGTGGGCAGAGAAGGGGAGAAAAGATGAAACTCAAATTCATCCATTTGAGGTGCTAATTCCTGACTTTCACACGAGGCTAAATTGCTTGGACACTTTATTGGACAATTTTTCTAAGCCCTTTGGTCTGTCAGTGAAATTTGTATTATACACTTTTCCAAAGAACTGAAGCATTATGTGTCCAATCTGTCTAGCAACTTGACAAGAAATGTGGAAAAATAAGATTCAAATACCATGTATCTATACTATAGCTAAAGCCAACTCTAATTTTTCTGTGTTAATAGAGGAAAGGGAAAGGATCTGAAATGTAAATTTAAAAAAACAGAAAAATATTATAATTTTGACCTCCTTCTCTCATCATAAGTTATATCAGGAGCCACTACTGTAGTGAAAAAAGATGAGTTTGAGTTTAATTTACTTAAATATCCTCTGGTGGAGATGCTAATAAGCAACCCAATGACCTAAAGCTAGAGAACAGGAGGGGGGCAGAAAAGGAGCAAAGTGCTTGTAAAACTCACACATTGGATCATTAACCCTTGAATAACTGAGAGTTGGATTTAGAAAATTCATGCTGTGTTTGCCTAAAAAAGTCAAAAATTGCCACAGCCAATTGCACCAAACAAGTAGGAATAACCCTGCTAAAAGGTTAGGTTAATACTGTAATGTAATACCTATCTTGGATAATAGGGGATGTAGACAACATGGATAATTGAAGCACATAAGTAATTCTAAAACCTGATAGAAAGTGATAGTTGCAACTCCTTTTCCACCAAGCTACTAAAAGCTAGCAATACTCAGTTTTATCTCCTTTCTCATCCTTCTCCCAGCACCTAGAGAGATGGAAGTATATATAATCCACAAAATGGTCAAGAGGAAGACAACAGAAGCAAAAGGGAAAAAGTATGAATAAAAGTAAAGGTAGTTCATATTATTGAGGAGCACCCCCTGAAAGGTTGAGAGATGACTGGACTGCATTTGAAACAATTCATGAGATCTATGTGCAATTTGCTTTGATGGAACAAAGAACCATGGTAAACCTCACAGGGGTAATATTTCCTATCCCTTTAAGGTTTATAGGTTTGATCTTTCAAGATCTGTGCTCCCTAGGCTGTTTATTTTCTCCTGCATACTTGGCCTGCAATTATGGTAAACTACAACCCAAGTCACACATGTTCACCTGGTAACACCTAATTTTCAAGATAAACAGATGCAAGAGAACGAACAAACTGTGATGGGAAGAGCATATAATTTGAAATCAACAAACCCAATTTCAAGTCCCAGTGCCACTACTTGGATTGGCTGTTGGGCAAGTCCACTTAAAAGTAGTTTCTGAGCCTTAATTTTCATATTTGGAAAATAGGGATAATAAGATCCCTATTAAGGATAAAATGAGATTATGCAGCTAAATGTGCTTTATAAAATAGAAGTGTTATATAAAATCTTCATAGATTTTCCTCTTAGCCAAAACCACATAGCACAGAAAACAAATGGCTCCAATGGCTCCAGGACTCTAGGATGCACTTTGAAATTTTGATTAAAGGCAGATTTTATGGCCCATCCCCAAAGATTCTGATTCAGGAGATCTGGAGTGAGACCCAGGATCTTCATTTTTTAACAACTGCCCCAGGTGACTGCCAGGCAGGTGATCCATGGACCACCCTTACAGAGACAGTGCTGTAAGCCACCAATTGACATATTCTGGCAAGAGTGACAAAGATAGGACATGACCAATTTCTACAAGACATATACAGCCAATGCTACTCTTCTCCTATCCTCATAAGAGCTTAGAATTAAAGTTCACAACTCTTGAGAGAATGGGCATGGCAACTGTTTCATCTGGCTTTGGAGATCTATTATCTTTTTGTGTGTTTTTTGCTACTCTCTAGGGTTCCTTTCCCTTGTACCAAGAACACAAATTCTAGTTTCTAAAATCTTTCCAGGTGGGAACCTCACTCAAAATCTGTCCTCATCCACAGTTCTTCCCTCTCTCAAATGCCTCATTCTCACCCTACCCCCCCCCACACACACACATTTTGGGGAGAATGGTTTGTAGATGCCATTGGAAGGGTGCTAATAGCTCCAGTCAATGATCAAGTCCAGATAGTTCAAATGAGTTTCAAAGAGATAAATGAGATATCTGAACTATATGCAGGACATAATCGGAAACTCTACAAAATAAATGTTTGCACATTATGTCACCTATGATACCTCCCTTCTTTGTGACTTTTAGTCTTGCTACCTTGGGAAATGTCAAAGCTTGTTCACAAGAATATTCCAACATGTCAGAAGAGCAGTAAGGGGGACCTTGGCTCACCGTATTTTAAATACTAGAAAGCCCTGTTCTAAGTGTTGTTCCATGCTTTGGTGGTCAGTGGCTGTGACCATATTCACAAAAGTGAGTTACCTTTCAGTTACACCAGTTTAAGGACACCAGTTATATAGATTTACTTGAAACCGCACTGGAGTCCAGTTTACTAAGTTTGGTCAACATTCCTGCTTTCCTAACGAAACAAAATTGAAGTTCAAACTGGGTCAGGGCTGCCTTCTCAGTGCTTGCTATGTACAACAAAAGATGTTTATAGAAGTGTGCAAAAACGTGTGCGCTTCATGGGGAGTTCTCATAAGGCTAGGTATATAGACACAATTCTCCAGACCCAGTATTGAGGTTAATCTTCAAAAAAATTCTAAGCTTATTTATTGATTTTTCTTTTTACCCCTACCTTTCTTTTAAGCTTAATAATACAATAACAAATATTGATTTTAATTTTACTTTTCAAAGTATTACCCATATATTTTGAAAAATCTAATCCACAAATTTTAATATTAATTCCTAGAGAATTGGGTTTGTCAGATCCAATTAACTTTTTAAGGTAATTTTTAGAAATACATACTTTTGCCTATTTCATTTCAATTAAAGGCTTCACAAGGGACTTGTCGGCTTATTAAAATAAATTAAATTATTCATCCCCCAAATAAAATACCAAGTAAAATATAGTGCCTTGGAGAACCCTTCAAAACTTCCTGATATGAAATTATGAAAAAAAAATTTCAAAACTAAAATCAGTTAAAGTACTCAACGTGAGAAAAAGATAAGAATAAAAAATAAGCATCTATCCACTCACCTCTTTGTAAGTGCCATAGAAAAGCATCAAACTATTTTCAAATACTAGAACCTATCAGTTCTGACTGCTGAAAAAAGTAGAATAGAGCTTGGAGGACATAATATCTAACTCAAAAATTGTACACATGGCTAGTGTAGAATTGAAACACTATCATCAAAGAACGACAAAGTTCCAAAGTATATAAATACATGTTTGCACCACCATCAATGGATATATGTCTCAGTTTGCCAGGCCTATGGTAATACTTAAAAAAGGAGCTCTTCCCTGGAAGAACAGATATGCTCAGCAAGACTGGATCGGCCGTGATCAGACTGGTGCTTGTCTACTTGGCTTCTTTCTAGGAAAGGAAATCTTAAACCACATCTACATGTCCAGCTTCTCTTCCTAAATTAGAAATCATTTTGGCAAACTTCTGTCTGCAAAACTATGACTCAGTGAACTAAAGTTCAGAGCTTCTTTACTTGGATGGGCTGTGAATGTGCAAATTTAATTTTAGATAATGCACAACATTTAGACGTTTCCTTCCAGGCTTTTATACCCACAGGGAGAACTACTAAATCAAGAGAAAATGGCAGTGTTGTGCAGTGGAATGAGCACAGTCCTGGGATTGCAGAGATCTGGAAAGAGGTCCCTCTTCTGCTATATTTGACTCTATGACCTTGGGCTATCTGTGTGGCCACTCTGGACCTCATCGTGAAAATGAGAGGGTTACAGTAGATTATCTCCAAGACCTCTCCAGCTCTCAGTCTCTCAGCCTTTCAGATAATGACTGCAGCAAACTGTTCATAAATCCACATAGGCAATGGAAGGAGTAGCACTTGATAAGCATCCAAGACGTCCATCAGTTTCAAGTTGTTTTTCTGCTTTGTGATGGGAGGGAAGTAGATCTTGTTGAGTATACAGAGGAGCTAGGGAAAGCCACCACCACAAAGGCAGATTGGAAGGTTGGACACTGGGCGGGCAATGGGAGCTACCAAATGTCCCCTGTGAACCAGACATGGTATTCCTTGCTTTTCAACATGACAGCTGCGAGAGTTGTGTGTGGTTGTCACCAACTTTGAAATGGGGACAGCAAGTCTCAGAGGCATTCAGTGATGTGCCCCAGTCCAGCCAGGATTCTACCCTGAAGTCCTCAACTCCAGGACCAGCGTCCTGGCCACAGCTGTCAGCAGCACGAAACAGAGACAACGCTGCAAAGCACCCAAGAGGAAGCCTGAAAATTCAGGGGGTTCCTCCAGGCAAAGGAAAGGTGGAGAACACATTTTCTGCAAAGAAGGTAAGAAAGAGAATTTGGGTGTCCTGCCTGCCATAAGGAGGGCCTGGCTAGGCTCATACCATTTCTGAAGTAACAGAGTCATAATATTAACCTGGAAAAATTTCTTATCTTCAAATTGGAATTTAAAATACTATCATAGCTTGCTAACATGACCATAGACATAGGGGACTGGTGGTTTGATGGGTTGAGCCCTCTACCATAGGTTTTACCCTTGGGAAGACGGTTGCTGCAAAGGAGAGGCTAGGCATCCCTATAATTGTGCCTAAGAGCCTCCTCCCGAATGCCTCTTTGTTGCTCAGATGTGGCCCTCTCTCTCTAGCTAAGCCAACTTGAAAGGTGAAATCACTGCCCTCCCCCCTACGTGGGATCAGACACCCAGGGGAGTGAATCTCCCTGGCAACGTGGAATATGACTCCCAGGGAGGAATGTAGACCTGGCATCGTGGGACGGAGAACATCTTCTTGACCAAAAGGGGGATGTGAAAGGAAATGAAATAAGCTTCAGTGGCAGAGAGATTCCAAAAGGAGCCGAGAGGTCACTCTGGTGGGCACTCTTACGCATACTTTAGACAACCCTTTTTAGGTTCTAAAGAATTGGGGTAGCTGGTGGTGGATACCTGAAACTATCAAACTACAACCCAGAACCCATGAATCTCAAAGACAATTGTATAAAAATGTAGCTTATGAGGGGTCACAATGGGATTGGGAAAGCCATAAGGACCACACTCCACTTTGTCTAGTTTATAGATGGATGAGTAGAAAAATAGGGGAAGGAAACAAACAGACAAAGGTACCCAGTGTTCTTTTTTACTTCAATTGCTCTTTTTCACTCTAACTATTGTTCTTGTTATTTTTGTGTGTGTGCTAATGAAGGTGTCAGGGATTGATTTAGGTGATGAATGAACAACTATGTAATGGTACTGTGAACAATTGAATGTACGGTTTGTTTTGTATGACTGCGTGGTGTGTGAATATATCTCAATAAAATGAAGATAAAAAAATAAAATGAAAAAAAAAAAGAACAAGGGCTGCAAGTGTATGGACGGGTGAGTGGAGAAATGGGAACAGGGATTGCATGAAGAATGGGGTGGCGTGGAGGGGATGGAAAGTTTTGGGTGTTCTTTTTTGCTTTTATTTTTATTTTGGAGTAAGGAAAACTTTCTGGGGTTGATTCTGGTGATGGACACACAGCTGTACGATGATACTGTGAATAGTTGTGCACTGTGGATGACTGTAGGGTGTGTGAACGTATCTTGGTAAAACTGTATTAAAAATAAATGAACAATGTGGGGGGAGAGGGGAATGGGATGTTTTGAATGTTCTTTTTAATTTTAATTTTATTTTTTGGAGTAATGAAAATGTTCAAAGATTATTGGTGGTGATGAATGCACAATTATATGATGATACTGTGAACAACTGATCATACACTTTGGATGATTGTATGTTATGTGAATATATCAATAAAATGGCATTAAAAAAATAAAAAAAAACCCAGCATATTGTTTGGTCATGCTTTTAAAAAAAAAAAAATACTACCATAGCTCATAAGCTATTACAGAGATTCAACAAATTATAAAACTATGAATGCCACAGACAACAACACTGCTCTGTACTCTAACAAGAAGTTTTGGGTAATGTGCTTAAACATTGATATACTTGAGTATTATTAGAACATTCTTTAGTTTTCAAATTGAAAAAAAGAAAAATTTTTCCTTTGACCCAGAAACTCATTTATTATAAAACCATATCGCACCAGAATTAAAAATGAAGAAGATACTCATTTTATATTTACATTTTTCCATGTTTTATAATTTATAACCCACATCTTTCTAAAAAAGAATTTAAGGCAGCTTATAAAGCTACTGAGTCTGCAGGTGGGAGTAAAATAATTATAACTGTGAAGCAAGGAGGGATGTGGGAGGTGAGACAGAACAAGGCATTAGAGATATAAGCACCTAATCAAAAAGAGGTGACAATGGCAGCAATAGGGATGGGTCTCATTTGGGGTCAACAGAACAGGAAAAGAGTCTTTGCTCCAGGGAAAGCAGCAAAATGTAGCAAAGTGATAGCCAGAAAGAATGAGAACTCACTGTAGACACAGAAACAAGAAATATTCTACAATTTATCCAACTGGATAGTTATATGAAGTCAATTCAATCCAACCAATGTATTTGAGCACCTAATATGGGCACTTCTAGAGGAGATAAAAGTTGAATAAGAAAGGATTTCAATCCTCAAGGGGTTTACACTCTAGGTATGGGCTAAGAAAAACATAAATAAGGCCAGACATTTATAATCATGGAATCAAATGATGGAAGGGATATTGAAGAATGAAAAAACTCATCTGTCAGTGTATTCACTGATGTTTTTATTCAGTGAAGTACATAATCTACAGCAGTGGCTGGCCAACGTTTTCTGTAAAGGGCCAGATAGTAAAAATTTAAGGGGTTGAGGGCCAAAAGGCAAAATTGAGGATGTGATGGAGGTACTTACATGTTTCAGGGAAAATTACCCCATTTCACCCCATTTTCTTGGGTGGGTAGTTCAGGGTGGCAGGCACACTTGGCACCCCGTTGCCATCAGCAGGAGATAGTCTCAGGTTGAACAACGACCTGACTCACATGCAATTCTCTCCTCCCAAAGAGCCGACTGCCTCAACTTGGGCAGCTGGCCTGAGGCGCGACTAGCTTAGGTAACTTCCTAAGTTGAAGGCTCCCCGACTGTGATACCACGGCTGGAGCCCAGCAGCTGCCAGTAGCAGAATCTCCAGTGGGTAGGTGGCAACCAGCACAGGTCCTGAGCAGGAGCCTAGGAGCAGACAGGGGATGGGGACAGAGGGTAACAGCCCAGCCTGGTCTCCAGGGCTCACTGTGCTAACATGCTTTACAAATAAACCCATGCACTGATCTACCTCTCTAACTTCGGGAACATAATAAAATGATCTAAAACTTGCTATTTTGGGAAAACTGGGTAGCCTATGAAAAAAGATAAAATTAGATACATTCCTCACAGCATATGCCAGGACAATTTCCAAATGGATCTGGGATTTAAATGCAAGGAACCAAACCACAAAACACTAGAAGATAGGTAGCTGTATCTATAGACATAGCTGCAGACATAGCTATGGATATAGTCATAGCCATAGAAATAAACATAGACATATGGCAAGAGGATAGAAAGATAACGATGCCCTCTACTACGTAACATTGTATTGGAGATATTAGCCAATGCAATTAGGCAAGAGAAAGCAATAAGCAGCATAAAAATTTAAAAGCAAGATAAAACTATTTTTAGTTGCAGATAATAAGATTAGCTATCATAATAAAAATTGGAAAAAATCAATAAAAAATGACTACAAACAAGAAGAAGACTAAATAAGAGTCTAAATTCATAACCTTAGCAGGTTATAAAATTAGCATAAAAATCAATAGCCTTCATACATACAAACAAAAACCATATAATGAAAGAGAAGACCTCAATCACAATGGCAAAAATGAAAATAAAATACCTAAGTATAAAATTAGCAGAAATGTCCAAAACCTATAGGATTAAAATTATATACCACTCTGAAAGAGACAGAAGTAAACATGAACAAGTGAAAAGACATACCATGTACTTGAATAAGAAGACTCAGCATCAAAAGAAATACAAATTGCTCTGTTCTTCCTAAGTTAATTTATAAATTAAAAGCATTACTGTGATGGTTAAGTTCATGTGCCAACTTGTCCAGGTCATGGTGCCCAACTGTTTGGTCAAGACAGCACTGGCCTGATTGTTACTGTGAGGATATTTCACGGATATTTCAACCATTAGTAAGTTGGTTGCCTCTATGGCTGATTACATCTACAGTAGCTGACGAGATTGCCTTCAGCAATGAGAGGAGTCTCATCCAATCAGTTGAAGGCCTTAAAAGGAGAAGTGATGATTTCAGCAGTCAGAAGAAAGAATTTCCATCTCTGCTCCAGCCAGCTAGCTTCTCCTAGGGAATTCATTGAAAACCTTCATCAGAGTTCTCAGCTTGCAGCCTGCCCTATGGAATTGGGACTTGCCATTCCCACAGTGTGTGAGGCAATTCTTATAAAAATCTCATAACATTTACATTATATATATATATATCTCCTGTTGAGTTCTATTTCCCTAGAGACTCCTGAGTAATACAATTACTAATAAGAACACAATCAGGATTATTTTGGGAGTCTAGACAAGTTAATTATAAAGTCATTTAGAAGAACAAATAAGCAAGAATAGCCAGGAATATCATGAAAAAGAAAAGTAACAAGAAGGGGGCTAGACATATCAGATATTAAAATAGCCTCCATAATTAAAACAATTTGATATCAGCATTTGTAAAGACAGAACAATGTATGGGATGGAAAACCCAGAAGTAAATCCACTCACATATGAAATTTACAGTAAATAAAAACAGTAAGTATAGTACAATAAAGGTAGCATTTCAAATCATAGGGGACAAGATGGACTATTTAAGAAACAATATAGGGATTACTGGAGAACAATAAGGAAAAAGATAGATTTGGATCCATTCCTCACATTTTTTGTATTCCAGGATAAATTTCAAATGAATCAGAGGATTAAATCCAAGCAACCAAATCAAAGAACACAAGAAGAAAACACAGCTGAACTCCTCTATAACCTGGGAGTAAAGAAAACTTTCCTAAGACTCACAATCGAAATAAATAAGTCAAAAAATGGCATAGTGAGTTACATGAAATGAAAGAAAACTTTTGCAAGTACACACATGTACTACTGGGAAAGACAAAAAACATGTTTGGAAAAAATATTTTGTACTTATTTAAAGATAAAATGCTAATATTTCTATCAGTGTCTCTAGTATACAAAGAACTTTAGAGTACAATAGGTCTACCATCCTAAAGTGAACTAGAGATAGGAACAAACAGTATACAGAAAAAGAAATACAAATTACTCCTAAAAATAGGAAGATATTCCCAATTTTACTCATAATAAAATAAACACAAATTAAAACTATACTAAGGTGCTGTTTTTTCCTGATCAGATTGGCAAAAATCCAACAGTAAGAAACCAACTCTGTTGGCAAGGCTAGGGGGAAATTGGCATGCTCATATATTGTGAAAGAAATGAAAAATGGTACAACCATTTTTGGGGAATTTGAAAAAAGCTAGGAAAATTACATAAGCATTTACCCTTTGACCTGGCAATTCTACTTCCAGGAATCTATCATAAAGATATGTTGGCAAAAACATTGAGACATATGCTATTAATTGCAGTATTATTAAGCGAAAAAAGTGGAAACAGCTCAAATATAATTTGTAGGGTACCGGTTGAATGAACTACGGAACAAGCATACAATGAAGTATTATGCAGCTGTAAAAAAACAATCGAAAGCTTAATGTCTATGAGAGGGTGACATAAGGGAGGGATATGATATTCTTGGCAGTGGTGGTGTTGTCTGACCTTATTATTATATTGTATTGTATGGTATTTTAATTTTTTTATTATTCTTAAAATTTTTTTGAAGTAATGAATATGTTTGAATGCTGATTGTGGTAATGAATGCACAATTATATAATACTGTGAACAATTGTACACTGTGTATGATTCTATGGTATGTGAATATAACTTTACAAAGTTGCAGGGAAAAATATAAACAGAGGGATAGAAGTGCTGGAGAAAACATGGAGAGAGGGATGTACCTATTTACTGTTGGTGGGGAAGTAGAATGGTGTAGCCTATCTGGAGGACAGTGTGGTGTTTCCCCAAGAAGCTAAGCATGTGGGTGCCATAAGGCCCTACAACCTCATTATGGGGTATATACTTGGAAGATCTGAGAACAGGGACACAATGGAAATTTGCACACTGGTGTTTATGGCAGCAGTATTCATGATCTGCAATGGATGGTGGTGGCCTAAGGGTACACTGACTGATGAACAGAACGGTGAACTGTGCTATATGCATACAACAGAATACTGAGCAGCTGCAAGAAAGAATGAAGCTGTGAGGTGCAACTAGGTGAATGGATCTTGTGGACAGCATTTTGAGTGAAGTACGCCAGAAATGAAAAGACAAACACTATAATACCTCGCTAATATGGACTAACTATAATGTGTAAACTCTGACAATTCAATCTTAGAGCACAGCTTATCAGGGGAATGCTTATTGTAATGGTCCCTAGATAATAAGTACTTAAAGCAGTCACATATATTCCTGAGTTGTACTGGTTATCTCTAAATTCTGAGATGCTAAACTCTTTGTGTATAACCTGGTCAGTCTCTGGATCTTTGGGTATCTGTGTGACAGATACTTGAAACTCACGGTTAGAGCTCAGCAGCTATGAATGTCAGTATTATCCCATACGGCAACTGTTTAAAAAAGCTGTAAGAGGTAACATTGTAATATACCTCCATTAAATGTAACAAAGGCAATACGCCAATGCTAAATGTATATGAGAGGGGGATATAGGGGAGTAATATGGGATTCTTGGTAGTGGTGTTATTTGCTGTCCTTAGTAGTATATTGTATTGTATGACATGTTATTTTTCTTTTTATCATTTTTTCTTATTGCTAAAAAAAAAAAAAAAAAGAACAATTTTTCTTGTAGCAATCAGTATGTTCAAATGCTGATTGTGGTGATAAATGTACAACTTTATGATGATACCATGAACAACTGATTGTACACTGTGGATAAATGTATGGTATGTGAATATAACTCTATAAAATTGTAGGAAAATATATATATAGGAGTAAAAGTGTTGGAGAAAACACGGTGAGAGGGATGATGCCTCACCAATATGGACTAACTACAATGTGTAAACTCAGAATTGAATCTTAGAACATAGCCTAACGTGGACACAATAATTGTAAAAGTCCCTAGATTGTAAGCTCTTACAGCAGTTAACTCTATCCCTGAAGTGTAAGGCCTATCTCTAAACTTTGAGATGCTGATCCCCTAGCATATGTTGTCACAAACATTGGGACTGGCGGTTTGATGTGCTGAGCCCTCGAGCATGGGACTTGCCCTTATGAAGCTCATTACCACAAAGGAGAGTCTAAAGTTGTATGTAATGGTGCCTAAGAGTCTCCCCCTGAGTACCTCTTTGTTGCTCAGATGTGGCCCTCTCTCTCTCTAACTGAGCCATCTCGACGGGTGGGCTTGCCGCCCTCCCCCCTGTGTGGGACCTGACTCCCAGGGGTGTAGATCTCCCTGGCAATGCAGAATATGACTCCCGGGGATGAAGGTGTACCCGGCATCGTGAGACTGAGAGTATCTTCTTGACCAAAAGGGGGATGCAAAATGAGACAAAATAGTTTCAGTGGCTGAGAGATTCCAAATGGAGTCGAGAAGTCACTCTGGTGGACATTCTTATGCACTATGTAGATAACACCTCTTAGGCTTTAATGTATTGGAATAGCTAGAAGTAAATACCTGAAACTACCAAACTCCAACCCAGCAGTCTGGACTCCTGAAGACAATTATATAATAATGTAGATTACAAGGGGTGACAGTGTGATTGTGAAGACCTTGTGGATCACACCCCCTTTATCTAGTGTATGGATGAGTGGAGGAATGGGGATAAAAACTAAAGGACAAATAGGGTGGGATGGGGGGATGATTTGGGTGTTTTTTTTCACTTTTGTTTTTTATTCTTGTTCTGGTTCTTTCTGATGTAAGGAAGGTGTTCGGAGATAGATTGTGGTGATGAACGCATAACTATGTTATCATACTGTGGACAGTGGATTGTATATCATGGATGATTGTATGGTGTGTGAATGTATTTCAATAAAACTGAATTTAATAAAAAAAAAAAAAAGCTGTAAGAGATCAGACTTCAATTAGAAATAGGAATGAAGCAGATCTGGTTGGGACTAAGGCAAATCAGGCCAAAGGGTAAAGGGCGATATTGACTGTGTTTTAAAACTTCAACTTCTGTGTGAGATCAAGGGAAGTGATGTTTATTTGGTGCAGGATCTATATTTTCTGTAGCGCACTAAATAACTTAGAGTGTACGTTTAGTTTATTCAAACACCGTAATTACATGGAACTTCGAATAGGAAGTGAGATCTGGTAGGTTTGTACAGGTTAGTGTGAAACCCTGATACATCCCAAAGTAATTTGGGCAGAGAATAAAAATATATTTGTAGGACCCCCCCTGAGGAACTGGGGAAAAACGAGGAAATGTTGGACTTCCCCACCTGGGTTATTACAGATAGTCTCACAAACATCGAGGCTCAACAATTTTTTAGTATGAGCCTTTAATCTTGGGATTTGACCTTACAAAGCTTGTTACTGCAAAGGAGAGGCTAAGTCTACTTATAATTGTGCCTAAGAGTCTCCCCCAGAGAACCTCTTGTTGCTCAGATGTGGCTCTCTCCCTCTATCTAAGCCCACACGGCAGGTGAACTCATTGCCCTCCCCACTACGTGGGACATGCCTCCCAGGGGTGTAAATCTCCCTGGAAACGTGGGACATGACTCCTAGGGACGAGCCTAGACCCATATCATGGGGCTGAGAAAATCTGCTTGACCAAAAGGGGAAAGAGAAATGAAACAAAATAAAGTTTGAGAGATTTCCAAAGGAGTCAAGAGGTCACTCTGGAGGTTATTCTTACGCATTATATAGATATCCCTTTTTAGTTTTTAGTGTATTGGAATAGCTAGGAGGAAATATCTGAAACTGTCGAACTGCAACCCAGTAGCCTTGATTCTTACAAGACAACTGCATAACTATGTAGGTTACATGGTGTGACTGCGTGATTGTGAAAACCTTGTGGCTCACATTCCCTTTATCCAGTGTATGGACAGATGAGCAGAAAAGTGGGGACAAAAGTTAAGTGAATAATCAGGGGATTGGGGGTGGGTGGGATGTTTTGGGTGTTCTTTTTTATTTGTATTTTCATTCTTACTTTTATTTTTATTTTTTTGCAGTAATGAAAATGTTCAAAAATTGATTGTAGTGATGAATACACAACTATATGATGGTACTGTGAACAAATGACTGTACACTGTGGATGACTGTATGGTATATGAATATATCTCAATAAAACTGAATTAAAAAAAAACAGTGGAAAGATCTCTATATCCAATTATGGGGTTACCTCCATGCTATAATGTTAGGTGAAAAACACAATAAATAAAAATGATTATAATTTACCACTTTTATTTAAGAAAGGGGGATATGAGTGCTTGTATGTATGTAAGTACATATTTCCTCTTTAAAATAATGGAAACATAGCCATAAAATAAACAAAATAATTACCTATGGGGGGAGGGAGTTAATGTCAAAGAAGGGCTAGGGATAAAAGCTAGACTTCTTTGAATATACCTTGTAGATTTGATTTTTGACTCCTTTAAATATTTTACACAATTATATAACAAAGTTAAATTTGAAAACAATCAATCCTATAGAGTGAAAGGAAAATGAAACAATGAACCTAAATTCATATCCAGTTGGTGGCATAATCATACAGAGAAGTATCCAAGTGACTTTAAAACCCAGTTATTGGCACATCTCTATCTGGATATATCCTAAAGACAAAGGAATTGTCACCCCCCCACCCCCCACCCCCAAAAATCATAGTACTGATGGTAATGTTGATTTTTTTCTTCTGACACTGTTGGAATTAAGCAAGTTAGTGACCATGTTGATGTCACTGACAATTGAATTTTCAGGTTAAGTAAAAAATTATAGTCCCAAATTTGAATTGAGGTATTGTAGTATTAACACGAATTGCTGATGTATTTTACATACAAATTTGTGTGACTATATGCATTTGTGTGTATATATGTCTATGTATTTGTGTGCACATGTCTGTACAGATATACATGTGTATACATGTATCTATGTAAAACACATGCATATATACACATGTATTCCTCCCCAGAATTCAATAATTATCAACTCATATATTGATTTTTCAGAGAGAAGTATACAGGAGTTTTATTATATTATTCTTTCTGCTTGTGTGCTTGTGTATTTTGAATTTCCTAAAATAAAAAATTTGTGCATATATATATATATATATATAGATAGATATGGAGAGAGAGCGAGAGAGAGAGAGACAGAAATTTCCTAGCTCTGTGCACTGAAAGGACAGAAAGAGAAAGTAGAAACAAAGAACCCCAGGAGCAAAGAGCATCCCTGGTGCCTAAAACTGCAGTTTCTAAAAATCTTTTGACCACAAAAGGAATGAACACTTTTTGGAAAATGGCTGATTCCAAGTCTGGGCAGGAAATGCACAATATGATGTTGGAACTATCAGAGGCAGCTACCAAAGACTGCAGGGGAAGCATCAAAAGCACTCAGAAGAGTGCTACCACTGGCCAAAGATGGGATAATTTGATCAGCAGTAAGGAAAACAAGAAAATGGATAGAAACACATGAGATGTGTTTAAAACCATGGTTTTGTAATGATCATCAGGGGGAAAAACCTCCTTGGTCACCTTTGGAGGATGCCAGGGAATGGACTCCTTACTTTGAAAACTGGCAAATAAGGGGAAGAATCAGGTATCACTCTTGCCTCTCCATACGAACTGTGCCTCAGCCTAAGCAAATGTTGATGAGTGAAAATTCTTCTTACAGAAGTGTTCTATTAAATAAATGAAGGAACAATAGAGTTAGAAGAGCATAATTTGGCAACCAAATATATTGAATAGACGAATTAGATCTAGGCAGGTATCATAAGTGGCTGCAAACACCTTATGGTGGATTGAATTGTGAACCCCAGTTTGGACTTGTTCTTGGTCTTGGTCTGCACCCTGTTGGGTTTGGACCCATTGTAAATAGGGTCTCTTGAAGATGTTACTTCAATTAAGGTGTGGCCCCACTGAATCAGTTTGTGCTTTAGTCTGGATTACTGGAGTCCTTTATAAGCAGAACAAAATTCAGAGAGAGAGAAAACCATGGCAAGCAGCTGGAAAGCAATGGAACCTGGAGGAAAAAAAAAGACATTGCCATGTGCTCTGCCATGTGACAGAAACGTCAAGAACCAAGGATTGTCAGCAGCCAGCCCCAGAATGCCAGTGCCTGTGGGGAGAAAGCATCACCTTGATGATGCCTTGATTTTGTACTTCTCCCCATCTCAAAACCTTGAGCCAATAAATTACCATTGTTTAAGCTGACCCATTGTAAGGTGTTTGTTTTAGCCCCTGGGAAACTAAGACACACCATGAAGAATGCAACTGGATATTATGGCTTACTAATGGAATCAAGTAACAATAGAGGAGTGTTGCCAGAAAAGTCAAACTTGAATCTGATCTAACCTCAGATTCAACTACCAATTTATAGGAAATACATGCTAAATGACACTAGCAAAATTCAGACTGGGAAACTTTATAGGCAAAACCCAGTCTTTTCAACAACAACAACAAAATTGTAAGAAGAAAAGAGAAAGAGATGAAGCAAGAACCTATGGATTAGAGAGACAAAGCAAACAATTGCAACATGTGAGCCTTATTTGGATCCCAATCAAAACAAGCAAAGTTTAAAAATATATACACAAGATAATTGGGGAAATGTGGCCACTGAGTGGATATTAGATAATATGATAGGATTATTGTTAATTTTTAAAAGTATGGGATTATGGTTTTTTGAGTATTTTTTTAAATGAGTTTCTTTTTTTAAGAGGGACATCCTGAAATATTTTCAGATAAAATGACAGTGTCTGGGATTTGGTTCAAAATAATCTGGGAGGGGAAGGGCATGATGGGGATATAGGTAATACAGGATTGGGCATAAGTTAGTAATTGTGCAAGTTGCGAGGAGTACATTGGAAGTTCATTATATTAGTCTCTCCTCTTGTGTATTTTGAGATTTTCTGTAATAAAAAAGAATTTAAGAATACATTTCCTCCTGAAGCTTAATAAAGTTATTTCATTTGGGACTTAAAAATATGTGGCCTGTAAATATTTTTATTTTTTCTGATAAGATCCAAATGCCAAACATAAAAAGTGGTACCACACTGTGTGAACAACTGCCTCCGTGGCTATGTGCCAGGAGTGCTGAGGGCCTGTGGCCTTACACCTCCGTCCTGTTCAGCCTTCTGAGTCTGTGATCAGTAGAGAAAGGAGCCATGGAACAAACAGGAAGAATTTCCACAAATGGCCTGCCCCTTCAGGCTCAGCCTCTTTATACGATCAGTTCAAAACTTCCAGAGGATTAAACTGTTGAAATCAGCTGCAACATCCATCAGTTTAGTAAAGTATAAAATTAATTCAGATTGGCAGAATTGACTGGATGGTTTATTAGCTAATTTCTAAAATTACATCTGTGGTTACTCAGTCACTTGGAGATGTTTCCAGATTATTGAGACCTAGTTCTCTGATGCAGTTTTTTTTTTTTCCTCCATTTAAAAGCAAATATTATTGTCCATAATTTAAATTCCTCTTTTCTCCAAAAAAGTACTACATGTAAGACTGCTGCATTTATAGAACGCTGATGACAAGGTGCTTAGTTTTAGTAAACTTTTACATTTAATGTTCCATTTCCTGCCATGTTTAAGGTCCCTTTGGCATCACATCTCTTTTTCAGGCAAACATTGAAAGGCTGGTTTATCTCAAGTCTAGCACTAATATTGAGACTGGAGAAGAAGTTAACAGGAAATGCTTTCTCCTTCATTCACCACTATTAATACCACCGACAGAATTGATCTACCTAAACAGGAACCCCATCAACATGAAAAGTGTTCTTACACCAATGCTGTTACCAGATTTAGATACGTTATTGACTGTGATTTAGACGCACACTAAATTAGAAACTTGCGAAGGAAGAAATTTATTAAATAACTAAAAATAGGACTTGCTCATTTAGGATCCATATTTCAAAGAATGGTGAGCTCTCTGTTCTCCAAAGCTCTATTGGTAAGTGCAACACAAGATTATAGGATGAAATAAATATGCCTCCATTTTACTCCGAACTTCTTGCAAGGGTGAACATGGAGTTTTAGACATTCATGTGTTCCTCTACTATTAAATGTATGGCACATCCACGCATTCTCCCTGATCCGACCTATGGCCCATTAAGCCCAGCAGTCTTTTTCTGATGGGATGAGGGAGCACAATTGTCCTCAGGGAGGCCCAGAATCTGGTGGGTCTTCATAGCAATAGCAGCCGTTTATGCCAATGTCCTCAGAGAAAAATCAACAACAATTCATTTAGTCTCTATTCTGAGTTATAAATGAAACCTAAATTGAGCATCCCTTTCAAGTTTGCAAATAAGCCAAGCCACCACAGAAACTGTGAAAGCTGAACTGGGTAGAGAAAAGGAGCTCTGTAATCTTTAATATTTTTAAAAGTTGATTAAGGGTTTGGGAAATGCCTCAAATTCAAAGCAGTGGGAACTGATACCATCTAATCAGAGACCCACATGGCGGCCAGACAAAACTCTCCCTAACTCCCCCCAAATGCCTCCAATTTAGATGGGAGGGACCATCATGAAAGGGAACATATCTGTCTTCATGCCCGTTCAATTTTTGGCCTCGTTTCTGAGCCTTCCAACAAGCATATCAATTAGGAGCTCCAATTGTGAGGGAGGGTTGTAGTTGTGGGTTTTTTTTTTAATGTATTTTTTAAATTCAAACACCTGTCAACCAGAAACTGGACTAAGGCCACTGAACAGTTGTCAGATGGTAACTGTAATGTTTATAGATCCATTCCATAGATCTGCCTCTATGTTGCATAGGGTGCCAAAAAGTTATATAGCCAGACATCTGGTAACTATCTCTTTAGCACTCTGACTGGCCCACAAGTTCTATTTGTGCATGCTATCCTGATTCTGGGGAAGCAAAATTATTTTAAATTTATTTCCCTCATTTCTGTCCACAGAGTTGTAGCAGCAACTTCTGGTTACGTGCTCCCTGCCAGTACTGCCCTCAAACCAAGACGAAAAAAGGGAGCTTCCAGACCTTCAGTTTCCCTTATTTGTTTCTGCTAAGCTCTTCCTACTACTCATTCGGACCAAATACAGACAAACCGGCGTTCTAATTCTCCCCGTGCCTAAGTCATTTTCAGAAAGTAATCTGAGTATTTGGGGGAACCATTCAAATTCATCTAAACTTTTGGTGACCAAATAGCACTTTGTAGGAATTGTACTATAAAGAGCTCTGACAGGCCTGTAGGAGTTAATGTCATTTGTCACCTTCTAAATTTTTAGAAGGAACTTAGACAAAGAAAGGATCAGATATACTCATGCTGTACATGGATTTTCAATAAGTGATGGTCCAGAATATGGTGGGCTGGTGACGGTGCCATAAAAAGTGAAACATGTTAATTACTGATGGAATTCTATCTCTTCCCACCTCTGTTTTTATTCCTCAAATGTGTTCATTTAAAAAGCATTTTTAGACTCTGCCCTACATTTGTACATGCATTCCTGAAAATTTTTCCTAAGGTAGTATGTGTGAATGTTAAACAGTAGCCATCAACAATCCCTAATGAGACTTGACCTTTGATATATTTCTAGGATTTCATATATGGTCTTTAATATTCTTATTTTCCTTCACAGCAGAGGACATAGAGGACAAGAGAGTTACCACTCTTCACAAGCCTAATTATTTCTTTCACATTTCTCTCCAGTTTCTTATACATCTCTACTCTTCCCCATTTTACCCCTTCAGGAAACATTTTTGGTATGCGCAGGCCATTGACCAGCCCTGCTAGGGGTATTAAGGGTTAATGGTGTTTTTATTGCAGACTGGAGGGAAGGATCTGGAGAAAATCCCCTCAGGTAACATTGAAGAAGAGAGGTCTGATGTTTTGGCTATTTGCCATTAAAGCTCATTAAAACGACTCCATGGCTATGTCTAATTCTAATGAATAATTAATGCTAAAACGTTAAGGGCTTGAAAATCTTAATAGTGACGATGACAGAAAGCACCACAACCAGACTCTATGGCTGTCCATTCACTCCTGTTCTTTGCTGTATTTAGCTTCTTGCCCTTGACTATGGGTTTTAACCTCACTCTGTCCCATAATAGCTCATGATCCTCTCAAATGTGACTCAGGTGTTTGTAAAATATATATGTGATAGGGAAGGAGACCAGTTTTATTGGCTCACTCTACAAATACGGTACTATAGTTTTCAAAGTGACTTAATAGCATGAATAGAAATTAAAACTCCAGCTTTTGGTACCAACAGAGAGTTACCTCAGTGAGTCGGTATATGAATAGGATCAAAATTGAAATCAATTCTGGGCCTGTCAATTACATTAATGGAATCTTCAGTTTTTCTTTCTCCAAAATCAGTAATGACTAGAGCTGCAGAATCTTTTTCTGAGAGGCTATAACTCAGGCATTGGCACATGTACCTCAACTTTCTCGACTCTTCAGTTCGTGAGAGCATGATCACATTCACCATAGCAGAGCTGCTAAGTTTAGCTTCCACTACAACGTGGATGTGCAGAGACAATATAATTTAATGTTGACTATAATTAATCTTGCCTTCCTCTCATGCACCACCTCCCTGACCCACCCCCAGGTCCCTACTCTTCTATATCACCTACCTCTGGCTAGAAAGAAACTATTAACTAGATGTCCAAGCCAGTCTAAAGCTTAGTCTGATCCAATAATGTAAACAGAGGTAGTGATCAGTCTCTGTCGGATAAAAGTGCTCAGTCACTCAAATGTATTCCCTCCCTACAACTTCCCTCCCAAGATACTGCTGGATGGAGGAGAAAAGGTATGTGACTTGCACTCACCCATGGCAGTGAAGAAGAATCCAGTTTTTAAGTCCGGCCTCCTCCGGTTTTGTCAGATGAGCTCCCCTCCCCATCGGGAGCCACTTGCTGGGCTGGCACTCGGATCTGAAACCTGCAGCTTGAGAAACTCGGATGTAGTTTTTCTTGGCTTTCTCAGGCCCTGGCGGCCCACCCTGGCTGACCTGACGCCTAATTCATTTAGTAGTAAAGGCTCCTCTGTGGTCTGGCTGCTACTGGGCCTCCCACCGAGGTCCATTCCGCAGCCCTTGACACAGGGCTACCTTGTCAGGGTGACCACCTTGTCTGTAGATCCAGCTTCTTCACTATTTCCGGGCCCTGCTCCAGGAACCAGGGGTGGCTTAAAACTCTAAATGTTAGACCGTCTGTGTTGGTGAGGTTCTCCCCCTGGCTGAGGCTTACAGTCTCTCTCCCTATTTCTTTCCCCACCCCCCATCCCTCATTCTTCCTACTATGCACAGAGCCGGAAAAAAGGTGTGTTGCTTCTTTGCCTTCTCTGCATATTTGCTTACTACCATTGAGTAGAATCACCTGACATCAGGAGTAAGGGAATTGAGAAAATCTGCTCCCCAGACAACAGCCTGGCCTGTGGGGCTTTAGTCTGGCTTACTTTGAATTTCAAAGCTAAATATTACCTACGTCTTTACCTTTATATTCCTTCAGTCATTGTTATAATCTACCCCCAGGAAGATGGTTGTCTGATTGATTGAGAAAAATCTTGTATTCAGAAAGGTAACCAGGAAGATAAGAAGGAAAACAAGAGTATTTAAAAACCAATTAATCCTCTTATACATATATTGATATGGGATGACTCACATGCCCCTCTATTAAACACACATTGGGATTTGGTATTGTGATGCATTGGAAATGATCATTTTTTTCTCTTCTTTTTTAGAGTGACTTCTGATGACCTATAACTGGTATTCTGTATATGAATTAGAAAGGTCAGGGGACATCATACAGAAGCAAGGTAAGGTAAAGGAGTGTGGGAAGGAAAAAAAGAGGCATTTAAAAATTTTACAGAAAAATAAGAACATGTCATTTTTCAGCAATCAGTACACACATACACAGACACATACACAGTCTCTCTCTGTCTCTGTCTCTCTCTCTCTCTCACACACACACACACATACACATACACACACACAAATACACAAAGGCCCGGGAAGCAGTTTAGGCTAATTATTATACTCATCCCTTACATTAGAGCAAGTGTCAGCTGAAGAAGAAATACTAAAGAGAGAAATAAAACAAAGGAGAAAGAAGACTATCAATATTTAAGGAGATCTTTCTGATTTTTTTTATAGCCTCTGGAATTCTTTCTTTGTATTTAAAATTCTTACTCTGTTTTTAATTTAAATATGGTTTAAAAGTTATCATAAAAATTATATATACATAATCTTTGGATATATATATCTTTGGACAGAATTCTCACCAGAAAGGACTGTGATCTCCCAGAAAGCAGACAATTTTGGAAAGCCATTTCTGAACCAGATTTATGCTTTGGAGCACTGTGGCTAATGAATAAACTTAAATTTCACATTTAAGTAAATCAAACAAAACCTGCTCACTTGACCCCTGTTGGGCTGCAAAACTTGGAGACACTTTCTCAAACAGCTGAGAAATGGTCATCAGTTTCCAGGAAAAAATTCACCTAGTTAATGCCTTTCTTCCCAGAATACTAAGTGACAGTGCTCTCCAGTGTTAATTTCTACACTCCACTATAGAGGAACCAGAGGGTGGAAGCCCTTTATTTAAATGTGTGGATCTGGCTAGATGAACATATAATAGGGAAGGCAGGAGGCTTCAGATGAGCACATCACCTGCAAGGCATTTTGATACCCAGCAGTAATAAAAGCCCCCAAGTGTTCAAGCACATTTATGCTAAGTAAGAACCTCTCAATCTCAGGTGTAGACCCTCTGAAAGGTGTTTTCAAAATTACAGGTGTATATGCATATGAGATTTGCTTAGAAGGAGAGTCTGTAGCCTTCATCAGATTATCAAAGGAGTCTGAGACCACCCCCAAGAGATTAAGAACAACTTCTTTAGGGGAAAAATTGAGGTAGATTAGAAAGATAATAGTAATCACCTGGTGACAATTTTTGAGTCCTTACCATATCCCAGAACCCTGCCTAGCCAGGAGTTTCCAAAGTGGGATGTGCAAATCCCAGAGAAAAGCAAGACAATCCATTGTGATATGGGGAGTGTGCTGGTTTGAAGCTGTTATGGACCCCAGAAGAGTCATGATCTTTTAATCCAATCCTGTGAAGTGGGACATTTTGATTGACTATTTCCATGGAGTTGTGACCCCTCCCCCCCATTCAGGTTGAGTCTTAATTAGATCACTGGAGTCCTTTAAGAGAACTCAAGGAGAGAAGGAGCTCAGAGAAGCTGAGAGAGACATTTTGGAGAGAAGCTAAGATATGTAATCCAGAGTTTGCCCCGGGAGAAGCTAAGAGTTGCCACAGAACCAGACACTTGGAGATGCAGAGAGAAAGACTTTCGGAGATGCTAAGCTAAGAGATGAAGCCCAGAGTTTGTCCTGGAGAAGCTAAAAGAGGACCCCCATATGCTTAGAGAGAAATGCCCTGGGAGAACAAGCAAGGATGCACAGGAACTGAGACAAGCTAAGAGAGACAGAACTCCAGAGACATTTTGGAGAAAGCCATTTTTGAAACTAGAACCTGGGAGCAAAGGACCAGCAGAAGCCAGCCACATGCCTTCCCAGCTGACAGAGGTGTTCCAGACACCACTGGTCTTTCTTCAGTGAAGGTATCCTCTTGTTGATGCCTTATTTGGACACTTTTATGGCCTTAGAACTAAAAATTTGTAACCTAATAAATCCCCTTTATAAAAGCTAATCCATTTCTCGTATTTTCCTTAACGGCAGCTTTAGCAAACTGGAACAGGGAGCAAATACTGAATTTTTATTGATATTTATTTTTTATCTTGATAAAAAGACAAAAATGAGCATTACTGATATTTAAAAATGGATTTATACCTGCTTCCTCTCTCAATCCATGTTAAACATATATAAGTTTCCTGAGAAACAGTTGGAATTCCACAACGTGCAGAGATTTGGGGCAATGACCCCATTATTTGTTCACAATTTTTGGTTTATCATGGCATATTGTAGTTTACATGAACCAAGATAAGTGGATTTACAGGCTGTACTCTTCATAAAATCTTCATAATGCTTTGTAATGAGATGGACATGGCTGTGAAAATGTTTAGTATGATGTAGAGGGTCTCAAATTATCTCCTGGAAATGTATCATAAGAGTTGTTGAACTCAATGATGAATTACACATTTTTAACAAAAATATGTGTTCCAATTTTTCCCTGTGATAAAATGTAGTTGTTGATAATATGTAATCTAGCAGTTATTTTTGGAAAAAAAAATCAGCATACTTCATCTGTACCTTGGAGATAATTGTGACATGAGCAATGAGTGAGAACAAGGTATTTTGCAAAAGAAACCTAAATAATGTTAGAAATGTTTCCATCATGCTATTTTTTTTTTTTACTGAAAATGTTATCAGCCACCTACAAACTTTCAAATCTTGAAACAAAATATTCTCACCCACTTATAAATCTTCCAAATGAAGAGTTTCAGAGTGCTTTGAACTTGTTTAGTACAATGTAATAATTTCTGATTATTTTAGAGAATAACTGACTAAAATCAGAGAAGACAGACATTTACTAACTTAATTTCAAAAACAGTCTTTCCAGAATTGGTACATAGCTTGAAAATTTAATAAATGTAGCCAGCAATTGGTGCCTTCCATTTGGATAGTCATGTCTTAGTGAAGTGCATGTTAATCTATGATAAAAATGAAGGAGAAACAGACCTTCAAATTAGCAGCACAGTGATAAAACAAGATTTTTTTTTTAAATAATAAATCATTTTCATCACCGTGTTCTCACAAAATATTATTTCAATATAATAATATTAAATGTTATTTAAATACAGTAACAATTTTCCCTGAGTGCAAAAGTTTATTCTGTATTATTAATAAAACATAATGGAAATTATTTTTAATATTGTTTATTTCAATCATTTAAAAGTCCTGTTGGGTGTGTTTTATATGTGCATAATAGTTCAGTGGTACATGATTCACTTATAAATATAGAAATATTTTATATTAATATTGAGAGATGCATGCTAGAATACTTTTCACCGATGAGGAAAAAGATTAAAGGGTTTGGGACTGATATTATAAGCCCTTGATATATATACATTCTTAATTTATCCTCATAATAACCCTATGAGGTAGGTGTTATCATTCTACTGTACAGATGGGGAAGGAGGAACAGAGAGCCTCAGGAGCTCAGCAGCCGGCTAATCACCGAGTTAGTAAATGGTTGATCGGAAATTCAAACCATCTGATGCCTGGGCCAAGGTTCTAACCTCTGGCACAGTAACAACCCCAGAAAGACATAAGCTTGAGTTAAGAAGTAGATGATAATAGTTAGAGCTTGCTTTGGTGCCAAGTTTTACTTAAGTGCTCATTTGTTTACATATTGCTCTAATTGCGTATCAAATTTTTACGGTTGGTGTAAGGGCTGAAAGATGTGCTAATTATTGCTTCTGCCACTTTCTCTTATGGGAAACCCTATAGTTTGGAATACGAGGCACTAAGCAGAATACCACAAACCAGCTGCTGGCAGCATGCTGTAATTGCAAGCAAAGAGCTTAAAAGAAAATAGAGCCACTTCATTATTGTCCTTATAAACCCACACCCCCAAGAAGTGACAGTAGTATGACACCTACAAATCTTATAGCTATCCATGGAATTGATTAAGGGAGGGACTGATTAGATCTTTGCTCTACCAAAAATGTTTCTACAACCTTTGACGCAATCAATTTATGTATAGTATATGGTAACTTCTGAAACTTGGGCTACTCTGCGGTAGGCAACGATGACTGCAGTGGGACATGTTGTCCATCATGTCAGTGGATGCTCTTTAACGAGGCAATAATGACAAGATGGAGCTTAACGACAAGGAGGAAAATGTTCCTACCGATCATGTCACTTCACTGTCCATCTGCCTGGGGAAGGGTGGCTTGTTACAGAATCCTTATAGGTTGGCAAGCTGCGACCACATAGCTCAATGAAATAACCCCATCATTTTTATTTTATTCTTATTTTCAAAATATACCCAAAAGCTGCAAGCACTCTAATGTGTCAAGTTGCAGGCAGCAGTGAATTTCTGTGGCAGTTATAAGCCTCTGAAACAGGGTCTTATAATGGAAAAACTGACAGACCCTTAACTATGGCTGCACTAACAGGAGTCACTATGATAAAAGCTAGCTTAATAAACCCCAATTTGGCCCAATTATGTGGGGCTGGTACAATGTCCAATAAGCCTGATGTTCATCCTGACCTAATAATTTGTGCACTTCACATCACATGTACTGACAGTTTCTAAATGAGTTCCTTGTACCCTGAATGCAGATTGTATGATGAATCCAGGTCCCTGGTTTTGACAGCCAGGTCCCTACGCCTGGGAGATTAAATCAGCAAGTAGCAGCAAGACTGTTAGTGAAGGAGGAAAGAATCAGTGGTGGATCACGGGTAAAAAGCAGGAGCTTTTTCTTACTGTGCCAACGGACAGTCATAGTCACCAGGCATCAAAAAGGGCAGTCAAGTTTTGGCTGATGGAGAGGACTGGCAGTGACAGTGTGCAACCAACAACTGTGTATTTATAAAGGCAGGGGACCAGACACAGTGCCAGGCCCTAGGGAAACAAAGGTAAATATGATACAATTACTTCCTTTAAGGAAGCCCATAGTATAGTGGGAGAGAAACATGTCAAGAAATAAATACAAGTTTTCTTATTTTGCTCCACACTGCCAGGATAGGGTAGGAGTGATGGAGAAGAGCTGAGTACCTGGATTTCCCTATGTTGCTTACCACCATATCATCCCCCCACCCATCCATCCATCCATGCATCCATCTATCCATCCATTCATTCCTTTGACAATTACTGAAGCCCTTTTATGTGCCAGGCCCTGTTTTCTTCCTAGCATTCAACATCTTCTCCTTCAAACCAGACTCTTCTCCCAGCTTTCCTATTCCTGCTTGAGGGATCAACATTCTTCCATTCAAACCTTCATCTTCACTACCTCCATGTGAAGCCATGATGACTCTTCCTTCAAGGTTCTAGTTGCTTCCATTTCCTCCTTTCCATAGTTACCACCCTAGTACGGACCCTTAGGTGATGAGCAAAGTGCCTTGGCCATATAGGTACTCTGTTTGGTTTGACTTGAAATGGCATTAGCTCGCATTTTGACCATGAGCAAGTGATCTCCTAACTAGACTCCCTGCTTTCTGTCACTATCACATTGCCCTACTTTATACTTCTACACATCCTCTTTTGCTGTTTCAATAATGAGTTACATGCTGACTTGTTCACTGCTTACAAATGAACCCAACGTCTAGACGGATTACACTTTTTTTGATTCATGCCAGTAAATATTCATGCCATGTTCAATAAATGAATGTTTCCTCAAAATTCAGCCCAGCTTCACCTATTCCATGAAACTTTCCATGACCTCCTCTGCTCTACTCTGAATGACTTGGATACATTTCATCTGTGTTCCAAAAACACCTAGAACATAACACTACCAAAATGATTACCAAACTACATTCTAATCATGACTTACTGGCCAGTCTGCTACACTTGTTACCAGGAGGCTGGCATATCCTTTCCCATTTGACCTTGTATCTCTATCCCTAGTGCCTCTCACAGACTTCAATACATGCTTGCTGAATGACCTATTAAATAAGTGAATAAATGGATGGGTTACAGACATAACCATGAACTGTAGTCATACGTACACTCCTCAACTACTAATATAGTCAAAAGAGTAAAAAAAAAAATCATTCAATATAAATGAGAAGTTTTTGATCAATTTGCCACAACTCTGAAATCATTTTGAAGATAGACTTGATATATTAAATGGGAGAAACACATGCCACTGAATTGATGTGCATTTTGACTAATGCCAGGAATGAGATTTAGATTCCAAGTGCAATAAATACTCTGGATCACTGTATACTTAGAGATTTTCAACCAGGGGTGTGTGTGAGTCATTCATAAAGCCCCAGACTTAAAAGTCCCCTTAGGATTTGGTGGGAAGACCTGCTAAAGGAAGAAATGAGGGAGCTGTCAAGAGCAGGCATGTGTCCTGAGGACAATATAGTTGACTAAAGTGATGCAGAATTGAATAGGTGTCCATGGTTTGCTAGAGCCAGGGTTTCTGGCCTTTATCAATCCTTATACTTGGCTAATGGTTATTGACCACTGATCAGGCTGGAACCAGACTCAGTATGCAGAGGCACACTCTTCCAAGATGGGATCTCAAGAGTCTGCACAATGACTTGTACTTTAGTGAAAGCTACTCTCCTTTCTTTTTTGAATGTTTCTTCCTCCATCTCGACCTCTCTTTCTTGTTATTTCTCCATTTACTGACTCAGCTCAGAGCTGAGTCTTGGAGAAAGAGAGTGTGAGTATTTGTTCTCAAGAAATGTATGATCTAGTTGGAGAATTGAGTACATATACAATTATAATTTAAAGAAATGTGAGATGTGTCTCATAAGAGCAGTCCTGAAGAACTATCGTTCAGTTTAGAGTTCAGCACCCACCTGACAAGGCACGTGATTGTCACTGGGAATATAGTGATAAATAAGACACAATCCCTGATGTCTTAATGTGCCATGGCTGATAGGATAGTTACCATTGATTGGTTGGCTTAAGCAACAAGAATTTACTGTCTCACAGTTTTGGTGGAAGCCAGAAGTCCAAAAACGAGGTATCAGCAAGCCATGATTTCTCCAAAATCTGTAGCATTTTGGTGGTGGCTTGCTGGCAATCAATCTCTGCCTCCATCACATAGCGATCTGTCACTTTTGGTCTCCTCTTATAGTTTCTACTTCCATGTCCAAATTTTTCTTTGCTTATATGGAATTTAGTCATATTGGATTAAGTCCCTCCCTGATTCTGTTTGGCCTCATCCTAATAGGATCTTGAAAGATCCTATCTGCAAATGAGTACATGCCCACATGTACTCATAGGGGTTAGGTCTTGAACATGTCTTATGGACTATATTCATTTACATCTGATTGAGAAAGATTGGTATATAAATATATCATTTTAAAATAAGCAGGATTGAATACTAGAGAAGGACAGGTATATAACATTTTACTCAATTGGGGATTCAAAGACAGCTTCCTGAAGAGATGACCCCTGAGCTGAACCACCGTTGATTTAACTTAGCTATCATATAGAGCTTAATATGTGGCAAACATCATTTACCACTGAGAAATTTGAGGCAAATTGCCCAAGTTACACAACTTAAAAGAGTTGGAGTCAGGATTCAAGCCCAGGAAATCTGGTTCCAGAGTCTAGAAACTGTGCTACACAGCTTTTGGAATTGAGAAAGCACCATACATAAAACTGAAAGGCAAAAATAATTTGGCAAAATATTGTTGACACAATGACAGACAATGTTAATACTATGAAAAAAAATTCAGATTACTTACAAAAAGAAAACATTCCAATAGAAAAATGGGAAAGAACACTAAAAGACAATTCTCAAAGGAAGAGATATACATGATTAAGTATATGACAACACTTAACCTCACTAAAAAGAAACACAAAATAAAACAAGATCCCTATTTCACCTACTAAATTGGAAAATGTTATTTAATTACTGCTATCGCCTTTCTGAGAAAAAATTGGCAATTTGTACCAAAGGCCTTAAAGTATTGTATATTTTAGAGCAATGAAAATGTTCTAAAATTGATTGTGGCGATGAATGCAAAACTATATGATGACACTATGAGCCACTGATTGTATACTTTGGATGGATTATATAGTGTGTGAATACATCTCAATAAAAATGCATTTAAAAAATGGTGGCAGCTAATTACCCTCCCCTCAGGTGTGGGCTGGACTCAGTGACTCACTTCCAACCAGTAGAATAAAGCAGAAAGTTAATGGTGTGCAACTTCAGGTCATAAGAAGTTCTGTGACTTCCATCTTGGTCTCTGCCTCTTTCACTATGGGGGAAGCCAATGGCCATGTCAGAGGTCACTTAAGCAGCTCTCTGGAGAGATCCATGAGGCAAGGAACTGTGGCCTCTAGCCAACAGCCATGTGTGTGCACCATCTTGGAAGTGGATTTGCCAGCCCCAGTCAAGTCTTTGATGACAGCAGCCCCTGCCAACATCTGTCTGCAGTCTCATGAGAGACCCTGAGCAAGAACCACCCAGCTAAGCCACTCCTGAAATTCTGATGCTCAAAAACTGTCTGAAATCTTAATTATTAAATGTTGTTTTAAGCTGCAAAAAAAAAAAAAAATAAATAAATAAATGGAAGTGAGCAAACTTTTTTGAGGTAAGTTATTTATGTGAAGAAAGTAGGGAAGACAGAGGAAATAGTATGAACAGTATAGTTTGTGGGGGTATGGGAATAAATGCACTTTTTCTTTTAGTGACCTTGTCTGCCATCCTAAAGAACACAGGCTTCTTTCTGAAGAGAATGAGCTGCTGATGGGTGTCAGTAGGAAAGCAGAGGGAGACGGCCCAATCCCATTTCAGAGCAATCACTGTGCACAGAGTAATGAGTGAGAGCCTAGTAGGGAGACCAGGGTTAAGGCTTTGCCATGGTTCAGGAGAAGATGGTGAAGTTCTGACCTAGATCAATAACAGTGATCAATAACAATGACCTAGATCAAGCATTTTAAGAAGCATTCAGAGGCAAACTCATCAAGACTGGGTGAACCATGAGGAGGCATCAGAAAAAGAGTCTCAGTTAAAGCTTAAATTTCTGACAAAGTGATGGTGAATGGTGGTGTCATAACAGAGATTAATGACATAGAAGGTGGAATCGGTTTGCTTGGGAAAGGTGATTATGTTCCATTGTAAATACATTGATTTGAGATTCCTCTGATACTCAAGATGATGAAGTGATGGGAAACAACAAGAAGATCAAGGAAGATTTCTTTGAGATACAAAATATAAGCCAAGACTTGAATGACAATAAGAAGCCAGCCATGTGAAGATAAGCAGATAAAGCTGCATATGACTGAGGAATAGAAAGAAGAGAAGTGTGGCAGGCCCATGGAGGGAAACGTCAGAGAGGAAGGCAGAGCAAAATCCTGCAGGACTTACAAGCCTGAGTTTTACTCAGTGCAATGGGAATCCATCAGAGTGTTTTGGGCAGGTCAGTGACTTCATCTGATCCAGGATTTTAACAAATTGCTCTAGTTACTACTAGGAATTAGACAAACGGAGGAGAGGAGCGAAGAGGAAATTCTATGAACAGGAATGACACATGGGAAGGCACAATGTTGAAAATACTCTATGGGTAGAGTAAGAGGATAAAGGAGAAGATGTGGCTTGTGATCAGAGGCTTGCGAAGTCTTGGCTAAGAATTTTGAAATTCATTCAGTGGAGAGGAACTGAAGAATTTTCAGCAGAGCACTGACATCAGCTTTGCTTGTTATAGGCTTCTCCTTAGCAGCTGTGTGGAGAACAGAGGCATAGAGACAGACTGGGAGACCAGTAAGCCAGACGGGAAATGAGGAGAGCCTGAAAAGGCAGGGATAGCAAACAGGTTCGAAGAGAAAATATTTGAGAGGCATTAAGATGGACAAAACCTCAAGATGTCGGTGGTGTATGTAAAGAGGAATTTAGGGAGAATCTTGGTTTTCTGCCATAAGAGGCTGAGTGGATGATATGATTGAGAATAAAGAAGCAAGTTTTAAAGAAAAGATAATAAATCTAATTTGAACATAGTGATTTTGATTTATTTAAGAGTTACCCAAGTAGAGTTGTTCTGTAAATAGATAGCAATAAAGGTCAGGAGTTCAGAAGAGTATACTGGATCAGAGAAGATGTAGGTGTTATTAAACTAAAAGTAGTAATCTGAAGTCATGGGTGCAGAGAAGGTCACCTAGGGCAATGTGAGAAGGATAAACCAGGTTGCTGGAGGACATATCCTTGAAGACATGCTGACATTTTGGGGTTGAGCAGAAGAAAAATAAACTGCATAATAATTGAAAAGGACTGGCAGATAGCTGGAAGGAATATAAAAAGGGATTGGTCAAGTAAAACAGACCAAAAATATGAATTAGCTTTAGCAATTTCAAGATAAGTGGTAATCTTAGTAGAAGTCCCTTTCAGTTGTAGGAAGTATAGACAGAAATTGTAGACTTCACTTTCTGTAAGCTTCACTGTGAATGAAAGTAGAAATACGGGATGGAGGCTTGAAAGAATGGGGAGTTCAGGAAGGATGTTTTTCAAAAAAGCAAAAATTTTAAGTGTGATTTTGTGTTTACAGTTTAGAGCTAACACAGGAGAAGAGGCTGAATAAATGGAGAGAAGTGATTGAAGTGTCAAGTCCCCTAGAAGGCAGGAGAGTACGGATACCTAGTCACAGGCCTTCTCCAATCTTCTTTCTCTTCAGCAGTCTCTTCTACTCACTCATCTTTGGTCAGCTGTCACCAATCCTGCATTTTGACATTTTAGCTTCATTGACTGTGCTGGTTTGAATGTATTATGTCCCCCAGAAAAAGCTATATTCTTTGATGCAATCTTGTGGGGCAGACATATTAGTGGGGATTAAGTTGGAACGTTTGAATTAGGTTGTTTGCATGGAAATGCACCCCAACTGTATGTGATAACACTGACGAGATAATTTCCATGGAGGTGTGGCCCCACCCATTCAGGCTGGGCCTTGATCAGTGGAGCCATATAAATGAGCTGACGGGCAGAGGGAATTCAGTGCAGCTAACGGAAGATGTTTTGAAGAGGAGCTAGAGCCAAGAGGGACACTTTGAAGAAAGCACAGGAGCTGCAGATGAGAGACAGTTTAAAGACGGCCATTGAAAGCAGACTCTTGCTCTGGAGAAGCTGAGAGAAGACAAATATCCTAAGTGCAACTAGAGTGACATTTTTGAGGAACTGCAGCCTAGACAGGAACGTCCTAGGAGAAAGCCATTTTGATACCAGAACTTTGGAACGGATGCCAGTCACGTGCCTTCCCAGCTAACAGAGGTTTTCCGGACACCATTGGCCATCCTCCAGTGAAGGTACCCACCCGATTGCTGATGTGTTACCTTGGACACTTTATGGCCTTAACACTGTAACTGTGTAACCCAAATAATCCCCCTTTTATAAAAGCCAATCCATCTCTGGTATTTTGCATTCCAGCAGCATTAGCAAACTAGAACATTGACCAACAGTGACTGACCACAGTCTTATTTCTCATTATCCAACCATGGTTTAGGCTGTAATCCACTGGGGTCACCTCAAACAGGAATTTTCTCCTTCCAAAGGCTGTGGGTAGGAAGGTTGTCTAGAGGAGGCTGGGGGCTAGCTGGCTTTCATAGATGTGACTGGGATGTAATTCTTATCTCTATTTCTCACTTCCTGTGAGGTAAAGATTCTTATCCCCACTTTTCAGATGAGGCTCATAAAGGCTTACTAATTTACCCAGGTTCAAGCAAGCCAGCAGGGTGATATATGTGGGATTAAAGCTCTGGCCTGTATGACCCCCAAGCCCACTCCTCCCTTGACCATGTGGTGGAAGTCCTATTCCAGTGGATTTGAAGGTTCAGAGGCTGGAGGCAAGGGGGCCAGTAGAGAGGTTTCTGCAGAAACTAGACCAAAGGGGTGGTGACATTGTGAACAGAGAGATATTGAACGCTGCACTGGGGAGCATACCTTAGGTAGAATGGATGAGACTTGGTCTTGGAGAGTTGTAGGGCAAACAGTCTGATTGGTGGATCCCCAAATGACATTATCCACACCCCAGATCTTGGTTTCTAAACAACAGTCCAGCCCTGGCTAATTCAAGAACTGCGGCAGAGTGAGTACAAGGTGCACCTGAAATGTCTTACTAGGCCAGAAAGCAACAAAGTGCCAAAAGATTAATGGGATCATGTCAAAAGGACACAGGAACTAGTTTAAGGGAATTCCCATGGGTCTAATGGGAGACAATTTGAACAAGAAAAAGAATAGTGAGTACATTAAAAAAAAAAAAGTCCATGAATCCATAATGATGAGAGAGGCGGAGGGTGCCAAAAACAGGACAGCAGTTCATTATAGAAGAATGCTAGCTAATAAATATAGAAGCATGTTAGAATTAGAAAATCAACATTGTCAGTCACCAATGTAATAAGTGATTCTAGGCAAGCATCATCAATGGATAATAAACCACTGGGTGAATGATTGTTGGGGGTGAATTATTGTTGGGGAACAGGATATTCACACAGACTTAAAATATCACCACAGATTACTTATTAATTACAAAAGTGAAATGCATTTTTTATCGTGAGATCTTGTGGATACTGAGTATCAAACTTAGCCTCACCGATAAAGACAAAACTGTCAGTAAATGCTTCACTGTGTGATGCAATGTGAAGCATACAATACCACCCATGTACTATTCTTGCCAAATGCTTAACCTGGGTCTAATCATGAAAAAAGAAACACATGATGTGGGATGTTCTACAAGATAACTGGCCTGGACTCTTCAAAACATTCAATGTCTTGGAAGACAAAAAAAGGGAGGTGATTGTTCTAGCTTAAAGGAAACTAAAGAGACCAAATGCATAACAAGATACTTAATTGGATGTCAGATTTTTGTAAGGCTATAAAAAACCATTTGGGGTAATGAGAATTTTGAATATGCACTGCATATAGATGATATTTTTCAAGCAATCCTAAATTTCTTGGATGTGTAATGGTATTGTAGTTAGATGAAGACTGACCAGTTTTTAGGAGTGAGATGCTGAAGTAGTAAGGTAGACAGTATCATAATATTACAGTTTACTTTCAAATACAGAGAGGAATGTTTTCAACTGGTGAATTAAAAAAAAATGTGCTGTATGTTTATAATAACCAACATAGAAAATCACCAAAGTGATAAAGACAACACGGAATTTTAAATTATAAAAACACATTTTCTGGTCTGAGGACCATAGAGACCATTTCTAACTCTCCAAAGTTTGAAGCTCTGTCTATCCCAATAGAGAACTAGGTTATTGTTCAAGAGGATGCAGTCTGAAGTGCTGGCTGGGTCTATTAGATTAACAGACACGATTTAGACCCAGCAATCCCACTCATAGGTATTTACCCTAAAGAAATGAAAACTTCGGCTTACACAAAAATGTGTATGTGAAAATGTATAGCTCTATTTATTATCATCCTAAACTGGATACATCCCAAATGTCCTTCAACAGATGAATGGATAAACAAACTGTGGTAGATCCACAAAATGGAATACCACCTAGCAATAAAAAGGAACTATTGATACACGCAAGATGGATGAATCTCTAAAGGACTAGACAAAATCAAAAGCCAGACTCCAAAAGTTACCTACTCAGGATACCCTGAGTTAAAATTCTTAGAAATTCCTACCTAAACATGAAAGTCAATATTACTTAAGTTATATTAAAATTAAAACAAAAGGAATTGTCACACATGAACTCTAAAATTTTAATGTTGCATTTTTCAATTGATTATATGAAATACGGTATTTTTAAATGACCTGAAAATATAACACTATCACCATCTCTAAAAATTCATCAGTCTCAACAGTTATGACATGCAGTTTTCTGAAAGAATGTTATACTTCAATTAAAAGTTTAAAAAAGATAAACAAATGATTTATTTGCTCTAGTGGACCTGCTTTTTCTACAGATGAAAATTATGCTTTGGTTGATTAAATAAGAGGTTAGCAATATGCCCTGCAGTTCCAGAGTTAAGGCATGAAATTAAATGACCGTAATACTTTTTGTTCTTCACTTCAGGGCAGAGAAAAGGGCATAACCACCACCTTCCTCATTTATGGCAGGAAGATATGGCCGATTCAAATTATCTGGTCTTCTTAGCTGCTTATCACCTAGAATATCACATGACATCTATGCATCTGCTGATACAGCAACAACTGCTTCCCCCCACCCTGTGAGAAGTCCAACAGCGCAAGCTGGACTGGGAGTACTGGTTTGCCAAATAAGAGTCTCAGTGCAATGCTTAATGGTCTGTGAATAGTATAGTTGAATATAGTGTGTCTTGCATTTTTATCATGTTTTATATTTTTATGGGGAAGAATGAAGAGAAGGAAATTTATTGCATGTTTATTAAATGGCAGGCATGGTGTTAGGGTTTTACATTTGCTACTTTATTCAATGCTCACAGTTATCAGTTTAGGTCAGTGTATTATTCCCTTTTCACAAATGAGGAAAATGACTATAGCGACTTTTCCAAGTTCTCAGAGCAAACAAATGGAAAGACTAGGATTCAGACACAGCTCTATGAGCTTTAGAACCAGAATTAGCAAGATATTTATCCCAACTAACCCTACTGCTGGTGTCCTAATTCCTCCCAAATCAAATGGTAGTTCTTGCTAGGTGTGATACCGAACAAAAGCGGGGTTTTCTGCCCGATGAGCATAACAGCCAATCCAAGACATCAGGGTTTCAAAGAGAGAAAGAAGTTATTGCTAAGTGTGAAGCAGAAGATCAGATGACCTATTGGCCCAAATATCTGTCTCTCTAGGTCAAAGGAGTTCAGGGTTTTTATGGATTCCAATAAGGGGAGATGGAGTTGTTAACACTACAGTATCAAGGATAAACAAGGCTGAGACTAGGTTAGAATAACCATCACAATAGTAAGTATATGCAGAGCTGAGACCAGTTGAGTTTCAGTAATTTCAGGTATTAATTTTTGGCTATTCTACAGTGTAGAAAGCAAAAAAAACACATCTATATAATGATTCAGTAATCATAATCATTCGTTAATTCTTAAATTCTCGATTACAGGTGGTTTCTGCTGTTAAGGCAGTTACAGAAGAGGGTTCGCTGCCATGTGAGGGGCTGACAATACCTTTTAATCCAACCACACCATCAATTTTTTTTGCCTTCTGGTTTTACCACAGTGTTGGGTCCATAGAGCTTCTGAGGCCTGTGCATGTCAGGAATGCGTAATGTTTTGCTGCCAGTACCTGATCACATCAGTGGTTGGCTGAGGCTGTTAGTATCAATACCATATGTGATGGTTTGAAGCTGTATATACCCTAGAAAAGTATGTTCCTAAAGTTAATCCATTCCTATGTGTGCAGACCCATTAATGTAAGGACTTTCGGTGAGTAGGATCTTAAGTTATGGTGTGACCCACCTCATTCAGGGTGGGTCTTAATCCTTTTACTGCAGTCCTTTATAAGAGAATGAAATTCAAACAAAGAGAGAAAGCCATGGAAGCAAGAAGCTGGAAGCAAGGAAATCTGGAAGAGAAGGGGAGACTAGCAGATACTACCATGTGCCTTGCCATGTTACAGAGGAATCCAGGATCACTGGCAGCCAGTCTTCAGGAAGAAGGTATTATCCTCATGATGCTTTGATTTGGACATTTGCATGGCCTCAGAACTGTAAGCTTGAAAACTAATAAATTCCCAATTTAAAAGTCAATGCATTTCATGGTATCTGCTTTGAGTAGCTTAGCAAGCTAGAACACCATAGTACCTTAGCTTCAGCAATCTTGAGCTCCATAAAAATCCCATTGTTTGAAGTCCTCAGCTGAAATTCCATAGAGTGATGGAAATCTGCCCTCAAGTGACAACTTTCTTACTGTAGGACTTACAAGCTCATTTACCTGGATTTCTTCCACAGACAGATTCCAGCTGTCTTACCTTCTGATGATTTATTTCAGATACCTTCCAGGTATTACCTAGGAACTCCACCATGAAAAGACAGCAGGAATTCTAGGGAGTTGTCATGGCAACCCCTAGATATCATCTTCAGAATGTCCCATGGATGTTGAGTCCAGATTAATCACAATTATATTTATATATGGAGGCTAGCTCTTGTGTAGGCAACCAGACCCCAGGCAAAGGGATCTAATTTGTAATTATTCAGATCACTCTAATGCTCCTGGCAGCAAGATTTTAGGGAACAACTCTTGAATGTTGGCTTACTGGTGGCTGCTTGTCACACTTACATGGGCCTATACCTCAAAAGCCAATGGGGGGAAACACTATTTAACCTTTGCATTTTGTCAAAGAAAACTCGGTAGTTTATCCAAGTTTTATGAAGGCATTTGATGAGAAATTTGTATCCACTGTCCTTTTCTCTATAAATATGAGGGTAGGCTGAGTATTTATTTCAGAGATTATCATTTTTCTCTCCTCTTTGCCTCATGATCCATGCTTGAAACAATGGCAGCACAAAGCCCAGTTACACAATATTTGCTTCCAAGCAGGATAGCGCTGGGTCTACCCAGAGTCTTATGCAGTGGGTGTTTGTCTAGTATTGTCATTGCAATTTTTATTGCATCTCATGATGTGCACAGATGTGCTTGCTAAGCATCCCAAGAGGAAAAGAGACTGTTCAATATCCCTGTTCCCAAATGACTCTACCTTATAGAATCACTTTCTGGGCTACCTCCTTTGGGATGCTGTAACCATTTAAAGTCTCTGGATTTTGGTGTTTTAACAAGGGTTTAATTACCAAGGTAAGTGTATGCACCTGCTAAGGCATTCCTAATTATTTGATAATGGTGCAATCTTTCTCAATACAGCCAGTTTTGTGGTGTAAGCTACACTAATGAAGCACACTGAGAGAACACATTCCCCCAATGTTGGGGAAGCTTATTTAAATTAAATAACTTTGCAAAGGACTGAATTTCTACCACTGGCCTCAACAATTATGCATCCATACTTCATGCTGGAAACTAGAATGTGCAGTGTCAGAATGAAGCACTCTTCCTAATACTTTTGTGCCTTCAAAGTGACTTTATGTGAGATAGTGTCACTCTTAAAATTTTATCTTTTCCAAATTGCTTCACATACCTCTCCTAGTTCCTCCCTTGTCTTTTAAAAAACTAGCTTATCTCCTTTGTTGTTCACTTGGCAACAACTGATAGAAGCTCTGTTCTGACAATGCTGAAAGTTTTTTTTCTTCTTTTCCACCTGATTCTTACCATTGCCACATGTGGTCTGTAGTGGTTCAGTAATAAGATCTTTGCTATAACATCTGCAAATTAGCACCTTGCATTGCAGCCTCTCTGGAAACTTGCTGATGGGTTGCAATTGTAGTAAGTCAGAGTTGACACTATGTGCAAGTGTTTCAAACTTTGTTGTTTTGGTCTAAAAAAAGAAGGTTCCAACAGGCAGATGGTTTCCAAATCCTGGTTAGGAGCTACGTTAGCAAAAAGCAACCCTTATTTTTCAAGCACACATGTTCATGAAGTACACAGTTACTGTGGGAAGACATATGCACTGTTGTAAACTGGTTCTCTCTAGTCTCACATTTCTAGTCATTTGCTTTGCTTCAAAATAATAAAAAATATTTTGGTGAACCGGGTCATTTCTCCAGGTCTCAGAAGGCCTTATTGGCACAATTTGAAAGGTTGAGATGAAAGAACTTCCTTAATCATCCAATTTTTCTGAACTTTTGGTAAGCCAAATTGATTTTTTTTTTAATTTTCCAATACAACAAGAGCCTTCCTTTAAATACACTATTGAGATTTTAAAGTATTTACAACTGTCATGCAAGACAGGTGAGCAATGGACAAGAACACACACAAATGAAAAAATGTTGCAAACAAGGGTTGAGGGATTAATAGCATGCTCAGGGACAGCTAGGACTCAACTTTGAAGGCTGCTTAATGACAGCTTTCAGTTGTGCCATGGGTTAGCTGTCTCACATGCCACCCGAGTTACATCCAGTTTATATCCATGCTCGTCTAGATGATGCTGCCCCTGTTTTATACCACTATCAAACAGGGCTGGAGAATGTAGCATCTGGGGACTGGTAAGAGCAAAGCAGAGGCACAGTGGGAGGGGCGCGGTTAGCAGAGAGGAGAACTTGTAGTCCCAGACAATTCAAAAGGTGGAGGGGGCCTCCCAGCTGATTCCTCAGTGTCCTAGAGATCTCTGCTATTGATGTGGCTGGGGGCATGCACTGCTGATAATTACTGCTAGCTGGAATAATTAATAAGAATAATTGCTCGGCATGGAAAGGGAAAGGGAAGCTCTGGGAGGAGGAAGAAGCAGGCTAGTGGAGCAAGAGACTCCCCAAGCACATTTATATAGACAGGAAGTTCAGCAGAAAGCATCCTGAGAATCGAAGAGTTGTCTGGATGCCAAGGGCAAAAGTTAAGAGATATCGAGTGAGGCCAAATTCGATAGTCTTTTCTTGGAATGCAGTGGAGAAGAAGCCTGCCATGGCTTCAGTGAGGGTGACTCCCTTTGGAAATAATAGGAGGAGGTTGTGGGGGAAAAAATACAGTGTGAAGGGAATTAAAAAGTAGCCTAAAATGGGCAGACAAGACTGTGTTTCTGGTATAAACCCAACAGTGACAGCAGGAGAGCAGCAAAAAGGAAAACATGTAATAACAGATGCCCCTGTGAGAGTCTGAGAGAGTTTATCGCAGCTTGAAGGATGAAAAGCATCCATTAGAAACCAAGCATTGGTGTTGACAGTGTGTAAAATAACCACAATTTTGATGTAATAGGGTAAATTTTCTCAACTCTAGAGAGTTGCCAACACATATCTTGATATTGTAGCCTTCTACATATTACACTTAAATATTCCCCCAACAGCCCAACAAGCATATGCTTGGCAAAACTTAAGTAGGTGAGGAAACTAGATGTGAAAACTTGAGTGTGAGCAGCATAAGGAGTCTGGCGGCCAGAGCTGAGATAATGACACACAGAATGAGGGGGCCAGGCCCAAATGATGGGTGATCACCAAGATCTGCTCTGCAGGAGACAGGGCACCATGTGCAACTCTGTGCTTCTCAGGAAAGCACAGAAAGGCAAGGAGTGACTGCTTATCATGCCTCTTACCTAATAAGAATCATACACGAAGAGCAGTTAAAGCCAAAAAAATGAGGCATTTACCAAATTATCCCTATCCAACATTTGGCATTTTCTTTCCATTTCAATGGATAATGCCCTTAACCCTCTCCCCAACTATCTGTGCAATTTAAATGCATTGCGATTGTAAGCCAAGGGAAGGGAAGCTACTAGAACAGCCAATGGCAAGCAGAGGAGGGTGGGAGGGGGGGCTAGCCAAAGTCCTAACTCTGCACAAACACAGATTGATACTCTCCCCACCAAGTTCCCATTGCCTGGAGTAGCAGCCCCTGCCAGCTAAGGGAGTGGGCCCCATTGTGTCAGTACAGCATTTAGGGAATTCCAAAGGGCAGCATACTAAATGACCAATGCTTTTTAAAAGGACGTGACAGGAGGGGAATCAGAGGAGCAGATGTAATGCAGGTTCTGAACAAGCACTAGTCATGAAGGGAGGCCTCCACAGAGCCACAGGAGGACAGGGACTTACTGAGAGAGTGGTAGAAGAGAAGATGTCTTATCCCTTAACACTAATAGTTATGATCTGCTTGTTAAGTGCCTGGCCTTGTTTTAAGTGCTTTCCATCTATTAACTCAGTTAATCCTCATGACAAGTCCATAAGACAGAGATCGTTTTCACTCCCATTTTACAAATGATGAGAGTGAAACAAAGAGAGTCTAGGGACCCTGCACAGGTCACACAACTAGTTACAGGCCGCATATTCTGGCTCCTGAGTCTTCCTTCTGGGAACACCACAATATACAATCGTGCCATCATCTATTCCCACCCACTTTCATCCCTAGCTACAAAGGAAGGCAGGTGTACCCCATCTTCCTTCCCTCTATACTCAGGCTTCTCTTCAATGACTTTATTTTTAATTCATTTTAAACTAATTTAATCTCTATTAAAATGTTAGCTTGGAAGCAGAGGGTGCTATATACTATTTTGCAATACCCTGGACCTGGAATAACATATACCTTTGTTTACATTTTGGTCTAGGTGGATGTCTTGCTTATATCTCAGGAGAGAGGCCCAAGAAGGTGGTGTTACGTTTCTGAATTATTAAAAGATTAGAGTCAGCCTAAAGGGAAACCATTGTTTCAGAGAATCCTTTTGTTTAGACCAATTTTGAGACTATATGGTCTCAAACAACGCTCTAGGAATACCCAGTTCTTCACCTAGAAGAGAAGGATGTGAGCACCTTGGATGCCTTAGGATGTATTCTACCCATGAATGGGGTTGCAGGGCAATATGAAGCCTCAAGGGAACCAGTTCCCAAACATAAAATTTAACTTGTTTACCTTAAATTTGGAGCCTCTTACAATAATTCCTTTGGGACTCTGCCATTGGCATTTGCTCTAGCTCATGTTCTATGGTTTGGGGCATGCCTCTTCCCAGCTTTGCTTAAGGCTACATTATTTCCCAAATGCTCCAAAACTGAGCCAAATTGTTACTGTCCCAGAGGAGCAAACAAAACTCTGGCAGGGAAAGGCAGCTTTCAAATGTCCTCTCCCCATGGTTCCTCAGGGACCAAGCCACATCAGAGGAGACCAGCCCTTTTGCCTTCTTGTCTCCCCTCTCAGTTCTCTGGCTCAGAACAAATGTCTTCTTCCCTAGCTGTAGGTCCTTTCCTTCTTCAGTTCCATTCACTGACCTTGAGATCCCTCTCCTTTTCTTGGCTGTACCTTCAACTTTGCAGTATGAGAATGAAGACATTTTAAATTTCAGCTCATGAAGCAAGAATGAAGTCTGTTTCATTCACCATTTTATCTCCAGTGTGTGGCAAAGTAGGTGTGCAATGAATTAGCAGAAACAGAAGACAGAACATATCCTAATATTTTCATATTAGAGAGATACTGATTAGCTGAGTTGCCTAACAATAACTTCTCCATTATTATATCTTGTCTTTCTGGAGGGAAGTTATTGAAGCTCCATCAGTACTTGTGGAAATTTTTCTTTGAGAGTGGAAAACTGCAGCCATCGACCACAGGGATGGACATAGAATAATGTGGTGGAAAATAGTCTGGACCTGAAGTCAGAGGACTCTATTCTTGGCTTCCCATTCATGGAGCCAAGAACAAATCCCTTTGCCACTTGGGACCTCAGTTTACTTTTCTTTAAAATGGAAGTTTGTTCCAGATGACCTTTAAAAATGTATTGGTTAGGCTTATTTAAGGTACAAGTGCCAGAAAAACCAATTAGAAGTGGCTTCAACACATAATGAGAAGTCTAGAGGCAAGAAGGTTCCAGGGTTGATTGATTCAACTACAACATCAAGGACTGAGGTTCTCTCCTTTTTCTACTTTGATATCCACAGCCCTTTATGTTTCTTCCTTGGCTGGCTCCTCTTGGGGGCCCAATATGCCTGCCACAGGTATCAGGTGGCAACAGTCAGAAGAAAAGTACAAACTCCCCTACATGTATTTCTTCTCAAAAAACCCCAACCCTACACCCCTTATCTAATTGGAGAAAATTACATCACAATCATTTGGTTTAGATCCATAAAGACTTTGCTCATTGGAGAGGCATCCGCTTGGGCAGGGTTGGGACTCAGCCTCCCATGAATGGGAGATCTCCTGCAAGGAGGCGAGTAACACAGAGGATCTGGTAGCAAGGAAGGTGGGAGGCCAAGAGTACACCACAAATATCACGTGATTCAAAGGGAATAAGGAAGATGATAAGTAAAGTTTAACAGAAGAAGAGGAGGTCAGACTGCTAAATGAGGAGTCCCGGAAAGGTGGGATAGCATGTCCCAAAGCACACATGACCCTCTAAAGCACCCCTGGGACACCTTCTCTGCCCCTGTGTTTAACTTTCCCACTATCTGACCAGCCAGACTCCTCTGAAGAGGAGATGTAAGGGTTTGAGGGAGACACAAATAGCAAGTTGAAGGCGCCTTCTACGAATTTGTCAGGAGTGAGGAGGGACTTGCTCTGCTGCAGGGACCTGAGCTGGGATCAGCTGTGCTGCCTTCTTCTGTCCAAAGGCAGGGTGACAGACCAATGCTCCCTTGGTCGACCAGACCAGCCCCCAGCATCTCTGTGTTACTTTCTACTTCTCTTCATAGCATGTTCTCTTTTTTTTCCCCTTCTGGGCCTTTGCATGTGTCATCTCACGCCCTTGGAGCTCCTTTCCCCCATCTCTGGCTTATTCTTTCTCATTGTTTAAATCTCAGCTTGTGTGCCTTTTTCTGGGAAGCTGACTCTGAACTTCAGGATTCTGGGTCACTCTGGCATCCTGTATTTACTCCACTGAACTACTAATTGCATTTTAATATAATTGCCTGTGTATGTGTCTGTCCTCTCCACTAAGTGCAACTTCTTAAGAGCAAGTACATGACTATCTTCTCAGTGTAGGCTATAGGGATCTCTCATTCAGTGATGGCTCAAAACCTGTTTGGTTTTAAAAAATGAATAAATGCTTAACAGGAATAGAGAAAAACAGAATTGGAGATCGACGCTTTGGAACCATGAGTTTCATTGAGTTTACTAATGAAAACATTAAATAAGCTGGTTCTAAAGACCATCACTTCTCCCATTAGGAAACTGATGCTCGAGCCCGCTGCTCTCTGTATCTAACCTGGATCAACAGCATAAAAACGATGGCCCTGTAGGTATTTGTGTGTGTCTGTGTGTTCTGGGGAGAGGACTATATTGCCAGGGTTCTTCTCAAATCTGTTAGATTTAATGCATTCCTTTCTATCTGCTTTTCTTAAATCTAAACTAGATCCATCCTGGTAGTGCCCTTGGTGGTGGGAGTGAGCACGGGGTGAGGAAACATTATCCATTCTCTTTCTCTCTCCCTTACCACCCCCACCCCCTTCTTTCCTTCCACTAATAAATTATTGCGGCTACTGTGTGAGAAGCCCTTGGCTAGGTTCAGGGGTACAGTGGGGAGCCAGAGGGACTTATTCCCTGCCTTGGTGGAGTTTATAATTTAGCGGTGAAGAGAGACATTAAATAAGCAGCTGCTTGTAGCAAGGGGAGAGGAGAACACAGTTCCACACTGAGGGGGGCGCTCCCACTCCCAGGTGGGATACGGAGGACACTTCTGGCCTTTCTCCACATGCTTGTACTTCTCCCTCAGGGAGAAGCTCTCCCTCCAGCTCGGGCTCTCCCTCCCCGAGCCCACCTCTCCCCTCCTCTCTCTCGGCACCACCTTCCCTCTGTGAGCCCCAGGAGGCCTGCACTCTCTGGATGGGCTGGGGGAGGGCGGGGATGGAAGTAGGCAGCCTCCTTGTGCTATAGATGTGAGCCACATTCTCCCCTCCAGATATTTTAGTCAAAAGAAACTACTACTTCTGTCTCCACCTGCCTTCGTTCTTCTCAATTAATTCATAACTCGAATGTTATTTTTTGGCCCCTTCAAACCCTAATCATTCTAAGTGTGATGTCTACAGGAACATGTTAGCACCGTGGGAGTAGCTATAACCCAAGGGACGTAACTTATTTTAGAGGACCAGGGAAAACCTTCTCGAGGAAGTGACATCTATGCTGAGCCCAGGAAATGAAAAGTGAAAAGAAGAGGTGAAGCGTGCATGGGAGACTATGCGGATGAGAAGAGTTCTGAGCTTGAAGAACACTTGTGAAGGGTGGAGGCAGAAAAAGAATGACTCGTGGAAATTATAGTCTTCATCTTGGCCCCTGACCTGGTGTTAGAAAGGATCATACCTCAGTTTGGGCTGGAGGGGACATTTATTCAATCTATAGCCACTCTCCTAGGTAAAGGGAACATAATTCTGAATTAAACACGGTGCCTAATCTCAGGCAGCCAGCTGCGCCTGCAGATATGAAAATAAGTTTATTCATAAAACATACAGGTGACCTACTAAAGACAAGGGTGTAGGATTAAGGTGAGTCTCAGTCTATGGGTGATGGAGAGAGGGATGCCCCAAGAGGTAGAGAAGAAGTAACACTCTAGTTGGGTCTTTGGAAAATGAGTGTGTTTTTACCAAGTCAATTAAAAAAAAAACTTATTGTCCACCTTTGATGCCTTCCTTCCCTGGCCTTCTGTCTCACAAACCTGACTATTATATGATAAAGTATTCTTCTGCCATAATCAGTCTTCCTTCCATATTCTAGCTATGGTGATGGCACTGCAAGACTAGGCCTAGTGTAAATGGGATAAATTTCGAAGACAACTCAGAAATGCTCAAAAAGAATATTATGCCTCAACATAATAAAAGTAGTTACAACTTTGTGGGAGATACGTAAAGTGGCTTACATCCCTGATCTTTCCCAGATGGTAAACATAAGGAAAGACTGTATCTTATAATGGATGTATGGTGGATATGGCTACGAATGTTCAATACTTGCGTAGTACATATGTATGGAATAAACTTTTAAGAGCCTGGCATTGTCTAGGCCAATGAATTCTCATGATAATGTGAAACACACACATATAGCCACAATTTCCTACATGTCATAGGTAAAAGTATTGAAAACTACCGAGATAGCAAAAGAAAATACAGTCATCAGAAAATAAAAATAAAGATGGATTATTAAATGTGCAAAAGAAAGTAAAGAATATTAGATTCAATATGATGTGGAGGAAAGGCAAATAATAAAATGCTTGTAAAAATGTAATAAATGTAACTCCTAGAAGGGAGAAAAATAGAAAGTTTCTCAGTTCACCTCCAAGAACTTGGAGCCAGAGTCACTGAGGGAGAAAGTGAGAGCACAGGAGAGTGGGAAATAAAATTGAAGACGCTGGGGAGACTGATTTATTTTAACCCAGTCACTTTGGGTCAGAGGCAGTCCAGGGTAGGAAGGAGGAGGCCGGAAATATTCTAATGAGAATTCAATTAATTCAAGGAATCTCAGAAAGCAGGTGTAAACTCTGCCGGATATTAAAAGATACCTGAGAGGAGACTCAGGGTTTTGTAGCGCGTCAGATCAATTTGCAAAGAGTTGGCATATCGGCTGCTGCCTGGGCTTTCCCTAACAGGTCAAATAATTACCATCCTTTGACTCTGATCTTGTGTGACTTGAAACCCCTCACCCCACCAGGCAATCCGGTTGGATCTTCAGGATGTAGCTGCCATACGGAGAAGCTGGAGAGGGTCCCAGGTACCCTCTGAAACATTTCCAAACGGTTGCAGGGCTCAGCACGAGGACGTGGTTTCCTGTGGGTGTTGGATGGGCTGTGATAAGATGACGCGTGAGCATCTAAAGCTGGGGCTCAAAGCAGCAGGAGCTTAATGCCCAAGGCGCAGAGGATGAAAACACAGCTGAAGAACAATGTCCTGCTGGAGAGACGGGTCGAGTGGGGCCCCCGCAGGGGCCACTCTGAGGGCCTTTAAGGACTTTATGTCCGCATGATTAGCCAAGATGAAGGGGCCAGCTGCAAACTTTAATTTCCTGATGGCACAAAAGAACCATGAACAATATATAGATAGGATTTGAATTTGTAATAAGCAGTGGCCTAATCCACAGCGAAGGATAGTCAGTGTAGAAAAAAAAGCTTGAGAAGTTTCTTAGGTTCCCTGTTCAGACATACTCTTTACTGAGAGTTTTACTTCAGGCCATTTATCTTGGAGGAACCACTGGGGTTGGCTGTGGGAAAGAAGCAATACACTCATGCTCTAGGACCTGGAGTTCCTAACAAACAACACCCTGTGTTTTCCTAGCTAGGAGACAGACCAGAATTTGTATAACAATATTGCAGGTACCTGGTCTGGGAATAATCTGGATAAAGAAATGACCACTTTAGTCCACTGAGTATATTGTAGAAGGAATCATCCTTCCTTCACTGAAATCTTAATCTTGAGCCAGGGAGGGGAATTTTAGAAAAATAATTCTTTCATCACTCTGAACAGATAAAAATATAGCATTTGAGGTTTTTCAAGTGCTGTTGGAAACAAATTAGCTGCTAGGAAAGAAATGTTCAACCTCATCTTTGTCTGTACCCTTCCAGTTTTAGCCATCGTGAAGCGTTAAGGTGAATAATAATAATAATAAAAATGTTTAGGTCAACAGGAAGTGCCTCGTGATGAGGACTGGCTTTCATAGCGCAGTGAAAGCTGTGGACAAAAGGGGCCAGATGTTTTGACAGGGCACTGCGGAGCAAAGAGTCTGGGAAAGGGAAAGAAGGATTTCAACAATTCTCAGAACAGGGAGCTTTTTGTGTCCAACTCTTGGAGAGATTCCATAGCAGGAGCTTCCCTCTTAGAGGCAAAAGATTAGAACCTTGTCTGTGTGTCAGCATTGTGAAGGCAACATGTTAATATTAATTAGGAAGACCACCACTGAGCATTTCCCCTGTGCTAGGAACTTTACCTACATTATCTTACTTAGTCTTTTCCTGACAAGCCTGCAAAGTCAGCTCTATGAATCCCATTTTACAGCTAAGAGAATTTACTTTACTTGCCCCAGATCCATGTGCTCCAGAATCCCTTGGCCTGGCAGAAATCACAAGAAACCCACTTGGAACTCCAGTCTGCCTATTTTTTATTACTGGTCTCTGAATCTTGTCAGGCAGCCTTCCCTGATGTTATAGGGCTGTGTAACCCTCCCTCTTGCAGAAATTATCCTGCTCCTACAACCCACCAAAATCCCCACCCCACCTCATCCCACCTCATCCCCAACCCCGAAGGAGAATTACAAAGAACTTCCCACTTCACCATTTCCACTCTAGATTTCACTACAATATTTGGAGAATTCCTTAGTTACTTTGACTTCAGGGAAGGAAGGCAATGGGAGCCTTCAGGCATGAAAGAAAGCACCTCAGACAGGAACTCAGAACTGGCTTCTTTTTTTCCCTTCTTCAAACCTAAAAGGAATGGGAACAGCGTGTTTGCTGGACGAAGAGAAAATCCTTCCGTGTGATATTTGTATTCTTATGAGTCAGGCTTTGGAAGCCGTGGTCAAGTTCTAGTGCTCAGAAATTCTATCCTTGCAGCCCCTTCTTCGGCAATGAAGGTACCTCAAGGCCAGAGCCAGCTGACGGGAGGCTTGCCAGTTGCCAGGACCTGATCGGGTGGCCTTCTGGGCACAGCTGCTGGGGAGATTGGGCTCCGCTCCGAGGGGATGTGTCATCCCCAACTGCCTGGCAGTGACAGGGATGGGCGCAGTTCAGAGCTGAGAGGAGCCGATCCTCACGTGCTGTACTTCACCGAGATGTTCTCGCCTGTGTTCAGAATCTCTGCCCAGTCTTTGGTTCTCCTTTGCTTTCTGTATCCTCTTAAAATCCTCTGTATTAGAGCAGCCGTCTCAGCCACGCTGCTGGGGAAAACTGCTTGTGTAGGCACCCAGCCCCCGCGTGTTTCTGATCTGAACTGCAATCGTCCTCAGAGTGACGCTGGGAAATGTCTCTGAGAGCTGAGGTTCGCTCAGACTGGGCTGCCAGAGGCCGGAACCCTCCATCCATCCTTCCTGTCTGATACAATTGAATTAATTAATGTGGCCGAGCAGCGGCTGAACCACTAATGGGAGCCAAGAAAGTGTTGAGGATCCAAGACAAATGGCTATTGGCTCATGTTGCTAAACAGCTTAAGTTTCAGTTTTGAAAATTACTACAGTTTTACTTAAATCATCTTCTGTGCCAGGCAGCCAATTTTGAGGACAGATGCATGACAAAACCATCCCGTCTGCAGTGAATATTCTATCAATTTTAGTTGACCCTGAGTAAGTGAGTAAGAAAGTGGTTTGTTCACAGCCTGTCCCAGGCATTGCTGAAAGAAAGAGGGAACGTGTGTGTTATCACATGGGTTTACCCAGGTAAGAAGGTGCAATGGAATCAAGGTGCAACTCTATTTCAGTTTCTTCCTCTGAAGAATGTGTTACTAAGTGAATAACTGGGTTGTTTCTTTATCTGAAGATCTATCTGTGATAGCTCCTATCTTCTGACACATGTCTGATATGTTTAGTTTCAACAGAAGTAGATGACCTGGCATTATTTAGAAAATAAGCAAAGGTATTGGGTAAGATTTTAGGAGTGTAGTTTATACTTATTTTTATATTTTTAGTTTCTGAAGCAATGCTGTGGGAAGGCGGCATAGTCAGACACACTGGGTGGGGTGTGAATCCTTGCACTACTACTTGCTGGCTGTTTGACCCAAATAGGTTCCTTAATCTAAGACTCAGCTCCCTCATTTGCCAAATGAGGATAATAGTAATACCTATTTCATAGGATCGTCCCGAGGCATCACGGAAATAACAATGGTCTCCGTACTTGGCCCAGGGCTTGCTATACAGGGAGTGTTCAATAAACAAATCCTGGTTTGGATGACAGCCACCTCAGATCACTGTAAAATAACATATGCTAACGGGTGTTAAGGGATCTGCACATAGTCAGTACCGTAATACTGGTGCTCCAACCCTCCCTCCAGTATCACGGTGGTTAGGTTTGTTGACACATTGGATGTAAGGCTGCACTTACATTTACTCTCTATACCTTAGGTCATTTTGTCGAATTGTCTTGTGGATCTTAGTATTCCATCTACTTACCACTTTTAAATCAATATGTCTCCTGAAGGGACCAAATTCTGATTCACGCACAACAAGCTAGCAAATACAACCACAAACAGATTCGGCATCAAGGAAACATATTGAGGACAATGTGCGAGGCATCGTGCTGGGCCTTTCACGGCACCACGCCATCCTGTCCATCTCATATCTGTCCATCTGGTTAAGGGCTATGAACCAGAACTCCTCTGCTTGCCCCCACACCCCCATCCTGGGCAATCTCTTATGGGAAAGAGTGTATCTACAGGCCTGGCTATATGATTTATGATGGTCCTTATGTATTCCAAGTCATGGGGATAGGAAGAAGGCACTAAATGCCAAGGCTTTAAAGACAGTGCCTCACAGAAATGACCATAAATAGCAGCTCAGGAGGCCACTTACATGAAGTTAGACCCATTTAGGACTAGGGGCTATTAAGGTGTGAGCTTATCATAACTTGATTCAAGTGCAATAAGCGAGAAGTGCAGAAGATGACCAGGCAGTGTGAGAAAGCCAAGTGTAGGTCTGATAACCACATTAAAAAGATTAAAATGTCCAGCCTGCTATAAATGCCTGCTAAAATCCTAAAAAGGAGTCTGAAGAGACCCATAAAATCATAACTAAGAAAGGAAGGGAGCCCTGAAGCTTTAACCAGATGTTCCTGTGATATGAATGACTATGTTAGTAAATTTTCATCCTAGCAATACAGCTTTGTATTGATCTTTCGCTTTTATTAGTCAGTGCTGCTATGAGATTAAATATTGTCTGGAAGGAAATACAGGCTTCCCTCTCTAGAAGGTTCTTCTCAGTATCCTGGTGTTTGTTATCACAAAGTGCATGAGGGAGTTTATAATGAATTGCACAACAGAGGAGAGGCTCAAGTCTATAAAAAGAGTTATATAAGGGGTAGCCTGATAGAGAATAACCTCATTTGGGAAGCAAGCATTGTGTGCCGTACAGAGCAGGAAACCCATGGAGAGCTGTCTGAAACAGAAATAGATGTGAGTATTTATGACCAGGAGCACCAATCACAATATACAGTGCTAAACACTTAATCTATGGTTAGATTTTACTCCAGATCCAAGCTGAAGTCAGCAGAATTAAATCTTCAAGTGTGTTTCAGCAGCCTTAAATCCTTCTGATACTGTTAGCAGTGGCAGAGTTCCAAAATGCATTCTGTTAATAAGACAGTAAAGTATAAAATCGAGTTATCTCCTTCAAGGTGGAAAACAGAGTAAAGGAAACCAGTCTTGTAAAATTACATTTCTAGCATTTAGGCCTTTTCTACCTGAGTTCCTTTCAATTTATTGTTTTATTACCAGACCATTCTCCTCAGCAAACAACAGGGAAAAAAGGAATCACCCTCCTCCTTTTCTTTTCCTTTTTTTTCTTTACACTATGAAAAGAATGGCACCCCTGAAAAAAGACTTTGTATTTTTTCTTCTTATCTTCACAGGTCAGAGGAGGTTAAGATTTTGCCAAGCAGCTTGTAACATCAGTATGAAGTCTCCTTGGGCTAGCAAAAAGAATTCAGCAGCTCTTACCTTTTCTTTCTCACTTAACATAACTTTTGGTTTACCTGCAGCTAAAAGAAATTTATGCAGCCTACTCAGGGAAGTTGTTGAAGTTCCCTCAGGAAAATCTATTAACTTTCCCAGGAGCAGCATCAAAAGCTTATTAAGCCATGCAGAAAGAAAGAGAAAGAGAGAAAGAGAGAGAGAGAGAGAAGAAGAAGGAAGGAAGGAATGACACAGACTCCACTACCAACAGTCTGTGAACACATAACATCCAGGTGACGTGCTAGACTTGCTCAAACGAGCAAAGTCAAAATGAAGTCTAAAACTCTGTCTTGCCGACTGCTCTTACATCCCAGAGTTTCCGTACAGATGGGCTGAGGGGCCACCCACTGCTCTGAGATCCCTTCAGGGCACCATTGGGTGAGTTAAGTAATGAATTTTAACCTTAACACTGAATTTCTTTGCTCTCATGAGTTTCAGTCAAACTCCTTGATGCGTCAATATGTGTGACTGTTGGCAATTTCATGTCCTTTAGGCAATTCTTTTTTCTGCCTGTCTATGAGTTAGAAAAAGATAGAAACTCCCTTGTGTAATGGAACTAATGTGATACAAGAAATTGAGCTGTAGCAATCCATTGGGAAGATACAAAAATACATGAAACTATAGATTTATATTCCACTGTAAAATCGTGTTATTTTTAGCTGAAAATTTAATACAGTATTTTAATGTTTCCCCTGTAAGGTGGCTCAGGATATCTTCATTGATGGTTTGGTTTCTTTATTTGTGGGTTAAAAACACCTGGAATACCTATATGCAATACTTGTATATATTTGATAACACATAGTTTGATATCTTGGAACAAAGATTTATATGTATATGTATACATGGATATGTATATGTGTGTGTGTGTATATATTTAAGCATAGAGAATTATGAAATTGAGGAAAACAAGATCATAAAACTTAATTTCTAATAAAGCCTATAATTAGGAGAGACCTCGAAGTTCTTAAGAATTATTTCTGTTAAGCTAAATGAGATAGGTAAATTATTTTAGAGACTTTTCTCATGTAACTGCCTAAAATAAAACCTGGAGAAATATCATTCTCCTCTTCTAATTTTTCTGGGTTCCATGCAGACCCCACATTCCTGCTATGACATCATAGTTAGCATTTATAGGCCATAATTCACCCTCATTATCCTTTAGTCAATTAAATGAGATTAGGAAGATACTAAGGTATTTTAAAGATGATTTAAGAGACATTCAAATAGAAGGAGGATCTAAGATGGTGGCATACAGAGGAGTGGAAGCTAAGTAGTCCCCCTGGAACAACTGAAAAAAAAAAAAAAAAACAGAAACAACTAGTAAATAATCCAGAATAACTGTGGGGACAATTCTGACCATCCACTCATCATACACCAACCTGAATTGGGAGGAATGCCCAAGATCACAGCATGAAATCTCTCGGTGGAGAAAGCCTCAGCCATTTTCAGTTCTCAATGCTCTGACCCAGACAAGGGTGGAGATAGCACAGGCAGAGAGAGACCATTGAAATGCTAATGACCCCCCTAGGGGGTCTGTCTTCTCTAAGAGGAAAGGGGTGGGGCCCAGCTCTACTACCCGCCTTCCATTAAGAACCAGACCCCAGAGCCTGGGGGAAAACAGCCACGGGCTACACCTCCTTACACCAGTTTAGAATTACAGGCTGACAGGCGCCACCTGCTGGGTAGAAAAGCATAGTGACCGGAGGCATCACAGGGTGTACCAAATTTCTAAGACACACCCTCAGGGAAACTGGATACTGAATATTTCTTTCTTCTGGGACCTGAGCCCGTTCTGGTCTGGGAAAACCTGACTGGGGTAACCAAGGAAACCATGCCTAGACAACAGAAAACTACAATTTACACTAAGAAAAATGAAGTTATGGCCCAGCCAAAGGGACAAACTTACACCTCAACTAAGATACAGGAATTGAAACAACTAATAATAAGTCAATTCAAAAAGTTTAGGGAACATATAGTGAAAGAGCTGAACCGTATAATGAAAACACTAGATGTACATAAGGTAAAAATTGAAAGTTCGAAAAACCAACTGACAGAATCTATGGAAATGAAAGGCGCAACACAAGAGATGAAAGACACAATGGAAACATACAACAGCAGATCTCAAGAGGCAGAAGAAAACACTCAGGAACTGGAGAACAAGAAACCTGAAAGCCTACACACAAAAGAACAGATAGAGAAAAGAATGGAAAAATATGAGCAACATCTTGGGAACTTAAGGACAAAATGAAAAGCAAGAATTTATGTGTGATTGATGTCCCAGAAGGAGGAGAGAAGGGAAAAGGGGAAGAAGCAATAATAGAGGAAATAATCAATGAAAATTTCCCATCTCTTATGAAAGACATAAAATTATGGATCCAAGAAGTACAGTGTACCCCACACAGAACAGATCTGAATAGGCCTACACCAAGACATTTAATAATCAGATTATCAAACATCAAAGATAAAGAGGGAATCCTGAAAGCAGTAAGAGAAAAGCGATCTATCACATACAAAGGAAGCTTGATAAGACTATGTGCAGATTTCTCAACAGAAACCATGGAGGCAAGAAGGAAGTGAGTTGATACATTTCCTCTTTCCTGAAACAGGAAAACCACCAACCAAGAATCCTATATCCGGCAAAACTATCCTTCAGATATGAGGGAGAGCTTAAAATAATCGCTGACAAACAGACAATGACAGAGTTTGTGAACAAGATACCTGCTCTACAGGAAATACTAAAGGGAGCACTACATTCAGATAGGAAAGATGGGAGTGAGAGGTTTGGAATACAATTTTGGGTGATGGTAGCACAACAATGTAAGTACACTGAACAAAGATGACTGTGAGTATGGTTGAAAGAGGAAGGTTAGGAGCATGTGGGACACCAGAAGGAAAGAGGAAAGAAAAAGACTGGGACTGTATAACTCAGTGAAACCTAGGGTGCTCAACAATTGTAATAAAAGGTACAAATATGTTTTTACATGAAGTAGAACAAATGAATGTCAACATTGTCAGGTGTTAAAAATAGGGTGGGATTGGGGGAAAATACAATCAATGCAAACTAGAGGCTATAATTAACAGAAACATTGTATTATGCTTCCTTTAATGTAAAAAAGGCAATATACCAAAGCTAAATGCATAAGTGGGGGTGGGGAATAGGGGAATGGTATGGGACTCCTGGCATTGGTGACGTTGTCTGACTCTTTATTCTACTTTACGTTAATGTTAATCTTTCCTTTTGTCAGTTTCTAGCTATCAAGTTTTGTTTTTTGTTTGTTTGTTTTTCTCTCTTTCTCTTTTCTTTTTCTTTTGCCTCTCTACCTTCTTTGACTCTTCCTCCGTCTTTGTGGAAGAAATGGAGATGTCCTTATATAGAAAGTGGCGATGGTGCTCAATACATAAATATGTGACTATATGGGGAACCAACGATTATTTACTTAGGATGGAATGTATGGTGTGTGAACAAAACCATCTTAAAAGAAATGGGTTGATGAAGAAATCTTGAAGGCACTATATTGAGTGAAATAAGACAGACACACAAAGGCAAATATTGAAGGGTCTCACTGATATGAACTACTTATAATCTGTAAACCCATAGACATGAAATGTAAGTTACCAGGATACAGAAATGAGGCTAAAGAATGGGGAGCGGTTGCTTATCATGAGCAGAATGTTCAACTAGGGTGAACTTAAATGTTTGGAAATGAACAGGGGTGATGGTAGCATGTTGTGAGAATAACTAACAGTGCTGAAAGGTGTGTAAAGGTGGTGGAAAGGGTAAGCTCAGAGTCACGTACGTCACCAGAAGGAAAGTTGGAGGGTAAAAGATGGGAATGTATAAAACAGTGAATCTTGTGGTGGACAATGTCCGTGACTAACTATACAAATATTAGAAATCTCTCTCATGAACTAGAACAAATGTATGTCACTATAACTAGAAGTTAATAATAGAGAGGCATTTGGAAAAAAATATATACCTATTGCAAACTATATGCTACAGTTAATAGTATTTTAACATTCTTTCATCAACAGTAACAAATGTACTGTACCAAAACTATGAATCAATAATGGAGGGGGGTGTGGTTAGGGGTATGGGAGGATCCTAGTTTCCTTTTTTTTTGGTCTTTATTTCTTTTCTGGAGTAGTGAAAATGTTATAAAAATTGAAAAAAAATTGTTTTGATGGATGCACAGCTGTATGGTGGTGCCATGGGCAAATGATTGTACACTTTGGATCTTTGGATAGTTGTATGATATGTGAACAATCTCAGTTAAAAAAAAAAGAGAGAGAGACATTCAAATAGATAGAAATGTGAAAGATGCCCTTTTTTACAGCAGCCCACCAATCACAGACAACTTCTGCAAAGAGTGAATCTTGTTTTTTTTTGTTTGTTTTTTGTTGTTGTTCATTCCATTTGCTTCCATTTAAGAGAATATTATTTTGTGAATTTATCCTCAAATTCTGGGTGTCCCCAACCTAATCAGTTCCTGTCGTTCCCTGTGTCTGGCTGTCATTATTTGCCTATGGGCAACTCCAGTCATCTAGCCTCCTGTTTCCATCTACCTTGATTAATGTTATTTACATCAGTGACTTCATGCAAAAGTATGAGCCCTGGGCTCCAGTCACTTTTTATACCCCATCCAGTGCCTAGGACAATTCCTTGCATAGGAAATGTTCTGTGTAAATGTCCCTTGAACTGGACTCCCTTTTGTGAAACTGGAAATTAAATCCATGCGTAGGGAATGGTATGAAGATGAATGAACAAAGGACAGAAGCATACTCTAATGATGTCAGAGATGAAGCAAGCACATTTTTGGTCCCAGACCGATAATATGGTGTGTATATAAAACCAAATTCACTTCAGGAGAACTCAGTGAATAAAGGGAATGTATTCACCATACAGGTAGAGAGTACTGGCACAATGAGAAGAAGTGGAGAAAGGAAGAGTATGCTAGAGATAGTCTGGCTTCCATCTCCATTTTTCCATTCTGCATATTAGAAAATTATAACAAGACAAACAAATTACAGTTGACACCAGGTACCCCTGGCTGCAGAACTCCCTCTGTCAAGTCAGAGAGAGATGAAAAAGAGGTTCCCTTTCACATGAACAACTCTGAGTCACATCAATACTGTTCCCTTCTCACTTGTAGAAGTTTATGTTGCACGTCTTTGTTAGCTGACACTAAATTTCTGGCAGCTCACTCACTCCACTATTCCTATCTACCAGCTGAGAAGGCCTGAAACTGTCTCAGGATATGGTGAATAGTGATGCTCAGAGGCCTAGAGAGAGGCCAAGTTGTTGCATCTTGATGCAATCTTGTGATGTTTCCATTATGACTGGCATCATTCTACAGTGACAGAAATGTCATCTTAACTTGAGATCATCCTGGATCCTAATACAGCACCGCCCTATTGCCTAACGTTACTATTTCCGTCTCATCGCCTCCCCCAAGAGAGAGGTTCTCAAACATTAGGTCTCAGGAGACTTTCTTGGGTTGTTAAACAACTTGTTAAAATCCAGAATTCTGGGCCTTCCCCCTGAAATTTCTGATTCAGTAAGTTTGTAGTAGTACCTAGGGATCTGCATTTTAAATACTTAGCCCACCCCAGGTGATCCTTATTTCAAGTGCTTGATAAACATGGTCCTATGGGCTAAGAGGAAGGAAGATTAAGCTGGGTTATTTTCTACCCAGCTTTTATTCCCCCCAGTAATAGGCATGCGGAATTAGGAGAAATAGCTCCCTTATTCTTTGACATTTAAGGAAAGAAAAACTTAAGAGTATAGTTAAGTTCAATAAACATGTATTTGTTAACCAAAAACACTGAGCTAGTTTCTGGAGATTACAATATTGAATGATACTTGGGTCTCTGTCTACAAATAACAAACAATTGGGGAACAAAAAGAATTGTATCCTGGCCCAGATGATGGATCATCCTGTTAGTTCAATTCGCTGTCACAAAAAGACAAAATGGAATTTTAAATAGAAAATCATGGTTTGTCCCTGATGTCAACCTTTCCCATAAAAATCCTTCATTTCCTGTATAAACCTAAGGGCTTATTGTCCATGCAGTTACCTCCAATAACAGGGCATGAAGGAACATCAAAGATGATCTGGTCCTGTCTCCCCAGGTCATAGGGAGGGAAACTGAAGAAGGTCCTATAGGTTAAGAGACTTGGGAAATGTCGCTGGTTAGTTTGTAGCAGAGCTCACAAAAAACCAGGACTCCCATTCACTGCCTTTCTCACTTTAGCGTATTGTTTGGAGTAAAGTTTCTCTCTCTCTCTCTCTCTCAATCTCTCAATCTCTCTCCCTCTCCCTCTCACTCCCCCCTCCCTCTCTCCCTCTCTCTCTCTTTTTCATTCCTCTACAGATATTCAGTGAGCCTCTACTATGGACCATGCCCTGGGCAATTAACTAAGTAAGGGTAAAAGGTTGAATAAGACTCTCTTTCAGTCCTCTTAACCTTATAATTTAGTGGGGGATAGAGATAAGAAAACTGGTTACATAAAGCCAACTTCCTTCGATTTGTGTCAATACAGCTCTACAAGTGTTAAGGGAAATCCTTTCATTGTCTCTTGGCATAATTTTCCAACTTAGATCACATCCTCTCTGACCTTTTGTTTCACTGAGTTATCATGCTGAACCTCTGTGGTCGGGACTCCTATAGCAGCAAATCTATCTTTCAAGCTCTTGCGTCTCCATACCTTTCACTGACACCTCTCCACCACTGTTTCTTTCTTGAAATGAGAGACGCAAAGTATTTTAGGGATTTGGCACAGGGTAGAGTAAAGTATTTGTTTATTTTCAACTTCCCTTCACATGCAGCAATTCTGGGACCATGACTTTCAGACACTCTTCTAGCTCCCAACAGAGCTCAGGGTGATTATCCCAGATAGAGTTACCCTATATGTATCGCCTTCCATTGTCAAGCATGAAAGTCCATATACTTTGTCCATTCACAGTCTTTTTTTTTTTTTAATTTTATTTTGAAATAAATTCAAACTTACAGGAACAGTTGCAAAAATAATACAAACCCCATACACAGAACTCCAGCATACCCCGACCCCCCCTCCCCGACACCCCGATCCACCAACCTCAACATCCTGTCACACCACCATTTCCTTCCCTCCCTCCCTCCCTATCCATCATCCATCATCCATTGCTCTGTCCTCTGAACACATGAGAGCAAGCTGCACACATCCCCGAACAAACAATATAACTCACATATACATTTCCCATGAACAAGAACATTCTTTTATGCATTCCCATTAAGCGTGGCTAAGAAGTTCAAGAAATTCCACATTGATACAAAGCTTACATTCTGTATTTCCTTTTTTTTTTTTCTTATGTCCCAACTGTGTCACTTTGAGCCTCCTCTCCTCCATCCTCAGAACCTATCCAGGATCATCCTTGGCATTTAATTGTCATTATCTATTTAGACTTTTTTTTTTTTTCACTTGTGAAAACATACAGACAGCCTAAATCTTCCCATTCCAACCCCTCCCTAGCATTCCATTAGTGGGATTAATCACATTTAGAATGTTGTAATGCTATCACCTTCCCACCATCCATTACTAGAAATTTCCCTTCACCCCAATCAGAAACTCTACACTCATTTCTTAACTCCCCATTGCCCCTTCCCTGACTTCTCGTAATCCATACGCCACTTTTCATCTCCATGGTCATACTCTCTGATAATTTCTTTGTGCTTACCGTGGGGCTTAAATTTAACCTCTTAAGACTATAACAATCTAGTTTTTCTTTGATACCAACTTAACTTCAATAGGACACATAAACTATGCTCCTTTACTCCTCCATTCCCCCACCTTTATGTATTTCTTGTCAAAAATTACATATTTTACATTGAGTCCAAAACCACTGATTTATCATTACATTTTATGTATTTTAGATCCTGTAGGAAGTAAATAGTGGAGTTACAAATCAAAAATACAGTAGTATTGGTATTTATATTTACCATGTGATCTTTACTGGAAATCTTTATTTCTTCATGTAGTTTCAGTCAATTGTTTAGTGTCCCTTCCTTTCAGCCTGCTCAACTCCCTTTAGCATTTCTTATAGGACTGATCTACTAGTGGTGAAGTCCCTCAGCTTTTGATTATCCGGGAATGTTTTCATCTCCCCCTCATTTTTACCCTCCAGGTTTTTGTGATTTCTCCAAATCTCCGATGGTTATTGACTTCTATTTGTATTCTATTGTGGTCAGAGAATGTGCTTTGAACAAATTCATTTTTTTCTTTTAATTTATTGAGGCTTGTTTTTATGTTCCAGCATACGGTCCATTCTAGAGAAAGATCCATGACCACTAGAGAAGAATGTGTGTCCCGGTGACCTGGAATGTAATATTCTATATATGTCAGTTAAAATTCTCTCTATCTCTCTCTCCTTTCTTTGTTTCTCTGTCGGTAGGGCTCCCTTTAGTATCTGAAGTAGGGCAGGTCTTTTATTAGCAAAATCTCTCAGCATTTGTTTGTCTGTGAAAAATTTAAGCTCTCCCTCAAATCTGAAGGAGAGTTTTGCTGGTTAAAGTATTCTTGGTTGGAAATTTTTCTCTCTCAGAATTTTAAATATGTCATGCCACTGCCTTCTCACCTCCATGGTGGCCGCTGAGTAGTCACTACTTAGTCTTATGTTGTTTCCTTTGTATGTGGTGAATTGCTTTTCTCTTGCTGCTTTCAGAACTTGCTCCTTCTCTTCAGTATTTGACAGTCTGATGAGAATATGTCTTGGAGTGGGTTTATTTGGATTTATTCTATCTGGAGTTCGCTGGGCATTTATGCTTCGTGTATTTATATTGTGTACAAGGTTTGGGAAGTTTCCCCAACAATTTCTTTGAATACTCTTTCTAGACCTTTACCCTCCTTGTCCCCTTCTGGGACGCCAATGAGTCTTAAATTTGGACGTTTTATTTTATCTACCATATTCCTGAGATCCATTTCGATTTTTTCGATTTTTTTCCCCATTCTTTCTTTCGTTCTTTCATTTTCCATTCTGTGGTCCTCGAGGATGCTGAATTGTTGTTCAACTTCCTCTAAAATCTTGTACTATGAGTATCCAGTGTCTTTTTAATTTGGCCAACAGTTTCTTTTATTTCCATGAGAGCTTCTATTTTTTTTATTTACTCTTGCAATTTCTTCTTTATGCTCTTCTAGGGTCTTCTTCATGTCCTTTACATCCTGTGCCATGCTCTCATTGTTTGTCTTTAGTTCTTTGATTAATTATGCCAAGTACTGTGTCTCTTCTGATTTTTTGATTTGGGTGTTTGGGTTTGGGTTCTCCATATCATCTGGTTTTATCATATGCTTTAAGATTTTCTGTTGTTTTTGGCCTCTTGGCATTTGCTTTTTTTGATAGGGTTCTTTAAGGGTCTAAAAAATACCAATCTCTAATTTGTCAGATCTACAGCTTGGTGGCGTACACGTTCTCTAACTAACCAGCAGATGGCATCCATGAGTCACCTATTCCCCTCAAGTCAGCTCTTCCCAACTTTGTCTTTGTGGTGTGTGGGGATCTGATTCTTGTGGGGTTCAATTGGTACACTAAGTTTGGGTGTGTTGTTGGTGCTGTCTGCCCTGAATGTGGGGCGTGTGTCTGAGTGGTTAGGGAGGCAGGGCAGCTTTAATAATCAAAACTCCTAGGTGTTCCCAGAGATTTAAGGCTGTTGCAAGAGTCCAAGCCTTCACCTCATTCCCGCCACAGATCATTTCTGCTGCTGACCCACAAGTCCCTGGCACTGGTGTAGGGTCCCTGGGATTTCCAAGCAGGTTCCCCTTCTCAGTCGTGCTCTTCCAGGACCCCTGCCAAGGGAAGGCTGTGCCGCATCACAAGTGTGCGCCAGCCCTCCAGGGAAACCCTGGGCTGCCAGGTCGTGCAGGGGTGTTCCCAGCCTTCTGTAAAGATGGTTGAATGGGGCGTGTTAATTTCCCCCTCTTCACACAGCTCCGCCTTCCCAGCTCCAGGACAATTAGCTGTGGGTGCACTAAGGGCCACTGTCCATGGCCGATACTGTGGTGTGTGCGCAGTGCTGCGGGAAACACTCCCTGTCACACTGGGACCATTGGCGTGGCTCTGGGCTATGGGTCCGACCTGGGCAGGAGCATCTCCAGCCCGCCAGGGAGATGGTTGCAAGGGGCATGGTTTCTTTCTCCTTTTGGCTCCCGTCTGCATCCCTGGCTGTGAGACAATCAGCAGTGGGTGTGGGAAGGGCTATCCTCCATGCCAGACACTGAGACGTTGGGACAGCCCGTTCCTGCTGTGCTTCACTGTGCGGTTCTCACCGGTGTATCCGCAGTCAGTCCCAGGTTTTTTTTTTTTAAAAGAACTAGTCCATATCCAAACACCAACCCATGGTTTCCCCACACTGCAGCACAGCCATCGGACTTTCAGCCAGCTCACTCACTCGTTTCAGAATGCAGACTCCTGGTTTCACCAAATGCACGGTCCCTGTGGATTTAGCAGACCTTGTCCGGCTGGTGCATTGCTGGAACTGGTGTTCTGGGTCACTTTCTGGCTTTTATCTAGTATTTTTCACGGAGATGTTCTTTTGCCCTGTCTTACCTAGCCACCATCTTGGGTTCTCCACCCATTCACATACTCTTAAGACGGTATTTTTACAAACCAAAGATCTTAGTTACAATTTTAAGTTTGAAATGTTCCCTGGGGACTTATTTTATTTTTTCAGAGAACAAATTCTTCCTTTCCAATTAGCTTTCTAAAATTACAAGAGAGATTGAAGAGTCAGTTTTGATTCTGGACCTTCCTGAAACTCAGCCTTCCCTCAACAAGCCACTCCCCTTAGCAGCTGACTTATTAATGAGCTCATCCTTGGGCTTAACTCCTCAGTCAAGGCAAATCCGAGGTAGCACATTGCGTTTTGCTGCTATAAAACCTAAAACTTTATCCCACCAGAGGCACAGTACTGTGAAGGAACTCACATTTGTATCACAATAAAATGTCAGTAGCTCCAAAAAACAACTACCCAACTACTCTTGCCCCCTTCAAGGGTGGTAAATTATTTCCCCCCATCTGTAGGTCACTTAGTAGTTTTCAAAAATAAGCATAATTTGTCACTCAATTAAAGGATAAAAATTTTTAGAATAGGAACTACATCTTTTACATTCTCTCAGAGAAACTAATATATACTCTTTGAATACAGATGCATAAGTGCAATTTGATAAATGGTCCTTTTTGTCCTTTAAATCCCAATAGTATCAATCACTGAATTCATTGTTGAGTAACAATTGTGTGCCTAACCATGGCCCCTGTGTTGTGGGTGAAAAATCAAATGTATCTGACATAGTCCCTGTACTCAAGGACTTTGCAGCCTTATTGAAAAGAAAAACATACATGATATTGAAAAAAAAGATCTGGAGGGACATTAAAGGCTATCTAGCCCAATTTCCTTGTAGTAGATGTTCCTGCTGCTCACTGAGATTTGTTTTCCCTTCCTTTCTGAGTACACTTCCCAAACCTCTTGAATTTTAGATCAATTATGAGTTGCTTTGGCCAAAAACTGTGAGTGGAAGAGATGTGTGTCACATATTGATGGAAGCTTTAAGAACTGGAGTACAATTCCCCACTCCCACTCTTTTCCAGCTGCTGCAACTATGGAGGAGGTATTAATGTGAAAAGGTGTGAATCACTGAATACGGAGTGTGGAGGACAGAGCCTTTATGTGAGCTAGAGAAACAATTTTTTTTGTGTCAGACCACTGAGATTCTAGGGTTCCCTAACATACCACCATGAACAAAAACAAACGTTGATTGAGCCCTCACTATGTTCCAGGTGCTGTCTAAAGAAAAAAGAATATCCAGAACTACCTTATTGGTAGAGTCCTTCCCATCTTCTTCTCTGATTGAGGGTAAGTTATCCCTCTTATACTTGAGACTCTTATCTTCACATATGGATTCAATCCCATCCTTCCACTTTATCTGGAATCTTGCCCTAATGGTTGTATTGCTTTTTCCCAGCATTTTTTTTTTTTTTTCATATCAAACACTGTATTTTACTGTCTGGTATATTTATTCTCTTTCATCTGAATATTTACCTTTTCTGTCCTTCATCTTGTCATATTTGAAGAGTGCTGAACAATCATTTTAAAGAATGCTCCTCAATTTGTGTTTATTCAATGTTTCTTCATGATTAGATTGAGTTTATGAATTTCAGTTAGGAATGGCAGAAAATTATTGTGCCCTCAGATGGATTATTTTGTGTGTTAACTTTTATTTTTATTTCCTTTCATTTTATTTTATTGCATTTTTAACTATCAAGAAATTAAAACACAAAATAACAAAAATCACCACCTTAAAAACACAACAAATTTAAGAAAAACAAATACCTGAAATAACTACTTCTTTGCCATCATGTTCCAAGTTTGCATTACTGTGGTATCTTCAGTGCAGTTTATTAAAGAACATTTCTAATATTATAAACTGTACTGTTAATCTAGGCCATGTATTTTCTAACACGTCTTGTGTACTGCTGTACAGTCCTATGTTTCTTATCTTCCTCTCTTTTCTTCTAGTTACATATGCACTACTTCATATCCCTCATACCCACTTTCAAATATAGACTTCTCTGCTGAACATTATGTGCAGGATCAGCTACACTCAACACGAAGTGTTACTAAATCTTTTGCATCACTCCAAATAGGAGACTCTCTGTACCAACAGGTGCCCAATACACAGCAGGAGTTCCTAGCGGTAAGAAAGCTCAGGAAAGAAAACTCATTGCAGCAAGAACCTGTGGAGAGGAGTCAGCCCTGGTTCCCAAAGCAGTCTAGACTTCAGGCTAGGCAGTTCCTTGCATTTTCCCAGTATTTTTAACTGCTCCATTTCTACTAGTTCCATCTCTTTACCCTACAAACTAGGCAAATAACTTCCCTTTTAAAATAAAAACTAAAAAAAAAAAAAAAAGTAAATGTAAAAACCCTAATAGCTAGAGCCTGAATTGCCTTCATTATCACAACCTTTCATCATTTCTTCAGAACCAAACTTACTTAAAAAGCTGTCTACACTCCCTGTCTTCACCACCTCAACCCATCACAAAAACTTCCCTGAATGAGTTACCATTGACTTCCTGGTTGCCAAATTCAATGGATGAAATGTTTTTTTTTTTTTTTTTTTTTTTTTTTGGACCTATTGGCCAGGACTAATCGTGGCTTCTAACTCCCTACTCCCTCGATTTCTTATTACCTGTATTACTTACTACTCCTTCTTAATCTACTTTAAAGATTCTTCTTTCTCCACTGGCCCCTTAAAGGGCTGCCCTATAGTTGGGTGCCCAGCTTTTATTCTCACTCTTAACGAATCATAAGGACAATCTCATTCTCTCTTATGGCTTTACCTATATGTCTATGTATTAAGTCCCCTCCCCCTGAAATTGTAACTTTGGCATAGTTCTCTCTCAAGGATTTTATACATTTGTAGCCTGCCTTTCCATTCATATGCCACTAAGGCACCCTGAATTAAATAGCTGCAAAACCAAACTCATGATTTGCCCTCCTAAACCTGATCCTTCCCCTAAAATCCTTATCTTCACAAATGACTCCATCTACTACATCCTCCCTTCAACTTCAAGCCTGCAAGTTAGTTTTCTTTATCTTTCACTGTAATTAGATTCCACACCTTGCATCTACCATATAAATAGCTCTCAATTTCTACCCCTTTTTGCCATCTCAATTATTGGTTTAATGCAAGGCCTTGTCACCTCTTATCTAAACTAGATCATATCATTAATCCCAGTCTAGACTCCCTTCAAACCATTCTTCACAATGCAGCCAGAATAATCTTTCTAGAATTCCAATATGCTCATATCATTCTTCTACATTGTTCCAAGTTGTCTCATCATATTCTGGATAAAACCTAAATGCCAAGGCCCTTCATGACCTGATCCATGTCCAGGTGTCCGGCCTCCTCCACTGCCACACCCTTCTTCACACTTACTCCCAGCCAAGCGAAAGATGTGCTGGTTCTAGAACAATCTGTGTTCTCACTTGATTTCATGGTGTGGCCTCCTCATCCTGAAATACCATTTACTCTTCCTGGTAGCTTCCTCTGGTATTTTTTGCCTTGCAAACCTTCAAGCCCCAGCTCAAAGGCCCCCTGTCTTGTGAAGCCTAGGTGTTTCCATGCCAATGCCCCTACAGACCTTGGGCATGTTATCTGTCATGGTTCTATCATATTGTGTTCTAACTGTACATATGTCTCTCTCCCAGCTAAAAGTGCAAGAACCTGTAGGGCAGCGTCTGTATTATATTCCTCTTTATAGAATAGTGATTGGAAAATAGTAGATGCTCAGTAAAACACCGTTAAATAAATGAATCAATAATAAGTTATGTTAAAATTACTTGAAGGTTTGGTTTGCATTTCCTTCTACAAATTAATGGGGATATTTTTTACTAGTTCATCTCATTATGGGATTTCAGCTCTCATCTCAAATATCCTTTAAAAGACCACCAGACTATCTACCTCTCATAATATATCTAGAATAAGACCACTGAAATAATGCACAAAATAAAGTCAGTACATTGCCATCAAGATTTAAAGAATGCCACCTCTAGGTTCAGAGCCCTGTATTTAAGAGAGAAACACATGGCAAACAAATGGACAAATGGACTTCCTCTTTTCCTTTTTGTCCCCTTCTTTTTCCTTGGCTTGTTTCATTCATAGCATAGAAGTTGCTTCCAAAGAATAAGTGGGTATAAAGATAGCTTGATCTTTGAGGTTTACTGATGTTTTTAAAAGGTAGGCTCTATAATTCAACCTATTTTCTGGATGAGTGGAGCACACCAATCATTCAGTACTTAGATGAAAGGGCTAGATGTACTTCTATTTAGTAAGGATACATAAGATTGAAGCCCATATTTTGATTTTTTTTGTGATGGAACTGTAAATTCTCTTTTTTCATTTTCTCAATCTCATTAACTTCATTCTCGGTTGCTTCATTATTTTCAGAATTGTCTTCTTGTAGCTTCATTTTTTTTTTCTAACCCACTAATCTGTCAGCTGTTACAGTATTTTTAATTATATTTTCCAATATTTCTTTCCTTGTCATCATTTTTTAAAATTTACTTGCATATATTACTTTTATGACAAAGCATAAAAATGGTTACACATTACATGCAATGTACAGCTACCAAACTTTTTACAGGGCCTTTGCCTTTTGAGTCTCACAATGCAATTGCAATCCTTCTGCTCTGCACAGATTTATGCAGAGAAGAGGCCATTAGCAAGAATTTAGACCCATATAGGCAGGCTCTGAAGGTTGGACCTCAATCAGTCAAGGCCCCAGAAAATCTAGTTGGTCTTATTTTGAGCAATGACATTTTAGATTGCTATTCTGAGCAGCCTTCCAGGAATATACTGGAAATCATTTAGAATTTGGTCCCTTAGTACAACCTATCCTCAAGGTGATAGCTACAATAAACCAATCTCCTGACATTGAGTGTCATGATATATATGAATACCCTCAGAGAAGGGGTGAGGGGACATGATGGGGAATGGGGCAGGGGTTTAGAAGTTGAGCTGTAGAGGGAGTGAGTGTTCTGGAAAGTAACTCAGTCAGGTGTCCTCAGACTCAGGCCAAATCTCAAGTTCTAAATGCTCATGTTACTTGTGATTCTTAGCATGGACATTATCAGGAATCTGACTCAAAGGATAGACGTCTGCTCTGGCCTCTGGAAAGGGACAGAGTAAAGCAAAATAATGACAATATTAACAAGTAACATTTATCAAGTGCTTATTATGTGTCAAACACCACTCTAAATATCTTAATATACTATATCATTTAATATCACAACAATCCTATGAAACAGATATTTTATGATTCCCATTTTAAAAATGAGAAAATAAAGGTATGCGGATAAAGCAAATTTCCCATATTCAGGCAGCTATTAATAAGTGGTGGAGTTAGGAATTGAACCCAGGCTTTCTTACCCCAGAGCCGTTTTTCTTAAGTACTATATAATTAAGGGGAATACTGTATTGAAAGGACAATTCATTCTCTTTGCACCCCCTTGGCATGATTGTGGCTCAGTCTTAGGTTCCCTTCTCTTCTTTATTTTCTCACACCCTTTTTGAGCTTATTGAGTCCTTTGGCTTTGAGTAACATCTATGCGTTGACAATCTCCCAAATTTATGTCTCCAGTCCAAACCTATTTCATGAATTCCAAGCTCATATGTCCAATTGCCTTCCTGACATCTTCACTTGAATGCTGTTCTAGTTTGCTAATGCTGCCAGAATGCAAAACACCAGAGATGGATTGGCTTTCATAAAAGGGGGTTTATTTGGTTACACAGTTACAGTCTTAAGGCCATAAGTGTCCAAAGTAACAAAACATCAGCAATTGGGTACCTTCACTGGAGGATGGCCAATGGTGTCCAGAAAACCTCTGTTAGATGGGCAGTCACGTGGCTGGCGTCTGCTCCAAAGTTCTGGTTTCAAAATGGCTTTCTCCCAGGACGTTCCTCTCTAGGCTGCAGTTCCTCAAAAATGTCACTCTTAGCTGCACTTGGGATATTTGCCCTCTCTTAGCTTCTCTGGAGCAAGAGTCTGCTTTCAATGGCCGTCTTCAAACTGTCTCTCATCTACAGCTCCTGTGCTTTCTTCAAAGTGTCCCTCTTGGCTGTAGCTCCTCTTCAAAACGTCACTCACAGCTGCAGCTGCACTGAGTTCCTTCTGTTATGTCAGCTCATTTATATGGTTTCACAGATCAACTTAGACCCACCCTGAATGGGCGGAGCAACACCTCCATGGAAATTATCTTCTTCTAATCAGAGTCATCACCCACAGCTGGGTGGGGCGCATTCCAGAGAAACACTCAAAGAATTACAATCTAATCAACACTGATAATGTCTGCCCACACAAGATTACATCAAAGATAACGGCATTTGGGAGACACAATATATTCAAACTGGCACAGATTCCAAATAGGTATCATAGTTAACGTGTCCCAAACTGAACGATCTTTTCTCTACAACCCTGCCCCTTCCACAGCCTTCCTCTTCTCAGTTGATGGCAACTCTTCCCTTCCCATTGTTCAGGTCAAAAACCCGTGAGTCTTTCTTGATGCTTTCTCTCACACTCCAGTCCAATCTGTTAGTAAATCCTGTTGGCTCCATCTTCAAAATTTATGCAGCATCTGACCTGTTTACAATTTACTCTATGTAAAGCAGTCACAGTGATCTTTTTAAAATGTCAGATATTGGCAAGCCTTTTTAAAAAATCTTGCGGTGGCCCCCAATTCACACATTTTACAATGACCTAGATGATCTGTGAGATCCTCCTCTCCCCAAAATGCCCCAGGATTGTATTTTTACCTCTCCTTCTCCTCTGCCTCTTCTTTCTCTTCTTCTTCCCCCTACCCTTACCCCTACTCTCCTGCTTCTTCATTGTTGATTTACTCTATAACACAAGTTCTGGAACAAAATGGAGTTTGGTACTTTGTAGTGTCTAGTGAATGAAAGTTGGATTCCCGCTTCAGCCAAACAACTTTCCTCTCAGTCTTGAAAGCAAGAGATGTGGACTCACCCTTAACTACTTCTTCTCCATCATTCGCCATATGCAATTAGTCCCAAGCCTATAGAGGTGGTTCTCAAGTCCATTTCCTCCTCTCCATCTCCATTACTTCTACCTGAGTGCAAGTCTTTTTCATCTCCCACTGCTACCACTGCAACAATCCCCTGAGGGGTTTCCTTTCATTAACTTTTCCCATATCCATTCTCCACTATGCAGTAAAATTTCTATTTCTAAAGGGCAAATCAGATATAACTTCTCTGCTTAAAAGTCTCTATTGGCTTCCCTTTGTTTATAGCTTCATTTTTAAATATTTTTTTGGATCAAGGATCCCTTGGAAGTATGATAATACTTATGAACTTTTCAGAAAAGTCCAAGTTAGCACCAAAGTTTACATTAAATTACAGGGAATTCATGAATGTTCTGAAACTATCCAGCCAAGTATTCAGAATGCAGGGACTCTAAATTAATGAACCTTGAGGCATCAGAATGCTCACCAAGGTTCTTCAATATGTGACCCATACCCATCAGCAGCGACATGTCCCATCACTGCTTACACTCTTTCAGAACTAGCTCAAATGCAACATTTCCTAATCTCCTTGGGAAGTTAATCTTTTCCTCTTTTCTGTGTCCAAAGCTTACATATCACTTATCACAAGAGGCTATAATGATTTCTAAATATTTTCTTCCCTTAGAGCTCTGAATTCTTGGAGGAGAAGATTAATATCTAATTTTTGGTTTCTGTCCGAGTCCTAGTACAGATTCTAAGACACAGTTGGTACTCAGAACATATTCACTGAGTGAATATGTCAGAGATTAAAGAAAAAAAGGGGCATTGTGACTTCTCTGTTAAAGACTTACTTTTCCTGGCTTCTTTCATCATTTCCAATGTCAACCAGCAAAGGTACACAACTCAAGTGCAACCAATTACAGTGCAGTGTTAATTATATATATTTGAAGTAAGTGTCTCCTCAATTTTGAGACTTGGCATTACAGTTCTTCTAGCTGTTCTTTCCCATTTCTTACTCCCAGAAATGGAATGAGTTTTTGCCTCCGGTACCCTTTTGATATTTGGAGATATCAAGTTCTGTCCAATTTTGTCCTCTCTTTTTCCAGATATATTGGCTGGAGAACAAGCTCTGTGACCAATTCAACAACTCACCAAGTCGTCAACCCTGGGTTTGTTCACTCTCGTCTCTCAGGTCCATAGCATGGAATAGGGTTTCCCATAGAATGATCCATGGACTATCTGCATCAGATTCACCTTGGCTACTTAGAAAAGGTGTAGATTCTGGGCCTTACCTCAAACCTACTAAAGCAAGATGTTCTGCAATCAGCATTTAAAAACTTCCCCAGGGAAATGTTCAATACACTAAAATTTGGGAATCATTGGCCTAGAACCTACTTCCATTCCCTTTCTATTTTATGTATCCCAGATATGGGTTTCTTCCTTTTTCTCTTGCCTCCACTTTGTCAAGATCATCCACATGCTTCGATCATATGCTCCCTATTACTGGTGAATCCCCTTTTGTTGTCGATAAGTAGGATCAAGATTAAGAAGAGGAATTTGGAGACAGAACAATATGGGTTTAAAGCTCCCCTCTGCCATTTACTTCCTGTGTGAAATTACTTATACTCTGTAAACCTCATTTTCTTTAACTGTAAATGGGTAATGATACTTCATAGGACTGTTGTGAGAATTTAGTGGGATAATATATGTAAATTATTTACTTGGCATGGTTCAAAACCTAAACAAAGTACTCAACAAATGGTAGTTATTGTAATAGTAGTAATAATAAACTACCCTGCAATTTTTCATTTTCCCATTAAGATATAAATACTTATTTCATTATATGTATGTCAGCACACAGTGTATATAGGAAGCATTATCCTTACTTCATTTGCCTGCTTAATTTGTCTTGTCTTCTGACTCCTGTCAGTCTGTCTAAGCCTTTTGTCTATCGACATTAGCTTGGCATTAGAGTTATTGTTGGTAAGGTTTCTCATTTATTAGACAAGTTATGGACTGTGAATCATGTCAATGGAGCCTACTTATCAATGATGACCACTCTGAGATTCTAGAAAGGTGTCTTTAATAATTAGAGGAAAATGATTTAAGAATATTATCAAAGATTTTTCTGTAGAAAAAATAGTGTAGTAGAAATTTGGTTTCAAGTCAGACTCCTTTCCCCTGAACTAAAATTTGTCATGATCACGGCCACCCTGATGTCATGTAGAGTTTCTTCATCGTTAGAATCTCTAAGTGAGAGTGAAAAACTGTTGCATGAGTTACCATTTCTTAGTTTGAAGATTTCAGCAGGGATTTCATTAGCTTCTGAACTCGTGGTGTATCTACCTGATGACTTTCAGTGGACTGAATAAGATAGCACAAAGAACTCTGCTATTTGGAAAGTTTCAACTGAGGCTCTGTAAAATGCTACTTCCTATATGCATTTGTCCTCTTTGCAATAATCTCCATCTTTAGTCCTTAATGCAAGACATAAAAAGTCTTACTATAATGGGGGTTGTGTCGGGTGGTAGAGGAGAATAGGACATTCAGTGAAGAGTTTGAATATACAGGGGCATTTATTAGCTATAGGATACAATTTCCAGAGGATACTCTAAAAGAGTAAGGAGAAGTGGGAGACTCGGTCTGGAGAAAAGGAAGTACCAGCCAGTATAAGGGACAAAACTACAAAAGAGAATATCTGACTGGATGGGCCACAGAATGCTATAATATTGACAAATTTATCTTTTGAGGAGGATTTACCGGAAACTCTAGTTGGCCCTTACTTTACCGGTCATATTTTTACTTCCCTTCTTCTCTATCTCAGTTTCTATAATATATTTCTTCAGCCACTATCCTTTCAGCATCTTCAGGCTCTTCAGCCCATTGTCTTTCTATCCTATCCATCTAGATAAATCCTGGAACATCCTACTTGACCTCTTTCCTTGTACCTGTGCCCAGGATACTAACTAGTTCTGTAGACAGACTGGGAAAACTGGTCACTATAAATTCTTGTGACACACATACAAAGATGCTTGGCAATTCTTTTGATTTTTCCTAATTACTACTCTGTCCACTCTGCATACTCTTTTTGTCAAAACTTTCCAAAATACTTAAATCCATGACCCTTCAGCCCCTCTTTACACTTATAGCAAATAATATAATCGCTTATTTTATGGGATATATGGACTTTGTTGGATGGTAACACCCTCTGTTTCATGCTCTAAAAACCCACAACCTAAGCCCCACTCCATCAATACCTTACTCCTTCCTTCTGGATACACAGAAGAGTTCTGAATCACTTGACTTCCATTCTATGAATTTTCTCTTCTCTGCTCTATCTATTCAACTTCTCCTTCCCATAGATCCTCCTGATCAGCCAAGCCATCAAATATTTCCCCCATCTTAGCCCTAAATCCACTCCACAACTGCCCTTCCCTCCTCCTTCTTCCAGCCAAAGCTGGGGAGCCACCAGAAGCTGGAAGTCTGTGGAACCCAGAAGTGAAAGGAGAAGATGCCATCATGTGCATTGCCATGTGACAGAAAAGCCAACGACCAAGGATTTCCAGCAGCTGCCCCAGAATGCCACCGTCTTTGGGGAGAAAGCATCACTTTGCTGACGCCTCAATTTTGGACTGCTCCTAGCCTCAAAACCATGAGCCAATAAATTCTCATTGTTTGAGCCAACCCACTGCATGGTATTTGTTCTGGCAGCTGGGAAACAAATACACAAGTGTAAAATTCAGTGGTACTAATTACATTCACAATGCTGTGCTACCACCACTACCATCTGTTACTCAGACTTTTTTTTATCACTCCAAACAGAAACTGTACACATTAAGCAATAACTCCCAATTCCCTCACCCCCGTTTTAGTTTCCTAGGCTGCTCAAAGCAGATACCATGAAATGGGTTGGCTTTAAACAATGGGAATTTATTCGCTCATGGTTTGAGGCTATGAGGATGTACAAATCAAGAAGATGCTTTCTTCCTGAAGACCGGCTGCTGGTGATTCTTAGCTCCTCTGCTCTGCCACATGTCAAGGTACATGGTGACATCTCCTGGTCTCTCCCATTTCTTCCAGGTTTTGTTGATTTCAACATCTTGCTTCTGTGACTGACTGTCTCTCTCTCTCTCTTTCTCTCTCTTCCGTTTAAAAAGAACTCCAATAATAGGATTAAGACCCATCCTGATGGAGGTGGGTCACATCTTAACTGAAGTAACCTCATTAAAGAACCCTACTTACAATGGGTTCACACCCACAGGAATGGATTATATTTAAGAACATATTTTTCTGGGGTACATACAGCTTCAAACTGCCACACACCCCATCCCCAGTTCCTAGAAACCTGTATTCTACTTTCTATTTCTATAAATGTGCTTATTCCATATAAGTGGAATCATCCAATATCTCTCCTTTTGTGTCTAGCTTATTTATCCAACATGATGTCTTCAAGATTACTCCATGTTGTAGCATATATCAGAACTTCATTCATTTCTGTGGCTGAATAGTATTCCATTGTATGTGTATATCATATTTTGTTTCTCCATTCATCTGTTGATGGACACATGGGTTGCTTCCACCCTTTGTCTAATGTGAATAATGCTGCTATGAGCATCGGTGTTAACTGAGTCCCCACTTTTAATTCTTTTGGGTATATGCCTAGAAGTGAAATTTCTAGGTCATATGGTCTATTTTCAACTTTCTGAGGAACTGCCAAACAGATTTCCCCAGTGGCTGCATCATTTTACAATTCCACAAGGCTTCCAATTTCCCCACGTCTTCACAACACTTGTTATTTTCTGTTTTTTTTTTTTTTTTTTTCTTAAATAATAGCCACCTGGTGGATGTGAAATGGTATCTCATTGTGGTTTTGATTTGTATTTCCCTAATGACCAATGCTGTTAAGCATCTTTTCATGTATTTATTGGCCATTTGTATATCTTCTGTGGAGAAATATCTATTCAAGTCCTTTGCCCATTTTTAAATTGGTTCTTTGTCTTTTTGTTGTTCAATTGTAGGGTTTCTTTATATATTCTGTATATTAAATCCATATTACCTGATATTATGGATTCCTAATATTTTCTCCCATTCTGTTCATTGACTTTTCACTTTCTTGATAATGTTCTTTGATGTACAAAAGTTTTCAATTTTAATGAAGTCCAATTTATCCATTTTTTTTTCTTTTGGTGCTCAAGCTTTTGGTATAAGAATCTTTGCCCAATACAAGGTCCTAAAGCTATTCCCCTATGTTTTCTTCTAAGAGTTTTATGGTTTTAAATATTATGTTTAGGTTATAGATCCATTTAGCTATTAAGTTTATTATTGATCCATTTTGAGTTAATTTTTGTATATGGTGTGAGGTAGGGGTCCAACTTCATTCTTTTTCATGTGGACATCCAGTTTTCCCAGTACCATTTGTTGAAGAGATCATTTTTTCTTCCCTTAATGTTCTTTGAATCCCTGTTGAAAATCAATTGGTCACAGATGTGTGGGTTCATTTCTGGACTTTCTATTCTATTCCATTGTTCTGTATGTCTACTTTTATGTCAGTACCATACTTTTGATATACTGTGGCTTTGTAGTAAGTTTTGAAATCAGGAAGTGTGATTTCAACTTTGTCCTTTTTCAATCTTGATTTGGCTATTCAGGATTCCTTATCTTTCCATATTAATTTGAGGATTGGCTCTTCTATTTCTGCAAAAAAAGCATGCTGGGGTTTTGATAGGGATTGTGTTCAATCTGTACATCACTTTGGGTGGTACTGACATCTTAACAATAAGATTTTCTATTAATGTGAGATATCTTGCTTTTTATTTAGGTCTTCTTTAATTTCTTTCAGCAGTGTTTTATAGTGTCCTGTCTTCAAGTTTGTTAATTTTTTCTTCTGTCTCTTGAAATATGCTGTTGAACCCCTCTACTGTATTTCTTTATTTCCATTATTGTGCTTTTCATTTCCAAAATTTCCGTTTGGTTTCTTTTTAAAATTTCTAATTCCTTTTTCTGTTCGAGCAAAATTTTTCTGATTTCTGTTAGTTCTAGGTCCATGTTTTCCTTTAGTTTATGGCACTTATTTAGGAGAACTGACCTAATGTCTTTGATGAATTGTTCCGATGACTGAGATTCTTCAGGAATAGTTTCTATAGTTCTATTTTGTTCCTTTCAATGAGTCATGGCTTCCTCTTTGTTTGTATCCCTTGCAATTTTTGTTGAAGACTGGACATTTGAATATTTTGTTGTGGTAATTCTGGAAGTCAAATTCTCCCTCTTCCCCACAGTTTTAGTGTAGATTGGCTGTATCAAGGCTTTTCTTCAATTCTTAGCCCAATTTATACTGGAGCTATAGATCAGCCTGTAGTGATGAGTTTCTTTACAGGTCTTTTTTAGGCATGCATCTTGCCATGGACACACATAGTAGCTTTTAAGAATTCCCCAGAATGTGCAACTCTTTGACTTCCCAAAAAGGAGTTTTTCTCCCTGGCTTCTCTTCCTGGAGTCCTGGGTGAACACTGCTCTTTCTCTCAATCACAACCTTTTATCCCAGGTAGTTTCAGTTTGCTTGGCTGTGTTCTACTCCTCTTCTTCATCTCTCACACCCTTTCTCTGCCCCAGGTAAATTATGGGCTAGATGACTCAAACTCCTGCCTTGTCTCCCAAGGAGCAGTTTCAAACCAATGTAAAAACACATCCAACTTGCTCATTTAGGTGTCCTCATAATCTGGCACTGGGGACCCACACTGGGAATGTGTGTGGGCCACCAACCCACCATCAATCTCACAACTGCTGCATCAAGCCAAGGGAAAGGATGGGGCAGGACAAGCAAATGCATCTCATAGCTGTTCTGTCATTTTCAGGTTTTCTTTTTCCTGACTCAGCATTCTCTGAGTTGTTGCCTAACCTTGATCATTTCCCAGAGTTCTAAAACAATTGATTCAGACTGATTGTGCCTTTTTTTTTTTTTTTTTTTTTTTGATGTTGCTAAGGGGGCACGGATTCACCGGGGAACTCTTACTCTGCCATCTTGCTGAGGTCACCTGAGGCCTCCAGTGGCCATTTCTGAATCCTTCTCTAACTTGCTCCAAGCAATCTCTTCCAGGCCTGACATTCTTTGTGTTTTGCTCCTAACTTCCCAGCCTGTTTGTCACTTTATTCCACATGGTAAACCACTTGTCTCAATAGCTCTTATTGAATACTCCTTTTCAATAAGCATTTGAAATATTACCCTTTTATTCTAATTATTTTCCTATAAATTCTTGGGTCTCTTTATAGACTTTCTAGTATGTTATCTTGATCGGCCCTATTTCTGGGCCTACTATTTAATACTTTTAATAATGTAGATTTATAAATTTGTTCTTAGGAAATTGATATTTTTGGCTGTTGTGAATTAGATTTTTGTTTTCCATTGTATTTTTATAGAAAGGCTTTATACGTTTATCTTGATTCCAGACACTTACAAAACCTTCTTAGTAGTTTTAATAATTTTGTTGTTTATTCCATAGGGGGTTTAAAAAATGTTTTAGCATATAATACAAAAAAGATAACAATTTTTAATCTCTTTCAAACCAAATATACATATTCTTAATTTTGCTTTACATCTTACTGTAATGTCCAGAAATTTCAGAAAAATATTAAAGGGGATGGAGATTTTTCTTTTATTTAATTTGAAAGTTCTGATTTTGTTATTAGGCATGATTCTGGGTATTTAATAAACAGTATTTGCTATGCATGTATTTATTTGTATGCATCTAGAATATCTCTGGAAGGATACACTGGAAACTAATAACAGTGATTATATCTGGGAAGGGGTTTGATTGGTGAGTCAGAAAGGTAAGGGAATAAGCAGCGAATATACTTCTGTGTCTCTTGAATTTTGTAACATTTACATAAACAATCCATTCAAGCCATAAATAATAGAATTTAACAAATAAAAGCAAAATTCATTATCTTATTAAGAAAATATTTAACTAGTCCTAGTTCCTAACACTTTTTTAAAAAAAAAATCAGCAATGGGAAGAGAATTAAACAAAGGTTTGCTTACTGCATCCATTGCTGTGATCATATTTTTTCATATCATCTTTTAGTATAACATAGTATTATTAACATTTTTCTAATATTAAACCATCCTTATTGATTGTGATATTTTGGTCTTCTTATGATGAGGAATATCTGGTGTTTTATTTAGCATTTTTTTTGCCTCTATGGTCACAAATGAGATTGTTTTGCAGTGGGGGAGTTTTGATGTTAAGTATTGTAAAACACATTGAGAAGTTCGCCATATTTTCCTATACTTAAAAGTTTATTTAGCATGGTATTTCTCTGGTGCTTGAAAAATTAAAAGAACTCATCCATAAAACCACCTAGGTCTAAAGCTTCTTTTGGAAGAAATTCTTTGATAAAATCTTCAAAATTTTTTATTGCTAAGGAACTATTAAGCTTTTCTACTAACCAAATATACCTTAATATTCCTTATGAATTGTTGATTTGAAAGACACCTTCCAAATGCATTATGTGTTTGATTTCATATAAAGTCTACAACACATTGTAGTCACAAAGAGCAAAAATCATTAAGAAGTTAATTTATTCAAATAAAAAGTTAACTTTCTGATTTTAAAAAAATACCTAAATTTTGACAAATTATCAAATGTTGCTTTAATTTAAAGAACAATTCATTTTTATATCTGATAAAACAACCCCAATTTTTCACTCACATGGTTGCATGTGTTCACTGATAACATAAGCTAACTATTAAATATATTTGATTTTCTGCTCAGGGTCTGTAATGGTAGGAACTGAAATGACAATTTTATCTTACTCCAGAGGACAAATCTCTGTAACTCAACCATATCTCTGCCATTCATGATTCATCAAGTCTGCTTTTACTTATGGGATAAATATATCCGTTATGTACACCTTTTCCTTTTTGTATAACTATATATTTCTTTCTTTGCATCCATCTTTATTTATGTGCATCCTAGCTCTGATACTCACAGTGGAGACTTAACTTGGAGCAAATCAATGAAATCCACCAGTATTCTTTTTGCTATATAAGACTTCTGAACCAAATAGCAAAATTTCCAGGGTCTTTACCATATTTTCTCCAAAGTAGAGGCACGAGCTGGAAAAGGGTGTGAGGTGAACATTTGATCAAGATGACAGGCACCCGTGTCCTGCTGCTGCTAGCTGGAACACAAGCCCGATGACATGTATTTGGTGTCATTCTGATGTAGATTCTGACAGAGGCCAATTTATGGTCCAATTTATATCTTGACTCTCATACGAAGGCCAAGCAAGCTATAAAATGTAATAAGAATTTCTTCAATCAATCTCCAGAGGAAAAACAAATCACTCAGTTACTGACACAATATTGCATCAACACTCCGGTAAAGTTCTCACAAGTGTGTGACATGCCCTCAAGCTACAAAGAGCAGGGAGAGTAAAAAACCCAGCATAGCAACATTACATCCTAATAGAGGAACTCCTTAACTTTGTAGCTGTTAATGGGTCATCTACTTTTTTTTATTCTAATAGTACTATCATTTTGGGGGCTGAGGGGAATTAATAAATAAATGAAACCCTATTCTCTTTCCTTCTGATATTTCAGTGGCAAACTTATTTCTGATCTCCTTGCTGAGAACTCCTCCATTCCTTTTCTCCCTACCTCTTTCTCTTCCTAAGAGTCCTCCCTTTACAGAGAAAGTTATTTATTTGTCCCTTGACAGATCATTCCAACTCAGGCTCCTAGTGAGGTAAGACAGATTAGTCCCTGATCACAGTTTCTATCCAGCCAGTCGTGGGCTCATGTATTTTCCCTCTGTCTCTTCTTTCAGATGTTTTCCAACCAGATACATGCTGTTAACCACTGTTACAAGTTGGTGCATGAAAGGATTTCAGAGGAGAAAGATAGAAGAATCGGCTATCCACGAAATCCATCTTAATGGTTTCTGATTTGTTTCTTCCAAATCCTGTTTTAAGATTGTCACTGTACCCTCTCCCATTCCCCTCACTGCCCCCTCCCCCACCAAGCTGTGGGAGCACCATGTGCTCTATTTCATGTGTGGCTTTGTATATTTGTGCATAGAGAGCTGGGAGTCAGGGTAATTTTGTTTCTTGGTACAGATAAAGTGGTTAGCCCAAGGTACTTTATATTTGATGGTCTTTGCCTTCAAAACACTGGGAAAGTTATAGCACAGGTCAGGAAAACAGTGCACATTTTTGAAAGAAGAACTTCCCCTCCTTTGTTTAAAAGAATAGGGGAAGAGTAAAGAGGATACAAAATGGTGAGAGTCATTATGGCATATCGCAATGAGAACCGGAGACAACCCTGGCTCACTCTTGTGCTCTAGCACTTATTAGCTGTGTAACATATTGGGAAGATGGCCTGGTTTAGCAGCCCTTCTCTAAAGTTAAATGGTATGAGACATGAAAGACTCCTGCACAAATTTTCATTAGTGTTTATCATTTAATGTATTTCTAAAAGGAAATAATCTAGTTAAATTAGGTCTATTTTTTTTCCATGTACAACCTGAGAATCAGTGGTCTGACACTTTGGCCTTGCCCACTTTGAAATCTTCTCAGACCCTAGTAGGTCAAATTTAACCATTCCCTCTTCTTGATTTAAAGTATGTCAAATGTGATCCTCTGTTATAGCTGTTTACATTCTCTCTTGTCAGGGAAGATCCAGGTGCTGCAGTGTTCAAAGCCAATACAATTGGGGGGGGGGCCTTCCTTTAATAAAATTGTACAAAGTGATATTCAAAAGTGATTTTCTAGAACGAGAAAAGAAATCACAACTTTCTGGAGACTTAGAAATTCAGATTCCTTTCTCCTGAGATCTCTTTAGGCATTTTAGAGTTATGTTTACATAAAAGTAATTCCTGAGTGCAACCTGGCATCCCCTCCCCACCTCGAACCTCTGCAACCACCAGCAACCCCCAGAACTCACAGGGCTGGAGCAAATGGGTGGCTCTTGTTGCTTAAGCTTCTGTCTTTTATATTGTTATTTCTCAAGGATTTGTGTGTCTCTTTTCAGATTGTGAGTTCTTGATAGGTAAAACGCAGATGCAAGTGTCGTCCTTTGAGTAGTATGAGAACTCGGTAAATGTATGCAGAATTTTATCCTGAACTTTCACCATTTATTCCTATTGAATAACTTTATGACTAAAGTTCTGAAAAATCCAGAAAATGATTTGAAGAAGAGTATTAAAATATCTGTGATCTCATTGCCGTTAACATCTCATTATATTTCCTTGTGATCTTTTTACTACATGTGTATTTGTATATATTTGATGCAATTTTGCTAAAAATGTCCTGCATTTGTCTTTATCATTTGGTCATTTACTATGTTGTTAAAAATATTTTGGAAGCATGACTTTTAACAGAGAATAATCTTCCACTGTACAGATGTACCCTAATTTTTGTAACCATTCCCCTAAGCTGCAGAAGTGCACTGTGTCCCGTGTAGGGCCCATTACCAGTACATAAACACAACATCCTATAGGATCTTTCTCATGTCTTTGTTATTCTTGCTTCATTTGTTGGCCTTTGGGGTCATGTGGTATAATCCATATAATCCAGAAAGCTGGGAGGTGGGGATCGGGAAATGGGGGAAGGAAAGAGATTGAGGGTAAATATATTTTGCCATTAAATGTAGATTCCCACAGAACAAAATACCCCACACCAAACAGTATATTAATCATGCTAAAAAAATATTTAATAGTACTACTTCCATTCTTACAACTCTACCAAAATGTTAAGCACAGACTTAGTAGATAGACAGATAAATAGATTAAAAGGACAATAGATTCCATTAAAACAACACCCAGAGAAATATTTTACTCACTTAAATTGGAATGATGGCCAAGGGAGAAACTTAAAGTAGAGCATTTCAATGAGTCTAAACAAATGAATAAATGGTTCACTTAATTCATTTCAATGTCTGGTCTGGTGCTACCCAAAAGTCTATTCAAAAGAATGCCCTATTGTATTGCCCTAGAGGCCGCTTCTTTCTACCCTGCTCTGACTATATAGAGACATTTAAAATTCATGTCTGATATAAAAACCATCTATACAGATCATCTGAAGTATCTTGGGTTTTCCTTTGTAGTCTCTGATCTCTGGCCAACAACCCCAGAAGAACATGATCTGACTTGAAAGAAATCTGCCTTGGATTTACGGGATGCCTCCCTGGGCAGGAAGTGTTCTAAAAAATGTTTTAATATAAAGCATTCATTTGTGACTAGGCTGCATGTAAATGGAAGAGACGTGAAACTGGATTGCACAAGCATCTAAGGAGCAGGCACAGTGTGCCAGAAATTGAACATTGTGCATCCACATTTTTCATCTCATTCAAACCTCAAAGTGTTCACCAGAAAGTACTCTTAAGCCCATTTATATGGGTTAGTACAGTGAGACTCAGAGATGTTTAATGATGAGGTCATGGACCCTCAACTATCTACTCATTTCTTTTCTCAGGAAATCTTTCTGAGTGCTTGCACTGTGCCATGCCCTGGACAAAGCCTTAGGATATACTCTTAAACAAGTTATAATCACTGCCTTCAAACTGCATTCAGCCTTTTGTAGTAACCAGGGGTGAAACAGGTTAGATGAATACACTGTGAAAAATGAGGCAATTGGAATCAAATACAAAATGTTATATATCCATGCAGTGGGACGTTATTCAGCCTCAGGAACACAGCCTGTGACTGGGAATCATCCATAGAAAGGCCCAGGCCAGGCACACTATGCATCCATGGAAGCTCCAAGGACAGGTGAAGGAGTGTGGGAGAGAGAGAATTGGGCGGGACTGTCCTTGCTGCAGACGCCTGGGCCAGTTGATTCACTTCCTTGAGTTTTCTTAACAGTAAAAATGACTTGGCCTAACATGACTGTCTTCCAGGCTCTTGCCCCCTGATGGTCATTCAGAGCCTCTGGCTTTATGAAGCCAATCTACACAGGATCATGTTAGTTGTACAATATGAGAATGGCAGGTCATTTTTTTTTTTTTTTAACCAACAAATAAAAACAACCCCATTACAATAAGTAGAGACTAATCTAATTTGAATCCCCATTAATGAAACCCAGTTCTTTTCTTGTTCCTTCAAATACATTAGAGGATGGATTGTGGGAAGATGGCAGAGTAGGAAGCTCCGGGACTTAGTCCCTCCACCACAACTACTATTAAATAGGCAGGAACAGTCTGAAACAACTATTTTGAAACTCCAGAGTCCAACAGACCACTTATAGCATCCAGGGAAGAGCAGGAGGAAGAGGCTGGTAAAGTATGGTAAAGACTAGCAAATTGCTCTCTCTTCACAGTTACTGGCATCCAGTCCCCACTCTCACAGCAGGCCACCATGGAGTCCAGCCCTTGGCTAGCTCACTGTGTCAGAAATGGACACAAAAATCCACTTACCCAAGATCAGGGATGGGCATGGCCAATCGCTGATCAAGGTTTTTGATTATCTGCTTTGGATAGCAGGAGTCCCTGAGGTTGGCATTGTTCAGAGCTGAGGAGGACAAGTTCAAGGAGTGATTCTGCAGAGCAGGTCAAGAAAGTGCAGCCTTGAGAAGTCATAGAAGAAGCTCCTGGTACCCTTCCTGAACTCTCCCCAAGGCAGTTTGGAGCCAGTATGCACCACTATAGTGGGTCCCTGGCCTTGTTCCAGCTGGGAAAAGCAGACTTGTGAAACTCCTCTCTGACTTGCTCCCTCCTTAGAATAGGCCCTCCAGGTGAAAACAGTTTGAGATGACAATGAAAGCCATCTTGTTTATTGGTACAAAGTGGGAGTCCCAGTTAGATTGAATGTTGATTTCTTATCAGAAAACATGGAGGCAAGAAGGCAGTGGGTGGAAATTCTTAAAGTGCTGAAAGAAAACAACCACCAACCAAGAATTTTATATCCAGGAAGACTTTCAAAAATGTGGGACAGATTAAGACATTCCCAAAGAATGTCAAGAAACTATTGAGGCAGACAGCCTGGGGCAAGGATTACCTGTTTTAAACATCCTGAAGAGGGAGAAGTTCTGTCTTCTGGGAAATAGAAGGGAATTCAAACTCCTGTAAAAAGAAGAACTCCAAAGCAACTAAAAAGCACAAGCCCAGGACAAGACACAGGCCCAGAAAAGACAGAGAGCACCCCGCACTTTGTATTCACTTTGGGTGGATTTTCCTTTGAAGAATAGCTGACACTCTAGAAAATATCTATCATATTGCCAGATGTTTACAAAATCAAGAAACAGATGTCTCAGGGAATAAATCCCAGAGTTAACATTTTAAAATACTAAAATGTACAGTGTCCAACAAAAGAGTATAAGATGAACAAAGAAACAGAAAATGATGGCCCATCCAAAGGAAGAACATAAAAATCCAGAAAACACTGATGAAGAAGACCAGACTGTGGGAATACCAGAGACTTAAAAAAAAATGATCTTAAACTGCTAAGGAGATGAAGCAAATACAGGGAAAGAAGTAAAGGGTATCAGGAACACAATGAATGAGCAATATGAGAATGTTAATAAAGAGATAGAAAATTTTAAAAGGAAACAAACAAATACTGGAGTGGCAGGACACAATATCTGAAATTAAAAATTCCCTAGAGGGATGTAACAGTGGATTAGTGGTGGCAGAAGAAAGATTCTGTGATCTTGAAGACAAGACAACTGAAATTGTTTAGGCTGAGGAGCAGAAAGAAAAGAATTTTAAAAAGTGAAAATAGCCTAAGGCACCATCAAGTGCACCAATATATGCATTATGGGAGTCCCAGGAGAAAGAGAAAGGGGCAGAGGAATATTTAAAAATAATAGTGACAAAGGACTTCCCAACTTAGCAAATGACATGACTATGCACATCCAAGAAGCCCAGAGAACACCAAACAGGACAGACATAAAGAAAAAACATCCTGTCATATATTGTTCAAATTGTTGAACTCAAATGACAAGGAGAGAGTTCTGAAAGCTCCAAGAGAAGAAACAATATGTTATGTACAAGGGAGTCCCAATTAGATTGAATGCCATTTTCTCAACAGAAAACAGAGACAAGAAGGCAGTGGGTGGAAATTCTTAAAGTGCTGAAAGAAAACAACAACCAAGAATTTTATATTCAGCAAGACTTTCTTTCAAAAATGAGGGACAGATTAAGACATTCCCAAATAAACAAAAACTGAAAGAGTTCATCACCTCTAAACCTGCCATTCAAGCAATGCTAAAGGAAGTTTTTCAGATGAAAGGAAAGGACACTAGACAATGGTTCAAAGGAGCATAAAGATATAAAGCATTGATTGTATTAATGTATACCATTTTCAATAATGGATAGAACATCTAGACAGAAGATCAATAAGGAAATAGAAGACTTGAATGATACTTTCAACCAGCTACACCTAAGAAATGTACATAGACACTTCATCCAACAGCAACAGAATACACATTCTTCTCTAGTGCACATGGATACATGGATCATTCTCCAGGACAGACTATATGTTGGGTCACAAAACAAGTCTCAATGAATTCAAAAGCATTGAAATCATACAACATATCATCTCCGACCACAACAGAATGAAACTAAACATCAATAACAGGGAGAAAGGGAAAATTCACAAATGCATGGAAATCAAGCAACATACTCTTAAACAATCAACGAGTTAAAGAGGAAATTACAAGTAAAAGTAGAAAATATCTTGAGCTGAATGAAAATGAAAATACAACAAACCAAACTTCTGGAATGCAGCAAAGTCACTGCTGAGAGGGAATTTATGGCTCTAAAGGCTTACATTAAAAATGCTGAAAGATTTCAAATTAGAGACCTAACCTCAACATTAAACCCAAAGTGAGCAGAAAGAAGGAAGTAACAAAGATTAAAGATAAGTGAAATAGAGAACAAAAACCATAAAGAAAATCAACAAAACCAAAAATTTGTTCTTTTAAAAGATCTATAAATTGACATATCTTCAGAAAGACTGACAGAAAAAAGGAGAGGACACAAACAACTAAAATGAGAAATGAGAAGGGGGACATTACTACTGCTCCCACTGAAATAAAAAGGTCTATAAGAGGCTACTATGACAACTCTACGCCAATAAATTAGATAACCTAGATGAAATGAACACATTTTTAGAAACATAAAAACTATGTACACTCACTCCAGAAGAAAAGAAGATCACAACAAACCAATAACTAGGAAAGAGATTGAATCAGGAATTAAAAACCTCCCAACAAAGAAAAGCCCAGGAGAAGATGGCCTCACAGGGGAATTTTACCATACACACCAAGAACACTTAACATGAATCCTGCCCAAATTCTTCTAAATGATTGAAGAGAAGGGAACACTACCTAATCCATTCTATGAGACCAATGTCACCCTCATACCAAAACCAGATAAAGATAACACAAGAAAAGAAAATTATAGACCAAGATCTCTCAAAAACATAGATGCAAAAATAAATAAATAAACAAATAAATACTAACAAACAGAATCCAACAGCACATTAAAAGAATTATACACCATGATCAAATGGAATTTATCCCTGGTATGTTAGGTTGGTTCAACATAAGAAAATAAATAAATGTATTACACCACATTAACAGAATGAAGGAAAAAACCCCACATGATCACTCAACTAATGCAGAAAAGGCATTTGAAAAAATCCAGTGCCTCCTCTTGATAAAAACACTTAGAAAACTAGCAATAGAAGGGAACTTCCTCAACATGATAATGGGCATATATTTAAAAAAAAAGAAACAACCCACAGCTACTATCCTACTCAATGGTGAAAGACTGATAACTTTCTCTCTAAGATCAGGAATAAGACAAGGATGTTCATTGTCACCACTGTACTCAACATTGTACTGAAAGTTCTTGCCAGACACAATTAGGCAAGAAACAGAAATAAAAGTCATTCAGATTGGAAAGGAAGAAGTAAAACTTTCCCTATTTGCAGACGACATGATCCTATATATAGAAAGTCCTGAAAAATTTCACAAGAAAGCTCTTAGAGCTAAGAAATGACTTCAGCAAAGTGGCAGGGTGCAGGATCAACACCCTCTTCCTGAGACCTGGGCCACTCTGGTCTGGGAAAATCTGATTGGGGTAATCAAGGAAATGAGATGCCTAGATAACAAAAAATTATGAGTCACACTAGAAAAAACAAAGATATGGCCCAGTCAAAAGAACAAACTTACACTTCAAATGAGATACATGAGTTGAAACAACTAATTAAAGATCTTCAAACAAATATGCTAAATCAATTCAAAAATCAAATCAATGAGTTAAGGGAAGATATGGTAAAAGAGATGAAGGACAAAAAGAAGACATTGGGTGAACATAAGTAAAAACATGAAATTTGGAAAAAACAATTGGCAGAACTTAAGGGAATGAAAGGCACAACAGAAGATATGAAAAACACAATGGAGACATACAACAGATTTGAAGAGGCAGAAGAAAGGATTCAGGAACTAGAGGACAGGACACCTGAAATCCTATACAAAAAAGAACATAGAGGGAAAAGAATGGAAAAATATAAGCAGGGTCTCAGGGAATTGAATGACAACATGAAGCACATGAATATATGTGCCATGGGTGTCCCATAAGGAGAAGAGAAGGGAAAAGCAACAGAAAGAATAATGGAGGAAGTAATCACTGAAAATCTCCCATCTCTTATGAAATATATAAAGTTACAGATCCAAGAAGCACAATGTACCCCAAACAGAAGGGATACGAATAGACCTACTCCAAGACACTTAGTAATCGGATTATCAAATGTCAAAAACAAAGAGAGATTTCTGAAAGCAGCAAGAGAAAAGTGATCCATCATATACAAAGGAAGCTTGATAAGACAGTGCAGATTTCTCAGTAGAAACCATGGAGGTGAGAAGGCAGTGGCATGATATATTTAAGATACTGAAAGAGAAAAACTGCCTACTAAGAATTCTATATCCAGCAAAACTGTCCTTCAAAAATGAGGGGGAGTTTAAAATATTTTCAGACAGACACTGAAAGAGTTTGTGAGCAAGAGACCTGCTCTATAAGAAATAGTAAAGGGAGCACTACAAGCAGATAGGAAAAGACAGGAGAGAGAGGTTTGGAGAAGAGAGTAGAAATGAGACTATCAGAGAGAGACAGAGAGGGAAAATAGAATAAAATAAAATGAGATATGACATATAAATTCCAAAACTCAAAATGGTAGATGGTAGATATTACATTGACTGAAATTAGCCAGAAACAAAAGGATGGGTACTCTATGAATTCACTAATATGAACCAACATTGATGAGCGAAATTTGAGAGTTAAAGTTGAGAACACAGATTATCAGGAGATAGAAAGAGGTTAGAAATTGGGCATTATGAAGCTGAAGGAGTACATAAGGGTAAACAAGATTGTATAAATCCAGGAATGGAATGGATAGCATAATAGTGTGTGATGGTAGCCCAATATTAAGTACTCTGAACAAAGATAAGTGTGAGTATGGTGGACAGAGAAAGGCTAGAGGCATGTATGACACCAGCAGGAAAGATAGAAGATAAAGACTGGGATTGTACAATTTAGTGAAACATGGAGTGATCAATCATGGTGATTAAATGTACAAATATAAGCTTTTAAAAGAGGGAGAACAAATGAATGTCAACATTGCAAGGTGTTGAAACTTGGATGGTACAAGGGAAAAAATATAATCAATGCAAACTAGAGTCTATAGTTAATGGTAACATTGTAACAAAGGCAATATACTGAAGCTAAATGTCTATAGGCGGGGGTTATAAAGGAGGTGATATGGGATTCTTGCTGGTGGTGTTGTTGCCTGACCTTTTCATTGTAGTTTATTTTTATTTTTATTCCTTTCTTTTATGTTTTTATTATTCATTTTTTTTCTCCTTTCCTTCTTTGCGGAAGAAATGGAAATGTCCTCATATAAGTTGTGGAGGTGAATGCCTAACTATGTGATCATACCAGAAGTCACTGATTGTTTACTTAGAATGGATTGTATGGCGTGTGTATAAAACTGTTTTAAAAAAATAAACAGAAGGATACAAGTGCTGGAGAAAATGTGGAGAGAGGGATGTACCTATTCACTGTTGGTGGAGAAGTAGAATGGTGCTGCCCATCTGGAGGGCAGTGTGGTGGTTCCACAGGAAGCTAACTATGGGGTTGCCATATGGGTCTGCAACCCCATTATTGGGTACATACTTGGAAGAACTGAGAGCAGGGACGTGAATGGACATTGACCATTGGTGTTTATGGCGGCAGTATTCACGATTTGCAATGGATGGAGGTGACCTAAGGGTACTTGACCAATAAATGGAATCGTGAACTGTGGTGTATACATTCAATGGAATATTAAGCAGTGGCAAGAAGAAATGAAGTTGTGAAGTATGCAACTAGGTGAATGGACATTGAGGACAGTATTTTAAGTGAAATAAGCCAGAATCAAAAAGATAAACATTATAACACCTTACTAGTATGGACTAACTATAATGTGCAAACTCTGATAACTGAATCTGAGAGCATAGGTTATCAGGGGAAGGCTTATGGTAAAGGTTCCTAGATTGTAAGCTCTTATAGCAGTCACATCTATTCATGAGTTATAATGGTTATTTCTAAATTCTGAGATGATGAGCTGTTTGTGTATAACCTGGTCAATCCCTGGACCTTTGGGTATCTATGTGTGCTGGTCTGTATATTTATGTCCCCCAGAAAAAGCCATATTCTTTAAGGCATTTTTGTGTGGGCAGATGTATTAGTGTGGATTGAGTTGGAACCTATTGGTGCAGTGTCCATGGAAATGTGACCCACCCAACTGTAGGTGATAACTCTGATTGGATAATTTCCATGGAGGTGTGGCCCCACCCATTCAGCATGGGCCTTGTTTAGTTTACTGGAGAACTATATAAGCTCAGACAAAAGGAGTTCATAGCTAGCTGGAGCTGAGACAGACACTTTGAAGACGGCCATTGGAAGCTGATGCAGACATTTTGGGGAACACAGTTTTGAAACACAACCCAGGAGCAAGCAGATGCCAGTGATGTGCCTTCCCAGCTAACAGACGTTTTCGGATGCCAATGGCCTTTCTCCAGTGAAGGTACCTTTTGTTGATGGACACTTTATGGCCTTAAGACTGTAACTGTGTAACCAAATAACCCCCTTTTTATAAAAGCCAATCCATTCCTAGTGTTTTGCATTCTGGCAGCATTAGCAAACTAGAACATTACATGACACCCAAGACTCAGAGCCAGAGTTCAGCAGCTATGAATGTCAGCATTACCCCATACAGCAAACATTAAAGAAGCTAAAAAAGAAATCAGACTTTAATTAGAGATATGAACAAAATGGACTTGGTTAGGACTAAGGTAAACCAGACTAAAGGGAAAAGGATGATATTGACTGTTTTAAAACTTCAACTTCTGTGTGAGACCAAAGGAAGAGATGTTTATTTGGTGGAAAATCTATATTTTCTGTAGTATGCTATATAATTTAACTTGTATGGTCAATTTACTCAAACACCATATTTACATGGAACCTTGAATAGGGGGTGAGATCTGGTTGATTTGTACAGGTTAGCATGAAGAACTGATACATCCTAGAGTAATTTGGGCAGAGAATAAAAATGTATTTCCAAAGCCCCCTTGAAGGACTGGGGAAAAATTGGAAATATTCAACTTCGCTCCCTGGGGAATTCCTGATATTCTTGCAAGCATTGGGGACTACCATTGTAGTAGGCCAAGCCCCCGACATTGGGACTTGCACTTATGCAGCTTGTTACTGCAAAGGAGAGGCTAAGCCTACTTGTAATTTTGCCTAAGAGTCACCCCCAGAGAACCTCTTTCATTGCTCAGATGTGGCCTCTCTCTCTAAGCCAAAACTGCAGGTAAACTCACTGCCCTCCCCACTATATGCGACATACCTCCCAGGGGTATAAATCTTCCTGGCAACGTGGGACATGACTCCCGGGGATGAGCCTGGACCTGGCACTGTGGGGTTGAGAAAGCCTTCTTGACCTAAATAGGGAAGAGAAATGAAACAAAATAAGTTTCAGTGGCTGAGAGATCTCAAATGGAGTCGGGAGGTCATCTGGAGGTTATTCTTATGCATTTTATAGATATCCATCTTCAGTTATTAGTATATTAGAATACCTAGAAGGAAATACCTGAAACTGTTGAACTGCAATTCAATATCCTTGATTCTTGACACAATTGTATAACAATATAGCTTATACGATGTGACTGTATGATTGTGAAAGCATTGTGGCTTACACTCCCTTCATCCAGTGTATGGACAGATGAGTAGAAAAAAGAGGAACAAAAAGTAATTGAATAATAAGGGGGGGTAAAAGGAGTATGAGATTTTGGGTGTTCTTTCACACTTTTATTTTTATTTTCATTATTTTCATTTTTATTTCTTGGAGTAAGGAAAATGTTCAAAAAATAGATTGTGGTGATGAATGCACAACTATATGATGATACTGTGAACAACTGATTGTACACTTTGGATGACTGTATGGTATGTGAATGTGTCTCAATAAAATTGCATTAAAAAAAGTACAGAGTTCCTATTTGGAACAGTGGTAATGTTCTGGTAATAGATGGTGGTGATGGTAGTATAACACTGAACATAATTAACAGCACTGAAAAATATATCTGAATGTGGTTAAAAGGGGGAAATGTTAGGTTGTATATTTGGTAAGAGAATAAATTTTTTTAAATTCCATGAATCTTCAGTACACAGTGAACCCTAAATTAAACCACGGACTATAGTTAATAGTACAATTATAAAAATGTGCTTTCATCAATTGTAGCAAATGTACCACACCATTGCAAGTTGTTTATAATAGGGTGGTGTATGGGATTCCTGTATTTTATGTGTGATTTTTCTGTAAACCCACAACTTCTCTAATAAAAAACAAAATAAAGACATTTGAGCAATCCTAAATGAAAGCGTAGAGCCATCTCCAGGGTGAGATTAATCAGGATGACTGCTGCCAGCTGGGTGCTGAGCACTCAGACCTGGGTGGGTCCACAGTTAAGGATGATGTGGTACTTCAAGAATGCTATAAATAGGGTCTTTGGGAGAAAAGAAAAGTGAACTCCCCAGCTGAAACCATCCTGAGGCTTTTGTACTCTATGAATGTTCTTAATGATCCACTAGTAGCCCTTACCATGTGTTCCAGTGAACAGGCTAACTTGGGCCAATTTTAGATTTTTCCTTTCATGGGTACCGTGGATTCAGTGCCTGGGCTAAAAAGAGGGATGGGAGGAGATGGAAGAAAGAAACACAGGTAGGTCTCCCACCATTTCCACCCTCTTGGAATGACCTAGGGAGTGATGACTCTCTGGAAAAGGGATGCTTTGTGAATTCTGTTTGGAAGTCAGGATGCCCGGATTTGAATACTGGTTCTGCCACTTACTGGTTCCATGATTTTGGGTCAACATTTAATCTCTGTGAACTTCAGTTTCCTTATCTGTAAATTGGTTGTATATATATTCCTACTTCAAGGAGTTGTAAATGGTAGATAATATTTAAAACAATATTGATAAAATATTATCTATGCTTATACCCCTGTACTGTAATCCTCATGTACCCCCAATATTTGCTAACTTGGCTTAGATTCAGCAATAACAGAGTCCATCAAACTATATTCTTCATATCAACATGATTCAACAAATATTTATTTATGGTCTGTGTTAAATACCTCAAAATCAGATAGTTGTCACATTCCTGACCCAAATATATACCAGTTGTGTGACCCTTGAAAAGTGGTTTAGTCTTTCCTACCTCCAGTTTTCTTATAAGTAAAATGGGGATTTTAATAAGACAGCATTTGACAGTGTTCTTCCTCTTCCCTCCTCTCTTATATGCTAAATTGCCTATATTCATGTTTCTTGCATAACCCAAATCCAGACAGTTAAATTATTTTGACCAGCTCAACACCCAACAATCTGATAAAGAACTGATTTATCCATGGTAAATTATATGGATAATGACAGTGGCTGAAATGTACCACGACACTGTCATGGCCTATTTGCTAAATAGAGAAACTGTTTTAGAGTTTTAAATGTAATATGCTATAGAAAATTGTCTCCTGGGTTAACCTGGTCTGACTCTCAATCTCTCTCATCTCCTGGTATTAACTTAGCAGTTCCTTCAGAAGTACTCAGCTTTGCCTTTCTTTTTTTTTTTTTTTTCCCCATATAAATTCAGAAATAAATTTCTCCAATTTACTGAAAAGTATCTCCCAAAGGGAGAAAAGGAAGCAGGAAATTAAACTGTGGTGCTGAAATCATTTCACCACTCCAGCTTTACCCCACAAATGTAAATTTAGGGAATTCCACTTGTCAAAGTCCTCTTTGAAGCTTGGAGTAATTGGATCCCAATTATTCTTAACCACATTATTCAGGCCTATGTTCAACTTAATATCTAAATAGATTACATTTTTCGCCACCTACTAAAATTCCCCAAAGTGAATACTGCTACATTATGCTCTTGAGTTAAGAGTGAAATTTCTGACTAAAAATGTTTTTACTCATATCCCGAGATGGCTGCAAAATTCTCCATGATAACTAAAGCTGTGAGAATTGGCATCACATTTGAGTCAGTATTACCTTGTAGCAAAAATCTGCTCAGGAAGAAAGATTTAATACCTGAGACATCTTCCTTCTTACTGATAGCTACAACTAATGGTTATAAAGTCAAAACAGAGAGCAAAGAATATAAAGGAAAATCATAGTATCTGGAAAGCATCTCCTTGAAAATGCTGAGTACAGTATAAATTACATGTTCTTACCCTTCTTTCAAAAGAAGGAGTTACTGCTTGAAACAGTACCATGCACGTTTTCTTGCCTTATAAATTTCTTTTGGTTTTCTGTTTTGTACAGAATACTGTTATCAAATGGCTATGCTATGTTTTTGTGAACTCTGAATATCAATTCTTTCTTTCAACTTTTCAAGACAAAGTGAGATTGTTGCATGAAGGCAGTTCTTAAACTGATAAGCAAATAGACTTGCATCTCTTGGAGTATGGAGAATCCAGAAGTCATTAGTATTATCTTTAGAATATATACATATCATTGCTGAAAAGTATTTGTCAAGCAACTCCAGGTTATGGTAGAGGCCTTCTGCCTCCCAGGTGTTTAAAATCTAAATTCAACATTATTGTCTTAGACAAATGTACACAGAAAAAGGGAGTTAAGATTAGTATAAACATCTATCATGAACCACACACTGAGTTTGCTGTGCACTTTTTATACCTAATCTCATTTTATCCTTACAGAAACTAAGGGTCAAAGTAGATCACTAATGTGCTCAAGGTTCCGTATCAGATAGGTGGGAGAGCTGTTATTCTCGCTCAGGTCTCTCTGATAGCTCAGGCCTATTTGTTTCATTGCACCAGTGGTTCTCTACCAGAGGCGATTTTGCCCCCACCAAGGGGTCATGTGGCAATGTCTGGAGACATTTTTGATTATCATTACTGCTGGGGTACAACTGCCATCTATTGGTAGAGGCCAGGGATGTTGCTAATTATCCAACAAAACACAGGACAGCCTCTCCCCCATCTCTCCCCCACACCCCAACACACACAAAACAAAGGATTATCCTGTCCAAAATGTTGATAGTGCTGAGTTTGAGAGTCCCTAAAAACCACATTGCAGATTAGGACATTGATAAGATGTAATAAAATGTCATCCAGACATGACTGTACACTACCTTATACTTTGTAATTACTTGAGACAAAATTACTATCTGGATTTATTTATCTTACAACCAATGGTAAAAGCAAGAGGCTGAGAAGTGTGTTGGGTGATAGAAACAAATCACTTGGAAATGAAGTTTTCTTTTTGCATTTCTTACTCCTAGGATAGACCACAAAGTGAGCAATCCATTTGTGGCAACAAATAATTACTTTATAAAACATTTTACTTTTGTCAATTTTCTCCTGATTTTAAATCTTAGAATCTTCAGAAGAGATAGGGTGTGTAAGTTATGAGCCAATGGATTCAAAATTCAGAATATTTACATCCATAAAATATTTAGGTACCATATCAAATTGATCTTAATAATAATTTTATACATAGTGTGGTATGGTCACATGCTGCTGGTTACTCACATTTGAGGAAAGAGACAAAAATGGGTAAAAATAATTCCTAACCCATTGGGTGGCCATCAGCTCCAGGCAAGATTCTCCATGAATCTGTGTAATGCTTTCTCATTTCTCTTTGCCTCTCTGGATATAAAAGCAGGCTAACCTTTCCCTCCCTCCCCCTTCCACTTCCTCTCTCCCTCCCTCTGTCTCTGTCTCTCCCTGTTTCTCTCTCTTGTCAGTACAAATTGATAATGAGAAAAGTAGCAGGGGTCAGTTTCAGTCACGAAATCTGTGAATGGTTGGTTAGAAATTATTTCAAATGTCAACTCCAGTTCACAAATGAGCTCTGTGGGTCCCTTTTTCCACGCCTGTGCAGAGAAGTTGTTTGCTACATAATTGGTTTTCCTGTCCACCATTTCATACAGGGTCACTTGTTTCGGAGCACCCACTTGGATTGCAGGTTAATGTTTCACATCTCTGTAGGACTACTAAATGGGTAAAAGATGGATGACAAAGGAGGAGAAAGCCACCTGGTCCTCCAGGATTTTGCAATGGCACTACTTGAAGCAAGTCTTCCTTCTAATTATCATTCAGCTTCCTCCCATTCTTCTCAGAAGTGTGGCTTGGATTTTAAATTCTGGAGCATAACAGTCAGATGCCGGCATCTTCTATTTCAGTAAGTCAAGAACAAGCACTAAAGTCTAACCTTCTTCCCCGAATGGTCACTAATGTCAGAGACTGGACATTTGAAGCACACACTATATATTTTCAAGATCAATTTAAAAATATGTTTTCAGCAGTGGTTGAATCTGGATCTGCAGAATTGTGGGTAGTTTTCTCCTTTTTGCTGAAAACTTTAATGTATTTTCCAAATTTTCTCAGGCACAGGCTAAATTATCTTGATGCCATCTAAACCAGTCAAGTTGTAATGAAATTACTGTGGTACCTAACGATAGGTATGGAAAAATACAGTAAGAAATTTCACAGGCTGCTGAAAAACCTGGAATAGTAATCCTTAGCACAAAAGAACTATTAGAAAATATAACATAGAAATAATAAGCATGAAATTATGTATAGGTTTCAAATCAGTTTTTAGGTTGATTTCCAGAATACCACTAATATTAGAGGAGGGGACTAAAACAAATTTTCTCCAAAAGGATCTTGCTAAAATTAGCCAATTTTAATTCTAGAAACAGCATTTTAACACAAAGACTTCCAAGGTACAAAGAATTATCAGACAAGAGGACATTAAATCTCCTATCCTAGATTTCTAGTACAAATACTATTCTTTTACTACTTACAAAATACACATATACTATATGTAAATGCCAATATATACAAGTACCATCTCTAGGGTGTAACTACTCTCTGACATTGAGCTAAGGATATGTACAGCTTCTGTGAAATTACTTCAAGAAAACTGTAAATAATATACAAAATGAAATGGCTCGGAGGCGGGGCAAGATGGCAGACTGGTGAGCTGTATGTTTTAGTTACTCCTCCAGGAAAGTAGGTAAAAAGACAGGAACTGCGTGGACTGGACACCACAGAGCAATCTGTCTTTGGGCATACTTCATACAACACTCATGAAAATGTCGAACTGCTGAGATCAGCGAAATCTGTAAGTTTTTGCGGCCAGGGGACCCACGCCCCTCCCTGCCAGGCTCAGTCCCGTGGGAGGAGGGGCTGCCAGCTCCGGGAAGGAGAAGGGAGAACTGCAGTGGTAGCCCTTCTCGGAACCCATTCTACTGATTCAAACTCCAACCATAGATAGACTGAGACCAGACACCAGAGAATCTGAGAGCTGCCAGCCCAGCAGAGAGGAGACAGGCATAGAAAAAAAAAAATAACACGAAAAATTCCAAAATAAAAGCAGAGGATTTTTGGAATTCTGGTGAACACAGAAAGGGGAAGGGCGGAGCTCAGGCCTTGAGGCGCATATGCAAATCCCGAAGAAAAGCTGATCTCTCTGCCCTGTGGACCTTTCCTTAATGGCCCTGGTTGCTTTGTCTATTAGCATTTCAATAACCCATTAGATCTCTGAGGAGGGCCCTTATTTTTTTTTTTTTTAATCCTTTTTTCTTTTTCTAAAACAATTACTCTAAGAAGCCCAATACAGAAAGCTTCAAAGAATTGCAATTTGGGCACGTCAAGTCAAGAGCAGAACTAAGAGAGCTCTGAGACAAAAGGCAATAATCCAGTGGCTGAGAAAATTCACTAAACACCACAACTTCCCAAGAAAAGGGGGGTGTCCACTCACAGCCACCATCCTGGTGGACAGGAAACACTCCTGCCCATCGCCAGCCCCATAGCCCAGAGCTGCCCCAGACAACCCAGTGTGACGGAAGTGCTTCAAATAACAGGCACACACCGCAAAACTGGGCGTGGACATTAGCCTTCCCTGCAACCTCAGCTGATTGTCCCAGAGCTGGGCAGGTGGAGCAGTGTGAATTAACAAAGCCCCATTCAGCCATCATTTGAGCAGACTGGGAGCCTCCCTACACAGCCCAGCAGCCCAGAACTGCCCTGGGGGGATGGCACTCACCTGTGACATAGCACAGTCATCCCTCAACAGAGGACCCGGGGTGCACGGCCTGGAAGAGGGGCCCACTTGCAAGTCTCAGGAGCCATACGGCAATACCAAAGACTTGTGGGTCAGTGGCAGAGAAAAACTGTGGCAGGACTGAACTGAAGGATTAGACTATTGCAGCAGCTTTAAAACTCTAGGATCATCAGGGAGATTTGATTGTTAGGGCCACCCCCCCTCCCCAACTGCCCAGAAACACGCCCCACATACAGGGCAGGCAACACCAACTACACACGCAAGCTTGGTACACCAATTGGGCCCCACAAGACTCACTCCCCCACTCACCAAAAAAAAGGCTAAGCAGGGGAGAGCTGGCTTGTGGAGAACAGGTGGCTCGTGGACGCCACCTGCTGGTTAGTTAGAGAAAGTGTACTCCACGAAGCTGTAGATCTGATAAATTAGAGATAAGGACTTCAATAGGTCTACAAACCCTAAAAGAACCCTATCAAGTTCAGCAAATGCCACGAGGCCAAAAACAACAGAAAATTATAAAGCATATGAAAAAACCAGATGATATGGATAACCCAAGCCCAAGCACCCAAATCAAAAGACCAGAAGAGACACAGCACCTAGAGCAGCTACTCAAAGAACTAAAGATGAACAATGAGACCATAGTATGGGATATGAAGGAAATCAAGAAGACTCTAGAAGAGCATAAAGAAGACATTGCAAGACTAAATAAAAAAATGGATGATCTTATGGAAATTAAAGAAACTGTTGACCAAATTAAAAACATTCTGGACACTCATAGTACAAGACTAGAGGAAGTTGAACAACGAATCAGTGACCTGGAAGATGACAGAATGGAAAATGAAAGCATAAAAGAAAGAATGGGGAAAAAAATTGAAAAAATCGAAATGGACCTCAGGGATATGATAGATAATATGAAACGTCCGAATATAAGACTCATTGGTGTCCCAGAAGGGGAAGAAAAGGGTAAAGGTCTAGGAAGAGTATTCAAAGAAATTGTTGGGGAAAACTTCCCAAATCTTCTAAACAACATAAATACACAAATCATAAATGCTCAGCGAACCCCAAATAGAATAAATCCAAATAAAACCACTCCGAGACATATACTGATCACACTGTCAAACACAGAAGAGAAGGAGCAAGTTCTGAAAGCAGCAAGAGAAAAGCAATTCACCACATACAAAGGAAACAGCATAAGACTAAGTAGTGACTACTCAGCAGCCACCATGGAGGCGAGAAGGCAGTGGCACGATATATTTAAAATTCTGAGTGAGAAAAATTTCCAGCCAAGAATACTTTATCCAGCAAAGCTCTCCTTCAAATTTGAGGGAGAGCTTAAATTTTTCACAGACAAACAAATGCTGAGAGAATTTGCTAACAAGAGACCTGTCCTACTGGAGATACTAAAGGGAGCCCTACAGACAGAGAAACAAAGACAGGACAGAGAGACTTGGAGAAAGGTTCAGTACTAAAGAGATTCGGTATGGGTACAATAAAGGATATTAATAGAGAGAGGGAAAAATATGGCAAACATAAACCAAAGGATAAGATGGCCGATTCAAGAAATGCCTTCACGGTTATAACGTTGAATGTAAATGGATTAAACTCCCCAATTAAAAGATATAGATTCGCAGAATGGATCAAAAAAAAATGAACCATCAATATGTTGCATACAAGAGACTCATCTTAGACACAGGGACACAAAGAAACTGAAAGTGAAAGGATGGAAAAAAATATTTCATGCAAGCCACAGCCAAAACAAAGCAGGTGTAGCAATATTAATCTCAGATAAAATAGACTTCAAATGCAGGGATGTTTTGAGAGACAAAGAAGGCCACTACGTACTAATAAAAGGGGCAATTCAGCAAGAAGAAATAACAATCGTAAATGTCTATGCACCCAACCAAGGTGCCACAAAATACATGAGAGAAACACTGGCAAAACTAAAGGAAGCAATTGATGTTTCCACAATAATTGTGGGAGACTTCAACACATCACTCTCTCCTATAGATAGATCAACCAGACAGAAGACCAATAAGGAAATTGAAAACCTAAACAATCTGATAAATGAATTAGATTTAACAGACATATACAGGACATTACATCCCAAATCACCAGGATACACATACTTTTCTAGTGCTCATGGAACTTTCTCCAGAATAGATCATATGCTGGGACATAAAACAAGCCTCAATAAATTTAAAAAGATTGAAATTATTCAAAGCACATTCTCTGACCACAATGGAATACAATTAGAAGTCAATAACCATCAGAGACTTAGAAAATTCACAAATACCTGGAGGTTAAACAACACACGCCTAAACAATCAGTGGGTTAAAGAAGAAATAGCAAGAGAAATTGCTAAATATATAGAGACGAATGAAAATGAGAACACAACATACCAAAACCTATGGGATGCAGCAAAAGCAGTGCTAAGGGGGAAATTTATAGCACTAAACGCATATATTAAAAAGGAAGAAAGAGCCAAAATCAAAGAACTAGTGGGCCAACTGAAGAAGCTAGAAAATGAACAGCAAACCAATCCTAAACCAAGTACAAGAAAAGAAATAACAAGGATTAAAGCAGAAATAAATGACATAGAGAACAAAAAAACAATAGAGAGGATAAATATCACCAAAAGTTGGTTCTTTGAGAAGATCAACAAGATTGACAAGCCCCTAGCTAGACTGACAAAATCAAAAAGAGAGAAGACCCATATAAACAAAATAATGAATGAAAAAGGTGACATAACTGCAGATCCTGAAGAAATTAAAAAAAATTATAAAAGGATACTATGAACAATTGTATGGCAACAAACTGGATAATTAGAAGAAATGGACAATTTCCTGGAAACACATGAACAACCTAGACTGACCAGAGAAGAAACAGAAGACCTCAACCAACCCATCACAAGCAAAGAGATCCAATCAGTCATCAAAAATCTTTCCACAAATAAATGCCCAGGGCCAGATGGCTTCACAGGGGAATTCTACCAAACTTTCCAGAAAGAACTGACACCAATCTTACTCAAACTCTTTCAAAACATTGAAAAAAATGGAACACTACCTAACTCATTTTATGAAGCTAACATCAATCTAATACCAAAACCAGGCAAAGATGCTACAAAAAAGGAAAACTACCGGCCAATCTCCCTAATGAATATAGATGCAAAAATCCTCAACAAAATACTTGCAAATCGAATCCAAAGACACATTAAAAAAATCATACACCATGACCAAGTGGGGTTCATTCCAGGCATGCAAGGATGGTTCAACATAAGAAAAACAATCAATGTATTACAACACATTAACAAGTCAAAAGGGAAAAATCAATTGATCATCTCAATAGATGCTGAAAAAGCATTTGACAAAATCCAACATCCCTTTTTGATAAAAACACTTCAAAAGGTAGGAATTGAAGGAAACTTCCTCAACATGATAAAGAGCATATATGAAAAACCCACAGCCAGCATAGTACTCAATGGTGAGAGACTGAAAGCCTTCCCTCTAAGATCAGGAACAAGACAAGGATGCCCGCTGTCACCACTGTTATTCAACATTGTGCTGGAAGTGCTAGCCAGGGCAATCCGGCAAGACAAAGAAATAAAAGGCATCCAAATTGGAAAAGAAGAAGTAAAACTGTCATTGTTTGCAGATGATATGATCTTATATCTAGAAAACCCTGAGAAATCGACGATACAGCTACTAGAGCTAATAAACAAATTTAGCAAAGTAGCAGGATACAAGATTAATGCACATAAGTCAGTCATGTTTCTATATGCTAGAAATGAACAAACTGAAGAGACACTCAAGAAAAAGATACCATTTTCAATAGCAACTAAAAAAATCAAGTACCTAGGAATAAACTTAACCAAAGATGTAAAAGACCTATACAAAGAAAACTACATAACTCTACTAAAAGAAATAGAAGGGGACCTTAAAAGATGGAAAAATATTCCATGTTCATGGATAGGAAGGCTAAATGTCATTAAGATGTCAATTCTACCCAAACTCATCTACAGATTCAATGCAATCCCAATCAAAATTCCAACAACCTACTTTGCAGACTTGGAAAAGCTAGTTATCAAATTTATTTGGAAAGGGAAGATACCTCGAATTGCTAAAGACACTCTAAAAAAGAAAAACCAAGTGGGAGGACTTACACTCCCTGACTTTGAAGCTTATTATAAAGCCACAGTTGCCAAAACAGCATGGTACTGGCACAAAGATAGACATATAGATCAATGGAATCGAATTGAGAATTCAGAGATAGACCCTCAGATCTATGGCCGACTGATCTTTGATAAGGCCCCCAAAGTCACCGAACTGAGCCATAATGGTCTTTTCAACAAATGGGGCTGGGAGAGTTGGATATCCATATCCAAAAGAATGAAAGAGGACCCCTACCTCACCCCGTACACAAAAATTAACTCAAAATGGACCAAAGATCTCAATATAAAAGAAAGTACCATAAAACTCCTAGAAGATAATGTAGGAAAACATCTTCAAGACCTTGTATTAGGAGGCCACTTCCTAGACTTTACACCCAAAGCACAAGCAACAAAAGAGAAAATAGATAAATGGGAACTCCTCAAGCTTAGAAGTTTCTGCACCTCAAAGGAATTTCTCAAAAAGGTAAAGAGGCAGCCAACTCAATGGGAAAAAAATTTTTGGAAACCATGTATCTGACAAAAGACTGATATCTTGCATATACAAAGAAATCCTACAACTCAATGACAATAGTACAGACAGCCCAATTATAAAATGGGCAAAAGATATGAAAAGACAGTTCTCTGAAGAGGAAATACAAATGGCCAAGAAACTCATGAAAAAATGTTCAGCTTCACTAGCTATTAGAGAGATGCAAATTAAGACCACAATGAGATACCATCTAACACCGGTTAGAATGGCTGCCATTAAACAAACAGGAAACTACAAATGCTGGAGGGGATGTGGAGAAATTGGAACTCTTATTCATTGTTGGTGGGACTGTATAATGGTTCAGCCACTCTGGAAGTCAGTCTGGCAGTTCCTTAGAAAACTAGATATAGAGCTACCATTCGATCCAGCGATTGCACTTCTCGGTATATACCCGGAAGATCGGAAAGCAGTGACACGAACAGATATCTGCACGCCAATGTTCATAGCAGCATTATTCACAATTGCCAAGAGATGGAAACAACCCAAATGTCCTTCAACAGATGAGTGGATAAATAAAATGTGGTATATACACACGATGGAATACTACGCGGCAGTAAGAAGGAACGATCTGGTGAAACATATGACAACATGGATGAACCTTGAAGACATAATGCTGAGCGAAATAAGCCAGGCACAAAAAGAGAAATATTATATGCTACCACTAATGTGAACTTTGAAAAATGTAAAACAAATGGTTTATAATGTAGAATGTAGGGGAACTAGCAGTAGAGAGCAATTAAGGAAGGGGGAACAATAATCCAAGAAGAACAGATAAGCTATTTAACGTTCTGGGGATGCCCAGAAATGACTATGGTCTGTTAATTTCTGATGGATATAGTAGGAACAAGTTCACAGAAATGTTGCTATATTATGTAACTTTCTTGGGGTAAAGTAGCAACATGTTGGAAGTTAAGCAGTTATCTTAGGTTAGTTGTCTTTTTCTTACCCCCTTGTTATGGTCTCTTTGAAATGTTCTTTTATTGTATGTTTGTTTTCTTTTTAACTTTTTTTTCATACAGTTGATTTAAAAAAGAAGGGAAAGTTAAAAAAAAAAAAGAAAAGAAAAACAAGGAAAAAAAAAAAAGATGTAGTGCCCCCTTGAGGAGCCTGTGGAGAATGCAGGGGTATTCGCCTACCCCACCTCCATGGTTGCTAACATGACCACAGACATAGGGGACTGGTGGTTTGATGGGTTGAGCCCTCTACCATAAGTTTTACCCTTGGGAAGACGGTTGCTGCAAAGGAGAGGCTAGGCCTCCCAATATTTGTGCCTAAGAGTCTCCTCCTGAATGCCTCTTTGTTGCTCAGATGTGGCCCTCTCTCTCTGGCTAAGCCAACTTGAAAGGTGAAATCACTGCCCTCCCCCCTACGTGGGATCAGACACCCAGGGGAGTGAATCTCCCTGGCAACGTGGAATATGACTCCCGGGGAGGAATGTAGACCCGGCATCGTGGGACGGAGAACATCTTCTTGACCAAAAGGGGGATGTGAAAGGAAATGTAATAAGCTTCAGTGGCAGAGAGATTCCAAAACGAGCCGAGAGATCACTCTGGTGGGCACTCTTATGCACACTTTAGACAACCCTTTTTAGGTTCTAAAGAATTGGGGTAGCTGGTGGTGGATACCTGAAACTATCAAACTACAACCCAGAACCCATGAATCTCGAAGACAGTTGTATAAAAATGTAGCTTATGAGGGGTGACAATGGGATTGGGAAAGCCATAAGGACCACACTCCACTTTGTCTAGTTTATGGATGGATGTGTAGAAAAGTAGGGGAAGGAAACAAACAGAGAAAGGTACCCAGTGTTCTTTTTTACTTCAATTGCTCTTTTTCACTCTAATTATTATTCTTGTTATTTTTGTGTGTGTGCTAATGAAGGTGTCAGGGATTGATTTAGGTGATGAATGTACAACTATGTAATGGTACTGTAAACAATCGAAAGTACGATTTGTTTTGTATGACTGCATGGTATGTGAATATATCTCAATAAAATGATGATTAAAAAAAAAAATGAAATGGCTCTACCAAACTCATGGACAGAATATTGGACAAAACAATGTAGTTGCTACAGTGCTAACGTTTTTCTATTCACACAGCTCATACAGGCAGGAAAAAAATAGCGAAAGGAAAAAGAAACATGGAACTTACATTTCTGACTACAACAAGTAACCGGAACCAGATTTACCCTCCCACCTGAAACAAGCATAAAAGGTATGAAATACATGAATTTTTAGTTTGTAAGACACTGTCATCAGACAACAAAGGTCAGTATTCTTGAGAGATGGGAAACAACTGAAATGACCCTAAGATTGCCCCAGCTTACTGCCTTCAGAGAGGTTCCACACCATTTTACAGGGATGGAGAACCTAGGTAGAGCCTGGCAGATTCACTGCACTGAGAGGTTGCAGCTGGGAGTTCAGGAAAACCAAGGCATCTCGAGTTGAAAGGACAGAGTAGCAAAGGAGAGAACTGAACACAGAGAGAGCGCTAGAGACTTCAGAAGGCCCTCCTTAAGTACTTATAAAGAAACTACTGAAGGCAGGGAAAGAAGAACTCAGAACTATTACAGGTAACAGTGCCCAGAGTTCACATAGGGCTGAAAATAGTGCCTAATCCTAACTTCCAGGCTCAGAAACCTCAAGATCCATGAGGCATTGGGTAGAATACTCAGAAGGGTCTTGCTTCAATAGTAAAGAATAGACCTAGAGTAAGCACACCTCTGTCCTTACCTAACAAATTTAAATTTTAGATCTGAGAAGATTAATTTACCTGTGTCCTAGGACAAAGTTCAAGAATATTTATAGGCAACAAAAATGACTTCCATTTAAAGTCAGTAAGTAATCTATTTATAAAGATAAAATTTACAATGTCTGTAATCCAATAAAATATTTACCAGTCATGCATAGAAACAGACAAGAAGAGACAGGAAGATATAAAAAGTAACCAAATCAAACTTCTAGAGACAAAAATTGCAATGTGTGAGGATAAAATACACTGAATGGGATTAACATCACATTAGACACTGAAGAAGAAAAGATTAGTGAACTTGAGGAATATCACAAAAGGAAACTCACACAGAAAGGGGAATTTTTAAAAAATGATTAGCTCACATATACACAGCTGAATTGTGTATGTAATTAAAGTCCTTGAAGAAGAGGAGAAAAAGGGGTGACAAAAATATTTGAAGAAACAGTGACCAAATATTTTCCAAATTTGATGAAAACTCTATACCCACAGATGCAAGAAGTTTAAAGAATACCAAGCACAAGAAACAAGGAGTAAAACACACCATCATACCATAACCAAATTTCTTGAAACTTATAAGAAAGAGAAAATTTTAAAAGCAGCCAGAGAAGAAAGGTCCATCATGTACAGAGGGAGAAAGATTAGGATGACAGCAGATTTCTCATTGAAAAAAAAAAGCAAGCAAGAAGATAGCGGAGCAACATCATTAAAGTACTCAAATATGAAAACTATCAAGCTAGAATTCAATTTCCAGTGAAAATATCTTTCACAAATGAAGGAGAAATGAAGACTTACTTATATATAAAAAAGCTGAAAGAATTCATTATCAGTTGACCAACACTACAAGAAATGTTAAAGTCGGCAGAAGGAAATGATACCATAGAAATATGGCTCTAAACAAAGAATAGAACACCGAAAGTGGTAACTACATGGGTAAATACACAAGATATTTTTCTCATTGTTAAAATATCTTTAAAATATTTTTAAACAAAGAAATGGGGTTATAAAACATGTAAAAATAAAATGAAGAACAAAAATAGTACACAAGTCAAAAGAGAAGAAATGAAAGTATACTATTACAAGGTTTGTATACTGTATAGGAAATATTTTGAAGGTATATTGTGATGAGTTAATGATATATACTATAAAACCCAAAGATACCACTAAAATTATGAAGCAAAAAGATGTCAATAACAAGTCAAGAGAGAAGATGAAATGGAATCACAAAATGTATGTAATCACAAGAAGGCAATAAAAGAGGAAAAAAGAACAAAGAACAAATGGGACAAATTAAAACAAATAATACAATGATAGATTTAAACAATGATATCAATAATTATATCACATGTTAATGGCCTAAATACCTCAATTAAAAGGTAGGAATGTTGGATTGGATAACAAAACAAGACCCAACTCTATGCAGACTACAGAAACACATTTCAAATATAAAGAAACAAATATGTCAAGAGTAAAGAGATGAAAAAAGATACACAATGCTAGCACTAATCAAAAGAAAGCTGGAGTGGCTATGTAGTATTATCAGACAAAGCAGATTTCAGAGCAAAGGAAATAAAGAAGCCTATTTAAAAACAATAATAAAGAAGTCAATTCATCAGGAGGATAGAAAAATTCTGAATTTTTATGCACCTAATAACAGAGATTCAAAACACATGAAGAAAAGACTGATAGATTTGTAAGGAAAAATAGACAAATCCACAAGTATAGCTGGAGATTTTAATTCTCTCTCACACCAACTGATACGAACAAAGAGACAGAAAATCAGTATGGATATAAAAGATTTTAAAACACTGTCAGTTAACTTGACCTATTTGACATTTATAGAACACTCCATCAAAGAACACAATACACATTCTTTTCAAGTGCATGTAGAATATTTGCAAATATAGACCATAGTCTAAGCCATAAAATCTTCCAATCAATTTAAACGGTTCTGAGTCATACAAAATACATTCTGTGACCAAATCGAATTAATTTAGAAGTAAATAACAGGAAGATCTCTAGAAAATCTACAAATTCTTGGAAACAAAACAACATACTTCTAAATAACCCATTAGTCAAAGAAAAATTCAAACAGGAATTTAAAAAGTATTTAATTGTATGAAAATGAAAATCTCAACACATCAAAATTTGTGGGATGCCATTGAAAGAGTATGGAGAAACTTTTAGCACCAAATGTCTATATTAGAAAAGAAAACAGTTTAAAATCAGTGACTCAGTTTCAACCTTAAGAAAAAGGTGAGCAAATTAAATCCAAATAAGTAGGAGAAAGGGAATAATAAAAATCAGTGATAACCAGTGAGTCTGCAAATGGATAAACAATAGAGAAAAATCAAGGAAACCAGAAGCTTTTTTTTAAGAGCAATAAAATTGATAAACTTCCACCCAGACTGATCATGAGAATAGAAGGCATAAATTGCCAATATGAAGATTGATAGAGCAACACCATTAGAGATTCTACATACATTGAAGTGTAATAAGGAAATATTATTGGCAACTTTTTGCCAATAAATTTGACATAAGTTAAAATTAAAGGAAATGGGCAAATTCCTTGAAGGACACAAACTACCCAACTTCATTCAAGAAGAAATAGATAATTTAAATAGTCCTATATCTGTTAATGAAAATGGATTCGTATTTTAAAATTTTCCTCAAAGAAAACTCCAAGTCCAGATGACTTCACTATTGACTTCTACCAAACATGTGAGGTAGAAATAATTCCAATTTTAAACAAACTCTTCCAGGACACTGAGAAGGAGAGACTATTTCCCAACTCATTCAATGAGATTAGTATTACCCTGACAACAAAAGCAATCAACAAAATCAGAAATGAAACCACACACAGACATCCCTTTGCTAAACAAAACTTTAGCAAATTGAATTCAGCAATATGCAGAAATTATAGTATATCATTACCAAATAGGTTGATTCAAGGAATGCAGGGTTGGTTTAACACTTGCAAATCAATCAATGTAAGTCAACTTACAAACAAAGTAAAAAAGAAAAAGCCTTCCTTCATTCCTGATAAAAACTCTCAGCAAACCAGGAATAGAAGTGAATTTGTCAGCCTTGGTGAAGGGCATCTACATCATGCTTAGTGGTAAAAGACAGAATACTTTGCCTCCTAAAATCATGAATAAGATTTTGACGTCTGCTCTCATCCCTTCTAGTCAACACTCTGAGGGTTCTAAAAGGTTCAACTGAGCAAGAAAAAGAAATAAAAGACCTTCAGATTAGAAAGGAAGAATAAAAACTGTCTTTAGAAAATCCAATAGAAGCCACAAAAAGCCTACTAGAATTAATAAGTGAACTTACCAAGGTTAAAAGATGCAATATCAATACACAAAAATAAATTGTATTTCTATGTACTAGAAACAATAAGAAACTGAAATTTAAAGCTTATAATTTACAATAGCATAAAAAATATGAAGTACTTCAGGAATTGTTCTGATAAAATATGTGAAAGACCTGTACACTAAAAACTACAAAAGAGATAAGAAAAATTGAGTCCCAAGTGAATGGAGAGAGAGCTGAATTAGGCATTAGAACCTCAATATTATTAGCATGTCCATTTACCCAAAATTTGTCAATTGAATTCCAATCAAAATCCCCAGCAGAATTTTCTGTACAAATTGAAAACTTATTATTAAATTCATATGGAAATGCAAAGGATATAGAATTGATGATAACAACTTTAAAGAAGTTGAACAAAGTTGGAGGACTAACACTGCCTAATATCAAGACATTATAAAGTTCCAGTAATGAAGACAATGCAGTACTGGCATAAAGATAGATAGAACAATGGGATGGAGTAGAGAGTTCAGAAATAGACCCATACATCTAAAGACATCTGAATTTAAAAATAATGCAAACACAGCTCTGTGGAGAAAGGATAATCTTTTCAACAACTGGGATGGAACAATTGGAAATAAATATGCAAAAAAATATGATCTCCATCTTGCATCATTTTTGAAAATTAATTCAAATTGATTATAGACCTAACTGTAAAACCTAAAACTATAAAACTTCTAAAAGACAACAAAGGAGAAAACACTTGTGACCTTGGGTTAGGCAAAGACTTCCTAACTTTGATACCTAAAGCACTAACCATAAAAGAAAAAAAAAATGAAAAATGTTATTTCTTCAAAATTTAAAATTTCTGCTCTTTGAAAGATACTATTAAGGGAATGAAAAGAGAAACCACAGACTGGGAGAAAATATTTGTTAAGTCATATACCTGATAAAGGACTTATATCCAGAATATAGTTCAAAAGAATTTTTGAAACTCAATAATAAGGAAACAAAAATTCAATAAAAAATGGGAAAAAAGATTTGATACTTTGACATTTCACCAAAGAAGATATACAGATGGTGAATATGCACATGGAAAGATGCTCAGTTTCATTAATAATTAGCAAAATGCAAATTAAAACCATAGTGAGATACCATTACACATCTACTAGAATGGCTAAAATTAGAAAGACTGATCATGCCGATTGCTGGAGAGGATATGGAGTAACTGGAACTCTCATATCCTGGTAGTGGGAATATAAAATGGTACAAACACTTTGAAAAATATTTTGGCAGTTTCTTAAAAAGTTAAATGTACACTTACATATGATCCAGCCATTCCACTACTAAGAATTTACCCAAGAGAAATGAAACTATATGCCCAAACAAAGATATGCAAAGATACATAGCAACTTTATATGTGGTCTCTAAAACCTGGGAACAATTCAAATACCCATGAACATATAAATGGATAAACACATTGTGATATAAACACACAGTGAAAAACTACTTCGCATTAAACAGGAATGAAGACATCACAACATGGATGAATCTCAAAATAATTACGTTGAGTGAAAGAATCCAGAACACACAAAAAAAGAGTATATACCATATGGCTCCATTTCTATTAAATTCTAAAAAGTGCAAGCTAATCTATAGTGATATAAAGAAGAACAATTGTTGCCTGGAGACGGGTAGAGGGGTTGGCAGTCAGGAAGGAGCAGAAGGGAGGGTTTATGAAGGGGCACAAGGAAATTTGGGGGGTGATGGCTATGTTCATTATCTTGCTTGTGGTGATGGTTTCACAGGTATATTCATATGAGAAAATTTAAATATATTAGTTCAGACATATAAATTAAAAACCAATAAAGCTATTAAATATTAAAAACCATTTTAAAAAGAAACACAAAAGCAAGGAATATACATATTGCCTTTCTCTATTAAAAATAGAGCGCTTCTGCTCTATTTTTCAGGATAAACTTAAGTTAGTGTAACTGTTGCTTTTAAGGACATTCATTACTTCTCTTCAGTTGACCCAAATCCTAGACAAAAACTTCACCAAACAGACACACGACAAATTACTTTTGTTTGTCACCTACATTAATGAATTGATTCTATGACTCTTTTTTCTTAAATAAGGGGCAAGTCCATGGATCACTGAGGTTCTGGTTGCACCTCCTATAGCCATAGGGTCATGGCTCATTTTATAGTGAGAAGTTGTTTGATTGCCAATGGCTAAGGAGGTAGATAGGCAAGTAAGGAGATTCCCCAGCTGTCCAAAGGTGGACAATGGCTTCAACTTCCCACCACTGAGCACTAGTATAGGAAAGACGGTCTCTGCTCTGGATGAGATAGTTTGGATGGACTTGGATTGCTGAAGAAGGCCATTTATTTATAATACAGGGAGTGGAAAATTAGGCCATTGTATTTCTGCACAGGGGAAGAATTCATAAAAAGTCACACAGAATTATTCTTATATAACTGACAATGACATCGTTGTAAGGTGGAAACAGAGCTTTATTTGTCTTACTTAAAATGATATATAGAGCACTTGTCTGTTTATTCCACTGCAAACAGCTTCTGCAAAAACAGCTGTAAATCCCTGGAGGTTTCTACTGATAGTTATAAGTTACTTGAGCAAAATCTCTCAAGCAAGTTGCTGCCTTGCAGGTATCCATTATTCTAAATTCAAGGGCCCTTTTTTGTTGTTTATTCATTTGTGTTGAGTGTGTATTTCTACCCCCAAGTTATGTTACATGCAGTAGTACTTTAACAAATATAAGATGTGTCAGAAAATAGCTACTTTTCAAACAGGTAAGTATATACCTAAATCAAAGCACACACCGCCAAAGGGGGACACATTCGATAAATAGGCTGCATAATCAAATCTGGCTCCAGTTAAAGTGAAGTTGGTTTGATGGATTCAGCTGGGGCCCTAGTAAAGAATAGTCTCTGTAATTAAGCTAAGTCTCCCTGGAAGCTTATGGGCAGCTCAGAATTTCAAGGGTGACAACCAGGAGGCAAATTTCTGAAATGGGTAAACAACTTGTCTACCCCCACGTGCTATTCCATCCTTAGCCATCAACCCATTTCCCCCAAAAGCTGAGCCAAGGGAGGCTGCTGTTCTCCATATACATCCCCAAATGTCCATGACATTCATTGTCATGGCCCATGTTTGGGAATGGGAAAGTAACAAGCCAAAATCAACAAATGCTGAAGTCACTCACCCCTTTGTGCCAAAAAATTTGGAATCTTTCATTTCTGTTTTATATGTGTGAATAGGTAGGTAAACGGTGGTATAGAGATACACACATACATGCAGAGACACATTCATGTGCATATGCATGCACACACATATCCCTAAAGGAAAACAGTGTAGTAGAGAGAGGAGCAATGACTTTGTAGCATAAATTCTGGGTTCAAATCCCTTTTTTAGCTTGTGACTCATAGTTTAAGAAAAAATAATTTTTGAGCAATTACTATGTGCCAGACATATTGGGCACTGGGGACTCAAAGATGAATGAAACACAGTCATGGCCACAGGAGCTCACAATCTAGTAGGATGGGAAAATACATAGATCATTTTAATATCACATGCTAAATGCTAAACTAGAAATGAATAGGGTGTTATGCAATCAATCACACAGGGATAGGGAGTTCAGATTTAACCTCTCAAAGAAGAAAACTGAACTAAATTTCATAGGATGAGTTTACTTAATATTACTGAGCCTCATTTTCCTTATCTAAAATTGAGTTTATAGTAAGTACATCTATGGTGTTGTTGTGACAAACAAAATAATTGATATGAAACTTCTCTTAAGAAATATTCATTCCTGCCTGTCCTGGCCAAAGATATAACATCATAAGCAGTTACCTCATATAAAACAATGGGAAGGAGAGAGTACTGGATCTTGCTGTTTCTGCCCACCATGAGACTCCTCTAACAAGAAATCTTTGCTCTTGTGCTCCCTGCTGAGATTTCAAAGACTGTCCAGTTTGCATCATGGGCTGATGCTTCCTCCCATTTTCCATTTCACAGTCCAAGACTGCTTCCTCCCATGTTCCTTTCAATAAACATCTGCACTCCTAACTCCACCTTAGCACCTCCTAGGATAGTTGGTTCCAGGAGTGGTCTGAAAAAGGTGTTAAGATGGGGTTTTGAGACGGAATGCTTACGTTCTGGCTGATAGTGAGAACCCATCCTTGATGAGAGGTAGTGCACAGAAACAAAGGTCCAGGGACCAGCCACCAGGAAGAGGAGTCAGCATTCTGTTAGGAGTAGCTGGCTCTAACCAGCAGGAAGTGGTAGGGCTATTGTTACATAGTAGGGACAGACAGAGATACAGATATGGAAGTCAGATGACCCACATGGGTCACTCTTGGTGTATCCATGCCCAACTGCAAATATAAATGGACAAGTGCAATTACCCCAGCCTGAGAATGTTATGGTCACCAGAGGATGAGCCCTCTCAGGAAGGACGGTTTGGTCTTACCACCAGGTAAGCTACATGAAATCAGCAGAGGGGTGGTGAGGATGGGGGATATTTTAGAATGAACAGCAGACCAAGGAACCTTTCTCTCCAGGCTCCAGCCTCTCAGAGAGGAATATATGAAGAGGCCCTGCCTCTAAACCTGTGGGCTCAGATTCAGACAAATCTGATGATGGGGCCACTCCACCTACTCCTAATCCACAGGGGCTGCCTGAGTTCTGAATCTCATTTACTGGTCTTGGTTTGCCTGCATTTCTGACCTCTTATTTCTCTTCCTACTATTCCTGATGAGTACATTTGCAGCAATGAAACAGAATGCAGTAATGGGGGGTATCCCACAAACCTCCCTCCTTTAAGTTTCCCATCAGAAATAAAGGCCCACCTCTATTTATATTGCAAATTATAAACTCTTTAAGGATAACAATTGTGTCTGTCTTGCAGGAGAAGTCATCTATGTGGCCAAAAGGTGGACTGTGGCAGACATGGAGACATGCTGCTCAGACGCCTTTTTAAAGAACAACTCACTGTCCAGCTTTAATCAGTATGGTTAACTGACAGTTTCCAGCTGTTAACGACTTTGAGGATCTGCCTCAGCTTTCAAGCAGGGGTCATGCTCTTCTTGAAGAAGCACCAGGCCAATGATACAAAGGCTTGGCCATTTCCTTCCAATGCAGAACTCCTCTAATGGGAAACTTTGCTTTGGAGTTCCCCCTTGAGCTGGCAGAGACAGGGACCATGGGCTGATGGCCCCCTGCTCAATCCTGCTCCCTCCTTCTTCCCTTTCACAGGTGTTATTCCTCAATAAACCTTTTGCACTTTCAAGATTCAGACAACTCTGATGATGGGGCCCCTCCACCTACTCCCAACCCACAGAGGCTGCTTAAGTTTTGAATCTCATTTACTGGTCTTGGCTTGCCTGCATTTCTGACCTCTTATTTCTCTTTGTTCCTACTATTCCTGATTTCCAGATTCTCAAGGCCCTTAGCATTGGGATCATGTTGTCCCCTATCTGATGGCCTTCCCTACTTCCTCCCCATATCCCAGTTCTGGTCTGTGGGCCTGACACAATGCACTACTTACCGGTTTCTACCTTCCTGGATTATCTCCTGGATCCTTTTAGTTCTGTACTCTAGAACTGCAGTGTCTGGCTTCACTAGAGAGATCAAGCATGTCCATCTTTCTACATCTACACTCAGTGCTGAATGATCCGTGCATGTTCTATCTGACCTTTCAGCTAAGACCTCTTGCTCTCCAGACCCTGTGAAACTATCTAAAACCCCAGTTTTAACCAAAGTACCAGTTAGGCCTCTCCTGGTCCAACCTATCCTATAGCTATGGAAATTCTGGTTCTGACATTGGTTGCAAGACCTGGAGAATGGAGGACAAATTCCTTGCCTGTCACCCACACTCCCATATAATTGCATGTTCTCTCTGCTGATTTAAATACAAATCATTTCAAAAGCACCATGTGGCATTTCTAAGAACTGAGAATCAAGAATGATTCCTATTGACATAAATCTCTGATTCAAAAACCAATCACATATTAATCATTAACTAAGCCCTTACTATAAGCCAGCTCTTTGTCACTTCTAAACAAGTAAACTCCAGAAATAGCACATATGCAGGATTTGGGGTGTTTTTGCTTGTTTGTTTGCTTTACTGCTCTCTGAATTTCTTCATCAATGCTTTACATAGGACATATACTATCTTCTGGTATTAAATTTTTGATTTTTGGTTAAACTAGCACCACTGCTTTACAAAAATGTCTTGTAATATTATTTACAATGACATAATCAAGGACATTTTCAAGACTGTGACCACAAATCTGACCCATTTTGTTGTTTCTCTTGCTATATTATTCTTGCTCCCTCCTTGACACTTATGCTTTTTCCTATCTTCTTCTGGAAAATCTATGTTAGTTTAGAGAAAGGAAGTATCTTCTTTTTACTACCACGCTGATGTTTCCTTATTTTATTTCTATTAAGGAAAAGCCTCCATAGTTTGATGAAATTTGGATTTTTAAAGTTAGAGTAAAAGAAAAATTTAATTTTGAGAGCATTCTTCCAAATATTTATTAAGAATATAAACCATCTGCACCCACACAGCTCACTGTCTACGTTAACCTGATTTTACTATTCCGGGAAACTCATTCTCTGGAAGATGAAGTTGCAAATAACTTTTTTGTTTGGAAACTCCTGAAAAATCCATTTTTCCAAACAACAGACTAATAGCCCACTCAACTAACCCTTATTAGAATAAGTACCCCTTTCTCAGGGCTCATCAAACAAATATTTGGTCGAGACTCTTAGAAACCCTTGACTTGTTGTGTTCACCGATCCTAAATTATTAGGTCACTGACTCTGCCCGACCCCAATCAGGTCATCCCCTCATTTTACTCATGTCCCTCCTAGACACACCCGATCCCTGACTGAAAGATCTGCCTGGAACCCAATCCTCAAATCCCACGAATATCTCGCTTTTTTTCCCTCCCTTCTCTAAGATGTTACTAAGACTCAGTTTAGCTTTATCACAGGTTAGTTTGGTGTTTTTGTTTGTTTGTTTGTTTTTTTCAGGGAGTCAACAGTCAGAAACAACCTGTATTTAGTATATACCTAGCATTGAATTAGCTTTTGTGGGGAGCCACAGTGAATAGTGCCACCAAGGTTTCAGTCTAATGGGAGACAGGGGTATATAAAAATCTATAATATGAAGCAGAATGGAATAAATGCTATAATGCATAAGCAACCAATTCTGATGAGAGTCAGAGAGGGATCTGGTAACACTCTATAGAGATGGTAATATTGGAATTTAGGATTTATGAAAGATAGCTTGAGACATAACTGTGGCTTACACTTTGGCAGCTGCTGTCTTCTAATCCTCAAATAGCTTTTGGAGATGCCTATGTTCACTTTAATAAGAAATGGCAATTTCAAATTTTCTTGAGCAGCCTCCATAGTTTGATGAGAATGGGATTTTTAAAGTTATAAGAAAAAAAGGGAAATATTTAACTTTGAGAGCCACCTTCCAAATATATGCTAAGAACTTAAACTATCTGCAGCCACCCTACTCACCGTTGACATTAACCTGATTTTAGTAGCAGCTACTCTGTGCCTGGATAATGTGACAAATTGTGGGTCTCTGACAATGAAGAAAATAACCAGATTTTCCTAAAAAACAAAAAATCTTGCAAAGAGTCAGACTCTGCCTGTCTGCCAGATCATTCCCGATCTTTCTTCTGCTCGTGAACAGCTTCTCGGCCATCTGGTCCAGCTCAGTTTTGATACTGGGCACCGTGTTCCACGATCAGTCACCCTTGCTTCCTGCAACATTCTCAAACATTGGATAAACACACCAAAGCACTTGTTTAAACACACCTTATTGAAACTGAACCCTGATGCTCCTGTTATTATATTTTTCATGAGGTTTGGTTGGTGAGGGGGATGGTGGAGCTAGTGGGGTACCCAATCTATTTTGGTCAAATATGAAGCAGATTAAACAACGTGAGGGGTTTTTGTTTTGTTTTTTCTTATTTAATTTTTTTTTGGTAAGTATATCAATTTTTTCTTATACAAGTATGGATTTTGTTTGTGCAGTTGAAAAATCACTGTTGAAGGGACAATGTTGCCTGTCATTTGTTTTCTGAAGATAGTCCCAATCTGAGAATGATTTGAGGTGTATTTTTTAAGTCTAAATGGAAACTACTGCAATTAGAAATAAATATTCTAATTACACTTTTAAAATCAAATGGGACAAAAGCCACATGTGTTCAGAGTAACAGTATTTCGCATTGTCCACAAAGAAAATGACAACTTGATTTCAACTGAGCTCATAAAGTTCCAGCCTTTTGGGAGAGATTCAGCCTAAATTTACAGAGAGGAAAATTCGAGTAAGTGGAGAACCAGCAGATGCTGGCAGCAAAGGTCTCCTTCTGCTCTTTGTCCAGACAACAAGGTTCACAGAATTCCAAAAAATGACCCCAAATTGACCAGGGCCACAATAATCATATCAGGGTGACACAGGAGCCACCTTCTTTCTCATTAGCACTGTTTACCTCATATTGTGTTAGTATTCATTTTCACTAATACGATACAAAAAAACGTAATGATGTATAAGTGTTTTTTAATGTCATGTAAGTGAAAACAGGTGGATAAATTACCATGGGATCCATACAGATCAGAGCTGGCATTTCACAAAGAAAATGCTGATTTTTTTTTTCCCTGGGTCAGATTTCAGCAACCTTGGTTTTTAAAACCACTTAGTCAAGTTCATGTGAGACCTTACACCACAGGTCTGTGGACACAAAGCAAAAATGAAGAGTGATTTTCTGGGGCTGAATGCCTCAACAAATAAGAAGCATGTTTATGTAGTTAGCCTCCATTCAGAAAGGAAGCAAAGGGGGAGAGCGTGTGTAAACAAGGTATCATGGGTTTTAAAAGAAATCCGTATTCAGAGAATGAGCCTCTGTGAGAGCAGTTGCCCTGCCCAGGCTGCTGAGCTAATGGAGAGTCCTTGAGGCAAAAGTGAAGAGTGTTGGTTTCTAAGAGCCACAGTGCATGTCGGGTGGAGCTGATTAGTCCCTATTTTTTCCAGGAGTTAGCATACCCCTGGACCTTTCCATAAGAGGCTCCGGTTACTTTCTTGCTGCCACCATTATTATCAAGATATCAATAGTCTGGATTAATTTCATCGTCCTCAATATTAGCCAAATTAAGAAATCTCGAGAAACCAGGTGTCTTAGTGCCTTTTTCTGGGATGAGTGTTACTCAGATTCTCCCATGACTATTTGCTGATGAAAGGTTATAATGCATTTAATAAAACCTAAGAAAGTGAAGAGCTAATTTTCTAAGTGAAAGTGAGATTCTCCCTTTTACTCTCAAACATTTGTAGGGATAGCATATTTCTTGAACGTTTTACTTCCCAGATTTTCTATGTTCCCACTTTAAATATGGGGATAGAAGAAAAATGTTTCCCATTATGCCCCTTTCTGTGGCCTTGTTCTGTGTCATATGCTGCCTGTCCTGCTTGTGATTCTGCATTCCAGAATGCCCTGCGGGAGGAAGAAATTGTGTCCAGACACAGCCATGGGAATGGAATTTCCCCTACCTTGAGAGTGACCTCCAATTTGACCTTAAAATTAAAAACTTGTTTGTGAACTCCTGAGAGAGAAAAAAAAGTATATAACAGTAGCTGCTGTTTAAAAATATAATTGGCAAGCATAGTATTGGAACAACACATGAGTCAATGAAGGACTCCCTTAGATCCCAGTAACTCACAGCCCAGAATTCCTGTGTTTTGCTGCCCATGAATGGACAGATCACCAGTGTAAACGTCCAGCAGGGGAAAGAGCTATTCCTTTCTAATCCCAGTTTGCACTGGTAACTTTTCCGAAGTGTTTGTTTTAGGACTGGCATCTCTCATGCTTAGTTTCAGTCACAGTCTGAGAATTTGTCATCAACTTGTTTGTGCTTAAGAGCCCAGAATAGGGCTTTGGTGCCAGAGAAAGGCTTGAGTCTTAATTCCACCATTACCAGCTGTGTGAACTCAGTTTCCTGATCTTTAAAATGGTCATACATGATGACACATAGCCAAGACATTTGTTCTGAGAGCAAAAGGAGATATAATAATAGCTGAATGCCACGAGTAATATCCTAGGTGATGGATTTTTCTTCTTATAGAGATGGCTGAATAACTGTTCTTCATGATCAAGAGATTGAGATGACCATATCCTTTTCTGTAAAATAGCTACATTTTGACCTTTGAGAAAATGACCAACACAATCCTATACTAATATATTTTCAGTAATATGCTGCATTTCACAGTTTACAAACATGCTTTCATTATATTACTTTATTCTTGCAACAATTCTGTAATTAATCTGTGAATTGTTATTATTGCCTGTATTTTCTAGGTGACATATTAATATCTTATTTCTGTATTGGGAAGCTAAGGTCTTGATATTTTAAGTGACTTATTCAAGCGTGCATATTGTCTGTGCAACTGGTTGTAGATTTGGGGAAGTTCCTGCCTTAGGAAGTCCCCTGTCATTTCAGTATAGCAGGTGGACAAAGTGACTGCCTTTGCTGGGAATTTTGAATTGCTTCTCTATCACTGAAAATGAAATCGAAGACCTGTGTCATGTAGGTTCTAGAGTGTTGATGATCAGTAGACATTTCCATGTCAACTGAGAGCATTGTTGTTTAGTGTCAGTGTATCTTTGTGGTCCTTATAACCTGCAGTGATTTAAGAGATGGTTTGCTAGAGTTTTTTTGTTTGTTTGTTTGTTTTGCCTAAAGAACTCTTGATGGACTCAGCTATTTATGAATCAATATATTATGATATATGTTCTAGTTTGCTAATGCTGCAGAATGCAAAACACCAGAGATGGATAGGCTTTTATAAAACGGGGGTTTATTTCGCTACACAGTTACAGTCTTAAGGCCACAGTGTCCAAGGTAACACCTCAGCAATCGGGTACCTTCACCGGAGGATGGCCAATGGCGTCCGGAAAACCTCTGCTAGCTAGGAAGGCAGCTGGCGTCTGCTCCAAAGCTCCAGCCTCAAAACGGCTTTCTCCCAGGACGTTCCTCTCTAGCAAGCTTGCTCCTCTTCAAAACATCACTCACAGCTGCACTCCGTTCCCTCTCTTTGAGTCAGCTCATTTATATAGCTCCACTGATCAAGGCCCACCCCGAATGGGTGGGGCCACGCCTCCATGGGAACATCTCATCAGAATCATCACCCACAGCTGGGTGGGGCACATTCCAAGCAAATCTAACCAGCACCAAAACGTCTGCCCCACAAGACTACAAAGACAATGGCATTTGGGGGACCCAATACATTCAAACCGGCACAATATATAACGGGCAGATTGTCCCAGTGGTCCAAATTATGAAAAAAAAATACCATTCTTGACATACAAAACGGCAACCATAAGAGTTTTCAAAAGTTTTAAAGGCACATTTTTACATGTATTTCATGTTGCTTTAACCAGCTGACATAGAGCTGAATTTCACTAATATCTCATTTAATCATATACTAGCTATGTGTCCAGAACTCTGCAAAAAACCACAAAGAATATTTTCTTCCTTAAATGACATGACATAGTTTCTGCCCCAAGATGCTAAAAATCTATCAGACATTAAAAGTCTTACAGACATCTTAAGAACAATACAAGGCAAAATGTAATTAAATGTTATATTGTGTTTCATAACCGTCAAACACTAGAGGAGCTCAGGGAAATGATAGTGGGCCGCAGCGGCCAGGGAAGAAGGAACAAACCCTCTCCAGATAAGAAAGCAGAAACTTAGCTCTAATGCCAGGGTTCCCTTTTGGTGACCTGCCCCACTCACATTCATCGCTCCAGAAAGGGAACTCCCTGCTGTTATAAGGGAATCCTAAGGAATATCCCCAAAGGGCCTTCAGAGCTCCCTAAAAAACAGCTTTGTAAGAAATCTTTCTTCCTGTAGGAATAGCTAGATGATCACCGCTCTTGAATGAAAGACCTCAAGGTGGCTGCCTTCTTTCCTGAAATATACCTCATGTTCTGTACTAAGGGAGAAAGACTAAATATGAAAATCCCATATGTTTTTCTAATGCAATTAGAGAGAAACTTGTTCCTTTACATCCCAAATAAAGAAAGAGAATAATGTAAAGGAATTTCACTGTAGGGGGAGACTGTAATTAAATTTTAAAGGAGACCAACTCTCGCCCTCAGAAAATAATATAAAGTATAAGAACATCCTATCCTTTTTTGGCTGGAATGGTTGTAGCCCAGTAAGAATGCAGAAACTTAGCTCTAATGTCCAGGTACCCCTTGGGGATCTGCTCCCAATCATATAGAAAGCAATAGTTTTCAAAGTCAAAGTACCATTGAAGATTCCCACATTCAGGCAGAGGGATAAAAATAATGGGGGTAATGCCTAGAAGTTGTTTGGGGGTTGCAATTGATAGGGAACAGAGGGCATGTGATTGCTTTGACTTGTTTCTTGCTGTCCTAAAATTTGCATGTTATTGGTGTTAAAGGAACCAAAGTATGGTCTAGCTCAAAAAGAGGAGGCTTTCTTAATTTGCTAAACCTGAAAACACCTTCGTTTCTTTTATCCCACCTGGGCCAGAATGGGTGCCAATTCAGTAGCAGCCAATCCATTGGATGCCCAGGAACCAATCAGATGAACTTTTTCAAGAAAAAGTTAGGCACTAAGGAACTTGGATGCTAGGTCAAGTTATTGAAAGAGCAGTAAGTAAAAGATCATGAACTCCTGCTTCTGAGATCCTAGGAGATGCCCTGCTTCTTATGCATCCTTATGACAAATCCCTTTTACTTAAACTAGCCGAGTTGCAACAAAACCACTCTTGAGTCAGAGTGTGGTAAATCTCTATAGTCTGTGATAGGTATTCAGATAGGAAGAAGCATTGTGGCTGGAGGAAACAATGGAGAGTCTATTTCACAGGGAAGTACAGTCAGTGTCTCTATGGAGATTCTTATGTTTCAACTTTTTGTCACAATTTTTGTATTCTAATGGTAATTAATATATGTTCATTGTAGAATCCAGAAAAACACAAACAAGAAAATAAAAATAACATGTACTATAAGCACTAAACTCCATTAATATTCTGTTATAAATACATCTAACTAGATCTATTACTTTTTATAAAAATTGAATTGTGATACACATACTGTTTTTAAGCTTTTTTCCCACTTCACAATAATACTTGAACATTTTTAATGGCTACATAGTATTTCATGATATTTCTTATTTCCCCTACTGTTGGACATTAAGGCTATTTCCAATTTTTTACTATTGTAAGATAGTCTACAGTAAACACCCTTGTAATAGAATATAAATAACCTCTGATTATTTATCCCATAGCATAACCTATTAAATTATATTTCTCATCCAACAAAAGGGTAAACCTTAAGGCATTTCTAAAGATAAAAGGAAAGGAAGAAAACATAATAAAAATTATCAATAGATTTGTCCCCATAAAAATAGAAAACCAGGCGCCTTCTCTCCATTTTTGCCTACATCTACAGACATTCTTTCCTCTCCAGCTACAAATCTGACAAATAGATAGAAGGGGTGGCCACTGCTACATTTTGTTGTGCAGCAGAAAGGAGTTTGGGGATTTATTTCAGTCTTCAGCATCCAAGCGTATCAACAAATATGGAAGCTGAGTAGATAAATGTGGCCATTAGAAACTAAAAGATCCATTTGGCCTTATCTTCAGAGGTGTCCTTTGGGTTTGGGCTTCCTTCTTACGTAACCAGTATGCTCAACTCCAACCCACATGCAGAATCAGACTTCAAGGGAAAAAGAGAGGGAAGAAAAAGGTGACCAAATATGCCTTAAAAATCCCCCATTTTATTTTTTTTAGGTAAAATTTTTTAAAGGATGAATGCCATTGGAACCTATTAAGATTATTTGTTCTAACATAACACACAAAAACACATTGGTGAATTATCAAGCTGACAGGGCACTTAGTAATGAGTGAGGATTAATTTCTTTGCAGAAATGTGATTCATGAATAAAAACTGATATAAAATTAAGCTCTAGACAAACACAGTAATTTGTAATCTTTAAGAGAAGACTGTGCTGAGTTGTGAATTATTCTTGCCTGAGACTGAAGTAAGAATTATGGAAACATGAAGCAGAAGAGTTACGAGAGGTCGGTCAGCTTCTTCTGCCTTCGGGACCACACTTACAGCCTTTCAGCCAGCTGGGTGCCCAGCAGCCCACTCACTGCTCTCTGGCCAGGCCTCTGGCCTTTATGCCAGCCCAATCCAAACACCTAGAGGTCAGCAATAAAGCCTCCCGGCTGACTGAAGCTGGACTGACCTTATTTATTTCCAACATACTCCTCTTTCAACACTATTTCCACCAGATTTCAAACTCTTAGTCACACTTCCTGACTCTGAGCCTGACTTTGTCCTTTGCATTCAATCTCTTCATAGTTAAACCTCAGTTTTCCCAAAGAGACTCTGATGTCCACCCTATCACCCCTCTGCCTAGTCCTGACTCCTGGAACCCATTCTTGGCCAGGTCACTAAGCTGTTACTCTGACCGTGCCTTACTCTGCCCTTGTATACTTCTCCACTCTGAGCATGTGTCTGTGAATAAGGGGACAGAGGAAAGGACCTGGGGTCAGGGGGACACTGATGGAGGATCTGACATGGGCCTGATATCAGCTGCGAAGGCTCTGCTGCCTCTACATGCTGTGCAAGAGAAAAGGAAGAACTGCTTCAGCTGCCTGGAACCTTCTGTGTGTCCCCTGCACAGCCACCTCCAGCACAGTGTGGTGGCTGAGAACGTGGGCTCTGGAGTCAGGTTGCCTCAGTCTGAATCCTAACTCTATGACCTACTGGTGTGACCTTGGGCCTCAATGCCTTCATCTATGAAATGGGAACAATTTGTAGAGGGTTGTTGTGAGGATTTCAAAGGCAATTTATTTAACACACATGGGACAATGCCCGGTGCCTAGTAAATGGTATGCAATTACTTGCTTTTATGGTTATTTTATTTCCTGATTTGTAGGAATCCATATTTCCCAGTTTGTCTCAGGCTGTCTCATTTATGCCTTTTGTTTAATTATTAGGAGTATCCCTCTCCCCCTTCACTCTCAACAGTGATCCACGGTTACTCAATAAATCAGCACCTTCTAGGATTCTGAACGACAAGGTCATTTTTATGTCAGCTCCATTCCTTGCCTCAGTATCTAGAAATGTTTCCTGCTTAAAGGCAGAAGAAGGCCTAGCCTGAGGTTACTGGTTTGGGGTATCCTTGCTGAATCCTTACTTCTGCCTCCACGCTTGGGGTTCTTTTTCATGACTACAGCCTGGGAAATGCATGGCCTCCCTTCTTAGTCATCACTACTGCAGAATGCCCTCAAACTAGTCCTCTTCTGCACAGCAAAAACCACTTTATTATCAGTTGTGAGGGATTATAAAGGCACAAACTCTATACAAGGTGGGGATTACATCGACACAGGCCAGTTTAACAAATAAATCTTCCCAATTATACTAGGAGACACTCAGCTGAAATCCATTCTCTTCCCAGAGCAGGCTCCTTTGACTAGTTCCTCAAAAACCTCGTGCCCTCATCCACTTCCACTCTGCTCTTACTCTCAGTTGAGGCTCTGCCCAATGAGCTATACACTCTACATTTGTCTCATCTAATTCTTCCCTTCCTTCCTTCCTTCCTTCCTTCCTTCCTTCCTTCCTTCCATTCTAAACCCAATGGGCGTGCAGCCACTGGAGATTTTAAACAAGATGGTGAAAAAATCTGATTTATATTTTTAAATGTTCAGTCTGGTTGCTGTGTGGAGAATACATGATAGTGGACAAGAGATGACTACAGAGACCAGTTAGGGGGTTGCTGAAGTAGTCCTGATGAGAGATCCAGCGCTGAACCCTAGACTAAAATGAGAAATGAACTGAACTTTCCCGGGACATCCACTGTTTCCATTCAGGTTTTTGGTTACAAGCAACAAAAACCAATTTTTAATTACTTGAGCAAAAAGTGAATTTGTTGGAAGGAATGAGAAGAGGGTATCTAAAAACCAGCCTGGAAAAACACAAAGGGGTCTCAAAAGCAGGAACTATTTAACAGCTGTGAAAGGTCCCCATAAGTGAGAATGAACTATGAACATTAAAAAAAAAAAAAAATCCTGTATCTCTCTACTTAAGATTCCTGAGTCCAGCTGGCTGAGCTTTTTGCCCATGAGCCCAGAGTTGGCGAAAGGGGAACACAGCAACTTGCCTTAAAGTCTCAGCAAGACGGCACACAAATATGGGAGATGTAATTACCCCATAAGAAATTAGAGTTCTGTTACCAAAAGGGAGAAGGGACATTGCATGGCCCAAATACAACAAAAAAAACTCCAAGATGCTTTTTCTGGTGTTCAGTTTCTATTCAAGGGGAAACTTTTTTTCTACCTTTAATTGTTCTCTCACCATTAGGTTTAGTTTCCCCTTAGAAAGAAGACATTTATGGAGCTAGAAAAACATGTCTTGCTTATCCACTTCCCCTCTGCACACTGCGAGAACAATTTCCCTAGAAATACTGCTTTGATCAGGAAAGTTAGAATCCTGTAATCTGGAAGTCAAGGTCTTCCTATAACCCTTCTCACCTTCCTCTCACTCCTCATATATGATCAGGGCTTTATACTGGCCACAAATTCTGCTTTTCTGTTTCCCAAATACAGCAAACATGGCCATTCTCCCCCTGGGATTCTGCGCATGGTTTTTCTCCCACCTGTAGCTCATTCAGATCTTCCTAAACTGTTGTTGAGTACCTCTATGTCCAAGGTACTGTGCTAAGCACAGAATAACCAGCCGTGAACTCTAAAGCAGTGTTTCTCAAATTTTAATCTACATGCAAACCACCTGGGGATCTTGTTAACATTAACTCTTATTCCCTATGTCTGGGGGGTGGGGGAGGACTGATGGCATTTCTAACAAGCTCCCAGGTTTTGCTGATGCTTCAGGTCTGTTGTCCATGCTTTGAGTAGCAATTCTTTAAAGTATATGTACTTGATGATAACACCTTCATTCAATAATAACTACAATTTGTATGGTGTTTTGAATTTTAAAAAGTGGTTTTCAAACTATCTCATTTGACTCTTAGAACAGCACAGTAGAGTTGGCACAGTATAATTATATCCATTAAAAAACCATTTTATCTTTCTGTCTACACATACACACAAACACACACATTTGTATATACATGGTTTCTCTGAACCATTTTAGGTATGTTTCAGACATCATGACAATTTATCCCAAAATACTCAAACATGCATCTCTTGAGGGAAAGATAATCTCCTACTTAATCTCAGTACCATTGTCATACAAAAAAAATTTACTATGGACATATTAATAGCTAGATATAGTCCATACTCAGATTTCCCGCATTGTCCCTCAAATGTCCTTGACAGTAGATTCAGTATCTAATCAAGGATTATATATTACATTTGGTCATTGTACGTTTTAATCTCCCAATCCATTTTAATCTTTTAAGATAATGACATTTTTGAAGATTTCAGGAAAGTTGACATGCAGAATGTTCCATAATATAGGCTCACCTGATTATTTCCTCATGAATAGACTCAGTTTAACATGTTTGGCAAAAATGTCATATACACAATGCTCGATACTGCCCATTGCATCATACCAGGGAACTCATGTCAGTCTGTTTCATTATCAGTGAGGCTAAGCTTTAATCACTTGGTTACAGTGGTGCCCACAGAATTTTCTATTGCAGATATTTTTATCTTTTGTGATTAATAAGTAATATGTTGGGTGAAACTTTTGGATACTTTTCTCCATCAGGTTTTACCCATTTTTTAACTTTTTATTTTTAAATAATTATAGATACACAGGAGGCTACAAAAGAAAAAAGGTACAGGGAGGTCCTGTTCCCCCTTCATGCCACCTCCCCCAGTGTTGGAATCATACATAAATCTAGTACACTGTAAAAACCAGGAACTTGGCATTGGTACAATCCACAGAACTTATTCAGATTTCACCAGTTCTATAAGCACTCATTTGGGTGCATGTGTGTATATAGTTCTATGCAGTTTTTTTTTAACATGTGCAGCTTCATGTAATCACCAGCACAATCAAGATACATAACTGTTCTATCACCACAGGTTTCCTTGGGCTGCTCCTTTGTAGCCACACACCCCTCCAAATCCCTAAGCCTTGGAAACCATTAATCTGTCCTCCATCACTATCACTTTGTTATTTCAAGAATATTACATAAATGGAAACATTCAGTATGTAACCTTTTGGGATTAGCTATTTTTTACTCAGTATAATTCCCTTGATGTCCATCCAAGTCATTGTGTATATCAATAGTTTCTTCCTTTTTATTGCTGAGTAGTATTCCTTGGCATGAATGTATCACCACCTAATCATTTTTAATATGCATTGACAATCCTCCTTAGACAATTATTACCTTGAAGTTTGCAAAATGAAGATATATCTAATGACATCATTCATTCACTACGTTTTTAATATGAAAAAATTGAGGCTTAAGGTTGTAAAGTTCCTTCATTACATAATTGTCAAGGACTGGATTCAAAATTTAAACTCATGGTTTCCAATCGCAAATCTGGTAGTTTTTCTAGTCTACCATCTTCACTAAGCAATTATTAGGTATCACCCTATGCTAGGTAAGAGACGGTAAAAGGAAAAGCCATAATCTATCTTCTATCCAGAGTTTATTCAAATATAGTAGTTGTATGAACAAGGTTTTCCAAATTTGGTGAAAACTACAAACCCACAAATGCAAATAGATACGCAAGATGAAATCCAAGTTGAAGAACCTTAAAGAAAATCACACCAAGTCAATCAAATTGCTGAAAACCAGAAGTAAAGAGAAAAATTTAAGAACTGCGAGAGATAAAAGGTACATTTTATAGAGAGGAAACAAAGATCAACAGATTTCTCATCAGAAACCATACAAGCTAGAAGAAAATGCAGGAACATCTTTACAGAACTGAAAGAAAAAAAACAAAAAAAACAAACCAATGAACCTAGACAACTATACCCAATGAAAATATCTTATAAAAATGATTATTTTATGCATCTGGTCAACATGAAGTAACAGGAAGTGGGTTAACATTTCACCTAAAAAAGAAATACATATAATATCTGTGTGTGTGTGTGTGTGTGTGTGTGTGTGTGTGTTTATTAAACAAAGGCACTCAATACATTGAACATCAGGCAAAGAAAGACAGTGATATCTGAGAGATGGGAAATAAATGAGTTGAGTCCTAAAATTACCCCCAGGTTACTGCCTGGAGAAAATATCCAGGCCACAGTGCAAGGAGGGGGAATCCAAAGACTGGTGGCCTTTGTGAGTTGAGATGACCAAGCTGTGCTCAGGAAAGCCAAAGTGACTAGTTTCCACGGTAGATCACTGGAAAGGAGAGAGTAGCATGGAGAAAGAACACTGCCCTTGGGTGTTTGTGTTTGGTTGAGTATTCACTAGTGCATACATGTGATAAAAGTACCCACAGCCAGAGAAAGAACCACCTGGAAGGATTAAGGTAAACAGTACTTAGAGCTCACCCAGGCCTGGGAGTAATGCCTATTTCTAATGGCCAGAGTAGAGAACCTTGTAAATTATGAGGCATCAGTCAGAGTACTGAGAAGAGTTTTGCCTGAGTACTGGGGAAATATTTAAGTGTGAGACCTTAAAAGACAAACCGTTTCCAAGTAATTGTACCTAATTTCAGAACAAAGCTCAAGAATATTTATAGGACTAAAAAGATAGCCACTGTTTTAGTTTCCTAGGCTTCTTAAGCAAATACCCTGAAGGGGTAATTTATTAGCTTATGGTTTTGAGGCTAAAAGAAAGTCCAAATCAAGGTGTCATCAAAGCGATGCTTTCTCCCCAAAGACTGTGGCATTCTGGGGCTGGCTGCCAGTGATCCTGGGGTCCTTAGCTTGTCACATGACAAAGCATATGGTGGCATCTCCTGGTCTCTCCCTTCTCTTTCAGGTTCAGCTTCTTGCCTCTAGTGGCTTTCTTTCTTTCTGTCTGAATTTTATTCTCTTACAAAGGTAAGAGTAGCATTCAGACCCATCCTGACTGAGATGGACCACACCTTAACTGAAGTAGCCTCAGCAAAAGGTCCTACTTACAATGGTTTCATACCCACAGGAATGGATTAGATTTAAGAACGTGTTTTTCTGGGGTACATACAGCTTCAAAACCCCACCACAGCCAACACCAAATAATGTAAAATTTAAAAAATCTGGTATCCAAATTAAATTATCATGTAATCAAAGAAGCAGGAAATTACAGCCCATAATGAGAAAAAAAAATGGAAGGAAGGAAATGGAAATGTAATGTTTAAAATTCTTATACTATAAATGAAATTGTATAATTTTACTTGAGGATAGCTTGTGATTAAATGTGGTTACTGTAAAACCTAAAGCAATGACTAAAAATAATTACAACAAACAGGTAGAGCTAATAAGCCATATTGGAAATGAAATGGAATCATAAAATACTCAAATATTCCAAAAGATGGCAAGAAAAGAGAAAATGAACAAATAACATGTGCAATAAATAGGGGGGGGAAAGCAAGATATTAGATTTCAACTCTACTATATGGCCATGACATTATACATAAAACATCTGTATATTTCAAATAAAAACAGAGATTGTCAGATTAGATTTAAGGAAAAACAGGACCCAATTATATGCTGTCTATGAGATACCACTTTAAACATAAAGACACAGATAGGTCAAAAGCAAAAAGATGGAAAGAGATATATAAAGCTAACACTAAACTTAAGAAAGATGAGGTGGCTATTTTAAAATCACACAATGTAAACTTCAGAATGATGAATATTTTCATAGGTAAAGGGACAAAACTTAATAACAAATGGGTCAAATCATCAAGTAAAAATAGAAAACCTAAATATGTATGTATCTAATAATAGAGTTTCAAAATATGTGACTCAAAAGCTGATAGAACTGAAAGGAGAAATAGAAAAACCCACAATCAAAGTTGGAGATTTTAACACCCCTCTCTCAGTAATTGACAGTACAAGTTAGACAGAGAAATAAGTAAAGATGTAGAAGAACTAAAAAACATGTCAAAAAACATAACCCATTTGACATTTACAGAACATCCTCACCAGTTACAGAAGAATACGCAATCTTTTCATGTACACATGGAACATTCAACAAGATAGACCATATTCTAGGCCATAATTAAGTCTCAATAAATTTAAAATGTTGAAAACATACCAAGTTAACTCTCTCACCACAGCAAGTTAAATTAGAAATCAATTAAAGAAAGATACCTGGAAAATTTCCAAATTTTTGAAACAATACCATATTTGCAAATGACTCATAGGCCAAAGAAGAAATCACAAGGGAAATTAGAAATAATTTTGACCTAAGTAAAAATTAAAACTCATGGTGTCAAAATCTATATGCTATAAGGGGTCACTACCATGGACACCAAAGAAATTTTAAAAATCAGAGGACATTATGAACAACTGTACACCAACAAACAAGACAACTCAGATGAAATGGACAATTTCCAAGAAATACATGAACAACCTACACTGACTCAAGAAGAAATAGAAGACCTCAACAAATGAATCACAAGTAAAGAGATTCAGTAAGTCATCAAAACCCTTCCTACAAACGAAAGCTCAGGGCCAGACGGCTTCACAGGGGAATTTTACCAAACATTCCAAAAAGAACACACACCATTCCTGCTCAAACTCTTCCAAAAATTAAAGAAAAAGGAACACTACCTAACTCATTCTATGAAGCTAATATCACTGTAATACCAAAACCTGATAAACATACTACAAAAATGGAAAACTACAGGCCAATCTTCCTAATGAATATAGAAGCAAAAATTCTCAACAAAATACTTGCAAATTGAATCCAATGGCACACAAAAGAATTATACACCACATCCAAGTAGGGTTCATTCTGGGTATGCAGGATGTTTCAACAGAAGAAAATCAATCAACATAATACAACACATTAACATTTTGAAAGGAAAAAAATCACATGATAATCTCAGTTGACACTGAAAAGGTATTCAAAAAAATTCAGGACCCTTTCCTGATAAAAACACTTCAACAGGTAGGAATCAAAGGAAAGTTCCTCAATATGACAAAGGGTATATATGAAAAACCCACAGCTAACATCGTACTCAACAGTGAGAGACTGAAAGCCTTCCCCCCTAAGATCAGGAACAAGACAAGGATGCCCACTGTCACCATATTCAACATTGTGCTAGAAGCTCTAGATAGAGCAATCAGGCAAGAAAAATAAATAAAAGGCATCCAAATCAGAAAGGAAGAAGTAAAACTCTCATTATTTGCAGATGACGTGATCCTATAGCTGGAAAATCCCAAGAAATCTACAACAAACCTACCTGAGCTAATAAATTCAGCAAAGTGGCAGGATACAAGATTAATGTGCAAAAATCAGTGGTGTTTCTATACACTAGCAATGACCTAACTGAGGAGGCAATTAAGAAAAAAAATGCCATTCACAATAGTAACTAAAAGAATCAAGTATCTAGGAATAAAGGAACCATACACAGAAAACTATAAAACATTGCTAAAAGAAATCAAAGAAGACCTAAATAGGTGGAAAGACATTTCATGATCATCGGTAGGAAGGCTAAATATCGTTACGATATCAGTTCTACCCAAATTGATTTACAGATTCAATGCAATACCAATCAAAATTCCAACAACCTACTTCACAGGCTTGGCAAAAGCAGGTTATCAAATTCATTTGGAAGGGAAATGTGTCTCAAATAGCCAAAAACATCCTAAAAAAGAAGAACAAAGTGGGAGGACTTCCACTTACTGACTTGAAAGCTTATAAAACCACAGTGGTCAAAATAGCATAGTATTGGCACAAAGACAGACATATTGATGAACGGAATTGTATTGAGAGTTTGGAAGGACCCTCAGATCTATGGTCAATTGATTTTTGACAAGGGCCCCAAAATGTCTGAACTGGGACAGAATAGTCTCTACAATAAATGGGGCTAGAAGAACTGGATATCCACATCCAAAGGAATGAAAGGGGATCCCTGCCTCATACCCTATACAAAAATTAACTCAAAGTGGATCAAAGACCTAAATATAAGAGCCAAGACCATGAAACTCCTAGAAGAAAATATACGGAGCCATCTTCAAGACCTAATGAAAGGAGGTAGCTTCTTAGACCTTACACCCAAAGCATAAGCAATGAAAGAAAAAACAGATAAATGGGAACTCCTCAAGACTGAACACTTCTGTGCCTCAAAGGACTTTGTAAAAAAGGCAAAGATGCAGCCAACTCAATGGGAGAGAATATTTGGAAACCATATATATGATAAGGGTTTGATATCCAGTATTTATAAAGAAATTCTATAGCTCAACAACAAAAGGAAAAACAGCCCAATTATAAAATGGGCAAAAGATATGAAAAGACATTTTTCTGAAGAGGAAATACAAATGGCTAAAAAGCACATGAAAAGATGTTCATCTTCATCAGCTATTAGGGAAATGCAAATCAAAACCACAATTAGATATCATCTCATACCTATAAGAATGGCCACTATTAAACAAACCGGAAACTACAATGTTACAGAGGAAGTGGAGAAATAGGAACACTTATTCACTGCTGGTGGGAATGTAAAATGGTACAGCCACTGTGGAAGAGAGTTTGGCGGTTCTTCAGAAAACTAAATATTGAGTTGCCCTGTGACCCGGCAATTCCGCTATTTGGTATATACCAGAAGATCTGAAAGCTGTGACATGAACAGACATTTGCACACCAATGTTCATAGCGGCATTATTCACAATTGGCAAAAGATGGAAACAACCCCAGTGTCCATCAACAGATAAGTGGATAAACAAAATGTGGTATATACATATGATGGAATATTACGCAGCGGTAAGAAGGAATAAGGTCCTGAAGCATGTGACAACATAGATGAAGCTTGAGGACATAATCCTGAGTGAAATAAGCCAGACACATAAGGACAGATGTTGCATGATTTCAGTAATATGAGCCACCTAGAAAATGTAAACTCAGAGTTTTAAAATGTAGAATTTAGGGGACCTAGAAATAGATAGAAGCTAGGGGTAGTGGTTACCTAATACGTGCAGAATTGTTAAGGAGGGTGAACTTCAATGTTTGGGAATGGGTAGAGGTGATGGTAGATTGTTATTGAGAATATAAATAATAGTATTACAGGAGAATTTGGTTGAAAGGGGTTGTTCAAAGTCATGTATCTTACCGATTAACACTACAAATATAAATAAGTTCTTACACGAACTACTACAAGTGTATGACACTTGTACAAAGAGTTTATAATAGAGTGGTATATGGGGAAAAATTAGTTTCTAATTTATTAGAACAGCCAGAAGGAAATATCTGAAATTGTTGAACTGTAATCCAGTAGCCTTGATCTTGGATAATGATTGTATAGCTATTTTATCTTGTGACCATATGACTGTAAAAACCTTGTGTCTGATACCCCCTTTATACAGAATATGATTAGATGGGTAATAAAATAAAGACATGCATGGAAAAAAATAAAAATGAAAAATGAAAAATAATATAAAGCTAAAATAACTTGAACAATATAGTGCTAATGCATTAAATAGACTGATAAATTTATGGCACAGACTAGAAAGTCCAGAATAGGCCTAACTATTAGTGAAAACTTAGTAGAAATGACTGAATATACAAATAAAATAATACAAATGAACAATAATAAAACTCTGATCCCCTGTCTGCAACAATCAGTACACGAGCTGACCACTATTTCCACTATTTCCATCCCAGGAAGTCAAACCATGATCGTTGCAGCAGTCAACCCAAAATAGCCAGGACTTAATAACTTGACAGCTTCACTAATTTTTGCTCCCGCTTCAAATTAGGACCTACAGGAGAAAGCTAAATATGCCCACCTAACAAATCATATAGGATGTCCTGCTTCTGGTTAACCCATCTCCAGCCTCCCGATGCCCACAGGAAGACACTAGAAGTCTTCCTTTTTATCCACTATAAAGCTTTCCCACTCCCCTTTTTCTATTGTAGTCTGCCAAATGCAAGTGATGGTGGCCGACTTCCCTTGCTATAGCAAGCTCTGAATAAATAGCCTCTATTCTAAAAAAAAAAAAAAAAAAAAAAATTTATATGCCATAGCTACAACAGTAGTCAGGCAGATTTTGTAGCATTATAAATTGTATATTAAGGAACATAGACTTGCTTATATTAGAAAAGAATAATCTGAAATAAATGATCTAAGCTTCACCCCCAAAAACCTAGAAAAAGAAGAAAAAATTAATCATAAGCTTTTCACAAGGAAGGTAACAATAAAGATAAGAGCAGAAATTGATGAAATAGAAAACAGAAAAACAATATAGAAAATCAGGAAAACCAAAAGCTAATTCTTTTAGAAGATAATACAATTGATAAATCTCTGGACTGATCAAGAAAAAGAGAGATACAAATGACCAACATCAAGAATATCACTGCATAATTAGGGCACTAAAAGCATAACCAGGGAATATGATGGATAATTAGATGCCAATAAATTTAAAAACTTAGATGAAATGTCCAAATTCCTTGAATGACACAAACTACAAAAGCTCAAACAAAAAGAAATAAACAAATTAGCCCTATGTCTACTGAAGAAATTTAATTCATAATTAAAAATCTTTCTTAAAGGAAATTCCAGGCACAGATAACTTCACTAATGAATTCCACCAAGCATTTAAAGAAGAAATAAAACAAATGTACATAAATTCTTCCAGAAAGGAGAAAGGGAGAAAATACTGATAGCAAATTTTCCAAATAGCAAAATCAAAGACTTTACAACAAAAGAAAACTATAGACTAATATTCCCCATTAATATAGCCACAAATCCTAAAATAAAATTTTAGCATTTAAATACAGCAATGTGTAGAAATGACAATGCACCATGACCAAGTGCTTTTTATGCCAGAATTGCAAGGGTGGTTTACATTTGAAAATCAATCAATGTAACTTAACATATTAAGAGGTTAAAATGAAAAATTAGATTATCTCTATATGTTCTAGTTTGCTAATGCTGCAGAATGCAAAACACCAGAGATGGATAAGCTTTTATAAAACGGGGGTTTATTTCACTACACAATTACAGTCTTAAGGCCACAAAGCGTCCAAGGTAACACATCAGCAATCGGGTACCCTCACCGGAGGATGGCCAATGGCCTCCGGAAAACCTCTGTTAGCTAGGAAGGCAGCTGGCATCTGCTCCAAAGCTCCGGCCTCAAAATGGCTTTCTCCCAGGACGTTCCTCTCTAGCAAGCTTGCTCCTCTTCAAAACATCACTCCCAGCTGCACTCCGTTTCCTCTTTGAGTCAGCTCATTTATATAGCTCCACTGATCAAGGCCCACCCCGAATGGGTGGGGCCACGCCTCCATGGGAACATCTCATCAAAATTATCACCAACAGCTGGGTGGGGCACACTCCAAGCAAATCCAACCAGCACCAAAACTTCTGCCCCACACAAGACCACAAAGATAATGGCATTTGGGGGACACAATACACTCAAACCAGCACACTATAGAAGCTGAAAAAGCATTTGAAAAAAATGAAGCACCTTTGCAATAAAACAAACAACTTTCAGCAAAGTAGGAACAGAAAGGCACTTCCTAAACCTGATAAGAGTATCTACAAAAAAACTATAGAGAGGTGGGGCAAGATGTCAGAGTGGTGAGGTGTAGAATTTAGTCTCTCCTCTAGGGCAGCTGGTAATTACCCAGAAACTGTATGAAACAGTGTTTTCGGGGTGTCCAGGGACCAGTCACACACTACACAAGTTTGGAACCAGTGGAAAAGCTGAGACTGCAGTGAAATTTCTAAGTTCCCCTGACCAGGGGTCTGGCACCCCTCCCCACCCAGACCCCATGAACTGCCTTGCAACTGGTTCCCTGAAAGGGAAAAACAAACAAAAAACAAAAAACAACAACAACAAAAAAAACAAAACCAATCTGCTGGGAGCACGAAGGGGGGCTCAACCCAGCCTCAAATGCAGAATTAATTAACAAATTAATTAATTAATTTTTGGAGCTGGGGGTGCTAGAGAAGGGCTGGGCTCTTGGAAGGGGGGGCACATAAAAGCAGACACCCATTTACCTGGCTCCAAAAACTTTTTTTTTCTTGCCTACATTTTGTCCCTTCTCCTTTCTTACTGACCCCTTATCTTTTTACAATTCAATAGCCCCCTGGCAAGGCGGAATCAAAGCTGTTGGAGAGTAATTACCCAGATAATAGCACAAAGCCCTTCTTTAAAAACTTTATTCAGACACTGACAAAACTTCCAGGCCAGGGAAAGTCTTTAAAAAGGAATCTCTTTTTTTTTTTTAAATTTAAAAGTAACATATATGGTTATTTCCTATCAGATAGTCCAAGTTGAAGGTCTAGATTAGTCTTGGGGTGAGACAGAGTACTCAGAACTTCTTTGAATTTCAGATTCACTTCTGAAGAAAGTCTCCATCCCAGTCTTTAATTGGCAAATCAGGCTGACCAAGGAATTAAGCTGGACTTGCCCTGAAGAGGAGAAGGGAGAAGGGAATAGTGCTGCTGGTAGACAGCTAGAGTTCCTAGGACTGGCAGAGTGGAAGGAGGTCCAGCTCAATTCCGCAGCCCTCCTTCTGGAAGCTCAGACACCAGGGGCTAGAATTCAGATTCCAGCTTCAGTCAGCCATGCCCTCAACAGGCTCAGAGCCTGCAGAGAATTAAAGGCACCACACCTTACACTGGTGGGGTGACTGCGGGCTGGAAAGTGCTACCTGTTGGACAGGATAGGAAAAGCACTGAGTCTAGAGGCCTCACAGGAGGTTCTCATTCTCAGGGAAACTTCATATCCTTTTCATGAGACCTGGGCCTCTCTAGACTGGGAAAACGTGACTGGGGTGGACCATATCTGAGGAGACCCTCTCACAAAAAGGCTAAATAGAGGCAGGGCAAGAAACAGAAAAACAAGAGGTGAAAAATTCTGATCAACTAAATAGAACCTAACTAAGTTAGAGGGCTACAATAAGTTGAGCTGAACAACAAAAGTTAGAGAACAAAGCCAATCAACAAGAAAACCTTATGTAAAAGACTAAAAATGAGCTCCAGAATAAACTAATCAAGAAAATCAGATGCCTAGACAACTTAAGATAATGAGCCATACTAGGAAACATGAAAATATGGACCAGCCAAAGGAACAAACTAATAGTTCAACCAAGATACAGAAGCAGAGGCAACTAATGCTAAATGAATTTAATGAACTGAAAGAAAAACTAATTAAACATGTTCAAACAAAACTCCTAAATCAATTCAATGAGCTGAGGGAAGATATGGCAAAAGAGATGAAGGATATAAAGAAGACACTGGATGACCATAAAGAAGAATTCATAAATTTGAAAAACAAATGGCAGAACTTATGGGAATGAAGGGCACAAGGGAGGAGATGAAAAACACAATGGAGGGATACAACAGTAGATTTGAATAGTCAGAAGGAAGGATCAGTGAATTGGAAGACAAGACATTTGAATTCATACACACAAAAGAACAGATGGTGAAAAAAATGCAAAAATACGAGCAGGGTCTTAGGGAGCTGAGTGACAATACGAAGCATACAAATATACGTGTTATGGGTATCCCAGAAGGAAAAGAGAGGGGAAAATGGGCAGAAAGAATAATAGAAGAAATATTCACTGAAAACTTCCCAACCCTTAAGAAAGAAAGAAAATTACAGATTCAAGAAATACAGCATAACTGCAAACAGAATAGATCCCAATAAACCTACTCTAAGACACTTATTGATCAGATTGTCCAATGTCAAAGACAAAGAGAGAATTCTGAAAGAAACAAGAGAAAAGCAATCCATCACATACAAGGGAAGCTTGATAAGACTATGTACAGATTTCTCTGCAGACACCAAGGAGGTGAGAAGACAGTGGTATGGTATATTTAAGATACTGAAATAGAAAAACTGCCAACCAAGAATTCTATATCTGGCAAAAATGTCCCTCAAAAATGAGGGAGAGATTAAAATATTTTCAGACAAAAAGACACTGAGAGTGTTTGTGAATAAGAGACCAGCCCTGCAAGAAATAATAAAGGGAGTGCTACAGGCTGATAGGAAGACACAAGAGAGAGAGTTGAAGAAGAGGTAGAAATGAAGATTATCAGGAAGGATAAAAGGAGAGAGAGAGAAAAATAAGATGTGACATATAAAATCCAAAAGATAAATAGTAGAAAAAAGTACTGCCCTTAGAGTAATAACACTAAATATTAAAGGGTTAAGTACTGCCCTTAGAGTAATAACACTAAATATTAAAGGGTTAAACTCCCCAATAAAAAGACACAGACTGGCAGAATGGATTTAAAAACAGGACCCATCTATATGCTGTCTACAAGAAACTCACTTTAGACACAAGGACAAATATAGGTTGTAAGTGAAAGGTTGGAAAAAGATATTTCATGCAAGCAATAACCAGAAAAAAGCAGGAGTATCTATAATAAGAACAGACAAATTAGACTTCAAAAGTAAAACAATTAAGAGACAAAAAAGGACACTATGCATTAATAAAAGGGTCAATTCATCAAGAAAACATAACAATTATAAATATTTATGCACCAAGCCAGAGGGCCCCAAAATTCATGAGGCAAACACTGGGAACACTGAAAGGAGAAGTAGGCACCTCTACGATAATAGTTGGAGACTTCAATACACTTCTCTCATCAATGGATAGAACATCTAGACAGAGGATCAATAAAGAAACAGAGATGTTAAATTGTACGATCAATGAACTAGACTTGATAGAGATTTACAGAACACTCCACTCCACAACAGCTGGATACACTTTTTTCTCCATTGCTGATGGAACACTCTCCAGGATATACCACATATTGGGTCACAAGCAAGTCTCAACAAATTTAAAAATATTGATATAATAAAAAACACTTTCTCGCACCATAATGGAATGAAGTTGGAAATAAATAACAGGGAGAAGGTTGTACAATTAACAAACATATGGAGGCTAAACAACACACTCTTAGAAAACCAGTGCATAAAAGAAGAAATTACAAGAGAAATTAGTAAATACCTCGAGGAAAATGACAATGAAAACACAACAAATAAAACTTATGGGATGCAGCAAAGGCAGTGCTGAGGGGGAAATTTATTGCCCTAAATGCCTAAAATAAAAGAGAAGAGAGAACAAAAATTGAGGAACTAACTGTTCACCCGAAAGAACTAGAGAAAGAACAGCAAACTAACACCAAAGCAAACAGCAGGAGAGAAATAACAAAGATTAGAGCAGATATAAATGAAATTGAGACCAGGCAAACATTAGAGAGAATCAACAAAATAAGTAGTTCATTCAAGAAAATCAACAAAACTGATGGACTGCTAGCTAGGCTAACAAAAAGAAAAACAAGAGTGGATGTAAATAAATACAATCAGAAATGGGGACAGAGACATAACTAATGATCCTGCAGAAATAAAGGAGATAATGAGAAGATACTATGAACAACTATATGCTAATAAACTAGTCAACTTAGATGAAATGGGTAACTTCCTAGAAAAGCATAAAGAACCAACATTGATTCAGGAAGAAATAGATGACCTCAACAAACCAATAACAAGTGAAGAGACTGAGTCAATCATCAAAAAGCTCCCCAAAAAGAAAAGCTCAGGACCAGATGGTGTCACATGTGAATTCTACCAGCATTCAAGAAAGAATTAGTACCAATCCTGCTCAAACCACCCCCCCCCAAAAAAAAATGAAGAGGAGGGAAAACTACCCAACTCATTCTATGAAGCCAACATCACCCTAATACCCAAAACAGATAAAGACACTACAAAAAAAAAAAAAAAAAAAAAAGAAGAAGAAGAAGAAGAAAATTATAGACCAATCTCTTTAGTGGATATAGATGCAAAAATCCTCAACAAAATACTTGCAAATCAAATCCAGCAGCTATTAAAATAATTATAAAGCATGACCAGGTGGGATTTATTCCATGTATGCAAGGCTGGTTTAACACAAGAAAATCAGTTAATGTAATACACCACATTAATAAATCAAAGCAGAAGAACCATATGATCATCTCAATCAATGCAGAAAAGGCATTTAACAAAATTCAACATCCTTTCTTGATGAAAACACTTCAAAGGATAGGAATAGAAGGGAGCTTTCTCAATATGATAAAGGCAATATATGAGAAACCCACAGCTGACATCATACTGAATGGGGAAAGACTGAAAACTTAAACCTCTAACATCACAAAAAAGACAGGGATGCCCACTGTCACCACTGTTATTCAACATTGTGCTGGAAGTGCTAGCTAGAGCAATCAGGCAAGAAAAAGAAATAAAAGGCATCCAAATTGGAGAGGAAGAAATAAAGCTTTCACTGTTTGCAGATGCCATGATTCTATATGTAGAAAATCCAGAAAAATCTACAGCAAAGCCACTAGAACTAGTCATTGAATACAGCAATGTAGTATGCTACAAGATCAACATGGAAAAATCTGTAGTGTTGCTATATACAAGAGAAAGAAATCAAGAAAAAATTCCATTTACAATAGCAACCAACATAATATTTAGGAAAAACAATCAAGGACACAAAGGGAATTTACACAGAAAACTACAAGAAACTGCTAAAAGCAATTGAACAGGACCAAAAAACAATGGAAGAACATACCATGTTCATGGATTGGAAGACTACATATAGTTAAGAAGTCAATTCTACCTAAACTGATTTATAGATTCCATTGAATACCAATTAAAATCCCAACAACTTATTTTACAGAAATAGAAAAACCAATAACCAAATTTATTTGGGAGGGCAATGTGCCCTGAAGTGCCAAAAATATCTTCAGAAAGAGGAACAAAGTTGGAGGTATCACAGTACCTGACTTTGACACATATTACAAAGCTACAGTGGTCAAAACAGAATGGAACTAGCATAAAGATAGATATACCAACCAATGGAATCGAATTGCATGTTCAGAAATAGACCGTTGCATCTACGGACAACTGATCTTTGATAAGGCAGTGAAGCCAAAGCAACTGGGACAGAGCAGCCTCTTCAATAAATGGTGTTTGGAGAACTAGATACCCTTTTCCAAAGGAATGAAAAAGGACTCCTGTCTCACATCCTATACAAAAATTAACTCAAAATGTATCAAAGACATAAACACTAGCACTAAAACCATAAGACTCTCAGAAGAAAATGTATGGCAATGTCTTAAAGATCTTGTGATAGGAGGTGGTTTTCTAGAGCTCACTTCCAAGGCATGAGCAACCAAAGAACAAATAGACAAATGGGATCTCCTCAAAAGTAAACACTTTTGTATAGCAAAGGACTATGCCAGAAAAGTAAAACAGCAGCCTACGCAACGGGAGATGATATTTGAAACCACATATCAGATAAGGGTTTAATATCCTGAACATATAAAAGGATCCTAAAACTCAACAACAGAAACACAAACAATTCAATTAAAAAATGGGCAAAAGACATGGACAGACATTTTTCTGAAGAGGAAATGGCTCAAAAACTTATGAAAAAACACTCAATTTCACTGGCTAGTAGGGAAATGCAATGAGATATCATCTCACACCTACCAGAATGGCCATTATCCAAAAAACAGAAAATTACAGGTGCTGGTGAGGATGTGGCGAAAGAGGCACACTTATTCATTGCTGGTGGGAATGAAGAATGGTGCAACCACTTTGGAAGACAGAGCAGAGGTTCCTCAGGAGGCCAAGTGTAGATTTGCCATATGACCCAGCTATTCTATTGCTAGGTATATACACAGAGGAACTGAAAGTTAAGACAAGAACGCACATTTGTAAACCAACGTTTATCGCAGCATTATTCACGATTGCCAAGAGATGGAAACAGCCCAAATGTCCATCAATGGACGAATGGATAAACAAACTGTGGTATATACACATGATGGAATATTACACAGCTGTAAGACAGAACAAAGACAAGGAACAAACAATAACGTGGATGAACATTGAGGACATTATGTTGAGTGAAGTTAGCCAGAAACAAAAGGACAAATAATGTATGGTCTCACTAATATGAACTAACATTAATAAGCAAATTTTGAGAGTTAAAAGTTGGTAACACAGGCTATCAGGAGATAGAAAGAGGGTCGAGATTGGGCATTTGATACTGAAGGACTACAGAATGTTCAGCAAGATGGACTGCATACATCCAGAAATAGATAGCATAATACTGCATGATGGTAGCACAATATTTTAAGTACACTGAATAAAGATGTCTGTGAGTAAAGCTGAAAGAGGTGACAGAGGGGAATGTATGACACCAGAGGTAAAGATAGATGATAAAGACTGGGGCTTTATAACTTGGCAAAACCTGGAGTTGCCAATGACTGTTACCAAATGTTCAAATATAAAAATGTTTTTACATGTGGCAGAACAAATGAATGTCAATCATGCAGAGTGTTGAAAAAAGGATGGTATTTGGGAAAAAACATAACCAAAGCAAACTGGAGTCTATGGTCAACAGTATGCTTCCTTTAAATGTAACAAAGGCAATATACCAAAGCTAAATGTGTATGAGAGGGGGATATAAGGGAGGGATATGGGATTCTTGTTAGTGATGGTGTTGCCTGTCCTTACTATTATATTGTATTTGTGACATTTTATTTTTCTTTTTATTATCTTTTTTATTATTTGCTAAAAAATTTTTTTTTCATAGTAATCAATATGTTCAAGTATTGACTGTGGTGATAAATGTAAAACTATATGATGATACCATGAACAACTCACTGTACGCTGTGGATAATTGTATGATAAGTGAATATATCTCTACAAAATTATAGGAAAAAATATAAATGGGGTAAAATTGCTGGAGAAAACATGTAGAGAGGGATGTACCTATTTACTGTTGATGAAGACGCAGAATGGTGTAGCCTTTCTGGAGGACAGTGTGGTGGTTCCATAAGAAGCTAACTATGTGGGTGCCATAAGGTCCTGCAACTTCATTATGGGGTATGTACTTGGAAGATCTGAGAGCAGAGACATGAACGGACATTTGCACACTGGTGTTTATGGAGGCAGCATTCATGATTTGCAATGGGTGGAGATGGCCTAAGGGTACACTGACTGACGAACAGAATGGTGAACTGTGTTGTATGCATACAATGAAATATTGAGCAACTATGACAAAGAGTGAAGCTGAGAGACATGCAATGAGGTGAATGGATCCTGTAGACAGCATTTTGAGTGAAGTATGCCAGAAACACAAACATAATAATTTCTCATCAATATGGACTACCTACAATGTGTAAACTCAGAATTGAATCTTAGATCAAAGCCTATCAGGGGAACAATTATTGTGATGGTCCCTAGATTGTAAGCTTTTACAGCAGTCAAAATATTCCTGACTCTTGTCTCTAAACTCTGAGATGCTGATCCCTTTGTGTATAACCTGATTAGTCTAAGGAACATTGGGTGTCTGTGTAACACCTGAAACTCAGAGCTGGAGCTCAGTAGATATGAATGTCAGTATTAGTCCATACAGCAATTGTTAAAAAAAAAAAAAGAAAAAGCTGAAAAAGAGCCCAGACTTTAATTAGTTATGTGAAGCAGATCTGGTTAAGACTAGGGCAAATTGGGCAAAGGGTAAAGATTGAATCTGACTGTGTTTTAAAACTTCAACTTCCATGTGAGACCAAGGGAGGAGATGTTAATTTGGTGCAGGATCTATATTTTCTAAACAATATAACTTCTACAGTCAGTCTGTTCAAACACTACAATTACATGGAACTTTGAATAGGAAGTGATGGTAGGTTTGTATAGGTTAGCGTGAAATAGTGACAGATCCCAAAGTAATTTGGGCAGAGAATAAAAATATATATGCATGGCCCCCCTGAGGAGCTGGGAGAAAATGCGGAAGTGTTGGACTTCCTCACCTGGATTGTTGCTGATGTTCTCACAAACATTGAGGACTGATGGCTTGGCATGCTGAGCCCTTTATCTTGGGGCTTGCCCTTATGAAGCTCGTTACTGCAAAGAGAGGCTAAACCTGCTTATAATTGTGCCTAAGAGTCTCCCCGTGAGTGCCTCTTTGTTGCTCAGATGTGGCCCTCTCTCTCTCTAGCTAAGCCAACTTGGCAGGTGAATTCACTGCCTTTCCCCTCTACGTGGGACCTGACTCCCAGGGGGAGAAAACTCCCTGGAAACTCAGGATATGACTCCTGGGGATGAATCTCCACCCAGCATTGTGGGATTGAGAACAACCCCTCTCTACCAAAAGGGGGATGCAAAATGAAAAGAAATAAAGCTTCAGCGGCTGAGAGATTTCAAATGGAGTCAAGAGGTCACTTTGGTGGACATTCTTATGCACTATATAGTAACACTTTTTTGGTTTTAATGTACTGGAATAGCTAGAAGTAAATAACTGAAACTATCACACTCCAACCCAGTAGCCTTGACTCTTGAAGACGGTTGTATAACAATGTAGCTTACAGTGGGTGATAGTGTGATTGTGAAAACCTTGTGGATCGCACTCCCTTTATCCAGTGTATGGATAGATGAGTAGAAAAATGGGGACAAAACTAAATGAAAAATAGGGTGGGATGGGGGGATGATTTGGGTGTTCTTTTTTACTTTTATTTTTTATTCTTATTCTGATTCTTCCTGGTGTAAGGAAAATGTTCAAAAATAGATTGGGGTGATGAATGCATAACTATATGATGGTACTATGAACAGTTGATTGTACACCATGGATGACTCTATGGTATGTGAATATATCTCAATAAAATTGAATTTAATTAAAAAAATAAAGGGAGAAAGAAAGAAACAAACAAACAAAAAAACACCACAGCTGACATCATACTTTATGGCAGAAAACTGAATGCTTTTCCTCTAAGATTAAGAACAAAGCAGTGATGCCTAAGGCAAGAAAAAGAAATAAAGGCATATTGATTGGAAAGAAAGAAGTAAAACTCAATCATGCAGATATCATGATCTTCCATATAGAAAATCCTGAATACCATAAAGTTAATATTAGAACTAATAAGTAAGTTTACTTACTAGAGTCAGGACACAAGGTCAATATACAACCAACAATCAATTGGGAATTGAAATGAAAATCAATACCATTTATAATTGCATTAAAAATATGAAAAACAAGGATAAATTTAACAAAGCATCTGCCAGACATGTACTCTGAAAACACACCATTGCTAAGAGAAATTAAAGAAGATATTAATTCAATGGAGAAATATACCATATTCATAAATTGGAAGACTCAATATTATCAAGATGTAAGTTTTTCCCCAATTGATCTATAGATTCCAAGTAATCATTATCATTATCCCAGCAGACTATTTTTTAGAGATCAACAAACTCATTCTAAAATGTTTATGGAAATGTAAAGGACCTAGAATTGCCAAAACAAGCTTGAAATAAAGAACAAAGTTAGAAGAATTACATCACCTAATTTCAAGACTTACTTTAATCTACAGTAATTAAGACCTTGTTTTAAGGTAGACATATAGGCCAATGGAACCAAATAGAGAGCCTAGCAACAGACCCACACACATTTTACTAATTGAGTTTTAACAAAGTCTTCAGTTTAATTTAATGGGGGGGGGTAGTCTTTCCAACAAATAGTATTGGAAAGATAGGACATCAATATGCAATCAATCTATCAGTAAATAAATAAAGAACTTCAACCCCTGCCTCACACCACATATAAAAATTAACTCAAAATGTAAAATAGACCTAAACATAAGAGCAAAAATTATAAAACCTCAAGAAGAAAACATAGGAAAAAGTTTTGGGACCCTTGAGTTATGCAAAGTTTTCTGATATATGACTCACAAAAAAAACCCATGAACAATAAAAGACTTTATCAAAATTGAAAACATATGCTCTTTCAAAAATCACCACTATGAAAAGGAAAAGGAAAGCCATGGACTGGGAAAAGTATTTCCAAAACATATACCTGATAAAGTATTTTTGTCTATCAATATATAAAGCACATGTACACTCAATAATAGAAAGACAAACAATCCATTAGAGGAATTGGGCAAATGAGAATACACTCAACATACTACCATACTCCTACTATAATGATAAAAATTTAGAAGACAATATCAACTGTTGGTCAGGATTCAGAGAAACTGGAACTTTCATACAATACTAGTGGGAAAGCAAAATGGTACAGTTACTTTAGAAAACTGCAGGGAAGCTTCTAACAAAGTTAAAAATACATTTAGCATTTGACCCAGCAATTCTACTCTTACGTAGAGAATTGAAAGCATATGACCACGCAAAGATAGGTAGGTGTTAACAGCAGTTTTACTCATTATAACAAAAAACTTGGAAGCAACACAAATGTCCATCAATTGGTAAATAGATAAACAAATGGTGTTAGAGCTATATAATGGAAAATTAGTCATTAATAAAATGGAGTGAACTACTGATACATACAACAACATGGATGGATCTATAAAAGCATTTCCTAAGTGAAGGAAGCCAGGCACAAAAGACTGCATACTGTAAGATTCCACATGTATGTGAAATTCTAGAAAAGCAAAACTATAGCATGGAGACCAGACAAATGGTTCCCAAAGACCAGGAGCATGGGGAAAGAATTGACTGCAAGGGAACACAAGATAATTTTTGTGGGGATTAATATGTTCTACATCAGCACTGTCCAGTAGAAATATGTTAGTCAGATACATAATTTTTAATTTTCTATTAGCCACATTTTAAAAAGTAAAAAGAATTAGGTAAAATTATTGTCAGTAATATGTTTTATTTATTCCAATATATCCAAAATATTATCATTTTAACCCTTGTTTAATATAAAAGTTATTAACAAGATATTTTACTATCTTCAGACTCTGGTGTTTACACTTGTAAGCACATCTCAATTTGGACTTCACAACAGTTGACATAATAGCTGGACTTAACGAAAGTGCTTGAACCTAACAAGTGCTCAATAGCCATGGTGGCCAGTGGTTACCATACTGAATGGTACAGTGCCGTACCATAATTATGGTGGTGGTTAAACAACTGAATACCTTTATCAAAACTCATTGAATAGTATACTTGAAGTCGGTGATTTTGGGGGGTAAGTTAGACTTCAATAAAGCTAATTTATATAGAAATAGATATATCAATACATATAGCTGTATATATAAAGAGAGAGATGAATATGTTTGGAACTCAGGAGTGAATTCAAAGCTGAACTTGTAGATTTGTAAGTCCAAAGCAATGAAAATATTTGAAATCATGAGTTTTATAGGAATTCTGAGAAGAAGTTAAGATCTATAATAATGTCACCCTTTAAAGATAAGGAAACAGGCCTGCAGATATTATGTAATTTGTTCAGAGCTATACAGCTATTTAAAAAAATGACAAGGATCCCACTGTTCCATGATGGTATGTATGTATGTATGTGTGTTTAATCTACATATACAATGGGAATGTAAAGGGGTTGCTCAGTACCATCTATTAAAAATCAAATCATTGTTCACTTATCTATTGTGACCTGCCCATCCCTTTTTCAAAAGCCATAGGCAGGAACTACTGCCAGAAGATCCTGTCTGTCCCTCAGTACTCATTTTGTACAGAAATCCCTTTTATCCACGTAGAAATATACATGCATAGAAACAAAACACATGCCCATTCAATCCTCAAAAGAAAAAGTAATTAGATAGAGATGACTATTGATTGTTGGACAGGGACAAGGGAGGTGAGTGGATAAATAAGGGAATAATGAAAGAGAGAATCCAGAGGTACATGAAAGATTAAGGGTAGGCAACACGACCAAGAGAACCCAGAATCTCTGTGATCCTCCATCATCTTTAATTTTGTCATTTGATAGAGTTGGATTTGCAGCCTCAAAGGCTTTTTAATGATTAACTTTGGCAGCTTCATTTGCATTTACAGATATTAATAAATTTCTTAAGCTAATTATCCCAAAATTAGCACAGATTGAAAAATAAACATTAACTTTCTATGACCAAAATAACAATCAGGGCTCAGAAAAAGAGTGTATATAAAAGCATCAGCTTAGCAGACAAAAGCATGTCTGCTGTTACAGATTTACAGGCAGCATTCAGTCTGGATTGAAATGCAGGCAAAATGAACACACACGAAGAATATGATGAATTTTATGCTAGTATAATTTTATTCCAGATAGGCAACAATTCCTTTTTTAAAATGAAATTACTTTAAAAATCTAGCAAAGGATCTAGAAATGGCTACATGGCTTCTCATCTTTCTTTTAAGAAATTAAATTAAACCATTTTTCATTTTGATGGGCAAAAAAAGTAAAATGCCTCGAAAACAATAATATTTTTGGTTTCTGCAGCAGTAAGTAAGGTCCCTCTCATTTTCCACAGAGATTCACTCCCTGGGTGTAGCTTTGTCACTGTGGAATATACATGCGTTTTTATGACTGTTATAAACCCATGAATTTTAGGGCTTGTGACAGAGACTAAACTGCCTCTAATGATGGTGGCATGAACAGTAACTCAAGATAGTATATGCCACACTTCACAGAATACATCATTACGTCGTCAAATTGGATATTAGAACCAAAGTCTCTGAATATTTAAATATTAATAAAAATGGTAGGAGCTTTGCTAGCATCAGAACAAAGCATAGGGGTTGCTGTGAAAAAAATCAGCTTAGAAACAATCCTATGATATGATTGGAAGAACAGTAGCCACATGCAACTGAACTGCTTTGGATCCCAGTTCCATTTGCGGTAGAAAATGGGCAGGGGAAGAAGTGGGAGTGTGGAGGTAAGAAAAGGCATTCACATAACTGGCTTTATCGATGTTAATCTGTAGCACCTTGTCTTCCCTGTTGTTCCATTCTGTTCTATATCATTCTACAGAAGGAACCCCAGTGGTTAGCTGGTATGGGGTGTAGAGGCACACTTACGAAATCCTAATTGAAACATACAATTGACCCTCTTGAAAAACATTTTTAGAAATTAGAAGTGGGGGTGGGGGGAGTAGGAGGGGTAAAATGGGGGAGTGAGGAGGAGATGGCAGGGGGAGAAATTCAAGATTTCTCATTTCCTGCTGTGGCTGTCTTGCTCCATTACTCTTATGATGAGCAAGAGTGCTTTAGGGGACTTTTTTTTTTCCTTCTGTAGCAGGTCAATGTTCTCCACAAAGAGAAGCAACAGGAAGAGGGCAATGGTTTTGTGCTGTGAAGGAAAAATACAGAAACCCATTACAGGGAAAGACACCAAAAATAATATTCTTTAGAATCTCTTCCCTCCTGTAGCTTTTTTTGTACTTGCCAAACATTACTTCAAGGACAAAGAGTTGTCCTTTTATGGCATGCAAGTAGAGGGATGGTGTATTCAGGTGGAAGGATGGAGGGGCAGATTCCATTTATTTTACTCTTGTAGATACAAAAAGTATATTTGGCTCCATAAACCATTACTTGTTGCTTTTCATTTTTATATGGGACATAGCCATTTATCATATATACTCACAAGGATTTGGAGACAAAGCTACTGGAGAAAATATAGTGAGTAGTTACTGGAATAGGCATATGAGAAAGCAAAATGGAAAGTCAGTCTCAGGGAAGATTCAATATCAATGATATAAGCTAGGTACTAAACAGAGGGAAGGGGAAAATAGTAGCATTAAAAAGAGGAAAGAGTTGCTTTAAGTATTGCTCTAAAGAGAATTCACCAAGGTAGAGTGTGGAAGAGCTAAATAGTCCTAATATGCTTCAATTTGGGGAGAAATAAGTAAGATAGAAAGAGCACTGTCTTCATATCACAGTTCTCCTCAAAGGATCTCTAAGCACCTCGCATATAGATTTGGAGAGAAGAAATTCCTGACAATAGGAGCTGATAAACATGTGAGCAAGTTGCCAAGGGTATTGAAGCATCTCTTTTGGAGGTCCTTAAAAGAGAGTGGATTCTCATTTATCTGCAATTCTTATAGGCCACTGATTTTCAAACTTTTGCTTGTATCAGAATATCCTTGGAGGACTTGCTAAAACATGGATTGCTGGGTCCACCCCCAGAGTTTCTGGTTCTGAGGAGATTCTGATGCTGCAGGCCCTGGGAGCACACACTGGGAACCACTGGTTTAGGTATAGCTCTGTCTAATGATGGCAACAATCACTGTCTATTGAGTCCTGAGTGTGTGCAGGCCGTGTGCACACTCCACCAGGTGGTACCAGCTGCACCCTCATTTTAGTGAGGGTGAAACTGAGGCTGAGGGAGAATAAGCTATAACTCAAGAAGGAAGGGGCAGCACTGGTACTCAAATAGGAGATGACCTGAGTTTGAGTTCATCACTCTTAACTATTATCATGTTGTGCTGACTGGTGATGAGATATGAAGGATTCTCAAAAGTTGTGTGTTACGTTTCTGACTATAACTCAAACCCAAAAAAGGTGCAAACACAAAATTTTAAGAAATTACATAATTTTCTGAAGTGTCATAATTTTTAGACCTTCCTTTGTTATGAGGCCACATCTCTAATATAGTTATTAGTTATGAACTGTCCTGCTGTAACCCAAATATCAGCTGCTACTCTGTTCTCCTTTCTAAGCTTCTCCCCAACCCCACCACTCCCAAAAATCAAAATCCACTGATAAAAAATCATGTTAGAGGTATAGAATATACCGAAGTTTTTGTAAGGGATGGAAGGAACGGCTCCCCATGCACCTGACTTTCCCTCACTACCTTCTGGATTCTTCCCCTTTTCCTAAGCACTCCCCCTTTTTAAAAAAATTAAATTCAGTTTTACTGAGATATGTTCACATACCATACAGTCATCCATGGCGTACAATCAACTGTTCACAGTACCATCATATAGTTATGCATTTATCATCCCAATCTATTTTTGAACATTTTCCTTATACCAGAAAGAATCAGAACAAGAATAAAAAATAAAAGTAAAAAAGAACACCCAAATCATCCCCCCCCATCCCACACTATTTTCATTTAGTTTTTGTCCCCATTTTTCTACTCATCCATCCATATACTGGATAAAGGGAATGCGATCCACAGTTGTCACAATCACACTGTCACCCATTGTAAGCCACGTTGTTATACAACCGTCTTCAAGAGTCAAGGCTACTGGGTTGGAGTTTGATAGTTTCAGGTATTTACTTCTAGGTATTCCAATACAGTAAAACCTAAAGAGGGTTACCTACACAGTGCGTAAGAATGTCCACCAGGGTGACCTCTTGACTCCATTTGAAATCTCTCAGCCACTGAAGCTTCACTTCGTTTTATCTTGCAACCCCCTTTTGGTCAGGAAAGGGTTCTCAGTCCCACGATGCCGGGTTCAGACTCATCCCTGGGAGTCATATCCTGCATTGCCAGGGAGATTTCCACTCCTGGGAGTCAGGTCCCATGTAGGCGGGAGGGCAGTGAGTTCACCTGCTGAGGTGGCTTAGCTGGAGAGAGAACACCTCCCCCTTTTAATAGGTAATTTCCTTCCTGAAAATTGGCCCCACTTTCTACCCAGACCCAAAAGACTGCTTCTACCCCACACTAGGCTAATGAAAGCATTTTCTCTCCCATAATGGTGTCCCTACAAAGAGATTTTCCTATAAGAAAGAGAAGATAAAATTTTCTCCACATCATTTCATAGAGAACTTTTTGAAAAGTTCCTAGTAATTTCAAATGGAGGTTTTAAACATTCTAGATCTATACTGTCCACATGTGGCTGAGAGCTTAAAAAAAATGTTCAAATTGAGATTTGCTGGCAGTGTAAAACACACACTGGACTTCAAAGACTTTGTATGAAAGCAAGAAAGTAAAATATCTCATTACTAAATTCTATACTAATGACATATTGAAATGATAATATTTTGGATATATTGGGTTAAATAAGATATATTATTGCAACACATTTTGCCAGTTTCCTAGGCTGCTCAAGCAAATATACTGTGAAATCGGACGGGTTAAGCAATGGATATTTATTCACTCATGGTTTAAGGCTGGGAAAAAGTCCAAATCAAGTGTCAAGGCAATGCTTTATTCACCAAAACTGTGGTATTCTGGGATTGGTTGGCCCTTAGCTTGTCACATAGCAAGGTATGTGGTGGCACCTCCTGATCTCTCTCTTTGCTTCTGGATTCCGTTGACGTTCACCTTCTTGCTTCCTGTGGCTTTCTCTCTGTGTATGTGAATTTCATTCCGTATATATGCAACTCCAGTAATAGGGTTAAGACCCATTCTAATTGAGGTGGGCCACACCTTAACTGAAGTAACCTCATCAAAACATCCTACTTACAATGGTTATCACAGCCACAGGAAAGGATTAAGTTTAAGAACACGTTTTTCTGGAGTATGTACAGCATCAAACCATCATAACCACTTCCTTTTTAATTTTGTGTTTGTGACTACTAGTAAATTTAAATTACATAGGTGGCTAGTATTATATTCCTATTGGGCAGCACTGTTTTTAATTCTAAAGATAACCAGGCAAAACTTAAAATTGGAAGGATTTCTAAGGCTTGGGCTTTTTTCTGAAAGTCATTGGTTTGAAAAGCCCATTTATTATCTGCAGAGGAAACCGTTAAAGACCCACTCTATACTTGTCACCACTCAGCGGATTTCAAAAAACTCTGTTCTTAAAGAGCTTCAGCTATTGCTGACCACAAGCTCTTAATGCTAGGGTGAGCAGACAAGGCTACAGCCTTAGGACAATTCTTTGTGCATCTGATATACCACTCACATTATGACTTACATTGCAGAGCATTCTGATATCTGATGGATGAATGAATGAATGAATGAATGGATACCTTTCTTATTTAGACTGTAAGCACTTCAGTGACAAGCTTTATGGGCTGTACTCATTTTTCTTCATTGCACAGTGCCTGGTACACAGTAAGAGTTCAGTAGATATTTGTTAAAGGAACGGCAGCTTGGGAATACGAGGGAGAAGGAGAGTAGGTGAGGAGGTAAGCGCCCATACCTAACCTGGGAGTATTTAGTTTGGCTAAACAGAAACACAGTTCAAACCAACAAGCTCTCTGAAGAGGGCACAGGTCTCATCAAAAGCCACAGATGAGTTTTGGTTGTACCTTCTTTAATTAAGAAAAGTATGGGACAGTGTGTCATTGAATGTTTGGGGCCCATTCTCCAGGTTGTAACTTTCTTGGTAGGAAATTAGTCTACTGTGTATCTTTGCATAAAAGATTTCAGAAACTTGAGAAGGGACCTGAAAACTAGAATACCTGTGATTCCCTTGATGCAAAGAAAGAAAATTCAGGCATTTAGCAATTTTGTTTCATTTCTCTTCCCCATTTTGGTCAAGAAGACTTTCTCAATCCCACAATGCCAGGTCCAGGCTCATCCCTGGGAGTCATGTCCCATGTTGCCAGGGAGATTTACACCCCTGGTAGTCATGTCGCACAGGGGGAGGGTAGTGAGTTAATTTGCAGAGTTGACTGAGAGAGGCCACATCTGAGCAACAAAAGAGGTTCTCTGGGGGTGACTCTTAGGCATAATGATAAGTAGGCTTAGCCTCTCCTTTGCAGTAACAGGCTTCATCAGGGCAAGCCCCAAGATTGAGGACTTGACTTATTAAATGCACTTAGATCTTAATCTGGACCTGGGAGGGTCCAATTATAATATGATATAGTATCCATATTTGGAAATACTGTGGGTCAGTTCCAGGTCTCCAGACTATAACTTTATGCAGTAAAGTTAAATGGAACATGGTTATCATGTCACCAAACCCTTAAAATCTTTCTCCATGCATGTTAAACCCCAAGTTGTCACAGTTAGGTTGCCCCCTAAGAATCCATGGCTAAGATTGTTAGATAACATATATTATCACCACTGATTCTTCTTTTGTCTTCTTGGATACAGCTGAGGAAAACTGGATCGATAAACAAGATGCTGTATCTGTATCAGGTCAAAAAATATTTTCTAGTTAGTGGGAGATTTCTGTACTAAAAATGATAATGGAAAATGCACAAGATGCTATTGGTAGCCTGACAATCAATCTAAGAAGAGAAGAAAGAAAACCCACCTTACAGACTAGGGTATTAAAAAGTAAACTTAAAGAAAGAAAGAAAGAAAGAAAGAGAGGGGTGATAAGGAAAGACGGAGGAAGAGAAGGAAGGAGGGGGTGAAAAGGGAGAGAGGATGGAAGGAAGGAAGGGAGAAAAACAGTCCATTTGTAATAACTGCCCCATGAGGCTGGGCTGTGCTTACAGCCAGCATATATGACCAGACAGTTGAGTAGCGACAGTGGTGATTGCTCTTAATTGTTGAGAACCAGGATGACAGTCTTAGTCATGTCACGGCTACTCACAGAATAGTCTCAGGTGAGTTGCAAATGATATAATAAACAAGGCATTTAAAAATTAGACATAAGAAAAAAAACATCTAGAGCACTGATTACTCACAGGAAAGAACAGACTAAAAATGCAAAATTTAAAACAAATGAGGAGTGGGATCAGAGAAATCAGAAACAAAAATCTATATAAGTCAGTTAGTGAAAATAAAGGTACTAAGAGAAGAGAACTTATACCAGTGCAGGGGGTAAATTTTTAAACCAGCTGCTGGTGTTTTTTTTTTTTTTTTTTTTTTTGGCATAATGAGGTGATCTCAGGTAAGGGAAATTTTAGGCTGAATGTCATGAAAAAATTTCCTTACTCTGAGAACTATTGGATTACAAAGTGGTCTCTCAAGGGAAAGAGTAGAAACTCTATCTGCACTGCTCTGGGAATAGGTTTGTTAGTTAAATTGTACTCCTTTTCTTAGTTGACTGCTTGACATTTCAGCAACAGAGCCAAATAATTCATGGGTCAACTAAGAAAGGGCTTATTACAATCATTTTAAAAATCTGCACTAACAGCAGTGAATTAAAAAAACTATATAGTTGATATTTTATTCTATGTGATAAGACTTTCAGGTTTTTTACAGTATGAAGTCTCCTCTTCAATACCCTTGGATTGCTTTTTAAATGATTGCTGATATCCATAAAAATGAATGACCTGGCAGTGCTACAGAAAAAGCATTTGAGAGTTGACTGGAAATAATGAAGAGGGATTATGTCCACTATTTGTACAAAACTGCTGGTAGAATCTTAACCATCCCTTAAACTTCAAATAATAACCTTGCTAATAATAAACTGGATTAAAACCAACAACAAACCAAATGACTTTAATTCTCATGGAAGCAGAAAGGAAGAAACAACAGTTAAAGTAAAAGAAGGCTTGCAGAGAATCAATAAATTAAGAACTGCAGATTGTGACATTATTATCCTGTAAATACTCCTTAGTGGTTCTTCCAGGATCTCTTCAAACAAAGAAATAGAAAATTAACACCATCCCATCCAATATTAGCACAGGATGAATGCAATAAAGGTGAGATATTAGCGTTCTCAGGACCTGGTGAGCACCCTGGGGCAAATCTCTGTGTGTTCTCCTCCCGTAACATTTTTAATAGAGTTCAAAGTGGTTATCAAGGACAGCCTTGGAAGGGAAGAAAAGGCAGGGAGAACTCCAAAATGGGGAATATACAATTTGCACGTAGGACAATGCTACCAAGCAGCCAGCTCCAGTGTCCCACACACAGATCCCATTTGCCAGTGCATGAATATAAGCCTTGTGTTTTTGGGGCCCTTAAGGCATCTCCTTTGCCCTGCCTGCCACTTGTCTTTAGTTCTAGCCATTGGAACCTGTAATCATGGATGATTGGCCAAGTACCAAGAATAGTACCTTCCTGAGAAAAGAAGAGAATCAACTAGCTTTTGCCATTTTAGGTGGGCATGTCCAATAAAAAGGCAGATGACAGCTTGCCCTTTAGTTTTACAATTATAATTTTTGTTCCCTTGGATTAAGGAAAAAATGAGGAGCTGAAACCATATGTGTGTGTGTATGCTGGTATAGGCTGCTAAGATGCTGATATGTTCTACACTGAATATTGGAATGCAAGGAGTGGAAATCTAGGGTAAAGTCCAGAAAGGTGACTAAAGTTTCACTTTGCTTCTTGCTCCTGAATTGGCCCCATGTGAAAAGGGAAATATTGATATGCATGTTAATCATTCACATATACATTCATAAAGACAGTGATTATTTATTGGAAATTCAGAGGTCACCAAAAGCAAAATAGTCCTTGCTCTCCAGAAGCATAAAGTCTAGCTCCATGAACTCTTGAATGCCTTCTCTACTGCTAAACACATATGAGACTTTGGTCAAATTAACCTCAGCAAAACTCAGTTTTCCCGTCAGGAAAATGGGGCTAACACTATTTTGGAGTGTGGCTCTGAGAATTAAGTTGAATACATACATAGACAATACCTGGGCACTTAACAAGTATTCAGTAAGTTTTTCTAAGCACACCCCTGCCTCATCCTTACAGCTATTAACTATTTTCCTGTTTGCATGCACAGTACTAATTAGATTACAGGGTCATCTGTTTCTTATTGTGCAAATGCAAAAAGATGTGTACACCTTTCAGAAAAGAACTAGTAGGTGATACATACATTGTACTTAACAAAAGAAGAAGCATTAGGAGGAAGTTGGATGACAACTAAGGAGGTTAATACATTTATAGGTTAATTATAAGAACTGATCTTCATATTACAGTATTCTCTCCTGATCACTGGAAGCAGCTCTAGAAAGGGGCAGAAAGGAAATAAAACCCTCATTAATGTGTCAAAAATTACTTCTATAACTGTTAAATTATCTTTTCCATTTTCTGTTGTAAAGGCCAAACAGACAGAGATGAGAGACAATAAAACCAAAGGTAGCCATGACATAAGAAACCATAATGAAATATTTATTCAGATTCAGAATTGGGTTCTACACATAGTAAGGTTACAGTAGACCATTTAAAATAGGTAAAATAGGTAAAAGTATATAAAAACACTTAGAATGCTGGAACTGAGACACCTGCCATCATGCAGGTCAGCTTCTTTACAGATGAAACCTTAGTCAATATTGACTAAGTAAAGGAAACCCAGGTGGTAATGACAGAGATTGGACCAGAAATGCCCAGTTATGATTTCATGTAATGCCCCCTTTCCTCTTCATAATATATAGAAATATATTTGAAGCTTTCAGTGAATCAACTCTATGCCAGACTCTATTCTAGGCACTGGGAATAGAGCAATAAGATAGGCACAGTTACTGTCCTCACAGAGTTTACAGTTTAGCTGGGAAGACAGACAATGAACTAAAAATTATGAAATATGATAAGTATAATGAAGGTGCAAGTATGACATGGAGTAGGACACTAAGCTAGTTTTCAAATTAAGGAAGAGCCCCTGAGGAAATATTAAGTGAAGCCTAATGTATGAGGCACAAATGAGGCAAGTAAGTGGGGGCTGGAGGAAATATCCTAGACAGAGGCAACGACATGTGATCAAGAGAGAGTACGTGTTGAGCTTAAAGACAAAGAGGTAGGGAATGAAAGGGAGGAAACGAAGGTTGGAGGGAAGCTGGTAAGAGACCACTCTGAGGTGAGCTGGAAGGGCATGGAAAGTCAGGTTAGAGTTTGGTACTTAGTCGAAGGAGACTTGGAATCCATGGAAAATCTTTAGTAGGGGAATTGAAATGATTACGACGGTATTTTGATGTGATCAGCCTAGCTGCATTGTGGAGAAAAGATTGAAGGGGGAAAGAACAGAAGCAAGAGGTCAGTTAGGAGTAATGGGCAGTAAAAATGAAGTGAAGTGGATAGATGCCAGAGATGAATTCATTTAGGGTATGAAATCAAGGGGATGAAATCAAGACTACATATGGTATGAGGATGGAAAATAAAGTCAAGACTTATCCTCAGCTTCAGCACACAAGAAAATCAGAGAGAAGAGTATCAAGGACAGTACGTAAAAATGATGTGTGTGCACTGAACTTAAGATGCCAGAAGAGAAATGATAATCCCATCCCCAAAACTGTAAAGGATTTCCAACACAGAGCCCGTTATACATTACCAACACGTCGCATGGGAAAGATAATCAAGAATGGAGACTGAAAACATTTTATCAGACATTCAGGGGAAATGCAAATTTCCTAGGAAGATATCTGCGATCCGAAGCAAATCCTTGGGCAGATGGAACTAGGAGAGTCGGAAGAGCAATCCCTAAACAAAACTCCTGTGGTAGTAAACACTTCCAGTGAGTGACAAATGTGTTGGATGTTGTGAAAGATGTATTTGCAGTTATGCTCAGAGAGTAGAGAGAGCCATATATGGAATTAGGCACACCTGTGCGTAGCACAAAATGTTGCAAAACAAAACATAGTGGCTTCTCTCTCACCAGAAGGGTACAAATGACAAACGGAAGCCTCAAAATTGCCCTGAGGCCTTAACACTTACAGAAATTCTGCTGTGCACCTAGCACAAATGACTGCTCCCTTCTCACACCCTAGCTTTTGGTCAGCCTGTCTTCTATTCCTGGGCTGCTCTAACTTTCAAAGGAAACAGGTGCAGCTTCTTTGGGCAGCTTTGCAGACCAGGTTTCTGCTTCTGACTCACATGTCTCTGCTGTTTCTTTAGAGGAGAAAATCTAAACTTCCCAAATGCTCAACCCCTCCACTCTACTAGACCATTCGAAACACAAATCTTTCTGAAAATTATCCAATATCCACTTGTCAGCACTCACTCTTGATTGGTGTCTTAGGGTTCTTCTAGAAGCAGATCATGAAACAAGGATAAATGAGCATGTGGCATACTTGGGAGGGAGGGAGCGAGGCGTGAAAGGGCAGAGAGACAATAAAAGAGCATGTTATCAGCCAGCTGTCATTGTAGGTGACTGGAAATTAATCAGAGTTATCCCATGCAAGAGGTGAAGGAGCCGGGGTATTTATACACCAAATCCCTTCAGTCATGGGTTGAGGGCTTGAGGTGGGTGGGTAGGTGGGAGGGGACTATTAATTCTCATGTGGGTAGCAAAGTGTAAAGAGAAAGCCCTCAGGCAAAGAAATGCATATTCTGCACTTGAAGTCAGGAGGTGTCTACTGAACTGGGAAGGCTGAAGTTCAGAGAAGGGTGGGTCCTTAAGGGTGTCTCCTGAAATTGGCAACAGAGGGCTCCACAAATTGCAGAGAGGTATTAAAATAGACTCAAATGTGATCAGCAACAGATACACATACACATGTATATACAACAGGAGAGAGATGTGACTTCACAGTTCAAGGATTCTTGAGAACAGGAGAAAGCATTGAGATAGCCATTTTATCATTGAATTGGAGACAGGGACCAGATGAAAAAGAATAGACAAAAAAGATTGCATCCAATGAGGTTAGGGACAACATCCTTGGGGGCCAGGACAGAAGAGTGGTTGGCTCCTCTTTGTGCTGGTCTTATGTAGACTGCTGAGTACTAGTAAGTGCTAGTTGACAGATTTCCAAGTCCTAGACACAACAACAGTTCTACAGACTATCTTAGCCTTGGTGTATATACAGGAAATAGCTTAATTTTATTTAGCTTTGCCAAATTAAAATCTTCTAGGGCATACCTAAGTTCTTGAGCTTTCATTTAACTCATCTGGCTGCCTAGTAGAGTGATCTTCACATTATCATGCAGGTAACAGACAATGTGAGGCAGGTGGATGAATCATGTGCAACTAACATTTCTTAGGAAGACTCACTGTGGATTCATAGTACTGAAAATGTGGAAAAGCACTGTTCAAGGAGGTCCTGATCTTTCTTGGAGGCCAGAGTTAGCATTCCCTAAAGACTAAACATGAACCTGAAATTCTGCAGACCTTCTAAGAACTTCTAAGTACCAAGTAAATCATGCCAGAAGGACAGCCTTGAGGCCACCTGACTCATGGATGGAGAGGCAGCGCTATCTGAGGTGCCAGCTGGGCCTCAAGGTGCTACAGGAACAAAAAAGGAGTTGATCTACCTACTTAGGCCAGGTGCCATCTGACCACTGGACATTTCTCAACCCCCTTGACAACTTTGTGTACAGAAAATGCAATAAAGATAAAAGTGTACAAGTACAGATAGAGTAAAAAGTTTCCAGTGAAGGATAAACAAGCCAAGTATCAAAATTTGAGTATTAACTCCTCTACAAGAGGCTCAAATCTATGGGGATTAATGACCCAAATTAGTATACCAAAGACGCTTTTCAGGTTCTTAAAGGAAAATTAGGATGAAGCACTTTAAAACAGGACACTCAGACATTGAGAAGATGCTTTTTCGGGGTTTCAGAAGTCACAGAAAGCAAACTCTAAAACCCAAATCCAAGGTTATGGGTACACCTGAGAAGAAGTGTTAACACTCTGTAATCAATTACACAGGATCTCATGAGAAGAGTAAACAATATCGACCTTCTCTTCCAGTCCCCATTTCTCCCTTTTTTCAGATGCCTACCCTTGTGATTATCCACCCAGCCTGTGGTGGCACAAGTGAAAAACCCCAGACTCTCAAAGAGAATGGAGATACAATCTTCGGGGCCTAAAAAATGTTGGGCAGATGTGTCAATGTGAGAAACCTGTATCAAATAGCTGACTTTGTATAGCCTTGATTTTGATTTGAGAACTTCTTCAGATTGCCTTAGAGATGTGGGACCTCAGTACAAATTTTAAATACAGTCCAACAAGGCTAGAAGGGGCAGTGTTACATGAATGGTTTGGAGCAGTAGTCCTTGAGTCAGATGTATCTAGGTTTAAGTCTTAGCTCTTTCCTTTGCTGCATGTATGACCTAGGCCTAAATACTTTCCTCTCTAAGTATTTGTTTCCTCATCTAAAACTGCAAATAACAATAGTACCTACAGAATAGAATCATTGGGATGAGTAAAAGGAGCTAACGAATAAAGCATGGTACTTGGCACGTAATAAAAATTGCAACGCATTTTAAACTGACTCATCAGGAGTGATGTGAGGGTGGTGGTGATGGTGGTGCTTAGTAGAGAAGTTCAAACTTTCATCAGGATGCTGGACATTAATGCAGTTTACCCAATATTCTCAGATCTCCTCTTTCCAGGAAGATGGTAGGATTGCACTGCACTAGTCACTTCAAAGTTAGATGTGGTCTTATGTCTCACTTTGACCAACAAAATCTAAGTGAAGAAATGTGTGCCACTTCTGAGGGAAAGTTTTAAGGGCCATTGAACAATTTACTATTCGCTTTTTTTCTCTCTGCTGTGATAATCAGCAATGTTCCTGTTAGTGGCTATTTCATCTCCCTTAGTCCCAGAGAGAAGACCACATAGAGCAGAGCCCCCAGCTTATCCATGAATAAGAAATAAGAAATAAAGCTTCTGCCACTAAGATCTGGAGGTTGTTTGTTTCTGTAACATAACTCAGTCCATCTTGACTGATATGACTGGCTTTGTGTCAACTCTTCTTTTCTGAAATATGGATTTTATATGAAGGAAATATTTAACTAAATGCCATTTCCTGCTTCCACCTTCCCAATTTCAATGGAACCATAATTTTGTAAAATATTTGATGATGCTCCTCATTAACAGTTACTAAATGTTTATTTTGTGTAAAGAATAGAAAGTGTACTGATGTCCCCTTTCTTGCTTATGCCTTCACAGCAATGTAGGTCTTCATTTCAGAATCATGGCCATGGCTCTCTCTGCTGTTAAACTGATTGATAATCTAGAAATGTATACACTGAACAGATGGTAGATGCTTTCTCTGTGATACATTGAGTGTCATTTTGTAGGTACCCACTGCTAAAATGATGAAACTAATTCACTCCATCTAAAGGACATAAACAGTCAACTATACCATACTTTGAACCCTCTTTTATATTCATTGGTATTTAATGATTTCTTGTCACAAGAAATCTAAGCCAGGTCTGAACCTACAATTTGAGAAGTCTGCCTTTGACAAACTACCTGTGTTAGGATTGCTGTAAAATGCCTGCTACTAAATTGGCAGAAACTCCAGTCCCATCACCTAGATATCATATCCCATCATTGGACACAACATGTATATAATGAAAGCCAAATAAAAAATACTGCTAAATTAAATGAGAAAGAACAATGTGTGTTACCACTTCCAGTTCAGACTAACTGGGTTAATTTCAGTTCCTTGAGGAGTGAAAGAGAATGGAAGAGAAAGGAGGTAAAATGTAGTGAACAGCTACAGATCTTTCACTAAATTACTGTTTAGGGATTCAATAATGAAGAAAATAGGCCCAGGCCCTTCCCTCAGAAGCATGCATCAGAGTGGCAGAGATAGATCCAAACCAAAGGAGAAAAATACTCATAGGAAATAGCTAAATAAACAAAATAATTTCAAGTTGCTATAAGTGCAAATGAAAGAAACAAAAGAGACATTTGGATTACATCCAAGAGCAATTGTAGTCATCAAAGGGGAGAGTAAGATGATCTAATTTAGGTTTGTATAACCACTGTAACTACCATCCATAAAAAGATATAGAACATTTCCTTCACCTCCAGTAACCTTTGGCAGTCCATAACCATCACCACTGACCCTTCATTCCTAGCCTCAGGTTGATCAGATTTGTATCATCATGCCTATTCTTGGACTTCATCTACATAGGATCTTGTAGTGTGTACTATTTTTTGTATGACTCCTTTGATTCAACATGATGTTTTTGAGATTCATCATGTTGTGTGTATCAACAGTTCATTCCTTTTTATTGCTGAAGAGTATTCTTTTGTAGGCATATAGCACAACTGGATTATCCATTCACCTATTGATGGACATTTATTTTGGTTCCAGTCTCTGGAGATTATGAATAAACTTGCTATTAACATTCTCATTCAACTCTTTGGTAGACATTTGTTTTCACTTATCTTGGGTAAACACATGGGAAGAGAAATGTTGGGTCATTGGGAAGGCATATGATTAATATTTTAAGGAACTTCCAAACAATTTGCTGAAATTTTTGTACCATTTGACACTCCTACAAACAAAGTGGGAGAGTTTTGTTTACTCCACATCCTCTTCAACATTTAGTAACGTCGATGTTTATGATTTTAGCAATTCTAGTGGGAGGGAAATGGTATCTCAATGTGCTTTTAATTTGCATTTTCATGATGACCAATGATGCTGAACACCTTTTCTTGTGCATTTCAAGCAACCATATATCTTTCTTTGTCTGTTCAATCTTTTTGATATGTTTGTATTAGGTTTTTGAATGTAGAAGTTGTTATATATCTGGGGAGAAGTCCCTTGTCAGATATAAATTTTGTAAATGTTTCCCAATCTATGGCTTGCCTATTCATTTCTTAATGGTGTCTTTTAAATTTTGATGAGGTCCAATTAATCCATTTTTTTTTTTTTACTTTTACATGTCCTATGAAATCTTTGCATCTAGCCAGTTCACAAGATATTGTTCTACATTTTCTTCTAGAAGCTTCATACTTAACATTTAGAACTACAATTAATCTCAAATTAATTTGTATGTATGAAATCAGGTAGAAGTTGAGTTCTTTTTTTTCTTCAAATGGATATCCAATTTTTCAAGGAATATTTGTTAAGAAAGACTTTTGTTTCCTCATTGAATTGACTAAAGGCTTGGTCAAAACTCAACCAACCACAAAACTAGACCCTAGGGCTAGGCCACATGAAGGAAGAGGGTTCATCATGCCTAGTGGCATGTAAGATCCTTCCAAGAATTACCTGCAAGGAAATTCCAAGGAACATGGAGAAGTAGGGAGCTCCAGGACTCACTCCTCCTCCAAAACACCTAGTAAACAGGCAGAAACTGTCTGAATCAACTGTTTTCGGGCTCTGGAGGCCAGACCACTGTGCAGCATCCATGGAAAAGTGGGAGGAAGATGCTGAGAAACTGGTAAAGAACTGGCAAGAATCAAAAGAAGAAGAGCTGAAAAAATCTTATCAGTTAAACAAGGGGAATTCTAATGGCCTAGAATAAGTTGAACCAAGTGTCAAAGAAGAGCCTTAACACAAAACCAATTAACAATAAAATCCTAGGCAAGAGAGAGAAATTGACTTTCAGAGAAAATTTATCAAGATAATCAGATGTCCAGACATTAGCAAAAAAGCACAAGCCATATTAAGAAACAGTAAGATATGGACCAAAGGAACAAATTAAAACTCTAGAGAAGACACAGAATTTTGAACAACTAATCACAGATATTCAAACAAATCTACCAAATCAACTTAAGAAGATGAAGGAAAATATGGCTAAAGAGATAAAGGATATTGTGAAGACACTGGGTGAGCATAAAGAAGACTGTGAAAGTATAAAAAGAAACAGAACAGAAATTATGAGAATGAAGAACAATAGAATGATTAAAATACACTAGAGGCATACAACAGCAGATTTAAACAGGCAGGAGAAAGACTCTGCAAACTAGAAGACAGAACAATTGAAATCATACAGACAGAAAATGGACAGCGAAAAGAATGGAAAAATTTGAGCAGGATTTCAGGGGTTTGAATGAAAGCATGGAGCACACATACACATGAGCCATAGGTGTCCCAGAAGACAAAGAGAGGGGAAAGGGGATAGAAAGAATATTTGAGAAGATAATGGTCAAAAATTTCCCAACTCTTATGAAAGACATAAATATACATGTCAAAGAAGCACAAAATACTACAAACAGAATAAATCCTAATAAACCTATTCCAAGACACATAACTAATCACAAAGTCAAATGCCAAAGATAAAGAGAGCATCCTGAAAGCAGCAAGATAAAAGCAATTCATCACATACAAGAAAACCACAATAAGACTAAGTGCCAATTTCTCATCAGAACCATGGAGGCAAGAAAGCAGACATATAATATATTTTAGGTACTGAAAGAGAAAAAATTCCAACCAAGAATTCTTTATCCAGCAAAACTGTCCTTCAAAAATGAGGAAGAATTTAAAATATTCACAGATAAACAGAAACTGAGTTTGCTAACAAGAGACCAGCCCTAGAAGAAATACTAAAGGGAGCTCTGCAGGCTGGAAAAAAAAAAAAAAAAAAAAAAAAGGAGAGAAGTTTGGAGGAAATTGTAGAATAGACTATCAATAGGGATAACTAAAAGGGTAAAAAAGAGATGAAAATAAGATATGATGTATAAAAACAAGGGATAAAATTATTGAAGTACTGCCTTTACAGTAATAACATTGGATGTTAATGATTAAACTCTCCAACCAAAAGACACAGATTGGCAGAATGGATAAAAAAGTATGATCCAACTACATGCTGTCTACAAGAGACAAGACACAAATAGGTTGACAGCAAAAGGTTGGAAAAATCTCTTCCACACAGAAAGAGCTGAGGTAGCTATACTATTATCAGACAAAATAGACTTTAAATGCAAAACTGTTATAAGAGACAAAGAAAGACACTACATATTAATAAGAAGGGCAATCCACCAAGGAGAAATAACAATCATAAATATTTATGCACCTAACCAGGGTATCCCAAAATACATGAGGAAAACACTGGAAAAACTAAAGGGAGAAATAGACATCTCTTCAATAATAGTTGAAGACTTCAATACACCAGTCTCATCAATAGATAGAACATTCAGAGGATCAATAAGAACAGAGAACTTGAATAATATGTAAATGAACTAGACCTAACAGACATATACAGAACATCGCACCCCAAAACAGCAGGATATACATTCTTCTTGAGTGCTCATGGATCATTCTCCAGGATAGACCACATGTTGGGTTACAAAACAAGTCTCAATAAATTTTAAAAGACTGAATTTATACAAAGCAGTTTCTCTGACCATAATGGAATGAAGCTGGAAATCAATAACAGGCAGAGAACTGGAAAATTCACAAATAACTGGAAGTTAAACTACACATTCTTAAACAATTGTTGGGTCAGAGAAGAAATTGCAAGAAAAATCAGTAACTATCTTACGATGAATGAAAATGAGAACACAACATATCAAAACTTATGGGATGCAACAGGTCAGTGCTAAGAGAGAAATTCAGAACCCTCAATGCCTGCATAATAAAAGGAGAAAGAGCTAAAATCAGAGACTCAATTTCACACCTAGAAAAACTAAAAAAGGACAGCAAACTTATCCCAAAGCAAGCAGAAAGAAAGATTAGAGCAGAAATAAATGCAGTTGAGAATAAAACAAACAATAGAGAGAATTAACAAAATCAAAAGTTGGTTCCTTGAGAAGATCAATAAAATTGACAAATCCTTAGCTAGACAGACAAAGAAAAAAAGACAGAAGATGCAAATAAATAAAATCAGAAATGAGAGGGGGGATATTACTACTGATACCATTGAAATAAAAGGGATCATAAGAGGATACTATGAACAACTGTATGCCAACATATTAGGAAACTTAGATGAAATGGACAAATTCCTAGAAACATATGAACAACCTACACTGACTAAAGAAGAAATGGAAGACCTCAACAGATCAATTACAAGTAAAGAGATTGAATCAAGTCATCAAAAACCTCCCAATGGGGCAAGACGGCAGAGTGATGAGGTGTGAAATTTAGTTATTCCTCTAGGGCAGCTGGTAAATAGCCAGGAACTGTATGGATCAGCATTTTGGGGGACTTCAGTGACTGGTCATGCATCGTACACCAGTCTGGAATGGGTGGAATGGCTGAGATGGCAGTGAAGACCTTTAAGTTTCCCTGGCCATGGGGCTGGCACCTTCCCCCTCAGGGCATGGCAGACTGCCTTGGAGCTGGTTCCCTGAGGGAAAAAGAAACAATCTGTTCTGGGAGCAAGGAGAGGGGGGCTCAACCTGGACCCAACTGCATAATTAATTAACAAATCTGGACTGCTGAATAAAAGCTCCAAGCACAGATAAACCAAGAGCAGGCACAAAAGGAAACCAAAGGAATCAGTCCAGCAGAGAGGAGATGGGGATGACAACAACAACAACAAAAAACAACAGAGGCTTTTGGAGTTGGAGGTGTTCAGAATACTGGAAAAAGGTTGGGCTCCAAGAAAAAGGGGCACATAGAAATGAGTGCCAACTTGGGCTCTTGCTCGCAAATCCAGGGAGCTGGGGTCCAGCTCTGAAAAGGATTGTGCCAGTTTGGATATACTATGTCTCCAAAAAACACCATGTTGTTTAATGCAATCCTGTGGGGGCAGACGTATTAGTGTTGATTAGGTTGTAATTCCTTGTTTGAGTGTTTCCATGGAGATGTGACTCAATCAACTATGGGGGAAACCTTCGATTGGATAATTTCCATGGAGGCATTATCTTACCCATTCAGGGTGGGTCTTAAGTGCATCACTGGAGACCTATAAAAGAATTCACAGACAGAAGGAGCTGCTGCAGCTTAGAGAGACCTTTTGAAGACAGCCATTGAAAGCTGATGCTGACATTTTAGAGAAAGCCATTTTGAAACACAACCTAGGAGCAAGCAGATGCCAGCCACATGCCTTTCCAGCTAACAGAGGTTTTCCAGATGCCAATGGTCTTTTTCCGGTGAGGGTACACTATTGTTGATGCCTTACCTTGGACACTTTACGGCCTTAAGACTGTAACATTGTGACCAACTAAACCCCCTTTATAGAAGCCAATCCATTTCTGGTGTTTTGCAAAATGGCATCATTAACAAACCAAAACAAGGATTTTTTTTTTCTTCTCTTTTCTTGCTCTCCAATTCTTTATCTTTTTTTAATTTTTAATAGCTCATCAGAGCTCCTGCTTCAACACTGTCCCTGGCAAGGGTGGAAATAAAGTTGTCTGAGAGTAACTATTCAGGTGAAAGAGATAATAGCCTAAAGGGCATATCTTTAAATAGCCTATACTGGGACTGACAAAACTCGGGGGCTGGGGAAAGGCCTTGAAAAGGGATTTTTTTTTTGAAATAACTTTTTTAAATAGCTCATTACAGAAAGCCTCAGATATTTGCAATTGGCCACTGTACCCAGGCAAGGGCAGAGCTAAGAGAGGTCTGAGAGACTAGCAAGGAGTCTAGTGGTGGAGACAGTTCCCTAAGGGGTATAACTTCCCCAAGAAAAGGGGGATGGGGTCCAGTTCAACTGGCGGCCTTCCTTCGGAAAACTCGGACCCCAGGGGCTGGAAAACAGAAACCAGCTTGAGTCAGCCAGGCCTCTGGCAGGGATGGGGTCTGTGGAGAATTAAAGTCACCTGTGGCACCTCTTTACACTGCTGGGGAGCTGCAGGTTGACAAGTGCCACCTGCCAGACAGGATAGGAAAATCACACAGTCTAGATGCTTCTCAGAAGGCCTCACAACCTGTGGGGTCTCATTCTCAGGGAAATTTCATACCCTCTTCCTGAGACCCAGGCCTCTCTGGACTGGGAGAATATGATTGTGGTTGATCATATCTGGGGAGACCCCTCTCACAAAAAGGTTACATGGAGGCAGGGAAAGAACCAGAAAAATAAGAGGTGAAAAATTCTGAGCAACTAAACAGAAGCTATATTAAAGGTCTAGAATAACTAGAACTGAATGCCAAAGAACAGATGGAGAATAAAGCCAACCAACAAGAAAACCCTAGGTAAAAGAGTGAAAATGAGCTCCAGAATAAACTATTCAAGAAAATCAGATGCCTAGACAGCTAAAAATAATGAGCCAGATTAGGAAACATGAAAATATGGACCAGCCAATGGAGCAAACTAACACTTCAACTGAGATACAGGAATTGAGGTAAATAAAGGTATTCAAACAAAACTCCTAAATCAAATCTACAAGCTTAAGGAAAATGTGGCAAAAGAGACGAAGGATATAAAGAAGACACTGGATGATCATAAAGAAGAATTCGTAAGCTTGAAAAAACAAATGGCAGAACTTATGGGAATGAAAGGCACAATAGAAGAGATGAAAAACACAATGGAGGCATACAACAGATTTGAAGAGGCAGAAGAAAGGATCAGTGCACTGGCAGATAGGACATTTGAAATCATACATGCAAAAGACCAGATAGGGAAAAGAATGGAAAAATACAAGCAGGGTCTTAGAGAACTAAATGACAACATGAAATGCACAAATATACATGTTATGGGTGTCCCAGAAGGAGAAGAGAAGGGAAAGGGGGCAGAAAGAATAGAAGAAATAATTACTGAAAATTTCCTAACTCCTATGAAAGACATAAAATTACAGATTCAAGAAATGTAGCATACACCAAACAGAACAGATCCCAATAAACTTACTCCAAGACACTCACTAATCAGATTGTCCAATGTCAAAGATAAAGAGAGAATTCTGAAAGCAGCAAGAGAAAAGTGATCTATTGCATACAAGGGAAGCTTGATAAGACTATGTACAGATTTCTCTGCAGAAACAATGGAAGCAAGAAGGCAGTGGTGTGATATGTTTCAGATACTGAAAAAGAAAAACTGCCAACCAAGAATTCTACATCTGGCAAAACTGTTCTTCAAAAATGAGGGAAAGATTAAAATATGTTCAGACAAACAAACACTAAGAGAGTTTGTGAATAAGAGACCTGCTCTACAAGAATTACTAAAGGGAGTGCTATAGGCTGATAGGAAAAGACAGGAGAGAGAAGTATGGAGAAAAGTGTAGAAATGAAGACTATCAGGAAGGGTAAACATAGAGAGTGAGTAAAATAAGATATGACATATAAAATTCAAAAGAAAAAATGGTAGAAAAAAAGTACTGCCCTTACAGTAATAACACAAAATGTTAATGGGTTAAACTCCCAAATAAAAAGACATACACTGGCAGAATGGATGGAAAAACAGGACTCATCTATATGCTGTCTACAAGAAACTCACTTTAGACACAAGGACAAAAATAGGTTGGAAAAAGATATTTCACACAAACAACAACTAGAAAAAAGTGGGAGTAGCTACATTAATATCAGACAAATTAGACTTCAAAAGTAAAACAGTTAAAAGAGACAAAGAAGGATGTTATATATTAATAAAAGGGACACTTCATCAAGAAAACATAACAATCATAAATATTTACGCACTGAGCCAGAGCGACCCAACATACATGAAGCAAACACTGACAACACTGAAGAAACAAGTAGATTCCTCTAAAATAATAGTTGGCCACTTCAATACACTGCTCTCATCAATGGACAGAACATCTAGACAGAGGATCAATAAGGAAACAGAGATGTTGAATTGTACTATAAATGACCTAGACTTGACAGACATTTATAGAACACTACAGCCCACAACAGCAGGATACACATTCTTCTCAAGTGCTCATGGATTATTCTCTAGGATAGACCACATGTTGGATCACAAAGCAAGCCTCAACAAATTAAAAACAAAAAATTGATATTATACAAAACACCTTCTTGGATCATAATGGAATGAAGTTGGAAATCAATAATAGGCAGAAGGTCAGAAAATTCACAAATATATGGAAGCTAAATAACACACTCTTAGACAACCAATGGATAAAGGAAGAAATTACAAGAGAAATTAGTAAATACCTCGAGGCAAATGACAATGAAAACACAACATATCAAAACTTACGGGACACAGCAAAGGTGGTGCTGAGAGGGAAATTTATTGCCCTAAATGCCTATATCAAAACAGAAGAAAGAGAAAAAAATTGAGGAATTAACTGTTCACCTGGAGGAACTAGAGAAAAAACAGCAACAGCAAACTAACCCCAAAGCAAACAGAAGGAAAGAAATAACAAAGATTAGAGCAGAAATAAATTAAATTAAGAACAGGAAAACAATAGAATCAACAAAATGAGAAGTTGGTTCTTTGAGAAAATCAGTAAAATCGATGGACCCTTAGCTAGGCTATCAAAAAAAATTAATAAATAAAAAGAATGAGAGAGTGGATGCAAATAAATACAATTAGAAATGGGAAAGGGGACATAACTAATGACTCCACTGAAATAAAGGAGATAATGAGAGGATAGTACGAGCAACTATATGCTAATAAACTACACAATGTAGACAAAATGGAAAACTTCCTAGAAAAGCATGAACAAACAACACTGACTCAAGAAGAAATAGATGACCTCAACAAACCAATAACAAGTGAAGAGACTGAGTCAGTCATCCAAAAGCTCCCCAAAAAGAAAAGCCCAGGACCAAATGGCTTCACTTGTGAATTCTGCCAAGCATTCAAGAAAGAATTAGTACCAATCCTGCTCACTCTTCAAAAAAATTGAAGAGGAGGGAAAGCAACCTAACTCATTCTATGAAGCCAGCATCACCATAATATAAAAGTCAGACAAAGATACTACAAAAAAAGAAAATTATAGACCAATTGCTTTAATGAATATATAGATGCAAAAATCCTCAACAAAATACTAGTAAATCAAATCCAGCAGCACATTAAAAGAATTATACACCATGACCAGGTGGGATTTATTCCAGATATGGAAGGCTGGTTCAACACAAGAAAATCACTTAATGTAATACACACATCAATAAATCAAAGTGGAAGAACCACATGATCATCTCGATGCAGAAAAGGCATTTGACAAAATTCAACATCCTTTTTTTTTTTTTTTTTTGAACACACTTCCAAGGATAGGAATAGAAGGGAAGTTTCTCAATATGATAAAGGCAATATATGAAAAACCCACAGCCAACATCATACTCAATGGGGAAAGACTGAAAACTTTCCCTCTAAGATCAGGAACAAGACAGGGATGCCCACTGTCACCATTATTATTCAACATTGTGCTCGAAGCTCTAGGTAGAGCAATTAGGCAAGAAAAAGAAATAAAAGGCATCCAAATTGGAGAGGAAGAAATAAAACTTTCACTGTTTGCAGATGATATGATCTTATATGTAGAAAATCCAGAAAAATCTATAGCAAAGCTAATCAAGGAATATAGCAAAGTGGCAGGCTACAAGATCAACATGCAAAAATCAGTAGTGTTCCTATACACAAGTAATGAACAATGGGAGGAAGAAATCAAGAAAAAAATTCCATTTACAATAGCAACCAAAAGAATCAAGTATTTAGGAATAAACATAACCAAGGCCACAAAAGACCTATACAAAGAAAACTACAAGAAGCTGCTAAAAGATATCAAACAGGACCTAAAAAATTGGAAGAACATAATGTGTTCATGGATTGGAAGACTAAATATAGTTTAGATGTCAATTCTACCTAAACTGATTTATAGATTCAATGCAATACCAATTAAAATCCCAACAACTTACTTTGCATAAATAGAAAAAAAACAATAACCAAATTCATTTGGAAATGCAGGGTGCCCTGAATAACCAAAAATATCTTGAGAAAGAGTAACAAAATGGGAGGTCTCATACTACTTGACTTTAAAGCATACTACAGGCTGGAGGATCTAAGATGGCGGCATAGAGAGGAGTAGAAGCTAAGTAGTCCCCCTGGAACAACTAAAAAATACCAGAAACAACTAGTAAACAATCTGGAATAACTGCAGGGGGACAAATGTGACCGTCCACTCATCATACACTAACCTGAATTAGGAGGAATGCCCAAGATCACAGCATAAACTCTGTAAGTAAAAACTGCGGATCCAAATCGGGAGACCCCTCCCCCATAGCCTGAGCAGCAAAGCCTCGGTGGTGCCAAAGAGAAGCTTTCTCCCAGCAAGTGAATATAGCTCAGCTGAGCTCCAACTGGGGTTTTAGCAAGCGTGAACTGCTCACTACGAGGTACAAATCCCCAACAAGTAGAAAGAGGCTTTGGGTGATGACTGACCTTGGAGAGCTGGAGGGTCACCTTGGACTAGCTGTTCCTTTTTTGACTCAGTGGAGAAAGCCTGGGCCATTTTCAGTTCCCAGTTCTGTGACCCATACAAGGGTATAGCACAGGCAGAGAGAGACCATTGAAATGCTAACGACCTCCTCCTAGGGTGTCTATCTTCTCTAAGAGGAAAGGGGTGGGGCCCAGCTCTACTACCTGACTTTCATTCAGAACTTACACCAGTCAAGAATTATAGGCTGATCTTTGCATCAGGCTAAGAGCGCCCCTGCGCAGCCCGGCGGCCTGGGGCTTCCATGGAGGGACAATGTGAACTAGTGACGTAGCACAGCCTTCTCTCAGCAGAGGTCCTGGAACATCACAGCTGAGAAGGGGGGCCTGCTCAGAAAACCCAGGGATGCTACATCAATGCCAGTGGTTTGTGGGTCAGCGACAGAGAAAATCTGGGGCCAAACTGAAATGAAGGCTTAGACTCTTGCAACAGCCTTGAATCTCCGGGAACACCTAGGAGGATTGAATATTAAAGCTGCCCTGCCTCCCTGACCACCCAGACACACGCCCCACATTCAGGGCGGACAGTTCTAACAACAAGCCCAAACTGAGTTCACCAACTGAACCCCACAAAAATCATTTCCCCACACACCACAGAGACAGAGTTGGGGAGAACTGACTTGAGGGGTATAGGTGACTCGCAGACGCCATCTGCTGGTTAGTTAGAAAAAGTGTACGCCACCAACTTGTATTTCTGAAAAATTAGATTGGTATTTTTTTTTACAACTTGAAAGAACCCTATCAAGCAAAGCAAATGCTAAGAGGCCAAAAACAACAGAAAATCTTAAAGCATATGATAAAACCAGACGATATGGAGAACACGATCCCAAACACCCAAATCAAAATATCAGAAGAGACACAGTACTTGGCACAATTAATCAAACAATTACAATGGAGGAATGAAAACGTGGCACAGGATATAAAAGACATGAAGAAGACCATGGAACAAGATAAAAGGGACATAAAGAAGACCCTAGAAAAGCATAAAGAAGAAACTGCAAGATTAAATTAAAAAATAGAAGATCTTATGGAAATAAAAGAAATTGTTGGCCCAATTAAAAACTCTGGATACTCATAATGCAAGATTAGAGAAAGTTGAACAATGACTCAGTGTCCTAGAGGTCCACAGAACAGAAAATGAAAGAATAAAAGAAAGAATAGAGAAAAAAATTGAAAAAATCGAAAAGGATCTCAGCGATACAACAGATAAAATAAAACGTCCAAATGTAAGACTCATTGGTGTCCCAGAAGGGAAAGAGAAGGGCAAAGGTCTAGAAAGAGTATTCAAAGAAATTGTTGGGGAAAACTTCCCAAACCTTCTACACAATATAAATACACAAAGCATAAATGCCCAGCGAACTCCAAATAGAAAAAACCTAAATAAACCCACTCCGAGACATATTATGATCAGACTCTCAAATACTGAAGAGAAGGAGCAAGTTCTGAAAGCAGCAAGAGAAAAGCAATTCACCACATACAAAGGAAACAACATAAGACTAAGTAGTGACTACTCAGCAGCCACCACGGAGGTGAGAAGGCATGACATATTTAAAATTCTGAGAGAGAAAAATTTCCAACCAAGAATACTTTATCCAGCAAAACTCTCCTTCAAATTTGAGGGAGAGCTTAAATTTTTCACAGGCAAACAAATGCTGAGAGAGTTTGCCAATAAAAGACCTGCCCTACTTCAGATACTAAAGAGAGCCCTACCAACAGAGAAACAAAGAAAGGAGAAAGAGATACAGAGAATTTTAACAGACATATATAGAACCTTACATCCCAAATCATCAGGACATCATTTTTCTCTAGTGATCATGGATCTTCCTCCAGAATGGACCATATGCTGGGACATAAAACAAGCCTCAATAAATTTAAAAAAAAAAAAAAAGAAAAAAATTGAACATATTCAAAGCACAATCTTGAACACAATGGAATACAAGTAGTCAATAATTTTTGAATTTTAACTCCACTATTTACTTCCTACATGTTATAAAATACACAAACTCTAATGACAAATCAGTGATTTCGAACTCAATGTAAAATATATAATTTTTGACAAGAGCTATATAAAGGTGGGGGAATGGAGGAGTATAGGTACATAGTTTATGTGTCCTATTGAAATTAAGTTGGTATCAAAGAAAAACAAGATTGTTATGGATTTAAAAGTTTAATTTCAAGCCCCACAGTAAACACAAAGAAATTATCAGAGAATATGACCATAGAGATGAAAAGTAGAGTATGGGTTAAAAGAAATGGGGGAAGGGGCAATGGGGAGTTAAGAAATGAGAGTAGGGTTGCTGTTTGAGGTGAAGGGAAATTTCTAGTAATGGGTGGTGGGAAGGTGATAGCATTACAACATTCTAAATGTGATTAATCCCACTAATGGAAGGCTAGGGAGGGGTTGGAATGGGAAGATTTAGGCTGTATATATTTTCCACAATTGAGGAAAAAAAAAAAAGACAGTCTAAATAGATGACAATTGAATGCCAAGGATGACCCTGGATGGGACCTGAGGATGGAGGACAGGAGGCTCAAAGGGACACAGTTGAGACATAAGGAAAAGGAAATACAGAATGTAAGCTTTGTATCATTGTTGAATCTCTTGTACTTCTTAGCTGCATTTAATGGGATTGCATAAAAGAATGTTCTTGTTCATGGGAATTGTATATGTGAATTACAGTGTTTGTTCAAGGATGTGTGCAGCTAGCTCTCATATATTCAGACAACAGAGCAATAGATGATGGACGATAGATAGGGAGAGAGGGAGGGAGGGAAAGAAATAGCAGTGTGACAACATGTTAAAGTTAGTGGATCGTGGTATCGGGGGAGGGGGTCAGGGAATGCTGGAGTTCTGTGTATGGGGTTTGTATTGTTTTTGCAACTGTTCCTATAACTTTGAATTTATTTCAAAATAAAATTTAAAATAAAATAAAATAAAATAAAATAAAGCATACTACAAAGGTACAGTGGTCAAAACAGCATAGTACTGGCATAAAGATAGATATACCGACCACTAGAATCAAATTGAGTGTTCAGAAATAGACCCTCTCATCTACAGACAATTGATCTTTGATAAGGCAGTCAAGCCAACACAGCTGGGACAGAGCAGCCTTTTCAGTAAATGGTGTTTGGAGAACTGGACATCCATATCCAAAAGAATGAAAGAGGACTTCTATCTTACACCTTTTAAAAAAATTAACTCAAAATGGATCAAAGACCTAAACATTAGTGCTAAGACCATAAGACTTTTAGAAGAAACTGTAGGGAAATATCTTAAAGAACTTATGATAGGAGATGATTCCCTAGACCTTACACCCAAAGTGCGAGCAATGAAAGAAGAAATAGATAAATGGGATCTCCTCAAAATTAAACACTTTTGTACATCAAAGGACTTTATCAGAAAAGTAAAAAGGCAACCTATGCAATGGGAGACAACATTTGGAAACCACATATCAGATAAGGGTTTAACATCCAGAATATATAAAGAGAGCCTACAACTCAATAACAGAAAGACAAACAACCTAATTAAAAAATGGGCAAAAGACATGGACAGACATTTTTCTGAAGAGGAAATACAAATGGCTCAAAAACATATGAAAATATGTCCAACTTCACTAGCTATTAGGAAAATGCTAACAAAACAATGAGATAGCATCTCACACCTACTAGAATGGTCATTATTAAAAAAACAGAAAATTACAAGTGCTGGAGAGGCTGCAGTGAGAGAGGCACACTTACTCACTGTTGGTGGAAATGTAGAATGATGTGGCCACTCTGGAAGGCAGTGTGCTAATGTCCCAGGAATTCCAGCAGTTTCATGGCCTCTGTGAGTAAAACTTAAACCCTGATGCCAACCCACATCCAAAAGGTCAGGACCTGGCAGTGTTCTGGGAGCTGCTACAGTTGTCCATTGAAGACATTGGCATGAAGTTTGATGAACTCTACCACCTCAAGGCCAACAGATAACAGCTGGTGGAGAACCCCCAAGAAGAAGAAGAGATGAATCCAACCCTTCTGATCCTTAGAGGCCATCCAAATCCAAGCCAGCAGAGAGTCACAAAAGGGCCTCAGATGCTGGGGACAAGCAGCACCAGGAGGCTTGCAAGAGACTCCTGGCAGTCAAATGGGCACCTTCTGTGTGGCAGAACTCAGCTATATAGACAGCACCAACAGCATCCAAGATTTATGTCCCAAGGCCCAGGCCCAGCTCTGAGACCATGAAGTAAGAAGGAAGCAATCTCTGAGTCATTAAAATATACACACACACACACACACACACACAACTAAAAAAATCAATCAACCATATTTTGTAGGTCAATTTCTGAACTCCTTGTTCTCATCTTTTTGACTATCCATATCCTGGTGCCACACCGTCATCATTGCTGTAGCTTTATTTTAAGTCTTAGAGTGGGTATTGTAAATCTCCAAATTTGTTTGTCTTTTTCAAATTGTTATAGCTATTCTACATTCTTGGCATTTTGATAAGAGTTTTTTTTGGGATTGTGCTGAATCTCTAGATCAATTTGGGGAGAAATGACATCTTGACAATCTTGAGTCTTCCAATCCAGGAATATGGTTTCTTTCTGTTTTAAATTAAGTTTTCTTCAGTGTCTTTTTTTTTTTTCATTTTTATTGAGATTGTTCAGATACCATACAATTATCCAAAGATCCAAAGTGTACAATCACTTGCCCCTGGGTACCCTCATACAGCTGTGCATCCATCACACTTAATTTTTGTTCAATTTTTAGAAACTTTTCATTACTCCAGACAAGAAATAAACTGAAAGATGAAAAAAGAAAAAAAGAAAAGGAAACTCTAATCCTCCCTTATCCCTAACCAACCCCCCTCAATTGTTGACTCAGTATTGATATAGTACGTTTGTTACTGTTTATGAAAAAATGTTGAAATACTACTAACTGTAGTATATAGTTTGTAATAGGTATATAGTTCTTTCCTAATATGCCCCTCTATTATTAACTTCTAATTGTATTGTCATATATTTGTTCTGGTTCATGAAGTGATTTCTAGTATTTGTACAGCTGATCATGGACATTGCCCACCATAGGATTCAGTTTTATACATTTCCATCTTTTGACCTCCAACTTTCCTTCTGGTGACATATATGACTCCGAGCTTCCCCTTTCCACTTCATTCACACACCATTTGGCACTGTTAGTTATTCTCACGTCTTGTTACCAACACCCCTGCTCATTTCCAAACATTTAAGTTCATCCTAATTGAACATTCTGCTCATACTAAGCAACCACGCCCCATTCTTAAGCCTCATCCTATATCCTGGTACCTTATATTTCATGTCTATGAGTTTACATAATGTAATTAGTTCCTATCAGTGAGACCCTGCAATAATTGTCCTAATGTGTCTGGCTTATTTCACTCAGTATACTGCCCTCAAGGTTTTGTCATCAACCCATTTTTTTTAATATGGTTTTGTTCACTCACCATACATTCCATCCCAAGTAAATAATCAATGGTTTTCTGCATGGTCATACATTTATGTGTTCACCACCTTCACCACTATCTATATAAGAGCATCTACATTACTTCCACAAGGCAGGAGGGAGAGTCAAAGAAGGTAGAGAGGCAAAAGAAAGAGGAAAAAAAAAATGACAGCTAGGAAGCAGCAAAAGGAAAAATAACCTTAAATCAAAGTAGAATAAAGAATCAGACAATACCACCAATGTCAAGTGTCTAACATGCCTCTCCTATCCCCCCCTCTTATCTGCATTCACCTTGGTTTATCACCTTTGTTACATTAAAGGAAGCATAATACAATGATTCTATTAGTTACAGTCTCTAGTTTATGCTGATTGCATCCCTCCCCCAATGCCTCCCCATTTTTAACACCTTGCAAGGTTGACATTTGCTTGTTCTCCCTCGTAAAAGAACATATTTGTACATTTTATCACAATTGTTGAATACTCTAGATTTCGCCAAGTTACACAGTCCCAGTTGTTATCTTTCCTCCTTTCTTGTGGTGTCTCACATGCTCCCCATCTTCCTCTCTCAATCGTATTCATAGTTACCTTTGTTCAGTGTACTTACATTGTTGTGCTACCATCTCCCAAAATTGTGTTCCAAACCACACACTCCTGTCTTCTATCACCCTGTAGTGCTCCCTTTAGTATTTCCTGTAGGGCGGGTGTCTTGTTCACAAAGTCGCTCATTGTCTGTTTGTCAGAAAATATTTTGAGCTCTCCCTCATATTTGAAGGACAGCTTTGCTGGATATAGGATTCTTGGTTGGTGGTTTTTCTCTTTCAGTATCTTAAATATATCACACCACTTCCTTCTTGCCTCCATGGTTTCTGCTGAGAGATCCGCACATAGTCTTATTAAGCTTCCTTTGTATGTAATGGATTGCTTTTCTCTTGCTGCTTTCAGGATTCTTTGTCTTTGACATTTGATAATCTGATTATTAAGTGTCTTGGCATAGGCCTATTCAGATCTCTTCTGTTTGGAGTACGCTGCGCTTCTTGGATCTGTAATTTTATGTCTTTCATAAGAGATGGGAAATTTTCATTAATTATTTCCTCTATTATTGCTTCTGCCCCCTTTCCCTTCTCTTCTCCTTCTGGGACACCAATGATACATACATTATTGTACTTTGTTTCATCCTTGAGTTCCCGGAGACGTTGCTCATATTTTTTCATTCTTTTCTCCATCTGCTCCTTTGCGTGTAGGCTTTCAGGTGTTTTGTTCTCCAGTTCCTGAGTGTTTTCTTCTGCCTCTTGAGATCTGCTGTTGTATGTTTCCATTGTGGCTTTCATCTCTTGTGTTGTGCCTTTCATTTCCATAGATTCTACTAGTAGGTTTTTTGAACTTTTGATTTCTGCCGTATACATGTCCAGTGCTTCCTTTACAGCCTCTATCTCTTTTGCAATATCTACTCTAAACTTTTTGAATTGATTTAGCATTAGTTGTTTAAATTCCTGTATCTCAGTTGAAGTGTATGTTTGTTCCTTTGACTGGGCCATAACTTTGTTTTTCTTAGTGTAGGTTGTAATTTTCTGTTGTCTAGGCATGGTTTCCTTGGTTATCCAAATCAGGTTTTCCCAGACCAGATCAGGCTCAGGTCCCAGAGGGAAGAAATATTCAGTATTTGGTTTCCCTGAGGGTGTGTCTAAGAAAATTGCTCCACCCTTTGATGCCTCGGGTCACTGTGCTTTTCTGCCCAGCAGGTGATGCCTGTTAGCCTATAATTCTTGACTGGTGTGAGGTGGTATGGCCGTGTTCCCCCAGACTCTGGGGTCTGGTTCTGAATGGAAAGGGCCCCACCCCTTTACTCCTAGAGAAGACAGACCCCCAAGGTGGAGGTCATTAGCATTTCAATGGTCTCGCTCTCTGCTTGTGTTGTCTCCGCCCTTCCCCGAGTCACAGCCCTGGAAACTTAAAATGACTGGGGCTTTCTCCACTGAGCCGAAAAAGAAACAGATAGTCCCCTTCAGACCCAGTCAAGGCAACCCTCCGGCTCTCCCAGGTCAGTCGTCACCCAAAGCCTCTGTCTGTTTTTTGGGGCTGCGTACCTGTAGTGAGCAGTTCACACTCGCTACTTAAAACCCCAGTTGGAGCTCAGCTGAGCTATATTCGCTTGCTGGGAGAGAGCTTCTCTCTGGCACCACGAGGCTTTGCAGCTCGGGCTATGGGGGAGGGGGTCTTGCGACTTGGATCTGCAGGTTTTACTTACAGATTTTATGCTGCGATCTCAGGCATTCCTCCCAATTCAGGTTGGTGTATGACGAGTGTATGGTCTCGTTTGTCCCCCCGCAGTTATTCTGGATTATTTACTAGTTGTTTCTGTTTTTTTGTAGTTGTTCCAGGGGGACTGCTTAGCTTCCACTCCTCTCTATGCTGCCATCTTGCCCCTCTCTCTGACTCTTCAGTGTCTTTTTAGAAATCTTGCACAACCTTTGTTTGATTTATTCCTAGGTATTTGATATTTTTGATGCTATTATAAATATTTTTTAAAATTTATTTTTCAATTGATTTTTGCTAAGTGTATGGAAATACAAATTGATTTCATATATTTACCTTGTGTCCTGCAACTATGCTAAATCTTATTAGTTTTAGATTTATTTTGTAACTCATAGGGTTTTTCTATGAACACAATCATGCCATCTGCAAATAATGAAGGTTTTACTTCTTCCTTTCCAACATATAGGCGTTTAATTGACTTCTCTTGTCTTATTGCACTAGCCAGGACTTCCAGTACAATGTTGAAGATAAGTGATGTGTCAGTTATCTATTGCTGCATAACAAACCAACGCAAAACTTAGTGGCTTAATATATGACAATAATTTTATTGCTTATGAATCCAAGACTTGGGAATTGAGGCAGACTTCAATTGGGGTGGCTCCATTGTGCCACTGTCTTAGAGAATGAGTCATATGTCTTAAGGAGGTCTCTCTAAAGCTCTCTTGCCCAGCCTTCAGCATACTATCCCTGTGCATCCACTGAAGCCTCATGGGAAAGAGCTGGCAGGCAGTGCAGATTTCCAGCAGTACAAATGAGCGTGCATAGTATGCTGCCTTTTATATAAGAAAGAAGGGAAAATGAGAAATCATAGATATATCTGCTTACCTTTACATGAGGAACATAGGAAAGATAAACCAGAAGGTTAGGGAGGAGGGGAGAAACAAGGCAGAAGGCATGTAAAGATAGTGATACTTCTCTGAATGTTTCTTTTAATACAGTTTTGGCGTTTGTAATCATGTTAATGCTCTAAATATTCATAAAATGAAATTAGCCCAATAAGAATGAGAAAGGTATCAAAATCTAAAATGGAAAGCAAAGTGAAACAAACAGATACATTGTTATTTCAAAGATCACCACAACCACACAATGAGGGGTTGCAGGAAGAGAAAGAAAAATCAGGTAACTTATGAACCCAGAGTTTGACTGTAAGTTCTCAGTACTGGGAAGAATGGGATGTGGGGAGAGAATTGTAAACAAATCTTTTTAGTTTGTTTTTTGAGGAGGCATAGGTAAAACAATACTGAAACAATTTTAAATGTATTATAGGACTGAGTAAATAGGTAAATGTGTTGATATTTTTGGGAGCCAGGGATCTCAATGTGGAAGAAATGGCCTACAAATATGAAATGGAAATCAATGAAGTTTGTAGGGATGGATCGGAATTAGAAGTAACAATATGGTCTCATGATTTCTAAACTATGAACATGTCTGTGGTTATTCGTGTGTATGTGCACAAGTATATATAAATTTTTGTGTGAGTTTTCATACATGTTTGTATGTGTATATATGTATTTACATACATATACTTCCTAGTCTGCACACTGAAAGGTCCAAGGAACAATGGCATCCTAGGAATATTGAGCATACCTAGTACCAGGATCCAGATCTCTAATAGCATTCCCCCCAGAAATGAGCCAGGACTACTCAGAGAAGTGGCTGATTCCAGCCTGCATTAGGTAGGAACAAGATGAACCTGGAACACCTTAGTATTCCAGGGAGTAAGGAAGTCCTCAAAAAAATGATGGGGACATGTGACAAAGATGCTGGAGTCATTTGAAGAGGGGCCTACTGGTCAAATATGAGACAAGTTGAATGGCCATCTGATTTTTGATAAGGGGGCAAAGACCGCTCAACTGGGAAAGAATAGTATCTTTAACAAATGGTGCTGGGAAAACTAGATTTCCATTTGCAAAAGAATGAAGATGGACACCTACATCACGCCTTATACAAAAACCAAATCAAAATGGATCAAGACCTAAAAATAAACAAGACTATAAAATTCCTTGAAGAAAACACTGTAAACATCTTTGGGACCTTGGGGGTAGGCAGTGGTTTCTTGGAGTTAAGCAAAAGAAACAAAAGAAAAAATAGATACATGGGACCTCTCCAAAATTAAAAACTTTTGTACCTCAAAGGACTTTATCATGAAAGTACAACAACATCCTAAACAATGGAAAAAATATTTAGAAACCACATATCTGATAAGGATTTAATATCCAGACTATATAAAGAAATCCTACAACACAACAACAAGGCAGCAAACAGCCAGTTAAAAAATGGGTTAAAGACTTTAATTGGGGTGATGTCATCAACATGACAATGTAAACAGCTACTGAAAATTTCTCTCCAGAGATTCAATGAAAAAAAGGACAACTCTGAACTGTTTGAAACTCTGGAAGAGGATACAGACTGGAGAAAGACCCTGGAAATGCCAAATTGAAGAAACAGAAGAAATATCAGGTAGGAATCTTTCATCCTAGAGCAGCTGGTCATTTCCTCCCCCCCCCCCCACTCAGTCTCTGAGGCACAGAATCAGCAGATGGGACCCCTCCTATCAGGGACACAGATTTTAAAATCTCTCACAGCAGTGAAAAATACCCTCACTGTTTGAAGACCTGGTGGACAGGGGAGGACATTTCAAGGCCCAGATCAGTGAGGGACAAAGAGACACAGAAAATGTTGACAGAGACTGTTTCCAGCCCTGGGTCTGAAAGCCCTTCCCCCACCCTTGAGGGAAGCAGCAGCCAGCAGCCGTTTCCTTGACTTGGAGACAGCTGGAGCAGTAGATCGGATGAGGGAGTACTTTGCTACAGGTGGAGCCCCACATTGAGCCAGATTTTGACTGCAAAGTGAAGGCATAGGAATCCCACAGTTTCAGCCCCGCTGAGTCAGAGCCTGTGCTCAGAGGCAAAGCAGCCTTGGAGGATGAGTAAGTTACCGAACAGTGCAATCTGTTGGACAGTGCAGATAGTGCGAGGGAAGTAAAATACTTTTTAAAAGATGCTTCAGACCCTTTCTTAGGAGCACAGGAGTTGCTTTACATGCCCTGTATGGAAACCTGGCTCTGTTTGGGCTGACAAACAGGAAAGACCCACTGTTAAAGCAGGGCTCCAAAACAAACCCAGGTCTTGCTAGCCAGTGGAAAATGGAGCACCACTAGATGCCAGTAGATCTATATTACCACACATAGTGAACTTGCTGGGGTACCAAGTGCCTACCTCCCATCCCTGTGGCAGGCCACAGTGGGCACCTGATTTGGGAGGGGGAAGACTAGGGGGCACAGCAAATCTGACAATTGGCCAGGGAGAGAAACAAAGAAAGGATAGAGATCAAAGACAACCAACAGGAAAATCTTAGGCAAAAGAGAGAAAACAACCTCCAGAATAAACCAATCAAGAAAATCAGAAGCCACGTCAGAAAATGCCCAGTCAAAGGAAGAACTAACAATTCAACTGAGATACAGGAGTTGAAACAATTAATTATAGATATTCAAACAAATCTTTTAAATCAAATCAATGAGTTGAGAGAATGTGACAAAACAGATGAAGGATATAAAGAAGACACTGGGTGATCATAAGGAAGAATTCATAAGCTTGACAAAACAAATGGCAGAACTCATGGGAATGAAAGGCACAACAGAAGAGATCAAAAACACAATGGAGACATACCATGGCAGACTTGGAAAGGCAGAAGAAAGGACCAGTAAGCTGGAGGACAGCACATCTGAAATCCTGCACACAAAGGAACAGATAGGGAAAAGAATGGAAAAATATGAGCAGAGTTTCAGGGAACTGAATGACAACATGAAGCACACGTATATATATGTTATAGATGTCCCAGAAGGAGAAGAGAAAGGAATAGCAGCAGAAAGAATAATAGAGGAAATAATCAATGAAAATTTCCCAAATTTTATGAAAGACATAAAATTACAGGTCCAAGATGCACAGCATACCCCAAACAGAATTGATCTAAATAGACCCACTCCAAGACACTTACTAATCAGATTTTTCAAATGTCAAAGACAAAGAGAGAATTCTGAAAGCAGCAAAAGAAAAGCAATCCATCACATTCAAGGGAAGCTTGATAAGATTACGTGCAGATCTCAGCAGAAACCATGGAGACAAGAAGGCAGTGGTATGATATATTCAAGATACTGAAAGAGAAAAACTGCCAACCAAGAAGCCTATATCTTCCAAAACTGTCCTTCAAAAGTGAGGGAGAGTTTTAAATATTTACAGACAGACATTGAGAGAGTTCATGAACGGGAGACCTCCTCTACAAGAAATACTAAAGGGAGCGCTACAGACAGATAGGAAAAAACAGGAGAGAGAGGTTTGGAGAAGAGTGTAGAAATGAAGATATCAGGAGACAGAAAGAGGGTAGAGATCAGGCATATGATGTTGAAGGAATATAGAATGTTTTAGAGGATTGTATAGATCCAGAAATGTATAGCACAATACTGTGTGATGACTATGAATATGGTTGAGGAGGAAGGTTAGGTGTTTGTATGACACCAGAAGGAAAGATAGAGGATAAAGATTGGGACTGTAGAACTTAGTGAAACCTACAGTGATCAATGAGTGTGGTTAAATGTACAAATATAAGGATGTTTTTACCTGAGGGAGTGGCAAGAAGGGAAGAAATTGTGAGGTATGCAACTAGGTGAATGAACCATGTGGACAGTGGGTTGAGTGAAAGAAGCAAGAAATGAAAAGACAAACATTGTAATGCCTCACTAACATGGACTAATAATAATGTGCAAATTCTCAGAATTGAATCTGGGAGCATGAGTCATCAGGGGAAGGCTTATGTAAAGGTTCCTAGATTGTAAGTTTGTAAGCTTGTATAGCAATCACATCTATTTATGAATTGTAACAGTTATTTCTAAATATTGAGATGCTGAGCTGTTTGTGTGTGACTTGGTCAGTCCCTGGAGCTTCAGGTGTCTGCGTGGCACTGGACTCTGAGCCAGAGTTCAACATCTGTGAGTGTCAGCATTGCCCCATGAACCAACTGTTAAGAGGTTTAAAAGGAGATCAGACTTCAATTGGAGATATGAACAAAATGGACTTGGTAGTCAGACTAATGGGTAAAGGATGATAGCAACTGTGTTTTAAAACTTTGGCTTCCATGTGGGACCAAAGGAATAGATGTTTGTTTGGTGCAAAATCTTTATTTTCTGTAGCACACTATCTTATTTAACTTGTATGGTCAGTTTACTCAAATACCATAATTACATGGAACCTTGACTAGGGAGTGAGATCTTGTTGGTTTGTACAGGTTAGCACGAAGCCCTGACACAACCCAGAGTACTTTGTGCAGAGAATAAAAAGTATTTGCAAAGCCTCCTTGAGGGACTGAGGAGAAATGTGGAAATAAACTTCCTCAGCTGGGGAATTCGTGATATTCTCGCAAGCATTGGGGACCACTAGCTTAGTAGGCTGAGACCTCGATCTTGGGGTTTGTCCTTATGAAGCTTGTTAGTGCAAAGGAGAGGCTAAGCCTACTCATAATTGTGCCTAAGAGTCACCCCCTGAGAACCTCTTTTGTTGCTCAGATGTGGCCTCTGTAAGCCAACTCAGGTAAACTCACTGCCCTCCCCACTACGTGGGACATGACCCCCAGGGGTATAAATCTCCCTGGCAACATGGGACATGACTCCTGGGGATGAGCCTGAACCCTCCATTGTGTGATTGAGAAAGCCTTCTGGACCAAAAGGGGGAAGAGAAATGAAACAAAATAAACTTTCAGGGGCTGAGAGATTTGAAATGGAGTTGAGAGATCATTCTGGAGGTTATTCTTATGCATTATATAGATATCCCTTTTTAGTTTTTAGTTTATTTGAATAGCTAGAAGGAAATACCTGAGACCGTTGAACCAGTTTCCTTGAATCCATTATCCTTGATTCTTGAAGGTGAGTGTATAATTATATAGCTTATACGGTGTGACCATGTGATTGTGAAAACCTTACAGCTCACACTTCCTTTACCCAGTATATGGACAAATGAGTAGAAAAATGGGGACAAAAAGTAAATGAATAATATGGGGGAGGAGGAGTGTGCTGGTTTGAATATATTATGTCCCCAAAAATGCCATTATCTTTGATGTAATCTTGTGTGGGCAGACGTATCAGTGTTGATTAGATTGTAATTATTTGAGTGTTTCCATGGAGATGTGCCCCACCCAACTGTGGGTGATGACTCTGATTGGATAGTTTCCATGGAGGTGTGACCCCGCTCATTCAGCATGGGCCTTGATGAGCTTACTAGAGCATTATATAAGCTCAAACAGAAGGAATGAGCTTGCTACAGCCAACAGGGACACTTTGAAGAATGCACAGGAACAGAGAGAGGAACTGCAGTTTGCAGAGACATTTTGGAGACAGCCTTTGGAAGCAGACTTATGCTCTGGAGAAGCTAAGAGAGGACAAATGCCCCAAGAGCAACTGAGAGTGACATTTTGGAGAGAAGCTGAAGCCTAGAGAGGAACGTCCTGAGAGGAAGCCATTCTGAAACCAGAACTCCAGAGCAGACGCCAGCCATGTGCCTTCCCAGCTAACAGGTTTCTGGACACCATTGGCCATCCTCCAGTGAAGGTACCCTTTGTTGATGGACACTTTATGGCCTTAAGACTGTAACTTTGTAACCAAATAAACCCCCTTTATAAAAGCCAATCCATTTCTGGTGTTTTGCATTCCAGCAGCATTAGCAAACTAGAACAAGGGATATGGGATGCTTTAAATGTTCTTTTTTTTTTTTTTTTTAATGCAGTTTTATTGAGATATATTCACACAACATACAGTCCTTCAAAGTGCACAATCAGTTGTTCATAGTTGTACATTGATCACCATAATCAATCTCTGAACTTTTCATTACTCCAAAAAATAAAATAAAAATTAGAATAAAAAAGAACATCCAAAACATTCCATTCCTCACCTCCCCTCATTGTTCATTTACTTTTTCTCACACTCATTCCTTGTTTTTCTTAACTTTATCAAAAAATTTAAAAACAAGCAATAAAAAAACATTTCAAAACCCAAAACAAAGGACTAAGAAAAAACATATAACCTAAAATAACTACATTGCTTCCAACATGTTCCTACCCTACCCCAAGAAAAATAGACTATAACTCAACAAAGGAATAAGAAAAACAAATAACCTAAAATAACTACATTTCTGCAAACTTGTTTCTACCACAACCCCCAGAAATTAACAAACCATAGTTGTTCCTGAGCATTCCCAGAACATTGTTTACCTTCCATAATTTATCTGTTATTAGATTATCATTCCCTCCTCACTATTTGCTGTCTTTCGCTAGGTCCCCTACATTCCACAGTATAAACCATTTATTTTACTTTTTTCCCAGTGTTCACATTAGTGGTAACAAACAGTATCTCTCTTTTTGTCCCTGGCTTATTTCGCTCAGCACTGTCTTTTTTTTTTTTTTTTTTTTTTTAATATTAATTTTATTGAGATATATTCACATACCACGCAGTCATACAAAACAAATCGTACCTTCGATTGTTTACAGTACCATTACATAGTGGTACATTCATCACCCAAATCAATCCCTGACACCTTCATTAGCACACACACAAAAATAACAAGAATAATAATTAGAGTGAAAAAGAGCAATTGAAGTAAAAAAGAACACTGGGTACCTTTGTCTGTTTCCTTCCCCTATTTTTCTACTCATCCATCCATAAACTAGACAAAGTGGAGTGTGGTTCTTATGGCTTTCCCAATCCCATTGTCACCCCTCATAAGCTACATTTTTATACAACTGTCTTCGAGATTCATGGGTTCTGGGTTGTAGTTTGATAGTTTCAGGTATCCACCACCAGCTACCCCAATTCTTTAGAACCTAAAAAGGGTTGTCTAAAGTGTGCATAAGAGTGCCCACCAGAGTGACCTCTCCGCTCCTTTTGGAATCTCTCTGCCACTGAAGCTTATTTTATTTCCTTTCACATCCCCCTTTTGGTCAAGAAGATGTTCTCCGTCCCACGATGCCAGGTCTACATTCCTCCCCGGGAGTCATATTCCACGTTGCCAGGGAGATTCACTCCCCTGGGTGTCTGATCCCACGTAGGGGGGAAGGCAGTGATTTCACCTTTCAAGTTGGCTTAGCCAGAGAGAGAGGGCCACATCTGAGCAACAAAGAAGCATTCGGGAGGAGGCTCTTAGGCACAACCATAGGGAGGCCTAGCCTCTCCTTTGCAGCAACCATCTTCCCAAGGGTAAAACCTGTGGTAGAGGGCTCAACCCATCAAACCACCAGTCCCCTATGTCTGTGGTCATGTTAGCAACCATGGAGGTGGGGTAGGCGAGTACCCCTGCATTCTCCACAGGCTCCTCAAGGGGGCACTACATCTTTTTTTTTTTTCCTTGTTTTTCTTTGTTTTTTTTTTTAACTTTCCCTTCTTTTTTAAATCAACTGTATGAAAAAAAAGTTAAAAAGAAAACAAACATACAATAAAAGAACGTTTCAAAGAGACCATAACAAGGGAGTAAGAAAAAGACAACTAACCTAAGATAACTGCTTTACTTCCAACATGTTCCTACTTTACCCCAAGAAAGTTACCTAATATAGCAACATTTCTGTGAACTTGCTCTTACTATATCCATCAGAAATTAACAGACCATAGTCATTCCTGGGCATCCCCAGAACGTTAAATAGCTTATCTGTTCTTCTTAGATTATTGTTCCCCCTTCCTTAATTGCTCTCTACTGCTAGTTCCCCTACATTCTACATTATAAACCATTTGTTTTACATTTTTCAAAGTTCACATTAGTGGTAGCATATAATATTTCTCTTTTTGTGCCTGGCTTATTTCGCTCAGCATTATGTCTTCAAGGTTCATCCATGTTGTCATATGTTTCACGAGATCATTCCTTCTTACTGCCGTGTAGTATTCCATCGTGTGTATATACCACATTTTATTTATCCACTCATCTGTTGAAGGACATTTGGGTTGTTTCCATCTCTTGGCAATTGTGAACAATGCTGGTATGAACATTGGCGTGCAGATATCTGTTCGTGTCACTGCTTTCCGATCTTCCGGGTATATACCGAGAAGTGCAATCGCTGGATCGAATGGTAACTCTATATCTAGTTTTCTAAGGAACTGCCAGACTGACTTCCAGAGTGGCTGAACCATTATACAGTCCCACCAACAATGAATAAGAGTTCCAATTTCTCCACATCCCCTCCAGCATTTGTAGTTTCCTGTTTGTTTAATGGCAGCCATTCTAACCGGTGTTAGATGGTATCTCATTGTGGTCTTAATTTGCATCTCTCTAATAGCTAGTGAAGCTGAACATTTTTTCATGTGTTTCTTGGCCATTTGTATTTCCTCTTCAGAGAACTGTCTTTTCATATCTTTTGCCCATTTTATAATTGGGCTGTCTGTACTATTGTCATTGAGTTGTAGGATTTCTTTATATATGCAAGATATCAGTCTTTTGTCAGATACATGGTTTCCAAAAATTTTTTCCCATTGAGTTGGCTGCCTCTTTACCTTTTTGAGAAATTCATTTGAGGTGCAGAAACTTCTAAGCTTTAGGAGTTCCCATTTATCTGTTTTCTCTTTTGTTGCTTGTGCTTTGGGTGTAAAGTCTGGGAAGTGGCCGCCTAATACAAGGTCTTGAAGATGTTTTCCTACATTATCTTCTAGGAGTTTTATGGTACTTTCTTTTATATTGAGATCTTTGGTCCATTTTGAGTTAATTTTTGTGTAGGGGGTGAGGTAGGGGTCCTCTTTCATTCTTTTGGATATGGATATCCAACTCTCCCAGACCCATTTGTTGAAAAGACCATTATGACTCAGTTCAGTGACTTTGGGGGCCTTATCAAAGATCAGTCGGCCATAGATCTGAGGGTCTATCTCTGAATTCTCAATTCGATTCCATTGATCTATATGTCTATCTTTGTGCCAGTACCATGCTGTTTTGGCAACTGTGGCTTTATAATAAGCTTCAAAGTCAGGGAGTGTAAGTCCTCCCACTTCGCTTTTCTTTTTTAGAGTGTCTTTAGCAATTCGAGGCATCTTCCCTTTCCAAATAAATTTGATAACTAGCTTTTCCAAGTCTGCAAAGTAGGTTGTTGGAATTCTGATTGGGATTGCATTGAATCTGTAGATGAGTTTGGGTAGAATTGACATCTTAATGACATTTAGTCTTCCTATCCATGAACATGGAATATTTTTCCATCTTTTAAGGTCCCCTTCTATTTCTTTTAGTAGAGTTATGTAGTTTTCTTTGTATAGGTCTTTTACATCTTTGGTTAAGTTTATTCCTAGGTACTTGATTGTTTTAGTTGCTATTGAAAATGGTATCTTTTTCTTGAGTGTCTCTTCAGTTTGTTCATTTCTAGCATATAGAAACATTACTGACTTATGTGCATTAATCTTGTATCCCGCTACTTTGCTAAATTTGTTTATTAGCTCTAGTAGCTGTGTTGTCGATTTCTCAGGGTTTTCTAGATATAAGATCATATCATCTGCAAACAATGACAGTTTTACTTCTTCTTTTCCAATTTGGATGCCTTTTATTTCTTTGTCTTGCCGGATTGCCCAGGCTAGCACTTCCACCACAATGTTGAATAACAGTGGTGATAGCGGGCATCCTTGTCTTGTTCCTGATCTTAGAGGGAAGGCTTTCAGTCTCTCTCCATGGAGTACTATGCTGGCTGTGGGTTTTTCATATATGCTCTTTATCATGTTGAGGAAGTTTCCTTCAATTCCTACCTTTTGAAGTGTTTTTATCAAAAAGGGATGTTGGATTTTGTCAAATGCTTTTTCAGCATCTATTGAGATGATCAATTGATTTTTCCCTTTTGACTTGTTAATGTGTTGTAACACATTGATTGATTTTCTTATGTTGAACCATCCTTGCATGCCTGGAATAAACCCCACTTGGTCATGGTGTATGATTTTTTTAATGTGTCTTTGGATTCGATTTGCAAGAATTTTCTTGAGGATTTTTGCATCTATATTCATTAGGGAGATTGGCCAGTAGTTTTCCTTTTTTGTAACACCTTTGCCTGGTTTTGGTATTAGATTGATGTTAGCTTCATAAAGTGAGTTAGGTAGTGTTCCATTTTCTTCAATGTTTTGAAAGAGTTTGAGTAAGATTGGTGTCAGTTATTTCTGGAAACTTTGGTAGAATTCCCCTGTGAAGCCATCTGGCCCTGGGCATTTATTTGTGGGAAGATTTTTGATGACCGATTGGATCTCTTTGCTTGTGATGGGTTGGTTGAGGTCTTCTATTTCTTCTCTGGTCAGTCTAGGTTGTTCATATGTTTCCAGGAAATTGTCCATTTCCTCTACATTATCCAGTTTGTTGCCATACAGTTGTTCACAGTATCCTCTTATAATTTTTTTAATTTCTTCAGGATCTGCAGTTATGTCACCTTTTTCATTCATTATTTTGTTTATATGGGTCTTCTTTCTTTTTGATTTTGTCAGTCTAGCTAGGGGCTTGTCAATCTTGTTGATCTTCTCAAAGAACCAACTTTTGGTGATATTTATCCTCTCTATTGTTTTTTTGTTCTCTATGTCATTTATTTCTGCTTTAATCCTTGTTATTTCTTTTCTTGTACTTGGTTTAGGATTGGTTTGCTGTTCATTTTCTAGCTTCTTCAGTTGGCCCACTAGTTCTTTGATTTTGGCTCTTTCTTCCTTTTTAATATATGCATTTAGTGCTATAAATTTCCCCCTTAGCACTGCTTTTGCTGCATCCCATAGGTTTTGGTATGTTGTGTTCTCATTTTCATTCGTCTCTATATATTTAGCAATTTCTCTTGCTATTTCTTCTTTAACCCACTGATTGTTTAGGCGTGTGTTGTTTAACCTCCAGGTATTTGTGAATTTTCTAAGTCTCTGATGGTTATTGACTTCTAATTGTATTCCATTGTGGTCAGAGAATGTGCTTTGAATAATTTCAATCTTTTTAAATTTATTGAGGCTTCTTTTATGTCCCAGCATATGATCTATTCTGGAGAAAGTTCCGTGAGCACTAGAAAAGTATGTGTATCCTGGTGATTTGGGATGTAATGTCCTGTATATGTCTGTTACATTTAATTCATTTATCAGATTGTTTAGGTTTTCAATTTCCTTATTGGTCTTCTGTCTGGTTGATCTATCTATAGGAGAGAGTGATGTGTTGAAGTCTCCCACAATTATTGTGGAAACATCAATTGCTTCCTTTAGTTTTGCCAGTGTTTCTCTCATGTATTTTGTGGCACCTTGATTGGGTGCATAGATATTTACGATTGTTATTTCTTCTTGCTGAATTGCCCCTTTTATTAGTATGTAGTGGCCTTCTTTGTCTCTCAAAACATCCCTGCATTTAAAGTCTATTTTATCTGAGATTAATATTGCTACAGCTGCTTTCTTTTGGCTGTAGCTTGCATGAATTATTTTTTTCCATCCTTTCACTTTCAGTTTCTTTGTGTCCCTGTGTCTAAGATGAGTCTCTTGTATGCAACATATTCATGGTTCATTTTTTTTGATCCATTCTGTGAATCTATATCTTTTAATTGGGGAGTTTAATCCATTTACATTCAACGTTATAACCGTGAAGGCATTTCTTGAATCAGCCATCTTATCCTTTGGTTTATGGTTGTCATATTTTTCCCCTCTGTCTATTAATATCCTTTATTGTACCCATACCGAATCTCTTTAGTACCGAACCTTTCTCCAAGTCTCTCTGTCCTGTCTTTGTTTCTCTGTCTGTAGGGCTCCCTTTAGTATCTCCAGTAGGACAGGTCTCTTGTTAGCAAATTCTCTCAGCATTTGTTTGTCTGTGAAAAATTTAAGCTCTCCCTCAAATTTGAAGGAGAGCTTTGCTGGATAAAGTATTCTTGGCTGGAAATTTTTCTCACTCAGAATTTTAAATATATCGTGCCACTGCCTTCTCGCCTCCATGGTGGCTGCTGAGTAGTCACTACTTAGTCTTATGCTGTTTCCTTTGTATGTGGTGAATTGCTTTTCTCTTGCTGCTTTCAGAACTTGCTCCTTCTCTTCTGTGTTTGACAGTGTGATCAGTATATGTCTCGGAGTGGGTTTATTTGGATTTATTCTATTTGGAGTTCGCTGAGCATTTATGATTTGTGTATTTATGTTGTTTAGAAGATTTGGGAAGTTTTCCCCAACAATTTCTTTGAATACTCTTCCTAGACCTTTACCCTTTTCTTCCCCTTCTGGGACACCAATGAGTCTTATATTCAGACGTTTCATATTATCTATCATATCCCTGAGGTCCATTTCGGTTTTTTAAATTTTTTTCCCCATTCTTTCTTTTATGCTTTCATTTTCCATTCTGTCATCTTCCAGGTCACTGATTCGTTGTTCAACTTCCTCTAGTCTTGTACTATGAGTGTCCAGAATCTTTTTTATTTGGTCAACAGTTTCTTTAATTTCCATAAGATCATCCATTTTTTTATTTAGTCTTGCAATGTCTTCTTTATGCTCTTCTAGGGTCTTCTTGATTTCCTTTGTATCCCGTACTATGGTCTCATTGTTCATCTTTAGTTCTTTGAGTAGCTGCTCTAGGTGCTGTGTCTCTTCTGGTATTTTGATTTGGGTGCTTGGGCTTGGGTTATCCATATCGTCTGGTTTTTTCATATGCTTTATAATTTTCTGTTGTTTTTGGCCTCGTGGCATTTGCTGAACTTGATAGGGTTCTTTTAGGATTTGTAGACCAATTGAAGTCCTTATCTCTAATTTATCAGATCTATAGCTTCGTGGAGTACACTTTCTCTAACTAACCAGCAGGTGGCGTCCACGAGCCACCTGTTCTCCACAAGCCAGTTCTCCCCTGTTTAGCCTTTTTGGTGAGTGTGGGAGTGAGTCTTGTGGGGTCCAATTGGTGTACCAAGCTTGCGTGTGTGTAGTTGGTGTTGCCTGCCCTGTATATGGAGCGTGTTTCTGGGCAGTCAGGGAGGGGGGGTGGCTCTAACAATCAAATCTCCCTGTTGATCCTGGAGTTTTAAAGCTGCTGCAATAGTCTAATCCTTCAGTTCAGTCCTTCCACAGTTTGTCTCTGCCACTGACCCACAAGTCCTTGGTATTGGCATGTGGCTCCTGAGACTTGCAAGTGGGCCCCTCTTCCAGGCCGTGCACCCCGGGTCCTCTGTTGAGGGATGACTGTGCTATGTCACAGGTGAGTACCGTCCCCCCAGGGCTGTTCTGGGCTGCTGGGCTGTGTACGGAGGCTCCCAGTCTGCTGAAATGATGGCTGAATGGGGCTTTGTTAATTCACACTGCTCTACCTTCCCAACTCTGGGACAATCAGCTGAGGTTGCAGGGAAGGCTAATGTCCACGCCCAGTTTTGCGGTGTGTGCCTGTTATTTGAAGCACTTCCGTCACACTGGGTTGTCTGGGGCAGCTCTGGGCTATGGGGCTGGCGATGGGCAGGAGTGTTTCCTGTCCACCAGGATGATGGCTGTGAGCAGCGGACACTCCCCTTTTCTTGGGAAGTTGTGGTGTTTAGTGAATTTTCTCAGCCACTGGATTATTGCGTTTTGTCTCAGAGCTCTCTTAGTTCTGCTCTTGACTTGACCTGCCCAAATTGCAAGTCTTTGAAGCTTTCTGTATTGGGCCTCTTAGAGTAATTGTTTTAGAAAAAGAAAAAAGGATTAAAAAAAAAAAACAAAAAAACAAACAAACAAAAAAATGGCCCTCCTCAGAGATCTAATGGGTTATTGAAATGCTAAGAGAGAAAGCAACCAGGGCCATTAAGGAAAGGTCCACAGGGCAGAGAGATCAGCTTTTCTTCAGGATTTGCATATGCGCCTCAGGGCCTGAGCTCGGGCCTGAGCTCTGCCCTTCCCCTTTCTATGTTCACCAGAACTCCAAAAATCCTCCGCTTTTATTTTGGAGTTTTTCGTGTTGTTTTTTTTCTATGCCTGTCTCCTCTCTGCTGGGCTCGCTGCTCTCAGATTCTCTGGTGTCTGATCTCAGTCTATCTATGGTTGGAGTTTGGATCAGTAGAATGAGTTTCCGATAAGGGCTGCCACTGTAGTTCTCCCTTCTCCTTCCCAGAGCTGACAGCCCCTCCTCCCACGGGACTGAGCCTGGCAGGGAGGGGCACGGGTCCCCTGGCCGCAAAAACTTACAGATTTTGCTGATCTCAGCAGTTCCATATTTTCATGAGTGTTGTATGAAGTATGCCCAAAGTCAGATTGCTCTGTGGTGTCCAGTCCACACAGTTCCTGGCTTTCTACCTACTTTCCTGGAGGAGTAACTAAAACATACAGCTCACCAGTCTGCCATCTTGCCCCGCCCCCCTGAATGTTCTTTTTACTTTTATTTCTATTCTTATTTTTATTGTTTGGAGTAATGAAAATGTTCAAAAATTGTGGTGATGAATGCACAATTGTATGACGATACTGTGAAAAAGTGTTTTACACTTTGGATGATTGTATGGTATGTGAATATATTTCAATTAAAAATTAATTAATTAATTAAAAATGTATATAGTAAAAAAAGATAAACAATAAACATTCAGAAACTTGAAACCTTTAGGAAACTTTTCCAAAGTTTCTGTATTCATATAAAATTAGAATATTATGCAAAAAAATTGTTATTACTGATATTATGTATGATCATGAGGTATTAATTGAAATTAAAATATTCATACTTAAAAAAAGACTTTAATAGACATTTCTCCAAAGAAGATAAACAAATAGCCAAAAATCACATTAAAAGATGCTCAATATCATTAGCAATTAGGGAAATGCAAATCAGTGAGATGCTATTGAGTTTATAGCTCAAATATACAAGTGTGCTTTCATTGATTGTTAAAAATGAGACACCATTTCATACCCACTACAATGGCTGCTGTTAATAAAAGAACAGAAAATAACAAGTGTTGGAGAGGATGCAGAGAAACAGAAACAATTATTCATTGTTGGTGGGAATGGAAAATAGTACAGCTGCTGTGGAAGACTGGCAGCTCCTCAAAAAGTTAAGTATAGAATTACCATATGACCTAGTAATCTCATTTCTAGGTATATACTCAAAACAGTTGAAAGCCGGGACTTACTGATGTTCATAGCAGCATTTTTCACAATTGCCAAAAGATAGAAGCAACCCAACTGTCAATCAACTGATGAATGGATAAGCAAAATGTGGTATATATGCACAATGGAATATTATTCAGCCATAAAAAGGAATGAAGTTCTGATACATGCGACAGCATGGATGTACCTTGAAGACGTCATGCTGAGTAAAAGAAGCCAGATACAAAAGGACAAATATTGTATGATCTCACTTATATGGATTAATTAGATTAACTAAACTCATAGAATCAGAATCTCAAATACAGGGGATGTGGTAGGGGTAGGGAATAGGGAGTCAGGCTTCAAATGCACAGATTTTCTATTTGAGACAATGGGAAAATTTTGGTAATGGATGGTGGTGATGGTAGCACAACATTGTGAATGTAATTAACAGCAGTGAATTATATATTTGAATGTGGTTAAATGAGGAAATTTTAGCTTGTATATATGTTACTAGGGTAAAATTTTTAAAAAATTCATGGAACTTTACAATACAGTGACCTGTAAATTAAACCATGGACTGTTCATAGCTCAATTATAAAAGTGTGCTTTGATCAGCTGTGACAAAGGTACCACACCAAATGCAAGGTGTTAATAATAGAGTGGTATATGGGAACTTGTAATTTATATTTTACGCTTCATTTTCCTGCAAACCTACAACTTCTCTAATAAAAAAATGAGACAAGTTGAGCACTGAAATAATTAAGTACAGTAATGAATTATAAACCATTGAAAAATAGGAATTCATGACTTTTTGCATCTTAACCAAAAGTGAAAGTTCCAATTTAAGTTTTAAAAGTACTTTTCTACTGAGTAGAGATTGCACTGAATGGTTAAGAGTGGAAGTTGTGAAACTAGATAGGGAGCTGTTGCAGTTTGTGAGAACATGAATGATAGTTATCTGAATTATAGACGGTAGCAATGAAGATAATGAAAAGAAGATGGACTGGAGGTGTACTTTCAGGATAAGACTGACAAGACTTGCTGATGAATTAGATGAAAAGAGAAGGAATTAAGGAAGTCACCAGTCCTTGAGCATCCGGTGGGACTGTGATGCCATTTATTGAGAGTGGGAAAAAACTTTGTAGCAGGATCTTGGTGGTAGAGGAGTGGGAAGGATTCTGTTGACAAGTAGACTATTGGGATCTCAGAGGAGAGGTCAGGCTGGAACTTGTAACCCTCCAAAGCAGGCATTTTTAACCTCATGTCATAGTGAGGCTCAAAGGTATAAGTTCATTTGCTTGAGGTTTCCAGTCTAGCAAGTTGATGCTCTGCGTGGGATTCAAACCCAAGCCTGCTAGGCTTTAAGCCATCTCATCACACTTTCTTGGAGGACTTTCTAGGACTCTACCTCATATGTTTCTATCTCTCAGAGCACTTAGCAAAACACTGAGAGCACAGCAGAAGCTTGGTAAGCACTTGTTAATCGATTAATTTGTCTTGGGATATTAGGAAACTCACAAAACTCCAAACCTCACATTTTATTTACACTGCCACATTTGAAATATAGGCTTGACTGATTGCATTCTGGCAGTCAGTAGCATACCAATTTGGGCAGACAGTGAGCAGAAGCAAGAAGACAATTCCAGCCCATTTGAGTCCCAACCGGTATTGGTCCTGAGTGATGGAACCTGGCCGTCTGGAAGTCCCCACTGTACCCAATAAAGGCAAAATTTTCTTTGTCACTGCAGGTGCCATGGCCTACCTTCCTCTGACTGCCCCCAAAATAATCAAAGTACCCTGGCCAAGATGTTTAGACCATTGAAACTTACTTAGGCTTCTTGCATCCTTGCCTGGCCCAGCAACGGTGCATCCATGATCGGATTTCTACCAAGAAAAGGAGGGAAGGAGGGAGGGAGAGAGGGAGACAGGGAGACAGAGAGACAGGGAGACAGGGAGAAAGAAAGCAAGAAAGAGGGAGTAAAGAAGTTAGAGAAAGGGAGGGAGGGAAGGAGGGAGGGAGGGAGGGAGGGAGGGAGGAAGGAAGGAAGGATGGGGCCAGCATGCTACACTTGAGCAGTACAATGAGTCATCCAACGAATCCTTTCCTGCCAGTCTTTAGCCACTTTTTTCTCTAAAAGTCTTTTTCATTTGGAATTTTGGTATATATTTAGCATCCTTTGTGCACATATCAGCCAGAACACAAGAGGCTATTTCTCCCCAGTGATGTGGGGGCACAAGCAAAAGTTCATCTTAACATTTTAAGGTTAGCAATTCACTGTATTTGGGAAGAGCTACACTTTCCACCAAACATGATTACCAAAGAAAGAGTTGCATTAAACTGCTGATATGTCACGAGCCCCTCACTTTAGAACAGTACTAGGATTATCTGCCCTAAGGTTGTCATGCGGTAATTAAGGAACTGTGAAATGTTATATAAAAGGCTCACAGCTGGCTGTACAAGACAGCAAAATTGAAAGGCAGATTGCTATCGCCAGGGGAGATCACATCTTCTAGGTCTGTGTTATTAAGCCCTGGTGCTTCCTGGAAAAGCTGCAAGTGTGTCAAGAGTTAATTTCTGGCCCTTGTGTGACCCTGGTGGTTTTCCTGTAGCGGGTCCTGGTAGTGAAAGAATACCATTATCACGCTGGCCTAGGACGATGTGGGAGTTTCTGCCAAGGTATGAAATAAATTTGTATTGTTGGTTCCCGTTCCTTTGTACCGACATCCTTCAATCATCGATTCTTACAGGGGAACATAAGACTGCTTTCAGAAGACAAAAGTTTTCTGTCTAGCAGCCCACTGACTTACCTCAGCCCTCGGAGAAAGGGAAAGCTGCAGAGCCGCTTAGGAAGTTATTATCATGCCACTTGGAATTTCCTGCTGTTCTCATTGTCATTGAATCTCTGACAGTGTTATTTAGAAATAAGGGATGATTGCTACTGGTATATTGTATATGAGACAGTAAGCTGTTTCTGAGATAGACTAATAGACAAAGCAAAACAAGGCTGCTTAACCCATCTCCAAAGCTGTTTTTTGAGTATATATTACGAAGCTATAAAGATCATTACTGTTATAAGCACAGCACAGCATTAAAATGAGGATCCTTTCCCTGGAGAGCGCAGGGAGTGATTCCGTTATGCAACTGCACCTAGCACTCTCTGGGTCTACTACGGCAGGCATATGAATAGGATGAGTGCCTGGTTAGCTTAGGCATAAAGACGATCATTTTCACTGTGCAACCCTTCCCTCCAGACCACAGGATCTGCCAGAAGACCTCTAAGGTGTAGAATTTCCCTGAATTTTGACAATCAGTTTTTCCAGCAGCTGGGTACCAGCCTGACACTTTCTCTGAAATGGCAGGAAAGGAGGGCAGGTTGGGCAGGTAAGTGGTTAAGTAGATCCTCGTTGATTCACTTTGTTTCTAAGCACACCATAATCATAATCATTACGACTTTCTTGAAAAGAACTTTGCTGTTTGAATTCCTGACACATGAATTCTAAAATAATAACACCTATAACAACATCTTGAGGTATAAACAAGCCCTGAGATCTCATGTGGACTTCTGGCTAAAATCACTTCTATCTATGCCCTCTAAAACTATTCCTAGATAATCTGCTTTATGCAATGCTTAGTTTAGAATCATGTATAATTAGGCACTCATAAATACTTTTTGTAAGGAAGAGGAGGAGAAAAATCAATTTCTGATTATAAGCTTCTCAAGAGTATAAGAAACCCCCTTAAAATTATTGTAAATAACCCTCGTGTTTCAGTTCAAATCTATTTAAAATTTGAGAGAATATAGGTGTTTAAAACCTTTCTTCAAGGTCTAGCTAAACATTATGAGGCAAATAATGAAATACTAAACCCCATTCCTCTCCCAAACTCAGAAAATAAAAAGTTCATTCTACTTTTATGGCTGAAATGTTGGAAGAAAGAGTAAATTAGAAAGCAATAGCTTCATAGAGGGTTGGAAAATGGGTTTGATCTCATATGCCAGGTCTGTTTAATTATTAGCACCTACCTGCAGGGTTGGGTTAAGAAAGACTCTGTGTGCCTTGATTATTTATGTCTACTGTGGGTGTGGGAAGGAGGAGTGGGATATATTTCTATGAGATTGCACAGGAGGTATTTAGCTTTAGGAACCTTTGCCAGAATGGAAAGAGATTAAAGTGTGATTTTCTGCATACTCAAGTAGCCATTCTGAAACCTGTTTATTTTTCCTTACTGATTGATCATAAGACCTAGAGTACACTAGAAAATCTAAAAGGTAAGTTTGGTTTTGAGGCAAAGATCAGAGAATACCAGGCAACAAAAGACCCAGATTTCCCTTACAAACACTATATAGGCAATTGGCTGGAGTGACTAAATTGATATATAAATATATAAATATAAATATAAATTTAAATATAAATATAAATATAAATGTATGTATCAACTAATGTAGTAAAGATGGCTGCAAATTTGTTAACACTCCTCCAATTGAGAGTTGGGATCTATGTCTATTCCCCTTGAATCATTGGTGAGTCCTTGCATCCCCCCAAAAAAGATATAGACAACTGTAAGAACACAGTAGTTAAGAGTTCAGGCTCAGGAACTGAATCTCTGACACTGTGTGACCTTGAGCAAGTTTTTAAATCTCTTTGTGCTTCAGTTTCCTTCCCTGTGAAATGAATATAAGGATGGCACTAATCTAACAGGTTTGGGGGAGGTTTAAATGAGATACTGTGTGTCTAGTGCTTAGAACAGGGTCTGGCACTTAGTAAATGCTCAATGAATGGGCCATTATTGTTAATATTAATATAATAAGACTAAGTACAGGTGCTTTAGGAACATGTGGGAAGCTCATCTAACCAAGTGGTGACTGGGGATTAGAGAAGACTTTAAGGGAGAGTAACTTTTAACCTAAGAACAACAGGGTGAGAAGTTGTCTTAGGAAGCAGATGTTTGGGGGGCAGTGGAGGGTGGTGTGCGGTGCAGTGAGTTCCAAATAGTAGGAGTAGCTTACACTGAGTCCCTGGAGGCAGGAGAGCACATGGCACCCAGGCTGGGCTTGACGCCAATGGCTGGTTCCAAACCCCACAGCATCATTTAATCTATTCACTTCCACATGCATCAAGAGGTCATTGACTTTCTAAATTAGAGTTCCTGCTTCCCAGCCTTTCAATCATTTTCCATCATTTACTCGAACTCTTCTCTAAATGTCAACCATTCCTCTCTCCAGACAAAGAAACCAAGTTGTTCTCAGCATCCTAACATGAGCCCCGGGAGAAGCCTACTCTGGCTTTGTGGCCTGCTCTGGACTCCAGGTCCCCAGGACCTCTCTGACCCTTTGCGCTTTTGCATTCATATTTTGAGGCCATTTAACCTCACTAGCCCAGTCAGGGTCAGTTCTTGGCAAATGATGACCTTATCCAAACACTGTGCAAACATTTCTAAATGGAAACCAAATAACTCATTTAATAGCTTAAAAGTCCTGTGGAGGCCTGCATGGATGAAAAGAATTAAAAACAAGGTAAAATTTAACCTGAGTAGTTGGGCCACTTACTCAAAACAAAGCAAATGCTGTTTACAAAATGGCTATCATCCAATTCACTGATACCTCTTGTAAGATGATGAGGAGGGGAATGTAAATGAATAGGTTGCCGTGGGAGCAAAAGCCCTATAGTACAACCCAAATTACAGAAAGAGTCCTTTCAAAACCTGAATCTTTCTTCAGTATGCAGGAGGATGTCAGAAACTTTGCAATCAATGTGACTATAAACTCCGGTCCCCCTTACCAGGGAATGTGTGCAAATGCCCAACTGCACAAAAATACAAGCTCTGGGAAGAGGTACTGAGAATTCCAATGTGCATTTGGAGAACAAATGCAAGAGCTCAACAGCTGAGCCAAGTGGGCTGAGCCAGTTCTGGCTTCTGGAATGCCCCACACAGGGAAAAAGCCTCTCAAGGCAGAATTAAATGCAGGTTACCAAGAGAGTTGGAAGCTGTTCAGACTTGAGTGAATCACAATCAGAAATAAGGATTACATTGTTTAATTTTGGAGAAATCTCTCCTAGTTTTCTGAAATAAATGTCACTTCCAATGATTCCTGCTCCAAACATTAATATAATAAGCACATTGGCTAATAGAATTCATGGTAGTCATGGAGTATTTCAGTGGCAAATGTATCTAAATATCCATTTAATAAAATAATATTTATTACCATGTAAAAATGGATTAAAAAAAATATTGCTTTTACTGTTATGCTTTTTGGGTTTCTCAATAAGCTACTACTTGTAATGATGAAGCGGTACTTGGGAATTAACAGTCCAGAGTTTGTAATGCAGGCTTCCAGAATCTTAAGGCTTTCACTTCTCTAGCACTTCTCCAGGAAGCAGGATAACGGTGAGGCCAGTTACAATGAGAATGATACTCGAGTGTTCTCAAGTAGACAAGTCCCAGAGGAACCTCGACAAAGTGGATTATAGGAGCTGAGTCCACTCTCTTGCTCCTGATAAATTTCATTCTATTAAGTAATTGTGGGCAAATGACCATTGCTATTTGTTCTGTTGGGAGTTGGCAGAGAACACACAAAACTAGAACAGCATTTTAAGCCCTCGTTATTTATTAAGGACAAGAGAGTTGCAACAATTGTTTCTTTTGAAAATTTATATGCCTAAAACATATAATAGAAAGAAGGATAAAAATCTTGAAGAAAATATTAACTGTAATGAAATAAGGAATTGATATAGATTGATATATTGTTTAGCACCTATTACATGCCAAATCCTGAACCAGCTTAGGGGAGGTAAAAATGACTATGACAGAGCCTGCCCTGTTTTTTAACTGCAAAGGTTTAGTCAATGTGCTGGTGGTAGAGGGTGGTGGGAGTTAGGTTATGGTGGTCAACTGTCCAGGCTGGCCCAGGACTGAGGGCTTTCCTGGCTGCTAAAAACCTGGAAAATTTTGGGGAAACTGGGACAAGTTGGTTATCGTAGGAGAGGAAGTTTAGAATCAGTTTATGAAAGGTTTTGTAGGCCACACAGTGGGGTTTGGTCTTGACATCATGGGGAATTATGTGTCTTTGTTTTGACACAGAGTTTTGACTAAGTCAGTCTGATCCTGGAGGCCAACTGGACAGTTCGGAGGTCTCCCATTCATCCCAGAAAGTGATGAAGAAGGTCTGAACACAAGCAGCTGCCAGGGAAATGAACAGGGTGGGACGGATTTGAAAGACATTTCAGAGACAGGATTGAAACAGAAATGACAGGCTTAGCAAGCAATGTGAAGTGGGAAGTATAGGAAAGGCAGGAGCCAAGGGTGACTCTGAAGGGTGATGGATGAACTGGGACCTGACGGGAGGGTGGAGAGTCCCCTCTGCTATGGTCTGTCCTTGGCAGGTGCGAGCGGCAGCCCTGTAAGCTACCACATCGTGGACCTTCCTTCTTTTGCTTGCCCCTCTGTGATGTTTGCATGGAAAGGCCAACAGCACTCTGGGGCTGAAATGGTCATGCAAAGGCCTTCTCGCCATTGGTAGCTCTCTTTCTTCCCCTGCTGGTGCACCAAGCTTTCTCTCAGATAGCCTTCTTATTGATGATTATAAGAAAAATCTAACATAATTCTAAAGCAGTCACTAAGAGCTGCTGTATATGGACAACTATCCCACGTGTAGCTTATACCAGAAACAGCCAGGAAGAAGTTATCAAAGGCAAAGTAATTAGTTTTCATCATTTTGAGAGCAAAGGGTGAGAAGGACCAGAAACCTCACTTTTCCACATTAACTCTTCACAGCATCCCTCTCTTTTCATCCCTTGTTTTCTGCCAGTGTCCCTTAGAGCACTTGACCTCTGGAGAGAGTAAAAGTAGTCTTCTATTGGAGGGGAGAGGGGTAGGTGATGAGGCATCAAGGAGAGAGGGAAAGGGAAAGATTCTGAGGGTCTGTAACTGCTTCTTATACAGAGTTTCAACCAATTTTCCTTCTCCAGCTACCTTTGTAAACCAATGCCCCGTCTCTTTCCCCCTTTCAGAGTGGCCTGGTTGTTTCAATTCTTGAGCTTCTCTGATGTGCTGCATTATGAATCTGCTTACTCCTGGGCTTCCGCACTGCTGATTGGGGATTTCGGTTTTTTGGGGTCTTTTAAATTAGTTGATACTTTTTAGGTCCCTTTCTACCTTCTAATTCTTTTTCTGTTCCTCCTCTTTCATTTTCTTTGTCCTTGTTTTAACCCTTTATTTCATTGGGGGTTTGGGTAAGTAGAGTTAAATTAGTATGTTCAATCTACCATGCTTAAATGAAAGACTGTATCTGTTTTAATTGCTTACTACTATTTTACCTAACGAATAGTCTATATTTTATCTAAGCCATGGCCTCTTGTTTGACATTTATATTTTTCCCTCTTGTTGATATCTTCAATAATGCCATTGTACAGTGACAAAGTCATTGTGCAAACAGTCCAATCTGGTACACTCAGTCTGATCCAATAATTTAAGCATTGTCTTTGGGTAATTCAGTATCTTTTGGATATATGCTGTCTTCCAGAATTCCTTCTCCTGCTCCTCTCTAAGATAGTGCCAGGGGTGTGTGGACTCAGTACCATATGTCCTCATGATGGCAGGAAAGAGTGGCCTTGGGCCCACACATACAGATTCTTGACTAGAGGCTGCTTTTATTGTTGGAGAGCTCTGTGAACAGACTAGGCTGATGCTGGTATCTAAACACATGATGTAATATTTTTTTCTTGGCTTATGAGTCTGCTGGTTCTTGCTGCTTGATTTGACCCCACCTGAGCTCTTACTGGCCCCGTGTGTTGCCCTGAGAGGCCTGGCTGCAAATCCTATTCAGTCATTGTGGTGAGTGATCCACCATGAAGCCCCCAATCACAGGGTCATTTTCCCCTGGTAACTTCACTCACCAGCATTGCCAGTTAACCTGTACCCGTGTCTATGACTTGGATGTTTCCCATGCACACAGAAGCGGATAGAAACTGGGGGTAGCTTAACTCAGGCCTCTCTTCTGGCTAACCCCGCCATGCCACTGGTATTACTTTGCTGTGGCCACCTCCAGTTGGTGCAAAGGGGAAGGGAGAACCCTGCAAGGCAATATCTACTTGGAGCTCCAAATGGGATACAGATGTATATCCACTGGGAATATGTTCAGCTGCAAGTAACTGAAACTCAGCTATCAGCAACTTAACAGATCAGAATTTACTTTTTTTCATATATTATGAAATCCAGAAATAAGCAATTTCTAACATTGTTTTAGCTACCACCAAGGCAGCTTTTCTCTTTTTTCTATATGTCCAACTTTTCTCCTTTTTCTATATGTCCAACTGCCATCCTTTAACCTGCAGGATATTAAAACTTAAGTTTGTGGTCTGGTGGTCTCAAGGCAAAAGGCAGAGGAAATAAGTGGTATCAGTGGTGTCTGCCCCTTCTATAAGAAAAGTAGATGCTTTCCCCAAAGTTCTCCACCTGTCACTTCTGTTTCTGTATGACTGGCCAGAAGAGGGGTTTTATGGTGGAAGGTGGTAAGAGAAAAGTGGGTTGGGAATGGGTGTTGGTTAGCCAACCAAGGGTGTGTGCTGCAGGATTTCCCTTCTTCCTCTCTGTGATGGTTAATTTTATGTGTTAATTTGACTAGGTTGTAGTGTCTAGTTGTTTGATCAAATGCTAGTCTAGATGTTTCTGTGAGGGTATACTGTAGATATGATTAGCATCTACAATCAGCTATCTTTAAGTAAAGGCAATTACCCTCAATAATGTGGGTGGGCCTAGTCCAATCAATTGAAAGCCTTGAGAGCATGCAATATGATTTCCAAAAGAAGAAATTTTTCCTCAAGACTACACCATCTATTTCTGAGTTTCCAGCCTGCCGGCCTCCCCTATGGATTTTAGACTCAAGTCTTCAATATAAATTCTGAACAGAATTTCGGGTATCACTTTTACCAGAATTTCCAGCTTGCCAGGGTCCCCTAAGGAACTTGGATTTAAGACTTCAACATCCCATTTATTGGAATTTCTGGTCTGTGGCCCACCATACAAATGCTTGCCAGCACCACACAATTGAGAGTCAGTTCCTTAGAATAAACAAATACACATGTATCTTGTTGGTTCTATTTCTCTAAAGAAAGTTGACTACATTATCTAATATACCTCCCCACTCTGGGATGATCAAAAAATATAGGTAGCCTTGCCTGATGCCATTACTTCCCTTTTCCCCACAATCCTCTAGGGGAGAATGGGCAGAATTTCCTTCCCTTCCACTTCCTATCTGTGTGAGATAATATCCTATTATCACCTCTTTCCCGAAGTGGCATTCACCCTCCCTACTGCCCTGGGGATGTAAGCCTAGAGTGGCTACCGTATATCATGGTTTATAAAGGACAAGAAAATACATTTAATATTGTCAAAATAGTATCGTTAACAAGAAAAATTAAACTACAGTGATAGAAATCTGAACAGTGGTTGCTTCTTATGGAAGTGCTGACTAGGATGGGGCACTAAAGAATTTTCTGGGGTGATGGGAATATTTGTATCTTGAAGGCATATGGGTTACACAAGTATGTGCATTTGTTAAAATTCATTGAACTGTGCAGTTAGGATTTTGTAATTTTCACTGCAAATAAATTGTATCTCAATTTAAAAAGTATTTTTAAAAAGGGGAAAAATTTAAGTGTAATTCTTACAAACATCCTTATAATTACATCTTTGAGTACAATACTAATTATTTCCTTAGGGTAAATTCCTCAAAGTGGCATTTTTTGGCCTAAGGTTATATACACATTTAGGGCTTTTGATACATTTTGCCAAATTGCCTTCCAGGGAGGTACTTTCCAATTTATACTTCCACTAGAAATGTTTGAGAATAGACATTAGGATCTTAACTGACATGGTTTATCTGCTATTTATCTATACAAATAACAAAAGGATAATTTACTCAGAAATGTATAAAGATAAATTGATTATTTGAGAATTATTAATCCTATATTTTGGATTGGGAAAAATGCATGTGATAATAATTCATATAAGTCTATCAGGGTTTAATTTCAGTCATAAAATCAGATATGCAGGAAATGTAGCTTTATATGTTTTCTAAAACTTAACTTCATTCCTTCATTTTGGTCTTGGACTCCCTATTCATCTTCACTGGCAGGAAAATCAACCTAATTCCTTCCTGGAGTTTGCACTTGGGTCTTGTGCAGAGATAGGCCTTGGTGATGAGTGCTAGGATACGCCTTCTGGCTCCTCCATCCTCATTCTGCATAGGTAGCAGGTTTCCTTGCCCAAATGGCACTTTGGTGTCATGCTTGAGGTACATGGTCCTGTGTGCAAGGCTGACTAAGGCCAAGTTGGGATACATGGTCTGTTGTGCAAGGCTGACTAAGGCCAAGTTGAGGCACACAGTTCTTTGTGCAAGGTGTCTAAGGCCAAGTTGGGGTACATGGTCCTTTGTGCAAGGCTGTCTAAGGTCCAAGTCTCCCAGACACACATTTCAGCCACTTCTCTCTGGGGTCTCACTACTTCTCTCAGGACCTACAGGCCTCTGTCTCTTTCTGTTTTTCTGTCACCCCCACCAAGCCCACAAATCTCCTTCTAGGGGCTGAGGCCTTTGTACCTCACAAACCAAAAAGCCTTGAAGATTCTTCTGTTTTCCACCAAACCATATCCTCTCCTGGAGGCAATGAGGCAGAGCCAACTCCTTACTTGACTGGAAGTTGGGAGGGGTGAGAAGTTTGAAGGGGGAGGAAAATATGGGGAGGAGAAAAAAATTAACATTTCCCAAATATTCTTCCAGCTACACAAACAAGATTACAGAAAACTACAAATGGTTGCTGGTGTGTCTCTGAGATCGACTTCTGTAGCAGAATGTTTTAAGATATTACCTAATAAATTTTCCGTTATTGAGAATTTGTGGTTTTATCCCTGAGAATTTTCTGCCTTTAAGACCCAAGGTTTCAGTTTATTTCCCAGGATGGGAAGAAAAATTCCACCCCATAGGGTTCCCATATTCCCCTGAAAAAAGTTTTGAGTTTGGAAGTACAATTTTTGAAGTTCCTTAGGAGACAATAGTCCTGAAAGACATCATTATAAGACAAGAATATTTTTCTCAAGTCTCCCAAACCAGAAGTTGTACATATTACGGAAGCACAGAGCCAAGAAGGGTATTAATTATGATAAGAGAAAAGTCCTCTGCTCACAGAAGAACAAAGTCCTTTGCAGACTGGGCAGGGTGGGGAAGACCGGTGAGGGACTCCTATTGGCTCACACCACTGAAAAGGAGTATCTAGGCTGAACCCAGAAATGCAGATTGGGCCCACTCTCTCCACCCCACGGCCCTGCTTTTCCCTCTGTTACTCCTTCTCAACGTGGCAAAATGGCTTCTAGCAGCACTAAGTATTTCTCTCATCCCCCCAGCAACCCCAGCAATTTCCCCAACATTTTGGTGAGAGCCACAGGGTCAAGTCTACTTGGGCTGACTTGGGTCACATGCCTCTCTCTGGGCTAAGGGAATAGATGCACTCACGGACCAGGCCTGGGTCACATGCCCACCCAAAATGCATGCAGTGAGAGTGGCGTGTCTCCCCAAAGAAGCCATGGCTTCTGGGACCAGAAGGGGTAATAAAGGCTGAACTGGCAGACATGACAGAGATCCTCCATCTTGAGAAACCTGAGTTCAAATGGCTAGGAAGCAGAGGAGGTGGATCTTAATTCAGGTCTGCATTCTCAAACTGGCCCTCTGGTGGTCTGCATATGAATATGCTTTCTGAAGATAACTGCCATTTCCCCAGGCAGCAGCTCAGATATCAGAATACTCAGGGCCAATCTAAAGAGGGATGGCACCCAAATAATTCAACTGACTGACAGCACTATTGTGCGGTGTTGCTGACAGGAAGCTTTTGCCCATGTAAGTCTCAGTAACCTCTACAAAAGGAGGCAGGGAGGACTCTGAAAAATGGGATGAGAGCAAATCTCAGAACTGGAATCTCTTCCGGCCCAGAATCTGTTCACAGAGCTGCTCAGGTACCAGGCCCCAGCACCTGGGACTGCTGTGAGCATGGGCCTTCTCTGTTGTCCCTTCCCCACTCTCTGCTGGAAGTGCTAATGACAGGGAAATGGACAGCAGCAGGAGGGACAGGGGATGGCAGGAAAAAGCCTTCTCGCGGAGCAAAAGGCAATAATTAGCTCTTGGATAAACAAAATTTGAAATAACTCAAACCTGAGTAATTTTTAAAGGAGGGATGCTTTTCTGAACATGAAATAAGGAGAGAGCAGTAACCAAGGTTAAAAGCAGAAGGTCGTGACCATCTCTGAAGCAACCAGCCGCACTTCAGTTGGTATCACAGCAGATTTCATCTTCCTCCCCTCCTCCACCGCCACCATGGACCTGAGCACTAGTGGCACAGATGATCTCGCAGTCAATTACTCGAAGATTCTGTGTATAAAGTGGTTGAGAACCCAGTATCATCTTGGACTGCTGGTTTGCTTTGCTAGCACAAAGCAGCAACCCCCATGAAGCACCCGCCTTCCCCTTGGCAGAAAACTGCAAATCAAAAGTTTCTGCCTGCTCCTGGCTGGTTCACACCCTTTCTTCTAATTCCAGAAGGAATTAACCCAGCTCCAACTAGGTGTTATGCTGTTCCAGATGGACAACCTCACAAAGGATACAAAAAATGTCATACTCAGCATTAAGCAAGGGGCTTACACTGCTATCTTGTGACCTTTGTAATCTTAACCTGAAATGAAGTTTCTTTATTCTGTAAACAGCACTGCTGGTGTATTGCAAGTGGCTGCAGCTCAGATTCTACCACCACCTCCACCCCATCACTTTTTAATTTCAAAATTCTTCCCAAATAGAATTGTTAAATGAATTCTTTTTTTTTTTTTTTTTTTTTTTTTTTAGGGTAGGCAGTGTGGAAAGAGGTCTTTGGAAACCAGTTCAGATGAATTTATATACAATTAAACAGGTGGCTCCTATTTGCCTCCTAGCTGCAAATTTTCAGATTGCTTTTCTAAGCCCAGTGTTGCTTAGTTCCTATTGATATGAATAGAGTGGAAAGTGCAAACGAAAGCCAGTAAGCTCCATTACTTTCTGGTAATGCCCAGGCAATTCTTAGAAAAGCCACTATGGTATCACAGCACTCTCAATTAATATGTATTGACCTTGAAAACCATTTAAAAAATCTATACTTAACAGCAATAATATTGATGCCTTCATCTATTTTTTTTTTTAAAGCAGTGATCTGACCTGCTATACGAAAGACATGTAACTTTAAATTCTTTCTCCGTGTTCACAAGGTCAGGCGCACAAGTTGCAGGGAACAGAAGCCTGGCGCTAAACCTCGCTGACCCATGTAAGGATTAGCTTCCTGAAAGTCCCCCTAATGTTTGTCGCTGCCCTTAATGGAACAAGAGAATTTAGGCACTTGCTTTGGCCAATATGACTAGGATATACCAATGAATGGATTTTTTTAAATCTTATTGAACAGTCACTGTGTTCAAACCACTGGACTAACCACTTCAAGGAAGCACATCATGAGGGATGCATCACGTTTAAAGGTGGCCTTGTTTCCAGGTATTGTTTATCATGTTACAGGACATGCAACGCTAACAAGAGGATCATTTGTTGAAAAACATGGTAAAAAGAATTTAGAATTTTGTTATGGATTGAATTGGGTCCCCCCAAAGATATGTTCAAGTCCTAACCCCCAGTTTCATGAATATTTGGAAATAGGATCTTTGAAGATCTTATTAGAAAATATGAGGCAAACTGGATTAGAGTGGGCTCTAATCCAATATGATTAGTATCTTCACAAGCAGAAGAAATTTGGACACAGACAAAGACAGCCATGTGATGGGGGCAGAGACTGAGTTATGCCACAAGCCAAAGAACTCCATGGATTGCAAGCAAGCCACCTCCAGAATTCCAGAGACTTCAGAGGGAGCACAGCCCCGCCGATACCTTGATTTAGACTCCCAGCCTTCAGAACTGTAAGACAGTAAGTGCCTGTTGTTTGAAGCCACCCGGTTTGTGGTACTTTGTTGTGGCAGTCCTAGGAAACTAAGACAAACTCTGTAGCAGCTCTGAGTTTCAGCCCCAATCCAATCCCCTTATCAGCTCCAGGACCTTAAGACTGAGTCTTAGTTTCCTTGTCTGTGACTCAAGACTTAGAATCCCCAATCTTCTAACTTCACAGGGTTGTTGGGATAAAAATGGGTTCAATGGCACAAATCATTGTTCCTGACCATTGTTCTCTTTTCTCCACCATACTCCCCTCACCTTAGAACTCTAACATCCTCAAATTCCTCCACAATATTTCTGGAAGCCTCCTAGGGATGGGGAGGGGCTCACATGTATTTCTGAGCCTCCTGGATTCTCTGTAACATCCACCAATTTCCCCTCTTCCTGTGGCTGCTAGCATCATGCCACCAATTCCTGCTGAAGGCCTCACCATGGTCCACACACACACACACACACACACACACACACACACACACAACCAAACACACACAGTGTCACTCACCATGATTGCACCAAAGCCGTCTGATATCAAGGGTTCTGAGATGGAACAAGAACATGGTCTCTGTCATTCTCAAAACTTCTGGAACCAATGCTGCTGACGCATAGCACTGGAGTTACTTTGTGGTTTTTTTCCCCCCTTTACTGAGCAGGAAGGTGAATGAGGAACAAGACACAGGGCTACATTCAGGTTCATCTCTCCAATGTGCTCAAACCCAAGATGTCACTGCCATTCCCTGTTCTCATGAGATAAATTATGATGGGAAACCCCTTCCTGCAGACCACCTCATATGCATCGGCCCTGTGAGAGTGGGCTTTGTCTCTCTTCTTTGCTTCTGTTCCCCCCGTGCCTAGTAAGCTCCAGGCATAAAGTAGGTGTACTAGAAACATCTAGTAAAGAAATGAATGAAGTTGGTCTCTACTTCATGCATCACAAAGTATATGGATATGAGTGGAATCATGAAGGAGTTACCCAACCTGCTCCAACTTGCCTTCTTCAAAAACCTACCAAGGTCTCCTTGAATTTTGAGAGAGTTCATATGTTAAGGGTAGAGTAATGAAAATGGTCGGGTTTTGTTTTTTTGTTTGTTTGCTGGTTCACTTTTTTCTTTCCTTCGCTTACCTTTAGACCCTAGCTTGGACTCTGGTCAATTGTTACTCTTGGATCTGAACTCCTTTCCTAACCCCTTCCATCTCCTGACAAACTGCACCAGAATGCAGACCCCCTGTTCGCCAAATGTGCCAAGCAATGCTCTGTCACAGTGTCATTACTTGTGCTTTTGTCCCACCTGTCTAGAGTGACTTTGCCCCATGTTTGTGCCAAGTGAAATGTTACTCATCTTTTAAATGTCTTCCTTTATGAAACTTTCTTTAACACTCTTCATCTTCCACTCCCATTAGGACAATAAATGATCTCTGTGTTCCCACAGCTGCTTGTTCATTTGCCCAGCATAATGCTAGTTATCTGTTCATTTTTTTTTTTAATGGGTTTATCTCATTCACTAGATTGTAAATTCCCCAAAGGCAAGGAGCACGTCTTATTCACCACTATCGCCAGGGCTTCATGCATAATAGGTGTTTCATAAATGTGTCATAAGAATATTTTTGAAACAGAGAAAATTAAAAAGGTAATATTAATATATTTGATTTGTGTCCATCCCCTCCTCACTCCACATGCATACAAACACAAACCACACACATATACTAAGTGAGCCCAACTTTAAAAGCATGGCATGTTTATGATCTGCTTATGTCCATTGCATGTTCCCAGCACATTACAATTCCAGTGGGTAAACCCATCTTCACACCCTCAGGTGAGCACTCTGTATCCTCCTTATTGTGGAGTGGCTCTGCTTTTGTATGTGCTTTTACAATTAGAACAGCTGCATCTTTACATCTCTAAATCCCATTTCTCCCTTTTCAACTCTTAGACTAGATCACCCATTCCAGGTAAGAAATGTGAAATTATGGGGCTAAACTGACTTTTTATAGAAGACCAGTTTCAAGTTATCTAGCACAGGGGTTTCTGTGCTATTGACATCTTAATAAAGTACATGTTAGATGGCCTTAAATGTCCTTTTCTATTACCATGCTGTGTGAGCATTTGCATATTTGTTTTTTAAAGTATTATGGTAAAATATAGACAACATAAAAATTTCCGTTTTAACCATTTTCATATCTACACTTCAGTGGCATCAATTACATTCACAATGTTGTACAAACATCACCACTTCTTCCAATACATTTTCATTACCCCAACAGAAACTTGGTACCCTTGAAACAATAATTCCCTATTCTCCCTCCCCCAGACCCTGAAAAACACTAATCTACTTTCTGTCTCTGTGAATTTTGTCTGTTCTAGATATTTTTCCTTTTGTGTCTACTATTCAACTTGGAAGTTCATCCATGTTGTAGCATGTATCAGAACATCATTCCTTTTTATGGCTGAATAAAATTCCATTGTGTGGAGATACCACATTTTGTTTAGCCATTCATCTGTTGATGGACACTTGGGTTGTTCTCACCTTTTGGCTATTGTGAATAATGCTGCTATGAACATTGGTGTCCATGTATCTCTTTTATCCCTGTTTTCAATTATTTTGGAATTGCAAGGTCATCTGGTAATTCTAAGTTTAATTTGGGGGGAATCTTCCAAACTGTTTTCCACAGCAGCTGCACCATTTTATATACCCACTAGCAATGCATCAGGCTACCAATTTCTCCATATACTCACATCCTCACCAGCACTCCTTATTTTCTGTTTTGTTGTTGTTGTTTTGTTTTTAATGCTTGATATCCCAGTGGGTATGAAGTGGTATTTCACTGTGGTTTTGATTTGCATTTCCCTAATGACTCATGATTTTGAGCATCATTTCATATGCTTGTTGGCCATTGATACATCTTCTTTGGGAAATGTCTATTCAAGTCTGTTTTCCCATCCTTAAATTAGGTTTAGGTGTTTTTGTTTTGAGTTATAAGAGTTCTTTGTATATTCTGGATACTAAACCCTTATCAGATATATGATTTGCAAATATTTTCTCCCATTCTATAGTTTGTCTTTTCACTTTCTAGATTATGTCCCTTGGTACACACAAAATCCACTTTGGGATTTAATACCAATATGAATGGGTTGTTGGATGTAATAAAATTATTTTTATTGTGACTTTTTTATTATGATACATAAGTTGTTATCCTACAGGTAAATTACCTACTGTTCTTAATAATGGTTGAAAAATTATTTTACCATTCATGAACAATGAAATTTTTCTACAAGTCCTAATATACCTCTAAGAATATGACCTCTTGTTCAAGGCCTATCTGATTACACCCAACCCTAACTCAAGAAGACGACAGTTTAAAAATATATCAGAGCAGGGAATCTGACAGATTTTTGCATGTGAGTACCAAAGTATAACCCTGGCTTCAGGGGGCCTAAAACAAAGAACCAGAGAGCCAGGGTATAACTCTTCTGTCTCTTCTCAGGCACCATGTGGTTTTCCTCATCACATGGCTTCTATCTGGGCTACTGCTTAGTTTTATTTCTCTCTCTCCCAGCTAACTAACTGCTTCTGATTATTTGGTTTGCACATAACTTAAGCCTGAGATTGCTTTTGGGTTCTTGCTGCAGCCCCATGACCAATTCCAACAATCTGTCAGTTCCTCCATATGAAATATACAGAAGAGGAATCTGATTGTCACATAAGTTGTAGGTCACAAGTCACTTTAAGGATCGTCAGTCCTTGAGTCGGGTTCCGTCCCAATCAATCATAGCCTGGGGCAAGTGGGGAACATGGAGAAGGGAGCAGAAGCAGCACTGTGCAGGCAGCCCAAAGTATGTCCAGATCAGGGGTCAGCAAACTTTTTCTAAAAAGGGCCAGATAGTAAATATTTCAGGCTTTGTGAGCCACACAATTTCTGTCTCCACCACTAAACTCTGTCCTTGTAGTGCAAAAAGCAATCATAAACAATGTGTCGACACACGAGCATGGCATGTTTCAAATTTTATTTATAGAAACAGGTGTTAGGCTGGATTTAGCCCACAAGCTGGAGTTTGCTGATCCCTGGTCTGGATTATTATAGGGATTTTCACAGGGATATGGGAGTAACGTGATAGTAAGTCACAAACATCAAAAATTGCTCTCTCAAACAATAACTTTTTTATTACAAAGGTATCATATGTTTCAAGTGGAAAATTTATATATATAAACATAAGAAAATAAATATTTTTACTCTAGCCACTCAAAAAAAAGTCTAATATTCCAGTCTTTCTTCTTTTTTTCCTAAATAAATGGAATTACACCTATTGCTTTGGAAGCTACCATTCTCACATAACAAAATGTAGTAAACATTTTCTCTTGTCATTAACAATTCCAAAAATATCATTAATAATGAATATAAGGCAGTAAATATGCTGGTAGATGCTAATCAATTGGCTCTCCAAGGGATAAAACCAGCCCAGATTTGTATCATTTGCTGATTTCCATGGTATAAATAATCCCACCATGGCTGATACTAAGCTACCAACACTTCAAGAACCGGCTTGTAAAATTCCTAAAATGTTAACAATTGACACTGCAGGCCAGTACTAGCCAGCTCCAGCAAATCACTAAAAATATTCCGTTGTGCATTCAATAAGTCATTCAACCAATCCCCTATTTTTAAGCACTTAGGTTATTTCCACTTTTTGCTATTAGTAACATTAATGCAGTGAACATAAGTAAATCTTTGCCCAGATCTTTGTTTTCCTTCAGACAGTTTCCTAAGGGTGAAGCCTCTGGGTCAAAACTATGCAGCATTTAAGGCTTTTAAACTGTCTTTTCAAATGTGTGTGCGAAAAGTTGTTGCCAACTTTTGTTCTCTGAGGTAATGGATGAGAAAGCTAGCTTTCCCTGAAATTCTTGCCACAACTAGCTATTTGAAATAATTATTCACCAATATGATAAGCTACAAAGAGCATCTTGTTAATTTATAGTTTCTATTTGTTTGATTATTTTAGTTGAAGGTTTAATTTTCTTCATATGTTGATTGGCTAATTATATTCTCTTGTGTAAATTTTGCTCATGTCTTTTGCCATTTTTTTTCTATTAGGGTGTTTATTTCTATGTTATTGATATTTGGGATATTAACTTTGAGACAGGAACTCTTTTACTGACACACATGTTGCAAACTCTTTTTTCCCTTTTAGACATTTGTCTTCTAATTTAATTTATAAAGGTTTTGATTTACAGAAATTTTACATTTATATACAGTCAACATTTTTTATTTTTTCCTTTTGATTTCTGCCTTTGAAGTCCACTTGGAAAGGTCTTACTCATCCCCAAGAGTATAAATGTAGCTATATATTTATAATCTATATTAACACTATAGGTTATAAATATATTTCTCAGTATTTTCTGGTACTTTTTTTCATTTTTTATAGTTATATATATCAATCTTCTATAACTTAATTTGGTTTGAGGTGTGGAGTAGGGATCTGATTTAATTAATTTTTTTTTACCAAACTGGTCTCAAAACCAATTACTGAACAGCGACTCATGGAGTATTTGGGAATATTGCCTTTATTATATATTAATTTCTTACAGACTTTAACGTATTGTTCTTTGCATTCAGGATACATTATTTCTCTATTTAATGTTTTCAGACACTATGTAATAGGAAGTTCTCTTTAATTGGAAGTAGTATAAGATGGTCTTATACTAAATATATATTAGAATAGTTACTATAAAAAGGAAAAAATATGCACATGCTATATGTCAATCCAGTGAAATATATTTTATTTAAATATTCCTGGAAGCTTTCTTTCTTCCATGTTTAAAGTGGTATTCCCCCGTCCAACGTGATCTCTTAATGCTAGTCTAAAATTATCAGCAAGACACTGCTAAACCTCTGAACCTTATAGGAACAAATCATGAAGGATGAATTTAGTTAAATTAAATTTTTATCCCAAGGGAATGGGGATAATAACCCATGTTCATATTTGTCCAATTGTTCTTATTATTTAAGAGGCTCTTCTTTGAAGGGGACTACTGGATCAATAGTCGATCAGGAGAAACTTTTTCCCTATGTGACCAAAAAATGCTCAGTCCAGCCATGTCCACAGCAGAGAGAGCTAGTACTGGGCATTAATAGAAACAAGTAGGAAATAGCATTTTTCAACAATACAAGATCAACCATGTTCCTCTTTCATTTTTCCCACATTTGACTTTAAAAAGGAGGAAATAGAGCAACTAGAACAAAGAGCCAAGTGCTCACTCCCTTTTCACAAAACTTTTATTGTCTAGGCTACAAGTCAGTGGATAATAACTGGTGAGTAAATCAGTGTGAGCAAGACACACAGCAAGGAGACACAACATGAACTGTTATGGGTAGGGAGCTAGAGGAGTCAGAGGTGAACCTGAGCCCAGATTTTGGAAGTTATGCCAAGGTCTTCACTTTCATACACCAACCGGGAAGCAAACTGCTTGCAAGAACAAAGAAAGCAGCTGGACTACCCTGGGTCCCATCCATGTGAAACCATCTTTACTTTAAATAGTCCAGTGGGTTTGAGTTGACATAAAGAGGAAAATTGCAAAGTGCAAAAAATTAATAATTATTTCCATAAAAATGAATACTCAATGGAACATTAGTACATCCAGGACTTAGAGTCCGATTGCATGTTAATTGTGATGAGAGCTATAGGAATATATTTGCTAAAGATTTAAGTGCTCCATGCTGACAAGTTGACTGCTGTTTACCTACCACACTTCCTCATCCTATTCATTAAAGCTAACATTGGCCATGAGGCTTGCAAACCTAAAATAATGCTTAAGCATTGTTTTATTTATGGGTCAAAGACGATAAATAAAATAATGGGCCAAAAGACCTACTTTCTCATGAGGAAATATCAGCCTCTCAGATAAAATGAAACAACTCGAATCCCCCGAATTAACATTGATACATTTTGAGGGTGAGGAGGTAGGGAAGAGAGTGGGGGAGAAAGATAAATGTACTAGAGAGGGCCAATATAAAAAAGATGGGGGAGTTCTAGGAAAGATAGAGTAAGCACAATAAATCTGCCAATCCTGCTGAAAACAACGATAAAACCTGGGGTGAATGCGAGGAGCAGATATTTAAGGTCCCCGAAAAGTAAATAACATTGAGCTAAGCATGGGAGAACACAAGAATTTGAAGTTACACTGAACTGGTGGTAGTTTGCCATTTTATTCCTCTGGTATCCTTTGGCCTGAACTACATGCAGCCAGAAACCCAGGAATGGCACTGGGCACGAGAGAGGACCAGGAGAAGCTCTAGCTTTAACTCAAGAAGTGAAAAGGGGAACTAACTCCTAATGCTAAGAGACCGTGCAGAATCCCCCCATCCCACCCGCATTTTTTGTTATTACTTTTTCTCTTCTCTCTTTGCTCATTCTCTTGTGTACCAGCCCCAAGCAATTCCACTGAAGCCCTGGTAAAGGCCAGAAATGAGGGTTGTACGTTCATAGGCAAAAAATAAATTTCAACCTAAACCTCACATCTTTTTCAAAAATTAACTAAAAATGGATTGCAAATATAATATAAAACATAAAGGTATAGGACTTATGGAATAAAATATAGGTGGAAGCCTTCCTGATGTGGGTTAGGCAAGAATTCTTTAGACGTGACACCAAAAACACAATCTCTATAAGGAAAAAAATCATAAATCTCAAAACTTTGGCTTTCTGAAAGTTAATGTTAAGAGAATGAAAAGACAAGCTACAGACTGGGAGAAAATATTTGTGAAGCACAGATCTGACAAATGGCTTGTATCCAGAATATATAAGGAACTCTCAAAATTCAACAAATAAGAAAACAACCTTATTAAAAATTAGGCAGAAGACTTGAATAGATCCTTCACCAATGAGTATATGAGACTGAAAAATAAGCACATAAAAAAAGATGTTCACCATCATTAGCAACTAAGGAAATGCAAATTAAATTAATGATGAAATATTACTACTCATCTATTACACTGGCTAAAATAAAAATACTGAAATTGTAGAATAATGGAGCTCTCATACATTGCTGCTAAGAATGCAAAACAATACAGCCACTTTAGAAAACAGTTTGGCAGTTTAAACATACACTTAACCTATGAGCCAGGAATTCCATTTCTGAATATCCACCATAAAGAAATGAATATGTACATTTATATAACAACTTGTATGTAAATATTTATGGTAGTTCTATTCATAATTGCCCAAAACTAGAAACAACCTGGATTGTCGTTCAACTGCTGAATAAACTGAAGTATATCCATATAATGCAATGCTACTCAGCAAGAAAAGAGAACAAAGTATGGGTATAGGCAGCAACTTGGATGGATATCAAATAATTATTCTATATAAAGGAAGCCAGTTTCAAAAGGTTGTATAATGTTTGAATACATTCATATGATATTCTCAATAAGATAAAATGTTAGGGATAGAAAACATATCAGTTGTTTCTAGTGGTTTTGGGTGCAGGAATGGAGTGACTGTAAACGGATAACACAGGGAGTTTTGGAGGGATGGAATAGTTCTGCCTTCTTATCATGAAGGTTGTGTGAATAGATACATATATTAGAATTTATGGGACTGTATACCAGAAAAAGTCAATTTTACCCTGATAATTTATAAATTTTTTAAAAGAGATGTGAAATTGAACCAAAAGGGAAAAAAAAAGGAATTTTTAGCTTCAAGTTCATAATTTTTTTTTTTTAAATGTAGGTTTCCAGTCCAGAAAGCAGAGGCCTGTAACGACTGTGGACTGATCTCATCATAGCATGATCCTCCCACCCCAGAAACGGCTCCCCAGACTCTTGGAAAGCAGAGTTGAGAGCCTGGCAATTCTTTAGTGGATTTGGCAGTTGTAAATCCCCAATCTGTATAGTTCTGGTCAACCAGAGATATTTTTCTGTCAATTATTCAAATAAGTTTTGTACACTGCCTCAAATTCCCCAGGGAATTGCCAACCTATCACTATTTCTAACTATTGTACAGACTGATTACAGGCCATAATTCAATTTTTCCAACATCATCTGCCCCTTTCTACCTTCTGAAATCTGTGCTTTTCTTGGTCTCTTTGACTCACATGCACTCCCTAAAGTGAGAAACCTCCTTTCTGTGTCAGGTCTGTATTACAACTCATTTCTTTCATGTCTCCTCTGGGACCCCTTTATAGGTCCCACTCTTTGAATAGGTATGATTGTGAGTTTTATGTGTCAACTTGGCTAGGCTGCAGCACCCATTTATTTGATCAAACACCAATCTAGGTGTTGCTGTGAAGGTATTTTGTAGATGTGGTTAACATCTACAATCAGTTGACTTTCAGTAAAGGAGACTACCTTCGACAACGTGTGTGGGCCTCATCCAATCAGTTACAGGCCTTAAGAGAAAAAACCTAGATTTCCAGAAAAAGAAATTCTGCTTCAGACTGCAGCATAAAACTCTTCCCTGAGCTCCCAGCCTGCTGGCCTGCCTTACAGATTTCAAACTTGCCAGCCCCACAGTTGCATGATCCAATTCCTTAAATCTCACATGTGTGCGTGTGTGTGTGTATATATACACACACATACACATACATATACGTATACGTATACGTATACCCACCCACACACATTTGTATCCTATTAGTTCTGCTTTCTCTGGAAAGTTCTGACTGATACAGTGTGTGAGTATAAATTAAGATGGCTAGTTATCTGGTATGGACCTAGTCCAAGAGTGGATCTGTTTTCTGCTTGATTTCTCCCTCCTTCAACCCATCACCAAGGCTAGAGAAATCCATTGAAGGTTGGGGTTCTCCAGCAACTCCTGCTTTTTATCCCTCACTGGCTTTCTCCTAACTTCTAATAACATGTTTATTAGCAAGAATTGCCAACAATAAACAAACAAAAAAAAAGACTTGTCAAATCAAATGTATTTTCCAGAGCATCACTCCCTATTGTCTCCATCTTGGTAGGTGCACCAGAGATTCTGTACACTGGCATCCTAGTCTTTTGGATTCAGATTCAGAGTTACCTGGCATTCTAAATGCCTTTTATATGCCAGGCTTTCACATGCATTATCTCACTTAATCCCCAAGAATCGCTATCATCTTCAAAGTATTTATTAAGCACTAATTTGCATTAGGTGCTTTGTTAAATTCAGAACAAAGGTGGTTTAAGAGTCTCTGGGGCCTTGCAATGTAATGGCCCACGATACAAACACACACACACACACACATGTACATACATTTTTTAAGAGTATTACTTAAGTGTTTGTATTATGTGTATTTAAAAGAGAAAGGTCTCAAACCTGGATACCACCACATTTAACATGGAAATGTAACATGCTCACCTTTGGGAGGTATTACAGGTTACAATTTGTACAGCCCTTTCTTAATCTTTGCAGTGAGATAGTGTGAATAAAAACATAACACATGGTGGTTACATGGTACTCTGAATCATCTTACAAACTTAAGCTAACCAATAATGATGGTGGAAGCAGTGCCTATATGTGTCATGTGCAAATCTAACAGAGTTTAAGAAGCTTTGGACAATTTATAACCATTGCCTTTGGCTGAGCAAAGATTGAGCTTCCTGTTGGAGGATCACGCAAGGTCTTGAGTCATTTTTCCCCTTGTCATAATAAAGCACAACAATAGCTTAGCAGAGGCAGTTAGGGTAGACAGTCATCATCGCTTATTCTTTCACTTAAACCAGTGCCAAAATCAATTCTGAAGCATTATCTCAAAGTTGCTTTCAACTTCATCTGGGTGTTTCTCTTCAGCTAGACTATCACCCCCTACACTGGAATCTTTATTACATCACACTAATCTAATTTAAATGCATTTTTACTGTACTTGGTTTAATGAATGTGGAATGTGTCACTATGAAATTGCACCATTAATTTGATAAATAGGACTTGAAGGTATAATTTTTTCCAGCATTGCAGACTAATGAAGCTAAAATACATATGTAATAAGAAGTGTAAATAATAAATTATTCTTAGGAGCAAAAAAATTAATTAGATCTTACCACAAATTGCATCTCAATGTCAATTTTTTTTTTCAAAACTACTGACTTTCAAACTACTTGGAACACCACTGTAAACCTTGGAAAGTTTCTCAGGTGATTACCTTCTATCCTGGGAATCTGTTTTAAGAAACTGCTATTGTTCAAAAACAGTCCTTTAAAGATGCCAGTACAGATCTCCTGTTGTCATTTCTACTGGGCATTTAGAGTATCTAGATGAATTAATCTTCTTCTTAAAATTGCAGTTTTATTTTTTCAAAAAAGGTTCCTGAAAATCCTTTTAGGTAGTATACTGGGAAATGGAAAACAAACAACAGGAAACCTCATACGCAAATTTGCCTGCAAAGGTGGCAGAACCCCATTTCCAGTGATTTACAGGGAAAGCTCCTCTTGCAAACTTGCCCTTCAATGGATGGTCAGATCTGTGTCATCCATAGGGTGAGGGGTGTGATAACAGAGAGTGATGGATAGCACCCCAATTTTGGTTCAGATGCACACTCTGTGGGTAAGAAGCAGATAGTAGATAAGCTGGAAATCAGCTGGTTAATATGCAAACTAAAACCAGAGACCAGATAATACTCCAAATAAACATCATCTCCTCAGCTGGAGAAGAAGAAATTGTAGTTATGATGGGGATAAGTGAGTTATGATTCAGGTTCAGATCAGGAGCAAAGATTTTAGCATTTGTACATATTAACCAGTAATTCCTAGAACTCTTATTTATGAAATCTTTACATTAGATACAGGATGTCTGCCTGCTTAAAAACATGGAGACTACTAAAACCGATATGTATGGAGTCTGAAGCCCATTTGGAGATGCCAGTCTTTGTTTTTAGTATCTACATTAACTTGAAAAACTAAGTATCTATCATACACAGTAACCATGTTTTAAAAAAAATTTATTTATCAGACGATGAGGATTTTTTCAACTTCAATGTCCAGATGAGACTAAATTTTTCCTTATAAAAAGAAATGGGGGAAAGGGACTCTTAGAATTAGAATCGGCCATGTGGGGTTCACTCCTCTCTTTGTACCCAGCTGGAGGACAGTATATTCACAGATGACTTAACTATGCCCTGTCCCCTCCTTGGCCTATTGCAGGACCCTGGGCCAAATGCTGTCCTGGCCTTATTTTCTATTCCTAGTGTGTAGTTTAACAAACAATGTTTTTATTCCATGTTGTTTGATTTGAAGCCAAAAATTCTGACGTGGCATCAGTTTTGTTGCCAGATAATGCATTAAACCTTACTAAGGGGTAAACATAATGATCTTCATTAAGCCCTTTAAATGAACCCACCTCCTGCTTCTTCAGGTTGAGAAAAGCATTGACAGGGAACATTGTGGAAGTGTCTTGGAGCTACTTTCTTCTTGTAACAGGGGGAGGGAGAGATGAGTGGCAGCTTTTAGGGGGCGAAAGAAAGTTAGGTAAACATAAAAGGTTTTGTAAGATTTCCTTTCCTAATGGCAAAGTTTTAGAGCAATAAATCACAATTCAGTCAATACCATTAGTTTTCTGGTATTATATCCCCTCATTAAAGTGCATAAACAATTATATTTATTGAAGGTAATGTACTGTGTAGTGCATTATAACGACACTCATTAACATATGCAATCATCATTTCAATGGGCTTTACTACAATGTAAACTGATAATGGCATGATTACACACTGGGTTATTAACTTTTCAGTCTTAAGATAATAAAAGGTGATGCAAGAAACCAAAAGCACATAAGCGTTGCCCTTCATTTGTGAGTTACGCACTTCCATACCAAATTCCAAACTCAGGTACCCTGAGCAGGAGCTGTCTTTTTTTTTTGCCTATTGTCTTGACAGAATACTAAATTCAATGCAGTGCTTTGGGGCTGGGAGGGCTGTATGCTGCAGGAACTACCTCAAACCCAATTGTGAAGGTGATTCTGTGGGTTTCTATTTTACAGTGTGGCTCTGGTTTTAATACTTTTCTACACTGGGTTCTGACAATGTCACATGCTCTGAGAGACACAGGTACTCTCTTCCAAACCTTTCCTTTGAAAATTTCACAGAAGAGGCATTCGGCTAATGATAAGGAAACATCTGAAAAACCAACATTGAGGAACATCCTACAGAAGTGTCAAAGTCATCAAACATAAAGAAAAAGTAAGGAACTCTTTCAGATTAAAAGTGAGTAAAGGGACATGATAACTTAATGCAATATGTGATTGTCGATTGGATTCTGCACCAGAATTTTTTTCCTCTCTTTTGCTATAAAGATATTTTTATTAGGACAGTTGGAAAAATTTGAACAGTCTGTAGACTAGACAATAGCATTTTATTTATGCTAATTTATTGATTCTGATAACTTTACTGTAATGATATAAGAGATTTTGATAACTTTCCTGTGGTTATGCAAGAATCTATATTCTTGTGCTTTATGCACACAAAAATATTTAAGAGTAAGGCCCCATTATGTTTACAACTTATTGTCAAATGAATCAAAAAATATATAAATACATATTCATATACATCTAAATACATAATATTGGGCACGTACTATACTATATATTAATATACAGTATAAATATAGAAAGAACAATTGATAGCGAGAGAGGGAGAATGAGAAAGCAAATGTATAAAGTTAACATTTGTGGAATCTGTGTGAGGGATATTCGGGAATTCTTTGTACTAGTCTTATATTCTCTAAATCTGAAATTACTTCACGTCTTCAAAAAATGAGGCATTTAGAATTTAACAATTGATGATAAAAAAAAAGGCTGTGACATTAAATAGCAAAAAATCAGAGTAAGGATAAGGAGCTCAGTATTCATTTATGCCATTTATCTGCTCAGCTAGTGAAAGTCCCAAATTTTTGAGGACAGTTCTTAGTCCTTTTTTCCCTCTTGATTTCTATTTGCTATATTTTAGAATCAGGAATCACAAATTATTTGCAACATGCAAAGTGAAAACACTGTACTCTAACAACCTAGATTAAAGAATTATAGCAGTAGCCACTTAAAATTCCCTCTTAAACATGACTTCACAATCAGTTTTGAATCAACTTGATAGCTGTTCTCGAAAGAATATTGACTTACAACTCTGTATAAGCCCTAACTAAAGCACTGCTGACAGTTCCTCCTAAACAAACTTCTGTATTTTCAACCAGACTTTAACCAATGGATTATGTAGAATAGGCATAAATTTGCCACCACATTCATTACTATGGGGATAATGAGGTAAGTAGTGAAGGAAGAATAAAACTAAAGCTAATCTCAAAATTTTCTGGCATCAGATCCTCATTTTATCCGATTAGATCACATATCCCCATGAAAGAATTAATAGTAATATATTTAAAATTTTTCATTAGAATATATTTTCTTTGGTTGCCTAATTTTCAAAGAATTGCACAGAACTTGAGCACTTCTACAGCTAAAATCTCCTCATTTCAAAGTACAGTTATAAAAGCAGAATTGCCTGACCATCTTCATGAACTAAGAAGCCAAATTAATCAATAGCTCTCCATAAATAAGAAGAGAAAATGCATATTACATATACATTTCTATATAGATAACTAGACTTGAAGACAACATTTATTGGGTTAATGTTTTTATTAAATCATATTCATGTTGGTAAAATAATCTTTTCTCATTATAAACACTAAGCACTTTTATTTGCTACAGGGTATCGCTTTGGGAAATTTCCAATTGACTGACAGCTGCCTGTCAACTTCTGACTCTGGAGAGATCCCAGAACTCAGCTTGCAAAGCTCCAGGGAATTCTAAGAAGCTCCAAGATGGTTAATGGCTGTCCATTAGCGTGAGGCCCAGTGGAGCCCTGGAATCTGTTAAGTGGGAAGTTCTTGCTGTAGAAGGTCATCTAATTCCCTATTGCCATCTGAGAGAACTGGGAAAATTCAACATGAAGCAAAGACTGGGGTGCTATAAGTTTATGTACTAAGGGAAATCATTTCGTGCAGTTTGGTATTACCGAACACTATGTTTTATTTATACTCTATACTGGATGAGAAATTGAATACTGTGCTCTTTTTCTGTCAATGAAAGTCTGCCTTATTCTCCCAAACTGGGCACAGCATCAATATAGCAGCTTGCAGCCTTTTTGACTACGTATTATAGAGTGGCTTCTGTGTATTATATATTAAATCCGATATGCACTGTGAGTTCATATGCCACACACACTACATTTTTCTATATTACGTCCTGCAATCTATCATATTAAGTGAAACGGGTGATGGAGTGGGCCTCAGATAATGTAAAGAAGATTGCTAACAGCTTGCATGCTGCGTTGAGAGGAGGTAGGTATTTCTGAAGTATACTCTGTGTATCTACAGAGTGAGCACACAGCAAACTGACCACTTATACAGTTCAACATACCTGGCAATGCAATTAACCACCTATAAGCTAATAAAATTACCTGCTAGCCCCAAACAACATGTTTGCCCATTAACAAAGCCCAGCAAAGTTTCATGTGAATGAAAGAGTCCTTCCCAGAAGTGGGAATAAAAATGAGGTCTGGCCCATTAAAGGAAAAGCAGGCGCCACCTAAAACAGTCAACCCCAGACTAACAAAGAACCTCAGCACAGGAAACATGGACAAGTGGTTAGCAATCACAGCCTCTGAACTCTTAATCTGTGCCTAATATTTTCCAGTCTAATATATGGAGGGAAACTGAGGTCCCATTTCCAAACATCATGTAAAACAAAGAAAAAGAGACCACAAAAGCCACAATTATCAATTAGCAAAGGAACAATTGCTGCCTATCCTTTTTGAAATTAAAGTTCATTTTTTCATGGTATTATCTGTGTACAGTTCATTTATTGGAATTCCTAAATCCAGGGATACCCAGAACTGAGTTACCTGCCTCATCACTGCCCCTCAACTTTTCTCTTCTGAAACTTTCTAGGATAGGACATACCTGTAAACTGGGTCTCTGTTTTTTTAACTTAACATTTATGGTTTCTTAGGCATTCTGATGGGAATTTTTTTTCCTGTGAAAATTTCTTGGTTCTGCTTACCTATTGATTTAAAAGTACAATGTTTTCCTGTTACCTGCGACATAAGTATTTTGACTGCCCAACAAGACTTTGACCTTCATTCAGCCACTGTAGGTTTCCCCTGGTCCTAACAGTTTGCCATCCTGTCGTTACTTTAATCTGTAGCTCCTAATCTCACAATTGCACTTATAAAATGAAAAGAACACTACTTTTAGACCTGCATCACCAACCATGGGGTTGTCTTACCCTCTCATTGTTACTGCAGAATCTTTTTCTAACAGCAGTGAAAATGATCACAAGGATGAACAATCTTCTATCACTATTAGAAAAGAGAACCATCATTGAAGATGCTGTACAATCACTCATTATTCCTATTCTTCTAGCACTGATATACTTCATGTGGTGAGGGGATTGTAGCTTTTGTGGAAAGAGACATTTGGCCTTGAATATCAGGCTTTACAATACACCTCTGGTACAATATTATCAGGTGACAGCAATTCATCCCAGAGCATTTTACAGCTTAACAGAAGGTTTTGATTTCCTGGTGGAGTCTTAATTGATTCTGAATTCTTTAGCATTCAACCTTCCTTACGATGACTGTTATAAGACTTAATACAGGAAATAGTAAGTTTAGACAAAGAAGGCCCAGAAGGGATACTTTTGTGGACCGTCAAAGATATTTTTTCACTATGAGAAAAAGTGCTGGGCTAGCCAAGGAGACTTAGGTTTACGATTCAGACCACTCTAAGTATCCCCCCGGCCCTGGAGGAGGAAAACAAAGTGCTGAATGGCCCACCATCCCAACTTCTGGACTGTGTACAGAGTGACACTGATGAACCGAGGTAAACCAGCAGAGAGTACTCCCAGCTTTCTTCCATCTAAGGGAAGCCTGACAATATTCAAACTCTAAAACGTAGAAAAGTAGGGAAATATAACACCAGAAAAATGGCACTCCAAGAGAAGCCTCTAGGTTTTAGATGGAAGAGGATCTGTAACCTGCTTTGCCATAAAATTTGCATCAAGTTTCTTTCCTACTAGAGTTAGCAATTATATCTGCCAGAGTTTCATAAAGCAAAAAAGAACCAATAGGGTATATATGTATGTGTGTGTGTGTGTGTATTTATGAGATTTATTTTAAGGAATTGGCTGATAATGATGTGGGGGCAGGCAAGTCTGAAATTTATAGGGAAGGCAGGCAGGTTGGAAACTCAGAGGGGAGCTGGGGGTGTATCCTTGAGGCAGAATTTCTTCTTTTTCTCTGGAAACCTCAGTTATTTTCTCTAAAGGCTTCAATTGATTGAATGAGCCCACCCACATTTTCCAGGATAATCTACTTAAAGTCAACTAATTTTAGATGCTAATCCCATCTACAAAATACCTCCATAGCAACTTCTAGGCCAGTGTTTGACCAAACAACTGAACACCATATATTAGCCAAGAGGACAAATAAAATTAACCACCTCTGCAGCAATTCTTCCATCATAACTTTTAAAAGGAACAAATCTAATCAGGGTAACCACAAGGACAGGATATTAATAAAACAACACTAGTGATGTCAAATGTTTGCCTCCCTAGAATGGGAAGGAAACGATAATCATGGGGTTGCTTAAAATACCTACGACATCGCCATGTGGGTTGTAAGGAGACTGGGTTCCCTACTTCTCTCTCTTGAGTAGATGGATCTGCTTTGGGTAGGAGAAAAGGTGGGTCTTACAGTCACACATAGGTAGAAAATAACTTCATATTCATTCATTCTTTCATTCATTACAATAAAATGTGTCCTGACTACCTACTATGTACCCAACACTCTTCCATATTTCCAGAAAATGGTGATAAGGAGGACCTTCCACCCACTTGAAGAGATGAAGTTGACCTGGGACAATGTTATCACAACCAAACATTACTCAGCAGAGATGATCTTCCATTCTGGCATTCCATAAACCAAACCACAGGGGTCACCTTACTCTCATTTTTTTTATTCCCCACAGTACATACAAAGGCAAGGTTTCCCAGTGCACAAACTGACACCAGTTTACCAAAAAAAAAAAAAAAAAAAAAGTACATAATCATTCTGCAGCTGTCAGAAGCACCTGGAAAAGCCCAAGAGTTCGATATGAAAGGTGCTATTAGGCTGGGAAAAACACCACGGCTGCCACAGACGGCTCATTTTCACATTAGACCTGAGGTTTAAAAAAAAAAAAAATAAAAAATCGAGTTGTTTTGCCTGCAGCATAAACAAGGAATATCCTCCTTGAGCAAGTGGAACTTGCTTTACAGAGACTGGGCTCCAATCTGTCTTGCTAAATTCTGACATTAAAAATACAAACATAAGTACATATACAAAAGCATGCATGACAGAGGCCGCAAGTTTTAGGTAATTGGAGCCAAAGCTTGACTTTACGACATCATTTGCCATAGTGGTATTAGTGGTGTTTTAAAAATTAATAATAATATTTTTTATTGTAAAAGTAATACAGGCTCGAGAGGCGGGGCAAGATGGCAGACTGGTGAGCTGTATGTTTTAGTTACTCCTCCAGGAAAGTAGGTAAAAAGCCAGGAACTGCGTGGACTGGACACCACAGAGCAATCTGTCTTTGGGCATACTTCATACAACACTCATGAAAACGTGGAACTGCTGAGATCAGCGAAATCTGTAAGTTTTTGCGGCCAGGGGACCCGCGCCCCTCCCTGCCAGGCTCAGTCCCGGGGGAGGAGGGGCTGTCAGCTCCAGGAAGGAGAAGGGAGAATTGCAGTGGCTGCTCTCATCGGAAACTCATTCTACTGATTCAAACTCCAACCATAGATAGACTGAGGCCAGACACCAGAGACTCTGAGAGCAGCCAGCCCAGCAGAGAGGAGACGGGCATAGAAGGAAAACAACACGAGAAGCTCCAAAGTAAAAGCAGAGGATTTTTGGAGTTCTGGTGAACACAGAAAGGGGAAGGGCGGAGATCAGGCCTTGAGGCGCATATGCAAATCCCGAAGCAAGGCTGATCTCTCTGCCCAGGGCACCTTTCCTTAATGGCCCTGGTTGCTTTGTCTGTTAGCATTTCAATAACCCATTAGATCTCTGAGGAGGGCCGTTTTTTTTTTTTTTTTTTTTTTTTAAATCCTTTTTGCTTTTTCTAAAACAATTACTCTAAGAAGCTCAATACAGAAAGCTTCAAAGAATTGAAATTTGGGCACGTCAAGTCAAGAGCAGAAATAAGAGAGCTCTGAGACAAAAGGCAATAATCCAGTGGCTGAGAAAATTCACTAAACAACACAACTTCCCAAGAAAAGGGGGGTGTCCGCTCACAGCCACCATCCTGGTGGACAGGAAACACTCCTGCCCATCGCCAGCCCCATAGCCCAGAGCTGCCCCAGACAACCCAGTGTGACGGAAGTGCTTCAAATAACAGGCACACACCACAAAACTGGGCGTGGACATTAGCCTTCCCTGCAACCTCAGCTGAATGTCCCAGAGCTAGGAAGGGGGAGCAGTGTGAATTAACAGAGCCCCATTCAGCCATCATTTGAGCAGACTGGGAGCCTCCCAACACAGCCCAGCAGCCCAGAACTGCCCTGGGGGGACGGCACTCACCTGTGACATAGCACAGTCATCCCTCAACAGAGGACCCGGGGTGCACAGCCTGGAAGAGGGGCCCACTTGCAAGTCTCAGGAGCCATACGCCAATACCAAAGACTTGTGGGTCAGTGGCAGAGACAAACTGTGGCAGGACTGAACTGAAGGATTAGACTATTGCAGTAGCTTTAAAACTCTAGGATCATCAGGGAGATTTGATTGTTAGGGCCACCCCCCCCTCCCCGACTGCCCAGAAACACGCCCCACATACAGGGCAGGCAACACCAACTACACACGCAAGCTTGGGACACCAATTGGGCCCCACAAGACTCACTCCCCCACTCACCAAAAAGGCTAAGCGGGGGAGATCTGGCTTGTGGAGAACAGGTGGCTCGTGGACGCCACCTGCTGGTTAGTTAGAGAAAGTGTACTCCACGAAGCTGTAGATCTGATAAATTAGAGATAAGGACTTCAACTGGTCTACAAACCCTAAAAGAACCCTATCAAGGACAGCAAATGCCACGAGGCCAAAAACAACAGAAAATTATAAAGCATATGAAAAAACCAGACGATATGGATAACCCAAGCCCAAGCACCCAAATCAAAAGACCAGAAGAGACACACCTAGAGCAGCTACTCAAAGAACTAAAGATGAACAATGAGACCCTAGTACGGGATATGAAGGAAATCAAGAAGACCCTAGAAGAGCATAAAGAAGACATTGCAAGACTAAATAAAAAAATGGATGATCTTATGGAAATTAAAGAAACTGTTGACCAAATTAAAAAGATTCTGGACACTCATAGTACAAGACTAGAGGAAGTTGAACAACGAATCAGTGACCTGGAAGATGACAGAATGGAAAATGAAAGCATAAAAGAAAGAATGGGGAAAAAAATTGAAAAACTCGAAATGGACCTCAGGGATATGATAGATAATATGAAGCGTCCGAATATAAGACTCATTGGTGTCCCAGAAGGGGAAGAAAAGGGTAAAGGTCTAGGAAGAGTATTCAAAGAAATTGTTGGGGAAAACTTCCCAAATCTTCTAAACAACATAAATACACAAATCATATATGCTCAGCGAACTCCAAATAGAATAAATCCAAAAAAACCCACTCCGAGATATATACTGATCACACTGTCAAGCATAGAAGAGAAGGAGCAAGTTCTGAAAGCAGCAAGAGAAAAGCAATTCACCACATACAAAGGAAACAGCATAAGACTAAGTAGTGACTACTCAGCAGCCACCATGGAGGCGAGAAGGCAATGGCACGATATATTTAAAATTCTGAGAGAGAGGAATTTCCAACCAAGAATACTTTATCCAGCAAAGCTCTCCTTCAAATTTGAGGGAGAGCTTAAATTTTTCACAGACAAAGAAATGCTGAGAGAATTTGCTAACAAGAGACCTGCCCTACTGGAGATACTAAAGGGAGCCCTACAGACAGAGAAACAAAGACAGGACAGAGAGACTTGGAGAAAGGTTCAGTACTAAAGAGATTCGGTATGGGTACAATAAAGGATATTAATAGAGAGAGGGAAAAATATGGCAAACATAATCCAAAGGATAAGATGGCCGATTCAAGAAATGCCTTCACGGTTTTAACGTTGAATGTAAATGGATTAAACTCCCCAATTAAAAGATATAGATTCGCAGAATGGATCAAAAAAAATGAACCATCAATATGTTGCATACAAGAGACTCATCTTAGACACAGGGACACAAAGAAATTGAAAGTGAAAGGATGGAAAAAAATATTTCATGCAAGCTACAGCCAAAAGAAAGCAGGTGTAGCAATATTAATCTCAGATAAAATAGACTTCAAATGCAGGGATGTTTTGAGAGACAAAGAAGGCCACTACATACTAATAAAAGGGGCAATTCAGCAAGAAGAAATAACAATCGTAAATGTCTATGCACCCAATCAAGGTGCCACAAAATACATGAGAGAAACATTGGCAAAACTAAAGGAAGCAATTGATGTTTCCACAATAATTGTGGGAGACTTCAACACATCACTCTCTCCTATAGATAGATCAACCAGACAGAAGACCAATAAGGAAATTGAAAACCTAAACAATCTGATAAATGAATTAGATTTAACAGACATCTACAGGACATTACATCCCAAATCACCAGGATACACATACTTTTCTAGTGCTCACGGAACTTTCTCCAGAATAGATCATATGCTGGGACATAAAACAAGCCTCAATAAATTTAAAAAGATTGAAATTATTCAAAGCACATTCTCAGACCACAATGGAATACAATTAGAAGTCAATAACCATCAGAGACTTAGAAAATTCACAAATACCTGGAGGTTAAACAACACACTCCTAAACAATCAGTGGGTTAAAGAAGAAATAGCAAGAGAAATTGCTAAATATATAGAGACGAATGATAATGAGAACACAACATACCAAAACCTATGGGATGCAGCAAAAGCAGTGCTAAGGGGGAAATTTATAGCACTAAACGCATATATTAAAAAGGAAGAAAGAGCCAAAATCAAAGAACTAATGGATCAACTGAAGAAGCTAGAAAATGAACAGCAAACCAATCCTAAACCAAGTAGAAGAAAAGAAATAACAAGGATTAAAGCAGAAATAAATGACATAGAGAACAAAAAAACAATAGAGAGGATAAATATCACCAAAAGTTGGTTCTTTGAGAAGATCAACAAGATTGACAAGCCCCTAGCTAGACTGACAAAATCAAAAAGAGAGAAGACCCATATAAACAAAATAATGAATGAAAAAGGTGACATAACTGCAGATCCTGAAGAAATTAAAAAAATTATAAGAGGATATTATGAACAACTGTATGGCAACAAACTGGATAATGTAGAAGAAATGGACAATTTCCTGGAAACATATGAACAACCTAGACTGACCAGAGAAGAAATAGAAGACCTCAACCAACCCATCACAAGCAAAGAGATCCAATCAGTCATCAAAAATCTTCCCACAAATAAATGCCCAGGGCCAGATGGCTTCACAGGGGAATTCTACCAAACTTTCCAGAAAGAACTGACACCAATCTTACTCAAACTCTTTCAAAACATTGAAAAAAATGGAACACTACCTAACTCATTTTATGAAGCTAACATCAATCTAATACCAAAACCAGGCAAAGATGCTACAAAAAAGGAAAACTACCGGCCAATCTCCCTAATGAATATAGATGCAAAAATCCTCAACAAAATACTTGCAAATCGAATCCAAAGACACATTAAAAAAATCATACACCATGACCAAGTGGGGTTCATTCCAGGCATGCAAGGATGGTTCAACATCAGAAAAACAATCAATGTATTACAACACATTAAAAACTCGAAAGGGAAAAATCAATTGATCATCTCAATAGATGCTGAAAAAGCATTTGACAAAATCCAACATCCCTTTTTGATAAAAACACTTCAAAAGGTAGGAATTGAAGGAAACTTCCTCAACATGATAAAGAGCATATATGAAAAACCCACTGCCAGCATAGTACTCAATGGTGAGAGACTGAAAGCCTTCCCTCTAAGATCAGGAACAAGACAAGGATGCCCGCTGTCACCACTGTTATTCAACATTGTGCTGGAAGTGCTAGCCAGGGCAATCCGGCAAGACAAAGAAATAAAAGGCATCCAAATTGGAAAAGAAGAAGTAAAACTGTCATTGTTTGCAGATGATATGATCTTATATCTAGAAAACCCTGAGAAATCAACGATACACCTACTAGAGCTAATAAACAAATTTAGCAAAGTAGCGGGATACAAGGTTAATGCACATAAGTCAGTAATGTTTCTATATGCTAGAAATGAACAAACTGAAGAGACACTCAAGAAAAAGATACCATTTTCAATAGCAACTAAAAAAATCAAGTACCTAGGAATCAACTTAACCAAAGATGTAAAAGACCTATACAAAGAAAACTACATAACTCTACTAAAAGAAATAGAAGGGGACCTTAAAAGATGGAAAAATATTCCATGTTCATGGATAGGAAGGCTAAATGTCATTAAGATGTCAATTCTACCCAAACTCATCTACAGATTCAATGCAATCCCAATCAAAATTCCAACAACCTACTTTGCAGACTTGGAAAAGCTAGTTATCAAATTTATTTGGAAAGGGAAGATGCCTCGAATTGCTAAAGACACTCTAAAAAAGAAAAACGAAGTGGGAGGACTTACACTCCCTGACTTTGAAGCTTATTATAAAGCCACAGTTGCCAAGACAGCATGGTACTGGCACAAAGATAGACATATAGATCAATGGAATCGAATTGAGAATTCAGAGATAGACCCTCAGATCTATGGCCGACTGATCTTTGATAAGGCCCCCAAAGTCACCGAACTGAGCCATAATGGTCTTTTCAACAAATGGGGCTGGGAGAGTTGGATATCCATATCCAAAAGAATGAAAGAGGACCCCCACCTCACCCCCTACACAAAAATTAACTCAAAATGGACCAAAGATCTCAATATAAAAGAAAGTACCATAAAACTCCTAGAAGATAATGTAGGAAAACATCTTCAAGACCTTGTATTAGGAGGCCACTTCCTAGACTTTACACCCAAAGCACAAGCAACAAAAGAGAAAATAGATAAATGGGAACTCCTCAAGCTTAGAAGTTTCTGCACCTCAAAGGAATTTCTCAAAAAGGTAAAGAGGCAGCCAACTCAATGGGAAAAAATTTTTGGAAACCATGTATCTGACAAAAGACTGATATCTTGCATATACAAAGAAATCCTACAACTCAATGACAATAGTACAGACAGCCCAATTATAAAATGGGCAAAAGATATGAAAAGACAGTTCTCTGAAGAGGAAATACAAATGGCCAAGAAACACATGAAAAAATGTTCAGCTTCACTAGCTATTAGAGAGATGCAAATTAAGACCACAATGAGATACCATCTAACACCGGTTAGAATGGCTGCCATTAAACAAACAGGAAACTACAAATGCTGGAGGGGATGTGGAGAAATTGGAACTCTTATTCATTGTTGGTGGGACTGTATAATGGTTCAGCCACTCTGGAAGTCAGTCTGGCAGTTCCTTAGAAAACTAGATATAGAGCTACCATTCGATCCAGCGATTGCACTCCTCGGTATATACCCGGAAGATCGGAAAGCAGTGACACGAACAGATATCTGCACGCCAATGTTCATAGCAGCATTATTCACAATTGCCAAGAGATGGAAACAACCCAAATGTCCTTCAACAGATGAGTGGATAAATAAAATGTGGTATATACACACGATGGAATACTACGCGGCAGTAAGAAGGAACGATCTCGTGAAACATATGACAACATGGATGAACCTTGAAGACATAATGCTGAGCGAAATAAGCCAGGCACAAAAAGAGAAATATTATATGCTACCACTAATGTGAACTTTGAAAAATGTAAAACAAATGGTTTATAATGTAGAATGTAGCGGAACTAGCAGTAGAGAACAATTAAGGAAGGGGGAACAATAATCCAGGAAGAACAGATAAGCTATTTAACGTTCTGGGGATGCCCAGAAATGACTATGGTCTGTTAATTTCTGATGGTTGTAGTAGGAACAAGTTCACTGAAATGTTGCTATATTATGTAACTTTCTTGGGGTAAAGTAGGAACATGTTGGAAGTTAAGCAGTTATCTTAGGTTAGTTGTCTTTTTCTTACTCCCTTGCTATGGTCTCTTTGAAATGCTCTTTTATTGTATGTTTGTTTTCTTTTTAACTTTTTTTTTCATACAGGTGATTTGAAAAAAGAAGGGAAAGTTAAAAAAAAAAAAAAAAAGAAAAAAGACAAACAAGGGGAAAAAAAAAAAAAAAAAGATGTAGTGCCCCCTTGAGGAGCCTGTGGAGAATGCAGGGGTATTCGCCTACCCCACCTCCATGGTTGCTAACATGACCACAGACATAGGGGACTGGTGGTTTGATGGGTTGAGCCCTCTACCATAAGTTTTACCCTTGGGAAGACGGTTGCTGCAAAGGAGAGGCTAGGCCTCCCTGTATTTGTGCCTAAGAGTCTCCTCCTGAATGCCTCTTTGTTGCTCAGATGTGGCCCTCTCTCTCTGGCTAAGCCAACTTGAAAGGTGAAATCACTGCCCTCCCCCCTACGTGGGATCAGACACCCAGGGAAGTGAATCTCCCTGGCAACGTGGAATATGACTCCCAGGGAGGAATGTAGACCTGGCACCGTGGGACGGAGAACATCTTCTTGACCAAAAGGGGGATGTGAAAGGAAATGAAATAAGCTTCAGTGGCAGAGAGATTCCAAAAGGAGCCGAGAGGTCACTCTGGTGGGCACTCTTATGCACACTTTAGACAACCCTTTTTAGGTTCTAAAGAATTGGGGTAGCTGGTGGTGGATACCTGAAACTATCAAACTACAACCCAGAACCCATGAATCTCGAAGACAGTTGTATAAAAATGTAGCTTATGAGGGGTGACAATGGGATTGGGAAAGCCATAAGGACCAAACACCACTTTGTCTAGTTTATGGATGGATGTGTAGAAAAGTAGGGGAAGGAAACAAACAGACAAAGGTACCCAGTGTTCTTTTTTACTTCAATTGCTCTTTTTCACTCTAATTATTATTCTTGTTATTTTTGTGTGTGTGCTAATGAAGGTGTCAGGGATTGATTTAGGTGATGAATGTACAACTATGTAATGGTACTGTAAACAATCGAAAGTACAATTTGTTTTGTATGTATGACTGCGTGGTATGTGAATATATCTCAATAAAATGATGATTAAAAAAAAAAAAAAAAAAAAAAAAAAAAAAAAAAAAAAGTAATACAGGCTCATTCTCCCAAAATTGGAGCACAGAGAAAATTCCACCCATAATTTTGCCATCCAAGAATGACTATGATAACTGATATATTTCCTTCCAGTCTTTTTTTGGTATGTGTGTGTACATATATACATACACACATATTCTGTAACTATATATAAAACACACATATTATAAACACTATAGACATATGCATCATGTGTGTATATAAAAACTTATAAACATATATATCTTTCACATAATTGAGCAATACTACACATATATGCACACTTTTTATCTGTCTTATGTTATTTAATACTATAATTATAACAGGTACAATTTCACACGATATAAATCATTACACTCACAGAACATGTTTACTGACTACATACTATTCTGTCAAGTATATACAACATAACTTTTTAAACAAGTCTTCTAGTAGAAATCTTCAAAAACTTTTTTTTCTGTAGTCAATACACCATTACCATCCTTATATTTGTCTTTGTCTCTAATTACTTAAAGTACTAGGTCAGAGAGTACAAACGTTTTTAAGACTCATAATATGTATGCCAAATACTTTCCCCAATACAACTTGTTCTCTAAGGATAAGAAATGTTCCTGGTTGAATATAATGCCATGTCACATCAAAGCTAGTTTGGTATAAAGGATGTAATTTCATAACTTTTCATAACTTTGGGAGGTGGCTAGTCTACTGAGGTAAACCAAAATGGCACTATTTTCCAGCTGACAATTGTAACTTTACAATGACCACCTAGATTTTAGATAGAATGACTACTTTAACCACAATCTCAACCCCTCAAATATGGAATTAATGTTTTAAATTTCATGTTTAATCACTATCTTTCATTTAGAGATATATCTCCACTAATTACCTCTGAATATTATAATTTCCTGAATCCCTCACTGTCAGAACTTTTCACAAGAGCTGATTGTTTTTTAGAAGATAAACTTGAGAAATTCCTTTGCTCATGCTACTGTGCAAAAGATTCTCATGCTACCTGAGGAACTGATAATGTGTTTGGGGAGAAGATATATTATCCCATCTCTCATTCACCCATCCTCAAGTCTCCTATGAGATGCAAAGTAATCTGCAAGTCAGAAGGAAAATTTTATTGCATTAAAAAAAATGTTAGTGGTGGGACATCATTTTATCCCTTGATTTTGTCGCTTAAAATCCATCTTTTGTATAAAAACACTGATGGGCAGTACCTCTGCAATCAATATTATCTTTATCAAGGACACTAAAGCAGTTAACAGATTGCTGCTCGTGGTCCCTCGTGAGTCTGCTCCGAGTGTGGATTTGAACCCACAATCTCCATATTTCCAATTGAAGCCCAGGCTGTGGATCCATCCCACCCCCATCCTCCACCCCCGTTCTCCATCCCCGGATGATCTATCCCCTTTTGTGGAAAGTTTGATGGATAGAGACAGCTCAAGCACTAATCAATAAACATATTAGACTGGGTGCTCACAAATTGGTAGCCATTTAATTCCCCTGCTATTAATTTTTTTCCCTTCCAGACATGAGCTTGGATGCAGTGTGTGAACTTGTTAAACAACAGCTGCAGTTCAACCTTGAGGCTGCCTCAGGGGGTCAAAGGAGGGACCTTTCTCATAGAACACTTCAGCAATATTCTTAGCAGGTATTTATTTCAAAGAACAGGAAAGGACTCCTATTTTCTCTAATTGGTTCCTATTGGCTGAAAGAAAACTATCATACCATTACATTTATTTAAAACTTTTTCATTATGGATATTTTCAAACATTCACAAAAACCTCTATATACCCATCACCCATTTTAAATTATTATTATTATTATTATTATTTGCCTATGCTGTTAATTTTAAAGATATCCTGGCTAAATTTTTCTGGAAACAATGGGCCCCTCTTGGTAAGAGCCTTTGTCATGGGGTTTTCCCCAACTCACTATAACATACTTTTATAACATACTTTTTTAAAAAAAATTTTATTAGAGAAGTTGTATGTTTACAGAAAATTCATGCATAAAATACAAAATTCCCATATACCACCCTATTATTAACACCTTGCATTATTGTGATGGTTTTAAGCTGTATGTACCCCAGAAAAGTATATTCTTAAAACTAATCCATTCCTGTGAGTGTGGACCCTTTGTAAAGTAGGGTCTTTAGGTGAGCAGGATCTTAAGTTGGGATATGACCTACCTCATTTGGGGTGGGTCTTAATCCTCTTACTGGGGTCTTTTATAACAATGAAATTCAGAAAACCATAGAAGCAAGAAGCTGAAAGAAACAAAACTTGGAAGAGAAGGGAGAGACCAGCAGATGTGCCTTGTCAAGAGACAGAGGAATCCAGGATCACCAGCAGCCAGTCTTCTGGAAGAAAGCATCATCTGATGATGCCCTGATTTGGACATTTTTCTAAGTCTTGAAACTGTAAGCTTGGAGGCTACTAAATTCCCATAGAGCCAACACATTTTATGATATCTGCTTCTGGCAGTTTAGCAAACTAGAACAATTAGTTTGGTACATTTGTTACAATTGATTAACAAACAATTTTGTAATTCTATTTTGTATTTTATTTCATAATTATACTATCAATCATATTTTATGGTTTACATTAGGGTTCACTATTTGTGTCTATGGTCCTATAGGTTTTATTTTTGCTTTTGTTTCCCTTTAAATTTTTATTCAAGTAGCATATATACAACCTAAACATTTCTCCTTTTAACTACAATCAAATATATAATTCTGTGATGTTAATTATGTTACAATGTTGTGCTACCATCACCACCAACCATTACCAAAATTTTACCATTAATCCAAATAGATACTGTACAATCTAAGAATTAATTCACCATTCCAGACTCCAACCCTGGCCCTGCTAACCTATATTCTGGTTTTTAACTCCATGAATTTTCTTATTCTAATTATTTCATATCAGTGAGATCATACAATATTTGTTCTTGTGTGTCTGGCTTACTTCACACAATAAGATGTTTTCAAGGTTCATTCTTTTTTTTACAGTTGAATAATATTCCACTGAAGGTATATACCATATTTTCCTTATCCATTCATCGGTTGATGGACACTTGGGCTATTACCATTTTTTTGGCAATTGTGAATAATGATGTTATGAACATCAATAGCAAATAAATGTTTGAGTCTCTGCTTTCAGTTCTTCTGAGTATCTACCTAGGAGTGGGATTACCAGATCATATGATAATTCCATACTTAACTAAGTATGCTTCCTTATGTTTTCTTCTAGGACTTTTATAGTTCTGGTTCTTATATTTAGGTCTTTGATCCATTTTGAGTTTATTTTCATATCTACTATGAGGTAGGGGTCCACCTTCATACTTTTGCATATGGACATCCAGTTTTCCCAGCAACATTTGTTGAAGAGACTATTCTTTCCCTATCGAGTAGACATGGCACCCTTGTCAAAAATCACTTGGCCATACTGAGTGTGAATATGGTTGAAAGAGGAAGGCTAGGGTTGTATATATGTCCCCAGAAGGAAAGCTATAGGATTAAAAACTGGGACTGTAAAACTTACCAAAAGCTAGAGTGGACAATGATTGTGGTTAATTTTACAAATATAAGAAAAATTTTACACGATCTAGAACAAAAGTATGTCACTATTACAAAGCATTAATAATAGGGTGTTATGTGGGAAAATTACAATTAATACAAACTAAGGTCTACAGTTACCAGTAACATTGCAATATTTTTTCATTAACTGTATCAAAGGCACTATACCAAAGCTCAATGTCAATAATAGTGGGATATAAGGGAGGGATATGGGATTTTTTTTGCAGAAGAAGTGGGAATGTTCTCATATGTATTGTGGTGGTGAATGCACAACTATGTGACTATACCAGGAGCCACAGATTACACATTTAGGAGAGACTGTTTGGTGTATGAATAAAACTGTTTAAAAATAAACAGAAAACTACAGATGTTGGGAAAAAAATCAATTGGCCATAGATGTGAGGGCTGATTTCTGAACACTCAATTCAATTCCATTGGTCTGTATGTCTTTACTTGTGCCAGGACCATTCTGTTTTGATTACTTGGCTTTGTAATAAGCTTGAAAATCAGGAAGAACAAATTTTCTAACTTCTTTCATTTTTTTCCAAAATGGTTTTGGCTATTCTGGGCTCATTACCCTTCCATATAACTTTGTTGACTGGTTTTTCCACTTCTATAAAGAAGGCTGTTGGAATTTTGATTAAGCTTGTGTTGAATCTGTAAATCCTGTTGAACAGAATTGACATCTTAACAATATTTAGTCTTCCAATCCATGAACACAGAATGTACCTCCATTTATTTTCAACTTCTTTGATTTATTTTAGAAATGTTTTATAGTTTTGTGTACAAGTCCCTCATATCTTTGGTTCGATTTATTCCTGGATATTTTATTCTTTTAGTTACTAATGTAAATGGACTATTTTTCTTAATTTCTTCTTCTGATTGTTCATTACTAGTGTATAGAGACACTACTGATTTGGGGGTGTTGATCTTGTACCCCACCACTTGGCTGAATTTGTCTATTAGTTCTAGTAGCTCTGTTGTGGATTTTTCATGATTTCCTACATACAGGATCATGACATATGCAAATAAGGAAAGTTCCACTTCTTCCTTTCCAATTTGGGTGCCTTTATTTCTTTCACTTGCCTAACTGCTCTAGCTAGAACTTCCAATACATTGTTGAATAACAGTGGGGACAAGGGGCATCCTTATCTTGTTTCTGACATAGAGGGAAAGCTTTCAGTCTTTTACCATTGAGGATGATGTTAGCTGTGGGTTTTTCTTACATGCCCTTTATCATGTTAAGAAAGTTGCCTTCTATTACTAATTTTCTAAGTATATTTATCAAGGAAGGGTGTTGTATTTTGTCAAATGCCTTTTCTTCATAAACTGAGGATCATGTGGGTTTTTCCCCTTTGTTCTGCTAATATGATGTATTACCTTATTTTTTTTTATGCTGAACCACCTTTGCATATCTAGGATAAATCCCACTTGGTCATGGTGTATAATTCTTTTAATGTGCTGATGGATTTGGTTTGCTAGCATTTTGTTGAGAATTTTTGCATCTATATTCGTAAGGGATATTGGTCTATAATTTTCTTTTCTTCTAGTATCTTAATCTGGCTACGGTATAAGGGTGATGTTAGCCTCATTGAATGAATTAGGGAGTGATCCCTGCTCTTCAATATTTTGGAGTAGTTTGAGCAGGATTGTTGTTAATTCTTCCTATAATATTCGGCAAACTTCACTAGTGAAGCCATGGGCTTTTCCTTATTGGAGATTTTTGATTATGGATTTACTCTCTTTACTACCTACTAGTTTGTTGAGATCTTCTATTTCTTCTTGAGTCAGTATAGGTAGTTTGTGGGTTGATAGGAATTTGTCCTTTTCATCTAGATAATATAATGTGTTGGTGTAGAGTTGGTCATAGTATCCTCTTCTATTTCTATGGGGGCTCTAGTAATGTCCTCTTTCATTTTTAATTTTAGTTATTTGTGTCCTCCCTCATTTTTTCTTTGTCAGTCTAACTAAAGATTTGTAAATTTTATTTTATTTTTTCAAAGAACCAACTTTTTATTGTATTGATTCTATTGTTTTTTTCCTCTCTTTCATTCACAGCCACTCTAATTTTTGCTATTTCCTTCTTTCTGCTCATCGTGGGTTTAGTTTGCTCTTCTTTTTCTAGAGCTTCCAGTTTTGATGTGAGGTGTCTGATTTGAGATCTTCCTTCTTATTTTGGTTTGGTAAAGCTGACAAAATGCAATATACCAAAAATGGACTTTTAACAATGGGGATATATTAGCTTACAAGTTTACAATTATAAGGCCATGAAAATGTTTAAATTAAGGCATCAGCAGGACGGTATCTTCGCTGAAGACCAGTTATCAGCAAGCTTGGGCTCCTCTGTCAGATAACAAGGCTCATGGCAATATCTTCTGGTCCTTCTCTTGGGTTTCACTGCTTCCAGCTTCTGGTTCCAGTGGCTTCCTCTCAGCTTCTCTGGGGCTTTTCTGTGACCTTCTCTGGAGTTTTTATGTCTTCTTTATCCTCTTATAAAGGACTCCAGTAAGAGGATTAAGACCCACACTGGGGCACACCTCAACTGAAATATCCTAATCAAAAGGTCCCAGCTACAATAAGTCTACACCCACAGACATGGATTAAAAGAACATGACTTTTTCTGGGGTATGTAACAGATTCAAACTACCACACTTTTTTTTTCTTTTTAATACAATTTTATTGAGATATATTCAAATACCGTAAATCATCCAAAGTATACAATCAGTGGCTCACAGTATCATCACATAGTTGTGCACTGATCATTACAACCAAATTTAGAACATTGTCATTGCTAAAAAAAGAGAGAGAGAGAAAAAAAACCTATAACAACCCTTATCCCCCTCTATCATTGATCCCTAGTATTGGTGTGTGGTTCCTTTGTTACTGTTAATGAAAGAATATTAAGATATTACCATTAACTATAGTCCATAGTTTGTAATTGGTGCTTTTCCCCCATATACCCCTCTACTATTAACTCCTTGTAACAGTGCCGTACATTTGTTCTAGTTCATGAAAGAACTTTTTTTCACAGTCTTCATCCACCACAAAAATCACTGTTACATATTCTCATGTTTTATCCTCTAGCTTTCCTTCTGGTGAAGTACATGAACTCTAAATTTCCCCTTTCCACCACATTCACCTACAATTTAGCACTGTTAATTATACTCGCAATAATGTGTTCCCATCCCTGCTATCACTTTCCACTCATTGAAATTCAATGTAGTTAAAAACTGCACATTTTAAGCAACTGCTCCCCATTCTCTAGCCTCATTCTATCTCCTGGTAACCTATATTCTAGATTCTGTGTCTATGGGTTAACATCATAGAATTAGTTCATATTAGTGAGATGATACAGCATCTGTTCTTTTATGTTTGACTTATTTCAATCAACATAACATCCTCAAGGTTTATCCATGTTGTCACTCGACCAATATTTTTTAAATTACGAGTTAAGCACAAGTCTGTAATTCATGTTGGAAAGCAGAGATTAGTAAGCACCTCTATATACTGCAAACCCATGAGCATGGAAAGAGCCTGGGCAGTGTCATGGGGGAAAAGCATTATCTGAGGCAGCTAAAGTATATTTTTCTGTTTTTCCCTGTGCTTCTTCAGACAACAATCTTCAGATGTGTGAGCTTGGGGCAGTTAACAAGACTCACAGCTAAAAGACAAACCATTCAGGAGCTCCCTTTAGAGGGCTGGGTGACAGGACAGCTAGTCTTCTTGGTTTGACGTGTTTTCCCTTAATTTTTTGTGGAGAGAGATTTTTTTTTAAATGCCCCAAAGTACAAACTCTAGTGTTCTTACCATCCAGAATTATACAATGGTTAACATGTTGTCATATTTGCTTAGACTATCTTTTTTTTTGAAAAGAAATAGAATGTTGCACATAAAGATGGTCTTTTGTGACCTCACTTCCCAATTCTACCAGTATATTGAATTCTACCAGAACTCAGTATATACCCTTGCAGTCAGTTTTTTCTTTTATTTACATACCCATATCCAAGAATATGGTTTTACGTGTCTGTAAAAACATAACATAAACGGTATTATAGAATATATATAATCTCTCTATATAAAATTATACAATAGCATTAGACCATATAAATTTATTACCATGTCTCTTCAACTAGCTTCTTTCCTCAACCATATGCTTTTGTGATCTAATCCTGTTGATATAGATGAACATCATTCCTTTTACCTGCTATACAGTAATCCATAGTACAAACATAACACATTGTATTTATATGCTTCCCTGTGGCTGGACAGTGATGTAAATTCCTTTTCTTTTGCTATAAATAATGATGCAGTGGGCATCGTGGTACATGTCTCCTTGTGCATATGTAGCAGTTTAACTCTAGGGCACCTACCTTTCACTTCCAACCTACTTGTGTCTTTGAATTTAAAGTGAGTCTCTTGTAGACAGCACATAGTTGGGTAATGAGTTTTTTATCCGTTCTGCCAGTCTCTACCTTTTGAATGGAGAGTTTAATCCATTTATATTTAAAGTCACTACTGATAATGCAGGATTCCCTTCTGCCATTTTGTTATTTAGTCTTTGTAAGTCTTATACCTTTTTTTGTCCCTCAATTCTTCTGTTAAGGCAACCTTTTAATTTATTTGATTTTTGTGTTGTACCATATTGAGTTCCTTCTCATTTCAATCTGGATATAGTTTTCATATATTTTCCTTGTGGTCACCATGGGGTTAAAATTTAATAATCATATTTAGTTTGGCATACACAATAGCATACACATATACTTTTTCTATACCTCTCCCTTCCTACCCCCCTCCCACTTTTTTGCACTTGTTAGCATGTATATCTGTGAACATTGTAAGGTCAAAGCCATAGATTTATCATTACTTTTTTTTTTTTTTTGAATCAATATCTATCTTTATTTCAAAAAGAGTTAATTGTGACACTCATACATTCATCTGCAATATGAAAGCACTTCAAAAATTTTATTCCTTCTTCCCTTTTAATGAGCTACTTCTACAGCCACTTTATAAAACTTTTGATAGCATTTCATTTATTCTTATTTATGTTCCTCTATGGTTTCTAAATAACTCCTTACTTTTACATTCATCATTTATTTATGACAGAAATTCTTCAAAGGGTTTGTTTCTACAGCTTCAAAGAGTTGTCTTGGGAACCACTATTTAGTTAGCTATTGGAAGGATTTTGATTCCTAGCAAAAGAATGAGGAGTTGGAAAGCACAAAAAATCATTACTTATCATCATTACTTTTTATGCACTTACACTTTAGCACTGTAGGAAGTGGAGTTATATACCAAAAATACAATTCAAAAGTACTGGCATTTATAATTGCCCCAATGGTTACCTTTACTGGAGATCTTTATTTCTTCATGCCGCTTTGAACCATTGTCTAGTGTCCTTTTCTTTCAGTCTGAAGAATTCTCTTTAGCATTACTTGTAGAGCAGGTTTAGTGGTCGTGAACTCCCTCACCTTTTATCTGGGAATGTCTTAGTCTTTCCCTCATTTTTGAAAGAGAGTCTTGCTGGATATAAAATTCTTGGTTGTCAGTTGCTTTCTTTCAGCACTTTTAAGTATTTTTACCCACTCCCATCTTCCCTCGATGGTTTCTTATGAGAAATCACTCAATCTAATTGGGACTCCCTTGTACATAACATGTTGTTTTTCTCTTGCAGGTTTCAAAACTCTCTCCTAGTCCTTTGAATTTGACAATTTGGTTGATATATAAGAGGGTGTGTTTTCCTTCATGTTTATCCTGGGCTTCTTGGAGGTGACTATTCATGTCTTTTGCTAAGTTTGGGGAGTTCTCTGTCATTATTTCTTTGAGTATCCTTCTGCTCTTTTCTTTCTTCTCTTTCTGGGATTCCCATAATGCCTACATTCCTACACTTGATGGTGTCCCACAAGTATCTTAGGGTCTGCTCAGTCTTTTTAATTCTTTCTTTCTCCTCCTCAGCCTGAATTATTTCAATTCTCTTGTCTCTGAGATCACTGATTCTTTCTTCTGCCACTGTTGAATCCCTCTAGGGAATTTTTCATTTCAATTATTGCATCCTTCAATTCCAGTATTTCTGTTTAGTTCCTACTGAAAATCTCAAAGGGATTCCCATATTGTTCATTGATTGTTTTCCTATCCTTTAGTTCTTTCTCTGTGTTTTCCTTTATCTTCTTGAATTTATTGAGGATCATTTTTTAAAAAGATTCTCTCCTGTAAGCCAAATGTCTGCTCCTCTTTGTTGATGTTTTCTGGCTTTTTATTTTATTCCTTTGGTTCAGTCATTTCCTGTTTCTTTGTTTGACTTGTAATCTTTTTTTGTACCCTGTACATTTTAATATTTTAAAGTGTTAATTCTGGGATTTAGTCTCTGAGCTGTCTGTTCCTTAAGTTTGTATCCAGCTAATGATATGACAGAGATTTTCTTGAATTCCAAGAGCTAATCAAAACAAAGGATCCCAAGCACAAAGCACCTTTCACTGTCTTTGCAAATTGGCTCTTCTTTGGCTGGTAGTCTCCTTTGGAGCTTAGCCCTCCTATCAAGAAGATCAGCCTGAGATGAATGTGAAGTCTGTCTTATCTGATCCTGCATGGAGTCACAGAGCCTGCTTCTTTTCCTGGGCTTGTTGTTTGCTGGTGGCCTTAGGAATTCCACCATTTACAGTTTACAGGAGTTTGAGCAAGCACCCCCTCTACTCCCTTGGTGTTCTAGTTTGCTAATGCTGCCAGAATGCAAAATGCCAGAAATGGATCGGCTTTTATAAAGGGGGTTTATTTGGTAACACGGTTACAGTCTTACGGCTGTAAAGTGTCCAGCGTAACACATCAACAATTGGGTACCTTCACTGGTGGATGGCCGATGGTATCCGGAAAACCTCTGTTAGCTGGGAAAGCATGTGGCTGGCATCTACTCCAAAGTTCTGGGTTCAAAATGGCTTTGTCCCAGGATGTTCCTCTCTAGGCTGCAGTTCCTCAAAAATGTCACTCTCACTTGCTCTTGTGGTGTTTGTCCTCTCTTAGCTTCTATGGAGCAAAAGGCTGCTTTCAACGGCCATCTTCAAACTGTCTTTCATCTGCAGCTACTCTCTCAGCTTCTATGCATTCTTCAAAGTGTCCCTCTTGGCTGTAGCAGCTTGCTCCTTCTGTCTGATCTTATATAGTGCTCCAGAAATTTAATTCAGACCCACCCTGAATGGGCAGGCCAAACACCACCATGGAAATTATCCAATCAGAGTCATCACCCACAGTTGAGTGGGATGCATCTCCATGGAAACACTCAAAGAATTACAATCTAATTAACACTGATAGGTCTGCCCACACAAGATTACATCAAAGATAATGGCATTTGGGGGGACATAATACATTCAAACTGGCACACTTGGAAACAGACCTCCTCTCCCTACTGGTGTTCCTTTGAATGGCTTAATATAGATAGTGTTTTGCCCTAGGCTGCTTAACTTTAATTGTTTCTCATACCTTCCCAGCTGTCTTCAAGCTGCTTCTCTGCCCTCAGGACAAACCAGGAGGGTGAGCCCAGACAAGTTCTCTGTTTCAGTCCGTCAGTCTTCCACCCAATATATTGTCACTAACATACAGCCACCCCAGTATGAGCATAGGGGCCACTCTGTTCCCTCTGGAGCAGGGATAGGGACTCATAATGGTAGTGCAAGCTGGCTCCACCCTGTGTTGTGGAGGGATGATGAGGAAGGGCCAGCAAGGCCACCAGGATCTTCTTCTATGGCTTTTTTGCATTTTCTTAATTCAGCACTTTCCCAGTTAATGCAGCCCATTAAATGTTTTCTGTAGTTTTGAGAAAGGTAACTGTCTTTTAGATTCCTCTGCTGCCTTTGCCTGAGAGGGGATGGAACAATGGCAGCCCTCAGAGCTGACCTCCAGTAATCTGAAGTAGCTAATCAAAAACAGTGATCAGTGATTAGACCACATGCCCCCAGAGTTTGAAGGACTAAGTCTTTATGTTCCACCCTGGCACCAGCAAGTTGTTCCTGGACCCCGAGCTGCAGCCCCCACAGCTGCCCACCACAAGGCTAGGGGATGGGGGAATGGTAGCCACTGCAGGGAAGGTGAAACTCACTAGTATTTACCACAATTTACTAGTCTCTTCCTCTCACTCCTCTCTAGATGCTGCATAGTGTTCCCCTAGACTCCAGAGTCACAAAGATATTTGATTCAGATACTTTCTGCCAGTTCAATAGTTATTTTGGTGGAGAGACTGATTCCTGGAGGTTCCTACTCCACTATTTTTTCCACCCATGCTTTCTTGAACTTCCCATTATGATCTTTTACAAACATTAATAATCATTTCATTTCTGAAAACCCTCCAATAGCCCTATGTGACAAACCCTGCCTACCTCTGAGAAGTGATTTCCATCCCTCTTCATCTTGCTCACTATGTTCCAGCTACCCTAGCTTTCTCTCCACACCTCCTACATGCCAAGCCATGCTCCTTCCCACCTCAGGGCCCCTGCACTTGTTTTCCATCCCCACCAATTCCCCCAGGTCTTTTCTTGTTAACTATTTCCTGTCATCCAAGAATCAAAGAGGCCTCCTCCGATCACCTCATTCTAAACTAGCTCCCCAGCCCCAAGACATTATTACTTATGAAATTATCTTATGTTTGTATGGTTATTATCTTTCCACCCCCCAATTGTAATGGTAGTAGAAATATAATGCTACTGTAATTTCAGCTTTATGAAAGCAGAGATCTTTTCTGTTGTGTTTAGCACTGTATCTCAAATTTCTAGAACAGAGTATGGAATCAGAAATCTATAGATATTTGTTGAATGAATGAATGAAAACAACCAAAAGAAATTCAGGTTCTTACTGTAAGAGTCTTATAAGTAGCAGCTACTTTTATAAATGAGAAAGGTAAACCTAATAACAGAGAAAGCAGATTACAAAAGCTCATGGGGGCTTTGATGAGTTGTGTGGGACAACGGAAAACACTATGGAGGCTCTGCCTCACGCAAGTCTACAGTCTACAGATAATGTCTTCTCCCTGCCTCCCTCTCTGCCTAATATCCCCACCATCAAATTAATGACTTTGGGTGAAACATGTGTGCCCAATGGCCCCTTGAGTAGAGGCCATATCTACTACTTCCTAGTAACTTCCCAAGCCCTTCATGCATTTCTATCTTCTGATCACCTTCTCACTCCCTAACAGTTGACAATTTTAATTCCACTCTCCAACATGCTACTGAAATTGACTTCTCAAAATTTCTATTGACACCCTAATCCTCAATCCAAATTCAAATTCTCAGTCTTCATTCTTTTTGGCCCCATCTGTGCTCTCTAACACAGTAGCCACTGGCCACATGTAGTTATTGAGTACTTGAAATACGGCTAGTGAAACCGAAACTGAATTCTTAACTTTAATTTAATTAATATAAATTTAAATTTAAAAACTAACTTAATTTAGTTATTGGGAAACTTTTAAGTATATTTTAATAACCTGAATATGTGAATCTAAATTTTCAGCTGTAATATTTTTAAAATCTAAATACAAATTCAAGTATTTCTGATGGAATTTTAGGGTCCAAATTGAGATGTGCTGCAATTATAAATTGCACAATAAATCTGAAAACTTGAAATGAAAAAAAAGGATGTAAAAAAATCTCATTAACAATTTTTATATTTAGTACAAGTTAAATTATACTATTTTGATTATACTGAATTAGAAATATATTATTAACATTAATTTTACCTGTTTCTTTTTACTTTCTGTAATGTAGCTACTAGAAAATTTTAAATTACATACAAGGTTTACAATGCATTTGCTTTGGACAGAAGTTGTCTAAGTACAATCAGTATAAAAATGAGCCCAAAGCCATAAAAAATCCATACTGATTCCCTGACCTGACCCAAACTTGAATGAATCATAATTTCTAGGAGAAGGTCCTCAGATTAGTATTTTTAATAAGAGCCCCAGGAATGTCTAACCATGAGGCAAATTTGGGAAACCTGCTCTAAGTTTATTGCCTTCTTTAGTCACTCAAGACATTCATTTAATACCATCTCTCTTATGTACCATTCTGTGTTGCACATGTGTATTCCCAAACAGACCAAGAGCTCTCAGAAAGGAATAGTTCTAAGGAATATAGCTAACATGTACTAACAGAGTACCAAGCACCCTGCCAGATGCTTAATGCATATTTTCTCATTTAATTATAATAATAGCACCTACCAATCCAGCAAGGTGGGCTATTTCATCCCCATTTCACAGAGGAAGAAACAGAGATATTGGTCGCACAGCCTACAACTGTGGGGAGCCAGGGTTTGGACCCATTCTACCCAACCTTGAGGCCGGTGCTCTTTACATATGTGATGATGCCCAGGGACATAGTACAGTGCCTACTTGTGCAGAAAGCTTAATAATGTCAATGCTGTTAACACTTAGCACCCAAAAAGGAAAGAGAGGGGACATTCAGTAAGCATCAATGGTGCAGAGACACATTGGCCTCATCTGTTCTCAAGTTGAACGCAACCTGTCCCCTGTTAGCCCAGCAACTGCTGAGGTTGACAAGGCGCTGGTTTCTGATGAAGGGCTCCCTGTCCCCAGAACTCAGCAATAGGAACACCTGTTCTGGAGTCCAGCGGGGCGACTGGTGCTCTCTGTGCAACGGGATTGTTTGCCGGGAGGGCAGCCTTGGAGCAGAGTAGAACTGCAGTTGTCAGCCAGCCAACAAGCAGACCAGCCGAAGCTGTTATGCCAAGGAACATTTTGTCTGGGCTGTGGTGATGTTAAGATTCCCAGAAAGAGAAAGAAATGTTGGATTGGAAGCCGAAACAAGATTCGCCAGACTCGTATAAGGCATTTAGCTTTGAGTTGTTATAAAAATGAAAATAATTGTGAAAGCAGAGAGAAATCTGCAGCTGCTCGGGGCTATTCATACCAGAAGAGATCCCACCAGGCCCTCTTTATTGTTGCAATTTTGGCAAATTATTTCCTTATCACATACAACCTCCTCACTTCTGTTCCTGGATAAGCACTTAGGCTCGTAAAGCAGTGGGTCAGCCACAGTTGAGCATGCAGCACATGGCACCACTGACCGTGGGGAGCTGCAAGCCCACCCCTCTGAAAAGCAGCAACTGGAGTCCATAAAAAGCTGGCCAGGCCAGTCCATTAGTGAACCTGGGTCTGTGGCTCTGGCCTGAACCCTCCCGCCCAGCTCACTGTGCAGTGTCCCACCTGAGGGAATGCACATGCTGCACAGTGGGCTGAGGACCACCTCCTCAGGTGCTGAGCCCCTGGTGATTTCAGAGGTGGGGGTGGGGCAGGTGCATGAGAGGGTACTGAGCTGCGATGGGGCCAGGCTGCATGGCCAGAAGGGGCCTGGTGCCCACCACACATGCGTGCTGGACAAATGCTCTGGCATCTCTGCGTGGGCAGAGAGCATGCCGCTCCCATTATCCCGGCCCATTAGGGAAGCAATTGGAAAAAAAACATTGAGCAATTGGACAGGAGTGAGGCTGTAGAATGGCTCCTTTCTCTGTGACAGCCTGCCATGTACAGATGAAAGGGAAAGCTTATAACAAATTTTCATTACCCCCCAAATAAAAAAGCAACAGCAGGCAAAGCAAGGCTTTGAGGCTGAGAGGTGGGGCCAGCAACCCACCCAGGAGGCCACAGCAAAACAAATCAATCAATCTCTCAGTCACTTCCACTTGCCTAGCGCCAGTTTGTGCAAATGGCAATCAGGCCTGTCAGCCTGTCAGGCCCTGGCCTTCAGCTCCTTGCCTCCCAACTACTCATTAAGTTCATCAAAATACAACCTACAGGTTGTATTTTGCTCAACCCCTCACTCACCTTCCTTCCACAGTCTATGCGGCTGTTGCTGTAGAAAAACTCGGTCCGGACCTGTGAGGCTGCAGCAGCGGTGGGGGTTTGCGAACAGCATCAGGATCTTTGCATTTTGCTTTGCTTCCAGCTTTAGTTAGCACCAGTGGAAATCAAACCCCAGTTTCAGAAGGGCACAGAGCCCTGCAGGGCTCCCAGGTGCTCAGGGCTATGGTTTCTTCAGTGCCCTCCACCCCCACTGCATGTTCTGCTGAGACAGCCCAGGACACCTGCTGGGAGTAGAACCCCCCCGCCCCCCAAGTGAAACCCTGCCTCTGAGTATCCCACGCAGGTCCCACAGCCCACCCCTGCTCTAATGAGCCTGGCTGCCTGCAGAGCTGTAGAATGCATTGTGCCTTTGACCTTATTAGAAGACAACTACACTAATACTGCCTTTTCCTGGCCTAGGTGTCTGTCCACAGGTAGCCCCAGCACGGTTACCATTGCAGATAAAAATGAATTGTGGCGGGGGGGTTGCAGACTGGATATTGAATAAGACCAGGTCTGGAGTAGAGATGCTTTCCATTCCACTATTTCTCTAACCACTGCCACCCCCACCCCCACACCCATCTTTCATTATCAACATATCAACAGCTTCAAAAACACATGTTATGAAACATCTGGGTTTTAGTGCTATCCAAGATTGTGTAGAGAATGGAATAAATGGGATTCGTGGGGTCTAAGTATTGTTACCCTTTGGGCCAGCTAGCCTTGATGGCTAAAGGCCTGAGTCTGGCCACAGGCACAAGAATGTGGAAGCAAGGCACTAGTGTTATTGTTTCCTCTTCGTGGGAAATTAAATAATGAATGGTTTGCAAAGAAATAGCATGCACGTGAAAGTGTACACAAGCCTTTTTAATCTTTTGAAGAGGACATATGTTAAATGTCAAAGAGGTGATGTATTCACGGGAAACTATTGAGAGATTGGAGGAGGAAGATCCCTTAACAGCAAAAGGATCAGAAAAGGAACCACCAGGACAGAAATAAAGATTTGTTGAGCATGTGGACCAGGCCCCTTAGATAAATTATCGCTTTGAATGGTAAACTGAGGCCCAACAAGATTTCCTAACTTGCCCAAGGTCCTCCTGCCAGATAGTGTAGAGCCAGGAGAAGAGTACAGTTTGACTAGGAAGGTTGTAGAGGACAACCACAAGAACCAAGGCACAGAGACAGAAGAGCCGATTCTGCAAATGGGTGACTATTCCATCCCAGGCAGGCCCCAGACCCTGGGAAACAAAGATGGGGAAGACATGACATTTTCTTTTCAGGAGCTTAAGATATCAAGGAAACTGCTAACATAAAACAGCATGACGAGCAATAGAAGGTACCCTGAAAGGAATAGATGATGAATGGGATTGGAGGAAAAAAACATGTTTGGAAGGTAATGGAGCCTCATTTAACTGAGGCTCCTACCCAAAATTTCCCTCTCTAAGCTTAAGGATCCCAACCCAGTGTTAAAGGGACTGAATATTGGCCTTTTTAATTTCCCTAGTTTTACAAGCCACATAGGGCATAGGCACGGGTTAAGGAAGGTGGAAATAGGAGGTAGGGTTAAGTTTAAGAATTCTTTTCAGGCATATGCCCCATCTTTGCTAGGAAAATGGCACCAGTACTCTTCTTCATGAAGTTTAACTCTCCCTGGACAGATGAGAAGAGCACAAGGGACGTAAGTTAATAGATGAGTGAAGGGTTATAATTTTTTATTTTGCACAGGACAGACTGCTTGATGGAAAATTTCAGAACTAAAGAGTTCCTGGCTACACTGACATCGAACTAGTTTGCTCTGTTTGAGGGCAGTGGTTTGGGCCAAGAATATAGACGGGGCTTGACATTAGTGATGTGTTGGTTCCTAAGAGAACATACATGGACATTTTTACAAATAATCTGCAGACCTTGGATTTGAGAATAAACTGTTCATTTGCATAGTCTAATCTATATGACAGTTCTTGTCCCATTTTGAGGAATACGAAAAGGATTGATAAATACAGCCCTGCAGAACACTTTAAGGTACAAAGCCCAAGAATGTTCTATGGCTAAAACTATATATAGAAAACCAAATATTCTGCCTTCTAATATTTAATGTCTTGGGGAATTTGCCAAATAATTATAAGATATGTGAAGTAGCACTCTGTTTGCAGAGCACCCCCCATGTGTTTCATCTCATTCACTCCTCATAGCTACCTGAATTAGGTAGGTAAGAGATCCCCATTTGGGGGACAGGGAGTCAATATGATTTGCCCATTGTCACATGGTTGATAAATGCAAAGTTCAAATCCAGGATATTTTAAAAACTTAAATCATTATTCAATTTTTTTTTTAGTATATACTTCTCACCAAGCATTGCACACTCATTTTTTTTAAACCCTAAATAATCCATAAGAGTAGGTTATGATCATTCCTGATTTACAGTTAAGAAACGGAGGTTCTGAGAGGGAAAATGACTTTCCCAGAGTCACCTCGTTCAGACTGTGACAGGGATACACCCATTCCCCAACTCCTCCCCAACGAAAATTTATATATAGAGATAGAAGGCTAGCTACAGAGAAATGAACACTGGAGCTGAGTTCAAGGTCCTACCTACTGAGACCCCAAGCAAATCCTTTGCAATTGCTGAGCTTTTGTTTCCTCCTCTATTAAATAAACCTGTAAACCAGGCATCTAATTCTAAGTCCAGGACTCTTTCCCCCTGCAAACATGTTCACAAATACTCAACAACGTCCACCTAAAAATCCCATTTTACTCTAAAGCATTTGCAAGCATTATGATTCACTCTGCCATGGTGTAACTCACCATTACACACAACTCTAAAACCACAAAACAAGAAGGGCTATTTGGACAAAAAATTCTACCCAAAGTAATCCAGGGGAAAAAAATTCTGAGCTTGTTAAGAAACCACTCTAACTTGCTCAAAGGGATGTCAAGTGGCCAGGATAGAGCTGAAGGCTGCAATGACCAGGTAAACTTCTGCTGAGTCAATTATGCTCTGACTTTGGGGGAGAGATAGAAGGGGATGCCCAGACTCAAAGTTTCATTGTTCCCATACAACATTATAAAGCACTTCACTCCGACAGCTCTCTGTAAGGGCTATGCTGCCAACATTGCCATTTTACCCTTTTTCGACTGGGAAGTAGCTAGAAAAATCTAACTCTGTAAAGGGATTTCTCATCAGAAGAGGAGTCTTTTCATTAAAATTATCCTGATTCTAAATCCACAAACCAGTGTTCCCTCAAGACTAGTCTGCAGACCATTTTGATGTGCATCACATGGGATAATAGTTAAAATGCAGATCCATGGTACCATCTCACTCCTACTGAATCAGAATCTCTAGATGGGGCCCCAGAATCTGCATTTTAACAAGTTCCCCAGGTGATCCCCATGCACACTGAAGTTGGTAAAGCACCATTCTGAACAAAACAAACCACTTCCCTATCCACAGTGTTCCTTCTAAACAAGGACTCTGGCCAGCTAAAATAATAAAATAAAATTTGTTCTTACCCCGGGACAAAAAATTGCTCCCCAAGCAAAGCAGTTGGCAGATTTTCCCGCTGACGGGTGGCCGCTGTGGTTGCAGCAGTTATTTCCAGGCAATGGATGATTCTTTCAGACCAAATGAAACTTAAACTTAAAATAACAAAGGTGGTTTTATGCAGTAGTGATGAACCTTTCAATTTAGCATTCCCCAGAATCATATGGACTGCTGATTGCCATCAGATACAATACTGCCAACCATAAGCAAGCTGGGCTTTGATTTACTCTCAGATACCATGTCTGAGAGGGTCAAAATAATATCCCTGGACTGGCATCCACTTTGCCCTGTCTGACCACTTTCTGATCTCTGCACCTTTAAGCAGAGATGCTAGACTGTTGATCTCCATTGTTTCCTATTCCGTTCTTTTAGATTCTCCTACTCTGAAGTGCTTTTCCAAACTCAGCCCCAAAAGCAGGCAAGGGAATTAAAAAACATGCAGTCCTTCAGAGCCTTATGAGAAATACCTAAAGCAACTATGAGAAACAATAATTCACACTCCCAAATTCCAGAGGAAAAAAAAAAAGCTAAGCAGATATGTAAATAAACATAAAGAATAACACAAGCATTTATTGGTTTGATTCAGAACAAGGCATGATTAAATATTTATTGTAGACACTGGTGGATTCTGGCTTCTCCTTAGTTAGGGGGCAGCACTCAAGGATGCTTGGGAGACCCTTTTCCCTAAGCTTGCACCTCTGGTTTCTGTCTGACCCACAAAGGACCAGAAGCACACTTTCCATGCAAGAAGGAAAACTTACTAGGGCATTTTTTCTTTACAGCTAAATGCAAAGCTGCCTGCTGTGTAAATAGATGGAACTAAGAGACTAAGTGACACCATTCTCAATGCAAAAAACAGTTAACCCTAAGTTTTCACAACAAAGCATTAGAATTCTCAGAGGCTACGACAAGCCCACAAACCCTCCAAAAAAGTAGAGCAATCTTATTTTACCAGTGCGTCAGATTCTGTTTACTTCAGGTAAACCACTGATTTGAGAGGGCTCTATTGTCTGGGAAAGAGATGCAGGTAGAAGCCCTAATGGTGTTGGGTCAGGTGCATTAGATTTACCGAGAGAGACTGACCAAACAACGCTTATGAGTCTTCAAATTTTAATGCTATTCCTCCTTGTTCCCTGTTAATAACCAGAGACTCCCCTTTAAAGGTAATTGCTCCATTTCGTCACTTGTTCGTGTGGCTTGCACAGTTTGAGATTTATGACTTTCCCATTTTTCAAACCAATAGAAGTTCTAGGAGGCTGCCCTCATAAGCTTCTGGTATCAGCCCTTTCTGCTCCGCAGCCATATCCTCCCTTTGAGGTACTCACAGTGGTATAAATGATCTCAATTACCTGGAAGAGGTAGAATAGTGACTTGCTGTTTTCCAGTTTTTCTGACTGCATTGCCCCATCACCAATTTTTTTTTTTTTTTTCCCAATCTTTCTGTTGAAAAATTCCTGCCAAACCTTTCGGGGATAAGTTCTATTCTCCTGGCAAAAAGAGGAACATGATGGCAAAGCACACGGACCGGAGAGGTGGAGGGGCAGTTCCCCCTCCACTGCACTCTCCATTAAAGCTACCCACGGTGTGTTTACACAGGTTCTCTTCCAACAGCCCACTCACCCCGTCAACTGGGAAGAACTGGGATCAGTGTGAATAAATGATAATGAGTCTGTTGGAGCATCGTACACAATGGTCCCCTAGTGGCATGAAAGAGTTAATGTTTCTCCCAAAGTGCCCAACTTAGTATCAGGGAGGGATTTCTCTCTGGGAAATCCAAACTTTGAGGAAAGATGTCAGCAAGACGGAAAGCAAGAAACAGAAGGGTAATTATTTTTTTTAATTTTGCATGAGTACTTCCCTCTGGTGGGTATTCATTCAGTCCCTTCCAGTAGACCAGGGGATGAAAAAGGCAGAGGATAAAAGAAGAGAGGCACAAAGAAAAGATAAAAAAGATGCAGACGAAGAGACACAGAAAGAAGAAAGAACAAGTGACATGTATAGTATTTTTTACTTGTCCTGACTGCATTTGAAATTTCTGAGTTGCAGAAATTGAATCCCCCATGTCTTAAAGCCCCTCCAGGTAGCTGAAGACAGCCACCATCTGCCTCCCAGAGGAAGCTGATCCTTGGCTTTTATCAACGACAGTAAACTCTGTTTTAGAATGTATTTGTTACAAGCATCAGAATTCTCTCCCTGGAATTATATTTTAAGGATCTATGCATCTTTATCTCCTGCAAAGTTACAATAAAAGACCAGGTTTTTTTTTTGTTTTTTTTTTGTTTTTTTTTAAAAAAACTTTTTGTGTGCTTAAACTTTATTTCTTATCTTCTAAATCTGACTGCCTGAATCCATATAAAATTATTGTAAACTGGAAGCATTTTGAGGGCAATAGTTTTTAGTAGCAGCAGTAGTAGTAGTCTTTCCTGCATAACTTTATAAAGCATTTGCTTGAAAATAATGTACGACATTTTACACCATGATGATCCAAACAAAAAAATAAAGTGTTGCTTGATAATAAAACATTAAGCAAACATCTCTGCCCTTTAATTTTTCATATATATGTATATATATATAAAACTATACCTGTCATATCTATTCTAAAAAATTTAGAATATACAGATAAATACAAAAAAAAGAAGAAAATTCCCACATGAGTCCCATATTCCATCTACCAGACATACCAGATATAACCATAACTATTCTGCTATTCTTAACATTTTGAGGTCTGTGCATTTTATTAAAATGAATTATCTGCATGCTATTACGTAACATGCTCTTTTTTTCATTTAACAATATAGTTTTCCAAGGATATCTTTCCATTTCATTAATTATCATGTAAAATCCTAAAAATTATTTTTAATGAATACACGTGTTCCATTATGTGGGTATAACAAAAATTATTTACCCAATTTGTCCATAATATAATTGGACATTTATGCTGGTTCCAATTATTTGTATTTGAAAAAATGCTGAAATGAACATTCTGAGAGCTGAATCTTTGTGTATGCTCATTGTTTCCTAAGTCTATGAAATGGAATTGTGTGATCAAAGGATCCAACCTTGAAAAGTTGGCTATTTTATATTGCCAATTTAATATCTCAAAAGCTTGTATCAATTTAAGTCTCCCACCAGCAGTGGGCATAGAGATATCTTCAAAGTAAAGAGTCAAATAGCAGATCCCATCCAAAAAACAGTTAATTTGATTTTTCTGACCCAATACAAAATACAATCACAGCAATATGATCACAAAGATTTATCAGTTGGACTGCAATGATGATGAAGATAGATTTAACATCATACACTATTAATCAAAGAGTCTTCTGTAAATATAAATACAGTCCTGGATTGAGGACTGCTATAACCATAAGGATTATATATTAACTATAAAAATAAGAAAGGAGATTACCGCATTTTATAGGTCAATTTTCTGAGGCGTAGAATGCAGAGGTCTTGTGTACAAGACGACATAAAGAGCTAAGAGAAAATCAAACTCAGTGCTTCATTTACTCATTCACTGATTCTTTCTTTCAATCTGTGGACACTCCAAACTAAGACAAATTTAAAATCTTGTTCTTACAATAAAACACAGATTTTCCAGATAGCTCTCCAAAAATTCAGGAGCTTCTAACAGTTGTTCAAAATGGCAACTAACCATTTAAGGAAAACAAATTAGCAAAGCAAATTACTGATCAATCAATCAAACTATTTATTGAATACCCCATTATACAAAAGGCATCACAGACCACGAAATGGTCTCTGCTCTTCAGTAGCTTCAAATCTAATGCAAAAGATTTGACAATGACCACACATAAATGACTTAAATGGCAATCCATGGTACAGAAAGTGGTACAAACAGAGATTCAGCAAAGTTTTGCTCTGTACTGCAGTGGTCTCTCCAGCCTTAATAGCAGAAATAAAACTTGGGCTGGGCCTTAAAGGATCGTAGAAAGTAGATGAATGAAGAGGAGGAAGGAGGGCATACAGTTTGGAGATCAGCCTGAGCAGAGCTTTAGAAACCTGAACGTGCAAGGCATGTTTGCAGGACTTAAAAATCCAAGAACAATGTAGCCGAAGTGGAAAGTTCAGTGTGAAGAAAAAGGAAAGAGAAGTGGAAAAGGAGCTGAAGCCAGATTATGGCCCGTGTTGAAAGCAGGGCTGAGTTAGGACTCCATTTTACGGCAAAAGGTAACAAGGGAAGATTTTAGACGAAAAGGTGACAGTGAGAGCAGGATTTTAGGAAAAGCCATCTCTGTTGAAAACAAGCTAAGGTGGAAGGAGGGAAGGGGAGACTAACAGCAAGACACCCATTTGGAGACTGCTACAATAATCTAGGTGTGAGGTAAAGAGGTGCTGAGGAACAGTTAGATACAGAGAAAGGGAGGAATTTCAAATATTAGAGCTGTGGAGATTTAGGGGGTCATGAAGCTCTTTGTCCTTCGGTCACTCTTTCTTTCTATGGTCAGTTTGGAAAAAACAAACTAACAAATGGATAGATGCACTTGACTCTCTGGTTCTGCCAGTGTTTCTTCTATTGCCCTTGACTCAAGGACAATAATTAGATAAGGCGACTACAAAACCAAGGGTGGATTTTAGTAATGCTTGCTGGGAACAGTTTTCATATAAATGTTAAAAGCCAGCTATAGCCTTCAATATTCAAAAAGAGGTAATTCTTCTCTTTTAGAAAAACATGCATTACATATAAAATTACATATTATTGTGTTTTTTTATATGATGATTCACACATTGTGCATCAAAGTTTGGGAGAAGTTAAACACTTTTAAATATCTTATGCTTGAAAATGTTAGAATAATTTGCAGAAAATATTTTAAAGCTTCTCTAAATGGCTCAGAAGCATTTACAACTTAAGAAAGCCTGCATCTTGCTGAAAAGCATGAATTGTCTACTGTCTTTTTTTAATGAGAATTTAAGAATGCTTATTTTAAAAAAGAAATAAATTTTCCATTTCAGCTCATTTGGCTCTGTCTGCTATTAAATCCTACGTATACCCAGGAGTTGAACTGAAATAACTTAAATATTGTTTCTGCATTGAGATTGCTTAATGAGGCAATTAGTGGAACTCCTCAGATAGCTGGACCAAACACTTTCGGCAGGCAGAAGAGGTCCACTCAAACAACAACGCAAAGTGCTTATGCTCCTGCCCACTTCTATTTGACAGTGTGTCTTAGAAAAGGCGAGTGGTGATTTGGGAAGACAGACAAAACCACGCACTTTGCCAAAATGGATAAAAGAGGAGCTTGAGGCCATTGCGTGTGGAAACCATTTAAAAGAAAGAACACTGGAGAGGAGCACTTTCTCCTGCTTTCTCTTTGAATTGCTGCCTTTGTGCGTTTGCTGTAATCCAAAGCTTCCAAACTATGGCCTTTGAGAAATCAACTCTTTTTGTTGCTGCCATTGTTGTTAGCTATGTGATTATTCACTTTCTTTAAATATAAATTATCTACTTTCTTTAAATTGACTTAAAATTTTTATTAAGACATATTTTTAAAGGAAATTATATATCACTACCATAAATAGTGGTATGGTAGTGGTATCACTTGCCACAAAAAGAAGATAACTATAAAAAGAAACACCATGACAACAAAATTATGTTGTTCAGTTCTGTTGTGATACTATCTTCTGTCAAAGCTCTGAGCCTGAGAGACTTCCTCTGTTGCAGAGCGAGATTGGCAAGGGTTAAAGAGGTGTTGAAGTCATTCCAGAACCAGAGACTTTCTCATTGACTTCATCGCAAGGATCAAAAGAGAATTGAAAAGGACATAGCTTCCATCCAGTATGATTATTCATTCATTCATTCATTCCTTTCTTCATTCATAAGAAACACATATATAGCACACAGCAGGTGCCAGGCATTGTTCTAAACAGTTTGCAACTATTAACTCATTTCGTCCTTATAACAACCCTTTGAGGTAGTACCATTTATTATCATCCCCATTTTAAAGATGACAAAAATGAAGCACAAAGAGGTTAGGTAATTTGTCCAAGGTCACACAGCTAAGAAGAGGCAGAGCCAGGATGCAAACAAACCCAGGCATTTTCAGTGGAGTCTGTACTCTCAACCCCACTCGGTGCTGCCTCTAAAAGGCTCCATGCTCTTTATTTTTTTTTTTTGCTATTATTGCTTTTATTTTTTTTTATTTTTTTTTAATCATCATTTTATTGAGATATATTCACATACCACGCAGACATACAAAACAAATCGTACTTTCGACTGTTTACAGTACCATTACATAGTGGTACATTCATCACCCAAATCAATCCCTGATACCTTCATTAGCACACACACAAAAATAACAAGAATAATAATTAGAGTGAAAAAGAGCAGTTGAAGTAAAAAAGAACACTGGTTACCTTTGTCTGTTTGTTTCCTTCCCCTACTTTTCTACACATCCATCCATAAACTAGACAAAGTGGAGTTTGGTCCTTATGGCTTTCCCAATCCCATTGTCACCCCTCATAAGCTACATTTTTATACAACTGTCTTCAAGATTCATGGGTTCTGGGTTGTAGTTTGATAGTTCCAGGTATCCACCACCAGCTACCCCAATTCTTTAGAACCTAAAAAGGGTTGTCTAAAGTGTGCGTAAGAGTGCCCACCAGAGTGATCTCTCGGCTCGTTTTGGAATCTCTCTGCCACTGAAGCTTATATCATTTCCTTTCATATCCCCCTTTTGGTCAAGAAGATGTTCTCCGTCCCACGATGCCAGGTCTACATTCCTCCCCGGGAGTCATATTCCACGTTGCCAGGGAGATTCACTCCCCTGGGTGTCTGATCCCACGTAGGGGGGAAGGCAGTGATTTCACCTTTCAAGTTGGCTTAGCCAGAGAGAGAGGGCCACATCTGAGCAACAAACAGGCATTCAGGAGGAGACTCTTAGGCACAAATACAGGGAGGCCTAGCCTCTCCTTTGCAGCAACCGTCTTCCCAAGGGTAAAACTTATGGTAGAGGGCTCAACCCATCAAAACACCAGTCCCCTGTGTCTGTGGTGATGTTAGCAACCATGGAGGTGGGGTAGGCGAATACCCCTGCATTCTCCACAGGCTCCTCAAGGGGGCACTACATCTTTTTTTTTTTTCCTTGTTTTTCTTTTCTTTTTTTTTTTTAACTTTCCCTTCTTTTTTAAATCAACTGTATGAAAAAAAAAAGTTAAAAAGAAAACAAACATACAATAAAAGAACATTTCAAAGAGACCATAACAAGGGAGTAAGAAAAAGACAACTAACCTAAGATAACTGCTTAACTTCCAACATGTTCCTACTTTACCCCAAGAAAGTTACATAATATAGCAACATATCTGTGAACTTGTTCCTACTATATCCGTCAGAAATTAACAGACCATAGTCATTTCTGGGCATCCCCAGAACGTTAAATAGCTTATCTGTTCTTCTTGGATTATTGTTCCCCCTTCCTTAATTGCTCTCTACTGCTAGTTCCCCTACATTCTAAATTATAAACCATTTGTTTTACATTTTTCAAAGTTCACATTAGTGGTAGCATATAATATTTCTCTCTTTGTGCCTCGCTTATTTCGCTCAGCATTATGTCTTCAAGGTTCATCCATGTTGTCATATGTTTCACCAGATCGTTCCTTCTTACTGCCGCGTAGTATTCCATCGTGTGTATATACCACATTTTATTTATCCACTCATCTGTTGAAGGACATTTGGGTTGTTTCCATCTCTTGGCAATTGTGAATAATGCTGCTATGAACATTGGCGTGCAGATATCTGTTCGTGTCACTGCTTTCCGATCTTCCGGGTATATACCGAGAAGTGCAATCGCTGGATCGAATGGTAGCTCTATATCTAGTTTTCTAAGGAACTGCCAGACTGACTTCCAGAGTGGCTGAACCATTATACAGTCCCACCAACAATGAATAAGAGTTCCAATTTCTCCACATCCCCTCCAGCATTTGTAGTTTCCTGTTTGTTTAATGGCAGCCATTCTAACCGCTGTTAGATGGTATCTCATTGTGGTCTTAATTTGCATCTCTCTAATAGCTAGTGAAGCTGAACATTTTTTCATGTGTTTCTTGGCCATTTGTATGTCCTCTTCAGAGAACTGTCTTTTCATATCTTTTGCCCATTTTATAATTGGGCTGTCTGTACTATTGTCATTGAGTTGTAGGATTTCTTTATATATGCAAGATATCAGTCTTTTGTCAGATACATGGTTTCCAAAAATTTTTTCCCATTGAGTTGGCTGCCTCTTTACCTTTTTGAGAAATTCCTTTGAGGTGCAGAAACTTCTAAGCTTGAGGAGTTCCCATTTATCTATTTTCTCTTTTGTTGCTTGTGCTTTGGATGTAAAGTCTAGGAAGTGGCCGCCTAATACAAGGTCTTGAAGATGTTTTCCTACATAATCTTCTAGGAGTTTTATGGTACTTTCTTTTATATTGAGATCTTTGGTCCATTTTGAGTTAATTTTTGTGTAGGGGGTGAGGTAGGGGTCCTCTTTCATTCTTTTGGTTATGGATATCCAACTCTCCCAGCCCCATTTGTTGAAAAGACCATTATGGCTCAGTTCAGTGACTTTGGGGGCCTTATCAAAGATCAGTCGGCCATAGATCTGAGGGTCTATCTCTGAATTCTCAATTCGATTCCATTGATCTATATGTCTATCTTTGTGCCAGTACCATGCTGTTTTGGCAACTGTGGCTTTATAATAAGCTTCAAAGTCAGGGAGTGTAAGTCCTCCCACTTCGTTTTTCTTTTTTAGAGTGTCTTTAGCAATTCGAGGCATCTTCCCTTTCCAAATAAATTTGATAACTAGCTTTTCCAAGTCTGCAAAGTAGGTTGTTGGAATTTTGATTGGGATTGCATTGAATCTGTAGATGAGTTTGGGTAGAATTGACATCTTAATGACATTTAGCCTTCCTATCCATGAACATGGAATATTTTTCCATCTTTTAAGGTCCCCTTCTATTTCTTTTAGTAGAGTTATGTAGTTTTCTTTGTATAGGTCTTTTACATCTTTGGTTAAGTTTATTCCTAGGTACTTGATTTTTTTAGTTGCTATTGAAAATGGTATCTTTTTCTTGAGTGTCTCTTCAGTTTGTTCATTTCTAGCATATAGAAACATTACTGACTTATGTGCATTAACCTTGTATCCCGCTACTTTGCTAAATTTGTTTATTAGCTCTAGTAGGTGTATCGTTGATTTCTCAGGGTTTTCTAGATATAAGATCATATCATCTGCAAACAATGACAGTTTTACTTCTTCTTTTCCAATTTGGATGCCTTTTATTTCTTTGTCTTGCCGGATTGCCCTGGCTAGCACTTCCAGCACAATGTTGAATAACAGTGGTGACAGCGGGCATCCTTGTCTTGTTCCTGATCTTAGAGGGAAGGCTTTCAGTCTCTCACCATTGAGTACTATGCTGGCTGTGGGTTTTTCATATATGCTCTTTATCATGTTGAGGAAGTTTCCTTCAATTCCTACCTTTTGAAGTGTTTTTATCAAAAACGGATGTTGGATTTTGTCAAATGCTTTTTCAGCATCTATTGAGATGATCAATTGATTTTTCCCTTTTGACTTGTTAATGTGTTGTAATACATTGATTGATTTTCTTATGTTGAACCGTCCTTGCATGCCTGGAATGAACCCCACTTGGTCATGGTGTATGATTTTTTTAATGTGTCTTTGGATTCGATTTGCAAGTATTTTGTTGAGGATTTTTGCATCTATATTCATTAGGGAGATTGGCCGGTAGTTTTCCTTTTTTGTAGCATCTTTGCCTGGTTTTCGTATTAGATTGATGTTAGCTTCATAAAATGAGTTAGGTAGTGTTCCATTTTCTTCAATGTTTTGAAAGAGTTTGAGTAAGATTGGTGTCAGTTCTTTCTGGAAACTTTGGTAGAATTCCCCTGTGAAGCCATCTGGCCCTGGGCATTTATTTGTGGGAAGATTTTTGATGACTGATTGGATCTCTTTGCTTGTGATGGGTTGGTTGAGGTCTTCTATTTCTTCTCTGGTCAGTCTAGGTTGTTCATATGTTTCCAGGAAATTGTCCATTTCCTCTACATTCTCCAGTTTGTTGGCATACAGTTGTTCATAGTATCCTCTTATAATTTTTTTAATTTCTTCAGGATCTGCAGTTATGTCACCTTTTTCATTCATTATTTTGTTTATATGGGTCTTCTCTCTTTTGATTTTGTCAGTCTAGCTAGGGGCTTGTCAATCTTGTTGATCTTCTCAAAGAACCAACTTTTGGTGATATTTATCCTCTCTATTGTTTTTTTGTTCTCTATGTCATTTATTTCTGCTTTAATCCTTGTTATTTCTTTTCTTCTACTTGGTTTAGGATTGGTTTGCTGTTCATTTTCTAGCTTCTTCAGTTGATCCATTAGTTCTTTGATTTTGGCTCTTTCTTCCTTTTTAATATATGCGTTTAGTGCTATAAATTTCCCCCTTAGCACTGCTTTTGCTGCATCCCATAGGTTTTGGTATGTTGTGTTCTCATTTTCATTCGTCTCTATATATTTAGCAATTTCTCTTGCTATTTCTTCTTTAACCCACTGATTGTTTAGGAGTGTGTTGTTTAACCTCCAGGTATTTGTGAATTTTCTAAGTCTCTGATGGTTATTGACTTCTAATTGTATTCCATTGTGGTCAGAGAATGTGCTTTGAATAATTTCAATCTTTTTAAATTTATTGAGGCTTGTTTTATGTCCCAGCATATGATCTATTCTGGAGAAAGTTCCGTGAGCACTAGAAAAGTATGTGTATCCTGGTGATTTGGGATGTAATGTCCTGTATATGTCTGTTAGATCTAATTCATTTATCAGATTGTTTAGGTTTTCAATTTCCTTATTGGTCTTCTGTCTGGTTGATCTATCTATAGGAGAGAGTGATGTGTTGAAGTCTCCCACAATTATTGTGGAAACATCAATTGCTTCCTTTAGTTTTGCCAGTGTTTCTCTCATGTATTTTGTGGCACCTTGATTGGGTGCATAGACATTTACGATTGTTATTTCTTCTTGCTGAATTGCCCCTTTTATTAGCATGTAGTGGCCTTCTTTGTCTCTCAAAACATCCCTGCATTTGAAGTCTATTTTATCTGAGATTAATATTGCTACACCTGCTTTCTTTTGGCTGTAGCTTGCATGAAATATTTTCTTCCATCCTTTCACTTTCAGTTTCTTTGTGTCCCTGTGTCTAAGATGAGTCTCTTGTATGCAACATATTGATGGTTCATTTTTTTTGATCCATTCTGCGAATCTATATCTTTTAATTGGGGAGTTTAATCCATTTACATTCAACGTTAAAACCGTGAAGGCATTTCTTGAATCGGCCATCTTATCCTTTGGTTTATGTTTGCCATATTTTTCCCCTCTCTCTATTAATATCCTTTATTGTACCCATACCGAATCTCTTTAGTACTGAACCTTTCTCCAAGTCTCTCTGTCCTGTCTTTGTTTCTCTGTCTGTAGGGCTCCCTTTAGTATCTCCAGTAGGGCAGGTCTCTTGTTAGCAAATTCTCTCAGCATTTGTTTGGCTGTGAAAAATTTAAGCTCTCCCTCAAATTTGAAGGAGAGCTTTGCTGGATAAAGTATTCTTGGCTGGAAATTTTTCTCACTCAGAATTTTAAATATATCGTGCCACTGCCTTCTCGCCTCCATGGTGGCTGCTGAGTAGTCACTACTTAGTCTTATGCTGTTTCCTTTGTATGTGGTCAATTGCTTTTCTCTTGCTGCTTTCAGAACTTGCTCCTTCTCTTCTATGTTTGACAGTGTGATCAGTATATGTCTCGGAGTGGGTTTATTTGGATTTATTCTATTTGGGGTTCGCTGAGCATTTATGATTTGTGTATTTATGTTGTTTTGAAGATTTGGGAAGTTTTCCCCAACAATTTCTTTGAATACTCTTCCTAGACCTTTACCCTTTTCTTCCCCTTCTGGGACACCAATGAGTCTTATATTTGGACGTTTCATATTATCTATCATATCCCTGAGGTCCATTTCGATTTTTTCAATTTTTTTCCCCATTCTTTCTTTTATGCTTTCATTTTCCATTCTGTCATCTTCCAGGTCACTGATTCGTTGTTCAACTTCCTCTAGTCTTGTACTATGAGTGTCCAGAATCTTTTTAATTTGGTCAACAGTTTCTTTAATTTCCATAAGATCATCCATTTTTTTATTTAGTCTTGCAATGTCTTCTTTATGCTCTTCTAGAGTCTTCTTGATTTCCTTCATATCCCGTACTGTGGTCTCATTGTTCATCTTTAGTTCTTTGAGTAGCTGCTCTAGGTGCTGTGTCTCTTCTGGTCTTTTGATTTGGATGCTTGGGCTTGGGTTATCCATATCGTCTGGTTTTTTCATATGCTTTATAATTTTCTGTTGTTTTTGGCCTCGTGGCATTTGCTGAACTTGATAGGGTTCTTTTAGGGTTTGTAGACCTATTGAAGTCCTTATCTCTAATTTATCAGATCTACAGCTTCGTGGAGTACTTTCTCTAACTAACCAGCAGGTGGCGTCCACGAGCCACCTGTTCTCCACAAGCCAGTTCTCCCCTGCTTAGCCTTTTTGGTGAGTGGGGGAGTGAGTCTTGTGGGGCTCAATTGGTGTACGAAGCTTGCGTGTGTAGTTGGTGTTGCCTGCCCTGTATGTGGGACATGTTTCTGGGCAGTCGGGGAGGGGTGGTGGCCCTAACAATCAAATCTCCCTGATGATCCTAGAGTTTTAAAGCTGCTGCAATAGTCTAATCCTTCAGTTCAGTCCTGCCACAGTTTGTCTCTGCCACTGACCCACAAGTCCTTGGTATTGGCGTATGGCTCCTGAGACTTGTAAGTGGGCCCCTCTTCCAGGCTGTGCACCCCGGGTCCTCTGTTGAGGGATGACTGTGCTATGTCACAGGTGAGTGCCGTCCCCCCAGGGCAGTTCTGGGCTTTTGGGCTGTGTAGGGAGGCTCCCAGTCTGCTCAAATGATAGCTGAATGGGGCTTTGTTAATTCACACTGCTCCACCTTCCCAGCTCTGGGACAATCAGCTGAGGTTGCAGGGAAGGCTAATGTCCACGCCCAGTTTTGTGGTGTGTGCCTGTTATTTGAAGCACTTCCGTCACACTGGGTTGTCTGGGGCAGCTCTGGGCTATGGGGCTGGCGATGGGCAGGAGTGTTTCCTGTCCACCAGGATGGTGGCTGTGAGCGGACACCCCCCTTTTCTTGGGAAGTTGTGGTGTTTAGTGAATTTTCTCAGCCACTGGATTATTGCCTTTTGTCTCAGAGCTCTCTTAGTTCTGCTCTTGACTTGACGTGCCCAAATTGCAATTCTTTGAAGCTTTGTGTATTGGGCTTCTTAGAGTAATTGTTTTAGAAAAAGAAAAAAGGATTAAAAAAAAAAAAAAAAAAAAAAGGGCCTTCCTCAGAGATCTAATGGGTTATTGAAATGCTAATAGACAAAGCAACCAGGGCCATTAAGGAAAGGTCCACAGGGCAGAGAGATCAGCTTTTCTTCGGGATTTGCATATGCGCCTCAAGGCCTAAGCTCCGCCCTTCCCCTTTCTGTGTTCATCAGAACTCCAAAAATCCTCTGCTTTTATTGGAGTTTTTCGCGTTACTTTTTTTTTTCTATGCCTGTCTCCTCTCTGCTGGGCTGGCAGCTCTCAGATTCTCTGGTGTCTGGTCTCAGTCTATCTATGGTTGGAGTATGAATCAGTAGAATGGGTTTCTGAGAAGGGCTACCACTGCAGTTCTCCCTTCTCCTTCCCGGAGCTGACAGCCCCTCCTCCCCCGGGACTGAGCCTGGCAGGGAGGGGCACCGGTCCCCTGGCCACAAAAACTTACAGATTTCGCTGATCTCAGCAGTTCGAGATTTTCATGAGTGTTGTATGAAGTATGCCCAAAGTCAGATTGCTCTGTGGTGTCCAGTCCACGCAGTTCCTGGCTTTTTACCTACTTTCCTGGAGGAGTAACTAAAACTTACAGCTCACCAGTCTGCCATCTTGCCCTGCCTCCTAAAGGCAACCTGCTCCATGCTCTTTAAAGCTGTGTACACACACTACTGCAGATCAAAGCATGTGCCACCTTGTCCCACACCATGAGGAACACTGCTTTACCCATTGTCCTCAAATCCCACCTCCTTGGCTAAGCTTCCTCTATGGCCCAGCCCTCAATGACAGCTTTGTCCTAAAGCATTTACTGTCTATTGCTCTCTTTGGGTTTTTAGCAGGGATGAATTCAAATGGTTATTTGAACTCTTAATGTATATTCTTTCTCCACTGCTAGATTTTAAGTCTTTTAAAGGAAGATAATATTTCAGATCTCTTTGAATCAAACATTAAACCTAATAGGTGCTTTCTAAATGATTTAAGTAATATATATATACACACATTTATATCATATAAATAATTATATATAATTATATACATATATATAATTATATCAATGTTTCTAGAGAAGTAAAGAGATAAAAAAAAAAAAAACTCGTAAGAATACATTTTTGCAAAAGTATATGCAGTTTCCATGAGGACAAAGGTGAAGACAGATGGCCTGGAAATACATGCAATAAGATGTTTTCTCCCAAATATTTTTCATGTGATTTGATAACAAACTAGCTTTTTTTAGAATGACTATGTGGCAAGCAGAGTTATGCTACTTTACAAAAGGGAAAACTGAACATGAGAAAGGGTAATTTTCCCAAGAGCATATAATCATTCCAGGTTAAGATTGGAACTCATTGCCACCTAAATCCAAAGACTGGATTTCATAAATATGCCCCTCACAAAGTGGGTCAATTTGAATTTATCTAAGAGAAAAATTTACATTTGGCATTGTATGCATGGTTTTAAGCAGGATACACTGACTGGAATTATTTTTAAATAAATTGTGTACTGCAAAACCATCAAGGGAGTATAGGTTGAACTGATTTGAAATGGAGCAAGAGAGCTCAGATGGGCTCGAAATCTATGTCTTCTTTCCCTAACCTCCTCCAGACCCACATTTACAACTGATCACATAAATATCGTGCAATTTAAATCACCCTCATTGGCTTACTGAAACAGCTGGACTTGCTAAGAAACAAAAAAATCCACTTTATTCTTTCACTGCACAATCCCTGCAATCCCACTCTACCAACCTCTCCCTCCCCATCCCTTGGTGAAATCTTGAGCAATTCATATAGCTTTTCCCATCACTCTCAGATACTATCAGATAGTCTCAATTTTCAGGTAATAAAAAGTCCAAATCCAGATTAATATGAAAACTCCAATTTCCAATCCAGTTTATAGTACTACCTCTCTCCCAGCTCAGATCTGATACAGACCAGGGAACTGGAATTAGCAGCTTGGATGATTAATTTCCCATCTTGTGTTTCCATTGACACACACACACAACACACACCACCTTCATTGTATTGCCTCTGACTCCCATAGGATTGGAGCAACGGATGGGACAGAGATAATGAGGCAGAAAAGGTCTTATTTGACCTTTGGAATCTGGCATTGGTAGAGTACCTTTGGATTCTTTGCAGGCCCTCCACGATTGCTGGGGATCTCCCACCTCAGTTGTCCTGACACAGGCAATGCTTCCTGCAGTGAGTTTCCTTATAATTCCCCCTCAGTTCCTGGCTTTGGGTGGTTATAGACACACACACACCCCTCACTTCCATTGGGAGTCACCTTGTCCCTTCTGACAGTCCTCTTAAAATTTAAAAAACAAACATGGGTGCTCCCTTTCAGAGTTCTCTTCTGACCTATTAGAAACCTTGTAGCTCTTTGAAAGGTCAGCAGCCTTATTTCTTTTCTTCGCCCCCAGCAGACTGCCCCAGCCAGACTTGAGCCTCCATTGAGGCATTCCAGACCCTGCATCTCTCAAATTCCAGGGTGGCATACTTATCCAAGAGTTCTCGTGAAGTCCTCCTCATTTGGCTTAAGGTGAACATGGGGCACTTTCCCTCCCCTCCCTCACAGGGATCACAGCACACTAAGTCTCTCCAAAGAAATCCTCACCACCAGCCTCTCCAAACTCTGGATGAATTCATGGCCTTTGACAGAATTCAACATCCATTCATGATAAAAACTCTTGGCAAGCTAGGAATCAAAAGGAACCTCCTCATACTGATAAGGTGAATCTACAAAAAATCCTACAGCTATCGTCATACTTAATGGCAAATAACTGAATACTTTCTTCTAAGACTGGGAACAAGGCAAGGATGCCTGCTCTCACCACTCCTATTAAAGATAATACTGGGAATCTTAGCCAGTACAATAAGGCAATAAAAGGAAATAAAAGTCATACAGATTGGCAAGGAAGAATAAAATTGCCCCCATTTACAGATGATATAGAAAAGCCCAAAGAATCTGCCCAAAAAAAGCCCCTTAGGATTAATAATTATGTTTAGCAAGGTTGCAGAAAACAAAATTAACAAACAAAAACTCAATCATACTTCTATATGGTAGTAATGAACAAGTAAAAATAAAATTAAAAACACAATAGCACTTAAAATCAAACAAACGAAAAATAAAATAAAAGTTCAGGTATAAATGTAACAGAACATGCATGAGATCTGCATATTGAAAGCTACAAAATGCTAACAAAATAAACCTAAATAAATGGATAGACAGGCTGTGTTCATGGATTGGAAGACTCAACAAATTGATCTATATGTTTGATATAATTCCTATAAAAATGCTAGGAAGATTCTTTTTTTAGACATCAACAAACCAATATTAAAATGGGAAGGCAAAGGAGCTAGAATAGCCAAAATAATTTTGAAAAAGTAGAATAAAGTTGGAAGAATCACATGATTTGATTGGAGATGTATTACATTACTACAGTAATCAATACAGTGTGGTGTTGGCAGAGGGATAAAAACATAGATCAGTGGAACAGAATAGAGAATTCAGAAATACATCCAAACAAGTCTAGCTAACTGAGTTTTGAAAAAGGTACAAAAGCAATTCAATAGAGAAAGGATAGTCCTTTCAACAAATGGAGCTGGAATATTTCGATATTCATGAGCAAATAATAATAAGAAAACACTGACCTGAGCCTCCCATCCACTGCTTCCTCCTCTTTGAAGTCTTCCCAGACTTTTCCCTGTCCTATATATCCCTAGAGTCCTCAGTCACAGCACACAGTATAACAACAACACGCTGCCTTTCCACTCAACTATCGAATTCAGGGGCAGTCTCCCCTGGGTTTCCTTCATCTTTGTATCTACAGCAAGTAACATGAAGTACGGCATATAGGTACCTAAAAAGAGACATCTAATTATCATAAAAGCAAACACAGGGTATTGTAAAGAATCCTGGAGTCAAGAATCATTTGCTAGAAAATGTCTGTCTTGGTTTGCCCAGGCTGCTATGACAAAGACCACATACTGTTGGCTTAAGAAATAGGAATTTATTATCTCCCAGTTTGGGAAGCTAGAAATCCAAAATCGAGCTTTCAACAGGCCATTCTTTCTCTTGCAGTCTGCAGCTTTCTCATAATGGCTTGCCAAAATCCTTAGGGTTCCTTTGCTTGCACCTCTCCTCCATCACATGGTAGTATGCTTCATTCTCTGGCTTCTTCTACTGGCTGACTGTGTCTGAATCACCATTGCTTATAAAGAAACCAGTAATATGGATTGAGGCCTCCTCTGATGCAATTTGGCCTCGTCTAAATAGAATCTTCAAAGAACTTATTCACAAATAAGTCCACACCTTAACTAATAATATCTTCAAAGTTTCCTATTTACAAATGGGTTTACACCTACAGGAACATGGATTAAGACTTATGTCTTTTCTGGGGGATATGATCCAATCCCCAACGATGCCCTCAGATACAAGTCTGCATATTTAAGAAAGAAGGAGAGGAGAATTCCTGAAGGTATCCAAGATGGCAGGTATATCATACAGGAGCAGAACACAGCCTGAATCAGATATGAGGTCAGGAACAAAATGGAGAAAAAAAGTTCTATGACCAATGGTTGGTAAATAGGGCCAGAGGCAGCTGAACAAAAAGCACTAGCTGAACATAAAGCACTAGCATTTTTGCCTAGAAACTTTCAGTGAACATACAAAGGAGGGGCTTCAGCCTCCTTTTCTGGCAGGGCCTCTTTTCCTTATCTGCTCACTTCCATTTCTTTGTGTCCAGGGTATTCTTTTTCATCTTATTCTATAGTCTTTCCCTGTCCACTACACTCTGATGCACACAGCACCACAAAACAACAGATAAAGTACACTAATGGCATACAAGGCTGAATTCAAGTCTAGCTGATTTTGTTTCCACCATCAGCAAGCAGATCGGTCTTCAGAAGGACAACCCAAATGAGCTCATTTTCTAATATGTTACTATGATTTCTTTGGAATCAAGCAGTTCACTATGTTAAAGGGTTGTGGTTTTTGTTTTTTTTTTTGTTTTTTTTTTGTAGGAATAGTCTAGCCAGCTAACATTGAATTTATGGCTTTGTGGAATTCCCTGAGAATAGGTGAAGTGAAAAATCGTACCCATGTTGTCAACAAATTCCAAGAATAACGTTCCTGTCTATCCATCCATACAAGGAAGTTTACATGCCATAAACATATGGATGAAAACAGTAATTCACTAGTATCACAAGAAGGTGTTTTTTTAAAGTGTGGGAAAAACACAGTAAATTTAAAAACCTACTAAAAAAAGTAGAATATTATCTTCCTGCCCCATAATTTTGCACTTTATTTCTCACTCATGTGAAATATATTTGAAACACCCCATAAAAAACATACATTCTTTAGGGTCAGGCTTAGGCAAAAACTGCTAGTATCATAATAAGACAGAAGAACTTTGGCAATGTGTTAATTGTAATGCAACATATTACATATGAATAAATTTCAGTATTTTTCATTCTCCTGTGGCTTAATTTTCTAATAGTTGAGGGTCTGTCCACATACATGACTTTGTACAATAAATTTTTCAGGAAGAAATTTTTTAAGGAATAAGTTTCCACTTAACTTCTTTATCTTTGGCTAGTATATTAGATTGACTAGAAATTGTAATTTGAGATATCTTTGTAGTATAATTAGATACTAGCTTTTCTAAATGAGCCTTCACACATTATATCCACTCCTAAAGGGTCTGGTTTTAAGACCCTCACAGATATTTATGCTAATAATTTTCTGTGCTTGCAGCAAAATTGGACTTCAGTCAAATTTTTTCTTGAAAATATAACATAGAGATTGATGAATACATTAAAAATTAAATTGTGTTTCTTTAAATATTAAACAAAACCTTATATTGTTCCTAATTCAAAACCATTAAAATAGTAGGCACCAGTAAATACTATTTGTAGTTAATAATCATATGCATTTTCAATGATTCGTCCTGCTCTGAGCTTAAAAGGGTGGGTGTAGCAATTATTTTCTGACCCAACTCCACAGAAGGAGAAACTGAAGAGAAGGAACACTTATTGAAGTTATTACCTTAAGAGTCACCAGCAGCTTTTCTGGGAGGAGATGGGGGACTCATCATTCCAGGACATAGCCCACCCCAGTCTTTCCTGCTCCCGCACTGGCTGGGGAGATAACAGCTATTTAGCGATACTAAATAAAATAATAATACTGCATTTTATTTACAAGGCATTTATCCTCCTTTGGCATTCAAGGTGTCTGCCTTGAAGCACAGCAGTAAAACAATTAAACTTTATTGAGCTGTCTAACACCATCCCCGTGTGGATGTTGGCTCACTGTACCGCCTCACTCAGGGTTCTTTGTATAAGACTTGCGCTTTCACCATAACTACCGTTGATTCTTTGTGTATCTCTAATTTCTTTCCATAACATCAATAAGAGAGAATATTGAGGGGAGAAAGGTCTCTTCCAAACAGGGGGTCTGACTCTCGGCTGTGATTTGCTTGGCAATTGGAGATTTTGTGTACAATCTCTTACAGCAAAAGGTGAAAAATGCAGAAGCGATGGCTTTTAAAAAAAACACGGAGAGCAGCAGGAAGCCCTCTCTGCCCAATTACAAGGTGATCCCAGTTCATTTTTATGGTTTGTTTGTTTCTTTTTTTTTTTTATCACATATGTTTCCAAACACAGTCTTGATGTCCTGTGGGGCTGCTTTTGTAAGAAGCCATAGCTTCTGATTTAAGGATCTTCAAAAATAGCTCTCTGCTTCTTCAGTCTGAAAGAGACCAGTCAAGTAATGGCACATTTGTTCTCTTTGAAAAATAGAAAGATGTCAAAAGCAAAGTTCATGGTAAAATTAGACTGATTTGTTTTGTGCTTCTGTGATTCTGGCTATAGAAATAAACAGAAAACAAAAAACTCAGTGGTTTGTTTAATAAGCAAAACCTGCTATTAAAATGAATTTTGTGCTCAAAAATTTATCCTGGCAGGAAGAATCATCCATTATATAAGCTCTGGGAGAAGGAAAAAAAAAAAAGCTTGATATTGACAGTCAGACATTTTCCCCCTAGTAAGCATACAATTCAGGCATCATGTTCAGAAAAAAAGACAACCTCATTAGTTTGATACAAATGATCTGTTGTTCTCAAAGATTCTGTGTTGGTTGGGACAGATGCTAAGCAGTAATGCTACGGTTAAAACTTCCATAGTAAAAGCAGCTTTAGCTGAGAGTTGTAAAAGGGTGACCCCAGTATGGAAAACTTTCAGGAGATAGATGTCTAGGAGAGATTATCCAGGAAGTGGCAAGTAGGAGACAAGTAGGGGACCCACAACTTCCTTTTCCTTGAGCAGCTTGATTACACATTCTGCATTCCAGTGGTGACAACCTGTGCTGCCTCAAACTCATACCCTTCCCAGGATGTAGCATCAGCTTATTTACAGGGTCCTGCCCCAGCCCAGGCTCTTCTTAATTTGTACATGTGGGACCTACAGTTAAAGGGGGATCCAGCTCTAATCCCCAAGAAATTAACTGTGCGATTTCTTCTTCCAGTACTTGCAATTGATGGAAAGTTTCTCGATTTTTGAAATGATAGGAGTTCAAAACCAATTTTGGGAATTGGTTGGGACACATCAGTCCCATTTCCAAGTAAACTAAACTATTCTATATTGAAATGACCTGTTGTAAACCGAAACCCTCAGTTTATTGCTGTCTTGTTTGTTTGTTGTGGCTATTTCTAATGAGAGGAATGAGAAAAAATCACACAGCTGTCTGAATCTGCTAGGTTAGGTCTTTGTCTAACATGGTGGCACTATTATCATGTGAACCAAGCAGACTTTTAAACTTCTATTCCTATTTTTTCCCATGAATATTAAATCAGTCAAAGTATCTGGAAAAATGATTGTGCACTCTGCAATGGTGCAATGATTTTTCAAGGTGCATGAACACTTTCCAGAAGTGCTCATTCTATTTTTTTCTATTTCTCCAGTGCACCAACCTCCCTCATCCCACAAGGCCATTGAACATGCTGTTTCTTCTGCCTGGAACATTCTACTACCCCTGGCTTTGATGGGTTATCTCCTGCTCTTCCAGCAGATTCCATTCCAATAATCACTTCTTCTAGGAAGCCTCCCTGAATACTTTATAGTACCTGATTTAATTTATATTAATTTATATATTTCATAAGTATTTTTTACCATATATATTTTTTTCTTTATTACAGAAGTTGTGGGTTTACAGAACAACCATGCACAAAATACAGGATTCCCATATACTATCCTATAATTAACACCTTGCATAGGTGTGGAACATTTGTTACAATTGATAATAGCACATTTTCATAACTGTACTATTAAATATAGTCCATGGTTTAGGGTTCACTTTTTGTATAGTCTAGTTCCATGAAGTTTTGAAAATTTTCATTTTATTACCATATATATACAATTTCACATTTCCCCTTTTACTCACATTCATATATATATTTCATGCTGTTAATTACATTCACAATGTTGTGCTGCCATCACCACCATTCATTACCAATTCATTTTCATCATTCCAACGGGAACCCTGTACATTTTAAGCCTTAACTTCCTATATCCTACCTTCCTCCCTTCCCCCACCCCCTGGAAACCTATAATCTAGGTTCTGACTCTATGAATTTGCTTATTCTAATTGTTTCAAATCAGTGAGATCATACAACATTTGTCCTTTTGCATCTGGCTTATTTCACTCAACATGATGCCTGATGGCTTCTTATCATATGCTCTCTTAGGAGCATGTGCCACTTCTTGGCACCACTGATCACAGGTATAATTTTAACACTATTTGAGTCATCCTTTGATTAATCAATATCTCAAACAATATATGGAAACTAGAATATAAGAATGCCTGTATATAATTGGTTGCTCACATGGCCAATTTTCAGTCAATCAGTTAGAGGAACACACATCAATAAATCCACTGACTATTTTAAGACTATATTTAAACCAAGAGTTTTAGTCCTTTCTCTATTTTATCTTTCATCAGTGTACAAGTTAAAGAAAAGAACACAGTTAGCTTAACTGTGTGCGTTTTCTCTTTTTTTTTCCCCAGTTATTTGTGTTAGTTCTCCTAATGGACACTGATGTGGTCACCAGCAACAAACAGTATAAAGATAGGATACTTGGACTGAGAGATAGAAGGTGGATACCAGTTGCAAGATCAAAGGCCAGCAATGCAATGTAATCAGAGAGAACCTCCTTGACTTTAGACCATGGCTTTTGATAGTATGGAGTAGAAGGAAACTCAGAAATTTTCTTTTTCTATCTGCAGTTCTATTCTTTAGATAAGTACATGGATAATATAGAACCCTTAGATTTATCTTCCAGATGATTGACTGACAGTCTAGAAAGCTAGATAGACAGACAGACAGAAAGATAATATATACAGATAGATAAACAGACAAACAAGGATACATAAAGATAGACTGAAAATAGGTATTGGTCTATAGCCCTTAAAGCTCCTACTTCTTGAAAATAGGTATTGTGTCCATAGCCCCTTAGAGCTCCTACTTCTCTTTTAGCTTGACTCTTCCATTTCTTTGAATCATAAAATCCCTCTTTAGACACATTGATGTCTAACATTTCACTGTCTACTCACCTGGGGCCAACAAATTGCTTTCCTGAATATGATTGTTGGTCCTACTGTTAGGAAGCTGGAAACTGATAGAGAAACATTAGCCTGCCAATGAGATGGGCAATATCCCATAGACCACTCTGGTGGTCTTTGTGAAACTTGTTCAGCTTCTCAAGGAGCTAAGATGATAACAGACCTATTCTGAGATTGGAGCTGAAAACCGCAAAGTACTGCAGGGTCTGACCAGAGCTCCAGGATGCAAAAAGTTTTCCATGAGAAGCAAACCCATTCCATTTGTGGCTTTTGTCAGTTTTGCACTATCAAGAAATGTATTCTTAAAAAAACCTTTTCTGCAAAGCCAGCAAAAGCCACAAATTCGATACCTTTGGTTTACATGCAAAACATGATGCCTATCTCCTGTTAGGCTTTGTACTGCATTAGCTAATGTAATAGAATTTCTTCCAAGAACTTTCCAGGTCAATCAGTTTAACCTCCACATTTCAAACACAATTTGATTTGAGACCTCAGCAAAACATTCACAAAGTGCTGAATGGCAATGCAATCATTGAATTTCATCCTTAAAATATTTAGATGCTGTTTTTCCCCTATCCCAACACTTCTGATAAGCACTCATGAAAATCATGGGCCTGAGCTAACAGGTGAGTCCATCAGTGCAACAAAGGCAAGTTCACATCATAGGAACTGGAAATAACGCAGATTAGAATCATTCACTCAACTATGACAAGGATAAAAGACATATAGTATGCAGAATTTGATCAAAGAAGAAATCATAAACCTGGAAATAGTTGAAGGGCTTTAAAGTGGGGTGAGAGGGAATAGTTATAAATCTCATTTATAAGAAAAGCTGCAGCAGGCCTAGTAGGCTGTTCATTGACCCATATTAGATTCTGAAATCTCCATGAGCGTTGGCCCTCACTATTGTCTTCCTAAAGCCACTTTTGCAGTCTGAAAATGGGGTTTGCTTGGATTTTCCAAGGCTCCTCCTGCCTTCTTTTCCATGGAGATTGGTGCTGGCCTGGGTTAAATGATGATAATATTCCTCTCTGCAGCTTTTGGGGTGACTGCATTTGTGGGGTAAGTAAAACTGATTCTATTATCTTGTATAAAACCTGTGAAGTCTAAACTGGATTATTTGGTACGAAAGGTTTAAGATATTATCATTTTTAATTGCACAACATAATTGAGGAATGTATAAGAAACATCTGAGAATCTACTGTCTTTCCTATTGATGTTACTTATGATATTAAGATTTTAAAAAAAATCTTTGAAAGAGTAATAGAATTTTAAAAATATCTCCCCTTTATCTCCCAACATATCATTAAGCTTTGCATTCAAAGAAGCAAAATGGCCTTAGATGATGAAGATATAGATTATGGACTGAGGGCTACATAATTAAACATGTAAGATTATCAAGGTAAAGTACCAGAATACATAAAGAGGATAATTTCTTTAGTCAGCAAATGGGCAATAACAGGAAAAGAATTTTTGTCTTGGGATAGTGAGCAGTTGTATAAACATATGATGCAAAGGCTTTTTCAAATAGACATAACATTGCCATATGTTCCATCCAAAAACTGCAGAGGGACTTGGGAAAATCAGAATGATTTAAGATCGCCTATACACGTCTCTGCCACCACTTGGTTAGCTGAGCCCAAGCAGCTAAAAGTAAGGAGTGTAGTTAAATAGGGACATGTTGAGAGACCATAGTGTACCCCAGAGATTGCTGTGCTGAGATAAAGAAAGCCATCAAATATCCCCGACAAACTGCTGCTTCCCTTAAGATATGGTAGAGTATGTGCACTACATAGTAGAGCTCCGCAATGCTCATGGAATGCTTTCTTCTAGATTCAGACAGGAGCTGCTTAACATGGCAAGAGAGGTTTAGACTGTGGGGAACATATGGATTCGCCCCTCTTCAGTGCTTAGCTATGCGAAGGAGACAATGCTGCCAGAGTATCAAAAGACCAGTAAAGTAAATAGATCTCTCCACATAAAGGGAAGGCTGCCTACAAAGCAGGTACAATGGAAACAGCAGCACCTCAATGCCAAGTACAGGCTGTGACTCCACAATATCAAATCAACCAGTCAATGGGTGAAAAACTCAACACACACAAATGCTTTGTGTGCACCTTAGCCAGCACATTTGCGTTCTCTTTTTCACTGGAGTGACCAGTTGTTTTGGCATTATATAGGCATGACTGCTGTGTAAAAAATTGGCACCTGGAGACCAGCTGTTGGATGTCAATGGTATTTCATAGACTGAGGGGGAAGAATAAGATTGCTTTGAGGGGCAAATTACCACATGTCCAGCCATGTAGATTCCAATGGTCAGTCCATTCCACAGAAGTGGCTTCATTAATCTTGACATGGTCCAATTAATCAGTAAGATGATCAGCAACGATCCTTCTGAAAGTTGTTTTTCTCCCCATTTAGAGAATCAGATCCATTAATAGGCAGATATTTTTATTGACCAATACTGTAATAAAGAGGACAAAGTTGAGACTTTTCCTGACCAGAATTAATCAGATTGCTCTTAAAAATTCAATTTACCCTGTCATTATTTACACATTCACTTCAATTTGCCTCTATTGCTACCTACAGACTTTTCTCTCAAAAACAAACAAAAAAATAAGTATCGTTTCAAATCACTCAACCATAGGAATATAAGTAATACCATGCAGAGTCAAACCAAGTTGCTCAAAAATGTGCTTTGAAATATTCATTCATTCATTTATGTATTTTCTTGTTTATTTTCATTCTGCATGGCACTTGATGGACTTTCAATCTGAACTCTTTTTTCAATTATGGAAATCCTTGAAATTATTTCTTGCAATATTGCCTCCCCTCCATTCTCCCAATCCTATTGATCCTGTAAATCCTACTCGATAAAGGGTGAACCCTCTAGCACTCCCCTTCATTTCTCTGAAATGTCATATTTTTTCATCTTTTAATGTCATTGGGCTACATTTGGGGAGAATACCTCCCTTCATTTAAATGCACAAATTCATTCTTCAGCAGTATCTAATATGCTATTCAACACACTTAATGAATTTTTTATTTCAACAATCATGTTTTTCATTTCTAAGAAGTTGTAACTGCCACATCTTGATTCTTGAGTACCTCTTGTAGTTTAATATTCTTCCATCCATGTATCATGTTTACAAAAGCCTCCTTTACCTCTCCAATGATATTATATATTATTGAAATCATTTTCAGATTATTTATATTACCTCTCATTCCTTGGGTGTAAAATTTTTCTATTTTTTGCATGGGTGGTCTCTTTCATTGCGTTGCCTGTCCTTACATATTGAGGAAGTCTTGGTTGCCTGCTGTCTTAGTTTGGGTTCCTCTCAAAACAGAGCCTCAGAGAAGCCTTAGAAGCAGAAGGAGTAGGGGAGCAGTGAGAGTGAGATAAGAAAGCCAGGAAAAGCCACTACAAGGAGCATTTGGTGGTTGCTCAGTTCCCCCAGGGCCTCCAAGAAGCATGTAAAATGGCTTCCAGACCTTTAGCTAAAATACTCCCATCCTCCATTAGCTGAGATTTGGCCTTGGGAGTGCTGACTAGCCCACATTTTTGGACTGTATTTGCATATGGGGCAGGATGAGGAAAGGAGATTCCTTCAGTTTTGGAGAAGTCCCTGGGGCATAAATTACAAAGACAATCATGTGTGAGTCCTAATAAGCATGAAACTGTGAGGCTAGTCCAGTTGAAATTACAGTGACTAAAAGGGATCTGTTACATGCACTGATAAGTGGCAGAGTTTTCCAGCTTATGTCCTGGGTTGTGGTGATCTCTGATAGAGGGGCCTTTTTGCAGGAGTAGCTTTGAGCTGTAATATCAACCCTGGTCTTCTGGCAGTGGCATCTGATTTAGCCTAACAGTGAGGGCTGCCCATCCACTGCCATCTTTCAGGAGTGCCTCTTCTTTTCTAGTCCACAGACAGTCCAGTCCCATTCTTGTTTTTAGGAATGGCTATGAGTACTTTATTTTTTTTAAATGCTTTCTATAATATCTCATGGGAAAAGATATTCACCTGTGTTCAGTAGTCTGCCTAATATGTAAATTAGTCTTTTATTTGTCTTAGGCATCATTCCAAGATCACAGAAATTCCCCCATTTTCCAGCAATGGCTTTTGAGAATACACCCATATTCAAAATATCCATGATTTCATAAGCACTGACCTCCTCCCTGCTACCATCTCACTTGAATTCAAACTGTTCATTATTTGAGATGATCTCCTGAAAAGCCTTCTCACAAGGAAATGTCCTGGTCAGTCCACTTGGAACTACAAACTCAGGAGCGTAGAAAACTTCATCAATTAAATGTTTGATGTCACCTCTCTCTTTCCATTATGTAAGATTGCTTTGAGATATTATTATTTCTATTAAGAATTCTCCATATTTGGCTCCAATATAGTTCAAATGCAATTAAACAGAATCTACTTTAAATAGGAGGAGTTATCATTGCTACAGACTTTACAACCATCTCTTTTTTTCTCAGATTATTACTAGAAAAACATTTCTCCTGATAACCCCTATGAGTGTGGAGAAAGGAACACAAGAACACATACTAGACTAAGAGGATAAAGTCTCAATACAGCAAAACCTCCTTAATATGGGATATTTTACAACTTATGTGAGAAGATGAAACTAAGTTATAATAGACTTTTTAATGTATTTATTTTTAATTATATGTACATACAGTTAAAAAATTAATCAAACTGTTCAAAGGGATATACAGTGTAAAGAAAGTCTTCTTCACTCCCCAACTTTTAGTTCCCAGCCATCCTTCCCAGAGGCAACCACTATCATCTGTTTCTTAATTATCACTCCAGAGATATTTTATGGGAATGCAAATATGTATATTAATGCATCCTTTTGTTTAATACTGTTGGGGCATATTTTACACACCATTTTGTATCACGCCTTTTCCACTTAATGGTCTTGGAGATCATTTTATATCACAGGAAGGAGATATACCTAATTATTTTCAAAGACTGAATGATATTCTTTTGCATATACAAATAATTTTTCAGCCATACCCTATTGGTGGACATTTGTTTGTTCCAGCTTTTTGCTATCATCAGTTAAAACTGCAGTGAATAGCCTTATTTCTGCAATTTTGCACAGATGTGTAAGTACATTTGAAGGATAAATTTTCACCAGTGCAAGTTCAAATGTTATGTGTTTTAAATTTTGAAATACACAGAAATTTTCCTCCAAAGAGGCTCTATCAATTTCAAACGCTACCAACAATGTATATGGGCACTTGCTTCCTCACACCCTGCTGATACAGAATATTATCAAACTTTTGAGACTTGGTCAAAGTAGGAAGTTAAACAATTATATATCAACATTGCTTTAACATGAATTTCTTTAATTATGGATGAGGGCAAGCCTCTTTTTTTATGCTGAAAAATCATTTGTATTTTTAAAAAACTATCTGCCCACAGCCTTTGTCCATTTTTCATAATTACAGAATAAGTTTTAGATAACTGTAGGAGATTCTCTCTCTCCTTCCCTCTCTCTCTCTCTCTCTTTATAGAATGAGTATAAAATGAACAATATAAGACTAAGCTTGCTTAGGTATCCTAAGTCTGTCTTGATAAATAACAGGGAATAATGGAAGCATTGCTAGGTAAGGATTCTCAGTTCTATCACTAATTTGCAGCATGACCTTATACTAGTCCCTGAAATTTCCCAAACATTAATTTTCTGATATGTAACAGGAAAAAAGTTGGGCTAGATAATCTTTATAATCCTTTCCAACTCTGAAAATATGCTACGATTAGCCCAATCTATAATTATTAGTCTCCATTTATGTACAACTAATATGCTAATATAGTTTAAAACCAGAGTGTTCTCTTTTAAGAGTCAGCATGCCCTCTGCAATATTCTATATATTTCACTGTATGTAAAATGCTACATTCCTAAAAAGAGTCATGCAAATCAGTTTTTGGCAAATACAATCATATTTTAAAAACAGGCCATCGTTATAGAAAAATCGGCAATTCATAAGAGACAAAAGGCAATGACCAATAAACTTTAAAAAGACATTCAATTTCATTAGTAAAAGAAGAATAGCAAATTAAAACAATGAGATGCATTTTTGACCTATTAAATTGACTAAGATTAAAAAGATGGTCTGTATCTAGGGCTGAAGAACTTCAGGGAAAACAGGATTCTTAAGCCTACTGATAGAAGAAAAAAAGTACAATATTCTAGAAAGTAGGATGGAAATAAGTATAAACATTTAGAAGGTATGAACTCAAAACTTTACTACTAATAATTAAATCTAAATAGGTAAAAGAAGTAGTGTAGAAAGTTGTGGAAATAAAGATGTATATTGTATCAGTATTTCTAATAGTGGAAAATTGATTTAAATTCAGTGGTATATCAATAAGAGTTTATTTAAAATTAATTGTATAATTCTATATGTGCAGTTACTATGCTAGAGAGCCTTTTTTATTAATATGAAAGGATCTTTTCCAAATATTGATGAGCAAGAGAGTCATACCATATAATGGTATTTATGAACCTTTTATAAAAAATTGTGTGTGTATGTGTGTGTGTGTCTGTGTGTGTACAAGCAGAGACATCTGAAACAATATTTGCCAAAATGCTTTAGTAGTTAACTCTGGATGGAAAGAATTTCTGGTGATTTTTTCAATCCTCTTTATACTTTACTATCTTGTTTCAATTTTCAATGTGCATATATTATTTTGGAAAGCAGAGAAAAATAAAACTATTATGTTGAAAAAATACACAAAGAAAATCTGCTTCTTATGGAAAGTTTGTTTTGTAAAGTGGAAATTCTCTCCTTGTAAATCATACCAAATTTATAATTATTACCTGTTCCGGTTTGCTAAAGCCTCCAGAATGCAAAATACCAGAGATGGATTGGCTTTTATAAAGTATTAGGTTACAAATTTACAGTTCTAAGGCCATAAAAGTATCCAAACTGAGGTATCAAGAGGAATACCTTCCCTGAGAAAAGATCAATAGGCATTTGGAACACCTCTGTCAGCTGGGAAGCATGTGGATGGTGTCTGCTGGTTCTTTGCTCCTAGGTTGCATTGCTTTCAGCTTCTGATTCCAATGGCTTACTCTTTAAGCATCTGTGGAGTCTCAGGTTCTCCAGGGCAAACTCTGGGCTTCTTCTCTTAGATTAGCAACTCCAAACGTCTGGTTTCAACAGCTATCTCCAAATGTCTCTGGGTGTTTTCTCTCTAAGCATCTCTCTCTGAGCGCTCTTCAAAATGCCTCTGCCTTTTATCCTCTCTTAGATGATGCCAGTAAGCTAATTAATTCACCTTGAATGGGCAGGGTCACACCTCCACAGAAATAATCTAATCAAAAGGTCCCACCCACAATAGGTCTGCTCCACAAGATTACAATAAAGATCAAAGTCTTTCCTGAGGTACATAACAGCACATTACCTAATAATTTTTAAATAACATTTCATTAATACTGGTGTGAGGAAATTATTGCATTATCTCCTTATATATCTTTGTGGTTTCTCAACCTTCTGGATTGTAAGCTCCTCAAAGTCACTACTATCTAGTTTATAGTTCCTAGCATCAGCTCTTTGTCCACAGCAAGTGCTCAGTTATGGATTGATGAGTACATAATTGAATAAAAATTGCTGCATTCAAAAATATGAAGGCAAAAAAACAAAATCAATTTTAAAAGATTTGAAAAAGTTCAAACTGCTAGGGTATTCAATTTAACAGAAAAATTCAACTCTCTGAGTGATTAGAATAATTAAGATAATTTGCAGGTTCACAGAACTGAGAATTCTAGAGGTTGAGCAGCCTTTAGACATTGGTCAATCAGAGCTGTAGCTCCAATTTTATGCGATTTTCTCAGGTCTGCCTCTTCCGTACGTCCACTTGGTCTCCTATCTGACTCTTCTTAGAGTTGCAAGATGGCTTCTAGCAGAGAATATATAATATCTAGATGTTTATATAATAAAGAACCTTGTAGGCAAAGGCAACAGACAGATGACAGTTTGGGAGGAGATATTCACAACATCCAAAACCAAAACAGGATTAATAATTAGAATATGCTACAAACTCCTGTATATTGATAAGAAAAAGATAGGAAACAGTATAAAAATGAACAGAATACAATATCATGTAATTCATAGAAGGGGAAATCTGAATAGGTATCAGATTGTTGCTGGTCAGTTTTCCTGAAAGGCGCACAGGTGATGAAGATTGGCATAGAGAAAGTTTATTAGGAAGTTCTCTCAAGATCAACACCTACGAAGAAAGTATAGGAAGAAGGAATGGGCAGAAGGAGAAGCTGGTCTGTGATAGTCTCAACAAAGGACTCAGCTGGCTTAAGGGAAGTTCCAAAGCTGATTACATTTTCCCAAATGGCTGCAATATCTCCTATGCCACATGCTCTTCTTACAATGTTACTCCCCTTGAAATTGGCGGGCTTTTGTGGAGAATGGAGAATAATGGAGAATAATAGAAGTGACAGTATGTGACTTTTAAGTCTAGGTCCTAAAAGATAATACAACTTCCACTTTATTTGCTTGAATACTCATTCTTGAAATATTCAGCATATAATATTGGCATATAGGCTGACTGATTAGCCTAAGATCACTATGCTGTGAGAAAGCCCAAACTAGCCCATATGGAGAAAACACATGGAGAGGTCCTGAGAGAAAGTGAAGAGAGAGAGGGAAGGAGGGAGGGTGGGAGGAAGTGAGAGATGGAGATGGAGATGGAGATGGAGATGATGGAGATGGAGATGGAGATACACACACACACATATATATATATATATATATATATATGTATATATATATAGAGAGAGAGAGAGAGACAGAGACAGAGAGAGAGAGAGAGAGAGAGAGAGAGAGAGAGAGAGAGAGAGAGACTGCTTTAGCCCTCTGTTCTTTCAGCCCCAGTCACCATCTGATTGCAACCCCATGGGAGACCCTGAGCCAGAACATCACAACTGAGCCCATGCCAAATTTATGACACACAGAATCTTGCAAAATAATAATATGACTCTTGCTGTTTTAAGACCCAAAATTTGGAGGTGATTTGATATGCAGTAAAAGATAACTGGAACAGACAGTCCTTCAGAATTGTCCTGAATTGAAGCAAGAGGGCCAGATTTTATATTCTGCATCAACCAGTCATTGAAAGAGGACTGACCCTGGATTCAAGAGTGACTTTGGGTGAGGTAGCGGTCTTTGGCCAAGGGCAGTTCTGAAAAGGGCTGACAGCTGAGGACTGTCAACCAGCAGCATTCCCAGCAGCTTGAGAAATAAGTCCTTCCGTCATTAAGCATGATCTGGATGGCATATTCACAGCATCCACTACAGTCCACCCCTTGTATCATTTAGATCTACTTCTTTGTATAAGTTCTGTGAACAGCAACTCCAGGATTCCTGGAGAAAGTTAGAAGGCTAGAGAAATGGTCCACAGCCTCTACCACTGCAGCTTGTCTAACATTCCAACTGACTCTCATCTTTCTTCTTCTGTAACAACTGTTCTAGATTCCTCTCACCCTCAGCTAGATCCTCTCATGGTCTAGATGACCTACCTGTGGGGTGACCCAGCCCCTCATCACTGTGGAGTGTGAACCCCTGGTCACCAATGCTTTCTCAGACTGTGGCTGTTATATTTGTCCATGCAAAATTGGGCAAGGAAATACCAAGAGATGCCCAGGTGGCTCTTCTGGGTACCAAATACACTCCATTCCTTAAGAAAAATATGTTATTTTCTTAATTGATTCCTGTGGGTATAAATCCACTATAAGTAGGAACTTTTACTTCAGTTAAGGTATGGCCCAACTGAATCAGGATTGGTCTTCAACCTATTACTGGAGGCCTCACAGAGAAGACCACAGAGAGGGCAGCTCTGGGGAGCATCCAGAAGCTGGAAGTCAACAGAGCCCAAAGGAGAAAGGAGACTATGCCACTATGTGCATTTCCATGCGACAGAAAAGCCAAGGAACTCAAAAAATTGTCGGCCAGCTGGAATATACAGACCCCAGGAGGAAGCAAACCTTCTACTCTCTAAAACATGCACCAATAAATTTCTGTTGTTAAGCCAGGAAACTAAATAACCCCATTCTGTAACAGAATCCTCCTCCTGAGTCACAGTCTATTGGTCTGATATGATATTATATGAGATCCAGAAAACAGGCTCAGGGCCAGAAACTGGACACAAAAAGATATTTATTGGGGTTACCACCCTCAACCTCCTGGATCATCCATCCTTAATTCTTTTGCCTACATAGACTGAACAGTACACTTGTTGGCTTTGTATCTATCTTGCCCCTAGGGACACCAAGTACATTAATCATCTCTATAGCTCCCTGTAGGTCATGGTTCCCTGTCTGCCAGTCTGATCTGCCATTCATTACAATAATCATGTCTGTCTTGCTTCTGTTGGTTAAGTGCCACCACCTCAGTGTCTCTGACCCAGGAGCATCACTTGTCTGTTATTTTGAGATCCTATCCTCTTTATTACTATCAGTGGTCCCAGCTCTATAACACTGTTCTGGTTATCTATTTTTGCATAATGCTGTAAAACAAGAATCATTTTACTATCTCTCATGCTATATCAGGAATTTGGGCAGGGTTCAGTTAGACAATTCTTCTGTTGTACATGTCATCAACTGGGGTTACTCAGTGCTGTTCAGCTGGCTTCTAGACTTGTCTGGAGAGTCCAAGATGACTTCATCCACATGCATAATATCATAGCGGGGATAAATGGGCCTTTTCCTACTTTATGTCATCCCAGAATCTCTCCTTGTGATTGCTCCAGCAAGAAAGCTGGACTTCATACATGTTGGCTCAAGGTTCCAAGGGCAAGTGTTCCAAAAGGTCCAGGTAAAATCTGCATGGCTTTTATGACCTAGAGTTGGAAGTCCCAAACCCTCATTTCCTCTATATTTTAATGCCCAAGAAGGTGACTAAGGCCTGCCAAGATGCAAAAGGAAAAGTATAAGACTCTACCTCCCAAAGAGAGGAGTAAACAAGTATTTGCAATCAATTTTATATGATTTTTTATTAGACAAGTGGTAGATTTATGGAAAAATTATGTAGCAAATACAGAGTTCCCATATACCTTTACCCCTCACAGACACATTTTTCCCTATTATTAACATTTGACATTAGTGTGGTACCTTTGTTACAACTGATGAAAGAATACCAATATAATTGACATATTACTATAGTTTATAGTTTACATTATGGTTCTCTATTTTTGCTGTACAATGCTATGGGTTTTTTTCCTTTACTTTTTATTCTAGTAACATAAATACAATCCAAAATTTCCCCTTTTAACCACACATAATTTAAAATTCAATGCAGTTAACTGCATTCACAATATTGTGCTACCATCATCACCATCTGTTACCAAAACTTTTCCATCATCTTAAGCAGAAATTCAGTACCAATTGAACATTAACTTCCCATTCCCTACCCTCATCTTCACCTCTGGTAAACTATATTCTAGTTTCTGATTCTATGAATTTGCTTATACTAATTATTTCATATTAGTGAGTTCATACAATAATTGTCCTATTGTGTCTGGCTTATTTCACTCAACACGATGTCTTCAAAGTTCATTTAAGTTGTTGCATGTAATAGAATGTCATTCCTTTTTATGGCTGAATAATATTCCATTGTATGGATATACCAAATTTTGTTCACCCATTCATCTGTTGATGTAGGACATTTTAGTTGCTTCCATCTTTTGGCAATTGTGAATGATGCTGCTATGAACATCATTGTGCAAGTATCTATTTCAGTCCCTGCTTTCAATTCTTTTGAGTACCTACTAGTGGGATTGACAGGTCATATGGTAATTGTATACTTAACTTTTTGAGGAACCACCAAACTTGTTTTTCACAACAGCTGCACCATTTTATATTTCCACCAGCAATGAACAAGTGTTCCTATTTCTCCACATTCTCTCCAACACATTATTTTCTGTTGGTCTTTTTGTTTGTTTGTTTTGTTTTTTCAATAGTAAGCATTCTAGTGGATATGAAATGGTATCTTTTTGTAATTTTGATTTGCATTTCCCTAAGCACTGATGACACTGAGCACGTTTTCATGTGCCTTTTGGCTATTTGTATATCTTCTTTGGAGAAATCTCTATTCCAGTCTTTCACCAATTTTTTTCATAGGGTTGTTTGTCTTTTTGTTTTTGAGTTGTAAGATTTCTTTATATATTCTGGATATTAAACCCTTATCAAATTTGTGGTTTCTAAATATTTTCTCCCACTGTGTGGGTTGTCTTTTTACTTTCGTAATAAAGTCCTTTGATCAACAAAAGTTTTAAATTTTTGTGAAGTCCCATTTAACTATTTTTTCTTTTGTTGCTCATGCATGTGGTATAAACTTTAAGAAACACAAGGTCCTGAAGATGCCTCCCTTTGGTTTCTTCTAGGAGTTTTATAGTTCTGGTTCTTATATTTAGGTCTTTGACCCATTTTGACTTTATTTTTGTATATGGTGTGAGGTAGGGTCCGCCTTCATTCTTTTGCATATGGATATCTAGTTTTCTTGGCACCATTTGTTGAAGAAACTATTCTTTCACAATTGAGTGGTATTAGCACTCTTGTCAAAACTCAACTGGCTGCAGATGTGAGGGATTTACAGCCAATTTTAATCTACCACAAACAGCATCTTTTTCTGTCAGCTCTAGTTTTGAGAAGAAAACCACATGTTGGAAACAATTTTCCATGGTTCTTTCATGTTTCTGTGAATCTTTTGATCAAAGGCACTGACTGTCTTCATTTCAGACTATCTTTTTAATGATATTTCTATATGAGAAATCCTTGGAAAAAGAGAGATAATGTCTCTATCTACAGCACAGGTCAGGCAGGCTTATTGCCCATTATAAAAGATAAAGGTGCACTGTGCTCAGAGTTCCTCTCCTGGAACCCACTGTATGTGTAGGAACACCTGACCCTCTTAATAGGGCCCTAAGGGAATTGTGGCTGGAGAGTTACTGCAAATACTAATACTCTTGCTACTGCTATTGCTAGGAGTATTGTGTCTTCTTGAGCACCCATGAAACTATGGTAGGCTAACTTGTTAGCTTGCAAGCAGGGTAAAATCTCAGACCCTTCAATGCCATTATTGAGCTTCTCAGAGATGGTGGTACCTCTCGCTCTTGCACATCTGTTATTGCTTTGGTAAACAAGATATCCTCCAGGCCCTCTGGCATAACATAGTAATCAGTTGGGGTTTCACTCTACACACCTACTTCTCTAAGTCCTTTGGGTTTCTTCCACCTTCTTTCACAGCAATTCTAGCATTTCTACTCATGCAGTGTGGGCCATCATTATCTCTAGGCTTTTAAGAGTCCTCTGTCTTAGTTTCCCAGGGCTTCTATAACAAATATCAATATTAGTTGGTTTAAAAAACAAGAATTTATTGTCTCACAACTTTGGAGTCAAAAAATCTGAAGTCAAGGTGTCAGCAGGATCATGCTTTCTCTGAAGTCTGTAGCATTCAGGTATGGCTTATGGGAAACCCATAATTCAATCTCTGCTTCCATCACATAGCTGTCTCTCTCCACATCCATCTCCTACTGTTCAGAATTTCCTTTGCCTATAAGAACTCCAGTTTGGACTCAACTTTACTGATACAATCTTCTAAAATTCCATTTACAAACAAGCTCACATCCACCAGTTCACAAGGTTAGGACTTGACCGTGTTTTGGGGGGGCACATGATTCGGTCCATAGCAGCCTCTTAGCATTGCATTAGAACCACCTCCCAAAGTTTATGACTCTTCACCAGGTGTTAAATCCTGAATCTCAGTAGAATACTCCATGTCAAATTTTCCTTTATCCAAGTTTATGTTCAGCTCTCACAAGCTAGCATTCTCAGATCCCAGTCCCTTAAGTATTCTCTCAGATCCTTCTGGCACATTTTTGGCTAGCTTCTTCTGCTCCATCGTGGTATAGTTACTTTCATTCTTAAGCAGACCCAGCACTCCCCCACCTGGATTGTTTTGTACCTAGTATTTCTCTGGTGGTCAGAAGGGGAGATGGCGCAAAATCCTCAGGGAGACACTGTTGTTTGCAAGTCAAATGTCTCTGCATCATCTTAAATTAAATAGAGAGTTCCAGGAAGATGGCAGATTAGGAGAGACAGAGAAAAACTCTTGAGCTCCATGAAAAACACTGGTAAGGATGGAAAGCGCTGCAGAACAGCAGTTCCAGGGTTCCACTGGCTGGGCAGGGACTTCTACACCCATAGTGAGTATGTACTTGGAGAAACCAAGAGACTGCATGTAAGACCAGGGAGTGTTTGACCTGGAACTCCACAGGGGAACAGGCAGTTGAAGCTGGCTGACAAGTGCAGAGGGAAGCAATCTTCCATGCCTCGTACACCCTCCTTAGCACTTGGCTCAGGTGATAACCCATCGCAGATTCGCAGCCAACAGCCCTGATGCCAGGGACTGGTGGTTAGAGCAGGCAGACAAGCTCAGAAGGGGGCAGTTTTCCATGACCCGTGCAGCCATCTTTGCAGTTGGCTGGGGAGTTAACCCTTCACAGACCCATGGTCAAGAGCTTCCTTGATGGAATTCAGGATTTGGCAGGCTTGTGACAGTATCCACTCTTCTTTTATGGAAGCCCACAGTGTTCACAGCCTAGAGGCAGGAGTGTCCCACAGAAATGCCGGGAGCCCTCCCTCAATCCCAGGAACTCATGGTGCATGGCAGACAGGGACTGTGGGGCATTTTAGCTGGAAGGTGAGACGGGAAGCTCTGAAGCCCCAGAGTACTCCACCCACAGCTCTGGGAATAGAAAGGACCACTGTGTCCAGGAGCAGACTTCCTGCCAAACTGTGCAGGGTATGACCCCATCCACAGGGCTGGCAGTTCCCAATGCACATGGAAAATTGGGACACTGATTGGACTTCCACATGGTTTGGACCCCCTCTCAGTGTATAGACTAAGTTGGGGGAGAACTGGCTTGAGGGGAAGAGGTGGCTCAAGAGGGTCATCTGCTGGTAGGCCAGGAAAAATGCACTCCACCAAGCTGTAGCTCTGCCAACTTATAGATAAATGTTAAAAAAACCTTGCATATCCTAGAAGAACACTATCAAGATTAGCAAATACCAAGAGGCAAAAAACAATAGAAAGTTATAAAGCATATGAAGAAACCAGAAGATATGGATGATGCAAATGTTCAAATTAAAAAGCCAGAGATGAGAAAGAACTTGGAGCAATTATTCAAAGAAGTACACACAAACATCAATGTCATGGCTCAGGATTTAAAGGATATGAAGAAGACCCTAGAAGAGCATAAGGAATTCATAAGGGAAAAAAAAATAGTGGACCTTATGGTAATAAAGAAATTGATCAAATTTAAAATATTCTTCAGACACATAACAGCAGATTTCAAGAGGCAGAGGAAAAAATTAGTAACCTCGAGGACAGGATGACAGAATTTGAAAGCACAAAAGAACGAATGGTGAAAAAAATCAAAAAATTTGAAATGTATCTCAGGGAAATGATGAACAACATGAAGCACATAAATATAAGAATCATTGGTGTTCCAGAAGATAAAGAGGAGTATAGGGCTAAAAAGAGTATTTGAAGACACTGTTAGGGAAAACTTCCTAACCCTTCTAAACAACATAAATATGCAAATCAAGGATGCCCAATGAACTCCAGATAGAATAAATCCAAATAAACCCACTCTGAGATATATTCTGATCAGATTGTCAAATGCTGAAGAGAAGGAGAAAGTTCTGAAAGCAGCAAGACAGAAGCAATTCATTACATACAAGGAAAACAACATAAGACTAAGAACTGACTACTTAGTGGGCACCATGGAAGTGAGAAGGCAGTGGTATCACATAATTAATACTCTGAAAGAGAAAAATTGCCAGGCAAGCATTCTTTATACAGCAAAGCTTGACTTCAAAATTGAGGGAGAACTTAAAATTTTCACAGACAAACAAATACTGAGAGAATTTGTTAACAAGAGACCTTGCCCTACAAGAAACACTAAAGGGAGCTCTACCAGATGAGAAAAAAGCAACAGGAGAGAGAGGTCTGGAGAAGGGCACAGAACTGAAGAGTTTTAGTAAGGGTAACTTAAATAAAGAGAGGGAGGAAAAAAACAGATCTGACAAATAAAAACCAAAGGATAGGATGGCTGATTCAAGGACTGCCTTCACAGTAAAAACATTGAATGTGAATGGATTAAACTCCCCAATTAAAAGATACAGAATGGCAGAATGGATTAAAAAACTAAGAACCATCAATATGCTGTTTACAAGAGACTCATTTTAGACCAATGACACAAAGAGATTGAAAGTGAAAAGATGGGAAAAAATATTCTATGCAAGCTACACCCAAAAGAAAGCAGGGGTAGCAATATTAATTTCAGATAAAATAGACTTTAAATGCAAGAATGTCATAAGAGACAAAGAAGGACATTATATGCCAATAAAAGGGATAATTCATGAAGAAGAAATAACAATCATAAATGTTTATGCAACCAATCAAGGTGCTCCAAAGTACATGAGACAAACATTGGCAAAACTGAAGGAAGCAATAGATGTTTTCACAATAATCATGGGAGACTTCAATATACCACTCTCTCCTATAACTGGATCAACCAGACAGAGGACCAATAAGGAAATTGAGAACCTAAATAATGTGATAAATGAATTAAACTTAACAGACATATATAGAGCATTATATCCAAAATTACCAGGATATACACTCTTCTCTAGTGCTCACAGAACTTTCTCCAGGATAGATCATGCACTGGGGCATAACACAAGTCTCAATAAATTTAAAAAGATTGAAATTCCTCAAAGTGCATTCTCTGACCACAATGGAATGCAACCAGAAGTCAATAACCATCAAAGATCTAGGACATTCACAAATATCTGGAGGTTAAACAACACATCCTAAACAATCAGTTGGTCAAAGAAGAAATTGCAAGAGCAATTGCTAAATATCTAGAGAAAAATGAAAATGAGAACACAACATATCAAAACTTATGGGATACAGTGAAGGTGGTACTGAGGGGGAGATTTAGTTCTAAATGCATACATTAAAAAGGAAGAAAGAGCTAAAATCAAAGAACTAATGGAACAAATGAAGAAGCTAGAAAATTATCAGCAAACTAATCCTAAAGCAAGTACAAGAAAAGAAATAACAAGGATTAAAGCAGAAATAAATGATATGGAGAACAAAAAAACAATAGAAAGAATAAATAAAACCAAAAGTTGGTTCTTTGAGAAGATCAACAAGATTGACAAACCCTTAGTTAGACTGACAAAGTCAAAAAGAGAGAAGACCCAAATAAAACAACACATGAGAGGGGAGACATTACTGCAGATCCCGAAGAAATTTTTAAAAGCATAAGAGGATACTATGAACAACTGTATGGCAACAAACTAGAGAATTTAGAGGAACTGGATAATTTCCTGGAAACACAAGAACAACCTAGACTGACCAGAGAAGAAATAGAAGACTTCAACAAACTAATCACAAGCAAGGAGATCCAATAAGTCATCAAAAAGCTTCCTACAAATAAAAACCCAGGGCCAGATGGCTTCAGAGGGGAATTCTACCAAACTTTCCAAAAAGAACTGACACCATTCCTACTTAAACTTTTTCAAAAAATTGAAGAAAATGGAACACTGCCTAACTCATTTTATGAAACCAACATCACTCTAATACCAAAACCAGATAAAGATGCTAAAGAAAGGAAAACCACAGGCCAATTTCCCTAATGAATATAGATACAAAAATTCTCAACAAAATACTTGCAAATGGAATCCAAAGACACATTTAAAAAATCATACGCCAGGGCCAAGTAGGGTTCACTTCAGGCATACAAGGATGGTTCAACTTAAGAAAATCAATCAATGTAATACAACACATTAACAAATCAAAAGGGAAAAATCAAATGATCATCTCAATAGATGCTGAGAAAGCACTCAACAAAATTCAGCATCCTTTTTGATAAAAACACCTCAAAAGGTAGGAATTGAAGGAAACTTCTTCAAATAATAAAGGTCATACATGAAAAACCCACAGCTAGCATAGTACTCGATGGTGAGAGACTGAAAGCCTTCCCTCTAAGATCAGAAATGAGACCTGGAAGCCCACTCTCATCACTATTATTCAACATTGTACTAGAAGTTCTAGCCAGAGCAATCTGGCAAGACAAAGAAATAAAAGGCATCCAAATTGGAAAAGGCATCCAAATTGGAAAAACTATCATTATTTGCCAATGATATTATCTTACATTTGGAAAACCCTGAGAAATTGACAACACAGCTACTTGAGCTAATAAACAAATTCAGCAAAGTGGCGGAATACAAGATTAATGCACATAAGTCAGTAATGTTCCTATACATTAGAAATGACCGAACTGAAGACACACTCAAGAAAAAGATTCCATTCACAACAACAACTAAAACAATCAAGCACATAAGAATAAACTTAACCAAGGATGTAAAAGACTTCTACACAGAAAATTACATGACTTTATTAAAAGAAGTAAAAGGGGACCTAAATAGATGGAAAGATAGTCCATGTTCATGGATAGGAAAGCTAAACATAGTTAAGATGTCAATCCTACCCAACCTGATCCACAGATTCAATGCAATTCCAATCAAAATTCCAACAACATACTTTGCAGAATGGGAAAAGCTAGTCATCAAATTATTTGGAAGGGAAAGGAGTCTCAAACTGCTAAAAACATTCTAAAACAGAAAAACAAAGTGGGAGGACTTACACTTTCTGACTTTGAAGCCTACTATAAAGTCACTGTGTTCAAAACAGCATGGAACTGGCACAAAGACAGACATATTGATCAATGGAATCAAATTGAGAATTTGGAAAATGACCCCCAAATATAAGGTTGGCTGATTTTTGATAAGGCCCCCAAATCCACTGAACTGGGACAGAACAGTCTCTTCAACAAATGGGGCTGGGAGAACTGGCTATCCATATCTAAAAGAATGAAACAGGACCCCTACCTCACACCCTACACAAAAAAATAACTCAAAGTGGATCAAAGACCTCAATATCAGAGACAATACCATAAAGCTCCTAGAATATAATGTAGGGAAACATCTTCAAGACCTAGTATTAGGAGGTAGCTTTCTAGACCTTACATCCAAAGCACAAGCAATGAAAGAAAAATTAGATAAATGGGAACTCCTCAAAATCAAAAGCTTCTGTACCTCAAAGGAATTTGTCAAAAAAGTGAAACAGCAGCCAATACAATGGGAGAAAATATTTGGAAACCATGTATCTGATAAGAAAATGACATCTTGTATATATACAGAAATAATACAACTCAATGACAACAGTACAAACAGCCCAATTATAAAATGGGCAAAAGATATGAAAAGAGATTTCTCCGAGGAGGAAATACAAATGGCTAAAAACACATGAAAAAATGTTCGTCAGTAACTATTAGGGAGAAGCAAATTAAGACCACAATGAGATATCATCTCACACCAATTAGAATGGCTATTATTAAACAAACAGGTAACTACAAATGCTGGAGAGGAGGTGGTGAAACTGAAACTTTTTTCATTGCTGGTGGGACTGTATAATGGTACAGCCACTGTGAAAGACAGTTTGGCATTTCCTCAGAAAACTAGATATCAAGTTACCCTACAATCCAGCAATTTCACTTCTCAGTATATACCCAGAAGATCCGAAAGCAGTGACATGAACAGATATTTGCACACCAATGTTGATAGTGGCATTGTTCACAATTGCCAAGGGATGGAAAGAATCCAAATGTCCTCCAACAGAAGAGTGGATAAACAAAATGTGGTATATACACACAATGGAATACTATGCAGCAGTAAGAAGGAATGAGGTTGTGAAACATATGACAACACGGATGAACCCTGAAGACATAATATTGAGTGAAATAAACCAGACACAAAATGAGAGAGACTGTATGTTACCAATAATGTGAACTCCATAAAAGATGTAAAATAAGTGTCTTATAATGTAGAATATAGGGAACTAAGAGAAAGACAAATGTTACTGAAGGGGGAATGATAATCTAATATGTAAAGATATGATAATGAGGATGAACTTAATGGTATGGGAACGGTCAAATGTGATTATGGTTCATTAATGGGATTATAAGTATCAATGATGCATTGAAGGCGAACATGTTTGTTAATGGTTGTATAAAGCTATGTAACCCACAGAGTAGCACCACAAACCTAAATAAGTGTTAGCATGATATACTTACAAGGTATGGCACTAGTGCAGAGGGTTAACAACAGAGTAGTATATGGAAAAACTACCCACTACATATTATAGACTATATTTAATAGGAATATCTTACCAACACTACACTAATATTAAGGATGAATAATTAGCAGCTGATAAGAGCTCTGGGATGTATTATGTTATGAAAATTGTTTAAAGTTGAGAGTGATGACGATTGTACAGCTAAGTGAAGATAATGTAAGAAACTGTTTATCTTGGGATAGACTATATATTAAGTGAAATTAGGAGCCCACTACTTAACGAATCAAGCCGTTGACTTGAGGCTTCTCTTGTGAAACATAGGTCTGTAAATGGAAGGCTCAGCCCTTTTATAATTATGCCTAAGAGGCACCTCCAGGGCACCTCTTTTGTTGCTCAGATGTGGCCTTTCTCTCTCTAAGCTCAACTCAGCAAATAAATTCATTAACCCCCCCCCCCCACAAAGAGGGACATGACACCAGGGGAATGAATCTCCCTGGCGATGTGGGACATGACTCCCAGGAATGAGCCTAGCTGTGGCAGCAAGGGATTGAAAATGTATACTTGACCAAAAGGGGAAAAAAGAAAGATTACAAACTGAGGTCACAGTAGCTGAGAGATCCCAAATACAGTCAAGAGGCTATCCTGACATTTCTCTTATGCAAGTTCCAGCTAGACATCCCAAATGGTCATAGTACACCATGCCCTTACCAAAATAGTCCCCAAATACCTAGGTACCTACCTGAGATTGTATAAAAGGTTCACTAAGTATTTTCTCTCTCAGAAATTTAAATCCACCAGAGTGTTCCTACGCCAGACAAGTCCTAAAACCCCGAGGCAACAGCCTCTTTAAGAACAACCATCAGATGCAGCCCCCTTCCCCATACTGTCAACATCCCCTTTGAATATAAACAAGTTAGGGTGCTCCTGCCTAGACACCCCTGAAGATGGAGAAAGGGATTAAGTGAGAAGAAAGGGTGGTAACAAACAAGATAAGACTTAACAAAGAGCTATGAATACTGAAACTTCATATAAATAAATATATATATATATATATATATATATATATATATATTTAGATGTTGGGGTGTTGGAATAGATGGAAGGAGGTAAATGACATGGTAGAACTGTACCCTATAACATCCTTTGAAATTTGCTCTATAGCTACTCATTGAATTGTGCTTTGAAAGTCTTCACCTTCCTATATACCCTATATTGCATAACAAGGAAAGAACTGAAACTGTGGAACTATAACTTACAACAATTTTTGAAATTACCTATATAACTGCTTCTTGAACTGTATATTGAAAGTTAACACCTTTCTGTATGTATGTTATATTTTACAGTAATGGAAATAGCTGAAGTTGTGGAACTGTGACCCATGACACTCTTTGAAACTTGTTCTCTAACTACTTGTTAAATAGTACTTTGAAAGTTATCACTTTATTATGTATGTTAAAGTTCACAATTTAAAATGCATTAAAAATTAAATAGAGAGAGTGCTTGCCTCTTACATGAAGGATTGGGCCACTTCTGCCAATCTAGAGGATTCAGGGAAATCGGGGAATTCAAGATTTTCAAGTGCATCAACCAAGATATCTCAAAGTCCCATTTTTACCCAATTAGGTCCCTGGTCTTGACATAGCAGACAAACCTATGTTCAGAAGTAAAACTTTTCTAGAATTCTTCACATTTTTATGTTTGAGTCCTAGTCCTGGGCTTTGGCTTTTCCTGCTTTCCAGCTAACCCCATGGGGAATTCTGTAGCTGGAATCCTTTAGAGTTGTCCCAAGTTAAGGCATGGGGGCTGGGCCTATACCCCAGATCAACCAGCTATTAGATGTAGAGTGCCTCTGGGAAGGGGACAGGAACTTGGAAGAGGCAGTTCTTTTCCCTGTGGGTAATTCTTAGGGCTGAGAGCTGTGGGCTATCATCCACGAGCATTTCCAGATGCTGGAGGAATACATCCATTACTGAAGGAGGATCAAAGCAATACATCAGAGCATATATTACACAAGTATAGAATAAGATATACAGAGTCACCAATATTCAATTTATTACAAACTTAAATAATTAGCTACTTCTTATAGCCATCAGAATGAAAGGGATGTGGGGAAACAGGAGCCCTCTATACTGCTGATAGGAATATAAATAAGTACAGGTATTCTGGAAACAATCTGGCAGTACTTCACAAAATTAAGGAAACATATAACCCATGACCCAGCAATCCCAAACCAATTCTCACACAGGTCTGTAAAGATACATGAACCAGGATACTCATCACAGTGTTGTTTATGGGAACAGGGATCTGGGTAAACTTGGTGTACACCATTAGAAAAATGCATAAGCAAAAAAATAGTGGTTGCAACTTTGGAATTCTATGCAGCATTTAGAAGCAACAAACGAGAGTTACATAGAGTAACATGAAAAAGGTGGTAAAAAAGGATTGAGTGAAAAACATAAAAAAGCAAATTCTATCACATAATACCTTTTACATAAATGAGAAACACAAATCACACAGCATATTTTACAATAAACACAGTCACATATTCAAGGGCATGTATCAATCATATGAGAGTAAGTGCCTATAGTGGTGGAGGACAGAGGAACTGGGATAAGGAAAAGAAACAGAGAAGGAAAATAAATGAAACAAAGAGGGGTCTTGCATGGACCAATGATCAACTCAATCCTTTGTACCAGAGGTCCAAAATGAGACCTACAATGATAAATGTATTAAACAATTTGCTGTACAAAATAATTTACAAACTCTTAAGTAAGTTTGAAATTCAAAATGCAATAGAAGACAAAGTCAAGTTGGTGAGCAAAGTGCTGCCAGAGAAATCCTCTCCAGGTAGAAACACATGAGGCTTTATATTTAGAATGACACAGCTTCCTACCTACTTTGACACATGGGGATCCTCAATCCTAGAACATAACACATATTTCATAAATATTGACTGAATGAATAAATGAATAATATATGAATGAATGGAATGAGTATATATTTGAATGAATAATTAAATGAAAAGGTACACAGTTAAACTACACTCTATGGAAGAAAAATCATGAAGCTGAAAGTAGTTCCTTCTTAAAAATATATATATATATATATTTATATTTATATATATTACACACACACACATATATATACCCACACACATATATTATACACTATATATGAGATAAATTAGGAATGTAAAGGAGGAAAACTTCTCTCTAGATGTCCCAGCTCCTCTGTTCAATGAGATTGAAGACAGTTACAAAAGGTTATTTGCCTATTCAATATACTCAAATTCCTTATTCTTTAATTATTCCATAGAAAAAGAAAAGGAACATGAGCACCCACTTTTCTCACCACTACCCCAATGAGAAGAAGAGGAAGGTCCTTACACTACTTAATGAAACAATTTTCTATGAGAACCCAGCCTGGGATGTATTACTCATCTGTAAATCATCTTTTGTACACTCATTCCAAATCTCTCCTCCAGTGCTTATCCCAATACCACCCCTCCACTTACAGTGTTGCTCTCTCCAGTAAGTAACCCACCCTTGTATGCTCCCAAAGAATGTCAACTGAAAAAAGCATATTAAAATCAGCTGGACAGACCCGTAAGTGCCTTTAAACCCTAAATCAGGAATTGGAAATAGAAATTCCTGCTCCCTTTTCAAGGACCAAAATCTGAAAGGGATTCTCCTGAAAATTCCCAAGGGTCTTCCCAGAATATTTTCCTGGTTCCTCTTCTGCTCCGGTCTCCTTGAATCTCCTGCAGGATATTGGTCTCCAAGATAATCCATTGGAGTTCAGGAAGAAAATGTTAGAACTTATTTTTACATTCATTTTATGGCTCTTTTATAAAAGAAAAAGGTCTATATTTGTGTATATCATATTTTATAGGTACAGATGTATAACTTATAAACAGATATATGACTTATAAACAAACATTTATATATAACATATATAATATATAGCATATATATACAACACGTACAATAAACATATAATGCAAAGAATGCTCAAATATTTTCACTGATGGGACAAGATCTGAAAGGTCTGACACCTCTGCTCTTGGTCCCCCAGGTCTGGACAGAGCCTTGCCCTATTCCCCATCCAGTTGATTAGGGACCTTCTGACTTGTTTGTTAACAATTCCATTTTTAAGCCTTTTCATTGTGTCTTTGCATTGGTTCTAGACCAAATCCTTCTGAAGTCCTTTCTTTGTCTGGCACACCAACAATTTCTCTCTAGTAAAGTTCTTGTCTCTCCTGCAGACTGAAAGGCCTTTGGTTCTCACTGCTCCATCTGTACCAACAGAGGTCCTGCTAGGTCTCTTTTGGGGCTTGACCTCCGACAGCCATCTGTGGCAAGGTGGATAGGAGGGGAAGGGTATTGAGGAGCACGTATCTGCCCTTATTTTCTTGTGCCTCCACTAGCTCCCACTTTGCTCTCCACCCATTTTCTTGATCTACTCGTTGCTCCCAACATGCTTCATAGAAAGTATGATCAACACTTCCTAAGGGGCATGTCTCTTCCCCCATTCTAGAGGGGATTTCCTTTCTAAATTTCACAGATGCAAACCTCTTTATTATTATGTATGATTCACATGACACAAACTTGTCTTATGCAAGGTAGCAGAAATAGAATCTAAGTAGAATAGTGATGTGTATATATAATAAGGAAGATTCTATTCTAGTAATTAAAGGAAGACAAAATAGTAGTCAATAAAAAATTAGGACCAAGTATTATAGACTGAATCAAAGTACTAAAAAGTAAATTCTAGTATGAGCAAGAAACTTGGGAATCTGAACGTGGTGCTTTATCCATAATAGGTGTTCAATAAATATTGATTGTTCCTGATTGAACAATATTCATTCAAAGCAGAAAAACATTTTTGTTTACGTGCTGCTTATGTCTGTGTTTTCGTTAAAAAAAAATGTGTCTCCTATGATTTTCTTATAATTACTCATGGAGCACACAACAAAATCAGGTATGTGTGAATTCAACACCTTCTCACCTGAGTACTGAAAGCTGAGTTTTGGATGGACATAGAGACAGTATATCTATGACTTAGAAAGCCATCTCATTTATTGTCCAAATTGAGATATGTTTAAGAGTAAAATGAGATACTACTAGTAAATGCAATGTGATAATAGGCATGATGAGCTTGTTCCAGACAGTCCAGGGCATCATATGGTCATCCTCTGATCTACCAAACTGAAGACAATATTGGTGTGAATCCAAGGAAATGCAGTCACTGATTTCCCACTACATGATTCATTGTCCCTCAGTCAATTCTATGGCCCAGTACTTAAGGGTTATCAAAAACAGAGGGAAAAAAAATGTAATTTGAATAAACCACTGAACTTTCCCATATTGTTTTTGTTGACCTGTAATAAGAATTAGGTTCTAATAAATTTTTTTTCCCAGAGTCAGTCACACATTTCATTATTTAATTCTCTTACTAATTTTTACAATTGCTTATTAGTCCAAACCTCTCAGCAGCTTTAGAAACTTACCGTTCAGGAGGGAGTGGCAAGATGGCGGACTGGTGAGCTGCATGTTTTAGTTACTCCTCCAGTAAAGTAGGTAGAAAGCCAGGAACTGCGTGGACTGGACACCACAGAGCAATCTGACTTTGGGCATACTTCATACAACACTCATGAAGAGGATGTGGAGAAATTGGAACTCTTATTCATTGTTGGTGGGACTGTATAATGGTTCAGCCACTCTGGAAGTCAGTCTGGCAGTTCCTTAGAAAACTAGATATAGAGTTACCCTTCGATCCAGCGATTGCACTTCTTGGTATATACCCGGAAGATCGGAAAGCAGTGACATGAACAGATATCTGCACGCCAATGTTCATAGCAGCATTATTCACAATTGCCAAGAGATGGAAACAACCCAAATGTCCTTCAACAGATGAGTGGATAAATAAATGTGTATATACACACGATGGAATACTACACGGCAGTAAGAAGGAACGATCTCGTGAAACATATGACAACATGGATGAACCTTGAAGACATTATGCTGAGCGAAATAAGCCAGGCACAAAAAGAGAAATATTATATGCTACCACTAATGTGAACTTTGAAAAATGTAAAACAAATGGTTTATAATGTAGAATGTAGGGGAACTAGCGATAGAGAGCAATTAAGGAAGGGGGAACAATAATCCAAGAAGAACAGATAAGCTATTTAACGTTCTGGGGATGCCCAGGAATGACTATGGTCTGTTAATTTCTGATGGATATAGTAGGAACAAGTTCACAGAAATGTTGCTATATTAGGTAACTTTCTTGGGGTAAAGTAGGAACAGGTTGGAAGTAAAGCAGTTATCTTAGGTTAGTTGTCTTTTTCTTACTCCCTTGTTATGGTCTCTTTGAAATGTTCTTTTATTGTATTTTTTTTTTTCATACAGTTGATTTAAAAAAGAAAAAAAAGCTAAAAAAAAAAAGGGGGGGGAAAATATGTAGTGCCCCCTTGAGGAGCCTCTGGAGAATGCAGGGGTATTCGCCTACCCCACCTCCATGGTTGCTAACATGACCACAGACATAGGGAACTGGTGGTTTGATGGGTTGAGCCCTCTACCATAGGTTTTACCCTCGGGAAGATGGTTGCTGTAAAGGAGAGGCTAGGCCTCCCTATGGTTGTGCCTAAGAGCATCCTCCCGAATGCCTCTTTGTTGCTCAGATGTGGCCCTCTCTCTCCAGCTAAGCCAACTTGAAAGGTGAAATCACTGCCCTCCCCTCTACGTGGGATCAGACTCCCAGGGGAGTGAATCTCCCTGGCAACGTGGAATATGACTCCCGGGGAGGAATGTAGACCTGGCATCGTGGGATGGAGAACATCTTCTTGACCAAAAGGGGGATGTGAAAGGAAATGAAATAAGCTTGAGTGGCAGAGAGATTCCAAAAGGAGCCGAGGTCACTCTGGTGGGCACTCTTACGCACAATTTAGACAATCCTTTTTAGGTTCTAAAGAATTGGGGTAGCTGGTGGTGGATACCTGAAACTATCAAACTACAACCCAGAACCCATGAATCTCGAAGACAATTGTATAAAAATGTAGCTTATGAGGGGTGACAATGGGATTGGGAAAGCCATAAGGACCACACTCCACTTTGTCTAGTTTATGGATGGATGAGTAGAAAAATAGGGGGAGGAAACAAACAAACAGACAAAGGTACCCAGTGTTCTTTTTTACTTTAATTGTTTTCATTTTAATTATTATTCTTATTATTTTTGTGTGTGTGCTAATGAAGGTGTCAGGGATTGATTTAGGTGATGAATGTACAACTACGTAATGGTACTGTGAACAATCAAATGTACGATTTGTTTTGTATGACTGCGTGGTATGTGAATATATCTCAATAAAATGAAGATTAAAAAAAAAAAAGAAACTTACCGTTCATCTTTTCAAACTATGGTATTCCCCTCATTTCCAATACCAACGTCCATTCCTTCCCACCCCTGCTCCACCCCAGTTTCTCTCCTATCCCTCTGGTCACCTTTAAAGACTATTCTACTATTCTTCCATTTCTTCCTTCTCTACTCACATTTTATACACCCCCTGGGAAGGAAGTCTCATTGGCTCTCCTAGCTTCAATTGCCATTTAGTTATAGGTGACTATTAAATTGTCATCTCTAGGCCATACCTATATAACTGACTGCTACTGGACATCTCAACTTAATGTCTTAAAGAATCCATAATAATTGAATATGAATTCAGTATGTTCAAATCTGTATTCACAATCTCAACTCTAGCCCCCAAGCTAACTCCTTCAGTGTTCCCTATCTCAATAAACAGCATCACCACTAAACCAGAAGCCCATGATTTTTCCTTCATTCCTTCCTCTTTTACTTCCAATATCCAGTCACCAAGTCCTGTCAATTCTGTCTCCTAAATGTTGCATCCCACTGTCACGAATCTTGACTAAAGTAGACCACAGTCTCATGAACTACTGTAACAATCTCTTAACTCTGCTTCCAGACTTTGCCCTTCTTCCCACTCCTTATTATATTGCAGCAAGAGTGACTCCTAAGAACGCAAATCTGATCAGTTTGCTTGTCTGCTTAAAATTGCTTCCTGGCTAAACATGCCTCTTAGATGCAGTTCAAACAACATGGCTTATATGTCCCTCCACTATCTGGCCCAAACTACTTCTCTCCACTCATCACTCACTCTTCCCTTTTGCACCCCAACCTGTAGTTCTCCAACACAATCAGATTCTCACTTGCTTCTGAGCCTTAACATATACTATCGTCTCTGCTAGGACATTTCTCATTTCATGTAGATCACTCCTACTCATCATACTCCTACTAACTCAAATATCCATTAATTTCTCAAGCAGCCCTTGTCTGATACCAAAACCATAGGCTTCCTATGTACCCCATTAAACACTTTCTTTGTATTAGATCGAAACACATGAAATTGCCATTGTTGTAAGTCAGGAACAGTCAAATAAGAGCAAATTCATATAGTTCAAGCTAATATTTGGACCTGCTAGACTATAAATTTCCTGAGGGCAGGAAGCTGGTCTGTTTCATTTACTGGTACATGGTAATACCCAGTGGATATTTGATGAATGAATGAAGGAATGAATGAACAAAAAATTAACTACATTTTCTTGAAATGGGTCATCATTTCAACTGGCCTAAACTGAATTTTCTTTTTAATATTGATTTTTTTCTGTTGCACAAATGCTTGTCTACTCCAATTTGATTTAATACTGAATAAATATAATCTTTCTACCAGAGTACATTTATATGATCTGAAAAGCAGTATCTTGGTCTACAAAGCACAAACCCGAACTAATTCTACAAAAGTCATCTCCCATCCTGAGAATGAAAGAAGGCAAAAGATCCAGGGAAAACTGGACTCAAAAACTCTAATAACCTCTAAAAGTGTTTAGACCTTATAGGGAATCCAATAGTGGCACCTTTGAAAACGTGACTCCCAAGGTTTTCATTTTAAAGAGACCTTAAGAATGGGATTCTTTCAATTAGTATCATTCGAAAGGCTGATCACTCTGAATATTGTATAGCTTCTCAAAAGATGAATATGAGCATGCTAGCACTTTGCTGTTTCCCATTAACTACGGCACTCCTTAGCGAATTGCTGCATTAATAAGGAAGTCATTGCCTATACAATATTCTGCAAACAGAGGAGTATATCTTTGCTTCAGTTATTTTGATAAGTGTAGTTCTGCTTTAATTATTTATGATCATACACCACAGCATAGAGCGCTAAAGAATATTTTGTATGAGTAATGAAGTTTTAGTAATATGAGCTTCACTCCATCTTGCTGCTGTTAAGCTTACAGAGGAGCGGGGTGAGAATTTAGGGGTTTTGTGGATTAGTGAACTGGGAATTAGCAGGAATCCCTAGGATAGAGTTCTAAACAATACAATGAAAATAAATATCTACAAGTACGACTCTTATTTTTTCAGGCTCTTTAACAGCCCTCAGAAGACACAAGATGAACCACAAGGAAAATGATAAGAAATGAAGCAGCTAATGAAAACAATAATTACGATAATAATACTGCTTACATAACTCTTTATGGATATGTCTACACAAACATGTAGGTGGGTGTTGAGACAATTTCTAAATAATTCAGAACAAACACCTTATAAGTGTGCACAGGGAGAGCCTAGGAGAAAGAAAGTTCATTTGGTCAGAATCCTCCAATCTGAATTGGTCAAATTCACTGATTTCTCATACCCTTAAAAATCCCAACTCTACTATTTAATCTCCATTCTGCACATAATTTACTTTTGACATTGGCCAAATCCTTTAATCTCTTTGAAAATAAACTTCATCATGTTTAGCAGAGTGAGATAAAAGAGAGTTTAGATCATTTGCAACATTTTTTCTAGCCTGGTGTTTTGGGTTCTATGACATCCATGATCATAGAGTCATTGTTACTTATTCCTGCAATAATAATTTATGAGAAGAACTTATATGACATGGATCAAGAAGAAATGTCTAAAGACGATTATGCTGTTCACCACAAAGCCTCCCAATCACTTCCTATCTTCTCTGCCTAGCACACAAACTCATGCACAACCACCCTTGTTTCGCTCTGTTTGTTATTTTAATCAGGATCAAAGAGAAATGTAAAGGGATTTCTAGGGTGTTCTGAGACCCAGGGAGATGTAAGCCTGAGGTATGCTCTTCCTTCTCCTCATTCCCCAAACCAAGACTTACTGACCTCAACCCACAGATTCACAATACCTCTGGGTTTTCTCATTTAGCACAAGACCCGTTGACTCCTGCTTTTCAACTGGAAGGTGAAAGAAACTACTGGCCAAGGCTGTGGCATGCTGCTCACTAGCCTCGAAGACTGCAGAGTGAACCAAAGATTCTATGGGCTAATTAGATGGCATAAAATGGCTACAGTAAACAATCTTCATTAGCTAATAAAAGTGGCCATTTGAGCTGCCAAATGAAAGAACAAATAAAATTCAGCTTGGGAAATAAAATGAATGGAAAACATAGAGTAGGAAAAAGACATTGTAAATTACTCGATCTGCCAGACTGAGTTTTTCAATCATACCACATTCTTAGCCAAGGAGATGAACAGAGCAGGAGAGAAAAAGGCTGATGAGAAAAATTCGTTGTCTTAGGGATATGCATTCATTCTTCACACTGCTCCTGAGCATAACCTTTGAATAATTATGTATTAAAAAATGGTTTATATATTTTTTCTTAAGTCGGAAATTTGGATTTGAGACTCCTTGCTCTTGCATACAAATGGTTTTAGAGCTTGCATCCATGCTTCAATCTTTGGTCTTTCTTGTAACATCAAGTATTCTCATTAAAATTAGCAAATCATTGACAATTTTATAAAAATGGTTCTATTCAGCCATTCAACAAATTTTTATTGAATGCCTATTACGAGCCAGGCCCTGTTCTTAAGTGTAGAATATGCAGTAGGGAAAATAGACATGGACACTGATACAATGGAGCTCACAGTTTATGGGGGCGACAGATGATAAACAAATAAACACAAAAACAAATATATGATTACAAATTTTTTAAAACCCCAGGTTTTCTGAGAAAGAATTATAGGGAAGGGGGTAAGGAGCATCCAATTAAGGAAAGGCTTCCCTGAGGAAGTGACAGTTGATCTGAGACCTAAGGGATAAGAAGGAGTTAGTAGGGGACACTTACTTAGGGCACATGCTAATACCAACCATGCTGGCACTGGAATGGGCTTGGCATATGGAAAGAAATACCTGCACATGCCAATGGAGTTTCACATTTTCAAAAAGCTGCTTTGTTTATAAAAATAAAATGAATGCTTGGTGATTTTCAGGCAGAAATGTAATGATGAAGTGGAAATAACTCTGATCAAACCTGAAGAGTTTGGTTTGCTGTCAAGGTCAAAAACTTCATCTCTGAGTCGTAAAAACCTGCCTTCACCCAGATATTTGTCTTGTTTTCATACTAGTTTTTAAAATTATTTCTAACAATCTCCAAAGACTATTTCTATAATCTCTTTTAGTAATCTACTCCAAAACTGAACTACCCTCAGGGCCAGTGTTTCTTAATAGCATATTCATTAAATGCATTTTTTCTGTCCTCAATTAGTCTCTGTCTATCCATATATGTGTATATGTATATATTCATACATATATAATATATATACATATTTATATAATAAAATGAAAGCATCATTTGCATAAAAGTTTTCCATATAATTTTGAAGACAGCAAATTTTCCTCCTCTTCTCTTCTCTGGGATGTATTATATTATAGTTCATCATGAGTGTAAAAAGCCTTTCTGGAGATTTTCCCAGCTTCTGTTTCAGTCTTCATACTAAAAATCAGCATTCAAAAAATAGAGATAAAAAAAATTCTATATATACATATACAGGACCAAAAATAAGACAATGACTGAGATTAGTAATTCCACCACTTCTAGAGACTCCCAACAGTACTTTTTCTATCATTGATTTCACATCTTAACCTGTAAAATGGACACAAGCCAACTGCCTTCTATAATCCACCCCCAAAGCTAAGCCATCTAGCACTACAAAGCATTATTCTTCCTCTAATCATAAGTGTGATCGTTTCCCAAGGCTGTTCTCCTTTCCTATTCCCTTTCCCCACCTCTGGCCTACTGCCACACTTGCATTATCAATATTTCACATTTATATTACTAGCCTAGACCATTTGGTAATCTTTTTTCTCTCTTCTTATGAATTACCACCACATGCTCTTAACATTAACACTTCCCTCCTACATTTACTAATTATCCCTTCAAAGTCTCTCTCATTAAAAACCAAATTCTTTGCCTAAAAAACAGTAAATAGAGCAGAGGTGTTCCTGAAATGCAATATTGCCTTGATATAAACATACAATCATATATATATATATAGTGTTTGTAATTTTTATGTATTTATGTGCCTGCTCAATTTCCATCCTATTTCTGTATTACCATATCTATGCAACATGCTTATGAAAGCTGTCAAAACAACGTAACATATAAACTCAGAACAGGTTCAATGAACTGTGTCAGCTGCTTTTTCTTCTCATTTCCTTCCACTCGCTTCAGGAATCCTTGGGCTTTGACAATGGGAATTGCAAAACCCTCAGAGCAAGTCCCTTTGTGCCTCACTCTGCATCTTATTTAGTGCTGGTATCCAGAGGCTATAAGTAATTCCAAGCAGGCCAGTGTCACAGCGTAGCCCAGGTGATGTGCAACATCCTTCAAATTTGTCAATATTCTCCGTAACTTTGCCAGAATGAGGAGTCAGTCATCAAGGACTATCAAGGCACACAGAACCTTTCAGCTGCCCAGTGGTCCAGTCCCAAGTGCCAGCATGTGGATAACTTAATGAGGCCCAATTTTGGGCTTGGACAACTGCTCTCCATTCTCCACTCAGAATAAAAGAAAAGAGTTCAAGTACAGAGGGGTGGATTTAGTTAGTTGCAAAGATAAATCCCTGGAGAACAATTGTTGGTGAACACCAGAATATGTTACGAAAGGAAGCAGAATATTTTCCCTAGAGGGTGGTGGTGTTTTTTGTTTTAAGTAAATTTTCTCCAGCATCTGGACTTGTTGACAGATGGTCCTGCTTAAACCCAGGGAAACAGACTTGATGACCTCTTAGGTAGGCCTGACTTGCTCGTTAGAGAGGCCTCTCCTTCTTCATCTTTCTCTACTTCATCCTGTTATTTTCCTTTCTACTTGTTATAACAAATTGTAACCCATTTATGTACTTGGTTGTGTAACTTGGTTGTGTGTGTGTGAGAGCGAGCCAGTTGTTAAACCTTTACCAACATACCTCTGCTCCTAACTGTTCTTGCGGCTTCCCATCCTGCCTCCCACATGGTGACCAAATTGATCCTTTAAAAACTTAAATCAGGTCCTCTGCTCAAAGCCTCCAGTGGTTTCCCAGCTCAGTCAGTTGAAAAAATCGAAGTTCTTACCATGGCTAAAAGGTAGCATAAGATATGCCAACACTTACTCTGCCCTATTTTTCTGATCTCATCTTCTTTCTCCATTGCTCGTTCTGGTCCAGCCACATGACAGCCCTGCCCTTCCACAAACAAGCCAAGTGTGCTCCACCTTAGAGCCACTGAGTTTGCTTCTCTCTGCCTGGAAAGCTCTCTCCAGATAGAAGCTGCCTGCACTTCCTTCATGTCTTTCCATTCTGTATACATCACCCCATCAAAACGATCTTCTCTGACAAAATAGCAACCAACCACCATGCCTCTCTGCTTTATTTTTCTCTCTAGTATTTATCACAGGTTTACATATTGCATATTAATCAGTTTATTTGCCTTTGCCTCTCAGTTGCACTTTCCACCTCTCCTTCCAACTGCAACCTCATTTGCTTGGTTCCCATCACCAACTGACTGCCAGAAAGGTGTGGCCAATCGGAGGCTCTTGCTGAAGTCTGGAATGAAGAAAGCAGGGAGAGGCCAGGTTATTTCTCCTCCTCTCTCTGCTTCGTGTGGCATCTCCTGCTGTAACCGAATCACTTCCTCGGTTTGTTTCAGCTCCCACCAGATGGCTTCTCCCAGTGGCCCCAGCTCTCCATGAACATCTTTGCTCTGGGAACACTGTTTCTTCCTGTGGGCCCCCAAGCCCTGGAGATGGTGGCGACTAATTTCTGGGTTGATGCCCAATTGCCTCTGAGGTTTTTCAAGTCTTCCAAAATATTTGGAACTCACTTCTCATATTAAATTTCCTGTTTTGAACCATCTGCTTTCCCAATTAGAATTTCATGACACACCCATCTACCTCCTCCACTAAGCTGAAAGAGGGTGGTAACCAGTTGCTCAGCTCTACCAGGAATACTTTTGCTTCAACTTTTTACCTGGCTTGCTACAGGTCTCTCCTTAACTGTCACTTCCATAGGGAGGGCTTTCCCTCCCACCCATTCTAATTAGATTTTGTCTCTTGGTCTTTGAATTGTGATCCCAAAAAGAAATGTTAAAAGTCTGTATTAGTCAGGGTTTTCCAGAGAAACAGAACCAACGGGATATGTGGGGGTATGTGTGTCTTTATAATAAATAAAGAGATTTATTAAAAGGAATTGGATCACATACCCATGGGTCCTGGCAAGTCTGAATTCCATAGGGCAGGCCACAGGCTGGAAACTCTGATAAAGGTGATGAAAAAGTCCTTAGTCCAAATTTCCCAGTAGAAGCTGGCTGGCTAGAAATTCTATCAAGTGCCTATACTGAATTTGAGGCAGCAATTCTTCTTCTGATCTCTGAAACACTCAGTTCTTGCTTTTAAGAGCTCCAACTAATTGGATGAGGGGATTACTCACATGCTGAGGGTAGTCTCCTTTGATTAAAGACACAATCAATGACTGTAGATGTAAATCTCATCTCATCCATGAAATACCTTCAAAGCAACAAATAGGCCAGTATTTGACCAAACAACTGGACACCATAACCTAACCAAGTTGACACATGAAATTAACCATCACAAAGTTCTAACCTCCAATACCTATGACTATAATCTTATTTGAAAATAGGATCTTTGCAGATACAATTAGTTAAGATGAAGTCACACCAAATTAGAGTAGGCCCTCAATCCAATCACTGATGTCCTTATAAGAGAGGGAGATTTGGAGACATACAGACACACCAGAGGGAAGAGCCATGTGAAGTCAGAGACAAATTGCAGTGAAGCTTCTACCAAAGATTGCCAGTAACCTCCAGGAACAAGGAAGAAGCAAGGAAGGATTCTTCCCTAGAACCTTCAGAGGGAACATGACCCTGCTAACATCTTGAGAATACACTCCTGTTGTTTTAAGCCACCCAGTTTGTAGTAATTTGTTATGGCAGCCCTAGGAAACTCATACGCCTTGTTAATTTCATCTCTTATAACAACTTATAATTACACATTTATTTGCTTGTTTATTTGTTAACTGCCTCCCTCCCCTAAGTAGACACAATAAGGATCCCATCTCTCTTAGTCAACACTCTTTCCCCAGCTCCTGCTACAATGTCTGGGATACAGTAGATGATCCATAACCCTTTTTTGCATTAAGTAAAGAATAAATTTGGACTGGAGCCCTCATAGTACCCATTGTAACACTTTGGACCTAGTAAGCATTCAGTAAATGTTTGCAGAGTTGATCAATATATATATTTTTCTCTGAAAAAAAATTCATGTCAGGCCAGTGTACCAAGGTTTCCATAAATCCTGGAGGATGTCTCTTTCAAGATATTTTCCACATACGTGGATACTAATTTATACATTTTGCACATTACCTTCAAAGAACTTTCATTCCCAGTATGCAACATGAAAGCAAGGTAAGCCAGCTCACTCATATGATTTAATAGTGTTCACTTGCCTAGTGTGGCAAGATGAAGGGAGAGCTCAAAATGGAGCTAGGTCCAGAAGATGACATTTACAAGGTTCTTCCTCTGAGGGTTTTTTGTTGTTGTTGTTGGTTTTGGGTAATTGTGCATGTTTTTTTATTTGGTAATTCCCTATCTATTTTTTTCTCAAATCTAAGGCAAACTAAACTAACAGAGTAAGAGCACATTTGTGCTTGACATTTCCCTTTTGTTTTAAACAGTTAAAATGTTTGGGTTGTGTTACGGATTTTCCATATATGCTTAAATTGGTCTTTGTAATACGCTATGCTCCGCTCTGTTTCTAAAGAGAAAGCCTTGTACGAAAACACAGGGAAGTCTATCATGCATCACTTTTTTTAACTTTCCAATTTCTATTTGTTCCTTTATTCTCCATACTTCTCTGTCCTCTCTTTTGTTTAAAATCTCATTTAGCATTCTCTTGAGGGGAGAACATGAGATTACAATCTAACGATTGTAATGAGAATGGGTTAAGTTGGTGCCGTTTCCCATTTTCATTACAATCTTGGTGGCAAGAATAATGTAACAGAATTTTTAATGCCTCATATATTACATGAACATTTTCCCGTGAGCTCCTGCTCCTTTTCTGCGGACAGCACTGTTGCTGTGAGCTGGAGGACTTTGATCTTTTTATATTCTGCATTATAATCAATTGCCCATTTCACCCCTTCCCCACAGATTACAGTCAAACAAGTGAACAATATTTTGATCTATAGCATACGACTGCATCTCATGACTATAAAATCCTATCACCTGCAAAATCCATGTAGCCTGTGATTCCACCTGGACAGAAGGCACAGACCAGGTGCTCTTACAGCCAGGCACTTCTCTGAAAGGCACTCTGGGAATCGTAGTGCGTAATTTAAGGCATAAACATACAGAGCCTGTTAATTTAAATACAAAGACCTCTTGGAGAACTGGACTTTGAAGTCTCAGATGCTCACCCTTACAATGAGAAGCCTCACAGATCCATGACTAGCAGCAAGAACAGCATTACCTGGGAACATGAAAAATACAGAATCTTGGGTGTTGGTCCAGACTTCCTGGATTAGAATCTGCATTTTAACAATCCCAACCACAGACAGAATTGTCCTTGTCCCTTACGGAGTAGTCCAAGTGGTGGCCTGTTCTGTTACACCCACTCTTTCAGGAAGTGAGCTTCTCTCAGCATATTTCTTCAATGTCCTCTGAGGCACTATCCTTGTCTTCATGGTGGCAGCTTGGTTGCAACAGGCAGAAGGGACAAGGATGTCTACAGGAGGCACACCTTAGCACTGAGGCCACACCTAGCCGAAATGTCGTCCTTCTCCAAATGTCCTGCTCCAATTCTATCACTGTTGGCTGTGCCTTTTAATGGTTATTATCACCCCCACCATGCTCACCTAGCAGGCTTATTTTAAGAGCTGAAGGAATCATGGATATATTCTCTAGCACATCATCTGGTACACATACACTAGGTACTCAATAAATAGTAACTATTATTCTTACCATCTTACTATTAGCCCTTACAATTTACTGAGCTTGTTCAAAACTTTAACCCATGACATGGAAAGTGAATGAATTTTGGCCTGCCCCCCTGAAGGGACCCATAGACACCTCACATCATACCACAGTGGCTTAAAGTCAGGTTTGTATGACTTGGGCCTCCACTTGGACATGTCCTGATCTTTCAGAGAAGTCAATGGGCAACTCTCGCATCCATATCACTTCTATCCTCTTCACCTGGCTGTCTTGAATAGAGACAGAGAGGGCAGAGCTGAAGATAAGGACCGAGTGCTTATGATTTATTGACCGAGTGCTGTGATTCCACAGGGAACACTGGAGCATGAATTGAATGACACAAATGATCCATCTTGAGCCAAAGGAACCACCTTTTGTACTCCAACATCAATCAGCCTATGGCTGCATAGAGTTGGAGGTGGGAACAAGTCCCTCATAAGGGAGGCAGCTCAGCACTGTTAGGTACCAACACTCTTTTAACAGCTAGGAGAGGGGTACAACAGCCTGGGAAAGGGGAAGCAGGCCCAACAGCAACCATTTCGGTGGATACCTGCTACTTATTTCCATTATATTAGCAAAAGTACTGGGGAGAATCAGAGGAGGGAAAAATCTTATCTAAGATAGTATATTAGGAAAGATTTTCATCTTGTAGCCAAAGACTAAACCTCTAACTTCAGCCAACACCTGGCCACAGGGGAACTATAAGAAAAGTGAATCATGCAATGTAATTTTTCACCACCATTGGAAAAATGACTCCTACCACATCAAAAAACAAAATACGTTCAGCCAATAGGCATCCAAGCTGTGATGAAACCCGTTAATTGTGTACTACTCTTTAGAAGCAATCTCAGTGCTTAAAACTAATGGCATGCCCCCAGACAAGAATATGGGTTGATACAGAGCGCCCCTTTAACAAGTCTTCAGATAAACCAATCTGAGTCTCTGGTCATAAATAGAAAAATAAATACAAAAGTAGGGTCCCAGCAAGGGTTCCTCAGGAATCATTCAAGTTACTCCTAATCACCATGTACCAAACCTACTTCTCCTTTCCCAGTACCACTCTCCAAGGCCTCATCACATCACACCCACATCACAGCCTCTGTTATAGAATCCTCATTCTGGGATCAGCCCCAGGCAGCGACACCACCTCAAGTCAGCCTGACCTTGGACTCTGCTCTCAGCTATTGGGCTTTGCCTTGTTCTTTGTGTACAGCCCACCATGGGCCCCAGTTCCAGGAACTAGATCAATGCTTTCTCTGCTGGTGCTTGATTTTCTGTGTTAAGTCTCTACCTAATACCCTAGGTGTCTTGAGACTGAGTCCTTATATCCCTGCATCAGTTCACAGACTTGCCTGATCACCAGTCCTGTGACTTCCTGCTGCCCAGTGACAGATTCTGTGGGCCACCTGCCACCTGCCTGCCCACCTGCCTGCCTGCATCTGCACCTATTGTCTACTGCCAGACAGCTCTCCTCCCAGAGGAGTGGAAAGAACAGATGGAATATTCTTAACAAAGTATAAAGAGAGAAAATGCCAGCTAAACTGCTGTAGAAAATGAGAGTTAGATGCCTTTATTGGGAGAGGGGAGTTGCTAAAGATGGAGACCAAGGAAACAAAGAGGCTGCCTTCCATGATGGTTGTCCGCAGAGTCACGAGGATGGTGGCCAAGAGCTTATGTCCTGGAGCTGGCTGCTGCACCTCCCAGCTCACCACTCATTAATGTGTAAGAAAGGATGGATATTTCCCCTCTCTCAGTCTCAGTTTCCCCATCCGTAAAATAGAGAAAACACTCCTTTACAAAACTGCTCTTGTCCTTGCTAAGATTAAAAGAGATATTATATGTAAAGTCTCTCCAATAAACCCAATACACAGTCAATCCTCAATAAAGATTAGTATTTATCAAATATAGAAGGAAAGGTACATGTAGGGTAGTATTTTTTTTTTTGGAGGGGGGCGAATATTATATATTCAGACTAAAAGCTTAGGTTAGATGAGTCACCTTGTAAAAGATCAATAAGTTAAATAAATGTGAAAGCCACAGGAATCAGGAAGATGAAACCCAAACCAGAAAGCTGAGGTTGGAGCAGAGAGAAGAATGCCAGAATGGCAGCCTTGGGATTTGGGGTGGGGTGGGGTTAGGAAATGTTGATGAGGAGGTTGTGGTGGAAAACTGGTATTGAATCAGAAGGTCAGAGAGCGAGAGGGAGTGGGACCCTAGCTACAGTAGAGGTAATAAATGCACTATAAAATGCCCACCAGCCAACAGAGAAAGCTATCAGAGGAAAGGTAAAGGGGAATAGAAGAATATGGCACACTTCATTGGCCGGGCAGTGAATGGAGGAAGGTACAACAAAGTATTTGGAGCAACTCAGAGAGGGAGAACAGTAGGGAAGTCTATAGAGAGAGAGGTAAACAAGCAGTCAGCTGTGACAGAGAGAAGAGGCAATGAAGAAACATAATAATATATAATGCTATTTCAAAACAACAGCTGGGAATAGGGAATTGATAGTGAAGTGATAAATACTAGCAATGAAGGAACTAAATACCATTAAAATGCACAATAGTTAATAACGAAATCAAAGTCTGGAAGCAATTAATAAATTAATAAACAATAAAACAAAGTATAAAATGAATAAAGAAAAAAGTGAGGCTATAAATATGACCATTTAGTGAGAGAAGGGCAGGGGTTCATTGAAGGAGAGAGGCAGGGGGCAATTCACCTGGAAGGCAGAAATACAAGCTGCAGGTTCTGAGAAGCTAAAAGACAGGAAGAGAAGAAAGACACTGACAACAAATAAATGGATGGAAAAACAAGCCAGCAACAAATGACTCTCTCGGGTCTCCCTTGGTGGCTGCTGTCCCCAGAGCTACTCTTACCACCATCAAAAATAAAAATGGCCCCATGGACTGACTGCCTAGTATACCAGTAATGGTGCACAATAATGCCAGGCCTCTGTCTAAAGGTAATCTATGAAAATAACTACTAGGGAATTGTTCTAAAAATGTAGGTCCTGGACCAAATCAGAGACCCCATTCTTAGCTCCAGCTTCTTTTCAGCTCCCAAGTCCCCTATCAACCTCAGCACATCTATGCTGTGCAATTCCAGGAGTCAATAGGAATCCCCAAGCTCAGTGGGCCCCCCCAGTAGCTTCGTCGACCCCCAGTAGTTGTAATCTCAGTCACGAACCTGAAAGTCTTGTCATTCTGAGAGAACCTCAGCATGAGGGCCGTTTCTGCCCAGGCCGTTTCTCCTTTTCTAGCATAATTACAGTATTTGAGAACTCCATTTCTTTTCCAAAACACAGGTCAAGCCTTCTCCAACCTTATTTCCGAGAATATTGTCTACCAAAGGGAGCCCTTACAAAGCAAGAAGAAAATATTAATAACAGTAATAATACTAATGATTTGTTTTGCTCCCACAAACTAGATGGAGCAAAAACTTCAACCAAGGTGAGGTGGGGATATGGACAGTGAAAGGAAATGGGAAGCTAGTTAGGCTAGTGGTTATCAATAGGCCAGTTTTCCTTTTCCTTTAAGAAGTTTGCCCTTTTCCCATTTTTGTGTAAAATCAGATTGTTAAAATATCAAAAATACCAATAATAGTATTATTCTCACATTTGTATAAAAAGAAAGTTAATGATCACCCTTGTACACTTAGAACTTGGATATGTTTGACATACTCAAATCAGGTAATTCTTATTGTTTGGAATCCATGATATATAAAATATCAATTGCATCCAGTAGCAATAAATATAAAAGAATAAGTTCTTGAAATCTACTGCTACAAACACAGCTTTTCCATCCTAAAGAACTATCCTGAAAAGAAAGAAAGTCCAAGGGTACTGGTTACAGCTCAGCTCTTCTGACATCAGCAAGTTCCCGGTGAGTAAAAGCTTAAGCTTAACAGAGCAGAGGCTGAGCTTTGTTCTGGCATGGCACGTGGCTTCCATTGCACTGTATTTAACACTGTGCATTGATCATGCCTTACTGATGATCATAATAATTAACATCAATTCTGCAGGCAGTTAATAGACAGATGGGGTGGCCTTTTCACTTGAGAATCTATATTATTTGCTATTGGATAAGGAATTTGTTTTTACTGTGTTGGACATGAATTAAATTGATTCTAACTACTTTAAGTTTGATACAATTGAGATCCTATTGTATTGTCTTCTTTTTTAATTAGGGAAGTTGTGGATTTACAGAACAATCATTCATATAATACAGGATTCCCACATACCCCCCTATTATTAACACCTTGCATTGGTGTGGAACATTTTTTACTATTGATGAAAGCACATTTTCATAACTGTACTATTAATTATAGTCCATGGTTTAACTTAGGGTTCATTGTTTATGTAGCACAGTTTCATGGATTTTTTAAAAAAATTTATTCTAAAACTATATTTACAAACTAACATTTCCCCTTTTAAACACTTGCAAATATATAATTCACTGTTGTTAATTATGTTCACAATGTTCTGTGACCATCGCCACCATCCTTTTTCAAAATTTGGCATTGTCTTTTGATGTTAGGTTGCTTGCATGTATTGACCTGTATATAGATATATTCCATTTCCTAATGTTTTTTCATGACAAAGAAAACCATCTTGAACAATTTTACAATGAAATTTGCCCTTAAGCAATTGGAAAACAGTAATAGAAGAAAGAAACAGAACAGGAGTTGTCATTCTCATTAAAGAACTTAATAATGGGCTTCTGTGCTGTGCACTGTTCCTTCTAGGGAGTACATTTAACAACGAAACATTTCCACCTCAGTAAGGGCTAAACAATGATAGTGTTTTTCTTAAATATTTGCATGTGTGTTGTGTTCCAAGCATGCAAGTTTTGGAGCCATTACATAACACGCAGATGGACTTTTGTGTGGCCCTCGGGGCAAAACAAGTAGAGCTACACTGGCTCAGTCTCCTTAGTCCATGTCCTCTGACAACAACTATTTAAACACCTTGGGCTGCAGAACAGGGAGAAACGGGGTTTGTATTCTAGTTCTGCTTCTGTCACAGCTTTGTTTTGTAACCTGAGACAAATCACACTCTATCTCCAGCCCTTGGGTTTCTTACCTGTGAAAGACTAAGAACAGCACTTACCCTTCCCACCTCATGAGTGTGTAAGGATTAAATAAGCCGATAAAGGTGAAAAGTACACTGAAAACACTATACCAGCTCCCAATGCCTTTATGGTGACTATTAGTCAGAGAATAGGAACGTTGGGAGGGAACCAGAGAGTGTCTAGTCTAAGCCACCTAATTTCACTGATGAAGTCGCTGACTCCCAGAGGTCAAGGTCAAACAAGACACTGGCGAGGCCTCCTGGTTCCCCAGTCTGCATTCTGCCACTTACCTACCTGAGGACTAGCCATCCTTTTTTGGGCATTATAACACTATTAATCGGTGTTAAATTGTCTTTCAACAGCAGTATTATAAAAGCATTATATTAAACTAGTCCAATTATGACACTAATATTTCAGAGAATGAACAGATAATAGTTTAGGACACCAAAAATGTCATTTCCAAGTATGCAGTGTTCCTTTCAGTTCAAACTGCCAAATGTTAGCTAACACTTGTTGAGCACATACAATGTGCCAGGCTGTGCCAAGTGCTTCTCATTACCTCATTTAGTCTCCACAATAATCCTGTGAAGCACAGTGTTTACTACTCTTATCTTAAAGAGGAGAAGACTTCACGAGCTGCTCCTCCTATTTGGTCTCAGTTCCAGTCCTTGTCCTTCTCTCCCCCTGCTCTGTGCTGTAGGGAGGTTAATCTCTGGAAACAAAATTTCCCAGACTCCTCTGCCAGGGCTTCTGGATGGGTTCAAGCCACAGTGGGCACTGCAGGGCACTAGAGGGCAGCAGGGAGGGAGAAGCCAGGGTGGTCCATCTCCCTCCCCTGGCCTTGCACACTCTCTCCCCAGCAGGGGCTACTTCTCACAGCTTCCAGTTCTTGCTCTTTAAGGTCCTCACTCCCACTGGATCTTGGTCTTTGTTAACACCATCTCTTTTGTTCCTCTAGCCCTGGAGGTAGAAACTGCTTCCTGGCATTGCAAATATTGCAGTTGCCTTACTATTTCCTGTTGAACCTTTTAGGTCTTCCAAACTTGGTTCCCAAAGTAATTAAATTTCCTCTATTAAACTAGCTGGTATTCTCCTGATGGCACTCTGATACACAAGTAACTGTATTAACCAGGGTTCTCCAGGAGAACTCTGGAGATATATATATATATATATATATATATATATATATATATACATAAATGTAAATATTATGAGATTTATTATAGGATTTGACTCACCTGACTGGAAGGATGGGCAAGTCCAAATGCCAGAAGGCCCTCCGCAAGCTGGAAACTCTGATGAAGGGTTTCAATGAATTTCCCAGGAGACGCCAGCTGGCTGAAATAGAGATGGAAGTTTTTCCTTCCGACTACTGAAATCATCAGTTCTCCCTTTAAAGCCTTCAACTGATTGGATAAGACTTCTTTCATTGCTCAGGGCAATCTCCTTAGTCGATTGTAGGTGTAATCGGCCATAGATGCAATCAATTTACTGATGATTTAAATCCACAAAATATCCTCAGTAACAATCAGACCAGAACTTGCTTGACCAAACAACTGGACACCATAACCTAGCCAAACTGGCGCATGAACTTCATCATCATAGTAACCAATTGACTTAAAATTGAAGAGCCTAGACTATTCCCTTAATCTTGACAGGCTACTTTTTCCTACAAAGCCACGGACTAAGCTAGTGGTCTCCAAACATTTTTACTTTTTTGATTGTGCACTTTCATAAAAAAAAGTTTGTAAGCATGGACCCTCAATACACTTATATTTATTTATAAATTATATAAAAAGTACTACTACTGCATGATAAGCCAAAAACTATTTGAGCTTAACTGCTTTCATTTTCTTTATATATATATATTTTAAAAAAAGGAATTCTAAGCTTTTTTCCTGTACACAAAAGGAACTCATCATTTTCAGATTTTGAGCGTAGTAAAAGTATTTCTGTTGTATAATTTCAGTCACTTTCTTTTGAATAAGTGAGACATTCTCTGAAATCACTCCGTATTTTCTCCTCCTTCCTCAGTTTTCTCATCCTCTCTCTTCTTGAACTGTGGAATGTGGATAGCAGAGCTACTAAGGAAGTGAGGAGAAAAGTGGAGATGGGGACATAAGTCTCCCAAATCTTTTTTTGTTCCCAAATTATGACCAGATTGCATCCTGGTTACAGACAAGAATTTGTGGTATGCTTTTTTTTGTTAACAGCTTTATTGAGATATAACTTACATAAAAATTCACTCTTTTAAAGTGTGTAACAATGTTTTTTAATATATTCACTTTATGCAACCAATATCACTACCTAATTTTAGAACATTTTCATTACCTCAAAAAGAAATCCCATACCCTTTAGCAGTCATTGGGTATTACCCAGTCACTAATATACTTTCTGTGTCTCTGAATTTGCCTAGTCCGGGCATTTCATATAAATGAAATCATAGAGTGGCCTTTTGTGACTAGTTTCTTTCACTTGGCATATGTTTTCAAGATTCATTGATGCTGTATCATGTATCATAACTTCATTCCTTTTTACGGCTAAATACTCTTCTATTACATGAATATATACTGCATTTTGTTTATCCTTTCATCAGTTAATGGCCATTTGGGTGGTTTCCACTTTTCTGGCTTCTATGAATAATGCCATTATGAACATTCATGTTCAAGTTTTTGTTTGGACAAATGTTTTCATTTTTCTTGAGGATATACCTAGGAATGGAATTGCTGGGTTGTATGTTAACTGTATGTTTAACAGTTGAAGAATTGCCAAAATGTTTTCCAAAGTGGCTGCACCATTTAACATTCCCACCAGCACTGTATGAGAGTTCCAATTTCTCCACATCCTCTACAATCCCTGTTATTATCTGTCTTTTTTTTATTTTTGCCATTCTCCTGGGTAGAAAGTGGTATCTGACCATGGATTTGATTTGCGATTCCCTAATTATTCAGTATCTTGTAAAAAGCTAAATAGTTATTTGATTAAATTAATAAAATACATTAATACAAATTAAATATTAATATTTATTTTCAGTGAATGAAAAATAAAAGACAGCCAATTTCACTTGCACACAAAAAAGCATTCCAGTGCCCTGACAAGACACTTGAAAATCACAATGTTAGCACTAAGCAAGCACTCAAATTAGAAATGTAACTGTAAATCTGGAGACTATAAATTTAAAATGCCTTTGAACTGACCCACTCCTATCCCCCAAACCATGGCATGCATCTCCAACATTTGAAAGATTCTATGGATTATGTGATCTCTTAAAATACTCCGTATTCTTAGCCACCAATGCTAATTCAACCAATAAGCCAGATACTTGGTTAACATTTTCATCTCATTTTCCTGTATTTTAAAACACTGTATTTTCCCTGTTTCTCAGTCACTTTTTCTCCCCTGATATATCTTTATTGTGGACCCTTTTATTTACAGTTTCTTATGTAATCTTCAAAACAACCTTATATGTTTGTGCAGCTAATTATTATGAGGCTCAGAGAGGGTAAGTAACTTCAAAGTCACACAGCTGATAAATGACAAGGCTGAACCAGGAAGCTTCATTTTCCAGCCCACTCCAGGTCTTCCACCACAACTCCTTCCCTGCCCTCGGATTTTGTGTCCTCTCCCACAGACTTCAGTCCTCATGCCAGACAGCTCCACTCTGAGACTCATTCACTTTTCATCGAAATTAATCATATTATTATTACTAACCATTGATAAGTACCAAACCTTCTCTTGCTTATTAGTACTTTATTAAACAGCCATTCTTAAAAGCCTCAAGAAATGGTGGGTATTGTGGGCCAGATTGTCTTTGTTATATGGATGAAGGAAGCATTCAACCCAGAGCCAGACATTGACTACATCAGTAGAATCATCACTATACTGTTCTTGGCCAGGAAGGGCTACAAACCTTTCTGTTTCAAAAGTTTTGTGCCCAAAACAAATAATACCAAGTGTTAAGTAAAATAAAAAGGCCGCCTGCATGGGGCAGTGCTGGGAGGGACCCTTTCCCAAGAAGGGGCTTTCCAGAAAATGAAACAATTGACCTACAGGAGCTTTCTTAGAAAACGGAATTCACCCTTCAGGTTGCAGATAAGCAACACCTGGTCATAAACCAGTTTCAGACCAGTAAAGATAGTTTGTCAGAATGAATAGGCATACCATACTCATCACTGTATATCTGCTCCCCACTTTGTAAGACCCCCCTATGTAAAAATGGAAACTTAACATCAGCCAATCAGAACATTTCCTTATTTGCGCCCAGATTTGCCCTCTTTGAGCTCTTCCTTTCCAACCCCTCAGTGGCACTCCCTTCTACTTTCCAAATGCAGTTCTGCCTGAGTCATGAATCACTCAATAAAGCTGTGGGATCCTAAATTGCATGAAAAGGTTTTCTCTTTTTTTCTTTTTAATTTTTATTCTAGTAACATATATAAAACCTAAAATTTCCCTCTTTAACAGTCAAATATATAATTCAGTGCTGTTCATTACATTCACAATGAGTTTTTCTTTTAACACAAGCCAAAGAGTAATCTATTAAGTCATTCACTCTTTCCTAAAATATATATTTTGCACCTACCATGTGCCAAGCACTGTTCAAGGTACAGAAGACACAGCCATGAACCAGACCTTCAAAGTCCTGCCCCACGAAGAGTATATAGTAACAAGATGCCTTCCACCAACCACATCCTGCTGCCCAGTGAGGAGGCGGCGCCTGACTCCGGGCAGCCATTTTGCCCCTCTGAGGACAAAAGCCAACACCAGAGGATGACAGAGCTTCAAAACAGAAAGAAACCCGTTTAAATGAGTGTGAACGGCTCAAGGCCCCAAAGCAATTCACTTTCAGGGGTCAGGGTTTTTCTACTTCTAATTCTCAGAGCTTGCTTTCAGAGAGCTAATGTCCACAGAGGGAAAAACAAAGAGCAGAAACCAAAAATAAATAAAAAGTAAAACTCATTCGGACGGTCCAGATCACGGCCCCAGTCGCAGGCTGAAGCTCTTCAGAAGAGTGAAAGCATGGAGAAGATATTGCTCTAACTGGCATTTTCCACACCTGCATTCCGAGTAGAAATACCCAGCTTCCATAACAATGCCTAGTCCCTTGGGGTCAATTCCTCCAACTGCAGATTCCTTTCTCTTGCAGAGCTCCCAGATAGCTAGCCTAAGGTAGTTCTGAGGTAGCTAAACCTCAAACTGCTCAAAATCTTTATATAAAAGCCTCAATTCCCAGGACATTTCTAGCCCAATTCTCTAAGTGAGTTTGTGCTCTCGGAGCATAAATTGAGCAAGACCTTGGGGATCTCTAACCTGATACCTTTTTTGATGGCTCAGGGTGGGGAGATACTAAAAAATGGAACCGGAATGGCCCACCACAAACACAAAATTAGTCAAAAATCCCAGATTCAATTAGGTTTACCTGTTAAATACTCTCCTAAAATGCAGCACATTTCCTTCCTGGCATTTATCACAGCTTATTGCTCAATGCTCATTTGTGTCTATATTTGATTCATAAAGGTGGGGACCTTATCTGTTTCGTTCACCACTGTATTCCCAGTGAATGAATGGATGCATGCATTCTTTTGCTCATTGGGTCCTGCAAGTCTTAGATGGAAAACTAACCTCTTTGAGCTTAGGATATGCCCTAGCCTTTAAGAGTGGAAATTACAGGCTCAAAAAGCAAGTTGATTACCTATCCATTGCCTCCATAGCCGTACCATTTGAAAGTTGGGCACCCTTATAGGCTTATCAACATCAGGGAACACACATGCTAGAATCTCTTTTCCACATTGCCTATAAGTGGGTTAATGTTTAGATCTGTCCCTTGCATATGTACTTTCTTTCCCACGTCCTGCTGAGCCGAGTTTCCAGTCCTCTCTAATAAGAAGATCCTTGAGGTCCTATATTGTACAGCCAATTGTATCTAAACTTAATTTCCAAAACTGGCAAAAGAGTCAGCACTGGTTGTCAATATCCTAGAATTAGAATGTTTTCAGAAAATAGAGTATGCAATATGCAACATATTCAAAATATGTCTTTTTGCTCTACTTATTTTCAAAGAACATCTGAAAATGTATGATTTGTTCCTCATGGCTTTGAATTGGTAAACTATGACATCATTAATGTTATTGGATTTTTGAGTTATAATGTAAATTCTTTAGCAACCCTACAAGGTAAGGTCACTCTCCAAGACTTGGGTCCAACTCTATATTGTGTCATTCTAATCTCCTTTGGTGCATACCATTAGCACCTTCATTTTATTTCCCTGGAAAACTTTTCCTAAAATTCAGATGCGAAAAAATATAAACCACTCTATACTAAAAACAAGAAGAGAGTTTTGTGCAAGAAGAGTCAAATGTGTACAATAATAAACAGAACAGAGGTGGGTTCACCACAAAAGTAATGATGCCTGGGCTTCAAGACCCCCCACTTCCAGCCCCTTCCAAGGCTCTGTGAAGGACCCTAGCAATGTGCTAACAAGATCATGTATGCTTTTGTCAGTTTTGCTAAAGTGAACTTTTTAGGTATTTATAATATATATATTATATATATATATATATAAAGGGCCCCCAAATTGTACAAGCTTAAAACCTGAATCCATGACTAAAGCTGAAGTTTAGAAAACTTTGATAATGAACTTTTCCTTACTGTCTAATAAATGATTCCATTCAGTTGGGAAGACCTACCTGAATTATTTTACCTGCCAGTTTGACCATTGCTCTTTACCAAATCATTTATGCCCATTATCTATGAAGCAGAAGAGGTTGGCAGAGTATGCTCTGTGGTTCTCTTTCCATCTTCAGTTTGTTCTTTGTGGACATGAAGCAAGGGCAACACCTATTCTGTGGGTTAAGAATCTACATCGAGTCCCTTCCAACTGCTCAACCCAGAATTAGGCTTTGAGTTCAAAATGGTCCATTTCAAAATATCCAAAATCATACTTATTTTTGAGAATCTATGATCCTACCAACACCTGTACTGAAGTAAACTGATTTATTACTTTTTATGAACATTTGAAGATGCAATGGTCTCAGTCACAGAAATATACAAACACATACACACACGCTTGGTAACATATATATAAAATCTTTGGAAAGAATATGTTTTGACTGCAGGGATGGATTTTGTATGAATAGAACCCTGAGGCATCTAACAGTTTAAATAATGGTTTCTATTCCAGTGAAGAAAAAATATTTTTCTGTGATAGCACTTTTTTATATTCACTGCATTGGAATTACTTTTTCAAATTTCTGCCAGTGAAGACTTATCATATGTGGGTGCCAGTGCTGTAACATAAAGATAAGGATTGAAGCAAATTCCACTCATAAGCTCATGAGCCCATAAATTGGAACTATCCTTCATAAAACAAAGCATTTTACGAGTCCAAAATTTTTCTTACAGGCAAGACAGGAGTTTTCTCCTGCAGAATTTTCCCTTCTTCAATGGCATGAACCTTTTCAACGGCTCATATCTTACTTGTTCACAGACTACTTATGAGAGAAAAATACAAATAATAACTATAGCCTACTGACTATAGAAAAAAATGTAGAAAATGACCTCTGGTTAATTTTTTTTTTTATATCAGTTCTAGACTCAGATAAGAATCAGAGCATTTCATTGAAGTATACAATATTATTTCTATGGCTTGAAGGAAATCATTACAATCCATATAAAACTCAATAAATAATACAACTGCCATTGATTTTTTTAAGGGAATAACTTTGTCCAGAAATTTTCACGTGGTGATAAATGCCCTAAAAAGACACCCACCACCTCCAAGTACTTTAAGCCTTAGCCTAAACACAGGAATACCACTTCTTCTTACTGACCCACCCCTCCAGATGAAGCCAACTTTCCCATAAGATCCTTTATAGTAACCTGCACTGATCCTTCACTGTTTGAAACAATGGGGTTATCTGTGTGGCTATTTGTTTAAATGTCCCTGTCCTCTAATAAACTATAAGCTCCTGTATCTTGCCCACAATTATACTTCCATTTCAGACCACATCCAAGTGAGTCAATAAATATGTCAAATGAATGAATAAATGAATAAATAAATGGACAGGTGGTAGAAATATACATTCCTTTCTTGGATCTGTTGTTCTGAGATGGAAAAAAAACAGCTGAATTATATCTTTGCTATTATTTGCTATGAACTCTGACTCTTACCTTAATAGATTTTGAAGTTTCAAGGGACTCTTAAAGCACAGCCTTCTCATCTACCCATTCTCTTTTGATGCACTCCATTTTCTTTGCCTTCTGAGGAGGCAGATGGGTCAGTCTAAGACAGTTGTAAATACCAACCCTATTTTTAAAATTATGATCATTGCATTACATTATGAAAAAGGAAAGCAAGCTAGAAAGCAATGCTGAACCCTTTCTCACTGCCCCACACACTACCATCAGCTAGTACTATCGGCTATTAAATCTCATCTAAACATTCATATCTAGAAACAAGAGAAATGTTTACAGGAGCCAACTAAGGACTTATTTCCTTTCTCACTAGGAATCTCATATATTGTTTCATGAGGAATGTGGATTTTTAGAAAAGATCTCTGCTTACTCCATTGTTGAAATGCAGTGATACACTTCACTATCACAGGATCATGCGGCAATTTGCAAATTAATACATGGGCCACTGCTGCTCATAATACAAATGACAGCACCCACAGGCCATGAGGGCTTCATGTAACAATCCTAATTCCTCAATAATTTGGTGGTGTTTTTCCTGTTTGTACTGGATCTTGCCCTTTGCTTTATTATTGTTGGGGAAGGGCCTCAACATTTCTTTCATAAAGAGAATTGTTTCCGTGGGATTAGGGGCTTTCCTCCCTCCCCCATTTTAGAGATGCCTATGTAGCTGAAAATACATAAAATGGAGACACACCTCTTCATTAAAAAACTTTAACCTCTCGCTAATGATGATATTAATACCCAGCGTGTGATAAACACCTGAGACTTACTTTGTCCTAAACAACACAGCCTTAGAGAACCTTGTAGTCAATAAAATAAAATACCCCTTTCTCTTTAATTAACATATGAAATAAACACAATCTGTGACACCTAGTGTGCAGCAGCAATTAAGAGGCATTGCTTAGTTAAACCTCCTAATACCTCATTTAAATATGCAATTAAGGGATAATTGCCTTCAATCAATAAAAAAATTGAAATATTTCACAGGGGCTTCAATTATTTTTTGCTGGGCTCTTTACACTTGGCCAGCACTCAGCCTGTGAGCCCAACTCCTCTGGTTAAAGTGACATTACCCGCTTTCTTGGTCCTGGCTTTTAAGCGTGCTATTAACATCACAAGAGGCCAATAACAATGCTAAGCCTTAGAAATCATCTCTTTTGCCTCAGCTAGAATTTCTATGGCTCTGAAATTGCCTCTTTGTGACTTGCCTTAGGTTATGTTCTTTGTTTTTACTCAGACCAAAGACTTCCATTTTTATCCCATTGCAAAGGAATCTACAGTAAAAGAGTATCAATTTGCTGTCCTTTCTGCTACAGGAAAACAATACTGTGGTAATCAAATTGGTGTGCGTATTTACTTAGGCTGGGCTGAGTTTGATCCCTTAGCCCACCTTCTCAAAGACAAGAGTTAAGAATGTATGCGTGTACAAAGTGTTATGTCCATAGAAAGAAATATTTTAAACCGACTCTTCAGACAAAACCTAGGAAGTGTGTGAAGTGAATTGGGAAGTTTGATAACCTTCACCAGTGAGGATTAACGAGTTAGGTATGAGAGGCAACAAAACATAACCAAATATTCACCCTGGAAAGGCCCAAATTAAATACCTTGGGTTGACAGATATGGTCTGATGTGCCAAAGTGAACTGGTAGATGCAAATATTAAGCAATAAACTTATCAAATAAACCATAAAATGAGAGTATATAATCAATCAGCAAGGAACAAATACTCCACAAGGCTGAGCGAAAGATTCAGTGTCTTCTGATGAATTTAGGGCTATCTAAGCAGCCCTGCTATGTTATACAGGCAGCAAAAATCATGGCAGCCTGAATTACCAGAGTTGGTCACCCTGCACATGCCTAAACTTCAGTTTCATTTTGATCAAGCTGATTTAACCTGAAAAGTTGAACATTGTTTTGTCCTAAATATGAAAAATAACGTAATTATATCATTATTCTGGAATGCAAAAACTGTGCTCATTTTGGAGAGTTCACCCCTGAGAATCAGAGGAAACCATGCTGGGCAATGTTTACTGGCACCCAGTCCCATCAAGATGCAAAGATCCAAAAAAAATTGCAGGCACCAGTAGAATCTGTACACACATAAAGCCTGGCCACACTCTGCCTAAACTCTGATTACCCACCTTTCCTCCTTGTTTGATAATACTTCTTCCTCTCACCAATTTCATCTGACTGTATGTCAGTTTACTCTTCTCAGAGAAACAAATCACCTCAATTTCCCCACACCCCTATATACAACATTTAATTCCTGATTCTCTTTCCTGTCACCTTCCAAGTGATTCAAAACTGGAACAACATTTCTTCTCTTCTACTGGCCTTTGGGGCAAACGCTTTCTTACCGGTTTCAACCAACCTTCCTTGATAATAATGGTAAACTAATAACCCCAAGCACTGTTCCAACTGAATCACATATTTGATTTCATGGACTCCTCACAGCCCCAAGAGGAAGGTAGATTATCATCCTAATTTAACAGATGAGGAAACTGTAGCATTGTGAGACTGAATTGCTAGAAGGAGCTAAGCTGAAATGCAAATTTAAGGCAGTTTTGTTCCCAGGCTTAGCTGACTATACTAGGTAAACTCACTAGCATCTCAATTTCCAACAGTGTGGTGTGTATTCCATGGGGCAATTCAATGAATTTGAAATAAAATAATGGCCATATTGCTAGGTTCCCTCTTCATGGCTTTAATGACCCTCAAAGAATCAAAATCTTACCACAATACCACTGTTTCTCAGAAAACAATCCTCTATTTTATTCACTTTTCCACCCTCGATCTGCCCCATTTCTTCATTCATTCACCATTTATTCCCTCAGTAAACATTGTGGAGCCACTAAAATAGTCATTAAGCATCACTATGTTAAAAATAGGAGATGAAGATAAATATTCTTGCCTTCTGCTCTCTTTCCCAGTCATCTTTCACACTGCATTAAAGAAATCTATTAGGTTGAGTGATAGGAAATTGCCATTATTCAACTTTTCATGACCTACAAAAAGAGCAATCTTGTGTAGTTTAACCTAATGAAACAAAAACCTTTCGATGGCTTCCCAGTTTCTGTAGGACAAAGTTCAGCTTTCTGAGAATATCAGTTTGGTCCCTGTTTACTTACCCAGGCTCTTCTCTGGCCATACCCCGCCTCCCCACTTCTGCTTCCCTTCAAGCCTGTAGAGCCTTTCTCACATGGAATACACCTTCGCAGGCCTCATTCCTGTCTAATCCTTGTCAGGAGATACGACTCCCATGGGTTTCTTGTGCTCCTACATATCCTACTGGTATGCCAAGAATGCAAAGCCCCAACCACGCTTTACCTGGGCTACTTTTCAGTGTTGCTTTTGCAGTAAGTGATCTTGAGGGATAATGTAATATCTCCCTCTGGGACAACAAACAGGCTTTCTTAATGCTTGCTATAAAACTGTGGGTTCTCCAAGCTTAGTGTTCTCAGCTGCAACACAAATCCATCTGGGCCCATGGCATTGCCCCAATGGTACTTGGGAGGGAAGGAAAGCTGATGTACACTCTGATGCTCATGATTCTTACTCTGCAGTGGGTAATAAAGTCCTTAGTCTCTGACCCAGGAGTCTCATGTCTTCTTCCAGAACCATGAAACCCTATTAGGCTAACCTAATAACCTAATAGGCTAATAGGCTAACCTAATAGGCTAAACCTATTAGGCTTGTAAATAGGGTACAATCATGTCCTAAACCTATACTCTTCTAACATTCAGGGCAAACACTTTCTCTATGAAACCATGACTTTTTCAAGTGGAGTTTATCACTCCATCCTTTATTCTACCATAATGCTTGGTGAGCTCCCTTATCTTTGAACTTAATAATACAACTACTGATTAAAGGAACACACAACTACTGAGTAGTGAGTTCTATGACCATGGTCTATTTTTGTCATTGCTATGCAAAATTCCCAGCATGGTTCCTGAGAATTAGTGATCATTCAAAAAATAATTAAACTGTTGAACGAATAGTACATGCCCTTTAGTTGCTTAAAACCTACATTTTATTTGTTAACTTTTCATTTGTTTGTACAGGGTGGTTTTTGGGGGGTAAGAGATGATTACTTAAAAATATAAAATTATATGAATTAAAGGAAGTCCCTGTTCTCTTCTATCACTACCATACTTTACATGTAGCTGCTAGTTTGGAATATGGCCTTACAGATAGTTTCTACGAATATTCAAACCTTTATGTATGCTCATTTTTTTTACATAAATTAAATCACACTATAAATATACTGATCTGTTTTTTTGCACTTAACATATTGTGGAGTGTCAATACATGTCTAATTTTTAGTCACTGAGTGGTATTTGTTTACTTGCTTAAGGTTATAGGCTGCATAATTTATTTACCTAATCCTCCAAAGATGAACATTTGGGTTATTTCCAATTTTTTGCTATTATAAATAATTCTGCACTGAACGTTTTTATTTGCACTTCTCTGTCCAATTGTGAATATACCTGTCAAGAAAATTCCTACAAGTACAATTGCTTGGTAAAAGTATATGTGAATTTTAAGATTATATATATATTTATCCAAATTGTTCTTCAAAAGAATTTACCAATTTATACATTCACCAAAAATGTGTGAGTATGCTTGTTTCTCCACATCCTTGTGAAAACAGTCATTGTTAAAGTTTTTGTATTTTCCAATAGAATATCACAATCTATTTTCTATTTAATTGATTTTTATTTATCTGAGCATATTGTTTATATTTATTGGTATTTGCTTTTCCTGTTCTGTGAAATACCTGTTACTTTCCTTTCTATCATACTCTGGTTGATTTGTAAGAGTGCTTTGTGAATTAAGAAAATTTGTCTTTTGTCACATAATTGGCAAAAATTTTCCCTAGTGTATTATCTTTTGATCTTGTGTATGGCATTTTGTTTCTATACAGAAAATTTTTAATTTTATATACTGAAATTTGTCTTTCCTTTACAACTTCAGGTTTTTCATTGTTTTTTTAAAAACATTTACTTACATTGTTTTATTTAAACATTTATTCCATTTTTGAATTTATTTTGAGCTATGAGTTAGGAATCCAACTTTTTCTTATTTTTTCATAATTACCTTATATGTTAAAATAAATCAATATCTTTCTTTCCAAACATGAACACTCATGTTACCTGTATCTGTATGTGTCCTGCTCTCTCATCATTATAAAGACAATGTTAAAATGAGTTTTCCGTAAAGTATATTTGTGGAGTCTCAAAGTACTCTTGTATTAGCAGGACAAGGAAAAGGGTTAGTATTTACTGCAGAAACTGATAGAAATCATTGCTACTTTCTCCAAGGCATTTTTAGATTTTTTGGGTTTCCCTGAATAAAATCTTACTTGAAATGAAGTGAGCCACTGTTTAGGATTTGGTGCTGGCTTTGTTCCACCGATAACTCTTGGCAGTGCCATTAGATCTTTCTTAAGGTCACCAAAGGTGATAGTGAGGTTCAGGAGAAGGAACTAAGATTCTTCGAGTCTGGAGTCTGGTTCTGTGTTAGGTTCACAGTGAATTAGTGGTTCCAGCTGTTATAGCAGAAGAGAAGCTAAAAATGAGCCCCAAAGGAGGCTGGATGTCTGGAAGGAACTAAAACCCATTTTGTGAAAGCAAAGCACTTGGGATGGGATCACAAGAAGAGATGTCAAATCCCAGCAGAGGAGAACTTGAGAAACAGCATATGATTTACAAAGGCTCCTGAGAGCTGGGGACTCAGATACCTGCCCTGGTCTGTCTGTGAAGGTTCCATCCCAGGCTCCGAGTGCACCTACTCAACTCCCTTAACCCTCTGGCATCTGCTCCCCATCAGTAAAATACAAGAGTGCATTCGTCTGGTAAATATTTATTGACGGTTTACTAACACAGGTACCACACTAGACCTGTTCCTTACCTTCTTAGAGCTTCAATTGTACCAGGAAAGATAGATATTAAACAATGTATTTTATCACTCATTTTTTAACTACAGCAAAAGAGAAGACAGAGTGCCATGGGAGAAACTGGGTAACTAGACCTGGTCAGAGGGCTCAGAAAGGTTTCTTTGGTGAGCTACACTCACAGGATGAACAGGGATTAACCAGCTGGGGTGGAAGTAGGGTGTGCAGCTGACTGGGAATCTGGGAGTCAGGAAGAAGCAAGGATGGTGAGTTTCAGGAAGGGCGAGAAGGTCAGTGGGTTGGAGGCAGAGAAGGAAGCAAAGAGCTGGATGTGAGCAGGAGTCACAAACTCGATCTTAGTCTATGAAACCAAGCTCATAAACAACCTAACTCTAGGAGGGCTGGGGGTAACTGCACGTGCTTTCAGCAAATGAGGGGTGGGAGTAAGGCAAAGCAGAGGGACCACCTACTCGCCTCAGCAAGAAGGAAGCCGGGGCCAGGGCAGGCCAACTTTAGAGTTTTTCAAACTTGGATTTGCATGTTAAATCTCTGGATTTTAAATGTTGCCTAAATTTAAAACAAAAATAAAAACACTGGCCAAACAAAGCAGGCATAGTCCTGAAATGTACGTACCTCCAGTTTACAGTCTCAGGATTAGGTGTTTTCCCACCCGATGTTTTATGATCCACAATTTAACAATATATACCAGCCTTTTCTATTGTAGGAGGAAAACACTTCAATGCTTCCCCTTCCTCTTACAGAGTTTATTTCAATATGTACTATTTCTGAGTAAATATCTCAGATTATTTCTGATAGCTTGAATTTGGAGTTGGTTTTTACCAAGCCTCTTTAGTTTATTAAATCATAAAAGTCTCTTAAAAGTCAATTAAGCATATTATAATTTATTAAGCTAAAATTTTTAATAACTGGGGGCAAAATGATGACATATTTTCAACTGATGACTGAGATATTGAACTAGAGGCACTATAGTATTAGGAACACTTCTTAAGGTTTCAATATATTAACTACTTCATATGTACTTGTACATTTGTTCCATTCAAAATACAGTAAAAATTTTTTTTACCATTTCTGAAATTATTCTTATCATTTCCTGGCACATTTTGAAAGTCATATCAAATTTGTTAGGAATAGTTAACATTGTATAGGCTTTAAAACATGTTCATTTGTATAACCACTGTAACAGAAAGAATGATATCTTCTTTAAACAGAGACTTACAAATTTGTTGTATGGGATTTCTCATTCAAATTAATGTTACATCAAAGGACTTTATAATGAAAGTAAAAAGACAGTCTAAACAATAGGAGAAAACATTTAGAAACTGTCTATCTGATAAGTGTTTAATACCCAGAATGCATAAAAAACCCTATAACTCTACAACAAAAAGACAAACAACCCAATTAAAAATTGGCAAAAGACTTCTATAGAGATTTCTCCAAAGAAAATATACAAATGGCCAAAAAGAACATGAAAAGATAGTCAACATCATTAGCTATTAGGGAAATGCAAATCAAAATCACAATGAGATACCATTTCATATTCACTAGAATGGCTAGTATTAAAAAACGGAGATTTATTAGTGTTGGAGAGGATGCAGAGAAATAGGAATACTCTTTCATTGTTGGTAGGAATATAAAATGCTGCCATCACTGTGGAAGAGTTTGTTGGTTCCTTAGGAAGCTAAGTAAAGAATTACCGTATTACCCAGCACTCCTACATCTAACTATATACCCAAAAGAATTGAAAGCAGGGACTCAAACGTTATTTGTACACCAGTGCTCATAGCAGCATTATTCACAATTGCCAAAAGCTGGAAGCAAACCAATGTCCATCAACTGATAAATGGATAAATAAAATGTGGCACAGACAGGCAATGTAGTATTATTCAGCTGTAAAAAGGAATAGAGTTTTGAAACATGCGAGAACATGGATGAGGCTTGAAGACATGTTAAGTGAAATAATCCAGACACAGGACAGATATTGTATGACCTCACTGATATGAAATAATTATAATAAGCAAATTCATAGAGTCAGAAACTAGTATATAGGTTATAGGGCCAATGGTGGAGGTAGAGAATGGGGAATTAATGCTTAAATTGTACAGAGTTTCTATTTGGGTTGATGGAAAAGTTTTGGTAATGGATGGTGGTGACAGTAGCACAACATTATGAATGTAACTTCACTGAATTATATATTTGAATATGGTTAAAAGGGGAAATTTCAGGTTGTATGTATATTACTAGAATAAAAATTAAGAGGAAAACACATAGGACCATATAACACAAACAGTGAACCCTAATGTAAACCACGGAAAATAAACCATGTTAATAGTACAACTATAAAAATGTTCTTTCATCAGTAGTAACAAATGTACCATATTAATGTAAGGTGTTAATAATAGGGCAGTATATGGGAACTCTGTATTTTATGCATGAATTTTCTGTAAACCCACAACTTTTCTAATAAAAAAACTTTTTAAAAGAATTGCATTTTGGTATAAAACTTTTATAAGGTTAAAGAAGTGCCTTTATTGTCCTTGATTTCTAAATTATCTTTTTGCAATGTTTTAATCATTAGTGGTTATTGAATTTTTTCATCTTTTGAGATTATATGATTTTTTTCTTTTTAGTCTATTATATAATATATTCCATTTATTAATTTTCTTTTTCAAAACCACTCTTTCATTCCCAGCATAAACCAAACTTAGTTTTGGTGTAATATCTTTCTATACCTTGCTTGATTCTGTTTGCTAATATTTCATTGAGGATCATTAAATCCATGTTCATGAAGGAAAATGGCCTCTAATCTTTCATCTCTAGGGCTGTCATTGACATATTTTGTTTTAAAAGTTTTACTGGCCTTTATAGATTGGGTTGGAGATCATTAACCTTTTCTCTATGCACTGCAAGATTTTTTATAAATTGGAATAATAAAATGGAATAATTCCGTTGATTGTAGAGCAGAATTTCACCTATAGAACTCTGCCAGTTTGAATGTATTATGTTCCCCCAAATGCCATTATCTTTGATGTAATCTTGTGTAGGTGGACCTATCAGTGTTAATTAGATTGTAATTCTTTGAGTGTTTCCATGGAGATGCGTCCCACCCAACTGTGGGTGATGACTCTGGATAATTTCCATGGAGGTGCTGGTCCGCCCATTGGATGTGTCTGAATTAAATTACTGGAGCACTACATAAGATCAGACAGAAGGAGCAAGCTGCTACAGCCAAGAGGGACACTTTGAAGAACACAGAGGAGCTGAGGAGAAGAGCTGCAGATGAGAGACCGTTTGAAGATGGCCACTGAACTCAGACTTTTGCCCTGAAGAAGCCAAGAGAGGAAAAACACCCAAAGAGCAGCTAAGAGTGACATTTTTGAGGAACTGCAGCCTAGAGAGGAACATCCTGGGAGAGAGCCATTTTGAAACCAGAACTTTGGAGCAGATGCCAGCCACATGCCTTCCCAGCTAACAGAGGTTTTCCAGACACCATTGGCCATCCTACAGTGAAGGTACTCGATTGCTGATGTGTTACCTTAGACACTTAATGGCCTTAAGACTGTAACTGTGTAAGCCAAATAAACCCCCTTTTATAAAAGCCAGTCCATCTCTGGTGTTTTGCATTCTGGCAGCATTTGCAAACTAGAACAAGAACCATTTTGGAACTATTATTTTTCTTTTGTGAAAAATTTTAACTTATGGTTAATTTATTTAATAGTTATAGAAGTGTTGATGTTTTAAAGTTTATTCTTAGTAAAAACATTATTTTCCAAGAATTTGTCCATTTTGTCTAAATTTTCCATTTTATTGGCATAATTTGTCATAGTATACCTTGTAATCTCTGCTTTATCTGAAGTTATATAGCTCTTTTCATACCATTATTTATTGTGCCCTCTGTTTTTCATTAATCAGTCTTGCATGAGATGTTTTCAATTTTCCTATTCTTTCAAAGAACCATCACATTGAGCTTATATATTGTATTTTGTTTTCCAATTATTGGTCTTTGTTCTTACCTTTATTCTTGCACTCTTTCTACTTCCACTGGGTTTCTTCTTGTACATCTCTAACTTCTTAAGCAGAATGTAGCTCATCCTCAGTCTTTCTTCTTTTCTAATAAAAGCATTTAAAATAACTTTTCCTCAAACTACCACTTCCATTTCACCCTGCAAATTTTGACATAGAGTGAGTCATTGTCCAAGTCTAAATATTTTTTTATTTCCATGATAATTTATTCTTTGACCTGTGGAATGGAGTGATTTTAGTGGAGTGATTTTTAATTTCTAAGTTATGAGGATTTTTATTATTGATCTTGACTTCTAATGTAAATGCATTTTTAACAACTTTATTGAGGTGTAATTTACATACCATAAAATTTGCCCGTTGTAAGTACACAATTCATTGATATTTAGTACATTTATAGCATTGTGCAACCATCAATACAATCCAGTTTGGAGACATTGCCATCATCCTAAGAAAGATCCCTCATGTCCATTTGCGGTCAAGCTGTAACTGCATTTTGGTCAAATATGGTCAAAGAATATGATCTAAAATCAAATAAAATTAAAAATTAAGTCCCTCAATCTCACTGGGTCCATTTAAAGTGCTCAACAGCCACATATTAGTCAGAACAAGTCTAGAACTTTTCTCTTTTCATCACTGTAGGAAGTTTCACAGGTAGTACTGGCCTAGATAGATCTACCAGTTCTTTCATTCTCTTTTCAATTGGGTCTAGTCTTGTATTTAACTCATTCATTGAGTATTTTATTTCTTTAAACATTCATGAATAGCTTTTTGTATGATCTTTACATTTTTTAATTCTTGCTGTCCTTGGGGGCCTGAATCTCTTGCTTGTTGTTTCTGATGATACTGACTCATGATGCCTTGTCCCCTGCTATGGTTAGTGATTTCTGACTATGAATTCATTGCTTGATTTCAATGTGTGGAAATCCTATGGACCTAAATTGTAGTTAGTTTCCTGCAACAAGGTTTAGCTCTGCTGCTTCTGTGATTTTAGGGCACCAATGACAAAGTACCACTTCCACCTTCCCTAAGAGTTTTGGCTCAGGTTCTTAGGCTTAGTGACCCCACTGGTCCATAACAACCCCACCACCACTTACCATTCTAAGCATTCTACTGGAGCCCATTTTATATCTTTTGGAAAAGGTGAAGAGTTCTTTAGGTATCTCACCAATCTCTTGTCAGCCCAGTCATGCATCAACAAGTGTGTCCTACCAAGGATTTAGCAACTCCACACAAAACCCTCAGGGTGCCCAGTCCACCATACTGCCCAAACTCACTTTCTATATTTTTAAAAACCAATTTGAATGGAAGACTTCCATAAGTAGCCAAAAGTGGTATTGATGAAATTTTTTTTAGGTTTCTATGTCTTCCTCAAACATCTTTTCATTTCAAAATGAAATAATCAAGGGAGCTGTCCATGAAAGATTTGAATAGAATAGAAAACAGTTTTTTCTTTTATCTCTCATGATGGAAAAACATCTCACCTCATATTCAGATTATATGGACTTCTTTTTTCTTTCTTTTTTTTTCCTTTTTTTTTTTTTCCTCAAGGGAAAATGCACAGTGCAGTGAAAATACCTTAGGCTTTGAGGCCGGAGAGCCCTGCATGCCCATTGCAACCCCAATGCTCAATACTTGCTTGCTTTGTGCAAGTACTTTAATCAGGGCATCAATTTCCTCATTTGTACAAATGAAAATTATAAGATATGCCTATCAGAGTTGTGAGAATTAGCGATAAAGAGCCCAGAATATATAGGTTGGTAACTCTGATGGGGAAGATAATAATGAGTAAGAGCATGGAGGCAGGCATTCCTATCTCCATTTGTCAGACTAGAACACAGAGGCTTTAAGAAGGCACATTCCAATAATGATGCTGTGCGAAGCATTACACTTTCCAACGTTCTGAAAGACAGTAGTCCTGTGCTGCCAGAATAGGTACCCCTAGACTCTGACATAGCCAAGAAGCCACTGCTTGCAGGAGTTTGGAATGGAGCTTGGATGAGTGATCCGAGGTATCCACACAAATGCACATATCGCCCCTCCTGGTGCAGGACAGAACTGGGATTGGGGAAAGGAGAATGTGCAGCAACCTGCAGGCCAGCTCTCCCTGCTCACCATGCTCCAACAGGGAACTCCTAAGAAGTCCAAGACTCCTCAATTAGAACACAGTTTACAAGTCTGTGCTCTAATTATGAAGGGATACTTGTCAAAGTGGTAGGATAGACCATATTTTATTTAACATTGGTCTATGGGCTTCTAGCTGTTCTCTGGCCCCCGACTCCACAAATGTTAGGGCAGGCCTGCCTTTGGGGAAAGCTATTGTGCTTTCTAGTGCAAGGAGAGAAGCCCTCTAACCAAGGAAGCAGATTACCATTGAATGGTTTGAGTAAGGGAGCCAGGAGGAGTTGGGAGCTTGTATCAACCCCCTCTCTTCATCCCTTAGTAAAATTCAGGCACACTAAATACACAATTATGTACAAGGCTATGGGCTCTGTTTTTTTCATTACAGCTTTAGCTACCTGCCTTCTTGCTCAATCTCTCACTGAATTCGAATATACTGGGGTGGATTCAGGCATACCAAAAGGTGAGAGGGCATGAGAGTACAAAATCCAGTTTGAGGGTACCTCCCTGTACTTTCAGATGTGTAGGCTGAGCGGTGCACCTGTGAGGCTTCACATCTTCCTTGGAAAGTGTTAACTCACCAGTGCAATCCCAGGAGACTTCTTCCTAGATATTAATTACCCACATCTCTTACCTGAAATCTTTTGCTACTTGGGTTGGTGGTCTTGCTACCTAGCTGCAAATAGTAACCAACCAGAAGAATTTTCTAAACCCACAAATTTTCAGACCTCATCCCTATACATACTGATTCAGTAGGAGATTTATGACGGAGTCAGGGAATTGTTCTGTGGTTGTCATTATTGTTATTGGTGGTGGTGGTGGTGATGGTGTGTGTGTGTGTGCCCATGTGTATGTGTTCATTACACTTACCAGGTAATTCTGACACACAATCAGGACTGAGAAACTTGGATTTAAATTTTGTGTTTCTCTTTATGTATACATGCCTTATTTTCCTTGGTAGATTTTAAGCTCCTTGGAGGTAGAAGTTGCGTTTTACATCTCTGTGTAATCTGCTCAGCTCTATAAAAGTACGCTGAGGTAGAAACAAAACCTGGTTCCTCCAAGGAAAAAAGAGTAGGAATCAAGCATCATACCCACATGCTATTCACAACATTAGCTGTTGCCATTTTCTCTTTGGTTCTACATGCTCCAGTGCCATGGTACTGAAATCCTTAGAAGCATGTGGCCAGTGGAGCCTTCTACAACTTGCAGCAAACTGGCAGCTTCAAGCCAAATCTCTCCAACAGCCTTTCGGTTTGTTTGCTTGTTGAGCTGAGTTTAAATCCAAATTCAGCTCTGAATCATTAAATGGGGGATTTTTCTTAACACCAATAATTTGTCTTTGGACAATTGGCAGCCCTGGCCCCTGCTTGAGCCACATTAATTTCAGTGTGAGTTGTTAGGGACGGAGGAAAGCCAGCTGGGGCTGTCAGTGTTTAACTCTTCCTCAGGGAGCTTAAAGAGGTAGTCCTGAGGTTCTTGCAGCCATGTCCGACTTTAAAATCAATTAAAAACAGCAAAAAATGAAAACCCCATTGTAGGAAAAAATACCATCAAGGCAATCTCACTTTTTGCATGGGGAGCTCTTCTTTTTCCCCATGTGTACAGGTGACAATGTCTCCACCTAAATCTGATCTAGGGGAATGATTTGAGGCATTCACTCTGGTGAGAACCTTTTGTTAAACAGAAAATTCGTCCCTTTGCTTCCTTGTTTTGTTTTGTTTTTTTAAATAAGTATGCTTTACTTTCTCTATATTTTTAAAAGGTACTTATAAATACATCTTATTGATGTTTTATTCATGTGGACAAACTGCTTCCATTATGTGAATGTACAATAGCTGGAAGTCACTGGAAGTGAAACAGCTAAAGCACTAGGCAATGCTTTAAAAATTTCAGGACCAATAACAACCTATGAGATGGCCAGTGTTGCGATAGATTCAGTCAAACGTTATACTTCTACGTACAGTGTACATGTTCATCTGCAAAACCTCAAAGAGGACTCATTTCCCTTTCTTTCCATAAATAGGATGAACCTCTGATCTGCTCAAGAGAAGAGCAAAAAGTCCCTCATTTTGTCCTGCCATGTAACACCAGAAAGGTAAGTAGAATTGGTCATTTATATACCCAGGAGTATCTGCTCCATGCAAGGCACTGTGTTGGCCTCAGAGGTGATAAAACAAGACTCTTACCCTCCAAATACCCTTGGTGATCAAGGCATTTGTTTCATTTATCCTGTGGAATCTCAGGTGAGAAGAAAATGGACTGGGGTTCTCAGGGTAGACAATCCTTAACTGCAATACAGGAGCTACATAATAACCCCACAAAAATTGTCCCAGCAGTTTGGGAAAGAGGAGAAGCACAGAATATTCAACTAAATGCAAGCATATTTAGGGGATGGAGAAAAAAAAAACTGTAATATCCAAAGAATAAAATGACTAAGAGTTTTAAAGATCATGAGGACAAATTAGATGTGTATAAATAAGACTTGTCTGCACATATTTAATTGATTATTAAATAAAAAAATTAGCTAAAAAAGTTGCAAACCCATGTTGAAAAAATTATCATAGCTATCAGATCTAAAATCTCTGGTTTACAACCCTAAACCCACCCTGGCCAGTTACCTCATCACTGCCAGCCCAGCCACCACCTTCAAGACTCATGTCCCTGCCCTCCCCAGAATCCTATTCAAGACGCCTTTCTTTTAGAGGCTTCCCACCTGTAAACTATTCAAGTTCAATGTCTTGCATTCCTTCATTCCCTCTGAATACAAGCAAACAAATACACATTGATTTAGTTACCCACTTTCATTCAGTGACATTGATTTTTTCACTTGTTTAATTTACTTTTTGTATGCTTTATGTCTTTTTTTTTTTTTTTTATGTGTATCAAGGATCAGTACATCAAGCATTGGGTTGCTAGAGCTTCAAGAGAGGAAACAGTATGTTCTGCTTCTTTTACATCTCTCCTAAAGTACTAAATGTTATTAGTTGACTAAAGGAGAGATTAAGGTTAGAAAATAAGCCTAGTAAGAGGATTAATTACAGAGGTGTGGATGATAGATGATTTAGTAACTGCTCTTCAGCATATGAAATGTGACTATGTGGAACAACATATTCTTTATTAAGTTGTACAGGGAGTGAAAGAAGGGAAATGATTCCCAGCCAACAACAAAACAAAAAAAACCTTGGAATTGAGCTTCTGCTGTAATTTTAGCAAAAATTATGGGATACCATATTTAGTGCTAGGATAGCTAAAATTTTCAATAGAGTTCCAAAGAAGCTAAGTATTAGAGCTGTGAAGGTATCCTTTGCTAGGCTGTGGTTGCTGGTTGCCAGTATCTTAAGAGCCTTAGCAACTTCTGGAAAATGCTCACAACTGACCATTTTGCCCCCACCACTGTGGCTGCTTAAAACTGAAGCTGCATGTACACAGCTCTATCCAGAAATCAACAGGTGTAGCACTGACATGCAGACCTACAAGCCAGTATGAGGGCTGCCATCATTTTTCAGGGTCCCCCTCTTTGAATCCCATTTCTCCTCCTGATCCCTTGTTCCTGGTTGGTCCATCAATCCTGAGCTACTACTCTGGCTCCCTTCTCAGGATGACTGCTCCACACAGTCCCCTCCACAGACATAAATAGCGGGCAGATCAAGAAATAGTTGATAGATAGAAGATAGAGATAGATATAGATAGATGATATGGATGATAGATTAGGTAGGAGGTAGGTAGATAAAGACAGATTAGATAGGTGGATGGATGAATAGGGAGGGCACACACACTTGAACATGTGCGTGTATGAGAGATTAGATAGAGATATGGATTATATAAATAGAAGATAGATAGCTATAGATAGATGGATAGATAATGAACAGAATGTACATGGTTCACTTACTCATCATTATAAAGTTTCTCTGAAGACTTTGTGTATTAGGCACTGTAGCAGGTACAAAGATGAAAAGATACATCTTTGTGAGCTACAGAGGGAATGATTGTATGAAACCCTGGCTTACCAGGGAATGAAATCTCATGGTCCACAATTTTTCCTTAGAATCCCAAGCCACAGTAATAGCTTTTACAAAAGTTCAACACTGGAATGTATTCAGGTGGTCTTAAAAGTATTCAATAATTCCTTTAGAGAAAATTTGAATATACAGCAGGAGGTGGCAAACTATGGTTCACAGGTCAAATCAGGCCCATTGACAGTGTTTGTAAATAAAGTTTTATTGAAAACAATCCATGCTTATTCATTTGTATATTGTTTGTGGTCGCTTTTGTACTACAATGGTAGAGCAGGTATGACAGAGCCTATGGCTCTCAAACTCTAAAATATTTACTATCTGGCTCTTTAAGGAAATATTCTGCTTCTACTGTAGAGTATGACAACTCCAACTTGCCATATTATAAATATTTTTTATCTGGGATGTTTCTTAAACGGACAAATTTCCTAAGAATTAGAACTTCCAGTGGAGGTACCTGGGACTTAGTATGCTTGATAGGCACTACAGGTGATTCTTAGTATCAGGCAAGTTTGGGGAACTCTGGCAGAGTTTTTAAAAGCTTAATCTTTACAATCATACAGCTCTGGATGTACAGCCCCCTCCACTGTTTCTAATTCTATCACCCTGGGAAAGGTACATAGCTCTCTAAGGCTCCGTTTTTTTCATCCTAAAATGAGGGAAACAGATGTTCCTGCTTTGTAGAATTGTTGGAAGGATTCAATGAGAAAATGCTTTATCAAAACTTGTGGTGCCTGGTATCAGTTTCAGTCAATGTTTTATCATCATTCTCAGCCTCATCATGGTTATTTTCTCTTCCTTCTCTTCCCATTGTCGTTTTGCATTGCCATCCATATGATCTAGCCACTTAGGACGTTTTTGGTATGATTCTACTTGAAAATGGTGGATTAGTTTACCTTTCAGAGTTCCTGAATCCTAAGTTTTACCCTCTTTTTTTTTAAGTTTTAAAAAAATTTTCAGCCAATAAATCTTTAAAGAATTTATAGCATATTTTATTTAAAGAGTACAAAGTACTTTACAAACAAGTGAGTGTGATGGGGGAAATGGAAAAGGTAAATTGAACTACCCAAAAACCACACAGCAAATCCAGGAGCAGAAAATATAGCCCAATTCCTGAACTCAAATACCAATACACCTTTCTGTATTGGTCTCATTATCATTTATTTATCATCTTCTTGCAGATAGGATAAAACAAATCTATCAGCCAAAAACCTTTTACAGGCCCACAAAATGCTCACAAGCTTCTCCACCTTTACAATGTCTGAATGCTGATGAGTTGAAGGAAGTGAATTGCACTTCCAGAAGAACTCCAGGGTTGTTGCTTTGACTGTGTCACTCCCTTTCTCAGAACACTTCAGTGGGCCCCAGGTGCTTCTCAATCAGATTTAAATTTCTCTCCATGAGCTTTAAATTCCACTTTTCTCCCCTCTCTAACCACCCACACTCTCACTAGTTTCCATTTCACCTGTGGTATCCACCCCAGCCAAGAAAAACTACCAGAACCCAACTGAATAAATCTCATGCATTTCTCCTGGATCTTAGATTCCATTAAAAGATGGAAAATGCCCTGAACAAGAGGGATGAGGTCTTAACTGTACTCTGACATGAGGTAAGAACCACATTAGTCCGTTTTTAGTATTTCACAAATTTTAGCATCCAGTGACTGCCAGAACAACAACTGTGTGCCCTCATATTTATCAAAGCTCCTACTTGTCTTCTGCAGAACACAGGACAGCAACAACAAGCAGGTAGCTCTTCAAAAGTGCAGCACCTCCTTCTCCCCACCAAGGCCACAATTGGGGAAGGTAGGAGCACCCAAAATAGGCCCCAGAGCAGACTCCACTCCCAAAAACATGCAACAAGGGGGAAGGGAGAGTTCCCAGCCCCTTTCTCCTCCTGGCTGCCAGCCATAGGTAATGTTTCAGGAAGCAGCTTCTAGAAACACAGGGGCCACAAATCTGCCAAGTTGAAAGAAAACAAATCACTAGGGCAAGGCATTGTGTTTAGTTCTAAACAGCACCTAGCACATGGATGGCATTCAAAAGCATTAATATAGCCATAATGCAAATCAACGTGAGCCTGCAGGCCAGAAGCTGAAAGAAATTACGGTAAACCCCAAAGAAATCAGACTGTGGGCAAAAAGGAATTTCAATAAAATTACCAAACATTGTCTGCTAATATGTATCATTTCACTGAGTTGTCTCTCAGGTACACTGAGTTTGCTCTTTAACGCATAGAACTGGTGACCTACCTCCCCTTCTTTAAAACCTCCTGGGGTTCCCCACTGCTTACGCTACCAAGGCCAAATCTCCTAGCAGAGCTTTCAAAAACCCTTTTGAGTTTGTCACTAACCTATCCATCTAACTTCTCATTGCCTGGACTCTGGGCAGTCACAGGGACTTTCTATCATTCCTGGAAAACACCGTGACCTTTCAGATCCTCACTTCTTGGTCCTCCTCATCTGGCTGACAAACCCCACCCATCCTGAGGACCCAGCCTTCCCTGTGCCCACCAGCATTCTGTAACACCTCTAGTACTTATGCTTATATTATGATTATTTATTTTCCACATCTGTCTCATCCACAGACTATGGATTTTTGAAAATAGAATCCATGATTTCTTTTTCTGTGCATCCCCAGTATGTAGCACCAGTTCCAACAAATAGTAAGCTGTCAACGTTTGTATTGAATTAATAAAGAAAGGGAAAAAGAAGGGAGGGAGCAATCTAAACAAATCCAGGATCCTATTAGCCTACCTGAATCCCTGAATCCATTTCAGGACTTATAGATAGTGTTAATAAATATAGATGATTACTTTTTCACTTTAATTCAATCTAAGCTGAGCCTCATGTCCCATGCATATTTTTAGTGGTACTTTAATGAACATTTAAAAAAAAAAAAAAAAAAGCATACCTAGCTCTCTTCAATATAGAAGCCTACCCTTTAATCTTCTGTAACCTTCCTACCACCATAAATACCCAGATTCTCCCCTCTAGCCTGGTAGACTTTTTTTTTTTTTTGCCTCTGATGTAATGATTTCTGTTTATTTTGTTTATATTTACTTGTGTTTGTCCTGTCTCCTTCTTTATTAAAGCTCTACCTAGAAGCATTGACTTCTTTTGTAACTCATCACGGTATGCATGGTTGACTGACTGCCATAATAGCAGATAATGTTTGATAATTTTATTGAAATTCTTTTTTGCCCACAGTCTGATTTCTTTAGGGTTTACCCTAATTTCTTTCAGCTCCCAGCCTGCAGGCCCATGTTGATTTGCATTATGGCTGTATTAATGCTTTTGAATGCCATCCATGTGCTAGGTGCTGTTTAGAACTAAACACAATGCCTTGCCCTAGTGATTTGTTTTCTTTCAACTTGGCAGATTTGTGGTCTCTGTGTTTCTAGAAGCTGAAATTGTCAAGACTCTTTTAATGCACCTCTTTGTTCGGGCAATAGCATGCCTAGTGGCTTTGAGAATAGCTGTTGTTTTGAGAATAGCATTTGTAGACACAACTGCTGCTGAAAGAGGAAACTCTATATATGGAGTATTTCACTGGGAAAAAGGCAACAAAAAAGAAACTACTATTCTCCATTAAAGAAAATAAACAAAAGATAGTGTATTAATTTGACCATGCACATGATGCAGCATTTTGCTCTAAACTTGGGCAAGGTTGTATCTATACTGTCCATGTCAGTGCAGTTCTTCTCATCCCAGTTAATGTGTGTGCTCTTCCCCCCAGGGCATCCAGTATAGAAAAGATCTGGCCCCTGCTTCAGTGAACTTCTAAAATGGCCTTGAGTGTGCAGTACCAGCCACAGAGTGAAACTCCTCAGGTCCTTGTTTCACTTCCGAGTGTTGTAAACCCAGGCAATCTCAGCATAAAAACCACAAGAGAGCTACAATCCAAAAGAAACAGAGGCTTAGGATACTTCTTTGAAACTTGGATTTGTGCCACCACAGTTTAGCAAAAGTTGGAGACTGAGAGGGTATGCTTGTTCTTCTCCTGCTGGGGAAATACGACCCCTCGGTACATTTGTTCACAGCTATGTTCTATCCATACAGGGTTGGAGCATTAGGCATTTGCCATTTTTGCTATGCTGAAAGTTCTGGCTCAACTGAATGTGCCAAATCCCTTATCACATGACACATTAAAAATTTAAATTGAGCTGCCTATCTCCCTTTATAGAACAAGTATACATCTAATATACAATTCTCAAGTAATCCATTTCAAAAACTGACCATGGGCAAGGGAAAAAAGAATGCATGCCTTACTTAAAAACAGAATGAATAACAGGTGAGAAAGAACCTCATCCTAATCCCAGGGTCTAGTCATTTACCTGCCTCCTCATGAACGTATTCTTGTCTAGGTGTATCAGTAAGGGTTCCGAGAAAACTAGAAAAGGAATCATATAAATTTCACATGTAAACAGACTCAAAGATGTGGCCCAAAACAAAAAGTTCAAAGGAGGAAGAAATAAAGACAGATATACCTAGGAAAGATATATTCTAAAAACAAGATTTCTAAGTCTCCAAAAATTAATTCTAAAGGAAATAAGAAGGGAAAGGGGGAAATTTATTGCCGCCCCCCCCCCCAAAAAAAAAGCAACAAAAGAAACTAAAAACCAAAACGAAAACTCACAAAGAATGAAGGAAGAGCACAGATAAATCAGAAAATATTCTAAGGGGTAAAATAATCAGAAAACCTTTACATATTTGCTAATTTGATAAGCAAAAATTATCTCACATTTTAATTTGCAGTTCTTTGGTCACCAGTGAAATTCAACATTTTTCCCATATATTTTCTAATTTCTCTATTTCCTCTTTTACAAATTGTTTATTACAGACTAATGCTCACTTTTCGCTTTTCTTATCAATTTTTCTGAGCTCTGTTTACAGTAAAGGTTGTTATATTTACTGTGCCCAGGAAACTCTCCACTTGATAGCATAGCTGTAAGCTGGGGAGAGACAGAAAGAAAGCAATAGGTGTAGTATCTAAGGACTTTTAATTTTGATTCATTTTGCACACTCATCAATAAATTAGGAATATTCTGGTAATTTAAGTTTTCCAAAAGGTCAACTATGAAAGGGTTCATGTAATATAATAAATGTGTACATAGCAGCAACTTGAGGCAGTATTCAGCATTTGGAGAGTAGGTTTCAATCAGTAAATGTCCTTGGAACACTGAAAAATGATCAGACACACCAAAATGTAGTTAGTTAGGACAAGTTGAGTACTCAGAAAAGCTATTAGCAACTCGGAGAATATGGGAGTCATGCACTATGTTCAGACATGGCAGAAAGTATTGAGAGCCTTATCCTGAATTCAGCCTTATTCTGAATTTTCATTGTTAGTTCAAAAGCAAACACTGAATATAGGATTCCTGTAAAGTGCTTTTATAGTCAGTGCTGAATCACAAGCTCCAATCCTATTCACTCATTCTTCTATTTATTTGACCAGTATTTATTGAATCCCTTCTATATGTGTCAGACTCTGGGGTAGGCACTGGATACATATTGATCCATAAAATAGTCAAAGTTTCTGTCCTCATGGAGCTTACTATCTGGTGAGAGTGAGACAATCAATCAACAAATAAATGGAGATTGTAAGTGGTGAGTAGTTACAGGAGACAGAGTAGAGCGATAAAAGTATCAGGACTACACACATACCTAAAGAGACACACATGTGTGTATACACACACACACACACACACACACACAGAACAACAAAGGATTTGGAAAATAAGATCTATGATGAAAGGCTAAGGAAGGAATATTCTTTTTTCCGGGAGGACAAGTAGGTGAGAAAAGACCTACAAATGCTCTTGAAGAATTTAGAGGATTCTCTTTTTCCTTTGAAGAAATGCAAGATAAAGTAGGATAAAATAGTAGTATATTAAATTATTAGTTACATATGTAAGAAAATATCTTCAAAAGGAGGAAGGTTAAAATATTTCTTCCTTGATAGTATTTTAAAAAGGGGAGATTCTCTTTTTTTTCTGGGATTAGCCTCAAAAGTTAAGAGGACAGAAAGGCAAATGATTTTCAAATGTCTGCCAGCCCAGGTCTTATTTTCTGTAAGTTTCTCCCTTGTTTTTCCTTCTTTCCCTCTGCTAGTTTGAACAATTATTACACGTAATCCTTTAACAAAAAGGAAAAAAGAAGCCTTTTCAAGTGTCATGCAGTGAGGGTGGTGGGGTTCTTTTCTGACCTCTCTGGGTTCCAGAATCTTGATTATAGTTTTCAGTTGCCTCTATTCTATTCAAATATTCTGCTTTAATAATTCCTCAAAGGATTCTTTTAAATCAGAATTCTGTAGAGACAACCAGTGATGAGCTGAAAAGTAATGAAGCTACACTGTGGAAGAAACAATAACTGAAGCATCTATATTTGTTACCTAATTCTTATTCTAATGTGTATATATTATTAGATATGACTGTGAGAAGATGGATCAAGATGTGATTTGGGGAACCCCACTTCCCAAAAAATAGGCAATACATGTTAACTTTCTTGTGAAGCACGTATGCATGGAGTGGCAGGATCACGGAAAAAGAGAAAAGACATACTTCCAAGTCCCATTTTAAAGGTGAGAAAACTGAAGTTGTGAGGTTGTCGAGCTGAAAATTCTGAGGTGGTTCAAAGCGAAGAACAGATTGCAGATCTAATGCTCACGGCTTTAGCCTCTAAATAAAGTAAATGAATGAATGCCCATTTCCAATTGGCAGGGAGAGTCTCCAGAGTTTAGGGCTTGGAATTCTGCTTTTAAAATTATAAAGTAAAAATCCTTTGAAAATATAGTTACAGCCCTCTAATTAATGTGTTCCAATGTCCCTTCATTTCTGTCACCTCGAGAGCCTAAGATTGTTAAAGCCACTTAGCTTTGCTTGGCAGGGCTCAGCCCTAAGAATAGGGGCCTGGAGGATTTTCTGACAAGCCAAGGCATAGATGTGTGTCTGCTGACAAGAAAAGGTCCTTCTGTGAAATGTATTTAACACTTAGTGCTTTATTAAACGGTCTTGGAAATTCTTTCTCTATCCATCTCTTCCTTTCCAATGACATCCAATTTTTTTTTTAAATTAAGGCCACCTTCTAGAGCCATTACCAGTCTCAAATTTTGTAATTTTAAATGAGTACTCTGCTGTAATTTAAAAGATAACTCATTCCTATTTCCAGCATTTAATGTATTTTTTTTTCTATCTGAAAGCAATATATGTGTGTAATTAATAAACAATTTAGTATGTGGAGGAACCTAGGAACTTGGCAAATGTTCTGGGGATATAAAATCTCAAGAAAAGCAGCACATTATAAGAAATCGTAAGTAATTACTTATGTAAGCTTTCTTTTTAAATTCTAAGAACATTAACTACTAATTACCTACTAATTACCAGTACTTCAGCAGGTGTTTGCACTTAACTGGAGGCTAAAGCCCCTGTGAAAAACAAACCCCTCACAGCCTCTCTCAAGATAAAAGCTGAATCCCACTGGACCTCAAGCTCACCATAGGTATGGCAGAGGCAAACCTGGTTATAAGCCAAAGCTTTATCCACTCGGTTGCTTCAGATGGAAAAGTAAATTCCTGCTTGTCAGTTTGCCTTTCTCTTTTTACTCAATGCAGTCATTATCTGCTAGTCAGAAGATCTGGCTTGAATGGTAACATCAGGGTATCTGTGGTTAAATTTAAACTGTGATGAAGAGGTCTTCATCAGAAATCCATCCGTCTCACATCCACAGCAGAAGCCAGCCTCTGTGTCTGCAGGGCCCAGAGCATCATCAAACCACCTCCCCACTTGCCTTTGCAATAAGTTTGTGCTTACTTCACAGATTTCCATTCTCCTTATCTATGGATTAAAATGATCTTTACAATCCCTTCCAGCTTGAAGAGCATGAGATCCTCTAATTCTCCACACCATGAAGTTTCAAGAACCTAAGACGAGTGACACTGACTAAAGACCCAGGATGGCTCCACATTCTGCTCGTCCCCACCCTGAAAATGACATTTCCCACAGCCACAGGCAGGATCATCATGTGCGTTATAAGAGCAAATAGACTTCTTCAAGATGTCTCAGTCAAGTTCGCATTGTACCATGTTGATATGGAGAAGGGAAGCAGAACCTAAAAGGAGACCCTGACAGCCCAATGTCATCTTATATCTGCTGACAGGTGGTCAGCTCTGTCCAGACTGCATTCTAAACCAGCCCCTATTTCTCACTTCAGTTCCTGTATTAGTTTCCTATGGCTGCCTGTTCTGGTTTGCTAATGCTGCCTCTTTGCAAAACACCAGAAATGGATTGGCTTTTATAAAGGGGATTTATTTGGTTATGAAGTTATAGTCTTAAGGCCATAAAGTGTCCAAGGGAAGGCATCAACAACAGGGTACTTTCCTTGAAGGATGGCCATTGGTGTCTGGAAAACCTCTGTTAGCTCGGAAGGCACATGTCTGGCATCCGCTTGCTCCCAGGTTACGTTTCAAAATGGTGTTCTCCAAAATGTTGCTCTTGGGGCATACTGTCCTCTCTTAGCTGCAGCTCCTCTTCAGAATGTCGCTCTCAGTTGCTCTCTGGTCCTTCTGTCTGTGAACTCCTTTATAGGACTCCAGTGATCCAATTAACACCCACCCTGAATGGGCGGGGTAACACCTCCATAGAAAGTATCCAATCAAACGTTTCACTCACAGTTGATTGAGTCACATCTCCATGGAAACAATCGAAGGATTCTAATCTAATCAATACTAATACGTCTGCCCCCACAAGATTGCATCAAAGATAATAGAATTTTGGGGGACATAATACATGCAAACTGGCACACTGCCATAACAAATTGCCACCAGTTTGGTGGTTCAAACAACAGAACTGTATTCTCTCACAGTTCTAGAGGCCAGAGTCCAAAATCAAGGTGTCAAAAGGAAACTTTTTTTCTTGTCTTTTCCAGCTTCTGGCAGCTCAAGGCACCCCTTGGCCTGGGTTGCATCACTCCAATTTCCTCCTCCTATTTTCTGTGTCTCTTATAAGGACACCTGTCATTGGATTTAAGGCTCACTCTGATAATTCAGGATGATCTCATCTCAAGATCCTTAATTTAATTTCACTTTCAAAGATCCTTTTTCCAAGTAAGGCCACATTCATAGGGATTCCAGTGATTTGGACATGGATATATCTTTTGGGAAGCCACCAGTCAACCCACGAGAGTCCCTTAAATGGTCTCTCACCTATTAATTCATCCTGTCAACAAGTTTTATTAAGCCCTACTGTGCCAGTTTGGATATATCATATCCTCACAAAAGCCATATTCTTTAATGCAATCTTGTGGGGGCAGACTTATTAATCTTTCTGATTAGGGTGTGGCCTCTTGATTGCATGTTTCCATGGAGATTTGACCCCACCCATCCAGGGTAGGGCTTGATTAGTTCACTGGGATATTTAAGAGAGCTAAGAGAGACCCAGACACTTGCTGATGCTTTGAGATGTTAGCCCAGAGTCTGCTCTGGAGAGCAGCTGAGAGAGACTTTTTGGTGATATGCTTGGGAGCTGACAGAGATGCTCAGAGACCCTTGGAGTTGTGGACAGAAGGATGTTTGGAGATTCTAGGCTAAGGATGCACAGGAGCTGAGAAAGGAGCTGAAACACAACCCAAGACCGGCAGACACCAGCTATATGGCTTCCCAGCTGACAGAGGTGTTTCAGATGCCATCAGCCATTCTTCAGTGAAGGTATCCTATTGTTGATGCCTTAGTTTGGACATTTTTATGGCCTTAGAACTGTAACTTTGTAACCAAATAAACCCCCTTTATAAAAGCCAATCCATTTCTGGTATTTTGCATAATGGCAGCATTAGCAAACTGGAACACCTACTAAATTGCAGACACTCTTGTAGGTGGTGATGAATCCATGAACAAGATAGACAGGGTCCTTCCCTCAGGTGCTTAGGTACCATAATCTCCTCACTACCCTGCTCCCTTTATTTTCCCCATCCATTTCAGATATACATTTCCTTAAAATCTACTATGTTCCGTTGACATTCAAAACACACACAACTGTTAGAAATCTTTCATGTGAGCAGGTTGGGGAAATGGGACATGCATGAAAAGTTTCTTTTCAAGTTTGCAGGAGAACAAGAGAGAAAAAGGTGTAGAAGTGCAAATTTTATAAATTCATTTTACAATGTAATTGAAATGCCAAAAGATTAAAGAATTCAATGTTGATGAAGAAATGGATATTAGTGCAAGAAGAACAGCTCTGTCTTTGTCAGTCGAAAGTCTTTTACATGTCACAGGCTGTCACTTTCTATTGCATTTCAACTGACTAATTATCTCAGTTTATTAAAACTGAATATGAATTCACATATTTTACTTTCCCGGCCTTCAAGTGTTCCTGTTATCAAGGCATATCCTAATGACATATCCCATAGTTAGGGGGTTTCTCAGGTAAGGAAATGAGTGGGCCAGCAGACAGCTAGAGTTGAGGAGAGTTGTCTGCTGGGCTTTGTGCATTAGTCAGAGGTGAGGCAACCCACAGCCTGCAGCTGTTAGTGAGGAGCTGGGCACTGCCACAGCTGGGAAGAGGTGGTGAGGTGGATGGGGCTGAGAGAAATGAAAACTATGCCTCTAATGGAGAGTTACCTTCCCATCAGAAGTAGACCAAAGGTAATCAAAGGAAGAGACCATACATTAGTTATATGCTGCAGTGTCCAAGGGCTACATCAACTGCAAGTTATAGACTTAAATTTTAAAAGTTTGTTGGGTCTTGGGTCTTGGCAGGGAGGCCGGGGGTGGAGTAGGGTGGGTGTGGTTCTTGGTGTTGATGGTGTTTTGGGTGGGGTTACTGGTTTGTTTTCAATCAGGAGCAATGTTGGAGTGCATTTATAGATGTGATGGAAGGGTTATGCTAGATGAAATCTAAGACAGCCTCATGACAAAGCAAAGCAAATTTCATCATTCCGCAACTGTATCTGTGTAATTACAGGTTTTAAAAGCACCATGGTCAGAAATGAGGATTTTAAAACCAAGGTAATTAGCACTTTGTTCTCAGTAGCCACTTAACATGTTTCCAAAGGATCTAAACTTTTTACTGTGGACTTTCTGATGCCACCATCCTTTCTTGCTCAGGCAGGTAATGTGGTGTGTGGGTGACCAGAAATTCTTACTAATGTTTTCATAATTTGCCAGAGGTAATCAATATTCATGAAAAAAACAAAAACAATACCTTGGAAAGTTATGTAGATGTGAGGAGTTGGCAAAGAATGAAACACCAGGCCACAGAGGAAAATGCCACTTGCCCTTAGCTGAAGTTACAAATACTGTATAACATGAGACTCAGGAAAGGGAAGAGGGCTTGTTTTTTTCCTTAGCAGATTCTGTTTGTTTTGAGAGGTAGTTATTGTATGTTTTTCCATGGTTTCTCAGGCTACCTTGGTCCAGTCAGAATGTGCCTATGTTTCAAAGTTGAGGGGGAAAATGCTCCCCAGACCCCAGTACAGCCTCATCCTCTGGCCAGGACAAGTTGTATGGGGCTAAATGCTTCTCCTTAGCCAAGCCTCCCCAAAGCCTCAAAGCCTTTCCCATCCCTTCCTATTCTGTCAGTCATACAGCTGCAGACCAAGGGCTGTACCTGCCCTGGGCACTGTGTTCTTAACAAAATGGGTCAGTGTTTTAAAAATCCAGGTATTTACCCATGAAACTTTGGATTTCCACCAATTTTGGAAAAACATGAAGCTCTCGATTCACTGAGCCAAAATTCCCACAGAACCACCATCAGCTAAGCTAAGTCCTTTTCAACAGGACAAGCGCACTTAGCTTGCTGCATCTCGATCCCCCACACTTCACTTATTAAGGTTTCTTGCCTGGTCACAGTAGGCTTTTTTTTTTTTTTTTTTTCAAAGTAATATAATGTATTTAATAAAAGAGTTGAATGTCTGATGATAGTTGAGATATTTACACAGTATTCAAACTGCCTGCCCACAAAATAATTGTTAATTAGGAAGATAATTGATTAAATTTAAGTTTGAGAAGACTATGAATCACCACATGAATCAATATATCAAAGAAAACATATCAATATTAAACAAAAGACATAGTGAGATACCTGAGATACCTGATAGAACTCAACCAGAAAGTATCTCTTCTATGACATATCTGCCTAAAGTTAATAAATTGAATCTAAATAGGCAGAGATGCCAGATGAGCATAAATGGAGTCATATTTACAATCACTGGAAAGTAATTCCCAACATTCATGAAAATTAAGGAGAGACTGAGGAACTGTTCCAAAAGACTGTTTCAAATTAAAGGAAACTAAAGATTCATGACAATTAAATGAAACAAGAAATTTTGAACTGCATCCTTTTTCTTATGATGGACAATTTTGAAACAACTGGCAAAAATTAATAGGATTGAAGAATTATATGTACATAATGTATTAATGTTAACATCCTGATTTGTTGCAGACATTACACATTAGTTATATTTTGCAAAAGATTGGGCATTACATGATTCAGGAAAAAATGTCACTTGCTTTGTACATGTCACTTCCCTTTAATATAAGATTGTTTGAAAATAAAAATAATCAGGAACCATTTCAGTGCTTCATAACAGTTATTTGGGTGAGCAACAATCAAGTTAATGGATTTCTAATATATTGCCTACAGGAAGTAAGAGAAAGATTCCTCCTTAGGGTAAATTCTCTTATTGTGATTGCTCATATATTGTCATGGTAGTGGATTATTTGAAACTTTTATTGACATTCCATATAGAGTTTAAATTGTTTGTGTTTCTCTTTTGGGATAATGTCCCTTTGGCTTTCCATTTAAAGAAATTTCATAATGTGTTTTTTTATATACATGATTGGACCTCTCAAACACCAGTATCCAGATGAGATTTCTTTTCTTCCCACTTCCTTTTTTTTTTTTTTTTTGAATCAACTTTCCTTTTATTTTTATTTATTTATTTTTTTTTAATCTTCATTTTATTCAGATATATTCACATACCACGCAGTCATACAAAACAAATCGTACTTTCGATTGTTTACAGTACCATTACATAGTGGTACATTCATCACCCAAATCAATCCCTGACACCTTCATTAGCACACACACAAAAATAACAAGAATAATAATTAGAGTGAAAAAGAGCAATTGAAGTAAAAAAGAACACTGGGTACCTTTGTCTGTTTGTTTCCTTCCCCTATTTTTCTACTCATCCATCCATAAACTAGACAAAGTGGAGTGTGGTCCTTATGGCTTTCCCAATCCCATTGTCACCCCTCATAAGCTACATTTTTATACAACTGTCTTCGAGATTCATGGGTTCTGGGTTGTAGTTTGATAGTTTCAGGTATCCACCACCAGCTACCCCAATTCTTTAGAACCTAAAAAGGGTTGTCTAAAGTGTGCATAAGAGTGCCCACCAGAGTGACCTCTCGGCTCTTTTTGGAATCTCTCTGCCACTGAAGCTTATTTCATTTCCTTTCACATCCCCCTTTTGGTCAAGAAGATGTTCTCCGTCCCACGATGCCAGGTCTACATTCCTCCCCGGGAGTCATATTCCACGTTGCCAGGGAGATTCACTCCCCTGGGTGTCTGATCCCACGTAGGGGGTAGGGCAGTGATTTCACCTTTCAAGTTGGCTTAGCTAGAGAGACAGGGCCACATCTGAGCAACAAAGAGGCATTTGGGAGGAGGCTCTTAGGCACAACCATAGGGAGGCCTAGCCTCTCCTTTGCAGCAACCATCTTCCCAAGGGTAAAACCTGTGGTAGAGGGCCCAACCCATCAAACCACCAGTCCCCTATGTCTGTGGTCATGTTAGCAACCATGGAGGTGGGGTAGGCGAATACCCCTGCATTCTCCACAGGCTCCTCAAGGGGGCACTACATCTTTTTTTTATTTTTTAACTTTCCCTTCTTTTTTAAATCAACTGTATGAAAAAAAAGTTAAAAAGAAAACAAACATACAATAAAAGAACATTTCAAAGAGACCATAACAAGGGAGTAACAAAAAGACAACTAACCTGAGATAACTGCTTAACTTCCAACATGTTCCTACTTTACCCCAAGAAAGTTACATAATATAGCAACATTTCTGTGAACTTGCTCCTACTATATCCATCAGAAATTAACAGACCATAGTCATTCCTAGGCGTCCCCAGAACGTTAAATACCTTATCTGTTCTTGGATTATTGTTTCCCCCTTCCTTAATTGCTCTCTATTGCTAGTTCCCCTACATTCTACATTATAAACCATTTGTTTTACATTTTTCAAAGTTCACATTAGTGGTAGCATATAATATTTCTCTTTTTGTGCCTGCCTTATTTCGCTCAGCATTATGTCTTCAAGGTTCATCCATGTTGTCATATGTTTCACGAGATCGTTCCTTCTTACTGCCGCGTAGTATTCCATCGTGTGTATATACCACATTTTATTTATCCACTCATCTGTTGAAGGACATTTGGGTTGTTTCCATCTCTTGGCAATTGTGAATAATGCTGCTATGAACATTGGCGTGCAGATATTTGTTCGTGTCACTGCTTTCCGATCTTCCGGGTATATACCGAGAAGTGCAATCGCTGGATCGAATGGTAACTCTGTATCTAGTTTTCTAAGGAACTGCCAGACTGACTTCCAGAGTGGCTGAACCATTATACAGTCCCACCAACAATGAATAAGAGTTCCAATTTCTCCACATCCCCTCCAGCATTTGTAGTTTCCTGTTTGTTTAATGGCAGCCATTCTAACCGGTGTTAGATGGTATCTCATTGTGGTCTTAATTTGCATCTCTCTAATAGCTAGTGAAGCTGAACATTTTTTCATGTGTTTCTTGGCCATTTATATTTCCTCTTCAGAGAACTGTCTTTTCATATCCTTTGCCCATTTTATGATTGGGCTGTCTGTACTATTGTCATTGAGTTGTAGGATTTCTTTATATATGCAAGATATCAGTCTTTTGTCAGATACATGGTTTCCAAAAATTTTTTCCCATTGAGTTCGCTGCCTCTTTACCTTTTTGAGAAATTCCTTTGAGGTGCAGAAACTTCTAAGCTTGAGGAGTTCCCATTTATCTATTTTCTCTTTTGTTGCTTGTGCTTTGGGTGTAAAGTCTAGGAAGTGGCCGCCTAATACAAGGTCTTGAAGATGTTTTCCTACATTATCTTCTAGGAGTTTTATGGTACTTTCTTTTATATTGAGATCTTTGGTCCATTTTGAGTTAATTTTTGTGTAGGGTGTGAGGTAGGGGTCCTCTTTCATTCTTTTGGATATGGATATCCAACTCTCCCAGCCCCATTTGTTGAAAAGACCATCATGACTCATTTCAGTGACTTTGGAGGCCTTATCAAAGATCAGTCGGCCATAGATCTGAGGGTCTATCTCTGAATTCTCAATTCGATTCCATTGATCTATATGTCTATCTTTGTGCCAGTACCATGCTGTTTTGGCAACTGTGGCTTTATAATAAGCTTCAAAGTCAGGGAGTGTAAGTCCTCCCACTTCGTTTTTCTTTTTTAGAGTGTCTTTAGCAATTCGAGGCATCTTCCCTTTCCAAATAAATTTGATAACTAGCTTTTCCAAGTCTGCAAAGTAGGTTGTTGGAATTTTGATTGGGATTGCATTGAAACTGTAGATGAGTTTGGGTAGAATTGACATCTTAATGACATTTACTCTTCCTATCCATGAACATGGAATATTTTTTCATCTTTTAAGGTCCCCTTCTATTTCTTTTAGTAGAGATATGTAGTTTTCTTTCTACAGGTCTTTTACATCTTTGGTTAAATTTATTCCTAGGTACTTGATTTTTTTAGTTGCTATTGAAAATGGTATCTTTTTCCTGAGTGTCTCTTCAGTTTGTTCATTTCTAGCATATAGAAACATTACTGACTTATGTGCATTAACCTTGTATCCCGCTACTTTGCTAAATTTGTTTATTAGCTCTAGTAGCTGTATCGTCGATTTCTCAGGGTTTTCTAGATATAAGATCATATCATCTGCAAACAATGACAGTTTTACTTCTTCTTTTCCAATTTGGATGCCTTTTATTTCTTTCTCTTGCCGGATTGCCCTGGCTAGCACTTCCAGCACAATGTTGAATAACAGTGGTGACAGCGGGCATCCTTGTCTTGTTCCTGATCTTAGAGGGAAGGCTTTCAGTCTCTCACCATTGAGTACTATGCTGGCTGTGGGTTTTTCATATATGCTCTTTATCATGTTGAGGAAGTTTCCTTCAATTCCTACCTTTTGAAGTGTTTTTATCAAAAACGGATGTTGGATTTTGTCAAATGCTTTTTCAGCATCTATTGAGATGATCAATTGATTTTTCCCTTTTGACTTGTTAATGTGTTGTAATACATTGATTGATTTTCTTATGCTGAACCATCCTTGCATGCCTGGAATGAACCCCACTTGGTCATGGTGTATGATTTTTTTAATGTGTCTTTGGATTCGATTTGCAAGTATTTTGTTGAGGATTTTTGCATCTATATTCATTAGGGAGATTGACCGTTAGTTTTCCTTTTTTGTAGCATCTTTGCCTGGTTTTGGTATTAGATTGATGTTAGCTTCATAAAATGAGTTAGGTAGTGTTCCATTTTCTTCAATGTTTTGAAAGAGTTTGAGTAAGATTGGTGTCAGTTCTTTCTGGAAACTTTGGTAGAATTCCCCTGTGAAGCCATCTGGCCCTGGGCATTTATTTGTGGGAAGATTTTTCATGACTGATTGGATCTCTTTGCTTGTGATGGGTTGGTTGAGGTCTTCTATTTCCTCTCTAGTCAGTCTAGGTTGTTCATATGTTTCCAGGAAATTATCCATTTCCTCTACATTATCCAGTTTGTTGCCATACAGTTGTTCATAGTATCCTCTTATAATTTTTTTAATTTCTTCAGGATCTGCAGTTATGTCACATTTTTCATTCATTATTTTGTTTATATGGGTCTTCTCTCTTTTTGATTTTGTCAGTCTAGCTAGGGGCTTGTCAATCTTGTTGATCTTCTCAAAGAACCAACTTTTGGTGATATTTATCCTCTCTATTGTTTTTTTGTTCTCTATGTCATTTATTTCTGCTTTAATCCTTGTTATTTCTTTTCTTGTACTTGGTTTAGGATTGGTTTGCTGTTCATTTTCTAGCTTCTTCAGTTGATCCATTAGTTCTTTGATTTTGGCTCTTTCTTCCTTTTTAATATATGCATTTAGTGCTATAAATTTCCCCCTTAGCACTGCTTTTGCTGCATCCCATAGGTTTTGGTATGTTGTGTTCTCATTTTAATTCGTCTCTATATATTTAGCAATTTCTCTTGCTATTTCTTCTTTAACCCACTGATTGTTTAGGAGTGTGTTGTTTAACCTCCAGGTATTTGTGAATTTTCTAAGTCTCTGATGGTTATTGACTTCTAATTGTATTCCATTGTGGTCAGAGAATGTGCTTTGAATAATTTCAATCTTTTTAAATTTATTGAGGCTTGTTTTATGTCCCAGCATATGATCTATTCTGGAGAAAGTTCCGTGAGCACTAGAAAAGTATGTGTATCCTGGTGATTTGGGATGTAATGTCCTGTATATGTCTGTTAGATCTAATTCATTTATCAGATTGTTTAGGTTTTCAATTTCCTTATTGGTCTTCTGTCTGGTTGATCTATCTATAGGAGAGAGTGATGTGTTGAAGTCTCCCACAATTATTGTGGAAACATCAATTGCTTCCTTTAGTTTTGCCAGTGTTTCTCTCGTGTATTTTGTGGCACCTTGATTGGGTGCATAGACATTTACGATTGTTATTTCTTCTTGCTGAATTGCCCCTTTTATTAGTATGTAGTGGCTTTCTTTGCTCTCAAAACGTCCCTGCATTTGAAGTCTATTTTATCTGAGATTAATATTGCTACACCTGCTTTCTTTTGGCTGTAGCTTGCATGAAATATTTTTTTCCATCCTTTCACTTTCAGTTTCTTTGTGTCCCTGTGTCTAAGATGAGTCTCTTGTATGCAACATATTTATGGTTCATTTTTTTTGATCCATTCTGCGAATCTATATCTTTTAATTGGGGAGTTTAATCCATTTACATTCAACGTTATAACCGTGAAGGCATTTCTTGAATCAGCCATCTTATCCTTTGGTTTATGTTTGTCATATTTTTCCCCTCTGTCTATTAATATCCTTTATTGTACCCATACCGAATCTCTTTAGTACTGAACCTTTCTCCAAGTCTCTCTGTCCTTTCTTTGTTTCTCTGTCTGTAGGGCTTCCTTTAGTATCTCCAGTAGGGCAGGTCTCTTCTTAGCAAATTCTCTCAGCATTTGTTTGTCTGTGAAAAATTTAAGCTCTCCCTCAAATTTGAAGGAGAGCTTTGCTGGATAAAGTATTCTTGGCTGGATATATTTCTCACTCAGAATTTTAAATATATCGTGCCACTGCCTTCTTGCCTCCATGGTGGCTGCTGAATAGTCACTACTTAGTCTTATGCTGTTTCCTTTGTATGTGGTGAATTGCTTTTCTCTTGCTGCTTTCAGAACTTGTTCCTTCTCTTCTGTGTTTGACAGTGTGATCAGTATATGTCTCGGAGTGGGTTTATTTGGATTTATTCTATTCGGGGTTCGCTGAGCATTTATGATTTGTGTATTTATGTTGTTTAGAAGATTTGGGAAGTTTTCCCCAACAATTTCTTTGAATACTCTTCCTAGACCTTTACCCTTTTCTTCCCCTTCTGGGACACCAATGAGTCTTATATTTGGACGTTTCATATTATCTATCATATCCCTGAGGTCCATTTCGATTTTTTCAATTTTTTCCCCATTCTTTCTTTTATGCTTTCATTTTCCATTCTGTCATCTTCCAGGTCACTGATTCATTGTTCAGCTTCCTCTAGTCTTGTACTATGAGTGTCCAGAATCTTTTTAATTTGGTCAACAGTTTCTTTAATTTCCATAAGATCATCCATTTTTTTATTTAGTCTTGCAATGTCTTCTTTATGTTCTTCTTGGTTCTTCTTGATTTCCTTTGTCTCCCGTACTATGGTCTCATTGTTCATCTTTAGTTCTTTGAGTAGCTGCTCTAGGTGCTGTGTCTCTTCTGGTCTTTTGATTTGGGTGCTTGGGCTTGGGTTATCCATATCGTCTGTTTTTTTCATATGCTTTATAATTTTCTGTTGTTTTTGGCCTCGTGGCATTTGCTGAACTTGATAGGGTTCTTTTAGGATTTGTAGACCAATTGAAGTCCTTATCTCTAATTTATCAGATCTACAGCTTCGTGGAGTACACTTTCTCTAACTAACCAGCAGGTGGCGTCCACGAGCCACCTGTTCTCCACAAGCCAGTTCTCCTCTGCTTAGCCTTTTTGGTGAGTGGGGGAGTGAGTCTTGTGGGGCCCAATTGGTGTACCAAGCTTGCGTGTGTAGTTGGTGTTGCCTGCCCTGTATGTGGGGCGTGTTTCTGGGCAGTCGGGGAGGGGGGGTGGCCCTAACAATCAAATCTCCCTGGTGATCCTAGAGTTTTAAAGCTGCTGCAATAGTCTAATCCTTCAGTTCAGTCCTGCCACAGTTTGTCTCTGCCACTGACCCACAAGTCCTTGGTATTGGTGTATGGCTCCTGAGACTTGCAAGTGGGCCCCTCTTCCAGGTCGTGCACCCCCGGTCCTCTGTTGAGGGATGACTGTGCTATGTCACAGGTGAGTGCCGTCCCCCCAGGGCAGTTCTGGGCTGCTGGGCTGTGTAGGGAGTCTCCCAGTCTGCTGAAATGATGGCTGAATGGGGCTTTGTTAATTCACAGTGCTCTACCTTCCCAACTCTGGGACAATCAGCTGAGGTTGCAGGGAAGGCTAATGTCCACGCCCAGTTTTGTGGTGTGTGCCTGTTATTTGAAGCACTTCCGTCACACTGGGTTGTCTGGGGCAGTTCTGGGCTATGGGGCTGGCGATGGGCAGGAGTGTTTCCTGTCCACCAGGATGATGGCTGTGAGCGGACACCCCCCTTTTCTTGGGAAGTTGTGGTGTTTAGTGAATTTTCTCAGCCACTGGATTATTGTGTTTTGTCTCAGAGCTCTCCTAGTTCTGCTCTTGACTTGACCTGCCCAAATTGCAAGTCTTTGAAGCTTTCTGTATTGGGCTTCTTAGAGTAATTGTTTTAGAAAAAGAAAAAAGGATTAAAAAAAAAAAAAAAAAAAAGGGCCCTCCTCAGAGATCTAATGGGTTATTGAAATGCTAAGAGACAAAGCAACCAGGGCCATTAAGGAAAGGTCCACAGGGCAGAGAGATCAGCTTTTCTTCGGGATTTGCATATGCGCCTCAGGGCCTGAGCTCGGGCATGAGCTCTGCCCTTCCCCTTTCTATGTTCACCAGAACTCCAAAAATCCTCCGCTTTTATTTTGGAGTTTTTCGTGTTGTTTTTTTTCTATGCCTGTCTCCTCTCTGCTGGGCTGGTTTCTCTCAGATTCTCTGGTGTCTGGTCTCCGTCTATCTATGGTTGGAGTTTGGATCAGCAGAATGAGTTTCCGATAAGGGCTGCCACTGCAGTTCTCCCTTCTCCTTCCCGGAGCTGACAGCCCCTCCTCCTACGGGACTGAGCCTGGCAGGGAGGGGCGCGGGTCCCCTGGCCGCAAAAACTTACAGATTTCGCTGATCTCAGGAGTTCCACGTTTTCATGAGTGTTGTATGAAGTATGCCCAAAGTCAGATTGCTCTGTGGTGTCCAGTCCACGCAGTTCCTGGCTTTCTACTTACTTTCCTGGAGGAGTAACTAAAACATACAGCTCACTAGTCTGCCATCTTGCCCCGCCTCCCCCACTTCCTTTTTCCACAGTGGGCTTTTGAAGTTACGAAGTCTGCATATAGTCAGTTGGCCCTCACAGGCCTCACCAAGTCCCTCTCCAGACCCCTGAAGACTGCCTTTTAGGATGTGCCCCACCTCAGTTCTCCTGCCCAGAGGCACTTATTCTTGCTCTGCCATTCCAGATACTCATTCCAGAGCCTGCACCCCAAGCCTGGTGTGCTCTCCCCACTCTAAGGGTCCAGGACACCCAGTCTACACCAGGGCTGTTAGAGATTTCCTCACCAACAAGCCCTTCTTTAGAAATAATATTTTACCTGGAATCCCAATATGTTAAACAGATAAAAGGAGAGCTTTTTTGCTTGTGTCACAAGGGAGGACCAGAGCTCTGCCTTCCCTAGGACCTTCTTAACCACCACACAATCCCCTCAAGCAGCCTCCAAGGCAAATCAGTCAGTGGAACCCCAGGATTCCCCGAAACACTGTTTTATGTCTTTCATTAATATCTTTTACATACTTCTCTGGAATATTGGTTCTTTGTTATTTTATTTATTCTCTTCCAGTAAGGAGACTGTTCCTAAAGATTGGTAGCGTTGTTCTTAAAGAACTGTGCCTAAATGCTTATATTCCACAATGCATTTTTGCACACCGAGTGTGTGTAATTTTTTGTTGGCTTATTCTCTGTCATGTTTAGAATAGCCGGTATGCCTACATAAGGACAACTGGTAGTTCTCTTCCTAACAGAATCTAGGGCTGAATGTCAGTGCACAGAGTGACATGAAGATAGCTTCCAAGGCAGGAAAGACACACCCCATATTTGCTCATGTCCAGGGTAAAGAACAACAGCGGGGACTGAGACAACGAACCCACCACTGTGTTGGTAATGTTTTGTTTCCTGATCTGCTTGTGGCTTATATGGATTGCTCAATTTGTGAAAATTCATCAAGCTCTACTCTTAATGATTTGTGCAATTTTCATATATATGTTTTATTCAGTAAAAAGTAAAACAGAAAAGGACATTTTTTAAAGAACCAATTGACTATGAATATTCTATACAATGTTTCTTGGATTGAAATGCATTTGTCTCACCCCAGACTTGCCCGTGACCGGGGCAGGGCTGGGTCTCATTCACATGTTTATCACCTTTTTCTGTCTTGGGGCCTGTCACTATAGTAAGGGTCTGCACATTCTTGCTGGATAAATGAATGTGGTGTTAGTATAGATCAGGCAGTGAGAACTGACCTCCTCCCTTCTCCATGTATCTCTCTTTATAACCCAAGCATTCATGCAACCAGTGACCACACACTGGTTCTCCTGAATCCTGTTGTTCCTCCTGAGGAATAACAGTAGGTGTGGCGAGCTCTATCCTAAGCCGACCCTTTCTTAGAGCTTCATCCTTTACACCAGCAAGTGTGCACCAGAGGCTGCACTAGGAGCCAGGAACACAGAGACAGACACACTGTTTACTGGAGGAAACAGCACCTGCCACAGGTCCAATGAACAAAGCACCATAGGAACAGCTCTCTGATCTGTTTAGAAAAGGCCAGGAAATTTTCCCAGAAGGAGCTGACATGTGACATGGGTAGGGGTTTACCAGGTGAGATGGTTTAACAGCTTCTGTTCATCATTTTTTAAATTGTAGGTTTCCCATTTTCTCAAAAATGCTTCCTTCTGACTCTTCCAGAGCAAGAGAAAATCATCAGATTGTTCACCAAACCTAGCTCAGAATTGTGTCATAGATTCCAGCCTTCCTTCACCTCCAACTTCTTATTGGTGAACATATATGATGAAGCTACTTTTCAATTTGTCATTTGTGAGAAAGCAGATTTTCAAATAGATCAATATTTCACCAATTCATCAAAAAAGTGGATCAAGCCTGTGAAAGCACCTAGCAAGATGCTAGGTATATAGCAGGGGACCAATAAATGTTTAGAAGGACAATAAAACTGTTAAAGTCTTTTGGTGATTATGAATCCCCATCAGCCCAGGGGACTGCTCCAAATCCATTCTAGGAAGCCTTCAAAAACCTGGTCCCAGGTGAAGAGATTTTCTTTTCTGTCAGTTGTCTTTATGTAGACCTGAAGTGGCAGAACGGCAACTTCACACCGTGCAAAGGTGGAGGGGAGGGGAGTATCAGCAAGTCTTACATTCCCCAAAACTTAGACCCAAACAGTGATGGGGTTTCTTGGGTGATGCAGCTGCACCAGAGCCTGCTCCTCCCCATGTCTTCTCCTCTCACCTTCTCAGGGATTCACTGCAAGTCCCTCTACTCTCGCTCTCCTGAATCATCAGTCTCTCCCTCCCCATTGGATCACTCCTATCAGCATACAATGCAGGCTAGAATCTCCCATCTTTAAAACCTGCCTTGACTCCACAACCCTCTCCAATTCCTGCCCTCAGTTTGCTCCCTTCATAGCAAACTTCTTGGAAGCATCTCTGCCTCCACTTCTTCACCTTCCATTTGTTTCTCCAGCCATTCAAAATCCAGCAAGGTCATGTTTCTGTCTCCAAATTCTTCTGTCTCTTGGCAGCATGCGACAAGGTGACCCACTGACCACGTCTTTCTTGAAGCAATCTTCTCTTGCTTCAGTGACAATGCAGCCTCTTGGCTGTTATCTCCCTCACTGGCCTCTCCTTCACAGAAGCTTCCTCCCTGCTCAACCACTACATATCTGAATGCCCAAGGGCCTAGTGCCAAGACCCTCCACACTTATGCAGCTACAGTCTCTCCCTAGGGTGCTCATTCAGCCCCTGGGCTTAAATATCATCAATTGACCACTAGTTTCCAAACTTATCTCTAGTTCTGAAGTTGCCACTTATTCCAGGTGTTCCTTGGATAACTAATTACCATATCAAAGCTAACACTGCCAAACAGAATTTTGATTCCCACCCCAGAATTTGTTCTTTGTCAATGGCCGCACTGTTGAACCAGTTGCTCAAGCCAAAAGTCCAGGAGTCATCCTGATTTCTTTCTTTTTCTCATTCCCACATCTCATCTATCAGCAAGTCCTTTTGGTCTACCTCCAAAAATATCCCGTAACTATCCACTTCTGCACCTCCACCACCTCCCAAGCCCAAGCCTCTCTTCTCCCTCATACCTGGATCACTGCAATAGCCTCCCAATTGGTTTCCCTGATTCTGCTCTTGCCCCACTTCAATGCCACTCTATTTCCCAGGAAGAAGACAGGAATGAGCTTTCAAAACTCTAAGTCAGATCATTTCCTTCTTCTGCATAAAACTTGTCAGTGATGTCATGTTGCCCTTAAAATAAAATTTGAACTCCTTACCCTGCCCCCTGCCTGTGTCCTTGGCCTGGCCATCCCACCCCAGGTCCTCTAGCCTTCTTGCTGTTCCACTATGCCTCCAAGATCACTTTTGCTTTAGGAACTTTGTGCTTGTTATTCCCTGTGCCTGGAACACTCTGCCTCCAGAACATTGCATGACTGGTTCCTTTTCATCTGTCTTAAGCACAAATGTCTCCTCTAAAATCTGTCTGCTAGCTCTGTCCCATAACTTTGTTTTAATTACTTCACAGCATTTATCACACCCCAGGATTTTCTTGCTTCGTTACTTGTCTACTTTATCATCTCACCAGTATTTAAGCCCCCTGTGAGTGGTTTTCTTCTCTGTCTGGTTCTCAGGCAGATCTCAGGCTCCTAGAAAATGCCTGGTGATTAGAGACATGCCATAAATAATTTTCATTCTTTCATTCAATGAATGTTTTATGCAACAGATACATATATTTATTTAGCACAGTTTTAGGCTCCTCAGAGATGCTAAGGCACTAAACACAGTCCCTGCTCTTCGACAAGTTTAGCTACTAAGAGGGAGAGGCAGACAAGAGACCAAATAAATGAACAGGATATACTATATTAGGGGTGAAGAGTACGATGAAGAAAAATAGGGCAGGTGATGGACAATGGTCTTTTATTAGAATTTGTAAGGAAAGCTTCTCCAATAAGAGTCATTTAAGCTGATACCTAAAGGAAGTGAAGAATCCAGCTTTGTGGAGGATCTCAGGGGGGTGGGGGGTGGAGGATATTCCAGGCTGAGGGAACAGCAAGTGCAAAGGCCCTGCTGCAACACTAGATGAATGGCATGTGCCTGTGGTTTGTAATTGTGGTGGGCTGCGCTCGGTCTGTGTGATTGCTGCCCATGGTGTTACTCCTATGAATATGTTATGCTACACAGCAACATATGTCCTTAGGGTTACTAATCAGTTACCTTTAAAATAAGAAGATCATCCTGGATTATCTGGGTGTGCCTAATATAATCACAATCTTTAAAACAAGAGGTAGAAGAAGCAATCAAAGAGATGCCTGAGGGGATGCCAGAGGGGAAGTAGGAGACATTTAAAGCATGAGAAGGATTCATGCCATTGCTGGTTCGGAAGATGGGAGGGGCATGCGTCAAGGAAACAGGACCTCAGTCTGACAACCAGAAGGAACTGGACTCTGCCAATGACATGACTGAGGCTAGAAGTGTTTTTTCCCACAGCCTCCAGATAAGAGCCCAGCCTGGGTGACATCTTGATTTGGGCTTGTGACATCCTGTACAGAGAAAGCAGTGGAGCCCACCTGGACTTCTGACTTACAGAACTCTGAGATAATAATTGGATATTGCATTAAGCCACTAAGGAAGTAGTCATTTGTTAGGCAGCAACAGAATGAATTTGAAAAGTATTATCAGAAAAAAATGTCATAAGGAAGTGGCAGGTTAAACAGAAAACCCAGGACCATCTGAGCAGAGCCACATGCCAACGGGGGCCATGGAGAGTCAGTGCTGGCAAAGCCCAGAGGGAGTCCGAGGGGAGGGAGCCCAGCCTAGTCCTCCTGTCAAGGTGCCTGGCTCTTTCCCTGGTTCCTGCTGCTAAGAGGGTAGGAGGTTATGAGGAGGGTTTTCTGGGTACATGTGAAGGGGCAGCACACAAGGGGGCAGATACTTCTTGTTTTCATCAAGAGAGAAAAAAAAATGTGTGCAAAAGAAAGAAGAAAGGTGATTGGTTATACAGGCCCTTTCACCTTATCTACATATCCTTCCCACAACATTCCCATCTTTTCCTTCTTCCCAGTTCAATACTGTGCCTGGCACATATTACATGTTCAATAAATGCTGAATGAGTGAGAGAATGCTTAAAAGGAAAGCTGTGCAGAAAGACTTACATGCACACACTGACTATTAAACCAACCCTTTCCACCTGCCTCCCTCAAGTTAGAAACACTGTGTGGCTGATAGGAGAGTAAGAGGTTACTTGCCCAGTGGAATGTGAAGTATTTACAAACCACTTCTTGCCTTGAAAAATTTTATCCAACAGTTCATACAATTCTATCAATAGAGATTAATTCCTTTGGATTCTGAAGAGCCCTTCTGGGAGGGACTATGCCTCTAATGTAAGCATCTGATAACTCCTTAACAGGACTGCTTTCCAGTTTGACAGCTGGAATTTTAGGCGAGGACTATGTGCAATGGAACACAGGATGCAGGGTGAGGTGATGGACAAAATTTGCATAGCAGGGAGAGGTTTTAAAAAATGCTGTTTGTTTCATAAATTCTCTTGGCATCAACTGCAAATACAGATTCTATCAAATTCCAAGCAAGTGAACAGGGTGCTAGATTCAAGGTGCTTGCACTTTTTTTTTTTTGCTACTCCTCCCTTTCTGAGATGAAAAGAATTCCCCTTCCCTTGAATCTGGGCTGGCCTTAATGACTTCCTCAGTGACTTCCTCAGTCAATCAAATGTGGTAGAAGTGATGTTCTGGGATGTCTAAGGCCAGATTATAAGAAGACTTGCAGCATCCTCCTTGGGCTTTTGAAATACTCTCTTTTGGATTCCTGAACTACCATGAAAAATTTCTAATGCAAAAAATGACCACTGCAACACCATGTCTGACAACCCTGACACAATCAAGTCGGACAGGCTAAAGGTAGGGGCTCCAGTCGACACTCCCAGCTGAGAACAGCCTTCCAGCCATCCTCACCAAGGTCCCAGGCATGGGAGCAAAGCTGTTTCCACCAGCTGAATATCACCAAGTGGACTCAATTACTGCCACATTAGTAGAAGAATCACCCAGCCAAGCCTTGCTCAAATTCTTGACCCACAAAATCATGGGGTATTATAAATCGCTTGTTCTTTTCCACTACTAAATTTGGGGTAGTTTGTCATGTGGCAATAGATTAACTGGAATACCAGTTAATAACCTCATTCCAGCTTCAGTTAGGATTTAGAAATAACTGGCCATTTGAAACCAGAATATCTGCCACCTCTTAGACAAGAGAAGCAGAATATGTGGACATTCCCAAAGGGAATGCAGAGGAGAAAGAACACACCAGAGAGCTCCCCTTAGCCCTTGGAATCCCTGCCACAAACACCTGCTAATGCTCTTACTAACTCAGAAACCTAATGGCATCAAAAAAGACTTGCCTATTAGAGATCCATCCCCCTAGCAGGGAATCACTCAGAATCAGAATCTCCATCCTCACACCACAGGGCATGCGGGCAGCCAGAATGCCACAGATGCCTTCACATATGTGGGTTCTCTCACAATGTTTTGTGAGCCATTCACTTTGGAGGTATCCCTAGATTAGCCTATCTTTCATGGCTCTGGCTTAGTCACTTCAACTGTTAAATAACTGGTAACAAACTGTAAGATTTCCTCTATGTGACAATTACAGGGCACTGAATATTCTTTTAACTACTGGGTTCTCCACTCCTTAGTTCCATTTGCACCTATGTACAGGCTCCTGTGTAATTTCATGTGGATGTGCAGGGTTTTGGTAACCGACATGGTCACAGGAAGATTCTGTGAAACAGATTATAAGACTGAAGACTTGCATTAACTGGAGACTTCCCCCTTAGCCTATTCTTAAACATCACTGGTTTATTTTAGAAAATGTTAACTTCTAATTTGGCATTGGTACTTTGCAATGCATAACAGTAAATTGCCTGACATTTTATGAAATTCTGAGGTCACTCAGACATGAACAGACATGAACTGTTATTCAGTTCAACATTTAAGTGCCTACTGCATGTGATTAAGACAATATCTTTACTCATGAAGAACTCACAAGCTAGTGGTAAGATCATCATTTAATACTGCTCCCTGAAAAGTCCCTGCTTTCTGAAAATTTTCAGTTCTTCAAAGTAGAAAAAGAGGCAGTAGAAAAAGAGAGAAAACTTAGGCTGAGAGTTTAGGTAATTGACTTCTAGTGTTAGCCCTGTTAGTAATCATGTGAACTTTTCAAGTCATCTAACCTCTCTGGGTCTCAGTTTCCTTTTATCATAGAGTGACAGTGACAGTCAAATAAGATGTTGATGGTAAAAGTCATCTAAAAAGTATAAAGCTCTGAAAATGTAAGTGGGAGCCAGTGTGACCCAGCAGATGGCTAATTTAAAGCCAGGAACCCAGACTCGGCATTAACCCTTCAAGCCTTCTCCCAATTCAGCTAGTTATTCATTCATTCATTTAATAATGTGCCTTCCTGTCATTTTCACTTTCATTCTCTAAGTCACCTTTCCCTCCTTCACTGTCCATTTTATATTAAAAATATCATAAAATGCTCAGATGTGGCAAGGCACCTGCAGAGCACATGCATATGCATGAGGTAGAGCTCTTGTACCCTTGGAGACACTGATGTCACAACTCTGGGGAAATGGCTAGGTAACCATGACAACATGGCTCAAAGTTCCATTTTGCTTTGGGGAGTTCAGAGGATGGCCAGCCCGTTGCACAGGCAGGCTGGTAGCATCCCCTCAGCAAGGAGTGCAGAATGTCCAGCTAATGGCACCCAGCCAGTAGTGACAGAGGGCCATCCGCGGTTTCCTTCCATCTGTTCTCCCTTCTCCACTCTGGTGATTCAAGGGGCAGCACGTGATTTACCAGGCTGAGTACCCCACTCGGGAGCAATTCACTCGTCGGGAGCAGCCAAGGAGGCTGGGAAATACAGATGACAGTCTTATGAGTTTGGGTCAGAGATTTGATTTTTGTCAGTTTACTTTCCATCTTAACCAGTTGCCAATGACCCTAGGGTACCTATTCAGGAAGATTTTAGTATTTTAAAGTCATTTACTAGAGCAAGCAAACTCTGAAATGTGGGCAAAGATGGAAAGAGGAAAGCTCTGGATCAAAATCTACCAACCTTCTAAGTACTAAGCATGTGAGTTGTTTTGTTTTATAAATCACCTTTATGTCAATAATAATAATTTAATCACCATGTTCCTCTAAAGTGAACTTTCTCAGATAAACCTCCCTCACAACTGTATTTTCTAGATTTAAAAAAAAAAAAAAAATGTAACTATGTGTTTAGTGCCCCCATAATGTACTGCTGAGACTTTAGAACCATTTTATTCCATTTTCTCAGCCCCTCCCACTGCCCAAAAGTAATAATACAGTGAATACTCAGCATGTATACATTGTACCAGTCAATTTCAGAAACATTTTCACTATTAAAAAATAATAATTTAATGGGGCCTCAGTGTATGAATGTAATCTATTGTTCAGGGCTATAATTCCAATAGCATTTTAAAAAACAAAGCTCTCTTACTAACAGAATGTATATTGAGGGCTTTGTTCCAAATGTCATGCTCAGACAATTCATGAACATGTGAAAGAAAAGAAAGCAAACCACTTTAGCAACAACAATAAACAATATAGTGAATGGGCAATCACAGCTGAAGCCCAGGATGTGGCCCTGATATCATCCAGGTTGGATTGCTTTTTGAGACCCACTGCATCAAGGACCTCTCTTCATAATATCACACTCTATTTCCAAACCTGCCTCCTCAGGGCCAAATGCCAGAGCCAGCAGGCCCAAAGTTTTAGAAAGTACCAGTTACAGGTTGCACCCAAGTTCCAAGATCAGAAATGCTTCTCTGGTGAGGAGGCCTCATTTCCCTCTACACCCCACACAGCCGGCCCCCCAGTTGTCATCGTTAGTCGTTGGTGCTCACTGTCCTTTCCCCGTCCTCAGCCACATGGCCCCTGATCCCTGCCACTAATGAACCATCCAGGAGAGTGATGTTCCAACTCCTGGACAGCTGCCAAGAGATCAGCTCGGCTCCATGAGCACAAATGTCAGAACAGTTATGCTCTTTCTACTACCTTATAAGAAGGAAGATTCACAAATAAATTCACAAGCAAAAGTACTATTCACAGGTATGGCAAAGTCACAGTTGCTACATGGGCAAATACCACCAAGACCACATTTATCATATTACCATTCCACAGTGCAATGTTCCACACTGGGAAAGAGGAAATCATGTCAGCTGCACTGGACACTTTTTTTGTTTAGAACCTGAGGCCACTGCAACAGCTGCTTATAAGCAGTACAAATTCAAAATTAACCAAACGGTAAGCAGAAGAACCATTTATCACTTCTCATCCCTTGGGACCTCTCAAAAAGATAGTCTTCCTGATGCCACTGCTGATGCTGATTTAGTATGTTACCTAAATCTCTACAAACCAGGAAGGTTAGCCAGAATTTTGGTCCTAGCCTGATCAAAATGACCAAAATATGAGAAATTATATGTCAGGGTTCTTAGTTTCAAGTGAAAGTTGTTTACTTTCACTGATAAATTAGAAAACAATATTATTTAGGGATATTGTATAGCTTACCAAATTGTGGAAGGAGTAGAAAATGAGGCTTGAAGCATTTTTCTAGGAAAAAATGCTCCAAACAAAACTGTGAACAGATCTGATAGGAAAACTTACCTCCCCTGCTGCTATCACTAAGCAAAAGACCTCCTATTTGCACTGAGCCCTCTGCTGAGTTTACTAGGACTGATGCCACTCCTGTACCAAGAACTCAACCCTGCAGTCACCATTCCTGCCATGATCAGCATGCTAACATTTTGTTCTTAGGCTTGTTGCCTCATGGTCACAAGATGGTTGCCACTGCACTAAATACAATCATGCTCAAAGCAAGAAGAAAAGACAGACAAGGGGTGGTTGTCGATGACTTTTCCTCTCTCATTTGTTTTCCTCTCTCATTTGCCCCTTTTATCAGGAGCCAATAACTTTCCAGTAACTTCCAAGCAGACTTTCCTTTACATGTCATTGATCAGAACTAAGTCATGTTCCCTGACCTCTCTCAAACTTTAAGAGTGTCTGGAAAAGAGGATGCCTGGCAAAGGGAAACGGACCAGGCACACTGGCAGTTCACAACGTTGAGGTTCTGTTGCCAGGTATGAAGAATAAGCATAACTCAGTGGATGTAATCATAAGGAAACTTTATTTTACCTACCACTGACCTCTTAAATTTGTTCCCTGGTGCTAGTTCTGCTTCTAAACATAATAAAAACTCAATTCGGCAGACATTTCTCATTATTTGTGTCACAGTATTTCAACATGCACTTAGAATGCCCAGTCCCATGGTATAGTTTTGTTTTAAATTTTCTCTCCTCTCCATTGTCTCATGAGTGTCCCACACCTGTCCTGCAAGAAGGCCAGATTCTAAGAACAAGCCATGAAATAAACCCAGGTCTCCTTTGACTTGCCCATCAGGAGTTACTAAGTCCTTCCCTCATGGTTTAGGTTTCTCAGAAGGCCCACAAGTTCCCCAGAGTTCAGAAAATGTTTATCAAATGCTACAACTGGTCATATTAGAGTCCCTCTCATAAGGCTGAATGTGGGCAAAATACCCTCTACCTTTCTTTTTTGTGGCACTGGGATTCACAGCAAATCATTAACTCCCACCAAAAAGACATGCCCCAAAATCTATCTCACTGGTGAGCAGCTTAAGAGTAAGTGGTTCATGCTTGCCTCATTTAATCACATTCTACAGGGAGATCTGTCTTCCAACTCATTTTGACATCTGATATCTATTGTCTTAGGGTTTCTATTAAAAATTCTACTCTAATGTCCTGTTACACATGGAGGAAAGATAAACGGTTATTTGGTTAAAACTGTCTGTCACAGGTTTTAAAATGGAGCATATTATCCCATTTCCCTTTTGAAGAATTAATTGCTACAGGAATGGTTCTTCTGCCACAAACAACAGAAATCTGAATAAAATATGTGAAATAACTGCTTTTGGTCTTTGAACAGAGGAAAAGAAAAACTTTGATCCCTGAGATGAGAGATGCAAAGAAGGTAAGCCCTATAAATACCACAACTTACAACCTGCCTGCAAATTCCAAAGATAAGGAAGAGAAACTTAGACAGAGCCTGACAGTGTTGCTGAGTTGAGGGAACACTGACTAGAGTTCAGAGAAGCCAGGACAGAGGAAGATATACATACAAAGAGTTCCAGAAATCTACATAGGCATCCCCATGTGGCATTCAGCTATAAGATGAACAATTCAAGAATTCACACAAGACTGGAAATCATTTGATTCCTCCCTCGCTGCACCCACAGAAAGGCCCTACCTTAGAAGTGAGTATAAATTAAGCCTATAAAAAAGGCTGCTCTGGACTCACACTTTCTAGTTTAAAAATAAGCCTTGAAAATATCAGTTGATCCCAACTTAATTGCCAGGAAAAGTCCATTACTCTATAAAAAAATATACCAAGATATGAAGCATAACAACATAAAATTTACAGGGTTCTGCATTGAAAAAATTACTAGACATACAAGAAACAAGAAGTGAACCATAACCACAAAAAATTCAATAAAATCAGACCCCAAAACAACAGACATGGAATTAGGAATTAAAGACATTTAGAAATTAGAGTGAAGATAAAATGAAATAGAGAATAAAAATACAATAGAGAAACTCAATAAAACCAGAAGTTGGTTCTTTGAAAAGAGCAATACAATTGCTAAACTTTTAGCTAGACTGACAAAGAAAACAAGAGAGAGGGCACAAATAAGCAAAATCATAAATGAAAGGGGGACCATTACTAACAATAACACAGAAATAAAAAGGATTACAAGAGGATAATATGAACAACTATGCCCCAACAAATTAGATAACCTAGATGAAATGGACAAATTTCCAGAAGCACACAAACTACCTACAGTGACTCAAGAAGAAAAGAAGATTTCAAAACACCAATAACTAGTAAAGAGATTGAATTAGTAATAAAAAAAAATAAAAAGAAATAAAAGAAATAAAACTCCCAAAAAAGGAAAGCCCAGGGCAAGGTGGCTTTACTGGTGGATTTTATCAAAGATTCCAAGAGGAATTAACATCAATCAATACTGCTCAAACTCTTCCATAAAACTGAAGAAGAGGAAGCACTTACTAACTCATTGTATGAGGTTGGCATTACCCTAATACCAAAGCAAGATACAGATACCACAAGAAAAGAAAATTGCAGACCAGTATCTCTTATGAATATAGACACAGAAATGCTGAAGAAATATCAGCAAACTGAATCCAACAACATATAAAAGAATTACACACCATGGGATTTATCCCAAATGTGCAAGGGTAGTCTACCGTAAGATCAATTAATGTAATACACCACATTAACAAAATGAAGGAAAAAAATACACATGATCAATTCAATTGATGCAGGAAAGTCTTTGATAAAATCCATAACCATTTCTAGAAAAAAATACTTAGAAAACTGGGAATAGAAGGAAACTGCCTCAACATGATAAAGAACAGATATGAAAAACCCACAGCTAACATCATACTTAATGGTAAAAGACTGAAAGCTTTCCCTCTACTATTAGGAACAAGACAAGAATGCCCATTGTCACCATTGTTATTCAACATTGTATGGAAATTCTAGCCAGAGCAATTAGGCAAGAGAAGGAAATAAAAGGTATCCAATTTAGAAAGAAGTAAAACATTCTCTATTTGCAGATGACATGATCCTATATATAGAAATCCTGAAAAATCCACAACAAAGCTACTAGAGCTAATAAATTCAGCAAAGTAGAGGAGTACCAGATTATAATGCACAAATCAGTAGTGTTTCTACACACTAATAATGAACAATTTGAAGAGGAAATCAAGAAAAAAATTCCATTTACAATAACAACTGAAAGAATCAAATATCAAGGAAACAATATAACCCAGGATGTAAAGGACTGGAAAACTACAAAACATTGCTAAGAGAAATTGAAGTAGACCTAAACAAATGGAAGGACATTCTGTGTTTATGGATTGGAAGACTAAATATTGTTAAGGTGTCAATTTTACCCAAAGTGATTTACAGATTCAATGCAAGCCCAATCAAAATTCCAGCAGTCTTCTTTACAGAAATGAAAAAGCCCATCATCAAATTTATATGGAAAGCAAAAAAGACCCAGAATAGCCAAAACCATCTTGAAAATGAAGAACAAATTGGAGATTCATTCTTCCTGATTTTAAAACTTATTAAAAAGCTAAATAAATCAAAACAGCATGGCACTGGCACAAGGATAGACATACAATTCAGTGAATTCAAAATTGAAAATTCTGAAATAAACCCTATCTATGGCCAATTGATTTTTGAGGAAGGAGCCAAGTGCACTCAATGGGGAAAGAATAGTCTCTTCAGCAAATGGTGCTGGAAAAACTGGATGTCCACATGGAGAAGAACAAAGGTGGACCCCTACCTCACACCATATACAAAAATTAACTCAAAATGCATCAAAGGCTTAAATATAACAACTAAGGCTATTACACTCCTAGAAGAAAATGTAGAAAAGCAGCTTCAGGATTCTGTATCAAGCAATGTTTTCTCAGACTTTAAACCATATGTATAAGCCAAAGGAAAATAAAAAGATAAATGGGATCTCATCAAAATATTAAAATTTTTTGTATCACAGGACTTCATGAAAGTAAAAAGAGAACCAAGAGAATTGGAGAATATACTTGGAAGCCACATATCTGATAAGGATATTTAATATATAGAACATATAAAGAAATGCTACAACTCAACAACAAAAGGCAACCCAATTAAAAAGTGGCAAAAGAATTGAATAGACATTGCTCTAAAGAGATAAACAAATGGCTAAAAAGAACAAGAAAAGATGTTCAATATTATCAGCCATTATGGAAATGCAAATCAAAATCACAAAGAGATACCATTTCACACTCACTAGAATGGCTGCTATTAAAAAACAGAAAATAACAAATGGTGAGGATGTAGACAAATAGGAACTCTGGTTCACTGTTGGTGGGAATGTAAAATGGTGTAGCTGCTGTGAAAAACAGTTTGGCAGTTTCCTCAGAAAGTTGAGTATACAATTACTTTATGACTCAGTAATCTCACATCTAGGCATACAACCAAAAGAACTAAAAGCAAGGACTTTTAAAGCAATTTTATTGAGATATATTCACACACCATACAAACTATCCGAAGTATACAATCAATGGCTCAGAAGATCACTACAGAAGATGGCAGACTGATGAGGCATGGAATTTAGTCTCTCCTCCAGGGCAGTTGGCAATTACCCAGGAACTGTATGAAACAGTGTTTTCTGGGTCTCCAGTGACCAGTCACACATCATACATAAGTTTGGAACTGGAGGAAAAGCTGAGATCGCAGTGAACATTGTAAGTTCCCCCAACCAGGGGTCTGGCATCCCTCCCCACCCAGACCATAGGACTGTCTTGCAGCTGGCTCCCTGAAATGAAAAAAAAAAAAAAAAAATCTGCTGAGGGCAAGAAGGGGGACTCAATCCAGCCTCAACTGCAGAATTAATTAACAAACTAATTAACTAATTTTTGGAGCTGGGGGTATTAAAGAAGGGCTGGGCTCTGAGAAGGGGGTGCACATAAAAGTGGGCACCCATTCTCTTGCTCCAAAAAAGCTTTTATTTTTCCCCCTACATTTTGTCCCTTCTCCTTTCTCACTGACTACTTACCATTTTGCACTTCAATAACCCCAACCAGAGAGTAATTATCAACCAATAGCCCAAAGTGCATCTTTAAATGCTCTATTCTGACACTGACAAAACTTCCAGGCTGGAGAAATGCTTTTAAAAGGGACTTCTTTTTTCTTTCTTTCTTTTTTTTTTTTTTTTAATTTAAAAGTAATGTATGTGGTTATTTTCTGTCAGACAGCCCAGGTTCAAGGTCTAGGCTGGTCTTGGGGGGAGACAGAGTACCCAGAACTTATTTGAATTTCAGATTCACTTCTGAAGACGTTTTCCACCCCAGTCTTTAACTGGCAACTCAGGCTGACCAAGGAAGTAAGCTGGAGTTGCCCCAAAGAGGAGAAGGGAGAAGGGAATCATGCCCCTAGAGACAGCTGGAGTTCCTAGGATTGGGAGAGTGGAAGGAGGTCCAGCTCAATTGGCATTCTCCTGGGAACTCAGACCCCAGGGGCTAGAATTCAGACTCCAGCTTCAGTCAGCCACTTCCCCAACAGGCTCAGAGTCTGCAGAGAATTAAAGGCACTTCACCACCTTACACTGGTGGGGGAACTATAGGTTGGCAAGTGCCACCTGCTGGACAGGAAAGGAAAAGCACCAAGCCTAGAGGCCTCACAGGAGGGTCTCATTCTCAGGGAAACTCCATACCCTCCTCATGAGACCTGGGCCTCTCTAGACTGGGAAAACCTGACTGGGGTGGACCATATCTGAGGAGACCCTCTGACAAAAAGGCTACAAAATGCAGGGCAAGAAACGGAAAAACAAGAGGTGAAAAACCCTAACCAACTAAATAGAACCTGAGTTAGGGGTCTCGAATAAGTTGAACTGAACAACAAAGGTTAGAGAATAAAGCCAACCAACAAAAACCCCTAGGTAAAAGAGTGAAAACGAGCTCCAGAATAAACTAATCAAGAAAATCAGATGCCTACACAACTTAAGATAATGACCCATACTAGGAAACACAAAAATATGGATCAGCCAAAGGAATAAACTATAGTTCAAATGAGATCCAGGAGTTGAGGCAACAAATATTAAATAAATTCAATGAACTGAGGGACGATATGGCAAAGGGGTGAAGGATATAAAGAAGACACTGGATGACCACAAAGACTTCATAAACTTGAAAAAACAACTGGCAGAACTTATGGGAATGAAGCCCACAATGGAGGAGATGGAAAACACAATAGAGGGACACAACAATAGATTTGAACAGGCAGAAGAAAGGATCAGTAAACTGGAAGACAAGACATTTGAATTCACACACACAAAAGAACAGATGGTGAAAAAAATGGAAAAATACAAGCAGGGTGTAAGGGAGCTGAGTGACAACAGGAAGCGCACAAACATATGTGTTATGGGTATCCTGGAAGGAGATGAGAGGGGAAAGGGGGCAGAAAGAATAACAGAAGAAATATTCACTGAAAATTTCCCAACTCTTAAAAAAGACAGAAAATTACAGATTCGAGAAGTATAGGATAGCCAAAACAGAATAGGTCCCAATAGACCTACTCCAAGAAACTTACTGATCAGTTTGTCCAATGTCAAAGACAAACAGAGAATTCTGAAAGCAGCAAGAGAAAAGCAATCCATCACATGCAAGGAAAGTTCCATAAGATTATGTACAGCTTTCTCTGCAGAAACCATGAAAACAAGAAGACAGTGGCATGATATATGTAACATTTTGAAAAAGAAAAACTAACAACAAAGAATTCTATATCTGGGAAAACTGTACTTTAAAAATGAGGATGAGATTAAAATATTTTCAGACAAAAAGACACTGAGAGAGTTTGTGAATAGGAGACCAGTGCTACAGGAAATAATAAAGGGAGTGCTACAAGCTGATATGAAAAGAGAGGAGAGAGAGAGAACTGGAGAAGAGTGCAGAAATTAAGATTATCAGGAAAGGTAAAAGGAGAGAGAGGAAAAAATAAGATATGACATATAAAATACAAAAGACAAAATGGTAGAAGAAAGTACTGCCCTTACAGTAATAACACTAAATGTTAATGGAATAAACTCCCCAATAAAAATACACAGACTGGCAGAATGGATTAAAAAACAGGGCCCATCTATATGCTGTCTACAAGAAACTCACTTTCAACACAAGGACAATAATAGATTGAAAGTGAAAGGTTGGAAAAAGATATTTCACACAAACAACGACCAGAAAAAAGTGGGAGTAGTTATATTAATATCAGACAAATTAAACTTCAAAAGTAAAACAATTAAAAGAGACAAAGAAGTATATTATATATTAATAAAAGTGTCAATTCATCAAGAAAACATAACAATCATAAATATTTATGCACCAAGCCAGAGTGCCCCAAAATTCATGAGGCAAACACTGAGAACACTGAAAGGAGAAGATACCTCTACAATAATAGTTGGAGACTTCAATACACTGCTCTTATCAATGGATAGAACATCTAGACAGAGGATCACTAAAGAAATGGAGATGTTCAATTATACGATAAATTAACTAGACTTGATATTTATAGAACACTACAATCAATAACAGCAGGATACACTTTTTTCTCAAGCGCTCATGGAACATTCTCTAGGATAGACCACATATTGGGTCACAAAGAAAGTCTCAACAAGTTTAAAAATAATGATATTATACAAAACACTTTCTGGGACCATAATGGAATGAAGTTGGAAATAAATAACAGGCAGAAGGTCATAAAATTCACAAATATATGGAGGCTAAACAACACGCTCTTAAAAAACCAGTGGATAAAGGAAGAAATCACAAGAGAAATCAGTAAATACCTTGAGGCAAATGACAATGAAAACACAGCATATAAAACTTATGGAATGCAGCAAAGGTGGTGCTGAGAGGGAAATTTATTGCCCTAAATGCCTATATTAAAAGAGAAGAGAGAGCAAAAATTGAGGAATTAGCCGTTCACCTGGAAGAACTAGAGAAAGAACAGCAAACTAACCCCAAAGCAAATAGAAGGGAAGAAATGACACAGATTAGAGCAGAAATAAATGAAATTGACAACAGAAAAACAATAGAGAGAATCAACAACACCAGAAGTTGGTTCTTTGAGAAAATCCATAAAATTGATGGACCGCAAACTAGGCTAACAACAACAGCAACAAAAAGAGCAGATGCAAATAAATACAATGAGAAATGGGAAAGGAGACTTAACTACTGACCCTGCAGAAATAAAGGGGATAATGAGAAAATACTATGAGCAACAATATGCTAATAAACTAGACAACTTAGATGAAATGTACAACTTCCTATAAAAGCATAAGTAACCAACATTGACTCAAGAAGAAATAGATGACCTCAACAAACCCATCACAAGTAAAGAAATTGAGTCAGTCATCAAAAAGTCCCCCAAAAGGAAAAGCCCATGACCAGATGGTTTCACATATGAACTCCACCAAGCATTCAAAAAAGAATTAGTACTAATCCTGCTCAAACTCTTCAAAAAAATTAAAGAAGAGGGAAAGCTACCTAACTCATTCTATGAAGCCAACATCACCCAAATACCAAAACCAGACAAAGATACTACAACAACAACAAAAAAGAAATTTACAGACCAATCTCTTTAATGAATATAGATGCAAAAATCCTCAACAAAATACTCACAAACTGACTCCAGCCACACATTAAAATAATTATACACCATGACCAGGTGGGATTTATCCAGGTATGCAAGGCTGGTTCAACATAAGAAAATCAATTAATGTAATACACCACATTAATAAAGCAGAAGGGCCACATGATCATCTCGATCAATGCAGAAAAGGTATTTGATAAAATTCAACATTCTTTCTTGATGAAAACACTTCAAAGGATAGGAATAGAAGGGAAAACCTTTCTCAATATGATAAAGGCAATATATGAATAACCCACAGCTAACATCATACTCAACATGGAAAGACTGAAAGCTTTCCCTCTAAGATCAAGAACAAGACAGGGATGCCTACTGTCACCATTGTTATTCAACATTGTGCTGGAAGTGCTAGCTAGAGCAATTAGGCAAGAAAAAGAAATAAAAGGCATCCAAATTGGAGAGGAAGAGGTAAAACTTTCACTGTTTGCAGATGACATGATTCTATATGAAGAAAATCCAGAAAAATCTACAGCAAGGCTACTAGAACTAGTCAATGAATACAGGGAAGTGGCAGTCTACAAGATCAACATGCAAAAATCTGTAATGTTCCTATACACAAGTAATGTGCAACAAGAGGAGGAAATCAAGAAAAAAATCCATTTACAATAGCAACCCAAAGAATCAAGTATTTAGGAATAAACTTAGCCAAGGACACAAAAGGCCTTTACACAGAAAATTACAAGAAACTGCTAAAAGAAATTGAACAGGAACTAAAAAAATGGAAGAACATACTATGTTCATGGATTAGAAGACTAAATATAGTTAAGATGGCAATTTTACCTAAAAGGATTTATAGATTCCACGTAATACCAATCCAAATCCCAACAACTTACTTTGCAGAAACAGAAAAACCAATATTCAAATTTGTTTGGAAGGGCAAGGTGCCCCAAAGAGCCAAAAATATCTTGAGAAAGAGAAACGAAGTGGGAGGTCTCATACTACCTGACTTTGAAACATATTACAAAGCTACAGTAGTCAAAACAGCATGGTACTGGCATAAGGACAGATACACTGACCAATGGAATTGAACTGAATAGTAAGAAATAGATCCTTGTATCTACGGACAATTGCTCTTTGATAAGGTAGTCAAACCAAAGCAACTGGGACAGAGCAGCCTCTTCAATAAATGGTGTTTGGAGAACTGGATATCCATTTCCAAAAGAATGAAAGAGGATGCCTGTCTCACACCTTATACAAAAATTAACTCAAAATGCATGAAAGACCTAAATGTTAGTGCTAAGACTATAAGACTGTTAGAAGAAAATGTAGGGCAATTGTGCCAGTTTGAATGTATTATGTCCCCCCAAACGCCATTATCTTTGATGTTATTTTGGGTGGGCAGACCTATCGGTGTTAATTAGGTTGTAATTGTTTGAACATTTCCATGGAGATGTGCCCCACCCAACTGTGGGTGATGACTCTGATTGGATAATTTCCGTGGAGGTGTTACCCCACCCATTCAGGGTGGGTCTAAATTAAATCACTGGAGCCATACAAATGAGCTGACAAGCAGAAGGAACTCAGTGCAGCTGTGAGTGACATTTTGAAGTGCAGCTGAGAGTGACATGTTGAAGAGGAGCTACAGCCAAGAGGGATACTTTGAAGAAAGCACAGGAGCTGCAGATGAGGGACAGTTTGAAAACGGCTGTTGAAAGCAGACTCTTGCTCCAGAGAAGCTAAGAGAGGACAAATACCCCAAGTGCAAATACAAGTGAAATTTTGAGGAACTGAAGCCTAGAGAGGAATGTCCTGGGAGAAAGCCATATTGAAATCAGAACTTTGGAGCAGATGCCAGCCATGTGCTAACAGAGGTTTTCCGGACATGATTGGCCATCCTCCAGTGAAGGTATTCAATTGCTGATGTGTTACCTTGGACACTTTATAGCCTTAAGACTGTAACTGTGTAACCAAATAAACCCCCTTTTATAAAAGCCAATCCATCTATGGTGTTTTGCATTCTGGCAGCATTAGTAAACTAGAACAGCAATATTTTAAAGATCTTGTTACAGGAAATGGTTTCCTAGACCTCACACCCAAGGTGCGAGCAACCAAAGAACAAATAGACAAACAGGATCTCCTCAAAATTAAACACTTTTCTACATCAAAGGACTTTGTTAAAAAAGTAAGAAGGCAGCCTAAGCAATGGGAGATGATATTTGGAAATCATGTATCAGATAAGGGTTTAATATCCTGAATATATAAAGGGATCCTACAACTCAACAACAGAAAGACAATCTAATTTAAAAATGGGCAAAAGACATGATGGACACTTTTCTGAAGAGGAAATACAAATGGCTCAAAAACATATGAAAAAATGCTCAACTTCACTGGCTATCAGGAAAATGCAAATCAAAACCACAATGAGATATCATCTCACACCTACCAGAATGGCCATTATCCAAAAAACAGAAAATTATAAGCGCTGGAGAGGATGTGGAGAAAGATGCACACTTATTCACTGTTGGTGGGAATGGATAATGGTGCAACCACTCTGGAATACAGTGTGGAGGTTCCTCAGGAAGCTAAGTATAGATTTGCCATATGACCCAGCTATTCCCTTGCTAAGTATATACTCAGAGGAACTGAAAGTTAACACACAAACGGACATTTGTAAACCAATGTTTATTGCAGCATTATTCACAATTGCCAAGAGTGGAAACAGCCCAAATGTCCATCAACGGACAAGTGGATAAACAAACTGTGATATATACACATGATAGAATATTATGCAGCTGTAAGACGGATCAAAGACACAAAACATATAATAATATGGATGACTCTTGACGACATTATGTTGAGTGAAGTTAGCCAGAAACAAAAGGACAAATACTGTAGGGTCTCACTAATATGAACTGATATCAATGAGCAAACTTTGAGAGTTAAAAGCTGAGAACACAGGCTACCAGGAAATACAAAGAAGGTAGAGATCAGGCATTTGATGCTGAAGGACTACAGAATGTTAAACAGGATTGACTATATAATCCAGAAAGAGATAGCATAATACCGTGTGATGTTAGCACAATATTGTAAGTACACTCAACAAAGATGTCTCTGAGCAAAGCTGAAAGAGGTGGGATAGGGGTATGTATGACACCAGAGGTAAATATAGATGATAAAGACTGGGACTATATAACTTGGCAAAAACTGGAGTGGCCAATGGCTTTTACTAAATGCATAAATATAAAAATGTTTTTACAAGTGGGAGAACAAATGAATGTCAACCATGCAGAGCATTAAAAAAGGGATGGTATTTGGGAAAAAAACATAATCAAAGCAAACTGGAGTTTATGGTCAACAGTAACATTGTAATATGCTTCCATTAAATGTAACAAAGGCAATATACCAAAGCAAAATGTATATGAGAGGTGGATATAAAGAAGGGACATGGGATTCTTGGAAGTGGTGGTGTTTTCTGCCCTTACTATTATATTGAATTTATGACATTTTATTTTTCTTTCTATTATCTTTTTTAGAATTTGCTAAAAAAAAAAAAAAAGCTTTTTTCTTTTTGTAGTAATCAATATGTTCAAGTGCTGATTGTGGTGATAAATGTACAACTTTATAATGCTACCCTGAACAATTGACTGTTCACTGTGGATAAATGTATGGTATACGAATATATCTCTATAAAATTGTAAGAAAAAATATAAATAGGGGTAAAAGTGCTGGAGAAAACATGGAGAGAGGGATGTAGCTATCCACTGTTGATGAGGAGGCAGAATGGTATAGCCTTTGTGGAGGTCAGTGTGGTGGTTCCACAAGAGGCTAAGCATGTGGGAGCCATAAGGTCCTGCAACCTCATTATGGGGTATGTACTTGGAAAATCTGAGAGCAGAGTCATGAATAGACAATTGAACACCGGTGTTTACAGAGACAGTATTAATGACTTGCAATAGGGGAAGTGGCCTAAGGATACCTCAACTGAGGAACAGAAAGGTGAACTGTGGAGTATGCATACAATGGAATACTGAGCAACTACCAGAAGGAGTGAAGCTGTGAGACATGCAACAATATGAGTGGACCCTGTAGACAGCATTTTGAGTGAAGTATGCCAGAAACAAAGGCAAACACTCTAATGCCTCCCAATATTGACTAACTACAATGTATAACCTCAGAGTTGAATCTTAGAGCACAGCCTAACAGGGGAACAATTATTGTAATGGTCCCTCGATTGTGAGCTCTTACAGCACTCAAATCTATTCCTGAATTGTAATGGCTATCTCCAAGCTTGGAGAAGCTGATCCCTTTGTGTACCACCTGATTCATCTCTGGAATATTGGGTATCTGTGTGACACCTGAAACTCGGAGCTCGGCAGATATAAATGTCAGTATTAGCGCATACAGCAACTGTTAAAAAAAAAAAAGACTGAAAAAGAGCTTGGACTTCAATTCAAGATATGAATGAAGCAGATCTGGTTACGACTAGGGCAAATTCGGCCAAAGGGTAAATGTTGAAACTGGCTGTGTGTTAAAACTTCAACTTCCTTGTGAATCCAAGAGAAGAGATGTTCATTTGGTGCAGGATCTATATTTTCCAAACAGTATAATTTCTACAGTCAGTCTGTTTAAACACCACAATTACATGGAACTTTGAATAGGAAGTGAGATATGGTAGGTTTGTATAGGTTAGAGTGAAATAGAGACACATCCCAAAGTAATTTGGGCAGAGAATAAAAACATGCATGCAGGATCCCCATAAGGAGTTGTTGAACTTCCTCACCTGGATTGTTGCTGATGTTTTCACAAACATTGAGGACTGGCAGTTTGGTATACTGAGCCCTCTATCATGGGACTTGCCCTTATGAAGCTCATTATTGCAAAGGAGAGGCTAAACCTGCATATAATTGTGCCTAAAAGTCTCCCCCTGAGTACCTCTTTGTTGCTCAGATGTGGCCCTCTCTCTCTAGCTAAGCCAACTCAGCAGGTGAACCCACTGCACTCCCCTCTACATAGTGCTTGACTCCCAGGGGTGTAAATCTCCCTGGCAACACAGGATATGACTCCCAGGGATGAATCTGGACCTGGCATGGTGGGATTAAGAACATTTGACCAAAGGGGGATGTGAAATGAAATAAAGTTTCAGTGGCTGAGAGATTTCAAATGGAGTCAAGAGGTCACTCTGGTGGACATTCTTATGCACCATATAGATAACACTTTTTAGATATTAATGTATTGGAATAGCTAGAAGTAAATACCTGAAACTGTCAAACTCCAACCCAGTAGCCTGGACTTTTGAAGACGATTATATAACAATTTAGCTTACAAGGGGTGACAGTGTGATTGTGAAAACCTTGTGGATCACACTCCCTTTACCCAGTATGAATGGATGAGTAGAAAAATGGGGACAAAAAACTCAATGAAAATTAGGGTGGGATGGAGGAGATGACTTGGGTGTTCTTTTTTACTTTTACTTTTTATTCTTATTCTGATTCTTTCTGGTGTAAGGAAAATGTTCAAAAACTAGATTGGGGTGATGAATACACAACTATAAGATGGTACTGTGAACAGTTGATTGTACACCATGGATGATTGTATGGTATGTGAATATATCTCAATAAAATTGAATTAAAAAATAGATTGGGGTGATGAATGCATAACTATATGATGGTACTGTGAACAGTTGATTGTACACCATGGATGATTGTATGGTATGTGAATATATTTCAATAAAACTGAATTTAATCAAAACATTTCACTACAGAGCTGTGTATTCATAACCATGATCAATTTTAGAACATTTTCATTACTCCAGAAAACAAAATAAAAATAAATAAGAAAACCCAAAACAACCTATAACCCTTATCCATCCTAGTGTTTATTTCTTTTTAACAGTTTTATTCACACACTATACAATCCATCCTAAGCATATAATCAATGGCTCTTGGTATAGTAACATGTTGCGCATTCAGCAGTACAGTAAACATGAGAATATTCTCATTTCTTCCAAAGAATAATATCTCATACCTCTTATATCCTCCTATTATTGATACAGTGCCTTTGTTACCATTAATGCAAGAATATTACAATGTTACTGTTAAGTATAGATCTTATTTTACATTAATTGTATTTTTCCACATACCACCCTATTATTAACACCTTGTATTAGTGATGTACATTTGTTCTAGTTTTCTAATATTTATACAATTAACCACTATCATTGTTTAAGTTTTGCTAAGTTATACAGTCTCAGTTTTTATCCTCTATCTAGCTTTCCTTTTGGTGACATATACAACTCTAGCCTTCATCTTTCAACCATACTCATAAACAGCTTTGTTAATTACACTTACAGTATTGTGCTACCATCCTACAGTATTGTGCTATCCATTTTCGAACCTTTTCAATCAACCTTATTGAACATTCTGTATTCCTTAAGCATTGATTCCTCAATTTCTGCCCTCTTTCTATCTCCTGCTAACCTATTCTTTCAACTTTAACTCTCAGAGTTTGCTCATTATACTTAGTTCATAGTACTGAGACCTTTCATTTCTGGCTTATTTTGCTCAACATAATGTCCTCAAGGTTCATTCACATCGCTGCATGCCTCATAACGTCATTCCTTTCTGCAGCTGCACAATATTCCATTGTATGTATACACCATAGCTCACCCTTCTGCTCATCAGTCACTAGACCCTTGGGCCTCCTCCATTTATTATCAACTGTGAATAATGCCTCCATATACATCAGTGTGCAAATGTCTACTCGTATCTCTGCCTTCAGCTCTTCTGGGTACATACCTAGTAACTTGACTGCCAGATAATATGGCAATTCTATACTCAGCTTCCTGAGGAACCACCACACTCCCCTCCAGAGTGGCGCACCATTCCACTTCTCCACCAACAGTGAATATGTATACCTCTTTCTCCACATCTCCCCCAGCACTTGTAGTTTTCTGTTTATTTTTTTAAACAGTTTCACACAACATACAATCCATTCTAAGTGTACAATTATTGGCTCCTGGTATAACCACATAACTACACAATCACCCCCACAATCTACATGAGAACATTCCCATTTCTTCCAAAAACAAAGAAGGAAAATAAAATCTCATACCCTTCCCTTATATCCCCCTCTTGTTTATATTTAGCTTTGATATATTGCCTTTGTTACAATTAATGAAGAATAGTACAGGGTTATTGTTAACTATAGACCTTAGTTTATTTTTATTGTATTTTTTCCATATACTGCCCCATTTTAACTCCTTGTAATAGTGAAATACATTTGTTCTCATTCATGTACAAATCTTCTTTTATTTGTAGAGTTAACCACCATCATTGTCCACTCTAGTTTTCACTAAGTTATGCAGTTTCAGTTTTTATCCTCTAGCTTTCCTTCTGGTGACATACATGATTCTAGCCTTCCTTTTTCAACCATATTCACACTCAGCTTTGTTAATTACACTTACATTATTGTGCTATCCTCACAGAGTATTGTGTTATCCATTTCCTAACCTTTACAATTAACCTTATTGAACATTCTGTATTCCTTAAGCATCGATTGCCCAATCTCTACTCTCTTCCTATCTCCTGATAACCTGTGCTCTCAAATTTAACTCTCAGAATTTGCTCATTATAATTAGTTCATATTAGTGAAACCATACAGTATTTGTCCTTTTTTTCTGGCTTATTTAGCTCAACATAATGTCCTAAAGGTTCATCAATGTAGTTGCATGCATTATGACTTTATTCTGTCTTACAGCTGCATAATATTCCATTGTGTGTATTGATAATACCAAAATTTGCTTATCAACTCATCAGCTGACAGACATTTGGGCTGTTTCTATATACCAGCAATCGTGAAGAATGCTGCTATAAACATCTGTGTGCAAATGTTTGTTCTTGTTCCTGCTTTCAGTTTCTCCAATCCCATACCTAGTAATGGGATTGCTGGATCACATGGCAATTCTATACTCAGCTTCCTGGGAAACCACCAAACTGCCTTCCAGAGCAGCTGCACCATTCTACATTCCTCCAAACAGTGAATAAGTATGCTATTTCTCCACATCCTCTCCAGCACTTGTATTTTCTGTTGTTGTTTTTTTCTGTTGTTTTTTGTTTTAGGTTTTCTTTAATATATAATGGCTGTTCTAGTAGGTGTGAGATGGTATTTTATTTTGGTTTTGATTTGCATTTTCCTGACAGCTAATGAAGTTGAGCATCTTTTCATATGCATTTTGAGCCACTTGTACTTACTCTTTAGAAAAGTGTCTATACATGTCTTTTCCCCATTTTTTAATTGGGTTGTTTATTTTTTTGTTGTTGAGTTGTAGGATCTCTTTGCACATTCTAGATATTAAGCCATTATCAATAAGTGGTTTCCAAATATTATCTTCCATTGAGTAGGCTGCCTTTTTAATTTCCTGACAAAGTCCTTTGAGGCACACAAATATTCAATTTTGAGGATATCCCATTTATTGATTTCTTCTTTCACAGCTTGCACTTTGGGTTTAGGGTCTAGGAAACCACTTTCTATCACAAGATCTTTAAGATACTTCCCTACATTTTCTTCTAAGAGTTTTATGGTCTTAGCTCTAATGTTTAGGTCTTTGCTCCATTTTAAGTTAATTTTTGAATAAATGTGAGATTTCGGTCCTCTTTCATTCTTTTGGTTATGTATATCCAGTTCGCCAAGCACCATTTATTGAAAAGGCTGTTTGTCCCAGTTCAGTGATCTTGACCACCCTGTCAAAAATCAATTGTCCACAGATGAGAGGGTCTATTTCTGAATTCTCAATTTGATTTCATTGGTCAGTATATCTATCTCTTTGCTTGTACCATGCTGTTTTGACCACTGTAGCTTTGTAACATGCTTTAAAATCAGGAAATGTGAGATCTTCCACTTCATTTTTTTTCTCAAAATGTTTTTAGTTATTTAGGGCACCCTGCCCTTCCAAACAAATATGATTATTGGTTTTTCTATTTCTGCAAAGCAAGTTATTGGGATTTCTGTTGGTATTGTGCTAAATCTATAAATCATTTGGGGTAGAGTTGACGTATAATTATATTCACTTTCCACTCCATGAAAACAGTATGTCCTTCCATTTATTTAGGTCTTCCCTGATTTCTTTAAGCAACGTTTTCTTTGTATAGGTCATTTATGTCCTTGGTTAAATTCGATTCTTTTGATTGGTATTGAAAACAGATTTTTTTTTCTTGATTTCCTCCTCAGATTGCTCATTACTAGTGTATAGAAACACTACTGATTTTTTGTGTTGATCTTGTATCCTGCCACTTTGCTGAATTCATTTGTTAGCTCTAGTAGTTTGTAGATTTTTTGGGACTTTCTACATATAGGATTATGTCATCTGCAAACAGTGAAAGTTTTACATCTTCCTTTCCAATTTGGATGTCTTTTATTTCTTTTTCATGCCCAATAATTCTAGCTAGAACTTCCAGCACAATTCTGAACAACAATGGTGACAGTGGGCATCCTTGTCTTGTTCCTGATCTTAGAGGGAAAGCTTTCAGTCTTTCACCGTTGAGTATGATGTAGTTGTGGGTTTTCTATATATGTGCTTTATCATGTTGAGGAATTTTCCTGTAATTCCTATCTTTGGAAGTATTTTTATCAAGAAAGGATGCTGAATTTTTGTCAAATGTTTTTGTGCATCAATTGAGATGATCATGTGGTTTTTCCCCTTTGATTTGTTGATATGGTGTATTACATTAATTGATTTTCTTGTGTTGAACCACCCTTGCACATCTGGAATAAAACCACTTGGTCATGGTATATTATTCTTTTAATGTGCAGCTGGATTTGATTTGCATGTATGTTGTTGAGAATTTTTGCATCTATATTCATTAGGGAGATTGGTCTGTAATTTACTTTTCTTGTAGTATCTTTGTTTGGCTTTGGTATTAGGGTGATATTGGCTTTATAGAATGAGTTAGATCTCTTTCTCTCCTCTTCAATTTTTTTTTGAAAAATTTGAGGAGGATTGGTACTAATTCTTCCTGGAATGCTTGGTAGAATTCACACGTGAAGCATTGCAGTTCTGGACTTTTCTCTCTTGGGAGGTTTTTGATGAGTGATTCAATCTCTTTAGTTGTGATTGGTTTGTTGAAGTCTTCTACTTCTTCTTGAGTCAGTGCAGGTTGTTCATTTCTTTCTAAGAAGTTGTCCATTTCATCTAAGTTGTCTAGTTTGTTGGCATACAGTTGTTTTGGTTTCTCAATTTCATTTATATCTGCTCTGATCTTTGTTATTTCTTTCCTTCTGTTTGCTTTGGGGTTAGTTTGCTGTTCTTTTTCTAGTTCCTCCAGGTGTGCAGTTAAGTCCTTGATTTTTGCTATTTCTTCTTTCTTAATATAGGTATTTAGGGCAATAAATTTCCCTCTCAGCACTGCCTTCACTACATCCAATGAGTTTTGATACACTGTGTTCTCATTTTCATTAGCCTAAAGATGTTTATTTACTCATTTCTCTTACAATTTCTGCCTTGATCCACTGGTTGTTTGAAGTGTGTTGTTTAGCCCCCATATATTTATGAATTTTCCAGCCCTTCTGTTATTGATTTCCAACTTCATTCCATTATTATTTGAGAAAGTGTTTTGTATAATTCCAATCTTTTTAAATGTATTGAGACCTGCTTTGTGACCCAACATGTGGTCTATGGTACAGAATGATCCAAGAGCACTTGAGAAGAATGTATATACTGCTGTTGTGGGGTGCAATATTCTGTAATTGTCTGTTAAGTCTAGTTCCTTTATCATGTTATTCAATATCTCCGTTTCTTTATTGATCCACCATCTAGGTGTTCTATCCATTGTACTGAAGTCTCCAACTATTATTGTAGAGGTGTCTATTTCTCCCTTTAGTGTCACCAGTGTTTGCCTCATGTGTTTTGGGGCATTCTGGCTAGATGCATAAATAGTTATGATTGTTATTTCTTCTCAATGAATTGTCCCTTATATTAATACATAGTGTCCTTCTTGGTCTCTTTTAATTGTTTTACATTTAGAGTCTAATTTGTATGACAATAGTATAGCTACCCCTGCACTTTTCTGGTTGTTGTTTGTGTGGAATATCTTTTTCCAACCTTTCACTTTCAACCTATTTTTGTCATTGGGTCTAAAACGAGTCTCCTGTAGACAGCATATAGATGGATTCTGGTCTTTTTAATCAATTCTGCCAGTCTGTGTCTTTTGATTGGGGAGTTGAATCCATTAACATTCAATATTATTACCATAAAGGCAGTACTTTCTTCAGTCATTTTGTTCTTTGGATTTTATGTCGTATCTTGTTTTTTTCTTTTTCCCCCATCTGTTCTTTCGTGTGACAGTTTCAGGTATCTTGTCCTCTAGTTCACTAATTCTTTCATCTGCCTTTTCAAATCTGCTACTGTATGTCTCCATTGTATTTTTCATCTATTCTACTGTACTTTTCATTCCCAGGAGTTCTTTAATTTTTTTCAAGTTTCCATGTTCTTCTTCATGGTCACCCAGTGTCTTCTTTATATCTTTCATCTTTTTTCCACATTTTCCTTCAACTTGTTCAACTGATTTAGAAGGTTTGTTTGAACATCCTTAATTAGTTGTTTCAACTTCTATATCTCATCTGAGGTTTTCATAGGTTCCTTTGACTGCATCAAATCTTCACGCTTCCTAGTATGATTCATGATCTTTTGCTGGTATCTAGGCATCTGATTTTCTTGAATAGTTTATGCTGGAGGTCATTTTCTCTCTCTTACCTAGGGTTTTCTTCTTGATTGAATTTTTGCTCTAACTGTTCTTTGACATTTGGTTCAAATTACGCTAGACTTCTAGCTTAGCTTTTCTTTAGCTAATAAGAATTTTTGCAGCCCTTATTTTTCTGATTCTTTCCCAGCTGTGCCAGTTCAATGTATTATGTCCTCCAAAATGCCATTATCTTTGATGAAATCTTATGTGGGCAGACATATTAGTGTTGATTAGATTTTGGAATCCTTTGGGTGTTTCCATGGAGATGTGATTCAATTAACTGTGGACAAGGCCTTTGGTTGGATAATTTACATGGAGAAGTTGCTCCACCCATTCACGGTGGGTCTGAATTAAATTACTGGAGCACTATATAAGCTCAGACAGGAGAAGCAAGCTTGCTACAGCCAAGACGGACACTTTGAAGAACACATTGGAACTGAGAGAGGAGCTTCAGCTTACAGAGACATTTTGGAGATGGCCTTCGAAAGCAGACTTTTGCTCCAGAGAAGCTAAGATAGGACAAATGCCCCACGAGCAACTAAGAGTGACATTTTTGAGTAGCTGAAGCCTAGAGAGGAACATCCTGGGAGAAAGCCCTTTTGAAACCAGAACTCCAGAGCAGATGCCAGTCATGAGCCTTCCCAGCTAACAGAGATTTTCTGGACACCATTGGCCATCCTCCAGTAAAAGTACCCTTTGTTGATGGACACTTTATGGCCTTAAGACTGTAACTTTGTAACCAAATAAACCCCTTTTTATAAAAGCCAATCCATTTCTGGTGTTTTGCATTCTGGCAGCATTAGCAAACTAGAATACCAGCATATATGGAAAGATTTTTGAGAGCACCCTTTTTTTATGCAGTTGTTTCACCCCCAGGAAAAAAAGCTTTCTCTTCCCTCTTTCTTCTCAGGGAATGTTGATCTGTTACTTTGTTTTTTATGTGTGTGTGTGTTTTTTTGTTTGTTTGTTTGCTTGTTTGTTTGTTTTGCCTCTATATGTTTTCAACACTCCTTTCATTACCTCTAGCAACTTTTACCTGGAGGACTGATTCTGGGAGGAGGAGAGCTGCCCAGAGAGGATCTATCTCAGATGGTTTTTCCCCAGACAAGACATACAGGACTCATGAAGGGGGTGTAGTCTAGTATCAAGTTTCCCTGGGAATGAGATCATCAGTGTGCTAGTCTTTCCTGTGAAACCTCCTGATTCTTTTCTTTTTCTGTCCTGCAAAGCAAATGGTGCTCTTCATCCTGCTGGTCCCCAAAGGCCTAGCGTGGTACTGTGCCTTTAATTCTTGGCCAACCCCGCCCCTGCCAGGGGCATGATTGAGACAGAGGAGCTACGATTTCTCAGTCTCTCCACTAGTTCCTAGAAGGTGTACGATGCGTGTCAGGTCTCCAAAGTTCCCCAAAACACTGGCTTCAGACAGTTTCTGGTTGTTTACTTGCTGCCCTGGAGGATGGACTAAACCCTATAATTCCCTACAACACCACCTTAGTTCCGTAATTCTATCTTAAACAGATTTTTACACACCAATATTCAGAGGGGCATTATTCATAATTGCCAAAAAACAGGGGCAACCCAATTGTCCATCAACTGATGGAATGGATAAACAAAATATGGTATATCCATACAACAGAATATTATTCAGCCATAAAAAGGAGTGAAGTTCTGATAGAGGTGATAACCTGGATGAACCTTGAAGACATCAGGCTGAGTGAAATAAGCCAGACAGAAAAGGACAAATATTGTATGAACTCATTGATATGAAATAATTAGAATAAGCAAATGCATAGAGTCAGAAACTAGAATACAGGTTACCAGGGGCTGGGGCAGCAGCAGGGATGGGGAGTTAATGCTTAATTGGTACAGAGTCTCTATTTGGATTGATGGAAAAGTTTTGGTAATAGATAGTAGTGAAGGTAGTATGTTGTGAATCTAATCATCTGTACTGAATTATATATCTGAATGTGGCTAAAAAGCAAAATCTTAGATTGTATATATGTTACTAGAATAAAATTTTTAAAAACATATAACTGTACAAAAAGTGAACCCTAATATAAACTATGTACTATAGTTTATAAATTATAATAATACTGTTTCAACAACTGTAACAAAAATGCCACACTAATGCAAAGTATTAATAATAGGGGAATCTGCATGTGGGGGATGTATGGAAACTGTATTATCTGCATAATTACTGTAAACCTAACAACTTCTCTAATTAAAAAAAGGGAAAACTGTGTTTAAAAAACAGCTGTTCTAAATAGGCTCCATATGCTTAAGGAGATCAAGACTGTGAACATGATAAGGAGAATAATGAAAGATATGAAAAGATCCAACTGGAGCCTCCAAAAAATGAAAAATATGATACTGAAATTGAAAAACACAATGGAAGGAATTAATAGAAGATTGGATACTGCAGAATAAAGATTAGAGAACTTGAAGACATAATAATAGAAACTATCCAAAATGAAGCACATGGAGAAAAAAAGACTGAAAATAAATAACAGGGTGTCAGTGGCCCATGGAATAATATGAAATTGGTCTACCCTATGCGTAGGAGTGTCAGGAGCAATGGGAAAGGGGATGGGGCAGAGAATGAGAAAAAGATCTGAAGAGATAATGGCTCCAAACTTTCCAAACATGATGAACAACTATATACTTACAGATAAAGTGCAATGATCCCAAATGGGGGGTAGGGTGGGGTGGGGGGGGAGTGTAGCACCAAAGCACATCACAATCAAATAAATGAAAACAAGTAATTTTTAAAACAAAAATTCTTAAAATCAAGACGAGAAAAAGGCACATTACATACAGAGAAAGAAAGATAGGAATTAAACCACATTTCTTGTTAGAAATTATGCAACCTGGAAGACAATGGAAAGACTTCTTCCAAGTGTTGAAAGGAAAACACTGCCAACCTAGACTTTTTACCTGGTGAAAATACCTTAAAAATAAAGCTTTCATCAGACAAGCAAAAGCTGAAAGAATTCATTACCAGTAGAATTGCACAAAAGGCAGAAGAAATTAAACTAGATTGAAATTTGGACCTACACAAAGAAATGAAGTGTGCTTGAAATGATAAATATGTGGGTAAATATAAAAGACTTTTTGTTTTTTAAAAGCATTCTTATTTTTAATCTCTTTAAAAGACAATTAACTTTAGGCCAAAAACATAACCATATATTATGGGGCTTATCACATATGTAGAAATATGTATGACAACAATAGCACAAAGGATATGAGAGAAAAATGGAAATACATTGTTGGAACATTCTCACACTCTTCATGAAATGTTATAATATTATATGAAGGCCAAACATGAAAAATTAAAGAAGTTTATTGTAAACTTTATAGCAGCCACTTTTAAAAAATGAACCAAAGAAGTATGGCCAACAAGCCGATCATGGAGAAAGATGAAACATTTTTCAAGAGCTAAGTGTTTCTTTAGGGTGTGAAAAGTAATTTTGTTCCCTTTAGCCAAGCACTATAGACTCTCTTGAAGGACTAGGCTTCCAGTACTTAACTTCTAATGTCCTACAGTCAGTCTATCCACACCTTTAGGTCAGGACTGGTCTTGATAAAAATACAGGTGTGATCTCTAAGAGAGTAACATATCAACCCATCATCACGCTAGCATACAAACATATGAGATAATCCAGCTGGGTCCAGTGACAAATGAGCTGTGAGGTCCAAGGCTTGAAGATAAGTTTAGAACTCTGACAGTAAGAGAGAGACAGGTTGGCAAGTCAACCAAGTGCTAACCTTTTTGTACGCCTAAAGAAGGAAGGGGTTGTATTTGCTTCGTTTACCACTAGACACCATCACTGAACATAGCACCTGGCACATTTTAGGCACAAAAAAATATTTGTGGAAAGAAGGAAGGAAGCCAAAAGGTAGGAGGGGGAGAGGGATCAAGCATGAGGGAGAGACATGGGGGGAGTTCCTAGAGTAATATGTTAACACCAGAAATCTATGAGTTTCTGTCATTCCTTGCATACAACAACAAAACCCAGAAACTAGAGCTAAGGAGGAATAAATGTGTTATATGAATATAGCACATTAAAAAAAAAAAGACCAGAGTACTAATCCTAGAAGGGCCAACACAGAGGCCTAAAAAGATTTTCCTTGACTTAGGTTTGTGCCAAGAAAATCCATGTACTCTGACTGCTCAGCTGGCAAGCAACAGTCTGACAATTGTCCTAAAGATTGATGTATAATATAAGTAGGAGAGTATATCCACACAAATAGAGAGGTGTGGTTTATTACAATACAGGTCTTAATGTATATCAGAGGCCATTCCTCAGGCAGAATATTCAATTTAGAAATCTACTGTCACCTGTACATCTGCCAATAAATCATAGGAGAGATGAATTCATACTGAGGGCAAAATACTTTGCCTTATGGTTCCTCCCAAGATCCTTGAAGATAAAATGTTTATCCTCAGCATCTTTGTTCAAATGGCAATAAAAGCCTCACCTAACATGAAGGTCAAGGTAAGTAGGACAATTGATATACATATCAGTTCCTCATGAAGGGAGAATGCCTCTGTTCTGTTCTAGCAGGTTTTAAGAGAATTGATGTTATGCAGTCACAATCTCACTGGTCGTCTGAACACATAAAAGCATGAAGTTGAAAATGGGTGACTACATGGTGATTCAATACTCAGAATTTTTCCTAAAATATTAAACAAAAACCATTGAGTCTGTTTCATGAAAACATTGTCTTGTAGCTAAGCAAAACAAACTTAGTCCAAAACACAGCAGCACCACCCCACCACCATAGTTAGTATACACACCTATATACACATCTACATACATATATAAGTATACATAAATGTATAAGTATATATAATATTATCTGACCAATTTTCTTTTGAAATAAATTGACTTTCTTGCAAACTGCCGTAAATTAAGAGAAAAAAATATCTTTATAAATAAATATCCCTTAGCTCCATCTCTCTCATCTCTCCTCTCTTCCCTTCCCCTCCTCTTCCCTCTCTTCCCCCTCTTCTCCTTTTCCTTCTTTCTTCTCTCTCTCTCCGTCTCTCTTTCAACACACATCCACACACATGGAAAACTCTCATGCCATTGATTTATTTTCTGTGGGTTATTTACTGCATTAGTCAACCAAGTGCTAGCCTTCCAATGTTTCCTATAAAACACACATCCTAAATATGACTAAATTAGGGCTGGAAGGGGTGAGGGAAGGGTATTTGCAGCCTGCTGGGATAGGCTATTATTCCGTACCTCTCTCCAGCAAAGCTCTGCTTCTGTCTGTTTCCATTCTAAGAAATTTACACTGTTCTCAGCCATATCTATCTGAGCCACTGGAGTAAATTCTGTCCCAGCAGCTCCTGCCTGTAGGGGGCTGGGGAAGGAAGAAGCCCAGCTCAGTGGGGCATCTGTTTATTTTGTATTTGACAAAAGGGAAAAGGTTTCTTTCAAAAAAATATTGGGCCTTGGGAACACCGAACATGAACGTACAACACTGACCTAAGCTCACCTCGGTAACAATGTTAGCTGACAACCACCTTGGGAATGAAAAATAAAACAATCCCATTCCAGCTGCCTTTGACTGATCTAAGCTCCTTTTGCTGTCATTTAACACTAGATTTGATTTAATTTGATGAGACTTCTAAGACAATTTAGAAACTTAAGCATTTAATACCCACCCTAATCATTCCTCTTCCACACATTTTCAAAGGTTTCCTGGTTTATAAATAAAAAGTGGAATCAGATGTGAGGGTAATAATAGCACTTTGTTTTTCTACTTTTTAGTTTGTAAGTCAAAGCTATCTTACAAAGAAAAAGCAAGGAGGAATGAGTGAAAATCAGAGAAAAACAGGTGAGGATTCAGCATAAGGAAGCACTTTCTAACAACTAAAGCTATTGCAAATGGAAGGAAAGACTCAGAAGGCAGAAATTTCCATGGCACAGGAGGGGTTCAAGCAAGACTTTGGGGTGGGGTGGGGGGACCACGCAAGGGTGAAATTGCAAAATCTCTGCGGACCATCACTGTATCTTACATGGTTCCAAATTAGGGAAGGAATATGCTTTTTTAGTTACAATAAAGTAGCATCTCAGCAACAGATACAAAGATGTGGTAAGTTACTGCAGTGTCCATGCTAAAAAGACAATTTGACTATCCAAAGTTTAAAAACGACAAACAAGATAGTAACAATCTATATGTCTAAGCTGCACCTTGGGTCACTCTTCCTTCTCACTAAAACTATGAAATCATAGTTAAAGTTCAGAACATAGTTATACTGGGATGGGGGGGGATCATTGTGATTGCGTGTTTCATTAAATATTCATTAGGAAATTTTCCTGTACTCTAAGTAGCAGGAGATAACATTTGTCAGAAAAGAAACCCGTACAGTGATTTCTGCTACTGGGGTTATTGCTTCAGTTGAAACTGAATTTTGAGACTTTAAATAGTTTCCTTGAAGCAAACACCTGGAAGCCAACAGCTGCAGAACCCCACCCAGGGCTCAGTCTGGCAGGGGAACCAGAGCCTCGCTGTCTCTGACTGAGGGGGAGGGGCTGCATCTGGTTTGATATCCCCCATGACCTGTTCCTCCCAAATCACTCTATCACTTTGGCAAGCGACTTAGAGCTTCTTGTGACACCTCTCCTTGGCAACAACCATGGGTTACTCAGGATTCCTGAATATTTCTTTCCACATTCACAGCCATGCGCCTTGCCCACAATCATCTCTCAACTGGGTAGGATCACTGCAAAAACTTCCAGCATGCCCTCCCTTCCCCCAGGCCCTGATGCTCCCCTTCTGCAGTGAGGTCTCTGCACACTGATCCTGACTGTTGTAACCTTTATTTCTGTTTATTATCTGTATCCCAACTAGAATGAAAACTCTACAAGGCCAGGCCTCTTTCTTTCATCCCTCCCTGTATTGCCAGCACTTGGAACAGTGTGGGACATACTACAGACATGATAAGCAATTGTGGTGTTCAGGGAAATTTTCTACTTGTACCCTCATTTGCTAGAAGATATCACAATTGGAGACTGTTTCACCACCTCTATCCTGTTAATGGGACTGTGAACTTTGAGGGTCTTGTTACATCAGATCTTTATTAGATTTAACTGAAGACGTTTTCCTACCAGTGAACAGAAGGCTTATTTTAACCAATCCTGTACAGATTTAGGGACTCATTCCGTCCTATGCAGAATGGGATGGTTTTCCTTAAAGAGCATGACTACCAAGAAACCCTCTTTCCCACACTTAACAAGCTCTGACTTTTCCTCCTCAGCAAACTATTCAATGAATTTCTTCATTACCTTGCCTGGCAAGTAAATAAACCCTTTTTCTTTTCTTTTTAAATTCTGATATTGTTGGTTTTATTCTTTGATAGTTGAATGAATGGATGAATGAATGACCCTCAGTCAGTGGGCAGACGTGTCCTGAGGCTTGGGCAATTATTAACTACTTTGCACAAGCACAGGCAACACTGATTCCCATTTGAAATATTGACCCTGCCCCTAAGGAGAGTTCTCAAATAATTGATTTGGAAGAATCTCTGTGGCCCAATGGTAAAGAAAGGCAGGTAGGCTCTACAAACAAAGAAGCATCCATGTGTTGCCAAATACAGGACTGCATGGTTTGGAGTGGTATACAGGGAAAGCCTAGGCTTCTCAGTCAAAGAGAACTGAGTTTGAATCAAGGCTCCATCATTTTGGGAAAATCACTAAACATTGCTGAGTCAGTTTCTTCCTGACTTGCTGAATGACCTGTGAGAATTAGAGATGGTGCGCACAAAGCACTAAGCACAGTTACTGACGTAAGTGTCCAATATATTATTACTATTATTCACAAGTGGTAACTATTCTTTCTCCAGGTTACACTCCAACTAAGAGCTCAGCTGCCTTTCTTAGGAGACACTGTATTCATTTTCTATTGCTATATAACAGAATACCATGAACTTAGTGGCTTAAAACAACACACATTTATTATCTCACAGTTTCCAGGGATCAGGAGTCTGAGTATGACTTCACTGGGATCTGTGCTCAGGGTCTACAAGCTGCAATCAAGGCATTGGCCAGAGCCAAACACTTTCTTGTCTGAGGGTTGGGGTCCTCTTCCAAGTTCATGTGATACTAACAGAATTCATTTCCTTGCAGCTGTAGAACTCATGGTGGCTTGCTTCTTCAAGGTTAGCCAGAGAGTCTCTGACTTCTTCCATCTTTGACTTCTAGACCCACTTTCAAAGGTCTCAGCTGATTAGGTCAGGACTGCCCAACATAATTTCCCTTTTAATTAACATAAAGTTGACTAAATAGGCACCTTTATTACACCTACAAAATCCCTTATCCTTGGCCATATAATATACTATAAACACCAGAGTGATATCCCATCACCTTTGCCTTATTCAATTGGTTAGAAGCAGTCTCATGTCTAGCCCACACACAAGGGAGTGGGATCATTGGGCATCATCTTAGAATTCCACCTCCTGCAGACACCATTTGTAATTTCCATGAAATTGGATCATCACTGGCTGACCCATAGTGGTAATGGAGTGAAATCCCTGAACACCACCATTAGCATATTTTCTACCCTGCTGAGAACCCAAACAAACCGGACATAAGAGACATGGCTATGACAGCTAGTCAGCTAAAGGTCAACAGAGGAAAGTCAAGACCCATCCCAGGTTAGTTGGGAATTCAGTGCTGCCCTCGTCATGCAACAACTCCCCTCCTCCCCCGCCACTCCATCAGGAGCAAAGCATGGTAAGCAGTGTGGCAATGACTGCTGCCTGCTATGGATTAACCAAAATCAAGTAGTCAACAGCAACTCCCCTCTAGGACATGACTCCTGATAGTCCCATGTGGGAAGAATTTGTTCTTGAAGGAATGTAGCTATCCATGCCTGCGGGCACCCCACCCCATCCCCCCATCCTCACCCTGCCTTAGCCTAAACAGCCCAGATGTGTTCACTGTGTTCAATTCAGGGATATCAGTGTCAATGTAGATGCGGGGTAGGAGGAAGGAGGAAGACTGTGTTTTCATGTGTGTGGAGAAGAAAAAAAATCTTCTCTGCCACTAAGAGGGGACTGTCCACAGCAGCTCCTGTCACATGTGGTGCCAGAAATGGCAGCTGTCCCAAGGGGATTAGGGCATCACCTAGTTAGGCCACACATAGGAGATCTAGTGGGTGAATTAAAATCTGCTGTCTCAAAAGCTGTGCCCAGGACTCAAGGGAACCAGCTGGAGTGTGGTGAGCAACTCAGCAACACACAGGGCTGGGGCCTGCCGATGCCCCTTCTGTTCTGCTGGCCATGGCAGTGTGTGTAACAATCGCATCTGAAAGAGGACTCCTCTAAAATCCCAGACACAGGGACATTCCGACTCACCAGGCAGAGTGCAGCTTTGTGGGAACCATCCCACCACCAGGTTCAGACTCTACAGCAAAGAAGTGTTGAAAGCATAATGAGCTTCTCCATTGGATGGGAAAATAAAGCCTAACCATTTTCAAGCCACATGCGTTCTTTTCCCTTTCATTGTTTCCAATCATCACTTTCCTTTCACTTTTTTCCTTCTTTATTGCCTCTTTCCATATCTCCTGCTTCTCTTTTTTTTTTTTTTTCATTGTTTTCCTTGGCTTTGTGCCTTTCTCTAGTACATTTACCCACCCTGTTTCTCTGCTTTGATTTCTATTTTCCCCTCTGACCCTTTTTCTCTCTCCTGTTCTCTCTTTGGCTGGCTTGCACTCTCTGCCATACCTGTGGGTGGGCAGAATGCCAGACTTTAATTGTCTCCAAACCTTTGCTACAGAGCACCTAACCATAGTATGAAGGTCCTTCGAATGCCTCCATGTAATATTATTTAACAACAGCAAAAACTAAGTAAATGGATTAGGTGTAACGTATTACTGTGGTCTAAGCAAAGTGATTCCTTTCAATCTAGTGAGCTCTTATTGAATAAGTTAATTCAGGGAATGTACTGGATAAAGTGTATCCACATAACCAAATAATGCAACAATAAGTATGGAAACATCTGTGAAGTAAACTAAACCCCTTGGCACAAGAGGCAAAATCCATTTCTCCACGGCAACTACCCACATTACCATAATGATTTTTCCTTGCAAGTTGGGACTCCAATGAAACACATAGGCAGCTCTCAGTGAGCGGAGGGAATGGGAAGCTCTTCGTGCAGCTTTCTTCATGTTCTTACATCTCTTCTCCCAATCCTCAGTGTGTTCACATAAAGCAGCTTGCACTGTGGAAAATTATGGTTTTATGCTGGGATGCACTTACTCCTCAAACAACTACAAAAATGATTTTCTACATCATAACACGAATGCTGAAAAATATCTTGGTGATGACACAGAAAATGTGAACACTTTAGCCATTCTGTCAACATTTGAGGGAAAAAATATTCCTGACCTAGCTCCAGCTAAAAACCAACTTGCTGAAACATCACCTGAAATAAGAGGTTCCAATTCATTGGAACTCAACTTATTACACACTTGAGCAGCTACTGGAACAAGAGAAAGCTGTGCAAGATTTTGAAGGCCAGGGTGTAAGAAAGAAAAAAAGTAGATATTCTTTTAACCTTTGCTCAGTAAGAGTCTGAAAAGCATTGTGGGTTATCATCGTCCTCCTTGGGAAGTCATTGCTGACCAAGGCAAGTCTGGAGATAATGTTTTGCTACCGATCGGGTGTCTGTATCTCTTGGTCAAATAAATGCCAACTTAATTTGAAGTCAAGAAAATGCTCCTATGATTCAGACATATGCATATCTTTCACAGTCCTGGGAAAGAGGGAAGTGTTGGAATAGGGTTATCTTTTTCACGACAACTTTGGAATAATATTCTAACCCTGCTTCCTGTCTGGCTTTGATCATTCTAGTAAGGTTGATTTAAACTGAATCTGCATGGAACCCCATTTCTTTCCTCTCTTCTCAAGGTCAAGGGCATATCAGATAAAGTCCCTGCAACTTATCTTGAAATATGAAAAACACTTGTTTCCTTTTGGCTCTAGTTAGAAAGCCAGTGACAACAGGCATATGGCCATTGGGGCTGAAGGGTGGTGGTGCTGGTGTAGGTATCCAGCTTTTTAAGGGCTCTCCAGGTGATTCTCATGTGCAGCCAGGACTGAGAACTTCTACCCTGGAAAACGTATAATAAACTTTAAACTTTCCTGTTCCTGATCTCCTGTAGGAAGGCCTAAAACATTTATCAAATCCTGTCAAGGAAATGGTTATATTTTAGTAAAACTTAATAGACTTAAAGTAGTCCAATTGACATTATCTAAAACACTATATCCTTCCTAGAAGTTAATGGAAAGACAACTACTATAAGGCAAAGAAAATTAGATGGGCAATGCCATCTCCCTATCCCTAGGTTTTAACAATTAGTCATTCCAGCCATGCATTTGCTTGCTAAAACCTGTGATCACTGTAAAACCGTGGCTGGTGGCACCATCTTTAACTACATATATCTTAGTTTTTCATTTACAGGGAAACTTAGTTCATGAAAACAACTATTTGCAAGGGCCAATGAGATGGTGAATATGAAAATACAAATCCTAAAACAAAAAGTTCTCACTTTTTGTAAGTACAGGCAATTTTAGGTTTATTGTTATTCCATTTGTGTCATCTTATCCCATATGCTTTGCCAAACTAAAGCTTTTAGATCACTATCCCCAATAAAAAGTATTATGAGAGCCAATATTCAATTTTCTAGTAGCCACATTACAAAAGATGAGATTAAATTATTAAAAATATATTTCATTTAATACAATATGACCCAAATATTTTCATATAAACATGTAATCAATGTAAAAAATATATATATATATTTTTATATTCTTCATTCTTGTACTAAGGTTTAGTAGCGGGTATGTATTTTATACTTACAACACAGCCCAATTTAGACTAGCCACATTTCAAGTGCTCAGCAGGCACTGGAAAGCAAGCACAGTCCTAGAGAAATGATAACTATACAATTGTGATTATTTGATTGTCAGTTGTAATGATGATGATGTAGTAGTAGAAACTACCTGGGCTTTGGTCCATCCAAAATTATTTTCAAATCCTGGCTTCACTACTTACTGGCTGCGTGGCCTTGTGCAAATCACTTAGCATCTCCGAACTTGATTCTCATCTTTGAAACAGGGCTATACTCCCTGAATTTCAAAGGTTTACTGCGTTGTATGAAACGCATATGTATGCAAGGTGCTTAGTACAGTAGCTAACACATAGTAGGAGCCCATTAACAAGTGAGTTAGCATTGTTAGTATCAATTGTGCATTATACACATATAACAATAACAGTACAAAAGGTGCCTGTTTTTAAAAATCTGAAGAAATATCTCTTATTTATAATTTTATCTGAAGAGTATTCTAAACAAATCAGCATTTCTTAGTACTATTGGTTGCACTTTGTTTTCTTTTTATTGTAGTTTGAAATATTTGGTCCATTAAGGTAACATCAACTGAAGAAGGACTCCATGATTTTTAAACCCTTAAGGAACAGAGACCATAAAAAGCCACTACTTAAAATTGGTGAGAACTTGACCTTGATACAGCTCAGCATACGCTACAACTTGCTGTCCCACCAATGCAGTTATCTGAGAATCAGTAACTTAAGGTGTACTTATGTTGGATGATTATTTTCTGGAGCCTAAGGGGAATACCTCTTAGGGTAGTGGGGAGATTTTCCTGAAGAAAGAAACCAATAACAGTGTCTATTTCCACCTAAAGAGGGAGATGTGGGACTGCAGATGAAATCTCAGTTGGTGGCCCTTCAAGAGGTCTCCTTAGGAGAGGAGAATGGCCTTTTCTTTGTTGGGGATTTGGGGAAGTTGGGAACCAGAAAAGATAGATATGAACAAAATCACTGCCAATGGGAGAGGAAAAGCCATTCCCTTCAAAATGGTAAAAAAAACCAGGAGCAGAGAGGTACTCAATGAGGGATACTCCTCAAGGGGATCAGACCTATGGATCCTGAAAGATGTTTTACGTAGTACTTGGTTTTAAATTTCTCTGTGTTGTAATTCCTTCTAACATTCCAAGCCTTCGTTAAAATCTAATTAAATATTAAAACATGGTCTCAGCTATTCACTGTGGGATGTTAAAAGGAGGGACTAGACCAATTCCCAACAGAGAGCAGTGCTGGTGAACAAGAAGCAGCCTGAAAGGAGGAGAGCCTGAGATGGCTGAGTCACCTGCGCTAAGACTTAGCACCAATCACCCAGGTGGGGCAGAGAGCAGCAGGCTGTAGCTGGGGGGCCAGCCAAGGAGGCAACTTCAGGCATGTCAGACTAGGTGAGAATTTTAGCCCCCTGGGGTTCCCAAAATGTTAGAGGGGATTATGCCATTAAAGGAATTGAACTCCAAAAATGATGGGTACTCAATTATTGTAACGTAGACATTAAAAGAATTGTGGCTACATTTTCATCACAGACAGTACTCTTGCTACATAGTGAATCTCCCCTAGCCTTTGCTCCCACACTTGTAAACTCTTGAACAAATTAGTCTACTTTTCAGAACTTCATTTTGCTCATCTTCAAAAGGAGGGAATTGAAGAAGATGGTTTTAAGGTTTCTTCCAGGGAGAAGTACCAGCTACCTAACATATTTGGTGGGTAGATGCTAGATCTGGAGATGGTCTCACCATTCAAGTTTAGAAAGCCATTCAACAACTTGACTCTATACATGTGACAGAGATATACTATGAGCACTCTTGAATCAATTCGAGTATAATCGAGTCTAACAGATCCAGTGAAGTTTATAAAATGAATAAAAAAAATCTAAGAAAAAAAGGAGAAATGGAGGTTAGGGCATGCTCATTTAACTTTATTAGAGCATGAAGATCTCTAGGTTTATTATGCCTAATTTTAGAATTAAATCTGTGCTGGTATGAAGAATCACACAGTAGGTACTTACAAAATGTGAGTTAAATGAATGACTGAAAAATAGCCTAGCCAAGTACAGTTGACTCTTGATACCCATTTTAGTCTCCTAGGGCTGCTGCATCAATCCCCACAGGATAGGTGGCTTAAAACAATAGAAACCTACTGTTCCACAGTTATGGACACCAGAAGTCTGAAACAAGGTGTTGGCAGGGTCATGATCCCTCTGAAGTTCTTAAAGAATCTGCTCCATGCCTCTCTCCTGGCTTCTGGTATTGGCTGGCAATTTTTGGTGTTCCTTGGCTTGCAGCGGTGGCACTTCTATCTCTGCCTCTGTCTTGACATGGCCATCTTCTCTCTTGTGTCTTGCCTGTCTCTCCTCTTCTTATAAGGATATGTAATGTTGGATTTAGGGCCCACCATACCCCAGTATGACCTCATCTTAACTAGTCACATCTTCAAAGACCCTATTTCCAAATAAGGTCACATTCATGGGGACTGGGGTTTAAAAGATGACATAATTCAACCCATGCAATGTCATTTGAATTATTTTTATGCCCTTAATTTTTTAACCTCATCAACTCCATTATGGCTGCTCCAGTGCTCAGGAGTGAGGGCATATTCTTATTTTAAAATGTAATCTGATAACACAGGCTACAAGGAGATAGAAACAGGGTAGAGATCAGGCATTTGATGCTGAAGGACTACAGAAATGTTCAACAGGATTGATTGTATAGATCCAGAAATAGATAGCATAATACGGTATAATGGTAGCATGATATTGTAAGTACATGGAACAAAAATGTCTGTGAGTAAAGCTGAAAGATGTAGGATAGGGGAATGTATGACACCAGAGGTAAAGATAGAAGATGAAGGCTGGGACTGTATAACTTGGCAAAAACTGGAGTGGCCAATGACTGTTGCTAAATGTACAAATATAAAAATGTTCTCACATGTGGGAGAACAAATGAATGTCAACCATGCAGAGTATTGAAAAAGGGATGGTATTTGGGAAAAAAACATAATCACAGCAAACTGGAGTCTATGGTCAACAGTAACATTCCAATCTGCTTCCATTAAACATAACAAAGGCAATGTACCAAAGTTAAATGTGTATGAGAGGGGGATATAAGGGAGGGATATGGGATTCTTGGAAACGGTGTTGTTTTCTGTCCTTACTATTATATTGTATTTATGACATTTTATTTTTCTTTCTATTATCTTTTTTAGTATTTGCTAAAAAAAAAAAAAAAAAAGCTTTTTTTTTTTTTGTAGTCATCAATTTGTTCAAGTGCTGATTGTAGTGATAAATGTACAACTTTATAATGATACCCTGAACAACTAACTGTTCACTGTGGATAAATATATGGTATACGAATATATCTCTATAAAATTGTAAGAAAAAATATAAATAGGGGTAAAAGTGCTGGAGAAAACATGGAGAGAGGGATGTAACTATCTACTGTTGATGAGGAGGCAGAATGGTATAACCTTTGTGGAGGTCAGTGTGGTGGTTCCACAAGAAGCTATGTATGTGGAGACCATGAGGTCCTGCAACCTCATTATAGGGTATGTACTTGGAAGATCTGAGAGCAGAGTCATGAATAGACATTTGCACACCAGTGTTTATGGAGGCAGTATTCATGATTTGCAATGGGAGTAAGTGGCCTAGGGGTACACTGACTGAAGAACAGAAAGGTGAACTGTGGTGTATGCATACAATGGAATACTGAGCAACTACCAGAAGGAGTGAAGCTGTGAGACATGCAACGATGTGAATGGACCCTATAGACAGCATTTTGAGTGAAGTACACCAGAAACAAAGGCAAACACTCTAACACCTCACCAATATGGACTAACTACAACGTGTAAACTCAGAATTAAATCTTAGAGCACCGCCTATTAGGGGAATGATTATTGTAATGGTCCCTAGATTGTAAGCTCTTCCAGCAGTCAAATCTATTCCTGAATTGTAATAGCTATCTCCAAATCCTGAGATGTTGATCCCTTAAGGTATAACCTGATTGGTCTCTGGAACATTGGGTATCTGTGTGACACCTAAAACTCAGAGCTAGAGCTTGGCAGATATGAATACCAGTATTTACGTATACAGCAACTGTTAAAAGAAAAAACAAAAGCCGAAATAGAGCCCAGACTTCAATTAGAGAGATGAATAAACCAGATCTGCTTAAGACTAGAGCAAATCAGGCCAAAAGGTAAAGGTTGAAACTGAGATGTTTATTTGGTGTAGTATCTATATTTTCTAAACAATATAACTTCTACAATTAGTTTGTTCAAACACTACAATTACATGGAACTTTGACTAGGAAGTGAGCTATGGTAGGTCTGTATAGATTAGAATGAAATAGAAACACATCCTAAAGTAATTTGGGCAGAGAATAAAAATATATATTCAGGGCCTCCCTGAAGAGCTGGGGGAGAATGCAGAGGTGTTGCACTTCCTCACCTGGATTGTTGCTGATGTTCTCACAAACACTGGGGACTAATAGCTTGATGTGCTGAGCCCTCTGTCTCGGGGCTGGCCCCTATGAAGCTTGATGGTGCAAGGAGAGGCTAAACCTGCTTATAATTGTGCCTAAGAGACTCCCCCTGAATGCCTCTTTGTTGTTCGGATGTGGCCCTTTCTCTCTACCTAAGCCACCTTGGCGGGTGATCTCACTGTCCTCCCCACTATGCGGGACCTGACTCCCAGGGATGAAACTGGACCTGGCATTGTGGGATTGAGAACACCTTCTTGACCAAAGCGGGATGCGAAATGAAATGAAATAAAGCTTCAATGGCTGAGAGATTTCAAATGGAATCAAGAGGTCACTCTGGTGGACATTCTTATGCACTATATAAATAGCAATTTTTAGGGTTTTATATATTGGAATAGCTAGAAGTAAATACCTGAAACTACCAAACTCCAACCCAATAGCCTTGACTCTTGAAGATGATTGTGTAACATCATCTTACAAGGGGTGACAGTGTGATTGTGAAAGCCCTGTGGATCGCACTCCCTTTATCCAGTGTATGGACAGATGAGTAGAAAAATGGGGAAAAAACCTAAATGAAAAATAGGGTGGGATGGGTGGGGGGTGATTTGGGCGTTCTTTTTTCATTTTTATTATTTATTCTTATTCTGATTCTTTCTGATGTAAGGAAAATGTTAAGAAATAGATTGGGGGAGGCGGGGCAAGATGGCAGAGTGGTGAGGTGCATGTTTTAGTTACTCCTTCAGGGGAGTAGGTAGAAAGCCAGGTACTGGGAGGACCAGACACCGCAGAGCAGTTTGACATTGGGCATACTTCATACAACACTCATGAACACGTGGAACTGCTGAGATCAGCGAAATCTGTAAGTTTTCATGGCCAGGGGACCCGCACTCCTCCCTGCCAGGCTCAGTCCCATGGGAGGAGGGGTTGTCTGCGCTGGGAATGAGGAGGGAGAACTGCAGTTGCGGCTCTTATCAGAAACTCATTCTACTGATCCAAATTCCAATCATAGACAGACTGAGACCAGACACCAGAGAATCCAGGAGAAGCCAGCCCAGTGGAGAGGAGATAGGGACAGCAAAAACAGCAAGAAAAAACCCCAAAAATAAAAGCAGAGGCTTTTTGGAGTTCTGGCGAACATAGAAAGGGGAAGGGCAGAGCTCAGACAGTGTCAGGCTCATATGCAAATCCACAAGAAAAACCGGTTTCTCTGCCTCCTGGACCTTTCCTTAATGGCCCTAATTGCTTTGTCTCTTAGCATTTCAATAACCCATTAGATCTGCAAGGAGGGCGTTTTTCTCTCTCTCTCTCTTTTTCTCTTTTTCTAAAACAATTACTCTAAGAAGCCTGATACAGAAAGCCTCAAAGACTTGCAATTTGGGCAGGTCAAGACAAGAGCAGAACTAAGAGAGCTCTGAGACAAAAGGCAATAATCCAGTGGCTGAGAAAATTCACTAAACACAACTTCCCAAGAAAAGGGGGGCGTCCCCTCACAGCCATAATCCTGGTGGACAGGGAACACTCCTGCCGGTCACTGGCCCCACAGCCTAGAGCTGCCCCAGACAACCCAGTGTGACGGAAGTGCTTCCAATAACACATGCACACACCACAAAATCGGGTGTGGACATTAGCCTTTCCTGCACCCTCAGCTGGCTGTCCCAGAGTTAGGAAGGCGGAGCAGTGTGGATTAACACGCCCAATTCAGCCATCCTTTCAGCAGACTGGGAGTCTCCCTACACAGCCCTGCAGCCCAGAACCGCCCTGGGGGGACAGCACTCACCTGTGACATAGCACAGTCATCCCTCAACAGAGGACCTGGGGGTGCATGGCCTGGAAGAGGGACCCACTCAGGGGCCATACGCCAATACCAAGGACTTGTGGGTCAGAGGCAGAGATAAACTGTGGCAGGACTGAACTGAAGGATTAGACTATTGCAGCAGCTTTAAATTTCCAGGAACACCAGGGATATTTGATTGTTAGAGCCACCCCCAATCCCTAACTGCCCAGACACATGCCTACTATACAGGGAGGGCAACACCAACTACACATGCAAGCTTGGTACACCAGTTGGACCCCACAAGACTCACTCCCCCACTCACCACAAAGACAAAGTGGGGGAGAACTGGCTTGAGGGGAATAGGTGTCTCGTGGATGCCACCTGCTGGTTAGTTAGAGAAAGTGTACTCCACGAAGCGGTAGATCTGACAAATTAGAGATAAGGATTTTAATCGATCTACAAATCCTAAAAGAACCCTATCAAGTTAAGCAAATGCCAAGAGCCCAAAAACAACAGAAAATTTTAAAGCATATGAAAAAAACAGACGATATGGATAACCCAAGCCCAAGCACCCAAATCAAAAGATCAGAGGAGACACAGTACCTGGAGCAATTAATCAAAGAAGTAAAGATGAACGATGAGACCATGGCACAGGATATAAAGGACATGAAGAAGAGCATGGCACAGGATATAAAGGACATCAATAAGACCCTACAAGAGCATAAAGAAGAAATTGCAAGAGTAAATAAAAAAATAGATGATCTTATGGAAACTAAAGAAACTGCTGACAAAATTAAAAAGATTCTGGATACTCATAGTACAAGACTAGAGGAAGCTGAACAACAAATCAGTGACCTGGAAGATGACAGAACAGAAAATGAAAGAACAAAAGAAAGAATGGAGAAAAAAAAATCAAAAAAATCAAAATGAACCTCAGGGATATGATAGATAAAATAAAATGTCCAAATATAAGACTCATTGGTGTTCCAGAAGGGGAAGAGAAGGGTAAAGGTCTAGGAAGAACATTCAAAGAAATTGTTGGGGAAAATTTCTCAAATCTTCTAAACATCATAAATACACAAATCATAAATGCCCAGTGAACTCCAAATAGAATAAATTGAAATAAACCCACTCTGAGACATATTCTGATCACACTATCAAATATGGAAGAGAAGGAGCAAGTTCTGAGAGCAGCAAGAGAAAAGCAATTCACCAGTTACAAAGGAAATAACATAAGACTAAGTAGCAACTACTCAGCAGCCACCATGGAGGCAAAAGGCAGTGGCATGACATATTTAAAACTCTGAGACAGAAAAATTTCCAACCAAGAATACTTTATCCAGCAAAGCTCTTCTTCAAATTTGACAAACAAATGCTGAGAGATTTTGCTAACAAGAGATCTGCCCTACTGGAGATACTAAAGGGAGCCCTACAGACAGAGAAACAAAGAAAGGACAGAGAGACTTGGAGAAAGGTTCAGTACTAAAGAGATTCAGTATGGGTACATTAAAGGATATTAATAGAGAGAGGGGAAAAATATATATGACAAACATAAACCAAAGGATAAGATGGCTGATTCAAGAAATGCCTTCACGGTTATCATGTTGAATGTAAATGGATTAAACTCCCCCATTAAAAGATATAGATTCACAGAATGGATAAAAAAAAATGAACCATCATTATGTTGCATACAAGAGACTCATCTTAGACACAGGGATGCAAAGAAATTGAAAGTGAAAGGATGGAAAAAAATATTTCATGCAAGCTACAGCCAAAAGAAAGCAGGTGTAGCAATATTAATCTCAGATAAAATAGACTTTAAATGCAGGGACGTTTTGAGAGCAAAGAAAGCCACTACATACTAATAAAAGGGGCAATTCAACAAGAAGAAATAGCAATCATAAATGTTTATGCACCCAATCAAGTTGCCACAAAATACATGATTGAAACACTAGTAAAACTAAAGGAAGCAATTGATGTTTCCACAATAATTGTGGGAGACTTCAACACATCACTCTCTCCTATAGATAGATCAACCAGACAGAAGACCAATGAGGAAACTGAAAACCTAAACAATCTGATAAATGAATTGGGTTTAACAGACATATATAGAACATTATATCCCAAATCACCAGGATACACATTCTTCTCTAGTGCTCACAGAACTTTCTCCAGAATAGCTCATATGCTGGAACATAAAACAGGCTCAATAAATTTAAAAAATTGAAATTATTCAAAGCACATTCTCTGACCACAATGGAATACAATTAGAAGTCAATAACCATCAGAGACTTAGAAAATTCACAAATACCTCATGGTTAAATAACATGCTCCTAAACAATCAGTGGGTTAAAGAAAAAACAACAAGAGAAATTGCTAAATATATAGAGATGAATGAAAATGAGAACACAACATACCAAAACCTATGGGATGCAGCAAAAGCAGTACTGAGGGGGAAATTTATAGCACTAAACGCATATATTAAAAAGGAAGAAAGAGCCAAAATCAAAGAACTAATGGATCAACTGAAGAAGCTAGAAAATGAACAGCAAACCAATCCTAAACCAAGTAGAAGAAAAGAAGTAACAAGGATTAAAGCAGAAATAAATGATATAGAGAACAAAAAAACAATAGAGAGGATAAATAACACCAAAAGTTAGTTCTCTGAAAATATCAACAAGATTAACAAGCCCCTAGCTAGACTGACAAAACCAAAAAGAGAGAAGACCCATATAAACAAAATAATGAATGACAAAGGTGACATTACTGCGGATCCCAAAGAAATTTAAAAAATTATAAGAGGATACTATGAACAACTGTATGCCAACAAACTGGAGAATGTAGAGGAAATGGACAATTTCCTGGAAACATATGAACAACCTAGACTGACCAGAGAAGAAATAGAAGACCTCAACCAACCCATCACAAGCAAAGAGATCCAATCAGTCATCAAAAATCTTCCCACAAATAAATGCCCAGGGCCAGATGGCTTCACAGGGGAATTCTACGAAACTTTTCCAAAAGAATTGACACTGACCTTACTTAAACTCTTTGAAAACATTGAAGAAAATGGAACACTACCTAATACATTTTATGAAGCTAACATCAATCTAATACAAAAACCAGGCAAGGATACTACAAAAAAGGAAAACTACTGGCCAAGCTCTCTAATGAATATAGACGCAAAAATTCTCAACAAAATACTTGCAAATCAAATCGAAAGACATGCTAAAAAAATCATACACCATGACCAAGTGGGGTTCATTCCAGGCATGCAAGGATGGTTCAACATAAGAAAATCAATGTATTACAACACATTAACAAATCAAAAGGGAAAAATCAAATTATCATTTCAATAGATGCTGAAAAAGCATTCGACAAAATCCAACATCCCTTTTTGATAAAAACACTTCAAAAGGTAGGAACTGAAGGAAACGTCCTCAATATGATAAACAGCATATACGAAAAACCCACAGCCAGCATAGTACTTAATAGTGAGAGACTGAAAGCCTTCCCTCTAAGATCAGGAACAAGACAAGGATGCCCACTATCACCACTGTTATTCAACACTGTGCTGGAAGTGTTAGCCAGGGCAATCCAGCAAGAAAAAGAAATAAAAGGCATCCAAATTGGAAAGGAAGAAGTAAAACTGTCATTGTTTGCAGATGATATGATCTTATATCTGGAAAACCCTGAGAAACCAACGATACAATTACTAGAGCTAATAAACAAATTTAGCAAAGTAACAGGATACAAGATTAATGCACATAAGTCAGTAATGTTTCTATATGCTAGAAATGAACAAACTGAGGAGACACTCAAGAAAAAGATACCATTTTCAAAAGCAACTAAAAAAATCAAGTACCTAGGAATAAACTTATCCGAATATGTAAAAGACTTATACAAAGAAACTACATAACTCTACTAAAAGAAATAGAAGGGGACCTTAAAAGATGGAAAAATATTCCATGTTCATGGATAGGAAGGCTAAATGTCATTAAGATGTCAAGTCTACCCAAACTCATCTACAGATTCAATGTAATCCCAATCAAAATTCCAACAACCTACTTTGCAGATTTGGAAAAGCTAGTAATCAAATTTATTTGGAAAGGGAAGATGCCTCGAATTGCTGAAGACACTCTAAAAAAGAAAAACAAAGTGGGAGGACTTACACTCCTTGACTTTGAAGCTTATTATAAAGCCACAGTTGTCAAAACAGGATGGTACTGGCACAAAGATAGACATATTGATCAATGGAATTGAATTGAGAATTCAGAGATAGACACCCAGATCTATGGCTGACTGATCTTTGATAAGGCCCCCAAAGTCACTGAACTGGGTCATAATGGTCTTTTCAACAAATGGGGCTGGGAGAGTTGGATATCCATATCCAAAAGAAAGAAAGAGGATGCGTACCTCACACCCTACACAAAAATTAACTCAAAATGGATCAAAGATCTCAATATAAAAGAAAGTACCATAAAACCCCTAGAAGATAATGTAGGGAAACATCTTCAAGACCTTGTATTAGGTGGCCACTTCCTAGACTTTACACCCAAAGCACAAGCAACAAAAGAAAAAATAGATAAATGGGAATTCCTCAAGCTTAGAAGTTTCTGCATCTCAAAGGAATTTGTCAGAAATGTAAAGAGGCAGCCAACTCAATGGGAAAAAAATTTTGGAAACCACGTATCTGACAAAAGACTGATATCTTGCATATATAAGGAAGTCCTACAACTCAATGACAATAGTACAGACAGCCCAATTATAAAATGGGCAAAAGATATGAAAACATAGTTCTCTGAAGAGGAAATACAAATGGCCAAGAAACACATGAAAAAATCTTCAGCTTCACTAGCTATTAGAGAGATGTAAATTAAGACCACAATGAGATACCATCTCACACTAATTAGAATGGCTGCCATTAAACAAACAGGAAACTACAAATGCTGGAGGGGATGTGGAGAAATTGGGACTCTTATTCATTGTTGGTGGGACTGTATAATGGTTCAGTCACTCTGGAAGTCAGTCTGGCAGTTCCTTAGAAAACTAGCTAGAGAGTTACCCTTCAATCCAGCGATTGCACTTCTCGGTATATACCCGGAAGATCTGAAAGCAGTGACACGAACAGATATATGCATGCCAATGTTCATAGCAGCATTATTCACAATTGCCAAGAGACTGGAAACAACCCAAATGTCCTTCAATAGATGAGTGGATAAATAAAATGTGGTATATACACATGATGGAATACTATGACGCAGTAAGAAGGAACGATGTTGTGAAACATGACAACATGGATGAACCCTGAAGACATAATGCTGAGCAAAATAAGCCAGGCACAAAAAGAGAAATATTATATGCTACCACTAATGTGAACTTTGAAAAATGTAAAACAAATGGTTTATAATGTAGAATGTAGGGGAACTAGCGATAGAGAGCAATTAAGGAAGGGGGAAAGACAATCCAATAAGAACAGATAAGCTATCGTGGGTAAATTTAATGTTCTGGGCATGCCCAGGAATGACTATGGTCTGTTAATTTCTGATGGGTATAGTAGGAACAAGTTCACAGAAATGTTGCTATATTAGGCTACTTTCTTGGGGTAGAGTAGGAACATGTTGGAAGTAAAGTAGTTATCTTAGGTTAGTTGTCTTTTTCTTACTCCCTTGTTATGGTCTGTTTAAAATGTTCTTTTATTGTATGTTTTTTTAATTTTTTTAATTTTTTATACACTTGATTTAAAAAAAAAGAGTTAATTAAAAAAAAAAAAGAAAAACATGCAGAGCCCCCTTGAGGAGCTGGCAGAGAATGCAGGGGTATTGGCCTGCCCCACCTCGATGGTTGCTAATGGGCTCACAAACATAGGGGACTGGTGGTTTGATGGGTTGAGCCCTCCACCACAGGACTTGCCCTTGGGAAGACTGTTGCTGCAAAGGAGAGGCTAGGCCTCCCTATAATTGTGCCTAAGAGCCTCCTCCTGAATGCCTCTTTGTTGCTCAGATGTGGCCCTCTCTCCCTAGCTAAGCCAACTTGAAAGGTGAAATCACTGCCCTCCCCCTACATGGAATCAGACACCCAGGGGAGTGAATCTCCCTGGCAACATGGAATATGACCTCCGGGGAGGAATGTAGACTGGCATTGTGGGATGGAGAATATCTTCTTGACCAAAAGGGGGAAATGAAAGCAAATGAAATAAGGTTCAGTGGCAGAGAGATTCCAAAAGGAGCCAAGAGGTCACTCTGGTGGGCACTCTTATACACAATATAGACAACCTGTTTTAGGTTCTAATGAACTGGGGTAGCTGGCAGTAGATACCTGAAACTATCAAACTACAACCCAGAACCCATGAATCTTGAAGACGATTGTATAAAAATGTAGCTTATGAGTGGTGACAATGGGATTGGGAAAGCCATAAGGACCACACTCCACTTTGTCTAGTTTATGGATGGATGAGTAGAAAAATGGGGGAAGGAAAACAAACAAACAAACAACGGCACCCAGTGTTCTTTTTTTACTTTAATTGCTCTTTTTCACTTTAATTATTATTCTTGTTATTTTTGTGTGTGTGGTAATGAAGGTGTCAGGGATTGATTTTGGTGATGAATGCACAACTATGTAATGGTACTATGAATAATCAAATGTACGATTTGTATGACTGCATGGTATGTGAATATATCTCAATGAAATGAATATTAAAAAAAATAGATTGGGATGATGAATGCACAACTATAAGATGGTACTGTGAACAGTTGATTGTACACCATGGATGATTGCATGGTATGTGAATATATCTCAATAAAACTGAATTAAAAAAAATGTATTCTGGGGAAGGGCAGGGCATGATGGTGGAGTGGTGTGGAATTTAGTCTCTCCTCTAAGGCAGCTGGCCAGGAACCATATGAAACAGCGTTCTTGGGGTGCCCAGTGACCAGTCACGCATTGTACATGTCTGAATCAGGTGGAAAAGCTGAGATTGCAGCAAAATTTGTAAGTCCCTCTGAACAGGGGTCTGGCACCCCTTCCCGCCCAGACCCAACAGCAGGCTCTCTGAAAGGGAAAAAAAAACTAATCTGCTGGGAGCAAAAAGGGGAACTCAATCCTGCCTCAACTGCAGAATTAATTAACAAATTAATTAACTTTTGGAATTGGGGTGCTAGATAGAGAGGGGCTGGGCTCCAGGAAGGGGGGATACATAGAAGCTGGCCCCCATTCCCTGGATCCAAAAAGCCTTGGCTTTTGTTTTTGTTTTTGTTTTTTTCTACACTTTGTCCCTTCTCTTTTCTCTGACTCCTTATCTGTTTACACTTCAATAGCCCCTGTCAAGGGCAGAATTAATGCTGTCCAGATAATAGCCCAAAGCTCATCTTTAAATACTCTATACTGAAATACCGACAAAACTTCCAGGCTGGGGAGATGCCTTCCTTAAAAAGTGATGTCTTTTTGTTGTTGTTGTTTCTTTCTTTCTTTTTAAAATAACTATTGTAGGTAGCTCTTTACAGAAAAACTTCAGATATTTGAGAGAGCTGATATAGATCTGACAGACAAAGCAATGAACCTGGGGGGAGGCAATTCTCTTAAGGGCATAACTTCCCCAAGAAAAGAGGGGCATATTCCAGCCCAATTGGCAGCCCTCCTTCAAAGAACTCAGACCCCAGGGACTGGAATTCAGAAACCAGCTTTGGTCAACCATGCCCCTGATAAAGACCAAGTCTGCAGAGAACTAAAGGCACCACACCTCTTTACACTGTTGGAGAGCTGGGGACTGACAAGCACCATCTGCTGGACAGGACAGGAAAAGCATAGAGTCTAGAGGCTTCAAAGGAGGGTCGGACAAATTGTGGGGTGTCATTCTCAGGGAAACTCCAAACCCTCCTCCTGAGACCTGGGCCTGTCTGGACTGGGAAAACCTGATTTAGTTCGAAGATATATGAGGAGATTTTCTCTCACAAAAAGGTTACATAGAGGCAGAGCAAGAAACAGAAAAAGAAGAGGTGAAAAACCCTGACCAACTAAATAGAAGCTAAGTTAGAGGTCTAGAATAAGTTGAACTGAACACCAAAGTATAGAGAGTAAAGCGAAGCAACAAGAAAACCCTAGGTAAAAGAGTGAAAACAGCTTCAGAATAAACTAAACCAGAACATCAGATGCCTAGATAGCTTAAGATAATGAGCCATACCAAGAAACATGAAAATAAGGACAAGCCAAAGGAACAAACTAACAGTTCAACTGAGATACAGGGGTTGAGACAACTAATTTAAGATGTTCAAACAAATCTCCTAAAAAATTCAATGAACTGAGGGAAGATATGGCAAAAGAGATGAAGCATATAAAGAAGACACTGGATGACCATAAAGAAGAATTCATAAACTTGAAAAAACAAATGGCAGAACTTATGGGAATGAAGGGGACAATGGAAGAGATGAAAAACACAATGGAGGGATACAACAGTAGATTTGAACAGGCAGAAGAAAGGATCAGTGAACTGGAAGATAAGACATTTTAATGTATACCACAAAAGAACAGATGGTGAAAAGAAAGGAAAAATATGACGAGAATCTTGGGGAGCTGAGTGACAACATGAAGAGCACAAATATACCTGTTATGGGTATCCCAGAAGGACAAGAGTGGGGAAAAGGGGCAGGAAGAATAATAGAAGAAATATTCACTGAAAATTTCCCAACTCTTATGAAAGACAGAAAATTACAGATTCAAGAAATACAGCATACCCCAAACAGAATAGATCCAATAGACATACTCCAAGATACTTCCTGATCAGATTTTCCAATGTCAAAGATAAAGAGAGAATTCTGAAAGCAGCAAGAGGAAAGCAATCCATCACATACAAATGAAGCTCAATAAGACTATATACAGACTGCTCCACAGAAACCATGGAGGAGAGAAGACAGTGGTATAACACATTCAAGACACTGATAGACACAAACTGCCAACCAAGAATTCTGTATCTGGCAAACTGTCCTTCAAAAATGAGAGTGAGATTAAAATATTTTCAGACAAACAGATAGTGAGGGAGTTTGTGCATAAATACCAGCATACAAGAAGTACTAAAGGGAGTGCTACAGGCTGATAGGAAGAGAAAGGAGAGAGAGGTTTGGAGAAGAGTGTAGAAATGAAGATTATCAGGAAGGGTAAAAGGAGAGAGAGGGAAAAAAGAAGATATGACAAATAAAATCCAAAAGACAAAATGGTAGAAGAAAGTACTGCTCTTACAGTAATGACACCAAATGTTAATGATTAAACTCCCCAATAAAAAGACATAGACTGGCAGAATGGATTAAAAAACAGGTCCCATCTATATGTTATCTACAAGAAACTCACTTCAGACACAGGAACAAAAATAGGCTGAAAGCGAAAGGTTAGAAAAAGATATTTCATGCAAACAACAACCAGAAAAAAGGCAGGAGTAGCTATATTAACAGAAAAGTAAACTTCAAAAGTAAAACAATTAAAAGAGACAAAGAAGGACATTATATGTTAATAAAAAGGGTCAATTCATCAAGAAAACATAACAATCATAAATATTTATGCACCAAGCCACAGAGGCCCAAAATTCATGAGGCAAACACTGAGAACACTGAAAGGAGAAATAGATACCTCTACAACAGTAGTTGGAGATTTCAATGCACCACTCACATCAATAGATAGAGCATCTAGACAGAGGATCAATAAAGAAATGGAAATGTTGAATTGTAATAAATGAACTAGACTTGACAGACACTTATAGAACACTACACCCCACCACACCAGGATACTCTTTTTTCTCGGGTGCTTATGGAACATTCTCTAGGATAGACCACAAGTTGGGTCACATAGCAAGTCTCAACAAATTTAAAAACGTTGATATTATACAAAACACTTTCTCACACCGTAATGGAACGAAGTTGGAAATAAATAAAAGGCAGAAGATTGTAAAATTCACAAATATATGGAAACTAAACAACACCCTCTTAGAAAACCAGTGGGTAAAGGAAGAAATTACAAGAGAAGTTAGTAAATACCTCAAGGCAAATGACAATGAAAATGCAACATATCAAAACTTAAGGGATGCAGCAAAGGCAGTGCTGAGAGGGAAATTTATTGCACTAAATGCTTACATTAAAAGAGAAGAGAGAGCAAAAAATGGGGAATCAACTGTTCACCTGGAGGAACTAGAGAAAGAACAGCAAACTAACCCCAAAGCAAACAGAAGGAAAGAAATAACAAAGATTACAGCAGAAATAAATGAAACCGAGACCAGGCAAACATTAGAGAGAATCAACAAAACCAGAAGGTGGTTCTTTGAGAAAATCAACAAAATTGATGGGCACCTAGCTAGGCTAACAAAAAATAAAAAATAAATAAATAAAAAATAAAGGAGAGAGAGCACATGCAAATTAATGCAATCAGAAATGGGAAAGGAAACATAACTACTGACCCTGTAGAAATAAAGGAGATGATGAGAAGATACTATTACTATGAGCAATTATATGCTAATAAACTAGATAACTTACACAAAATGGACAACTTCCTAGAAAAGCATAAACAACCAACATTGACCTGAGAAGAAACAGATGACCTCAACAAACTAATCACAAGTAAAGACATTGAGTCAGTCATCAGAAAGTTCCCCAAAAAAGAAAAGCCCAAGACCAGATGGCTTCACATGTGAATTCTACCAAGCATTCAAGAAAGAACTAGTACCAATCCTGTTCAAACTCTTCCAAAACATTGAAGAGGAGGGAATACTACATAACTCATTCTGTGAAGCCAACATCACCTACTACCAAAATCAGACAAAGATACTACAAAAAAAAAAAAAGAAAGAAAATTATAGACCAATCTCTTTAATGAATACAGATGCAAAAATCCTCAGCAAAATAGTCGCAAATTGAATCCAGCAGCACATTAAAAGAATTATACACCACGACCAGGTGGGATTTGTTCCAGGTATGCAAGGCTGGTTAAACATAAGAAAATCAATGATACACCACATCAATAAATCAAATCAAAAGAATAGTGTGATCATCTCAATCAAAGCAGAAAAGGCATTTGACAAAATTCAACATCCTTTCTTGATGAAAACACTTCAAAGGAAAGGAATAGAAGGGAACTTTCTCAATATGATAAAGGCAACATATGAAAAACCCACAGCTAACATCATACTCAATGGGAAAAGATTGAAAGCTTTACCAGTAAGATCTGGAATAAGACTGGGATGCCCACTGTCACTATTGTTATTCAACATTGTGCCGAAGTTCTAGCTAGAGCAACCAGGCAAGAAAATGAAATAAAGTGAATTCAAATTGGAGAGGAAGAAGTAAAACTTTCAAGGTTTGCAGATGACATGGTTCTATACGTAGAAAATCCAGAAAAATCTACAGCAAAGCTACTAGAATTAGTCACTGAATACAGCAAAGTGGTAGGCTACAAGAGCAACACACAAAAATCTGTGGTGTTCCTATACACAAGTAATGTGCAACAAGAGGAGGAAGTCAAGAAAAAAAATTTCATTTACAACAGCAACCAAAAGAATCAAGTATTTAGGAATAAACTTAACCAAGGTCACAAAAGACCTATACACAGAAAACTACAAGAAACTGCTAAAAGAAATTGAACAGGACCTAAAAAAATGAAAGAACACACCATGTTCATGGATTGGAAGACTAAATATTGTTAAGATGGCAATTTTACCTAAACTGATCTACAGATTCAATGCAATACCAATCAAAACTCAAACAACTTACTTTGCAGAAATAGAAAAAAACAAAAACCAAATTTATTTGGAAGGGCAAGGTGCCCCCAAACAGCCAAAAATATCTTGAGAAAGAGGAATGAAATGGGAGGTCTCACGCTACCTGACTTTGAAACATATTACAAAGCTACAGTTATCAAAACAGCATGATACTGGCATTGTAAGCTCTTACAGCCATCAGATCTATTCCTAAATTTTAATGGCTATCTCCAAAATCTGAGATGGTGATTCCTTTGTGTATAACCTGATCAGTCTCTGGAACTTCAGGTATCTATGTGACACCTGAAACTCAGAGCTGGAGCTCAGCAGATATGAATGTTAGTATTAGCGCATACAGCAACTTTTTAAGAAGCTGAAAAAGAGCCCAGACTTCAATTAGAGATATGGATGAAGGAGATCTGGTTAGGACTAGGGCAAATCAGGCTAAAGGGTGAAGGTCAATACTGAATGTGTTTTAAAACTGCAACTTCCATGTGAGACCTAGGGAAGAAATGTTTCTTTGGTGCAGGATTTTATAGGTTAGTGTGAAATAGCAACACATCTCAAAGTAATTTGGGCAGCAAATAAAAATATATATGCAGGGCTCCCCTGGGAAGCTGGGGGAAAATGTGGAAGTGTTGGACTTCCTCACCTGGACTGTTGCTGATGTTCTCACAGGCATTGAGGACTGACGGTTTGCTATGCTAAGCCCTCTATCCTGGGGCTTGGCCTTATGAAGCTCATTACTGCAAAGGAGAGGCTAAAACTGCTTATAAGAGTCTACCTCTGAGTACCTCTTTGTTGCTCAGATGTGACCCTCTCTTTCTCCCTAGGCCAGCTTGGCAGGTGAACTCGCTGCCCTCCCCCCTACATGGGACCTGACTCCCAGGGGTGTGAATCTCCCTGGCAACCCAGGATATGACTCCCAGGGATGAATCTGGACCCAGCATTGTGGGATTGAGAACATCTTCTTGACCAAAAGGGGATGCAAAATGAAACAAAATAAAGTTTTACTGGCTGGGAGATTTCAAATGGAGTCAAGAGGTCACTCTGATGGACATGCTTATGCACTATATAGATAACCATTTTTAGGTTTTAAATCATTGAAATAGCTAGAAGAAAATACCTGAAACTATCAAACTCCAAACCAGTATCCTTGACTCTTGAAGATGATTGTATAACAATGTAGCTTACATGGGGTGACAGTGTGATTGTGAAGACCTTGTAGACTGCACTCCCTTTATCCAATGTATGGATGGATGAGTAGAAGAATGGGGACAAAAACTAAATGAAAAATAGGGTTGGATGGGGGATGATTTGGGAGTTCTCTTTTACTTTTATTTTTTTATTCATATTCTTATTCTTTCTGGTGTAAGGAAAATGTTCAAAAATAGATTGGGGTGATGAATGCACAACTCTATGAAGATATTGTGAACAGTTGATTGTACACCATGGATGATTCTATGCCATATGAATATATCTTAATAAACTGAATTAAAAAATGTAATCTGGCTACACCATCACAAATGACACCAGTGATAAATAAAAGAGGTGTACAGACAGCTAAATAAATCAGCAGAGTTATAAAGAGAGCTCCTGAATAAAACTGGTTTTTTAAAAGTTTTACCAAAAGAAATACCTGGTAAGGCTCCTGATCAAGATGAAATCTTTTAAGCGGTGCAAGGCAATAAGGGAGGCCACAGCCCAGAGCAGGTTGAGGCTTCTAAGAAAATGTTTTATAAATTGCTAAACAGTATATACATGTAAGAGATCATTGTTGTTGTTACGGTATATACATGTAAGAGATCGTTGTTTACCATGGCATAAATAACTTGGAGTTGGCTATATGATAGCTTCTTTTTAAAATTATGAGGTTTCATTAAATCCTGGGAAGACACAAAACAAGCAGGTAAAGTGTACCGAACTCCTCTGAACTAAGAACTAGTTCTGGTCTAAGAAAATGCTAAATCGACAGTGTATATTTAAATGTCATGGAGTAGCTATGAAAATTAAATTAAATTTTGACTGTGAAAAGAGTTTGTGATGTGTTGTATAATTCCAAAATCAAAATTTTATTGTCATTCTGTTCCCTTTATTATTGTTGTTTTCATTATCCCATTGCAATGAAATTGGCTGCAGAAATATAGATATCTAGTCTAGCTCAGTCCTACCTGATTACTACTATTGGGATCTGGTACCCAGAGTGGGCAAAATCAGTTTCTTTACAAGTAAGTGATTGAAATATATTAAATCAGTCTCCCAAAGCTCTAATTATTAATTATTAACAGGGGACATAATCTCAAATATAAGGACTGTGTGACCCACTCTGTATTCACTAATCACTCTTAATATTCCTTATGTTAGCAAAATTGCAAGGTAAAACACTAGATCAACAGACCTATATTAAGAGTATATCCTTAAAATGAATAATTTTAGCCATTTTCATTCTCCATTACCTTAATTCCAAAATATCAATAGATAGGATTTACAAAACCTAAATACTTATGCCATTGCTTTTGTTTTTTTTTAATGCAGTTTTATTGAAATATATTTACACACCATACAAACCATCTGAAGTAAACAATAACTCGCTCCAGTATCATCACATAGTTGTGCATACAACCCCATGATCAATTTTAGAACATTTTTGTTACTCCAGAAAATAAAAAGAAAAAAGAAAACCCAAATCTTCCCATACTCCTTATCCGCTCTCCCATTATTGCCCCATAATATTGGTGTAGTACATTTGTTACTGTTGATGAAACTGTATTAAAATATTACTGTTAACTATAGTCCACAGTTTACAAAAGGTGAATTTTTCCCATATACCCCTCTATTATTAACTCCTTGTAATAATGTCATACATCTCTCCTAGTTCTTAAGGGAACTTTATATATTTGTACAGTTAATCACAGACATTGTCCACCAAAAGATTCACTGTGTTATACATTCCCATTCACCTATGCCCATTTCCCATTGTTTAATTTCAACTTAGTTAAACATTCTGCACATATTAAGCAATTGCTCCCTATTCTTTAGCATCATTCTATATCCTGGTAACCTATATTGTATATTTTATGTCCATGAATTTATATATTATAATTAGTTCATATAAGTGAGATTATATAATATTTGATCTTTTGTGTCTGATTTATTTCACTTAATATCCTCAAGTTTCAGCCATGTTGACTCGTGCTTCAGGACTTCATTCTTTCTTACTGTGGAACAATACTGCATCTTCCATCATATGTACAAACCACATTTTGTTTAGCCATTCATCTCCTGATGGACGCTTGGGTTGTTTCCATGTTTTGGCAATTGTGAATAATGCTGCTATGGAACATTGGTGTACACATGTCTGTTTGCATCCCTGCTTTCAGATCTGAGTATATCCCAAGTAGCAGGATTGCCAGTTCCTAAGGCAACTCTATACTTAGCCTCCTGTGGTGTATTACATTGATTTTCTTGTGTTGAACCACCTTTGCACACCTGGGATAAAACCCACTTGGTCATGGTGTATAATTCTTTTAATATGCTGTTGAATTTGATTTGCAAGTATTTTCTTGAGGATTTCTGCATTTATATTCATTAGAGAGTCTGGTGTGAAGTTTTCTTTTCATGTAGTATCTTTATCCAACTTTGGTATTCGGGTAATGTTGGCTTCACAAAATGAGTTAGGTAATGTTCCCTCTTCTTCAATTTTTTGGAAAGGTTTGAGCAGGAATGGTATTAACTCTTCTTGGAACGCTTGGTAAAATTCACCAGTGAAGCCATCCAATCTTGGGCTTTTCTTTGTTGGTAGGCTTCTGATGACTGATTCAATCTCTTTACTTGTTAAGGTCTTCTACTTCTTCTCAAGTCAGTGTAGATTTTTCATATGTTTCTAGAAAGTTGTCCATTTCATCTAAGTTGTCTAGTTTGTTAGCATACAGTTGTTCATAATAAGCTCTTACAATCTTTTTTCTTTCTTCGAGGTCTGTGGTAATGCAGCCCCCCCTGCCCCCCACCTCTCATTTCTGGTTTTATTTGCAACTTGTCTCTTTTTGTCTTTGTCAGTCTAACTAAGGGTTTGTTGACTTTATTTATTTTCTAAAAGAAGCAATTTTTTTGTTTTATTGATTCTGTTTTTTTTTTTATTCTCAGTTTCATTAATTTCTGCTCTAATCTTTGTTATTTCTTTCCTTCTGCTTGCTTTGAGATTAGTTTGCTCTTCTTTCTCCAGTTTTTCCAGTTGTTCAGTTAGGTCATTGGTTTTAGTTCTTTTTTCCTTTTTAATGTAGTGTTTAGGGCTATAAATTTCCCTCTCAGCACTGCCTTTGCTGCATCCCATATGCTTTGATATATTGTGTTTTCATTTTCATTTGCCTTGAGATATTTACTGATTTCTCTTCCAATTTCTTCTTTGACCCACTGATTGTTTAAGAGTGTGTTGCTTAACTTCCATGTGTTTATGTATTTTCTGGTTCTCTGTTTGTTACTGATTTCCAGCTTCATTCCATTACGGTCACAGAAAGTGCCTCGTATAATTTCAATCTTTTTAAATTTATTACGACCTGTTTTGTCCCCCAGCATATGGTCTATCCTGGATAATGTTCTGTGAGCACTTGAGAAGAATGTATATCCTGCTGTATTCAGATGCAATGTTCTATATATATATATATATATATATATATATATATATATATATATATATATCTGTTAGGTCTAGTTCATTTATCATATTATTTAGGTTCTCTATTTCTTTATTGATCCTCTGTTTAGATGTTCTATTTATTAGAGGTGGTGTGTTGAAATATACCACTATTATAGTAGAGTCGTCTATTACTCCCTTCAATTTTGTCAGTATTTGCCTCATGTACTTTGGGGCTCCTTGATTAGGAGCATAGGTATTTATTACTGTTATTTCTTCCTGGTAAATTGCCTCTTTTATTAACATATATAATCTGTCCTTATCTCTTACAACATTTTTGCATTTGAAGTCTATTTTGTCTGATATTGGTATAGCTACTCCAGCTTTTTTGTTGTTGTTGTTGTTACTACTTGCATGGAATATCTTTTTTTATCCTTTCACTTTCAATCTATTTGTATCTTTGTGTCTCAAATGAATCTCTTGTAAACAGCATATAGATGGATCATATTTTTTAATCCATTCTGCCAATCTGTGTCTTTTGATTGGGGAGTTAAATCCATTAACATTCAAAGTTATTGCCATAAATGCAATTCTTATTTCAACCATCTTATCATCTGGTTTTTATTTGTCAGATCTATTTTTTCTCTATTTTTACCCTTTAAGTTACCCCTACTAATATGCTTCAATTCTTTGCCCTCCACCAGACCTCTCTCTCCTGTCTTTTCTTTTCAGCCAGCAGCACTCCCTTTAGCAGTTCTCATAGGGCTTGTCTCTTAGCAACAAACTCTCTCAGCTTCTGTTAATATGTGAATATTTTAAACTCTCCCTCAGTTTTGAAAGACAGCTTTGTTGGATAGAGAATTCTTGGCTTGCAATTTTTCTCTTTCAGTATCTTAAATATATCCCATCACTGCCTTCTTGCCTCCATGGTGTCTGATGAGAAATACACACTTAGTCTTACATGGCTTCCACTGTATGTGGTGAATCGCTTTTCTTTTGCTGCTTTCAGAATTTTCTCCTTCTCTTTGGCATTTGACACCAATAACTTATGTGTCTTGGAGTGGATCTATTTGGATCTATTGTGTTTGGAGTATGTTAGGCTTCTTGGATTTGCATTTCTATGTCTTTTATAAGGATTGAGAATTTTTTAGCCATTATTTCTTCAAATATTCTTCCTGGTCCTTTTCCCTTCTTTACTCCTTCTGGGACACCCACAATGCATATGTTTATGCACTTTTTTTTTAATCAATTATTTCCCTGAGACCATGCTCAAATTTTTCCATTTTTTTTCTCCATTTGTTCTTTTGTCTGTTCAAATTTGGTTGATCTGTCTTTTAGATTGCTGATTCTTTCTTCTGCCTTTCCAAATCTACTGTTGTTTGTCTACAGTACATTTTAAATTTCACCTACAGTGTCTTTTATTTCCATAATGTCTGTTATTTTTCTACGCTTTCTCTCAAATTCTTCATGTTCTTCTAGTGTCTTCTTTATATCCTTTATGTCTTTATACACATTTTCCTTCATTTATTTGAATTGATTCAGGATATTTGTTCACACATCTTTGATTGGTTGTTCTAGATTCTGTGTCTCCTCTGACTCTTCAATCTTTTCCCTTGACAGGGCCATTTCTTCTTGAGTTTCAGTACGTCTTGTGGTATTTTGCTAATATCTGGTCTTCTGATTATCCTGATGGATCTATTCTGAACAGCAGTTTCTCTCTCTTTTCTAGGATTTAGTTGTTGCCTGGGTTTGTATTAGGGAAAATGCTTTGACAGGTCATCAGTATTTCTTAGCCAAAACAGGGCTAGGTACCAGTGCAAGGGGTGAAGCCAGCTCCGTTGGGCCTGGAATAGGGTCTGGAGAGGCTCTGCAAAGCCCTGAAATTTTCCCTTGCACTTTCCTCCTGCCCAGCTGATGACACAGTTAATCACAGTTAATGTGATGACACATTAAGGAATGACTTAATTGTCTTCAAAAGCTGTTTACCTCCTGGAGCCCCACAGTGACTAACTGGGTGGGGCTCAAACTTCAGGTTTCCTGTGCTCTCACTTCACTGGCCAAAATCTGGCTTAATGGAGGACTCTGTCCCCCAATGTACTTGTGGTGGGGGAATCCCTCGGCCACTACAGTCTGCAGCTGTCCCCCAGGCAAGGATCGGGTTGCCCACTGCTTTTTCCCTCACAGATGGGGGATGGGCACCAGACATTACAGTCTCTGTCCACGTTTTCTTAGACTCTTGTTCCCTCTCTGACCTGGGCCTTGAAATGTCCTCCCCTGTTCCCTGGGTTCCCAAACAGTTGATTTGTGCAGTTTCTGGCTACTTGCTGCTTTTGAGAAGGATTTTGTCTTTCCCTCCCTATTCCTCCATTTTGGAAACTCCTCCTTGTCTTCCTTTTAAATTCTGCCCTCCCCAGTGGCTTAATTCCTGTCATGGGTCCCTGTGGGCTTTGGTCTCTGTGTCTGGATATAGGTGGGGATCTGTCTCATCGATGTGAGAGATATTACAGTCTGTGTTCCAGGTGGGAGGTGGGAGGGATCCCAGTTGCTTCCTCTGGGCACTTCTCAAGCTGTGTAGGACTGAGTGAGGGAGAAGGGAGAGGACTGGCTGGTTTGGGACGGAAGTCTCCTACCTGATATTTTTCTTTTTCTTCAATTCAGAGTTTGTGAATTGAAGAGTCTTTACCTTCCTCCAGAGTTTTGAACAAGTAAGAATTGTCCTCTTTATCACTCATCTCTGGGGAGAGGTTTTCAGTAGCTGTCTATGTCACCATGTGGATGACATCACTCCCCTTTGTCATTCCTTTTAAACAAGATTAGTCTCATAGGTTGGGCTGGGGGGTAACTAAGAAATAAGGAAGCTGAACCTTCTTATTTTACAAGTGAGAAAACAGTGGATGATAGCAAATAAGAGCCTCATCCAAGGTAAGTTAGAAGTGATGTTTGGACTTAAACAAGAGGCTGGAATCTCTAGTGCTCCCAGGAAATTTTACTTATCTCTACAGTAAAATTTGGCCACATATTTAATAAAAAACACCCCAATTTTTTGGAGTCTTTTTCCTTCCTTGTGACATCCACCAAGGACATAGTAAACATACAAAAGGGTACTTGATTTAAGTTGGAGGCTATAATTGAAGAGCTGCAATTTATCCCCTTAATAACTAAGAATTCAATCCAAAAAGGAGAGAATGTTACCCAACACTGCTAGATACACCAATACACAAATATGCAAGGAACCAGGAATATACCATTGCATGTGCAAGTCCACAAAGAAATGTGTCCATACATGTATTGCTGCAGAAAATCTGAATGACTTACTAAAACGGATGATGAGTGGAAGTATTGTTTTCACTTGAGGTCAAAAGATGCAAAGAGATTCTTCCTATATTTTATTTCCTTGGGGAGAGTATGTTACTTAATTTAAAAAGAAAGCCTTGAGCAATGCAATCTCTCTAGTTGCCAGTGGTGCATTTTTTTTCAAGTACTATTTTAACTCAGAAGTACTTTTGCATTGTTCAAAAGCAAAGATGAAATTTTGGCAAAGTTTTAACCCAGTCAAGATGGAAGTTAATTGCAGTGTAATAATACTAATTTGTGCATCTTTACCCAACCATAGGAAAGTCATTATGGACTCATTTAACATTCTGAAAACATTTTTAGACCATTTATAGGTTCAAATGGAAATAAATATAACTAGATGTATAGAAATGTCATTTTAATCAAATTAAATTTTCCAATTAGAGAAAGAAAGCTTAAGAATATCTATAATTCAAATTCATAGAAAACTGCAGTTCAGGTTATAGAACTCTGAAAGACCATTTGGAACAAGAAATTTTGATTCCTGCAGTACTGTATTAATCAGAATATATTATTGGTGAGTTTTTTAAACACTGCAATACTTCTTTATAATAATCTATTATTGATCCATAGTTTAAATATTTTATAATGTTAGCTAGTCTAAAATTCAAAAATTCAATGTTGAAAATTACGATAAACTGAATAAATATATTTCCAAACAGCATCATCAGTTTAGAAGGAACAAAAAGTTAAAGTTTTGAATTTCATAAAAAAAAAAACCCTGGCACTGTTTTTCAATACTGCTGGCTAAATGCTTGTCCATGCTGGTTAATAATAATTTTAAAGCTACACGGTCATTATATCTATAAAGTGGAAATAAGTGGAACAAAGTCAAAACAGAAAGCTGACTCTGGTCAGCTTGAAGAGTTTAATAGTATCATTAATAAGCGATCCATAAACTGTGTCCATTTAAATACCGAAGTTGAGTTCTTAAGCAGAATAAATAAATACACTTGGTGGAATCAAACACTTTTTAGGATGACTCATTACTTTTGACCCTGACATTCAGCTAATGATGATATATTACATTGCATTTACATCACATCACATTTATATTACATTAGGAATAATCTTTATGACCTGATGTTCAGAATTTTTTTAAATGTCTTCCAAACTTACACAGTTTTTTTTTAACATTTGAATTCAAAAGTGCACAAATCTGTGCACTATAATTAACATGTTGCCTGGGGTTTATAAGATTTAAGAAGCAAGAACTTCTAGGATTCCTGAAGAGATTAACCTTACAAGACAGATGGTCTGCAGCCATCTCATCAGCAGGCTCAGAATCAGGTGTAGGTAGAAGAGGCTATGTGCACTGAGGGAATTGGAAAAGATCTGTTCTACCTCTGGCCTGAATGGTATTTGTTATTCTATTAAAGAAGACAAATCCCTGTGGGTCAGAGCTGCATCTTCCAGAGTCCCCTGGTAAAATTCATCCCACTCATATGAATGCATATGTTCAATAAACATTTACCAAGCACCTACCATGTTCTAGGTACTATGAAGAATACAGAGTGTGTGATCTAATGAGCTACAGGGCTGCAGAAATATGAAGAAGTAAAACAAAAAATTAAGAGGCAGAAAAATTTGGGTGCAAACCTCATCACCACTCCTCATTGCTCTATGATTAAGGACAAACAACACATCTCAGTTTCCTCATTTGTAAAGTGGGAATCATAATACCCATATTTCAGGGTTGGATCATGATTGATTGATTAACTAAGTAAATATATGGAAGGGACTCAGGAGAATGCCCAACACATACTGTGATGGTTAGGTTCGTGTGTCACTTTGGCCAGGTTATGGTGCCCAGTCATTTGGTCAAGAAAGCAGTGGCCTGACCATTACTGCAAGGACATTTCATGGTTGGTTAATAAACCAGAAGGCTAGTTTATTAAATCATCAGTCAATTGATTACATGTGTGGCTGCTTACATCTACAATCAACTAAGGGAATGTCTTCTGCAATGAGAGAATCAATCAGTTGGATTTAATCCAATCAGTTGAAGACTTTTAAGGGAGAAGAGAAAACTTTCATTTTTCCCTCAGCCAGCCAGCCTCTCCTGGGGAGTTCATTGAAGACCGTCATCGGAGTTGCCAGCTCGTGGCCTGCCCTACAGAATTTAGACTCGTGCATCCCCACAGTTGCATGAGACACTTTTATAAAATCTCATATTTACAGATATCTCCTGCTGGTTCTGTTTCCCTAGAGAACCCTGACTAACACACATACTAAATGTTCAATAATTATAGCTGTTGCTATTATTATTATTCTCAGACACTACCCTCAAGGACTTAAAGTGAGAACAGGGAGACGAGGTATGTGAATACATAAATATAATACAAAGTAGAAAGAGTAGTTCAGAGAAAGAAAAGATGGCTCTCAGAAACAGAGATTAGGGAAGATTTGAGAGAAGAGGTCACATTTAAGCTGGATTCTGAGGTCTAAGCAAATATTTCCGGAAAAGAAGCAAATATCTTAATACCCAATCAGGATTTCTTTGATTCATCCATCCATTCATTCATAATAGACATTATTTGAGTTTAACAGAGCTACTTGAAGAGAATGCATACATTTTGATCAATGGTCAATGGGGATGGCAAATTCTCTGATTTGTGTGCTTCAAGGGAGAATGGATAAAAGAAGGGGTGTGTCACTCTAAGGTGAAGTATGTTCAGGGGAATCTCAGGGGAGAGGGAACACAGGGCAGGAGGAATGTAGAAAACCTCCCCTAATTCACCTATAGGTTTATTAAGGAGAAATGATTCAATTAGAAGAATGAACTGCCTCAATGGACACTGTAACTTATAAAACAACGTGAGTTGTGTAGCTGAGGTTGTAGATCAGAATACGAGGAATAAGAGATTGCACATTTAGGATTTTTTTGTTGTTGTTTCTGTTTGTTTTGTTTTGTTTTTTCAGTATTCCATTTTCTCTCCGTTGTTGGCTTATTAGCTATACTTCTTTTTAAAATATTTTTTCAGTGGTTGCTCAAGGGTTTACAATATGAATCATTAACATGTCACAGTCTACCTTCAAATTATTATACCCCTTCCATATCATTCTTTATTTCCCCATCTGGTATTGTTTTCTTTCTTCCTTGAAGAACTTTAATGCTTTTTAAATTGCAGGCCTGCTGGCAATATCTCTCAGTTTTTGTTTGTCTGAATAGGTTTTTGTTTTATCTTCACTTTTTAGGATATTTTGGTTGGATATAGAATTCTAGGTTGACAGGTTTTTGTTTTTGTTTTTGTTTTTCAGTATTTTACAGATGTCATCCCATTGTTTAGGGCTTGCATATTTCTAATGAGAAGTCTGTAATGACTTTCTATCTTTTTCCTTTTATGTATAACATTTTATCTTTCTCTGGCTTCTTTTAAAATGTCTCTTTTTCATTGGTTTTTAGCAATTTGATTACAATGTACCTTGTATTTTTTCATGTGTGTGCATACGTTTATTGCTTTTGTTTGTTTGTTCACCTGCACTGAGTACTGCAGGTAACCACAAGGGCTCTCCACTTTGTTGGTTAGAGCTTGAAAGTCTTCCCACCTTTTTTGGTTCTTTGGATATTGTTCAGGTTACAACTTCTTGGTTGTTCTTTGCTCAACCTGAGGTGATACACTCTACACATGCACAGCCTGGTATTCAGCAAAGACCCCTGGAGATTTCTGGAACTCTTCTTCGGCACAGCTTTCTACTCTCTAAAACACTGACCTGCAAATCCAGCCCCCTCACTCTCCCCAAATTCTGATCTCCATCTCCTCAGTAACTGACTATCAGGCTGTTTGGTCCAGAAACTGCTTACAGGCAGAAAGTGGGGAAATTATAGAACTTACCTCATTTGTTTGCTTCTCTGAGAGACCACAGTCCTGTGTTGCCTGTTTTCTGATGTCTGTAAATAGTTGCTTTATATATTTTGTACAACTTCTAATTTACTGCAGGATGGTAAGTTTAGTCATTGTTATGCCCTCATAACAAGAAACACAAATTGAGGGCTGGAGATGCTGAAGTAATACACTCTGACTCTTCTATGGTGAATACAGTACCAATAAAAAAGATAAGGAGAGACAGTGTTGAGGCAAAATCATAGCCTATTAGGGGTTGTGTGTCTTAACAGATCACTACTAAAAGGCATTAATTAATTAATTGTATTATGTCCATTTGAAGGAATATTTCTAAAAGAAAATCACAGGTCCCTATCTTGCTCAACATTTTAATCAATGACTTAGATTGAACAATCGTATCAAATTTGCAAAACATATAAACCTCAAAAGAATATTCTGAGTAGATTCAGAAAGCTTTCCTTTGCTAGAACAAGCTGAAAGCTAGTGAAACCAATAAAAATAAAATTTACTTAGGTTAAAAAGACAAAGGACATAAGTACAAAATAGAATGATCTGCTGTCTTACATGAGAAATGTCTACCATTTTATTTCACCACAAGTTTAATATGAACTTTAAAAGGAAAAGAAAAGAAACTTCAGCTCCCCTAGGGCACAGACTTTGTTTTACTTATTAATGTTTCCTCTTCATAATGGTTTAAAAAGCTTAATATGCATTTACACAATAAATTGTGTTAATTCCAGTCACCACATTTTCAGGGATACATTGACAATTTATAGTGTATCCGGAATAGGGAACCCAGAATTCTGATGGTTCTGGACAGTATCCCAACATAGAAATATTTGACAGATTTGATGTTCAAACCAAAGAAAATAAGGATAAGGGGACAAATGTTGACTATCTTCAAATATATGAAAGGCTACAAAATGTTTGATGGGTTGTAAAATTGTTCTTTGTAGCTCCAGAAGAGAAAACTACAACTAATAGAGGAAAGTTACAGGGAAATCAGTTTTGGTCCAGCAATGCAATAGCACTTCTTGGTTCCAAACACTGGATTTATTCATCAGATCCTCCATTAAAAATATTTTGAAGAGGTGTTTGAAGACTGCTTAGGAATTCTATTTCCCTTCCAACTCTAGGAATTCATGGTTCCTTAATGTCAATGAAACAGAACAAACATTTGTATCTCCATTGGGATCCTGACCAAAAATCCCTACTCAGCATTGTTTACTGTGATTAATTGACCAGATTCTTGCTATGGGGTCTTCTTCCGTGGAGCAGTGTTTTTGCAACTAGAGGGTAATCAGTCTCGAGCTCTGCCACCTTTGAGGATCTCTCAAGGCGGATCTGGTTAAGTAAGAAGAGATAAGGGGAGAGGAAAGGAAGCACATAAGTGCTCTCTGTTGAGGCACAAGGAAGACACCAAAAAAGAAAAAGAATCCCCAGCATCTTCCATGGAATGGGATAGATCTATATTACTATAAACTAACAGACAAGCTGTTGCACTCAATGTTTCCTTGCATTAATAGGCAGTATACTCATTCTGATGCTACCTCTTTGTTTTTCCAAAGACTAAAATATAAAAATTTATATCTGTTGCAAAATGTAAACAATTGTTGAAAGTAAATAATGCTTACATTGGAATAGTCACATCATTGCCTCTACTTTTGTGTGTGTTCAACATTATACACATAAAAAGTTCTTACTTTTGAACTATCAGGTGTCTTCTAATTATATTAAGTCCTGTCCAAGAGTAACATTTTATACCCTCTCCTAATTGTGCCTTTGCATATGCAGGGAGCTCCACTAGTACAACTGCCTTACCCTTATGACCTGTAGCTCCAACTTCCTCTAAGGAAGTAAAGGGACTTATTTGATAGGTGAGTTTAAGACAGGGAAATGGGTATGTATAGACCAATCCCTTCCCACCATTCTGGTCACAGAAACACACATCTATTCTACCCTCCTACCTGTAAGTTTTATAGAGACAGTCCATGAATGGAGAAATGTGTGGCCAGGAGGGTAAGTCCAATTCTGGGATGAATTTTGGAAAGGCCACTGTTGCTGCATTTCTAAGCCTTGTCCTCTAACCCAGGTTTTATAAAATTGATAGTTCTTTGTGAATCTACCTGAGTTCTTTGCCTTTCTCAGAGGATTCAGAACTCTGTACGAAAGAAGGATGCTATTCATTGGTCCCTTACAGCCTTAGCAATTCTTACCCCATGCCTAGAGAGCCCTTCCCTTCCTTCTCCCACCAGCACATCTTCGTTGACCATCCTTCCTCAGAAGTCTTTTCTGAAACATTCCATCAAGTGAGTTATTACTTCATCATCTATGTTCTCTCTATCAGCACTTGCTTATATCTGCATTATAACATTTACAGAACTGTGTTGTTGTTATCTGTTTACTCATTTGTGTTATAAACTAGATGGTGCCTTCTAGAGCAAAAAATATTCCTTATCTATGCAACACTGGCATAATACCTTGTCCTCAGGTGTGTTACAAATGTTTTATAATAGAATGAGTGAATGAATGAAGTACTTAGTCTTTTCAATGAGCAGTTATTAATTCTGAAGAGTGTTTTTTTTTAAGAATTTAGTCATTTTTCCTGGCAGACTCTAAAAGCTATGATGCCTGAGAAAACAACCATGAATTTCAATTGAATTTTAATTTTAAATTTACTTTATTCATGTACATGTACAGTCTACAAAGGTTCTTCAATTATTACATTATGAGACTGGGAATCAGGGACCCTGAGGTTTTCAGGGGTTTTTTTTGGCTCTATCACTGACACATCTCCATCTTTGAACAAATCACAACCAATTGGTGCCTCAATGCTATATCTCTAAAATGTAAGAAATACTTTTTTTGGTTAAGTGTTCTTATATCCCTGATCAACTAATACTTTCCATTGAAAACCTGTATTTTCAGTATTACACATTTAGTTATAATTTCAGACCACTGATGAACCTTGGAAACTGATTGAAAAGCCACTGCCTTAAACACCAAAGGATATACATTTTTGACTTTTCATTGGTGCAAAGGAATTCTATTATATTGAAAGAATCAGAGCCCATAAGATTACTCCAGTTCAACTGAAAGGTGAACATCTCAATACTTTCACCTAAATTAAGGAATAAAGAAAAAATTGGGGTATTATTAAAATTGGTGGTACCAGAGGGGAAAATATTCACATTAAAATAAAATAATTTATCCACTAAATGGTTATTTTAATAAAGAGATTCAGTATCACAGTGGATTATGTAGCTTCTTCATTTCTAGTAACTGGAAAATGGTCCATTGGCACACCAGCTCTTTCTATAGTCTATGCAGAGAAAGGAGGAAGATAAAGGGAAAGAGACACTAAAAAAAGTCCAAGACATCTGTGATCAATACTGCCAGTTACCCTCCCAATATTCATTCTTCTCCAAATACAAAATCACAATTTTATTCTAAGCAGCAGAATCCCCATGTTAAAAGAAAAGAAAAAATGTCTCAGCCTCCCTTGCAGCTAGGTGTGGCCCTGAAATTAAGTTCTGGTCATTAGAATGACAGCAAAAGTTACTGGATATGCTTTCCAGGAAGAATCCTGAAAAGGATGATAGACAGCTATAAATTCCTTTCACCCTTTTGTCATTCCTTTTCTGTCTGTCTGGAAGGTGGATGTGTTAGTGGAATCTCCAGCAATTATTTAGTGACTTTGATGTGAAAGTCAATGCTAAACATGAAAGAATAGTAAATTAAAAGGAGACTTGGTCCAAAATAAATTCATGGAGTCAGTATATCAGTCTTTAAGCTTTCCCTGAGACTACTTACCTTAAAACTTACTTTCTGTGAGAGAAAATAAACCCTTCATCTCTTTAAGCCATTGTGACCAGTTTCTTAAGCTAGCTGCCAAGTGTAATTTCTAGATGGTATACAACCATCCTAACCAAAGAAGAAGAGAGTCCCAGGCCCAAAATGCTTTAGAAGTCTTTGGGGAACTGAAAAACATTTGCCTGACTTGTCAATTTTTTTAAAAAATCTCAGATTGAGAAATGGTTGGCTGCCCTTGGAAATGCTGCATGGGATCACAGCATCAAAGGAACTTTCCTAGCCTTTGTAAGTCATCCAAACCAAACAGCTCTCCACCCTAGAAGAGATTCCATTCAGCTCCATGTACCTGTGACTCCAAGTGTATGTAGCCCCATTATGGAAATGAGGTTGGTACCATTGTTTTTATCATTAAAAATATTTAAAATATCTGTTCATATGTCTGTTTCTCTCAGTAGACTATGAGTTCCTTGAGGGCTGAGAAGGTAATATTAATCACTATGTCTCCAAGTAATAGGCATTCCATATATGGACACTGAATGAATGAATGAATTCCTAGGGTCTGGAGTTCTCAGGAGCCAGTTCTTCAGGTGCCTAAACTTTGATTTGTGGACTAATGGGCATGAGAGCCTTCAACAGGCATCAAGCATGTCCAGAAGCTAAGAATGGCCATTTTTTCCTCTGCTGACCAAAAGAGGTGGGTAAAATAGAAATAGAAAGGGAAAGTTGTCTCCTTCCCTCCACATTCAAGGAAGAGACATCACCTGGAAATGATGTGCAGTTTTAGTTAATCATTTTAACATCCCTGTGATGATACAACTCACTGCCTCTGCTTTGTGTGGAGGATGACACTCCACACTGGAATCCACAGTAAGATAATTAGAAATGTTATGTGATGCAAATTTCAGGGTGAGTAGACAGTCATGAAGTGGGGAAAATCATTTCCATCAGAAGGAAAAACATGACAGCATGGAAAAGCATAGAGAATTTGGGGAGCTTTATGACTTCAGTGAGAGATTTTGCAATCATGCCATGCCATGTGTCCAAGCACAAAATTCTGCTCAAATTACTAGCAAGAATAATTCTAACACCAGTCCCCAAAGCAGTTTTGGTCTTGAAACCCTCCACTCAAAGGAAATCTCAAAACAAAGTCCAATGTGTAAAATAATAAAAGTGGGACCTCCCTGGCTGAAGAGAATGACTGCCTGTTCTCTTCCCCACCACCTAACCTATCCCCCAATTTGCCTTACGTGGGAAGAGCACAGTATGAAAATCATAGGACTCTCTGCTTGCTCTGCCTATAAATGAACACAAAGGCTATGGAAATATTCATAATTATACTCATTTCCCAGCAGCAGAACAGCATGTTAGCCCCAAACAGGAAGGTAAGACTTCAACCAAAGCCTTGAACCCCAAATGCCTCCCCTTCTCTGACACCTCTTCTATCTACCTGCCTCTGTTCTTCAAAATAAAGCAAGAAATTAAATTATTCTTTTAACATTTGTTTGAAGTTATTACATTCATTTGACAGTATACCTTAATTTAAAAGGAGAAGAGACTTGTTTAAACCTATTATCCAAGAAGTTTGATCATCACTATCACCGCTCCTCATATGTGCCCTGTGGTAATTTACCCAAACCACCTTGGGCTGTCAGACAGGGAGAGAATGCAATTACCTAACTTGGTCCATTCTCCTTGATCAAACAACCTATTTGGTGTTTCACATTCTTCCAGTTTCTCAAGTATAAATGTGATTTAGTGCCTTCCTATCTGGACTCCAGATGTTTTATAAGAAAATAGTTGCCAGAATATAAATGGAATGAAAACTAATCAGGTTTTTATAAATTCAAATAAGGTAGCTTGTTTCTTTGAGAAAATCTTTGGTGACTGAGCAAGCAAAGAAGAATTTTCATCAGTTGAAACTTGGGCATCACATGAGCAAGTCCTGAGTAATCTCACATTGCTTTGGGCACTCCATAAATATTAAACAGCAACAATAAAGCCACTGTGGCCATGACCTGCAACACCCCTGGATTCTCTTGGCTTCTCGTAAACAATAACCATCTCACCTACCTAATGACATGATGTTTGTAGGGGAAGAACCTGTAAACTAATAGTCTAATTCTGTACCGAGTAGCAGAAAAGTGTGGCTCTTGTCATGCAGGTTTAAAAGTTCAAGGATTTATTTTCAAATGCTGATGATAAATGTAGTTACCTCTCCTATGCTCAGTTACTTGGTGGGAATAACTTAGGCTCAGGATGTCATTTTTAAAGCAAAGGTAACCAGAAGCACAGAACAGTGGGGATTTCGGGTTTACTTATAACAGGAAGGGGCCTTCATGTCTACTTATAATGAATCCTTCATTTTACAGTTGAGGAAGTTGGATCCACAGAGGTGAAGTGACATAACCAAGAAGAGATTTGAGGTGGGGATAGAACTAGGACCAATAACATTGCTCTTTCTCTGAAAATTTAGAGAGAGGGAAAACAGTTCCATAAAAACCTTGCTTTATATCCAGCGGAGTTGTAGCATAAAAAGCATTATAATAGTTCCTCAATAATTGTTGATCTATGAATAGGACACAATGGGAACTGTCAACCTCCTTTCACTGCCTCTTAGTCTCAGATACAACTGCACCAGCTTCTGGTCTTGATTTGTGAGCAAGACTATGTGACTTTACTTACATATTAATGGTTTCCACTATGGAGTGCAGACATTCCAGATGCCCTCAAGATAATCCACTGGGGTGGAGACAAGTATTAGAACTTCTTCATTACCTTCATTATCCTAAAAGTAAGAAACACATTATGTTAGCTGCACTGAATGTATGGATTGACACTGGTCAAGTGTCAGGTGTCATTGCAGGGAAACTAGTAGTCCCCAGAGAGGCACTCTCAAGGACTGCCATGAATCACAGTTCACATCCTGTGCCTGCTTAAATGAATTTATAGTTTATATTATCTAGTTTGAAATAAACTATCCTTCACAAAATGGACAAATGGCTTTGAAAGATTCTTTCAAAGGAATTGCAGATTGAAGATAGTATAAATAATACAAACACAAGTAATAAGAAAATGGCTGAGCTGAATGCTTTTATTCCTAATAGGAGCTCATCATGAGACACAATAGGAAGTAAAAGCAATGATGACCTAATTATATCTGACATATTGAATCACATTCCTCTCATGCTTTTTTTTTTACTTAAGGTGAAAAAAACAAAACAAAACACAAAAAACAAAGGATTTTACACCACAGAAAAAATTTATTTTTAAAATAGTTTGTCATTATCTCATCCTTTATACATTCATACTGTATCTATGTGTTCAGCACATACAAAACATGTACATGGGATTTTTTTTTTTTTTTTGCTCTTCAATTTTTTTTTATTTTTTATTTTTTTTATTTTGAAATAAATTCAAAGTTACATGAATAGTTGCAAAAACAATACTAGCCCCATACACAGAATTCCATCATACCCTGACCCCCCTCCCCCGATAGCTCAATGCACCAAATTTAACATGCTGTCACATCACTATTTCTTACCCTCCCTATCATCCATCATATATTTCTCTATCTTCTGAACATACGAAAGTTAGCTGCACACATCCTTGAACATACACTATAATTCATGTATGTACTTCCATGAACAAGAATATTCTTTTATGTAATTCCATTAAGTGCAGCTAAGAAGTATAAGAGATTCAACAATAATACAATGCTTACATTCTATATTTTCTTTTCCTTATGTCTCAACTGTGTCCCTTTGAGCCACCTGTCCTCCACCCTCCAATCCCATCCAAGTTCATCCTTAGCATTCAATTGTCGTCTAGTTAGACTATTTTTTTTTCTTTTTTCAATTGTGGAAACATATATACAGCCTAAATCTTCCCATTCCACCCCCTCCCTAGCCTTACCATTAGTGGGATTAATCACATTTAGAATGATGTTATGCTCTTTCCCACCATCCATTACTAGAAATTTCCCTTCACCTCAAACAGCAACCCTACACTCATTTCTTAACTCCCCATTGCCCCTTCCCCCATTTCGATTAAACCAAACTCTAGTTTTCATCTCTATGGTTATATCCTCTGCTAATTTCTTTGTGTTTACTGTGGGGCTTAAAATTAACCTCTTAAATCCATATCAATCTTGTTTTTCTTTGATACCACCTTCACTTCAATTGGGCACATAAACTATGTTCCTATACTCCTTCATTCCCCCACCTTTATATAGTTGTCTAAAATTACATATTTTACATTGAGTTCAAAACCACTGATTTGTCCTTAGAGTTTGTGTATTTTGTATCATGTAGGAAGTAAATAGTGGAGTTATAGTTCAAAAATTATTGACTTCTATTGGTATTCCATTGTGTTTGGAGAATGTTCTTTGAGTATATTCAATTTTTTTTTTTTTAATTTCTTGAGGCTTGTTTTGTGTCCCAGCTTATGGTCCCTTCTGGAGAAAGATCTGTGATCACTAGAGAAGAATGAGTGTCCTGGTGATTTGGGATATAAGGTACTATATATGTCTGTTAAAATTCTCTATATCTCTTTCTCCTTTCTTTGTCTCTCTGTTGTTACGGCTTCCTTTAGAATCTGAAGTAGGGCAGGTCTTTTATTGGCAAAGTCTCTCAGTATTTGTTTGTCTGTGAAAAATTAAAGCTCTCCCTCAAATCTGAAGGAGAGTTTTGCTGGATAAAGTATTCTTGGTTGGAAATTTTTCTCAGAATTTTAAATATGTCATGCCACTGCCTTCTCGCCTCTATAGTGGCCACTGAGTAGTCACTACTTAGTCTTACATTGTTTCCTTTGTATGTGGTGAATTGCTTTTCTCTTGCTGCTTTCAGAACTTGCTCCTTCTCTTCAGTATTTGAGAGTCTGATCAGAATATGTCTTGGGGTGGGTTTATTTGGATTTATTCTATTTGGAGTTCACTGGGCATTTATGCTTTGTGTGTTTATATTGTGTAGAAGGTTGGGGAAGTTTTCCCCAACAATTTCTTTGAAACTTTACCCTTCTCTTCCCCTTCTGAGACACCAATGAGTCTTAAGTTTGGATGTTTTATTTTATCTATCGTATCCCTGAGATCCATTGCGATTTTTTCAATTTTTTTCTCTATTCTTTCTTTTGTTCTTTCATTTTCTATTCTGTGGATTTCTAGGACATTGAGATGTTGTTCGGCTTCCTCTAGTCTTGTACTGTGAAAATCCAGAGTCTTTTTAATTTGCCCAACAGTTTCTTGTATTTCCATAAGATCTTCTGTTTTTTTATTTACTCTTGCAATGTCTTCTTTATGCTCTTCTAGGGTCTTCTTTATGGCACTTATATCCTGGGCCATGATCCTCCTGATGTCCTTTAAATCCTTTGCCATGTTTTCATTCTTTGATTGTAGTTCTTTAATTAATTTTGCGAGGTACAACGTTTCTTCCGAAATTTTGATTTGTGTGTTTGGAGCTGGATTCTCCATATCGTCTGGTTTTATCATATGCATTAAAATTTTCTGTTGTTTTTGGGCTCTTGGCATTTGTTTTGTTTGATAGGGTTCTTTCAAGTTGTATCAAAAAAAAAGGATATCGAACTAATTTTTCAGAGACACAGTTTGGTGATGTACACTTTCTCTTACTACCCAGCAGATGGCATCTGTGAGTCTTTAATTTGTTAGAATTGCAGCTTGGTGACATACACTTTCTATAACTAACCAGCAGATGGCGTCCGTGAGTCACTTATTCCCCTCAAGTCAGTTCTCCCCAACTTTGTGGTATGTGTGGATCTGATTCTTTTGGGATCCAATTGGTGCACTTAATTTGGGTGTGTTGTCGGTGATGTCTGCCCTCAATGAGGGGTGTGTGCCTGAGTCGTTAGGGAGGAAGGGCAGGTCTAACAATCAAATCTCCCAGGTGTTCCCAGAGATTTAAGGCTGTTCTCTGCCGCTGACACAAAAGTCCTTGGTATTGGCATGGATTTCCTGGGATTTCCAAGCGGTTCCCCCCTCCCTGCTGTGCTTTTCCAGGACCTCTGTTGAGGGGCGGGCGGGCCGTGCCACGTCACAAGTGAGTGCCAGCCTCCAGGGAAGCCCTGGGCCGCCGGGCTGTGTAGGGGCGTTCCCAGCCCGCTTCAAAGATGGTTGAATGGGAAGCATTACCTTCCCCCTTTCTGCACAGCTCCGCTCTCCCAGCTCCAGGACAATCAGCTGTGGGTGTATTCAACGCCACTGTCCATGGCCGATATTGTGTCGTGTGAGCAATGCTGTGGGAAAGACTCCCTGTCAGGCTGAGTTTTTTGTCTCAGGTCTGTGCTGTGTTCAGCTGGGCAGGAGTAGCCCCGCCCACTGGGGAGATCGCTGGGAGGCTGGGCCTCCTGGCTCGGCTCTGCGCCGTGTGCTCGGCCTGGGGCAGGAGCAGCCCCGCCCGACGGGGCGATGGCTGTGAGGCTGGGTTTCTCGGCTAGGCTCTGTGCCGTATGCTCAGCCCCGGGCAGGAGCAGCCCCGCCCACCAGGGCGACGGCTGTGAGGCTGGGTTTCTTGGCTGGGCTCTGCGCCGTATGCTCGGCCCGGGGCAGGAGCAGCCCCGCCCACCGGGGGTGACGGCTGCAAGGCTGGGCATCTCGGCTCAGCTCCATGCTGTGTGTTCGGCTTGGGCAGGAATAGCCCCGCCCGCTGGGGAGACTGCTGCAAGTTGTGTGTCTCCCCTTTGTTTCCCTGGACCCAAGACAATCAACAGTGGGTGTGGGAAGGGGTATCCTCCACCCCAGACACCGAGATGTTAGTCCAAACTGCTCCTGTCTTATCTGCAGCTGTTCCCGGGCTGCTTTTATTTTTTTAAAAAAGTCCAATCCACCATTTCCCCCCAGTGCAGCGTGGCTGAGGGATTCAGCCTACTCACTCACTCATTTCAGAATGCAGACTCCTGGTTTCACCAAACGCACGTTCCCTGTGGCTTTACCAGAACTTGTCCAGCTGGTGCTACTTTGGAAGTGGTATTCTGGGTCCTTTCTGTTTTTTATCTAGTGTTTTCCATGGAGGTGTTTTTTTCTCTGTCTCACCTAGTCGCCATCTTAGGTTCCTCTCCTACATGGGATTTTATAATATATTAAATATATGTTGTACAATATTCATAATGGGTACATGTGTAAATAAGCACACACATTGTAAACTCTTGTTCAAACTACTTTTCTTGATGATCAAAAAAGCTTGCCAACCATTGACCACAACATTTAGAGCAGTGAGAGGACAGGTGAGGTCCTTCCCACAAGCAGCTGTCCTCTGCTTTCTTCTAGTGCTTTCTGTATCCCAAGATACAGATCTTGGGGCTTTGTTTTTTTGTTTGTTTGTTTTGTTCTGTTTTTTGTTTTTTGTTTTTTTTTAATGTAAAATTTAACATACATACAAATTTGGTACAAATCATAAGTATACAGCACCATGACTTTGCTCAAAGTGAATAATCCATGTATTCAATACCCAGATCAAGAAACAGAACAATTCCAGGACCCCTGGAGCTCTTATGCTCCTTCTAGTCATTAACCCAGCAGAGGCTAATTACTACCTGTTTCTAACACCACAGTTTATATCCTGTCAAGTATTAATATCCAGTATACATAAAGATATCCTTCAACGTAACAACAAAAAGACAAACAACCCAATTTAAAAATCAGCAAAGGACTTGAACAGACATCTCTCCAAAGAAGATACGCATATGGTCAGAAAGCACATGAAAAGATGCTCAGCATTAGCCATGAGGGAAATGCAAATCAAAACCACAATGAGATACCATTTCACACCCATTAAAATGGCTACTATTAAAATAACAGAAAAGAAGTGTTGGAGAAGATGCAGAGAAATAGGAGCACTTGTTCATTGCTGGTGGTAATGTAAAATGGTGCAGTCGCTGTGGAAGACAGTTTGGCAGTTCCTCAGATAGCTAGGTATAGAACTATCATATGACCCAGCAATCCCACTACTTGGTACATACCCTAAAGAATTGAAAGCAGGTGCTCAAACAGATAGTTGCACACCAATGTTCACAGCAGCATTATCCACAATTGCCAAAAGATGGAAGCAGCCCAAGTGTCCGTCAACTGATGAATGGATAAATAAACTGTGGTACAGATGTACAATGAGTATTATTCACCCATAAAAAGGAATGAAGTCCTGATACATGTGACAACATGGGTGAATCTTGAAGATATCGTGTTGAATGAAATAAGCCAGACAAAAAAGGACAAATAGTGTATGAACTCACTGTTTTGAACAATTAGAATAATCAAACTCATAGAGTCAGAATGTAGAATACAGGTTACCAGAGGAAAAACTGGAGATAAAATAATGGGAAGTTAAGGCTTAAAATTTACAGGGCTCCTGTTTGGAATGATGGAAATGTTTTGGTAATGGATAGTGGTGATGGTAGCACAGCATTGTGAATGCAATTAACAGCACTGAAATATATACCTGCGTATGATTAAAAGGGGGAAATGTTAGATACATGGTAACAAATTTTTTTAAAAAAGCCATAGAAATTGTGCCTAAGAGCCTCCTCCTGAATGCCTCTTTGTTGCTCAGATGTGGCCCTCTCTCTCTAGCTAAGCCAACTTGAAAGGTGAAAGCACTGCCCTCCCACTATGTGGGATCAGACACCCAGGGGAGTAAATCTCCCCGGCAACGTGGAATATGACTCCTGGGGAGGAATGTAGACCCGGCATCGTGGGATGGAGAACATCTTCTTGACCAAAAGGGGGATGTGAAAGGAAATGAAATAAGCTTCAGTGGCAGAAAGATTCCAAAAGGAGCCAAGAGGTCACTCTGGTGGGCACTCTTACGCACAATTTAGACAACCCTTTTTAGGTTCTAAAGAATTGGGGTAGCTGGTGGTGGATACCTGAAACTATCAAACTACAACCCAGAACCCATGAATCTCGAAGACAGTTGTATAAAAATGTAGCTTATGAGGGGTGACAATGGGATTGGGAAAGCCATAAGGACCACACTCCCCTTTGTCTAGTTTATGGATGGATGAGTAGAAAAATAGGGGAAGGAAACAAACAAACAAAAAGACAAAGGTACCCAGTGTTCTTTTTTACTTCAATTGCTCTTTTTCACTTTAATTATTATTCTTGTTATTTTTGTGTGTGTGCTAATGAAGGTGTCAGGGATTGATTTAGGTGATGAATGTACAACTATGTAATGGTACTGTGAACAATAGAATGTACGATTTGTTTTGTATGACTGCATGGTATGTGAATATATTTCAATAAAATGAAGATTAAAAAAAAAATCCATAGAACACCATAGTTAGTTACACCTGCTTTGCACTTGATTTAAATGGAGTCACACAGCATGTACCATTTATGACTGGTTTCTTTTTATGTTTTTTTTTAAATTAAATTCAGTTTTATTGAAATACATTCACACACCATACAATCATCCATGGTATACAATCCACTGTCCACAGTATGATAACATAGTCATGCATTCATCACTACAATCTATCTCTGAACATTTTCCTTACATCAGAAAGAACCAGAACAAGAATAAAAAATAAAAGTGAAAAAAGAACACCCAAATCATCCCCCCATCCCACCCCATTTGTCCTTTAGTTTTTATCCCCATTTTTCTACTCATCCATACACTAGATAAAGGGGGTGTGATCCACAAGGTCTTCACAATCACACTGTCACCCCTTGTAATCTACATTATTATATAATCGTCTTCAGGAGTCCAGACTGCTGGGTTGGAGTTTGGTAGTTTCAGGTATTTACTTCTAGCTATTCCAATACATTAAAACCTAAGAGGTGTTACCTATATAGTGCATAAGAATGTCCACCAGAGTGACCTCTCGACTCCATTTGAAATCTCTCAGCCACTGAAACTATTTCATCACATTTTGCATCCCCCTTTTGGTCAAGAAGATACTCTCAGTCCCATGATGCCAGGTCCACATTCATCCCCGGGATGACTGGTTATTTTTGTTCAACATTGTTTTGTGGGATTCATCCATACTATTGAGTCTAGTTATAGCTTAGTCATTCTCATTTCTATATAATATTCTATTTGTGTGGAATAAAATTGTGGTTTAATTATTTATTCATTCAAATATTGACTGGTGGTGGGGCTATGATGAATATTCCTGCTCAGAACATTCATATACGTGTAATTTGGTGAATACATGTATGCATTCCTGTTTTATATATACCTAGAAGTGTTAATGATGGGTTACAGTATATTCATATGTTCAAATATAGGTGACACTGCCAAACAGTTTTCAGAATGGTTGTACCAATATATTCTCTACCTGCAGTATATGAGAACTCATTGCTTCACATTTTTGCCAATACTTGGTTCTGCCACTCTGGTTTCAGCACCTGTGATAAGTATGGAGTGTAACAAAATATAGTTTTAACTTGCATTTCCCTGATTCCTAATGAAGTCAAGCACCTTTTATCTGTTTGGGGGTCATCTGGATATGTTCTTTATTACCCGTTCAAGCCTTTTACCTGTTTTTAAATTATGTTGTCTTTATCTTATTGATTTGTAGAGGTTCTTTATACATTCTGGATGCAAGTCCTTTGTTTTGAAAATATGTATGTATTGATGCTTGTTTAAAAGCACCATCTTCCACTCTGTGGCTTGGCTTACCTTTTCATTCTCTTAATAATGTCTTTTGATGATGTTCTTAACTTTAATATTGTTCTTTAATTTAATATTCTCTAATTTATCAATTATCTTCCTTAATAGTCTGGTTTCAGAAATATTTGTCTATTTCAAAGTCATGAAGATATTCTACTTTATTTTTAAAGTTTTCTCATTTTGCCTTTAAATTTAGATTTGAAATTCATCTGATTATTTTTTTGGTGTTGTTGGGAGGCCCTGGTCAAGTTCAATATTTTTATGTGGATATCCCAATTAATCAGGACCATTTATTTTTCCACTGCCCTGCAGTGCCACCTTTCCTAGACTGTGACTGTTTATGTTTGGATTTGTTTCAAAATCTTCTACTCTGTTCCATGGATCTACTACCTATCCTTACATCAATATCACACTTTCTGAATCACTGTAACATAAAATAAGTCTTCTATCTGGTAGTGTATTTCCTCTATCTTTCTTCTTCTTCAAGATTATTTTAACTGTTCTAGGTCCTCCACATTTACATATCATTTTAAAATCAGTTTGTCAATTTTCCATAAAAAAATGCTGGGCTTTTAATTGTAATCACCTCGAAAGTATATCTCAGTTTGGGTAGAACTGCCATTTATGGCCATTGCATTGTTCCATTTATTTAGATATTTAATTTCTTCCAGTAGTGAATTGTGGTTTTCTATGCAGAAGGTAAATTTTTAATTTCCACATCTCATTTAAATTTTTTCTGTTTTTCTTGTAAATGGTATTATTTTTAAAATGTCATTTTCTATTATTTGTTGCTGGTATATAGAAATAGAAATTAATGTTAGCAAATGATCTTTTATCCAGATATCAAGCCAAATTCTCTTATTAATTCTAATCATTTTTCTTGTACACAACAATCTTGCTAAATTTATTAATTATAATAGTTGTTTCTTGAATCATTTAAATTTTGACAAAATCATGTTATCTACAAATAAGGCAGATATTTTACTTCTTCCTTTCCAATATGCATACCTTGTATTTATTTTTCTTGTCATTAATGTACCAACAATGACTTTCAAGTTAATGCTGAATAGAATTAGTGATGGTAGGCTTCCACATCTCATTCTCAGTCTCAAGGGAAATCTTTCAATATTTCACCTTTAAGTATGAAGTTTGCTATTGTTTATATATGTGTGTAATTAATCTTCATCACATTAAGAAAGTTCCCTTTTATTCCTATTTTGATAAGAGTTTTATGATAAATCTGTTTAATTTTATCATATGCTTTTCCTGCATCTATTTTTATGGTGAATTATATTTCTTGATTTTTGTCAAAGTTAAAAGACTGCATTCCTGGAATAAAGTTGCAATGTGTTATCCCTTTGTCATATGCTGTATTTAGTTAGCTATTTTTTTTTCATATTCCATGTATAATAATGTTTTCTTTAACAATTTTACATTTATGTTTTAAAAAAATGTCAGTTTCTTTAACTATTCTTGTAGTATTTCACTTAAGAACAGAGACATTCTCTTACATATTCACAGGAACATTACCACAATCATTAAATTAACCTGGTTGTAGTAAAAATATCTCATCTAGGGGCATGGTCCTCACCTCAACAATTACCCAATCATGTCCTATTGACCAAGCAAAATATTTTTTTTCTCCTTTTTAATTTTTATTGGGATTGCTCAGTTACCATACAATCATCCAAAGATCCAAAGTGCACTATCAGTTGCTCCCAGCACCCTCACACAGCTGTGCATCCATCACTACACTTAATTTTTGTTCAATTTTTAGAACCGTTTCATTACTCCAGACAAGAAATAAAGTGAAAGATGTAAAAAGAAAAGAAAAGAAAAGGAAACCCAAATCCTCCCATATCCCTAACCAACCCCCCTCAATTGTTGACTCATAGTGTTGGTATAGTACATTTGTTACTGTTTATGAAAGAACAGTGAAATACTACTAACTGTAGTATAGAGTTTGCAATAGGTACATATTTCTTCCCTATATGCCCCTCTATTATTAACTTCTAATTGTATTGTCATACATTTGTTCTGGTTCATGGAAAAGATTTCTAATATTTGTACAGTTACTCATGGACATTGCCCACCATAGGATTCAGTTTTATACATTCCCATCTTTTGACCTCCAACTTTCTTTCTGGGGACACATATGACTCTCAGCTTCCTCTTTCCACCTCATTCACATGCCATTCAGCACTGTTAGTTATTCTCACATCTTGCTACCGACACCTCTGTTCATTTCCAAACATTTAAGTTCATCTAGTTGAACATTCTGCTCATACTAAGCAACCACTCCCCATTCTTAAGCCTCATTCTATATCTTGGTACCTTATATTTCATGTCTATGAGTTTACATATTATAATTAGTTCCTATCAGTGAGACCCTGCAATATTGGTCCTTACATGTCTGGCTTATTTCACTCGTGTATTGCCCTCAAGGTTTTGTCATCAAATCATTTTTTTTTTAAGATGGTTTTGTTCACACACCATACATTCCATCCTAAGTAAAGAATCGATGGTTCTCTGTATCGTCACATATTTGTGTGTTCACCACCTTCATCACTATCTGTATAAGGGCATCTGCGTTTCTTCCACAAGGCAGGAGGGAGAGTCAAAGAAGGTAGAGAGGCAAAAGAAAGAGGAAAAAAAATGACAGCTAGGAAGCAGCAAAAGGAAAAACAACCTCAAATCAAAGTAGAGTAAGGAGTTAGACAACACCACCAATGTGAAGTGTCTAACATGTCTCCCCTATCCACCCCTCTTATCTGCGTTTACCTTGGTATATCACCTTTGTTACATTAAAGGAAGCATAATACAATGATTCTGTTAGTTACAGTCTCTAGTTTACATTGATTGCATCCCTCCCCCAATGCCTCCCCATTTTTAACACCTTGCAAGGTTGACATTTGCTTGTTCTCCCTCGTAAAAGAACATATTTGTACATTTTATCACAATTGTTGAACATTCTAGATTTCACCAAGTTACACAGTCCCATTCTTTATTTTTCCTCCTTTCTTCTGGTGTCTCACATGCTCCCAACCTCCTCTCTCAACCGTATTCATAGTTATCTTTGTTCGGTGTACTTATATTGCTGTGCTACCATCTCCCAAAATTGTGTTCCAAACCATGCACTCCTGTCCTCTCCTATCACTCTGTAGTGCTCCCTTTAGTATTTCCTGTAGGGCGGGTGTCTTGTTCACAAAGTCGCTCATTGTCTGTTTGTCAGAAAATATTTTGAGCTCTCCCTCATATTTGAAGGACAGCTTTGCTGGATATAGGATTCTTGGTTGGTGGTTTTTCTCTTTCAGTATCTTAAACATATCACACCACTTCCTTCTTGCCTCCGTGGTTTCTGCTGAGAGATCCGCACATAGTCTTATTAAGTTTCCTTTGTATGTGATGGATTGCTTTTCTCTTGCTGCTTTCAAGATTCTCTCTTTGTCTTTGACATTTGATAATCTGATTATTAAGTGTCTTGGCATAGGCCTATTCAGACCTATTCTGTTTGGAGTATGCTGCGCTTCTTGGATCTGTAATTTTATGTCTTTCATAAGAAATGGGAACTTTTCATTGATTATTTCCTCTATTATTGCTTCTGCCCCTTTTCCCTTCTCTTCTTCTGGGACACCAATGATACGTACATTCTTGTACTGTTTCATCCTTAAGTTCCTGGAGACGTTGCTCATATTTTTTCATTCTTTTCTCCATCTGCTCCTTTGCGTGTAGGCTTTCAGGTATTTTGTTCTCCAGTTCCTGAGAGTTTTCTTCTGCCTCTTGAGATCTGCTGTTGTATGTTTCCATTGTGTTTTTCATCTCTTGTGTTGTGCCTTTCTTTCCATACATTCTACCAGTTGCTTTTTTTGAATTTTCGATTTCTGCCTTATGTATGCCCAGTGTTTTCTTTACAGCCTCTATCTCTTTTGTGAAATATTCTCTAAACTTTTTGAATTGATTTAGCATTAGTTGTTTAAATTCCTGTATCTCAGTTGAAATGTACGTTTGTTCCTTTGACTGGGCCATAACTTCGTTTTTCTTAGTGTAGGTTGTAGTTTTCTGTTGTCTAGGCATCTGACCTCCTAGGCCACTCCAATTGGGTTTTCCCAGATGAGAACAGGCTCAGGTCACAGAAGGAGGAAATATTCAGTATCTGGTTTCCCTGATGGTTTTTCTTAGAGGACTGACACACCTGTGTTTTTCTGCCCAGCAGGTGCACTTGTCAGCCTGTCACCAGCTGGTGTAAGGGGGTGTGGCCCATGGCTCTCCTCCCCCAGGCTTTGGGGTCTGGTTCTGATAAGGCAGGTAGTAGAGCTGGGCCCCTCCCTTTCCTCTTGGGAAGCTATGCCCCCTCCAGAGAGGTCATCTGAATATCAATAAGTTCTTTGTTTCTCTGACTCTGCTGATCAAAGTGTTTTGATTTTAAAATGGCTGAGGCTTTCTTTACCACAAAGAGCTGCAGGCTGAAAATGGCTGAGGTTTTCTCCACAGAGAGAGAAAGGGAAAGAAAGCTTGCAGATTCACCCATCAGCCAGAGATAGCACCCGATCCTCTGGGCTCCCTGTCCTGAGACAGATAGTTGGCTAATGTTTTGTTTAAGATTTGTGTATCTAAGCTGATGAGATACATTTGTATATAATCTTCTTTCTTTTAATGGTCTTGTCATTTCAAGGATCAAGATTATATTGCCTCATAAAAGAGTTGGGAAGCGTTCCTTTTTCTTCTACTCTCTGGAAGAGTTTGTGTGAGATTCATGTTATTTCTTTCTTCCATATTTTTAAGAATCTACTTGTGAAGTCATCTTGGTCTTTTATGGTAAGAGATTTAATAACAGAATCAATTCCTTTAACTAATATAGGGATCTTCAAATGTTTCTGTCTCTTCTTCTATTCATTTTGGTAAGTTTTCTTTTTTGAGAATCGGTCCTTATTTTTCCAAATTTTTTATGTATTGACATGAAGTTGTTTATAGTGTTTTCTTATATTTTCTTCTTAATGTCACTTGTACTGATATAGGCTCGGTTGTAATGTCCACCATTTCCTTCCTGATGTTGGGAATTTGTGTTTTCTCTGCTTTTTAATTTGATTGGTATTTCCAAGGGTTTATCCACTGTATTAATGTTTTCAAGGAACCAACTTTTGGTTTTGCTGATTTACTCTATTATACATTTGTTTTCTCCATTGATTTCTGCTCTCATTCTTACTGTTTCTTTCCTCCTGCTCTCTTTGTGTTAATATTCCTATTTTCTAGCTTCTTGAAAGGGAATCTTAAATTACTGATTTTCAGCCTTTATTCTTTTCTAATGTATGAATTGAAGTTTATCAACATCCCTCTCTCCCCTGCTTTAGCTGTATGCCATGAATTTTGATATACCATATCATTATCTTTAGAAAAAAATATTTTCTAAATTCTATTATAATTTCTTCTTCACCCATGGGTTATGTAGAAGTTTATCATTCAACCTCCAAACAGTTATGAATTTTCTAATATCTGTTTGTTATTCATTTTTAGCTTATTTTCACTGTAAACAGAGAACATGCTCTGAATAATTTCAATCTTTGACATTTATTGAGGCTTGCTGCATGACCCAGCATTTGGTCAGTTATGGAAAATTTTGCATGTGTACTTGAAAAGGATATGAGTTCTGATGTCGCTGGGTGCAGTGTTCTGTATATGTCAGGTAGGTCAGGTTGTCTAGATATTTTCTATTCTTAATAATACTGACAGATTTCTATCTATTCTTTTAGTTTTATCAATGGTTACTTTATTTTTAAATTATATTATTGGGCACATGCAGAATGAGGATTGCAATATTTTCCTGTTGGACTGACCCATTTATCATCATGAAATGTCACTCTTTATGGCTGGTAATGCTTTTTTGCCTTAGAAGTTTATTTTGTCTGATATTAGTATAACTACACCAGCTTTCTTCTGGTTAGTGTTCAATGTGTTTCCATTCTTTAACTTTCAAGCATTCTGAGTCCTTATATTTAAGATGTGCCTCTTGGAAGCAGCATATATTTAGGTATTTTTTCTCAATCTGACCATCTCACTCTTTTACTCATAGTCTACTTACATTTAACGTAATTACTGACAGAGTTGGGTTTGTACATAATATTTTACTATTTGTTTTCTATTTGATCAGCCTGACTTATGTTTTATTTCTCTATTCATTCCTTTGTTTGAACTCTGATTACATATATCAAACATTTTCACTGTGCCCCACATGTCTTTTCCATTCTTTTCTCTATTTCTAGTCCTATTTCTAAATATTCTTTATTTTCAGATGTTTTCTATTTACCTGTCTTCTAGTTCATTAATTATATTTTTTGTTTGTTTGTTTGTTTGTTTGTTTTTTCTGCATCTAACCTATATTAAATCCACCCCTTGGGATCTTAATTTCACATACTATACTTGTTATTTATGAAGTTTCCATTTGATATTTTCTAGATTCTACTTCTCTGGTGAAATTTTCCATTTTTAATCTATATTTCTTTCCTTCTATTTATTGAGCATAATAATTTGAGTTATTTATTCAAACCTATGTCTGTTAACTGCAATATCTGATAATTTGTTTTTTCTCTTGGATTTTGGTTATATGATCATGTTTTTTGTCATACTTAGTAATTTTTGTTTGAATGCCAGACATGATGGCTTCAGATTATGTTATCTTGCACCAAAAAAACTTCACCCTTCCCTCTGCTAAACATAATACCCTGGAGGGGAAAAGGAATGGGGGTTATGATTCCTTTACCCAGTTAGGGACTATGCTGAGTCATGACTGACTGTGTTGTAGTTTTGATAAGACTTAATCTACCTCTAATTAAACCCTGTTTCCAGGGCAGGGCACTTCAAGGCTCTTAACTAAAAGCCTGATGAGTCTATTTCTCCAGATTCAAGAGCTGTGGAAAATTCCCCTCTGTCTTTCAATTTAGATTTTGTAGCCTTACAGATACCCTGAGAATTTGGCAAATATCTTGAGGAGAAAAGAAACCATGTGTTTGAGGACCCTCGGGTATGTAATTTTTGTCATTCTAGCCTTGTGCAACTGAAAAACTCTGCTGGTTTCTTTGACCCCCAACAGCAACTGACTATTTGGGCCAAGTCAAAAATTTCAGTATCTAGTCCATGCCTGTGTCCAGAACTGGACTATTTCCAGTCCTTCAGGAAAAAAAGAGAATTGAAGATTGTTAGCTCATCTCTAGAGGTTCTCGTCTCTCTAAATTGTAATCCTTCTGGTCTTCATTGTCTCTATATCACTTTAATGTCTATAAAATGAATTTTTTTTTGCATATTTTATCCATCATTTCTAGTTGCTCTCAGCAGTAATGTAGGTTTGACACAAACTATTCCATTCTATCTAGTACTCTTTAGTTTCTGTTTTGGGAATAAAGGAAGGACCAGTCTTAATTACTCGCTACCTGGAAAGGATTTTTAATCCTTAAATTCCATCTAAAGTATGTTTCTTTTCTTAATTTTTTTATTGAGAAAGGATTACTTTAGGACCAATATTCATTTGAAAATCATGCTTGCTTAAAGGCTGAGGGCAACAAGGAAGAACAAAGTTGTATGATCTTTCTATATTTTTAAATCTAGCCAGATATAAAGTAATTATAAAAAGCAACCACAGAAATGAACATAAAGCAAACAGGCAAGAAATCTGCAGAACATAGTGACTTCTGAAATGTTCTCTTCTGATAATCAAATAGAAAACTGTAGTATTAATTAAATGTTGCATGGAGTGATTGAGAGCACAATGGGCTTCCTAAATATACTACACATATCATTTGCCAATGTTCTCTTCCATAGGAAAAAGTTATTCATTAAAAAAACCTTTTTCATTATATATTCTGATCTGAATTTCCTCAGCATATGAAAATTGCATAGAGTAAAATATTTCTTCATAAGAATATATCTCTGTGAGGAGGTTATTTTGAAATTATTATTTATCATATTTTCAACATAGGAATAATTCTTTCCTTCAAGTGTTTAAAGAGTGCCCAATGAATCTTAGATTATAATCAATAATATTATCAATAATAAAAATACTAATATGCTAATAAAATAATGTCTAAAGATTATTAAATACATACTTCATGTCAAGCATAGTGCTCACTGTTTTATATGCACCATCTCATTGAAACATAACAGTGGCTCTATGAGGTAGGCATTCATGACCCAATTTTACAGATGAGGAAGCTGAATGTAGGCTCATATCCAGCTTTGTTTAATTCCAAAGCTAATATTCCTAACTATAACAGTATGTGGTCTCTGAGGATAAATGAAAGTTGATGCATTGATTTCCAATTAGATAGATACCAATTTCTTCTTTTCAAATTTAATCAGTTGGAGAGACAAGTAAGCATTATCTGAAGATCACAATTTTCTGTGTCATCTCTTTCCAACAGGAACTTACAAAGCTGACCTCATGATTTCCTCCCATTCTTGCTCTTTCTCCTTAGATAGCACTTTGGTCCCTACTTTCTTGCTTCCTCTTCAGTACCTAGTGGCCTAATCTGATCCAGCAACCAAGATTCTAATTTTAAAGGAACTGTGCGAATCCAATCAGTGTCAAGACTAGGTTTACTGGTTTGGATTTAATGACTGAATGATTACTCCTTAGATAAAATTATAACTTATCATAGAGTGACCTTGACCCACCTCACTTCCATTTTCCTCTCACCTTTGCTTTTAATTATTATTACTGCCATTGTTGCTGTTGTGGCTGCTGCGATTATCATTGTCCATGTGTCTTAATTAATGCTTTCATTTTAAACCATTCAGCCAGACACGTCTACCTTACTGGTATTTCCCCACCATATGCCTCTTTCCTGTTAATCTTAATAGAGGTATCAAAGACTCCAATCTCATTATAAATTAATTCTACATCCTCTGGGATACTTAAAAGTTTTTGGTCTCTATAAAAGCATCTGCTATAAATATACTTATTGTTTTCTATTCTGCAGTCTTTTTATACCATTTGTTAATCAAAATAACAAGAGTAAAGGTATATCTTAAGTAAGAATCCCCATTGCCCACGTTATCTGCATGATATTCAATTTTAATTTCCTGGTCTTATTATCAATTCATTATTCAAAGTAGCTCTTCCCTTTCCTCAGATTGAATTGACTTATAACTAAAAGTATTTTTTAATGGTTTTAGAAACTTCCTTATATAAATTATATAAATTATAGTCTAGTTTTTTGAAGTAACCCTTCTGAACACTGGTGTATAATGCTGTAGCAAATAGGGATTGGTGTAGCCAGGCAACCATTTCAAAATCATTACACGGTCAAGCAGTAGGGTGAATTTGAAAAGTGCAAGCAGAGGTTCTATAGAACCTCTCTGGAGGGGATGTCTTAATATTAGCATTACAAAAATGTCTCTGGCTCCCCAATCTTAAATACATAATTTGTGAATAATATTATGGGTTTGAAGCTGGCAGTGAAGTGTGATATATTGTTAATGCTTTTTTGCAAATGTTAGAATAGCTATCTATCAAGACTCTATTGTCTCCAATTGCTTTCTTATTGCACAGTCCAAAAAACACTTCAATCTCCCACTAAACTAGAGATTTTACTGTTCTGTGCAGATCTTTGTAATTTTTATCACATCCAAATAATAAAAGCCATCATTAGGGTCAAATCATAGCAATAGAGCTTGCAATTTTAGGATTTTCTCTAAGAATTTGGCTTGTACTCTCTGGAATCTAAGCTTTAATTTCAGGGTGGGGAAGATAAGTAAACTTTCTGTAGCTTTCTTGGATAGGAAGACAGCCCCGACAACATTTAAATACCTTGCCAGAACCCTAAGCATATCAGGTTCCAATTAGCATTCTCAATCCAAACTCATCTCAAATTTTCTCAGGCTGAAGGAGACTGGGCTATACTGAAGGGTTGTGCTTATAAAGTGATTATGAAATTATCTCCTGTCATTCAGTTTTGTGGGATATCTCTGGGTAATTTCTGATGTTGCTACTGTAGCAACAGCATATTTAGTGCTTGTCACAGACAGAAGCATTCCAAAATTGTGAGGAAGGAATCATGATTTATAATGTGCTACAAATTGCTCTCAGCTCTAGAATACAAATTCAAATATGATAGTTGATACCAAGGTGCAATGTATTTTGGAGTAATCCCAATTGCTTATGAAAATCCCTTGATGGTTTGGGGATATATTTTGCCTATGAAACAGTCACTCTGACTGCATTGAGAATTCAGACACAATTTTTAAAATGCAGAAGGGATTTCAGGGTAAATTAGACTTTTTTAACCCCAAGTTTAAATAGAGGCATCTTTGCTTTAAGCACCAAGACTCTATAAGACTCTGTAGACAGGGTGGCTCTGAGAAAAATTCTATTTCTGGTAAATATAACTGGGAATGTCAATTAAGCACAACTTTAAATGATCTGTGAATGTTAGGCATTTTTGTACATTTCTCACATTTCTTATATTGCAAGAAATAATAGTGCATACCTCCTCATTTCCTTTTATATCATCTGTATAGAACGATACCTAGTGTGTACTAACACACACAAACACATATACACACACAGACACAAATAAATCCACTAGCAAATATTTCTACAACAGCCCAGAGTGCCAGAGTGGAAACAAGTGTGTATGACTGCTATTGAACCAACAGAGTTAAAACATATTTTGATTACTTGTTTAGACTCCAGCACATCTACAATGTATCACTTGTTTAGAATGTGAGAACAAATTCATCGTAAATGAATCTCAAGTTCAAGTGCCTGTATCTAACTTGAGGGAAGAAAAGCAGAGTCACAGCTAGTTAAACTAATCAGTAAACTGCCACCAGCAGTGACAGGAACATTCCTAATGGATTCACCTTGAGAGGTTATCTGAAAGGGATGGTCATCCAGAAGGCATTGAGGTTGGGAAACAAAGAGGCAGATCTTTTATAAAAGACAATGAACATGGTCCTTATCCTTCGAAAGTTCCAAGAGAATCCTTCAACACTAGACCCTAGATCAGGAACACACCAGGACTATTTGCTATCTTCATCATGTTATATATAAGGAGGAGGATAGTAAACATTTCCCATATTGTAAGTTAAAACTAGATGTTGCTATTTATTATGTTTATCTCTACTGAGTTTATTTGCTTACACTTTTACATGAGCCAAAAGTATTTCAACACATTTGATTACCTTTTGCTTAATACACTAAAAACATGAAGGCAATCGAGGATTTGAGGCTTCTTGGTCAAAAAAAGGGGCCTGCCAGTTTCATGTACACAGTTATCAAATACCTTGACACTAAATGCTGAGGGGGATGGTACTGTATTCAAGCTTGGTCAGGTGACTTGCTTTGGCCAAAAAAATGCAAGAGGAAGAGAGGTGCACCATTTCCAAGCAGAAGCTCTAAGAACTACCACATGGTTCTAAAATGTTCTCCTTTCCTTTGTCCATGATAGGGGCTTCTCCTTCAGCCTGGGTCAGGGAAAAGGCACGTAACATGAGCAAAATCAACCTTTATTGTTGAAAGTCCCTGAGACTTTGGAGTTGTTTGCCACCGTATTATAATTTGGCCATAGCTGAATGATACATCCTGCACTCTTATCATCTGTCCCTGAACCTTCTGCCCATCTGTATCTTACAATACTCATCAGTTGCCTAGAAACCTCATTAGCATGTAACACTATCTTAGTTTGCCAGGATTGCTATGACAAATACTACAAAATGTGTTGGCTTAAACAACAAGCATTTATTAGTTCATAGTTTAGAAGGCTAGAAGTCCAAAATCAATGCATCAGCAAGGCAAAGCTTTCTCCTCAAAATCTGTTACCTTGCTACAATCCCTGGAGTTCCTTAGCTTGGATCTCCACCTCTCTTCACATGGCAATATCTCTCTCCACGTGTCTGCTCTTCTGGTTTCTTCAGACTTCTAGTTTCCAATGACTTCAGCTTCTGGCTCCTTCCTGTGGCTCTCTCTAACTCAATGTGTCCAAATTTCTTCTACTTACAAAGGTCTCCAATAATATAGATTAAGGCCCAACCTATTTCAGCTGGGCCACACCTTAACAAAAAATAACCTCTTCTAAATGTCCTATTTGTAAGTGGGTCCACACTCGCAGGAACGTGAATTAAGATTAAGAAAACGTTCTTGCCGGAGTACATAACTTAATCTAGCATACCCACACAAGCCCATGTACACCCCTGGGCAGTGTCATATGTACCATCTGCCCAAATAAAACTCTCATTGCTTTCTTTCTCCAATCAGCAATCAAGAAAAGCAACTTAACCAAACTGACTTAGATAAGGATATGAGGGAACCACTGTCACCCAGGTTTGATGTATAACTTTGCCCTGGAAATATCTGATGTAAAGAGAAGTGTATTAGCCCCCAATAAAACAGTATCTAATAATAGCATTTCAAAAGAATTCTTTGGGGAATAAGGAGGACATTCTAACACTTCTAACATTAGTTATATGCCAAACAAAATGCCCCCACCCTGAAGCTGTTTAAAAAACTTCAAAGCATAAATCCTAGAAATTATACTTTAGCTATAATTTGGAATATATATTTCTATAATTACTATGTGCACACACTGTGCAAGGCACTACACATACATTATCTCACATAATCTTCTCAAAGACTCTATACAATAGGTACAACATACTATGCCCAGGTTAGTAACCACTGTGCAATATAACAGTGACACCAATATAGTCATGATTCTCAGAATCTCAGGGAAAATAAAGGATCATTATGGATTTTTTAAGATGTTGCTTACTTTACAATCCATACTGAAATTTTATGGCATTTATGTAAAAAGTGAAAAAATGGAGGCAGATATTTCTCATCAGAATGGCTTAGCAAGTTTGAATTCCAAAGTTTAAGTGTTTTTATTCTAAAACCTATAAAAAATAAATGAGAAAGAAAACAAAAAAAACAACAAAAAAATCAGGAAGAGGTATCCAGGCTCAAAAGCAAGACAAACTTCCCCATGAATCAAAAAAGAAATAGAAACCCCAATGACTGGAGGTAGGAGAATGCTAACTAAAGCCACGTCCTACCAGACTCCAGTGATGGTCATAGAGCTTGCTCCTGTAACATAATGGGGACTAACACTGTTCCACTCCAGATGGATAGCTAGAGCCAAGTTCACTGCTTGAATCCAGAGGCAGGTGTGTGGCTCTCCACTGCTCCTAAAAAAAATGCTGCTTAATGCAGCCTGAAGCTTCAGCTCTGAGAAAGCTAGGGATCCAACAAAATGGGAAAAACCAAGGTACATTCAGGCTTTGTGAATGGATGAGATATACACCCCAAACAATCCAAAGTACTGTCTAATTATAAAATCTTATTCCACCTTGGGCCCAGCAGGCCTGGTGGAGGCAAATGAACAACCTATAGGCAGAAGAGGGAAACACAAAAGAAGGGAGCAAGATGAGCTTGTAAACCCAAATTCCAAATCACAGAGAAATCTAATGCTAACAGAGGGCCAAAATAAAGTCATAAAATATACTCACTCCAAATGAAATCAATGTCATCAAACAGTCTAACAAAGACTTTAAGATATATATACTTAGGGTAAGAGTGGTGAAGTGTGGGTTTTACTTACTCCTCTGAGATAGTTGGTAGAAAGCCTGGAACTGTGTGGACCGGACACCACAGAGAAATCTGAGTTTGGACATATTTTATACAACACTCACTAACGTGAGGAGCAGCTGAAATCAGAGAAATCTGTAAGTTCTCATGGCCAGGGAGCCTGTACCCCTCCCCGCCAGACACAATCCTGAGGGAGGAGGGGCCATTGGTGCTGGGAACCAGGAGGAGAACTGCAGTTGCAGCACTAATTAACAAACTCAGACTGCTGAACAAAAACTCCAACCATAAATAAACTAGACCAGACACCAGAGAATCTGGGAGCAGTCAGCCAAAGAAGAGGAGATAGGGCTAGCAAAAACAGCAAAATAAAAATTAAAAAAAATAATAATAAAAACAGAGACTTTTTGGAGTTAGGGTGAACATAATACAGAGAAGGATCGGGCTCAAACAGAATCAGGCACATATGCAAATCCAGGGGGCCAGGGTCCTTCTGTGAAAAGCTGATTTTTCTGGTTTCTTGATTGTTTTTTAATCGCCCTCAACTCCTTGTCTTTTAGCATTTTAATACCCATCAGAACTGCAAGGACAGTAAATAGCCCAAACTGGGCCCTTCTTTTTCCTTTTTTTTTTAAATTTTTAAATTTTTATTTTTTATCTTTTTCTCTTTTTTAAAAAATAACTATTCTAAGAAGCCCATAACAGAAAGCCTCAAAGACTTGCAACCTGGGCACAGACAAGAGCAGAGCTAACATAGCTCTGAGAGACAAAGCAATAAGTCTAGTGGTGGCGAAAATTCGCTAAACACCATAACTTCCCAAGAAAAGGGGGGCATGGCCCTGCTCCAATGGCAGCCCCCCTTTGGGGAACTCAGACCCAGGGGCTGGAATTCAGAAACCAGCTTCATTCAGCCATGCCCCCAACAGGGTCAGGGTCAACAGGAGAACTAAAGGCACTGCACTTCCTTACACTGGTTGGGGAGCTGCGGGCTGGCAAGCGCCACCTGCTGGACAGCATAAGAAAAGCACCGAGTCTAGAGGCCTCAAAGGAGGGTCCCATTCTCAAAGAAAATCCATATACTCCTCCTGAGACCTGAGCCTCTCTGGATGGGGAAAACCTGACTGGGTTTGGCCATATATGAGGAGACCCTCACACAAAAAGGCTACATAGAGGCAGAGCAAGAAACAGAAAAATTCTGATCAACTAAATGGAACCTAGGTTAAAGGCCTAGAATAAGCTGAGCTAAACACCAGAGGTTAGAGAACAAAGCCAACCAACAAGAAAACCCTAGGTAAAAGAGAGAAAACGAGCTCCAGAATAAACTAATCAAGAAAGTTAGATGCATAGACAGCTCAAGATAATGAGCCATACTAGGAAACACAAAAATATGGACCAGCCAAAGGAACAAACTAGTAGTTCAACCAAGATACAGGAGTTGAGACAACTAATGCTAAATCAATTCAATGAACTGAAGGAAGAAATAATTAAAGATGGTCAAACAAATCTCCTAAAACAATTCAAAAATCAAGTCAATGAACTGAGGGAAGATATAGCAAAAGAGATGAAGGATATACAGAAGATACTTGATGATCATAAAGAAGAATTCATAAACTTGAAAAAACAAATGGCAGAATTTATGGGAATGAAGGGCATAATGGAGGAGATGAAAAAGACAATGGAGGGATACAACAGTAGATTTGAACAGGCAAAGGAAAGGATCAGTGAATTGGAAGACCGGACATTTGAATTCATACACACAAAATAAGAGATGGTGAAAAAAAAACGGAAAAATATGAGCAGGATCATAGGGAGCTGAATAACACCAAGAAGTGCACAAATATACATGTTATGGCTATTGAAGAGGGAGAAGAGAGGGGAACAGGGGCAGAAAGAATAACAGAAGAAATAATCAATGAAAATTTCCCAACTCTTAGAAAGACAGAAAATTACAGATTCAAGAAGTACAGTGCACCCCAAACAGAATAGATCTTAATAGACCTACTCCAAGATACTTACTGATCAGATTGTCCAATGTCAAAGACAAAGAGTTCTGAAAGCAGCAGGAAAAAAGCAATCCATCACATACAAGGGAAGCTCAATAACACAATGTACAGATTTCTCTGCAGAAACTATGGAGGCGAGAAGACAGTCGTATGATATATTTAAGGTACTGAAAGAGAAGAACTGCCAACCAAGAATTCTATAACCGGCAAAACTGTCATTCAAAAATGAAAGAGAGATTAAAATATTTTCAGACAAACAGACACTGAGAGATTTTGTGAATAAGAAAAATACTAATGGGAGTGCTACATGTTGATAGGAAAAGACAGGAGAAAGAGGTCTGGAGAAGAGTGTAGCAATGAAGATTATCAGGAAGGGTAAAAAGAGAGAGAAGAAAAAATAAGGCGAGAAATATAAAATCCAAAAGACAAAATGGTAGACGAAAGCATTGCCCTTACAGTAATAACACTAAATGTTAATGGATTAAACTCCCCAATAAAAAGACACAGACTGGCAGAATGGATTAAAAAACAGGACCCACTATATACTGTCCAGGAAAAACTCACTTTAGACACAAGGACAAAGAGGCTGAAAGTGAAAGGTTGGAAAAAGATATTTCATGCAAACAGCAAACAGAAAAAAGTGGGAGTAGCTATATTAATATCAGACAAAGTAGACTTCAAAAGTAAAACAATTAAAAGAGACAAAGAAGGACACTATGTATTAACAAAAGGGTCAACTCATGAGGAAAACATAACAATCATAAATATTTACTCACGAAGCCAGAGTGCCCCAAAATTCATGAAACAAACACTGACAATACTGAAAGGAGAAGTAGATACCTGTACAATGATAGTTGGAGACTTCAGTACACTGCTCCCATCAGTGGATAGAACATCTAGACAAAGGTTCAATAAGGAAACAGAGAAGCTGAATTGTATGATAAATGAACTAGACTTGACAGACATTTATAGAACACTACACCCCACAACAGCAGGATACACACTTTTCACAAGTGCTCATGAAACATTCTCTAGGATAGACCACATGTTGGGTCACAAAGCAAGCCTCAACAAATTTAAAAATATTGATATTATAAAAAACACTTTCACAGACCATAATGGAATGAAGTCGGAAATAAATAACAGGCAGAAGGTCATAAAATTCAACAAATATGTGGAGGCTAAACAACACACTCTAAGAAAACCAGTGGGTAAAGGAAGAAATTACAAAAGAAATTAGTAAATACCTCAAGGCAAATGACAATGAAAACACAACATATAAAACTTATGGGATGCACCAAAGGTGGTGCTGAGAGGGAAATTTATTGCCCTAAACGCCTATATTAAAAGAGAAGAGAGAGCAAAAACTGAGGAACTAACTGTCCACCTGGAGGAACTAGAGAAAGAACAGCAAACTAACCCCAAAGCAAACAGAAGGAAAGAAATAACAAAGATTAGAGCAGAAATAAATGTAACTGAGAACAGGAAAACAATAGAGAGAATCAACAAAACCAGAAGCTGGTTCTTTGAGAAAATCAAGAAAATTAATGGACCCCTAACTAGGCTAACAAAAAAAAAAAAAAAAGAAGAAGAGGAAAAAGAGACAGTGGATGCAAATAAATGCAATCAGAAACAGGAAAGGAAACATAATTACTGACCCTGCAGAAATAAAGGAGATAATGAGAAGATACTATGAGCAACTATATGGTAATAAACTAGAGAACTTACATGAAATGGACAAATTCCTAGAAAAGAATAAACAACCAACATTGACCTGAGAAGAAATAGATTACCTCAACAAACCAATCACAAGTAGAGACTGAGTCAGTCATCAAAAAGCTCCCAAAAAAGAAAAGCCCAGGACCATATGGCTTCACATGTGAATCCTACCAAGCATTCAAGAAAGAATTAATATCAATTCTGCTCAAATTCTTCAAAAAAATTAAAGAGGAGGGAAAGCTACCCAACTCATTCTATGAAGCCAACATCACCCTAATACAAAAATCAGACAAAGATACTACAAAAAAGAAAATTATAGACCAATCTCTTTAATGAATACAGATGCAAAAATCCTCAACAAAATATTCTCAAATCAAATCCGGCAGCACATTAAAAGAATTATACACCAACACCAAGTGGGGTTTATTCCAGGTATGCAAGGCTGGTTCAATGCAAGAAAATCAATTAATGTAATACACCACATCAATAAATCAAAGCAGAGGAACCACATGATCATCTCGATTGATGCAGAAAAGGCATTTGACAAAATTCAACATCATTTCTTGATAAAAACACTTCAAAGAATAGGAATAGAAGGGAATTTTCTCAATATGATAAAGGCAATATATGAAAAATCCACAGCTAACATTGTACTCTATGGGGAGAGACTGAAAGCTTTCCCTCTAAGATCAGGAAAAAGACAGAGATGCCCACTGTCACCATTGTTATTCAACATTGTGATGGAAGTTCTAGCTAGAGCAATTAGGCAAGAAAAAAACAATAAAAGGCAACCATATTGGAAAGGAAGAAGTAAAACTTTCAGTTTGCAGATGACATGATTCTATATGTAGAAAATCCAGAAAAATCTACAGCAAAGCTATTAGAGCTAATGAATGAATACAGCAAAGTGGCAGGCTACAAGATCAACATGCAAAAATCTGTAGTGTTCTTATACACAAGTAATGTGCAACAAGAGGAAGAAATCAAAAACAAAATTCCATTTACAATAGCAACCAAAAGAATCAAGTATTTCTGAATATACGTAACAAAGGCCGCAAAAGACCTATACAAAGAAAATTATAAGACACTGCTAAAAGAAAATGAACAGGACCTAAAAAAATGAAAGAAATACCATGTTCACAGATCAGAAGACTAAATATAATTAAGATGTCAACTCTACCTAAACTGATTTATAGAGTCAATGGGATACCAATTAAAATCCCAACAACTTACTTGGCAGAAATAGAAAAACCAATAACCAAATTTGTTTAGAAGGGCAAGGTGCCCTGAATAGCCAAAAATATCTTGAGAAAGAGGAATGAAGTGGGGGAATGAAAGAGGAATGAAGTTTCATCAAGAAACGATGCTGAATTTTCTTAAATGCCTTTTCTCATACTACTTGCCTTTGAAGCATATTATAAAGTTACAAATCAAAACCACAATGAGATATCATCTCTCACCTACCAGAATGGCCATTATCCAAAAAACAGAAAATTACAAGTGCTGGAGAGGATGTGGAGAAAGAGGCACACTTATTCACTGTTGGTGGGAATGTAGAATGGTCCAACCACTCTGGAAGACAGTATGGAGGTTCCTCAGGAAGGTAAGTATAGATTTGCCACATGACCCAGCTATTCCATTGCCTATATATTCAAAGGAACTGAAAGTTAAGACACAAGCAGACATTTGTAAACCAATGTTTATTACAGCATTATTCATGATTGCCAGGAGATGGAAACAGCCCAAATGTCCATCAACAAACGAGTGGATAAACAAACTGTGATATATATGCCTGATGGAATATTTTGCAGCTGTAAGAGAGAACAAAGACATTGAACATATAATAACATGGATGAACCTTGAGGACATTATGTTAAGTGAAATTAGCCAGAAACAAAAGGATAAATAAATGTATAGTCTCACTAATATGAACTAACATTAATGAGCAAACTTTGAGAGTTAAAAGCTGATAACACAGGCTACCAGAAGATAGAAAGAAGGTAGATGTCTGTGAGTAAAGCTGAAAGAAGTGGGATAGGGGAATGTATGACACCAGAGGTAAAGACAGATGATAAAGACTGGGACTGTATAACTTTGCAAAATCTGGAGTGGGCAATGACTGTTACTAAATGTACAAAGATAAAAAGGTTTTCACATGTGGGAGGACAAATGAATGTCAACCATGCAGAGTGTTGAAAAAGGGATTGTATTTGGGTAAAAAAATAATCAAAGTAAACTGGAGTCTATGGTCAACAGTACCTTTGTAATATGCTTCCATTAAATGTAACAAAGGCAGTATACCAAAGTTAAGTGTGTATAAGAGGGGGATATAAGGGAGGAATATGGGATTCTTGGTAGTGGTGTTCTTTTCTGTCCTTATTATTATAGTGTATTGTATGACATTTTATTTTTCTGTTTATTATCTTTTTTATTATTCACCAAAAAACACTTTTTCATAGTAATCATTATGTTCAAATGCTGACTGTGTGTGATGATACACCTCTATAAATTTGTAGAAAAAAATATAAATGGGGTAAAAGTGCTGGAGAAAACACGGAGAGAGGGATGTAACTATCTACTGTTAGTGAGGAGGCAGAATGGTGTAGCCTTTCTGGAGGTCAGTGTGGTGGCTCCACAAGAAGCTAAGTATGTGGGGGCCATAAGGTCCTGCAACCTCATTATGGGGTATGTACTTGGAAGATCCGAGAACAAAGTCATGACATTTGCATACTGGTGTTTATGGAGGCAGTATTCATGATTTGCAATGGGCAGAGATGGCCTAAGGATACACCGACTGAGGAACAGAATGGTGAACTGTAGTGTAAGCATGCAATGGAATATTGAGCTACTACGAGAAGAAGTGAAGCTGTGAGACACACAACAAGGTGAATGGAACCTGCAGACAGCATTTTGAGTGAAGTACGCCAGAAACAAAGGCAAACACTATAATGCCTCACCAATATGGACTAACTACAATGCGTAAACTCAGAACTGAATCTTAGAGCACAGCCTAACAGAGAAACAATTATTGTAATGGTCCCTAGATTATGAGCTCTTATAGCAGTCAGATCTATTGCCGAATTGTAATGGCTATCTCCAAACTCTGAGATGCTGATCCCTTTGTGTATTACCTGACTGGTCTCTGGAACATTGTGTATCTGTGCAACTCCTGAAACTCAGAGCTGGAGCTCGGCATACAGCAACTTAAAAAAAAAAAAAAAAGCTGAAAAAGAGTCCATACTTCAATTAGAGATATGAATGAAGCAGATCTGGTTAAGACTAGGACAAATCAGGCCAAAGGGTAAAGGTTGAAACTGACTGTGTGTTAAAACTTCAACTTCCATATGAGACCAAGGGAAGAGAAGCTTATTTGGTGCAGGATCTATATTTTCTAGACAATATAACTTCCACAGTCAGTTTGTTCAAATACCACAACTACATGGAACTTTGAATAGGAAGTGAGTTATGGTAGGTTTGTATAGGTTAGAGAGACATAGCAACACATCCCAAAGTAATTTGGGCAGAGAATAAAAATATATATGCAGGCTCCCCATGAGGAGCTGGGGGAAAATGTGGAAGTGTTGGACTTCCTCACTTGGATTGCTGCTGATGTTCTCACAAACACTGGGGACTGATGGCTTGGTATGCCGAGCCCTCTGTCTTGGGGCTTGCCCTTATGAAGCTTGTTACTGCAAAGGAGAGGCTAAACCTGCTTATAATTGTGCCTAAGAGTCTCCCCCTGAGTGCCTCTTTGTTGCTAAGATGTGGCCCTCTCTCTCTAACTAAGCCACCTCAGCAAGTGATCTCACTGCCCTCCCCACTACATGTGACTTGATTCCCAGGGGTGTAAATCTCCCTGGCAACACAGAATGTGACTCCTGGGGATGAATCTAGACCTGGCATCGCAGGATTGAGAACATCTTCTTGACTAAAATGGGGATGTGAAATGAAACAAAATAGTTTTACTGGCTGGGAGATTTCAAATTGAGTCGAGAGGTCACTCTGGTGGACATTCTTACGCACTATACAGATGACACTTTTTAGGTTTTAATGTATTGGAATAGCTAGAAGTAAATACCTGAAACTATCAAACTCCAACCCAGTAGCCTTGACTCTTGAAGATGATTGCATAACAATGTAGCTTACAAGGGGTGACAGTGTGATTGTGAAAACCTTCTGGATCTCACTCCCTTTATCCAGGGTATGGATGGATGAGTAGAAAAATGGGGACAAAAACCAAATTACAAATAGGGTGGGATGGGGGAATGATTTGGGTGTTCTTTTTTATTTTTATCTTTTATTTTTATTCTGATTCTTTCTGGTGTAAAGAAAATGTTCAAAAATAGATTGGGGTGATGAATGCATAACTATATTATGGTACTATGAACAGTTGACTGTAATAATAGATGATTGTATGGTATATGAATATATCTCATAAAACTGAGTTTAGTTAAAAAAAGATATATATATATATATATATATATATATATATATATATATATATAGTTAAGATGGTCAAAAAGAGAAATGAAGCAACATCTGCAAAATATATAAATAAATAAAACCACAGAAATGAAACCAGATGCTTATGAAAAAAAATAGTTTACTAGAAATTTTATAAATGAGAACAATGACTAACAGAAAAATGGAAAAAAAATGGAATAAATTCTAGACTGGACTGAAGAGAGAAACAGTAAAAGTGATAGAATTAGTATATGTAAGCAGGAGTTCCAGAAGCAGAGAAATGAAGAAATATTCCAGAATTTTCCAGAATTGAAGAAGTTTTCCAGCTGAGAATTTTCCAGAATTGAAGAAAGGCACAAGTCCTTAGATTAAATGTGAACTACAGGTTCTGGGCAAGATAAAGAATAAATCCAAACCTAGACAAAAAAAAAAAAAAAAAAAAAAGGCAGATTACCTAAAAAATAATGGCAATTGACCTGGAACAGAACTTTCATTAGCAAGAATATAAGTCAAAGACAACGGAATAATATTTTCAAAATGCTGAGGGAAAAAAGCATTAAGTATCAAATTTTATGCACAAAATAAATGCTCCAGGGTACTATGCCCCCACAGAATCTTTGAACAATTTGCAAAAACTGGCAGCGCCATCATTCTCAAAACTCTGGAAAACAGTTAAAGGGTTGTACTATCTGGGCAAGTGCAGAATCAAGAAAAAGCAGCATGAAAATCTGTAGGTGAAGCTCACAGTGTCCTTGCTAGGCCCTCTGCCCTGTGCAGCATGGTGCCAGCCTACACACCCATTATGGGTCTGTTGCCCTGTCTCAGACGGAGAAGAGTAACCTCTATGCTTATACTATGATTCCTAAATGTCAGTGCCACTCTATCAGGTAGAAATCTGGAAGACTGAACTAGGAACCTTGTCTCAGGCTCTCCCTCCTAAAATATTTCTTGATGGCAGAGAATAAGCTTCCAGACAGCTAAAGCAATGAAAGAAATAATTAAGTTGAAGTGGGCTGGAGCAAAGGACTACCTGCATTAAGTCACACAACAGAGCACCAAAGAAGGGGTAAAATTCTATGTCAAAAAGTGTAGAGGGGGCATTAGAATTCCTGTAAACTGGGAATTCCAAATGCCATGAGCAAGAACAAACTAGGACAAGAAGCAGACTTCACTGAGGCTCAGATAAAACAGAGGGGATAGTAATAAATGGTGATTTTTGCTTCAGCTTTTTGTTTACATTAGCTCCTGGAACTCAAGGAACTCTCTGTCATATCACTAGCTGGATATAAACTTAAGGAACAGAGCAGTGAGGGGCTAAATCCTAGAGTTAACACTTTGAAATACCAAAATGTACAGTGTGCAACAAAAGATCATAAGACAAACAAAGAAACAGGAAATTATGGCCAGTCCAAAGGCAAAAAAATAAAACTCCAGAAACCATCAATGAAGAGGGCAAAACTTTGGACATACTGGGAAAAAACTTTACAAAAATGATCCATAATATGCTCTAGGAGATAGAGGGAAACATGGAGAAATAACTAAAGGATTTGAGGAAAACAATAAAAGACAATAAGAGAGAGTAAGGGTCAAGATGGCAGTGTAAGGAGGTGTGGGATGTAGTCCATCCTCTACAGCAGTTAGTAACTAGCCAGGAACTGTCCAGTACAAATGTTGGGGGACTTCTGAGACCAGACACACATTGTACAACAGCCAGGAAGGGCCAAGCCTGATATATCACAGCACAGAACTGTAAGTAAATTCTTCTATGCTGTGGAAGATGGTATACCTCCCCCACTGGCCCAGCAGGCTGACTCAGTCTCTCCCTGGTGAGAAACAGAAGCCCTCTCTACTAGGAGCAAGGGAAGAGGAGCTAACCACACTCCAATTGCAGATTTGATTAACAAATTGGACTGCTGACATCAGCTCTGTGCAAAGATAAATCTACAGTGCAAACAAGAAATACACTGGGAGCTCTGGGGGCTGGGGTTCAGCTCTGAGAACAGGCTTTTTTTTTTTAAGCAGCCCATTAAAGAAAACAGCAGATACTCTCCTTTTTCAGCCCTGCCCCAGGCAAGGGTAGGAACAGGGCAGAATAAAAGACAAAGAAACTAAGCAGGTAGAGGAGACAATTACTTAAAGGGTGTGTTTTCCCCAAAGAAAGGGGGGGTGGTCATGCAGGGCCCAATGCAAGCAGTGGCTCTCATTGAGAGAATTTAGACCCAAGGGGCTGGAGTATCAGCAGCAGTTTTAACCTACAAAAAGTGGAGCCCAGCCCCAAATACACTCCCAACAGGTGTGGAGATAGGGCCTTCCTGAGAGTCTGGGAATTTTTCCAACCTGCAGGGAATGTGGCTGAAGAGCGGCTCTCCCTCCCCACCAAAAAAAGGGGGGGGGGGGGGACAAGGCACAGCACAGTGACTGTAATTTGAAGAATCCAGACCCCAGAAGCAGGAAAACAAAAAAAGTTTGGGCATGCATTCAGCCTCAGCCTCTGTCTCATCTATGCCTCTGGCAGGAGAAGAGTCTGCTTAGAATTAAAAGCACAGAATCGCTTTAGGTCTGTGGGGAGCAGCAGGCTGACAAGTGCCATCTGAATGGGCAGGAAAGGAAAAGTACAGAATTAAGAGGTGTCACAGAAAAGACTGGCACCCTGCTGGGTCTCATCTACAGGGAACCTGGATATTGATTACATCCCCTTCATGAGTCCTAGGCCAGTCTTGTCTGGGAAAACCTATCTATGGTTGATCCTATCTGGGGGAACCCTCCTCCTAGAGCTGGATCTCCAGGTAAAACTTTACTAGAGGTAACAAAAGGAGTGTTAAAAACATGTAGAGGCAAAACAAAACAAAACAAACACCAAAACAAAACAAAACAAACAGCAGATAACCATTTCCTGAGGAGGAAGAGGGAAGAGAAAGCCTTTTCCTGGGGGTGAAACAACTGCACAGAAAAAGGGTGATTTCAAAAACCTTCCTTATAGGCAGAGAAAGAACCAGTAAAACAAGAGCTGAAAAATATTGATATATTAAACAGAAGCTTTGCTAGAGGTCTAGAATAAGTTGGACCAAATGTCAAAGAACAGTTGGAGAACAAAGCCAACCAACAAAAAAACCCTAGGCAAAAGAGAGAAAACATCCGGAATAAACTAATCAAGAAAATCAGACGCCTAGACACCAGCAAAAAAATCACAACTCATATTAGGAAGTACAAAAACATGGCCCAGTCAAAGGAACAAACTAAAACTTCGTATAATATACAGGAGCTGAAGCAACTAACTGAAGATATTAAAACAAATCTTATAAATCAATTAAATGAGTTGAAGGAAAATATGAAAAAGAGATGAAGGATATAAAAGAAGACACTGGGTGACCATAAAGAAGAACTTGGAAGCTTGGAAAAAAATATGACAGAACTTATGGGAATGAAAGGCACAACAGGAGAGATGAAAAACACAATGGAGACAAACAACAGCAGACTCGAAGAAGCAGAAGCAAGTATTCATAAACTAGAGGACAGGACATTTGAAATCCTACACACAAAAGAACACATAGGGAAAAGAATGAAAAAATATGAGCAGGGTCTCAGGGAACTGAACGACAACATGAAGTGCACAAATATGCATGTAATGGGTGTCTCAGACAGAGAAGAGAAGGGAAAAGGAGCAGAAAGAATAATTGAGGAAATAATCACTGAAAATTTCCCAACTCTTATGAAAGACATAAAATTACAGGTTCAAGAAGGGCAGCGCTCTCCAAACAGAATAGATCCAAACAGATCTACTCCAAGACACTTACTACTCAGATTGTCAAATGCCAAAGACATAGAGAATTTTGAAAGCAGCAAGAGAAAAGTGATCCATTACATACAAGGGAAGCTCAATAAGGCTAAGTAGGATTTATCAGCAGAAACCATGGAGGCAAGAGGCAGTGGTATGATATATTTAAGATACTGAAAGAAAAACTGCCAACCAAGAATTCTATGTTCAGCCAAACTGTCCTTCAAAAATGAGGAAGAGTTTAAAATATTTAACAGACACTGAGAGAGTTAGATATACCGACCAATCAAATCAAACTGAGAGTTCAAAAATACCCCCTCTCATCTACAGACAACTGATTTGTGATGAAGCAGCCACATCCACTCAACTGGCAGAAAATAGCCTCTTAAACGAATGGTGCTTGGAGAACTGGATATTCACATCCAACAAAATAAAAGAGGTCTCCTATCCCACACATTAAACAAAAATTAACTCAAAATGTATCAAAGACCTAAACATTAGAGCTAAGACCATAAAACTGTTAGAAAAAAGTGTAGGGAAATATCTTAAAGAGCTCATACCCAAAGCTCAAGCAAGGAAAGAAGAAATGGATAAATGGAACCTCCTCAAAACTGAATACTTTTGCATGTCAAAGGAGTTTGTCAGGAAAGTAAAAAAGAAGCCTACTCAATGGGAGACAATATTTGGAAACCACATAACCTACAAGGGTTTAATATCCAGTATATCGAAAGAGATCCTACAACTCAACAACAAAAAGACAACCCAATTAAAAATGGACAAAAGACATGGATAGACACTTTTCCAAAGAGGAAATATAGATGGCTCAAAAACATATGAAAAGATGCTCAACTTCACGAACTGTTGGGAAATGCAAATCAAAACCACAATGAGATATCATCTCATACCTAACAGAATGGTCATTATTAAAAAAAAAAAAAAAAACAGAAAACTACAAGTGCTGGAGAGGATGTGGACAAATAGCTACACTTATTCACTGTCAGTGGGAATGTACAATGGTGTACCCGCTCCGGAAAGCAGGTTGGCGGTTCCTCAGGAAGCTAAGTATAGAATTGTCATATGATCCAGCAATCCCATTACTAGGTATATCCTAGGAAGAACAGAAAGTAGGGACACAAACAGACATTTGCAAACCGATGTTTATAGCCACATTATTCACAATTGCCAGTAGAAAAAAAACAGCCCAATGTCCATCAACTGACGAGTGGATAAACAAACTGTGGTATATACATATGATGGAATTTTGTGCAGCTGTAAGATGGGATAAGATCATGATGCATACAATAAGTGTATGAACCTTGAGGACATGATGTTGAGTGAAATAAGCCAGAAACAAAAGGACAAATACTGTATGATAGTCTCGCTAATATGAACTAACTATAATGAGTAAACTCAGAGTTAAATTAGAGAGCAAAGGTTTTCAGTAGAGGGCAGAGATTGCGCAATCGATGCTTAAGGAGTACTGAATGTTCAATAAGGTTGATTGAAAAGGAATGGAATGGATAGCACAATACTGCGTGATGGCTGCACAATATTGTAAGTATAATTAACAAAGCTGAGTGCGAGTATGGTTGAAAACAGTAATGCTAGAGTTGTTTATGTCACCAGAAGAAAAGCTAGAGGATAAAAACTGGGACTGTACAACAGCAAAACCTAGACTGGACAATGATGGTGGTTAATTGTACAAATATAAGAAAGTTTTTACATGAATGAGACCAGTGTATATTGCTATTACAAGGTGTTAAAAATGGGAAGGTATATGGGAAAAAATAAAATTAATGCAAACTAAGGGCTACAGTTAACAATAACACTATAATATTCTTTCAGTAATTTTAACAAAGGCAATACACAAGACCTAAATGTAAATAAGAAGGGGATATAAAGGAGGTGTATGGGATTTTTCTTTCTTTCTGTTTTCCTTCTTTCCTTTTGGAAGAAATGGGAGTATTTTCATAAAGATTATGGTGGTGAAGGCATAACTATGTGATTATACCAGGAGCCCTTGACTGTACACTTATGATGGATTGTATGGTGTGTGTGCATGACTGGATATATTATGTCCCCACAAAAGCCATATTATTTTATGCAGTCTTGTGAGGGGCAGACTGATCAGTCTGTTGATTAGGGTGGAAACATTTGATTAAATTATTTCCATGGAGATGTGGACCCTGCCTATTCAGGGTGGGTCTTAATTAAATCACTGGAGTCCTATAAAAGAGCCAGCACAAACAGAGATGCCTGCTCATGTTTGCAGACACTTGGAGATGCAGACAGAAGGACATTTGGAGATGCTAAGAGAAGTCCAGATATATTTTGGAGAACGCCATTTTGAAATGCAACCCAGGAGCAAAGGAACAGCTTATGCCAGCTATGTGCCTTACCAGCTGACAGAGGTGTTTGAGACACCATTTGTCATTCTTCAGTGAAGGTATCCTCTTGTTGATGCCTTAGTTAGGACTGTAAATTTGTAACCAAATAAACCCCCTTTATAAAAGCCAACAACAGCTCTAGCAAAGCAGAACAGTGTGTGAATAAAACTGTTTTAAAAACAATAAGCAGAAAACTACAAGTGCTGAAAAAGAGATGGACAAAGAGGTATACCTACTCCTGTTAGTGAAGAAGTAGAGCAGTAGAGCCTCTCTGGAGGGCAGTGTGGTGGTTCTTCTGGAAGCTGGGTATGGAGTTGTCATGTCATCCGGCAATCCCATTACTAGGTATACACCCAGACAAACTGAAAGCAGGCACATTTAAACAACCTAAATATATGAAACCTAGAACAGGGAATGAGATCTTGTTACTCTGTACAGGTAAATGTAACACCCTGAAAAATTCCAGAGTATTTTGGGCAGAAATTTAAAAAAAGTGTTTGCAAAGTCCCTTGAGAGACTGGAGAAAAACTGTGAAACTATTTAACTTCCCCAACTGGGGAATTTCTGATATTTTCTTAAGCATTAGGGACTCTCAATTTAATAAAGCCAAGCCATTGATCTTTAGACTTGCCCTTATGAAACTTATTTATATAATTGTGAAGCTAAGTTAAGATAATTATGCCTAAGAGTCACCCCCAGAACCTCTTTTGTTGCTCAGATACGGCCTCTCTCTCTAAGCCAAAGTCTGCAAATAAATTCACTACCCTCCCCGCTACATGGGACATGACTCCCAGGGGTGTAAATCTCCCTGCAAATGTGGGACATGACTCCCAGGGATGAGCCTGGCTCCAGCATTCTGGGATTGAGAATGCCTTTTTGACTAAAAGAGGGAAAGAAATGAAACAAAATAAAATTTCAGTGGCTAAGAGATTTCAAATAGAGTCGAGAGGTCATTCTAGAGGGTACTCTTATACAAGCTTCAGCCAGATATTGCAATTTGCCACAGTATGCCAAGCCCCAACCAAGAGTATTCCTGAAAACCCTAAAGAATACCCTGGGCTCTATCTAACACTCTATAAAAGTTTACTTATTGAGTTTATTTTTTCAGAAACTTAAAGCTTCCAGATTGTTTCCAGATTGTTCCTATGCACATGCAACTACCTGACATCACACAGTGCCTGCTAATTCATGAATTGTCTGTCTCCCCCACTGGGATGTAAGCCCCTTGAAAGAAGGGACTGCTGATTTTGTTCCCTGTTGTGTTCACAGTATCTGGAACAGTGCTGAGCACAAAATAACTACTCAAGAAATATTTGTTGAGAGAATGAATACAGTGAGTTAACCATAAAATTCTATATACCGAACAGCAAGAAAGCACGAAGAAGTTCTCTTGAACCACCTCTAGTCAGCAAGGCCTTGAAATATATAAGCAAAAACTTAGAGAATTAAAGGAGACATTGGCAATTCTCAAGTTATACTCTTTTTTTCTATTGAGTAATGGACAAACCAGATTTTTTTTTAAATTAGTAAGACTACAGAGGACTCATAAAACAAATTAATAAGTTTGATCTAAGCTATATATAAAACCTTAAAACCCCAAAACAGAGAATACACAACCTAAGTACACTTTGACAAAAACTGATGATGTACTAAAGCAGAAAGGAAGCCCTAACAAATTTTAATGAATCTATATTATACAGATATTTTCTGACAAGGCACAATTAAAATCAAAGTCAATGCTAAAAATAAAGTAAGTTAAAAAAATATATAGGTTTGGAAACTAAAAAATGGACACCAAAACATCCATAGATGAAAAGAAAACCAGAGAAGAAATTACTAATAACTTGTGCTATGCATCTAAATAAAGTATTACTTAGAGATAAATGTATGACTTTAAATGAATTTTTATTTAAAAAATTAACATTAAAAACATGGGTTATGCATTCAAAATTTTTAAAACTAGAGAAAGAACAACAAAGAATGCCACAAATGTGCATGAGGAAGGAAGTAAATTGGAAAAGAAAACATTTAAGAAACAGAAACAAAAATAAGGAGGGTCTACAAAACTAAAAAATGGTCTCAGAAAAAAATAAGACCTTAATAAGTAACATTACAAACAAGGGCATAACAGCAGATACAGGGGACAAAATCATAAAATATTTTGAACAACTTTATGGCAATAAGTGGATAATTTTCTATGAAAATATAGCCTATCAAAGTTCACTGAGGAAACAGAAAACCTGAAAAAACTAATAAACTACTCATCAAAATATTCAGCAGCCAGAATCTCCTCCACATCTGCAGATCTTCTTTAAACAAGTGGCACAGTTTGACAGATGAAGTTTAACAAACCTTCAAGAAATTTATCCCCACCTTAAACAAAAATTCTTTCAGAAAATAAAAAATGAGGAGGCCACCCAATTAAGTTCATGAGGTTACTATAACATATACTCAAAGAGAACAAAGAACAAGGACAGTAGGAGAAAAAAGAAGAAAAACAAAAAAATATATAGGAAAAGATTGATTCATCTGGCTCATTAAAAGTAAAAGCTTTTCTACATCAAAAGACAACATAAAAAAAGTGAAAGGTCTAGCCCTGGACTTGGAGACACTATTTGCATATATATAACAAAGGAATATGTGAAAAAGTTATAAAATCAGAAAAAATGGGTAAAGTATATATTCAAGCAATTCACAAAAGAGGAAATTAAAATTGACAATCAACTTACGAAGAAATGCTCAACCTCATTAGTAATCAAAGAAATGCATATTAAACGAGATGTCATTTCATTCCTAATGTATTGTCAAATCTAAAAGCCTAATAATACCCCTTTTGAGGAGAAGGTAGAGAAAGAGAAATCTCTCAAACACTGCTAGTGGGCGCATAAATGGGTTCCACAACTTTGGAAATTATTATGGTAATAATTCTGTAAAGTTACTATGCCTGACAGCCCAACAATTCCAATTCTCAGCATATAATCCAGACACATTCTCTGGCACATTTGCCCAAGAAGACATGCACAAGAATGATCATTGCAGCAATTTTAGTTGTAGCAGAAAATATGGGAACAATTTAGTTGTTCATTAAGAACAAACTGGATAAATAAATTGTGGTATATTCATACAAAGGATTTTTATGCAGCTGTCAAAATGAATGAATGAAAGCTGCATTTATCAACATGGATAAATCTCAAAAAACATTAGGGCTGAGCAGAGAAGAAAAGGCCAGTGGCAGAATGTATATAATATATTATCAAAATAAAGATTGAAAACATGCCAAACAACACTGTTTAATGCTTGTGGATGGTATATGCATAGTAATTCCAGTAATAATATAAAAACATGCATAGACATGAAAAGGACAAATTCAAGATAGTGCCACATCTAGGGAAGGAGGAAATGTTATGCTATCAACAGATTTTTACTATATGTCTGTGGTAGCATATTTATTTCTTTAAAAAAAGATCTAAAGCAAATTAAACAAAATTTGTTAAAGTTGCATGGCAGATAAATGGGTGTTTGTTTCAAAATTTTCTCAATGATTTTTTTCTGCATGTTTGGAACAATAAAAGATAAAAACAAAACAGACAGCAAGAACACAGCAAGACAAAGGACTAAAAGAACAGAAGATGGGGAGAAGCAAACTACATCAGGATTATTAGGAAATGGAGAGAGAAGAAAATGTGAGAGATGTTAAAAAAAAAAAAAGAAGAAGAAGAAAGAAGAGCAAAATAAACAATTGAAGGTGAGCAGGAAGTGGACAAAAGAAAGTGGTGCCTAGCTCATTTCTGAGGGAATGAAGGCATGCCAATACCATTTCATTCTTTCGTCACTGCTGCTACCACTAACTCAATCGCTCCCCAGGAGACGAGGCTGGTGGTTAAAGAATTCAGGTTTGCATTGATTCCAATAACACCATTCCCGCTCTCACTGCTCCCAACAGCTGGATCTCTATTAGTGCTGGCGGTGGGAGGGGCACTTTATTTACCTCTCCCGACTTAGGGACAGTCTTTTCTATGACTCCTGAAATGTGAATGATGAGAAAGGCATATTAACACTCCTAAAGATTCCTAAGGATAGTGCTTTGTCCTGTCATAGTAAATCGTTCCCTGAGCAATGTCAGTTTTAAGAAACTACTGATTATTTAAGTCCAGAAAGCAAAGCAATTTTTACTTAAAGGAGAAATTGCTTATATTTTGTTCACATGGAATAAAGTAGAACTTAACTGTCTTTAGCCCTAAACATTTCCCATTTCTGACTTTCTGCCCACTCAGGTGCTGACGGTGTGATGCTGCCTAGGTCTTCTCTTCCTTATTCTCCACATCCAGTTATTTACCAAGTCCTGTCAATTTACTCTTTCTCAACATATGCAACTCTCTGGAGAGTTGGAACACTCTAATTGGTTTCCATACCTGAAACTGCTCCTTTTAAAAGCCATCCTCTATACCACCAATGGATAAATTTATCACAGCCCAGTTCTGATTTTATTATATCTTTCCTCAGAAAATGTTAATGGTAAAATGTTTAAAACAGTGCTCAAACTCTCCACTCTAGTATTCAAAGCCCAATCTAATCTGGTCCCAATCCACAATTCTAGCCTTACCTCCTGCAGTGCTCCAGCTTAGTCCCCAGTGATTTAGGGACCCATACTGTGCCTGCCAAATGGTCATTCTCAAACATTCCCTGCCACTGTCCCTCAGGACATTTATTAGGAAGTTCCCTCTACTTTCTCTGTTCCCATCTCCACCTAGGGAAAACCAACCTAGCCACCAAGGTCCAGTTCAAATGCTGTTCATCATTACTCTGTCAGATTATAAATCACAAAAAGGCAGAGTATTATTTCCAATTCATTGCTATATTCCCTTTCATGCCTTGCAGAGCACCTTACGTATAATAACCACTCAATAATATTTAAATGAGTGTGTATATATGTTTGTTTATATATGTACTACCTATAACCACATGTACTTTCAAAATCACACATTTGACACAGATCAAATTATAACCCTGAATTTCTTTCATCTTATAAGCTCACTATATGTAATTATGTGAATGAATGGATGACTGACTGAATAAATGGATGGATTTTCCTATATTCACTCTATAATTGAATGAGAAATCATAGGTCACACTATATCAGTGTCAGCTGCCCTATGTTCTTGCCAGTATCTTGGCTCAACATGATTGGGAGCACATTTTTAGGTTCTGAGAGCAACAGATAAGCATTAATTATATTTAACAGGGTTCTAATGGGAAAATATAAATGCAGGACTCTGTCTACATGTATATAAATGCACTGCACTTTACATAGCAGTAGACAATGTTAATAACATAATTTGAAATTCTTATACTTCTTTTCATTGTTTACTGAACCATCTTGCCTGAGTTGATTCCTTTGCCTTATATTGAGAGCAGTCCCCAGTGAATACTAGCCATTTGCTTCTTTTTAAAAAATATCAGTCAATTGCTCTCCTTAGCACTAATAGCATCTTTCCCTACAAATGACTGTCACAGGTTATTAGGTCACACTTTATTGGAATATTTCTATCTTTCATTTATAATTTTTAAATTAACCCAATTATTTCTAATGGTGAGTTGAGTATCTGGAACAGCACAAAATTTTTGTTGCTATGTGACTTAATTTGTTGTTTAAAGGAGACAGGAAAGCCTGTGCAAGTATTGATCATTAAATCAACACATCCTCCATGCCCTTTACAAGGCCTCCTCCCAGAGGAGGCTTTACTGTGCCAAGATGGCCAGGGCCTCCAGCACCCTTTTGCTTCTGTACATCGAACTGAGAAAATGACCACGTACAAATGGAACTCAATTTTTCTTAATGTCAATCAACCGATATTACTTTGATGTAATATTTTCACTCACACAGAATAAAAAAATATATGCACTAAACCCTCAGTCAGCTAGAAAAGCGGCTAACAAAGTTTCATTCTATTTCAATAAGAGTGAGTCAATTTAGGGGTCTTTGTTGTGTCTAGAGGCAAGATTTTTCTCTTGGGTTGTCACAATACCATGGGTGTCAATCAAAGAGTCTCAGCCAGAGGACTGAGAGAATATCAGATGAGATCCATCACAAGGCTGAATTTTGACCTGTATTTGTAAATGATTTCCTCAGCTGGGGTCATCAATCACAAAGTCATCTGCATGGAGGGGATACTTCATTATTGTTCTATAGGGCTCCAATTAAGTAGGACATGACAAACAGCTATCAAGTTGATAACTTATCTACATATTCAGCAATTACCACACCCGTGGCCATGAAAGGAAAATGGGCTTCTGTTTCCTGCTCAGGTGAAGGCTGACTAGAATGAAATATTTCCTTCAAACAGCCTTCTGCATGTCTTGCTCCTCACTAAGACTTCCTTACAAAACAGTAATAGACCCCCCATTCAATATCTCCTGTAAAATCAGTGAATTAATATAGATCTTAAACTCTTCTATGCATGCAGACAGTTTGATATTAATGCAATGTTTCTGCATGCAAAAAAGATAATTAAAGGTTTTCATTCTTCCAAACATCCCAAGAAGCCTTAAACATTACATTGGATTTTTGACCCAAGCCCAGAAAGGTAACCAAATTTAAGAAAAGTACTTAGTAAAAATACCAATCATTGACTTGATTTTCATATTCATGCAGGAATGTTTAGTGTCTAACATACTCAGGAGAGTTGTGGCACTACATAGGAATGATGGGGGCTTTCAGATCTTCAGGTGAACAGCACAGTGGCATTCAAGCTGCCTTTGATTGACGAAGGTGATTTGATTTCCACTAATAACTCACAAGAGCTGTTAGGAAAATTCCATGGTATTTATAATTCTAATTTGTTTTACTCTGTGACTCTAGGAAACATCATCGTGGTAAATATATTGAAATGTCAGGGTTATCACTTTCCACACAAAGTTTATTTTATTTTTCCCCTAACAGAACAAAGGCCAGCAGCTTACCCTGCTGAGCCCAAGCTTATGTGAACTAGTGATCCAGGCAGTCTTTGGCAGTTCCGAGTGGCCATTTGGCCTGCCCAAGCTCACATTACACAGACTTCCCTGGGACAGCCTCCAACTACAGGGTAGTCAGAGACTATTCAACGCTGCTGGGGCCCCCGTGTCATCCCGCAGCAGCAGGCTGCTTCCTAAGAAGCTGGCTCTTCTAGCTGCTCCAAGAGAGAAACTTGAATACTGTTTTGGCAGCTTTGCAGCACCATCTACTCTCTCCCTGTGGCTGAAGAAACTTTTTGAAAGTGCTAGGAACACTGGTTTGGAATCTTGCTCCAGAACAACTCTGTGGAAAGCTGCCCTGAAAGTTGAGACTGACTTTGGCCAGCTCCACTAAGGAGCCAGATGCCACTTATCTGAGCAGTAAATGCATATGGGAAATATGGCTCTGAGGACAGTGGCTCAGGAATGAAAGCTCCTATGCACCAATAGTTCCTTTGTCAGTAGAACTTAGTCTTGTGAGTCCAAATCTGTGCTCCCTGGAGCAAAATGATTAGTTTCAGGACTCCTAAACTGCAGTTCTCAGTTTTTTCCTATTCACTAGTAAATCTGGTCAGATAATATAATTTCGGTATCCCTTTGTAAAAGCAAGTAACCAAGGGGTTGGTTAGGGATTCATGACATATTTCCCATCTTCCAAATAAAGAAGGTGAGTGCAATGAAAGGAGGTTAATCAACCCACCAAGACAGGCCAGAGAGTCAACATTCCATGATGTTTTCCCTTATCTGCTTGTGTTTAGCTCCCAGTGCCTCAGTTACTGGATCTGAACAAAAGAAGGACTGTAATACCACCTGCTGGCTTTAGTTCACCTACATTGTAAGGAGTACCTTTAGAAAAATTAATTTGTTTCAGTTTGCTTTTGATTTGGAGGATCCAATTTAATTTTGTTTTATAATTACGGAGAAGATATACACAGTTCAAACTTTGCTCTGACAAAGCACTAGTCCCTTTTGCCCAGTCCCTCCTTCCCCCTAGAGACAATCTTTTTTATTAGTTTTGTTATCCTTGATTATTTAAGTATAAGCAAATACAATTCTATATTCTTATCCCACATCTTTCTTAGATTAAAAAAAAAAAAAAAACTTACCATATACACCATTTTACACTGTGGTATTCTCACTTATCCTGGAAATCACTCCAGAGCAGTATATATACATATTCCGAATTCCTTCTTACAGTTGCACAGTAATCCATTGTGTAGTTGTTCCACAGTTTATACACTTAAACTCTTGCTGATCACCAGTGACTCATTTCTAGATTTCAGAAATTATAAGTAGTGATGCAATGAATAGACTTGTGGGTATATTTTAATATTTTTTCCTGTTTATCTTTAGGATAGATTTCTAGAAATAGGGAAGCTAGTCAATGGATAAGTATGTATGTAATTTAGCTAACTTTGCCAAATTCCCTTCTACCATTTTGTCTTTCCACAAGTAATGTAAGAGAGAATACCTATTTCTCCACAGGCTTGCCAATAGAAAATATTTTCCACATTTGGGAATTTGGCCAATGTGGTGTCAGTTTCCCAGGGCTTGATTATTTAGCTCCATGTTTCACAAAGGAGAGCAACTTTTCATCTTAAGGGCCCACCTCAGACAGCAGCTATATAGGACTTCATCATGGGAAACTGGTGAAGTACGAAGCGACAGGAATCAGTCCTTCCATCAGAACAACTCTATTCAACAGGCAGGAACTATCCGAATCAAATATTTCAAAACTCCAGTGTCCAGGAGAACACTGTAAAGCATCCAGGGAAGATTAGGAGGAAGAGGCTGGTAAATTACAATAAATTGCTCTCTCCGGGAGGCAGTTACCATCACCTATCTCCTACAGTTGCAGCAGATGCAGTGGGGTTCAGCCCTGGTGTAGCTTGCTAGTGAAGAAAGGGACGTAAAAATTCAGTTCCCAAGATCTGAGGGGGCGGGGGAAGCACAGGCCAATCACTGATCATGGCTTTAATTAGCAACTTCAGGTCACTGGGGACCAGCTCTGAGGGTGCCATTGTTCTAACTTCTCCCCGACCCAAACAAAGGCATCTTTAAGAGGAGACTTAAAGATGATATATTCCATCAGAGATGCAAAAGACAGTGAAGGACAGCATTTGTGCACCTGTGGGGAGCCACAGAAGAAGCTCCTGGAACACTTCCTGGCCCTCCTTCATCCATTCCCCAGGGCAGTTTGGAGACAGCCTGTGCTTCCTTTGTGGATCCCTGGATTTGTTCTGGCTAGGCAAGACTGACTTGAGAAACTCCTCCCAGGCACCTCCTAGAATTTTCCCTCTGGGCAAAAACAGCTTGAGACAGTGAAAGTAATGTAAGAAACCACTGAGGTGCATGCCCTAGAGCAAAGGTTCATCTGCTTTAAGACCTGCAGTGGAACACCCTGGAGAGGGAGAAGGTCTGTTTCCTGGAAAGTAGAGGGGACATTCAAACTCCTATAAATAAGGGAACTCTTAAGGCCACTAGCAAGCACAAATGCAGGACAAGACACAAGCCCAGAAAAGACAGAGAGGACCCTGCACTTTGCATTTGCCTTGGGCTGACCTTCCTGATAGGTGGGCTGAACTCTAAGTGAGAGCAACAGCCAACACAAAGCCAGTTTACAAAGATGCTGAAAGGTGTTTTTTGCTTGGTATTCTTAGTTCCTGATACTCAAAAACATCTCTGCCATATCACCAGCTGGTTACAAATTCAAGAAACAGCCATCTCAGGGAATAAATATCAGAGTTAACATTTTAAAATATTAAAATGTACAGTGTGCAACAAGAGTACAAGAAAAACAACAATCAGGAAATGATGGCCCAGGAGGGGCAAGATGGCGGCATAGAGAGGAGTGGAAGCTAAGTAGACCCCCTGGAACAACTACAAAAAAAACAGAAACAACTAGTAAATAATCCAGAATAACTGTGGCGGGACAAATGAGACCATCCACTCATCATACACCAACCTGAATTGGGAGGAATGCCCGAGAACACAGCATAAAATCTGTAAGTAAAACCTGCGGATCCAAGTCGTGAGACCCCCTCCCCCATAGCCCGAGCTGCAAAGCCTCGTGGTGCCAGAGAGAAGCTCTCTCCCAGCAAGCGAATATAGCTCAGCTGAGCTCCAACTGGGGTTTTAAGTAGCGAGTGTGAACTGCTCACTACAGGTACGCAGCCCCAAAAAACAGGCTATGAGTGACGACTGACCTGGGAGAGCCGGAGGGTCACCTTGGACTGGGTCTGAAGGGGACTATCTGTTTCTTTTTTGGCTCAGTGGAGAAAGCCCCAGTCATTTTCAGTTTTCAGGGCTGTGAAGCAGAGAAGGGTGGAGACAGCACAAGCAGAGAGCGAGACCATTGAAATGCTAATAACCTCCACCTGGGGGCTCTGTCTTCTCTAGGAGGAAAGGGGTGAGACCCTTTCCATTCAGAACCAGACCCCAGAGCCTGGGGGAACACGGCCATACCTCCTCACACCAGTCAAGAATTATAGGCTAACAGGCGTCACCTGCTGGGCAGAAAAGCACAGTGACCCAAGGCATCAAAGGGTGGAGCAATTTTCTAAGACACACCCTCAGGGAAACCAGATACTGAATATTTCTTCCCTCTGGGACCTGAGCCTGTTCTGGTCTGGGAAAACCTGATTTGGATAACCAAGGAAACCATGCCTAGACAACAGAAAATTACAACCTACACTAAGAAAAACAAAGTTATGGCCCAGTCAAAGGAACAAACGTACACTTCAACTGAGATACAGGAATTTAAACAACTAATGCTAAATCAATTCAAAAAGTTTAGAGGAGATATTGCAAAAGAGATAGAGGCTGTAAAGGAAGCACTGGACATGTATACAGCAGAAATCAAAAGTTCAAAAAAACAACTAGTAGAATCTATGGAAATGAAAGGCACAACACAAGAGATGAAAGACACAATGGAAACATACAACAGCAGATCTCAAGGGGCAGAAGAAAACACTCAGGAACTGGAGAACAAAACACCTGAAAGCCTACACGCAAAGGAAATGATGGCCCAGCCAAAGAAAGAGAATAAAAATCCAGAAAACATCAACAAAGGAGACCAGACTGTGGAAATACCAGGCAAAGACTTTAAAAATTGATCTTCAGTATGCTTAAGGAAATAAAGGAAAATACAGAGGAAGAATTAAAGGATATCAGAAAAACATGCAATAACAATATGAAAATCTCAATAAAGACATAGAAATTTTAATAAGGGACCAAAGAGAACTACTGGAGTTAAAGACCACAATAACTGAAATGAAAAATTCCCAGAAGGCTTTCAAGAACAGATTGGAGCTGGCAGAAGAAGGAATCAGTGAACTTGAAGACTAAACAATTGAAATGAGTTAGGCTGGGGAGCAGAAAAGAGAAAAAAGAATATGAAAAGCAAAAATAGCCTAGGAGACCTCTGGGGCACAATCAAGCATAACAATATATGCATTAAGGGAGTCCCAGAAGGAGAAGAAAGAGAGAAAGGGGCAGAAGGAATACTCGAAAATTTAATATCAAAAAACTTCCCAAACAGCAAAAGATATGAATATATACATCCAAGAAACCCAGAGAACTTCAAACAGGATAAACATGAAGAAAAATATACACTGTCACCTACTGATCAAGCTGTTCAATATAAAAAACAAGGAGAGAGTTATGAAAGCTGCAAGAGAAAAGCAACAAGTTACATACAAGGGAGTCACAATTAGATTAAGTGAAGATTTATCATCAGAAACCACTGAGGCAAGAAGGCACTATGCAGAAATACTTAAACCACTGAAAGAAAACAATTTCCAACAAAGTGCTAGATATCTGGTGAGACAATCTTTCAAAAATGAAAGAGAGATTACAACTTACCCAGATGAACAAAAGCTGAGGGAGTTCATCACCACTAGACCTGCCCTACAAGCAATGCTAAAGGGCGTTTTTCAGATTGAATGGAAAGTACACTAGGCAGTGATTCAAAGCAGCATAAAGAAATAAAAATCTCCAGTAAATGTAATCATTTGGGTTAATTGTAAATTCCAGTACTATTGCATTATATTTTTTGGTATGTAACTCCAAATTCTTTTGTCCTACAAGTGCATGCTAAAACGCAAATGCATAAAAAATTATGATAAATTGATGGTTTTAGACATACAGTGTTTGAAGAAATAATTTGTAACAAGTACAAAAAAAGATGGAGGGGGACAAGAGGGTATAGGAACAATGTATGTGTATATTATTGAAATTGAGTTGCTATCAAATAAAATATGATTATTATATATTTAGTGTGTTAAATTAACCCCATGGTAACAAGGACAATATATGAAAAATATATCCAGATAGAAATGAGAAGGCACTCAATTAAGCAATCAAATAAATATGAAAGTAGGAATTAAGGGAAGAATTCAGGGACAAAAAAAAGTATATGATTTACAAAGACTAAATAGCAAAATGGCAGAAGAAAATCCTGCATTATCAGCAGTGACTTTAAATGTAAGTGGATTAAACCCTCCAGTCAAAGGCAGAGACTAGAAAAATAGATTAAAAAATCATGACCCAACTATATGCTGTTTACAAGAGAGCACTTAAATTCAAAGACATAAGTAGGTTGAAGGTGAAGGGATGGCAAAAAAACATACCATGCAAGAAGTAGCCAAATGATAGCTGGATAACTATACTAATATCAGATAAAATAGACTTTAAGTCAAAAACTGATATGAAGGCAATGGTGGTCATAATTTACTGATAGAGGGGTCAATTCAACAAGATGTAACACTTATAAATATATGGACACTTAACAGTAGAGCCCCAAAATATATGAAGAAAATACAGATTTGAAAGGAGAAATAAACAGTTCTACATTAATAGTAGGAGACTTTACTATACCACTTTCAATTATGGATACAACAGAAGATTAATAAGGGAATCAAAGACTTGAACAATACTCTAAAGCAACTAGACCTAACAGGCATAGATAGAACACTTCACCCAACAACGAAAGAATATACATTCTTCTCCAGTGTACATGAATCATTATCCAAGATACACCACAAGTTAGGACACAAAACAAGTCTCAATAAATTAAGAACTACTGAAATCATACAATGTATCTTCTCCAACCACAACGGAATAAAGCTAGAAATCAGTAACAGAGGGAGAAATTGAAAATTCACAAATACATGGAAATTAAACAACATAATATTAAACAACATACTATTAAACAACTAATGGGTTAAAGAGGAAACTACAAGCGAAATTAGAAAATATCTTGAGGCAAATGAAAATGAAAACACAACATATCAAAACTCATGGGATGCAGCAAAGGCAGTGCTGAGGGGGAAATTTATAGCTCTAAACACTTACATTAAAAAAGAAGAAAGATTTCAAATTAGAAACCTAACCTCAAAACTGGAAGAACTAGGAAAAAAAAAAAAAAAAAAAAAACTAAACCCAAAGCCAGGAGAAGGAAGGAAATAACAAAGATTAGAGTGGAGATAAATGAACTAGGGAATAAAAATCAGTAAGGGAGAATCAACAAAATCAAAAATTGTTTCTTTAAAAAGATCAATAAATTGATAAACTTTTAGCTAGACTGATGAAGTAAAAGAGAGAGAGGACACAGATAAAGATGATCATAAATGAAAACAGGGACATTACTTGACCACACTGAAATAGAAGGACTATAAGAGGATACTGTGAACTACTGTACACCAATTAATTAGATAACCTAGATGAAAAAGACAAATTCCTAGAAACACACAAACTACCTACACTGATTCAAGAAGAAACAGAAGGTCTCAACAAATGAATAATGAGTAAAGAGATTGACCCAGAAATCAAAAACCTCCCAACAAAGAAAATGTAGGACCAGATGACTTCACAGAGGAATTTTACCAAATATTCCAAGAAGACTCAACAACAATCCTGCTCAAACCCTTCCAAAAACATAGAACACTCCCTAATTCATTCTACAAGCCCAACATCATCCTTATATAAAAGTCAGATTAAGATAACACAAGAAAAGGAAATCATAGGCCAACATTCCTTATGAATATAGATGCAAAAATCCTCAGCAAAATACTAGCAAAAACTGAATCAAACAGCACATTAAACTATTATACACCATGATCAAGTAGGATTTATCCAAGGTGTGCAAGGGTGGTTGAACATAAGAAAATTAATTAATGAAATATACCACATTAACAGAATGAAAGAAAAAAGCCATATGTTTACGTCAATTGATGCAGAAAAGGCATTAGACAAAATCTAGCACCCTTCTTGATAAAAACACATATAACACTAGGAATAGAAGGAAACGTCCTCAACATGCTTAGGGGCATAAATGGAAAGTTCACAGCTAACATCCTCCTTAATGGTGAAACACTGAAAGTTTCTAAGATCAGGAACAAGACAAGGATGGCCACTGTCACCACTGTTATTCAACATTATACTGGAAGGTTTAGCCAGAGCAATCAAGAAAGAAAAAGAAATAAAAGGCATCCAAATTAGAAAGTAAGAAGTGAAACATTCCCTATTTCTGGATGGCATGATCCTATATGCAGAAAATCCTGAAAAATCAACAACAAAGCTCCTAGAGCTAATAAATGAATTCAACAGAGTGACAGGGTACAAGATCAACACCCCAAAATCAGTAGTGTTTCTATACAGTAGTAATGAACAATCAGAAGAAGAAATCGAGAAAAAATTTCCAGTTACAATAGCAACTAAACGAATCAAACATCTAAGAATAAATCCAACCAAGGATGTAAAGAACATGTACATGGAAAACCATAAAATATCACTAAAAGAAATCAAAGAACACGTAAATAAATGGAAGGACAATCCCTGTTCATGAATTAGAATACTAAATATTGTTAAGATGTCAATTCTATCCAAAGCAATTTATAGATTCAATGCAATCCCAATCAAAATTCCAACAATCTTGAAAAAGCCAATCACCAAATTCATATGGAATGTTAAGCAGCACTATATAGCCATAGCCATCTTGAAAAAGAAGAATGAAGTTTTAGAACTCACACTTTCTAATCTTAAAACTTATTACAAAGCCACAATAAGCAACATAACAGGGTACCTGCGTAAGTGCAGACATACAGACCAATGGGATCAAATTAAGAGCTCAGAAATCAACTCTCATATTTATGGTGAAATGATTTTTGACAAGGGGTAAAGACCACTCAACTGGGAGAGGACAGTCTCTTCACAAATCGTGCCAGGAAAACAGCATCTGAATTTGCAAAAGAATGAAGATGGATTCCTACCCACACCATATACAAAAAACAACTAAAAATGAATCAAAAACCTAAATATAAGAGCCAGATCTATAAAACTCCTAGAAGAAAACATAAGGAAGCATCTTGAGGACTTTATGTTAGGCAGTAGTTTCTTAGACTCTCTATCCAATGCACAAGCAACAAAAGAAAAAACAGATAAATGGGACTTCACCAAAATTTAACACTTTTGTGCATCAAAGGACTTTATCATGAAAGTAAAATGACAACCTACACAATGGAGAAAATATTTGGAAATCACATATCTGATCAGGTTTAATACCCAGAATATATAAAGAAACCCTTCACCTCAACAACAAAAAGACAAACAATCCAATTTAAAAATGGGCAAAAGACTTGAATGGCCAGAAAGCACATGAAAAGATGCTCAACATCATCAGCCATCATGGAAATGCAAGTCAAAACCACAATGAGATTCCATTTCACACCCTCTACAATGGCTGCTATTAAAAAAAAACAGATAGTAACAATGTTGGTGAGGAGGTAGACAAACAGAAACACTTGTTCATTGCTGGTGGGAATGTAAATTGGTGCAATCGCTGTTAAAGACAGTGTGTCAGTACCTCATAAAGTTAAATACAGAATTACTATGAGGCCCAGATATGTCACTTCAAGGTTATATACCCAAAAGAATTGAAAGCAAGGACTCAAACAGATATTTTCACATCAATGTTCAAAACAGTATTCACAATTGCTAAAAGATGAATGGATAAACAAAAATGTGGTATATACACACATTATTCTGCTGTAAAAATGAATGGATTTCTGATACATGTGACAACATGGATGAACTGTGAAGACATTATGTTGAGTGAAATAAGCCAGACACAAAAGGACAAATATTGTATTATCTCACTGGTATGAAATGATTAGAGTAGGCAAACTCATAGAGTCAGAATCTAGAATATAGGTTACAGGGGACAAGGTGAGGGTAAGGAATAGGGAGTTAAGGCTTAAAATGTACAGTGTTTTTATTTGAGATTATGAAAAAGTTTGGGTAATAGAAGGTGGTGATGGTAGGACAAGTTTGTGAACCTAACTCACAACACTGAAATATATATTTGAATGTGATTAAAAGGGGGAAATTTTAGGTTATATATATGTTACTAGAATAAATTTTTTAAAAATCCATGGAACTGCACTATACAAACAGAGAATCCTAAGATAAACTATGGACTATAGTTAATAGTATAATTATAAAAATGTGCTTTCATCAATTTTAACAAATGTACCACACCAATGTAAGTTGTTAATAATAGGGTGGTTTATGGGAACCCTGTATTTTATGCACAATTTTTCTGTAAACCCACCTTTTTAATTAAAAGCAAAAGTAAAGAGCTAGGAACAGGGGTCAAAGCCACATCACCCTTACAATCAACTGGGTAGATTGTGGCACTATCAATCAAGATAATGCATATAGAAAAAATAGACTTTGGGGGAGAAGCAGCATTGGCCATCATGAATTTCAGTTTGGGCAACGAGATTGAAGGCCTCTTTTATATTAAGATGGGTATGTTCAATAGGAAGTTGGTTAAATGGGTTGATAGCTCAGAACAGAGTTATGAGGTAAAGATTTTGGAGACATCTAAGAATTGATGGTAGCTGAAGCCACAAATTGGACCTGAAGTACACTTGCTATTTCTTAGTTGTATACAAGATTTAATCAAAGTCAAATTCTTCAAACAATATTCATCTAATCAATCAACAAAGAGTAACTGAACATCATCCAGTGCAAGGACCTGAGTGAGGAGTTTGCAATAGAACTGTGAATAAGACCATGTTAAATCCCAAGACATCTCTACCTGGAGAGTCAGATGTTAAACAACTGGATACACAATACATTATTTAATTATAGCTGAGATTAGGACCACCAAGAAGAGATGTAGAACTTTAATTGGAGAAACTAAGACTTAGTTCTGGGGCAGAACAGAGGTTTCATGGAAGATTCTCTGACAAACTACTCTGAGGTAAGTTTTGAAGGTGAATTAACTAGGCAAAGAGCAATTCAGGCAGAAGGAATACCATGTGCAAAGACCCTGAGGCAGAAAGGATGATGAAATACCCAAGAATTGAAAGAAAGTCAGTGGAAGTAGCAGAAATGTGTGCAAACATGCCAAGTTATTAAGCTGAAATAGAGCATAATTTCTTCAGACAAATAGTAAGTAAATATGATCACAGTAGAGATTTAGGACCCTTATCTAGAGATCCAAATCCAGTTTGGAGGCAGGAGTGGGCAATGGAAAAAGCACAAATATGGTTTGGAGACAGAGTAGATTTAAACAAGAATAACTATTGACAGACATTGAATTCCCCAAAGCTATGCAATGGCACATTCCTGACAGAATCAGAAATCAGCCTCTGAAATAGACTTCAAGGGTCATGGCAAGATGGTAAGATGAACACACTACAGAAGAATACATTTTTATTTTTATTTTCATAAGAATTTAACTGCAAAATTTCCTCAGAGCTCACAAGTTTCATAATTTAAAAAGATCAACAGTAGTTTCCTAGTCAAACCCAGAAAGAGGTTATGCATTTATTCTGGGCCCTAAATTTAGCCCCCTGGTTATACCCTCTGGTATTTTCAATACCTAATTTCTAATGGGAACTGGCTATGCAATCTTCAAGCCATTACCTATAGCAATCCTAAGAATTGCACCATGCCTACCAGAGTAATTGTAATAACAGAAACAAAAATTCCCACTTCTCTCAAGTCCAAGAGTATTTGGGGCTTTCTGAATAACTGCTCAAGTTTCAACTTGCCTATACACATTTAACCCATTAAGCGAAAGGTGAAAGCAGTTATATATCAGGAGTGTGCACATGGTTGAGGATGTTCAAAATTGTTTTATTGATAAGGTGATTTGGCTGGGATATTGTGTCATACCCTACAGTTTTTGGCAAGTTCCACAGCACCTTTTGTTGCCACTAGTGGTTGACAAAGGCTATCACTTTCGCAACTGCACCTCCTTACAAATTCACACTTAATGGCTACAGTTGATTCCTTTCTAATCAAAATCCAAATCTACAGCTTCTCCACAAGATCATAAAAGCAAAACCATCACATTTGTGGGAACAACAACAACAACAAAAAAGCGTGTTGTAATGGGATCATTAAGATCAACCCTAAAGTATATTCACAAATATCATGACAGCCTTATGGATACTAATTGCTATCTAAAAATACCACTTCAGTCTAAGTGCTAGTATTAGACAAGGGTGCATTCTGTCAAATGCTATTTGGCCCATAATTGAAAGAGTCATTAAAAATTTACTGAAAGGGATACTGGAAACACCATAGAGGACAAAAGGTATGTTTGAAGCTCCAGTCATTGTCAATGACATCAATCATAAACAGGGGTCCAGATGGGGGAGAAAAGACTTGAAGGCAAAGATGCAGAGGGCCTTTTTTACATGAATCCCAAACCCAGGGCCACCTGACTGAGATCTGTCAGCCACACTTGATGAAGCAATGGTGGTCCTACACACCGCCCACCTATGAAATGTACATACGGATCCACATCTTATGAATATTTGATCTGGCTACAAATTTGAAGGAAAAAAATCACCAGTCTCTGAATTATTTAATTGTTTTTTCCAAAGCCCTGAATTATTTTTCCTGTAATAAAATAAAATGTATTGGGTGGGAAACAAGAGTCCAAAGAGCGAATACCAACTTGAGCCCTAACAGCTGAGATTCCAGCCGAGCTGATTTTCTTTACGACATAAGTGGTCTACCTGGCTGACAGCAGCAGAGACTTGGGTCAATACTGTCATTCCCGCCTCCCAGCACTGCAGACTTCATGCATTCCTCCTTGAATTAACTTGACCACAGGCTATTTCTTATAGGGTATAATGAAGAAATTGGCCAAAGTTCCTGAAAGAGATATGATGCTGACATGAATTCTTTAAAACATATAAACAAGCCTTGAAGACTGGAAAGGTCATGGTGAAAGAAGCAAATTTCCTTCCTTTAATAATTACTGGAAGAAAAGAATTCAAATCTGGGAAGTGACTTATGAGGAGTAGTTAATAGGTCAGGGGCAAAATGTTGTATGTGACCATGGGGATCAGACAAGAGATGATTCTTTAAGAAAGACTGTGGGGACATGCTATAAGGTGCTATAGTGTGTATGTGTGTTTGTCTATGTGTATTAAAATAGTGATACTAAAGAATTATAACTAAGGAGTTATAACTAAGAGAATTTGTTATATGAAGCAAGTTGACTGAAGGATAGCAGATTAAATGGTAGAGAAAGATGGGAAAAAATAGGTTTTTTTTTTAAAGAACGGCAGATATTCCCATGGTATTTTAAAAGGACATTGACAAGGAAAATCCTCAGAGAACTGTAAAATTCATCTTTATATCCAAAAGAATGGTAGACTCTAAAGTGGCCCTCATTATCCCAACCTCCCGGTATTCAGGCCCGTGTGTAATGCCCTCCTATTGAGTGTAGATGGGATCTGTGACTTGCTTCTAATCACTAGAACATAGCAAAAGTGATGGCATGTATGTGATGACGTATATGCGGTTATGTTATACAAGACTGCAATGCCTGTGTTGCACAGAGTCTCTCCCTGGCTCTCTTTGAGGAAGGAAGTACTCACGTTGGGAAGGCCTGTGGACAGAGAACTGAGGGCAGCTTCCAGCCGACAGGCAGCAAGAAACTAAGGCCCTCAGTGGGGCAGTGTGCAAGGAAATGAATGCTTGATGTGAATTCGCCCCAGTCAAGCCTCAAATGAGTCTACAGCCCTGCCTGACATCTTGAGTGCAGCCATATGAGAGCCTAAGCAGAGGACCCAGCTAGGCTGCACTTAGACTCCTGACCTATAGAAACTGTGAGATGATAAATCTGTGTTGTTTTAAACAGTCAAGTTTGTGGCAATTTTGTTATGTTACAATAAATATCTTATATAGATGCCAAAAGCTTGACTAGGTTCTTTCATTCCTAAGAGCTTCTCCTTTTTATCAAAGGCTTCACATCAAGTGTACATTTATTAAGAGTAGCACAATCACACGTGCTACAAAAATGTAAAGAAGAAAAGATAAAGAAGGCACACAAACAAATCATATGGCATCGTGAGTAGAAAAATTTGATACACAGAAGAAACTATAGCACTGATGTTCATGGAACTCCATTTACCCTCCCTGGAGGATAAGTTCTGACTTTCTGAAGAACTGGTAACCATCCATATTGCATGGAACATCAAAGAGAATACATGGGTGCCAGCAAATGGGAGTAATTGGCCTATGGTACATTAGAAGGAGCTTTGAAGTCACACAGACTTGGGCTCAAATCCCAACTTCATTATTTACTGGCTATAGATCTTGGACAATATATTGATTCTTGATTTTATCATCCTGAACAATTGAAGTAATCAAACCAACCCCAAACTCTGTTGAGAGAATACATAACATTGGGCATGAAAGATAACAGGTATCCAATAAATACTAATACTCTTCCCCCTTTCTTTATGCCCCACCTAGATTTTAGACAAGAAGTTTTTCCAAAAAATCAGGGCAAGTACAACATTAAAAGGTAATGTGACTAAAGAAGTATTAGATGCACTGAAAATGTAAGTCTGATTATATATAATTATGAATAACAAAGGGGAAACATCTTAAGAAGTCAAGATCGATGCTTAGAGTGCCTGCCCAACAAAATCCAGATTTTTTAAAAAAACACATAAATGAAAAAGAAAGTTACATAACCAAGGGAAAGATGATGCAATATTACCAAGTGACTTAAAACAAACTGCTTTTATTTTGCAATTGTCTTCACCAAGGAGTGACCATCAAACAGAAAAAGGAAGATAAGCATAATGAAGACACAACCAAAGAGTAAGACTGCAAAAATGAGAGGAAAATTATCCCTTGGCTAAGATAATTACTCCCAGGAGAAAAAGTTTACATATTCAATTGGAGAACAACTGTCAATAATTTTTGAAAAATCTTGTAGAACAAGAGAGGCCAAAATCTACAAGTAGGAAAACATTTTTATTTTCAAATAGTAAACAGCTCACAATAAATCTTGATAATGATACTCAACTAAACAGATAATTAAATAATGATTTGTAAGCACTTTAAAAGGAGCCAAAAAGGTTTCACTAAGAAAACATCAGGCCAAGCAAATCTCCCTTATCTTTTCAACAAGTTACTGAATTGATAAACTAGATGATGCTGTAAGCATGTTTATGAGATCTGGAAATGAGAATTGAAAGAACTGTTTTATATCTAGCCTAGAGAAAATGAGGAAAATGAGATAAGGTAAATGTCTTCAAGTGATGAAAAGACTCCATAAGGGGTTCTACTCATTGTGCATTGCTGCATCTTTCAAATCTCAGCTTAGGTAACTCTTGAGGAAGCGTTCTGATTCTTTAGGTTCTGATTTGATACCCTCCTGTGTGTTGCTATGACATATCTATATTTCCACTAGCATAATGCTTTTCAGAGTGTACTATGGTTGCTTGTTCAATGGGCCTCTTCTCCAGTGGAAGGTAAGATTCACAAGGGGAAGGACCCAGTCTGCCTTACTCACTGCTCTATCCACATGGTCTAGCACAGCATCTGATACATGGAGAGTGTTCTATAAATACTCGCCAGTTGAATGAATGAGTAAATGGATGAATGAAAAAATACTTGTTATGTCACAGGGATATAGTTTCCATCTCAATATAAGGAATAACTTTCTTATAAGTAGCAATCTCCAACAGAGTGGACTGCTTTCAAAAGCCAAAAATTCCTCATTCTGGAAGTGTTCAAGAATAATCTGAAAAACCAACCACCCATGAGGTACTTTGTAGAGTACAGTGGAATTCAATTGAATGGCTCTAGACTAACTTTAGAGTCAAAGCATATTACATTTTATTACAAAATTGAGTCTGTCCTTAAGAAAAATCAAAACCCATAGCCCAAAACTTCCTGAGGCAAAACGACTGGGCTAAACAGTGAGCTCCTGAAGTCTGATTTTATTATTTCAGCATCTCCTTCTTGCCTAGAACAGGACTGTGTGCAAGCTGACAGTTAATAAATGTCTGATAAAAAGATGGCTACAATTAGTGTAAATTGTTTTTGTGTGAAAAGACCAAGATACTCACTCCAACCACCTCATTTCACAGAAAGGAAGCTCAGTCCTGAAGGGTTAAATGATTTCTCAAAAGTCACAAAGCCATTTGGGGGCAGAGCCAAGATTTGAACCAGTTACTACTATTTCCATCACTCTAGGATGACTTGAGAACTCTTTTTCAGAAACTATTAAAAGCAGGAACCTGGAGATCTCAGGACAACCAAGTCATTTGGAGACATAAAGGGATCATCACTGAAATCCCCCAAGAGGGCTACCGGACAAGACTAGAAGAGAAAAGACATAGCATCAGAGAACAACCCGAAATAAACTATGGGAAGACAAAATAATATAATGATGTCACATTTAAAGACTCTGTACCTGTATGTAAACTGAGAACATAGCCCCATGTGTACTTAAAGTTCTGAGCTAACTCATTAAACTTTAAATTTGTGATTTCACAACAAAAAAGAAAGGTGATGAGTACCCATTATATGGTTACTTTGGTCAAATAGGAACACAAATGTAGATGATAATAAAGGGGATTTTTTGGTCTGATTCTCTGCACTTATACACTCACACACACATACACACACACAGATATAAACATGGAAAATATGTTTTATCTCTCCCCATTGCCATCCAACACAACAATTAATTTGAGGGGCCTTTGTTATTTCTATTGGCAGTCTACATTGATCTAAATCACCACAAAATTATCAACTCATCATGCTACTTTGTACTTTATAGCTACAGTCCGCAGGTCCAGAATCAATAGAAAATGTTTACCCAGCAATCTCTCCTAAGATGACAGACATTCTGTTTTCTTTTGTTGAGCTACTTGATGAAGTGACAAACTGCTGCATTTGTTCATTCAAAGGATATTACAAAGTCCCTATTATGTTGATTATATTTGGGACAAGCCGTAGCCTTCAGCCTCAAGGAGACCATAAGCAAGTCTAGATACTGCAGTAACTCTGCATTAGAGCTATGCCAAGTTCTATGGGAGTCCAGACAAGGGGTGCCTCACTCAGCCTGGGGGAAACAGGGCTTGCCACGGGAGGTGTGCTGGTTTGAAGTTGTTATATATCCCAGAAAAGGCCGTGTTCTTTTAATCCACTCTTGTGTTCTTTTAATCCACTCTTGTGGGTGCAGACCTCTTCTGTGAGGGTCGTTTTGTTTAGGTTGTTTCAACTGAGATGTGACCCATCCTATTCGAGGTGGGTCTTTCTATATAACTTCCCCACCAGGGGGAGTAACCATATCTCAGTCATCTTTGATTGCCCATCACCCTTCAGAATTAGCCAGTACCTGGGAAACAGCAGGTATTCAATGTTTATTGAACAAATAAATGAGCCACTATTTCCTCACATTAAAATTAAAACCCTCATTAGTTTGATCTTTTATTTAGACTTATCATCACTGTCTGTTTGAACACAGAAAATAGATTTCATCTGTCCCCTTCAATTTGAACCTGGTGCTCACACAGCCTCACCTGTTGACTACACTTTTATTCCAAACCACTGTCTCCAAAAGGAACAGACAGGCCCCCAAACTCTCTGAGGACTCATAAACAGTCTTAAATGTGCCCTTCTAGTAAACTGTTACAGATATCTTCAGTAGATATAAAATTTGATGAAGTTTGAGTGCAAAAATGAAGGTTACTTAATTTAAAGCACACTACACAAAGTTACCAAAAACATAAAAAAAGAGAAAGGCCTAAAAGTAAGGTTTCTCCATCCTAGGATAAAATAATGTGTATAAACAAGAAAATCATAAGGAGTCTTTACACTGCTGTTCTGCAGAAGAAGAAGAAAGGGACACATATATTTTGTGGGGAGCAGCAGGCAGATCTTGCTGGAGCCTACTGTTCAGTCCTGTTCCTTCATATGAACTGGCCCATAATCCTTCTATTATCAAAAAGGAACATGTCAGGGAGGGAGAAACACTTCCATGCCATTCCTGTCATAAAATTTAATTCCAAAATTCAAATCTCAATCTCATGGCCCTTTCTCAGAATGTGGGGGAAAGCACTTGGAGCCATTGATGGTCCAAAAGACTGAACTGCTTCTGTAAAAGGGGAGTCAATATTGTATAAATTATACATATATAATTATATATATAAATTGGAAATTAATGTACTGTATGAAGGTAATGAACCTTTCACAATTATTTCCTGGTCACAGATTTAGTGTAGATGCTGGCTAATTAACCAAATATGAATTATATATGTAGATTTTAAATAAGTACATATGCATATAAAAGGTTTACTTTCCTTATTTCATTGTGAAGCAAGTCATTTGATGTGGCTCTGCAAAAAGCTCTAATACACATCAAAAAGCAATCAACAAACTCTGAGTACTTGAAGCAGGATAATTTAGATAGTTTTTAATCATGATTATGAAAATATAATTAGGTGGTTTCATGTTTGTTGAGTATATGTAGGGGAAAGTGATTCTTCAAATAGAAAATGTGGGCAATATTACACAGAAACCACAAGGGAACTGTATGCATGAGGCACATGCAGCGAAAGAGACAGAAAGAGACCACTAGCCCCTTTCTTCAACACATCAGCAGCTCTCGTATTTAAACAGAATATCATTCCTTTCAAGATGTCAAAAGAAATCTTATTTAATAAACTGATTACACAAAAGCAGGTCTGAAAAATACCTCTCTTTAATGTCATCATAAACTTTAGCTGTTGCCTGCAATTTAAAACAAATCCTCCCTGCCACAGCACTATAGAGAAAGATGGAGGAAGCTCATTCGTGCTCAAGCAGCTCATGTGTCATTAGTGATGGCTGGAAGTCCGTACAGTCAAGATCCACACGGGAAAATAATTGTGCACTTGTGGTCTTTTCTAATCCATTTGAAATAAACCTGATATTTCTCTAACTCCAATCGCCCAAGTTATAAGTTGAAAGGATCTTTAAGTTCTCATGCAGGAAGATGAATCACACACATGCAAACTGCTGTCTCATGCCAGGCTATCTAAGCATCCCCCACCATGGCCAGGAGAGATTACAAAAGTGACTCCACTCCCCCTGTCGTAGGCATGTCTCCCTTTCCCTGGAATTTCCTGATGGACCACCCCCACCCCCCATCCTCCAAGCCACAGTTTCCTTTTTCCCCTGTGCAGATAGAGTTGATTTCCAGCCTCATTAAAAAATATCCATTCTCCCTAATCCATCTCAGAAAACATGTGCAAGAGTACCAGGTTGCACTTGGAAGTATTTTGGTCCCCTTTTGTTGTGAAATTCAAAGAGTTCTAGCACCATGACTTTAACGAAGCCACAATTAGAGTGGCTTTCTTCCAGCTCCATGTGTAATCTGTTTTACCACGAAAATGCAAAGTTGCTGTCCTGCACACAATTTTAGCATTTCTGGTTTTTACGCCATCTTACTTACAAGAAACTCCCAGCTGTTATAATTTGTCTCACCCATTGCTCTCTTGTAGAACCAGCCTTTGTTCCTTTTTTACAGTGCCAGGGACTTGCTGGGTTTCACCTGATGTGATTTGTCCAGGCATTAATAATGCATCTTCAAGATGCAAGATGCATGAATTCCTTTAGTAACAGATCTGTTGGCAGAGAGCTGTATTGAATTGCATAGCTTTGCTGCAAAAAGGGAAGGCAAGGGGACAAAAGGAAGGTCATCAGCCTCAGGAGGGAAGGGTATTGGTTATTTCAGAAGGACAGTACAACCAGCACATGCTGAGGATAGTGATTATTAGACCAAGAATTCCAGAAGGAAGGAAGATAAGAAGGAAGAGAAGGGAAGGGGAGGGGAGTGGAGGGAAGGGAAGGGAAAGGAAGAGGAGGGGAGGGAAGGGAAGGGGAGGGAAGGGGAAGGAAGGGGATGAGAGAGGGAGGGAAAGAGGAAGGAAGGGAGGGAGGGAGGGAGGAAAGGAGGGACAGTCTTGCTAAATCTGCAACTTGTCCCTGCAGATGATAGTGAGCTGCATACACATAATGACCATGAGCTCAGGCAGTTCAGGGTTTATCTCTTCTCATATCTTACTGGGTACACATCAAGAGATATTTCCTATTCATGGGTCCTGGTTCTCTCTTTGGATATCAGGGACACACTCCAGCTACTCTCTCAGTGGCCATCACATGATTGTTGTTATTGTTCCGCATATGAATTTTTATCATCTTGCATTTGTGAAGAGCTTGTATTTTCAAGCTGCTTTATTATCCTTAATAAGTTATTTCTCACAATTATCCTGAAATGTAGGGCAGAGCTCTTCTCTCAATGTTAACAGTTAAGGTGAAAGTAGTATAGATAGATAACAAAGTGAGCAATTCACAGGTAATGTATATTCCAAAGCTGGAGTAAGGACACATTTAGAGAACCACCCTATCTCCTAGACTGAATAAGCTACCTTTTGAAAGGGTAATGTGAACAACTTAAGGCAGAATGTAGGACCCAATTAGAAATAATCAGGTTGCTTAGAGGATGCAGTCATAACTCTGCAGGAAAATAATCCTGCTTCAGATGATCAGGTTTTTTGTTTTGTTTTGTTTTTTTTCTTTTTAGTGGTTGGTTTGATTGGAATTTTTTTGTTGTTGTTGTTTTATCTTCATTTTATTGAGATATATTCACATACCACGCAGTCATACAAAACAACTCATACTTTCGATTGTTCACAGTACCATTACATAGTTGTACATTCATCACCTAAATCAATCCCTGACACCTTCATTAGCACACACACAAAAATAACAAGAATAATAATTAGAGTGAAAAAGAGCAATTGAAGTAAAAAAGAACACTGGGTACCTTTGTCTGTTTGTTTCCTTCCCCTATTTTTCTACTCATCCATCCATATACTAGACAAAGTGGAGTGTGGTCCTTATGGCTTTCCCAATCCCATTGTCACCCCTCATAAGCTACATTTTTATACAACTGTCTTCGAGATTCATGGGTTCTGGGTTGTAGTTTGATAGTTTCAGGTATCCACCACCAGCTACCCCAATTCTTTGGAACCTAAAAAGGGTTGTCTAAAGTGTGCGTAAGAGTGCCCACCAGAGTGACCTCTCGGCTCCTTTTGGAATCTCTCAGCCACTGAAGCTTATTTCATTTCCTTTCACATCCCCCTTTTGTCAAGAAGATGTTCTCCGTCCCACGATGCCGGGTCTACATTCCTCCCCGGGAGTCATATTCCACGTTGCCGGGGAGATTCACTCCCCTGGGTGTCTGCAGATGATCAGGTTTTGAACCCAAGGCTAGCAATACACCTGGCTCCAACATCTTGGATTTTCTTAAAGAACAATGAATTTGCTATATAACGTGGAAATCTTCAAAAAGTTCAGCCATGAGAAACAGTTGTTTGTACAGGTGATTGTTTAACTTCCAGTTTCTAAGAGGACCCCCACAAGATTTGTCAATTTAAAACCAAACCACACTCTTCATAGGGTCATTAGAGTAGGTTCACCTGCCTCCTATCTGCCCCCCCCACCCCATCACTGCCAAACCCCCTCCCCACAAAAAAAAATCTCATTTAATCAATAACATTTGCTTTCAGGGCAGCTCTCCCTTACTGCTGTTCCATCTCTATCTGGGTTACCATAGCAACTATTCTCAGAGCAGTGTGATACCCAGTTTATACATTTCAGCCCTGTCACATGACTGACTACCTGCTTCTACTTTAATCATTGCTGGAGGGAACACTCAAAAAAGTGGCTGCTTCTTGCTTCCTGTTGCAGTCCACCAAACTGCCGTCATGTTTTACATTTCCTCCCTCAATCTAGAAAACATGTGCTAATTATGCCAACTTCCAAAGAGGAGAAAAGGGAAGGCCACAGGAGTGAGCGAGAGTACCCACACTTCCAGGCCCTCAAAACCAAATTCTTCTTATTCCCTATAGAGAAGCTCTCAGATTTAGCAGTCCCCTTTCTTCAACATCTTAATTGTAGAGAAAAAGATGTTTCCAATCTTGTGATGGCCTGAGATCCATCTTCCAGTGTCCCATGACTATGGGACACTCTTGTCTCCATTTATGGAGCTGTTCCCCAGACCCCCTGCAAGGCAAGGCTGGAACTTGGGACTCTCAGGAGCCTCCCTTGTTGCAGCTTTGAGGAGTCCGTTTAAATCACATTATAAACCTAATGAAACACAGCTAATGAAGTACAGATGTCCTATCAGATTTGGAGCTCTGGCTCCCTGTAAAAGCCCAGTAAAAATAAATGAAAGGAGCCCTGTATCCATGGAAATGGGCAGCTCACATGTTAATCCTTCCCCCTCACCCTTGTATGAGTTCATTACCATTCCTAATTCCAGGGCTTCTAAGCATTTGTGGCTTCTGGGTCAGTCATTTCCTGGAAAAACTCCTGACAGGTTGGGCTGAATGTGCTTGGCTTTGCCTCTTTGTTTAGATACAAGGGAAAATGAATAGGTGTATATTGCTTGTCAGTAGCAGAAGCTCCTGGGTACTTTTTTTTCTGTTGCTGAGGTGCTGGGATGAATCTCAAGTCCTACATCATCCTGGGACCTGGAAGCAGGTTTTTCATGACTGGGCTCCCATTTCTTTTGAAAACACCACCAAGGAACTGGGACATGGGTAATCAGATACCAAAAACTCTTCTGTCTCAGCATCAATTACGCCCACCAATCCACTCCTCCTTTAGATTAGGACATTAACACTCCCTGATGAAATGGAGATGTATTCAGCTATTAATTCAGCAGCTACTATCACTTGGCAAGATCCTGAAGGGAAGTGACAAAAGAGGGGTAAATATTGTTGGGAAATAGGGTTAGGCTGAGTCCAGAGTTTGAAGTACTCCCTGGAATACAGGACACTTAGGGAGAGCTGGGAAGCACCATCAGGGCATTAGCTGCCCAGAAGTGGGGGGTCCATGAGAAGAATGGGTGTGCTACAAACAGAAGAGGAAAGGGAAAGAAGAGGATTTTCAGAAACAAAACTTGCCTCCCTCACAGGTTCAGCTTGGGGTCCCCTTGATGAGAATACGGAGTTGCTTCTCCAGAGTCCAGAATGAGTGATAACGGGTCCTCTCAGTCCACCAGACGCCTTGTTTTTTCTTCCTTTTTTGGCGAATGAGTAAGTGCCATACTGTTTCTTAGCTATTTGCTTTTAGGAAGAAGCAGTCTGTGTTGGAACTAAAGTGGCACTCTTGGGAAGTTCCTTTGGGAAAAACTCTCTAAATGTGTTATTTTTTAGATGATAATTTTGAATTTTTAAATTCTCAAGGATGCCTGTTAGAGAAAAGAGCACATGTTCTCAATTTAAAAGTAACTATGTGACTATCAACAATACCTTGCATTAAAGTTCCCTTTAAGAGACTGACTGCAACTCTTTGTCACTTAGCCCCAGACTCTGTAAGATAAGAGATGTTATAGATGAGGAAACTGAGGCATGACAAAATAGAAAGACTTCCCTGGGTTCACGCATTCGTGTGAGTAATAGAACCAAGGCTAAGAACAATAAACTTCAGACCCCAAGTAAGAAAGCATTACAAGAAATAGAAATTTTTTTCAAAACAATCAATTTTGTCTATCTAATGGCTGAGAAATGAATGCTTTGTAAAAATGGGCCAAGAAATTAAAGCTTAGGGCTGTGATTATTACAGTGATTTGTCAGCGGTAGTATATGATTTTTGGAAGAATACCAGCTGTATTAACAAGAGGATAAGAGTGCTGTTCATTTTTCACTTGCCTAATATAGATATCCTTGCCTCACCAAAGAAAAAACCAAGAAGTGATAAAGCATCAATGATAGAGCAACATAAGTGACTTCATGGAAAATGATTTAAGCCTTTCACTGCCTGCTAAAATAAGAGATTTTTATTACTGATTTATGTGGAGAACTGTCTGAGCTGTCAGAAATAGAAACAAGCCTGAGCACAAAAATAAAAGAAAGAAAAAGAAAGAAAGAAAAAGAAAGAGAGAGAGTAAGTTATGTGGGCAGCAGAGACCATTTACTTATTACTCTCTACCATCTGACTCATGACACAGAAGGGGGAAAATATGTCAGGAAAACTAAACACAGCCACCTGTAGTTGACAGGGAAGGTGCTGAAAGTCAACTGCTTACAATAAAAAAAAATGTGAGATGCACTTTATGAACCTGTTACTTCAGTACTTTCTTCCCCCAGTTAGGACAAAGCAGCTAAATTTTAGCAGTAAGCCTAATTTACTAGGCAGAGCTGGCTAAACAGCTGTCCCTGGCCTTCCTTGGCTAGTACTAATTGTTCTTCCTTTCTAGTCAGATCTCTTCTTTCTTCCTTGGCCCCTTATTTAACCCACCCCCTTTCCCTCTTACACTTAGTAACATGTTTCAGAGAGTGTGGAGTAGCCAAATTCATAGACCGTCTTGAATATTTAAATGTTTAAAATAGGTCAATTGTCTCTCAACAATTTCAAAAGTAAAATAAGACAAAAGTGTTGGAATTTGGGGAAAGCAAATTTAAATAAGTGTTGACATCATAAATTGAAGGACTTTCAATATTTGACAGAGTGTCTGCTTGGAGTGAGGGAGTTGGGTGTTTTAACTTAAAGAGCTTCTAAAAATTAACTTTTATCACCTGACCACCCCAGTCAGTGGGCAGGTGTATGGCTTGGAGAGACATAGGCTGAGTAGAAACCCACAAACTTGTGTTCCTACCTTTCTGTCATCAATGCTCTTCCCAAAGTTAGCAACAACTGGGAAGCCTTGACCTCTCAGGGAAAGTCTACAAACAAGGTCATATTTGGCACTTTGGAATAAAGTTCTTAGGAATACATCTTAGGCCAACTGTTCTGCATTTTCAACATAAACAGGAATGTAATTCCTTTCTATAGAGAAAGCCTGTTTCAAAGCACTTTCACATCTCTTTTCTCATTTGTATTTTCATGGTCCTACAGTGTAGAGAAAGTATTATACAGATGAACTTCCAGAGGTGAGAGGCGATGGATGGTCCCACAGAAAACAGGAGATGGGCTCTGCCAAGGCCCAATCTCCATGCTGCTCCTGTTTCCTAAAATTGCTTACTCTTGGGGATTGAATCATGTACCCCACAAAAGACAAGTTCTTAATCTAAATCCACATCCTTACGGGTGTGAACCCATTTGTAAATAAGGTCTATTATTAGCTAAGTTGTGGCCAAGTTGAATCAGAGAGGGTCTCAATCCATATGACTGGAGGCCTTATAAAGAGAGGGAATCCAGATGCAGTCAGTCAAAGAAAGCCACAGGAGGACACTACCATGTGCAGGGAAGCAGAAATGTAAGCCAAGTAACCCCCCAGATTGCAGCAAGCCAGCCCCAGGACACTATAGACTCCAAGAGAAAGGCTAGCCTTGCTGATGACTTGATTTGGGACTTCTGTCTTCTAAAATGTGAGACAACAAATCCCTGTTGTTTAAGCCAACCAATCGTGTGGTATCTGTCACAGCAGCATGGCAAAGTAAGACATGCACTCAAATAGTAAATCAACTGTGTACTTTGACTCTGTGTCACTACTTCTGGGAAAGTAAAAATAATATATAATTCAAATAACTAAATATCAAGTTCCATGAACCATATCTTGAAAAATGCAATGCTTTATTCTTGGATTAGAAGTACAATTGAATCTTGCTTTATTCAAAATATGTAAATAAACTTTTACAATTAAATAATTTTAATAATTCCACTGAACCATGTAATTCAAGTTACTGCATGACTAAATGAGTCTTGGACTATGGACTCCAAGTTTTAGTCTTGATTCTACATCTGGGTGATCTCTAAGTATCCATTTTCACCTTTGTAAAGTAAGGGAAGGTACCTTTCTTTAACTCTAGATTTTATGAATCTAAAAATCATCTTTTTGAATATTAAAGCTTTCTTCACAATTGCTATATCAGTATTAATCCTGCCTCATTTTCTCCAAGAAGGAACGAGCAGTGTTTCTCTGCTCCCACCCACACCCTCACCCACACCCCGACACATACACATCAAGTGTTCTCTGTAGAATCAGGAGGCACATTCGAGTTTAAGCAGAGGCTTTCAGACCTGCAGTACTTATCTTCTGAGATGACCCAGAGGCCCAAAAGGAAACAAGCCAGAGCAGGACTGGAGGAACGGGTGCTGGAAAAAGTGGAAATTCGCCAGGCCTGCTCCCTTCCCTGGGAGTGTTCCTGAGCCATTTCCAAGGAGTCCAAGAAAGAGTCACTGTCAGCAGCCAGTGACCTTGGGCCTCAGTGCAAGGATTCAGCTCTTCAGTTGGTCTGATGCCTACACACAAAGGGACTATTAATGGAAAGATCTGCTCAGCTCTGCACAGGTGACTTAGCTTGCCAGCAGTGCTATGACAAATAACACACAATAGGTTGGCTTAAACAATAGGAATTTATTGTCTCATGGTTTTAGGATCTAGAAGTCCAAAATCAAGGTTTCAACAGGCCATGCTTTCTCCCAGCATCTATAGCAGTCTGGGGCTGGCTTGTCACAATCCTTGGTGTTCCTTGCCTTGCATCTTGGCCTCCATTGCATGGCTTCTCTTCCTGGCTTCTACTTCTCCTGAAAAACTGTCTGTCCCTGTCTAGATTTCTTCTCCTTATAAAAGGGCTGTAGTAATATGGATTAGAGCCCACTCTGATTCAATTTGGCCTCATCTTTGAAGATCTTAACACAAAGAAGTTAACTAATAATAACATTTTCAAAGGTCCTATTTACAAATGGGTTCAGTCCCACAGGAATGTAGTTTAAGATTTGAACATGTCTTCATGAGGAACATGATTCAATCCCCAACAAGTAGGAAGAAAACTTTTCCAGACACACAACCCAGAAACAAATGATGACCCACCACCTACCACCTCAAAGAAATAATGAGGGGAATAATGAGCTAGGCAATACAAGATTACTTGGGGTCCTATGCCTGCAAAAGTGCTATTTAATTATTAGTCTGGTGATGATGGTGATGATGATGATGATAGTATACACCATAGGAATATCAATAGGTGTTTTAATTTCCCAGCTGCTAAAACAAATACTACACAATGGGTTGGTTTAAACAACAGGAATTTATTGGCTCATGGTTTTGAGGCTAGGAGAAGTCAAAAATCAAGGTGTCAGCTAGACAAAGCTTTCTCTTCAAAGACTGTGGCATTTAGGGACTGGCTGCTGACGATCTTTGGCCTTTGGCTTTGTCATCACATGGCAATGTTAGGGGTGGCATCTTCTCTTTTCTCATGCATGTTCCTTTGACTTCCAGCTTCTAGCTGCTCTCCATGGCTTCTCTTCTGTGTCCAATTTCCTTTGCTCATGAGGATTTCAGCATATTGGATTAAGGCCCACCCTCATTCAGTTTGGGCAAACCTGAACCAATAATATCTTCAAATGTCCTATTTATAAATGGGTTCACACTGACAGGACCAGGGGTGGAACGTGAACATGCCTTTTGTGGGGGGCATGTTTCATTCTCAACAGTAGGTATTAACCACCATTCAAATGACTAATCAACTCAGTGTTCTATTAAGCAAAACAATTAAAATATATATGCCAGAAATTTTGTCTCCATCCTCATGTTTGCCTTCATAAATCTACTCCCACCATTAACCCAAGACTATTCCTAAGAAAACACATTAAAATATGCTATCTTGCTCATTTCTTTCACATATTAATTTATTCAAATTTATTGATCACTCTCTATATGCCAGGCACTGGGTTAAGGATGAGGGAAGGAAAGATAAAAAGACACAGTGACCACCCTCTGAGACCAAACCATTTAGAAGGACAACTGACCCTGATAGCAATATAAGTGCTAGGATGAAGTACCTTGAAGTTACAAGGTCAGTGACAGCCTAGGAGACAGAGAACTTAGATAGAAATTCATCTGAGAGAGGCATAGAAAGAAAGATCAGTTTGCCATTTAAAAAAAAAATTTAACTGCATACCCAGTAAAAATTTTAAAAGAAAGAAGAAACTGGTGATTATGATGAAGAGACCCTTAAAAAGTAATACAGACATGGAAATATTCAGGTGTGATAACATGGCATCTTCAGAGAGGGGCAGGTATGCATAAAACATGCTGTAATATGGCACTGAGATACTGATGGAAACCAGTTACAACCATTTTTTTAATACAGAGAAATCCTTATTTTTCTGCAAGGTACTTACTTGCTAGGTGAAAGCTGACAACTAACTAAACATTGCAAAGCATTCCATAATGTGTCCCATTGTCTCTGAGGAGTTTGCTTCTGTGGTAGAAAGGCAAATGTGCCACTAACTCCAAGGCTATGTCTAGAGACAATGCTGCATATCCAGGCTGAAGCATGTAGCAGCTATTGCCACAACAGTATTTGTGCCACATCAACATTTGTTGTACTGCTAATGGTATTTGAGTAGGGTGCTTTCATTGCTTGGACTGCGAAGGGTTTCCAGCAATGTGTGTTGGGAAAGCTTCACTGATCAGACTTCACCTATCATCCCATCTCAGGCCTTATTCAATGAAGATGCCACCACACTCTTCCCAAGTACCTGTCATCAGCATTTCCCTTCTCCCTGTCAAACACGCACTTTCTTCCACCCAAAGGATAAGTAGTCCAGTCTCCATTTCTATCGAGGTCTTCTGCTTTTTTTTGTTTTATTTTGTCTTGTTTTGTTTTAATAGTCTCCTTCTCCTATCCTCTTCTTTTTTTGGATCCCGTTTTCCTTACTTTCTCACATTCTGCCTCCCTCTTTCTCTCCACATCACTGTTCTAAGGAATACTGTCTTTGCCAATCTAGTCTCCATTCTTTTCATCAATACATCACCTCCTTTCTTCCTCCTATTCCTTTTTATGAGTAAGGAAGAGGATCTCTTTAAATAAAGGGCAATCTAAAAAACTATTTATAGATGCCCAAAATGAACTGAGTAAGGGGGAAAGCCCTCTTCCATTTAAATCAATACAAGAGAAGAAATCCTGACATCAATTATGATCATCATACTGGTGATCCTGGTGAATTCAATAAGTCACAGAAAAGAAATGAGATAGAAAAATTGAAAGAAAGAGACAAAACTGTCTTTGTTTAAGATATCATTTGTATAAGATGTCTTTGCATAAGATTTAATTACCCAGAAATCTAAAAGTATCAACTAGAAAAATGTTACAACTAACGTAAGAGATAAATAAGATTGCCAGGTACAAGATCAATATGAAAAAACCATTAGTTTATTTATTTATCAGCAATGTCCATTTATCATGAAATAGCAAAATACTAAGATAAACTTAATAATAAAAGTGCTAAAAAAACAATATTTTATATGCAACAATTTTCCCCAAATTAATCTATATACTAAAAGTAATTCCAATTAACATGACAAGATGATTGTAAAGTTCATATAAAGAAGAAAAGATTAAAATATGCAAGAAAATTTAGGAAAAAAAATAATATGAACTTGCATTACCAAATATTAACATATACTATGTAGTTATGTAAATTAAAATGTTGTCATACTGTTGAAGGAATATGCTTCCACAACAACAGAGAAGAACAGAGAGGAATAAATAGGAAACACCCACTCACCCATATATGTGAATTTAACACATAAAGCTAATCAAGCATTTTTTAAATCAGTGGAGAAAGGACAGAATATATGCAATAAATGGCATGGAAAATCATGTCTGTACAGTGGAAGAAAACTCAGATCTCTATATCACTCCATATACAAAAATAAATTCCAAGGCAGTTCAACAGCTAACATACTCAAAAATTTTAAATATAGTCAAAGAAAATATGGGAGAATGCTGTTACAATCATGTGACTAGGAACGTATTTTTAAGAAAGAATTTAATGCTATATACATTCTATATAAAACTACATAAAGGAAAAGGTGGATAAAATGGAAAGAATTTTAAATTCTTTAAGATGAAATACACCAAAAGCAAAGCTAAAAGACAAACAACAAAAAAGAAATTGTTTGCAATAAATATATTTTTGACAATAGATGAATTTCTATAATATATAAAGTGCTTTCGCAAATCAATAATAAAACAACTAAAGAGGGGAAAAAATGGACAAGCATATAGCTAACATTGATTCAGAAGATACTATTTTCCAGGCAATATACTAAGCATTTAGCATGTATTAACTCAATTAACTTGCATAATAACCCTTTGGATCAGATACTGTTATCTCCATTGTGCAGACAAGAAAATTGAGGCACAGAGAAATTCAGGAAACTGCCCACAGTTACACAGTAAGTACTGTAAGTAAGAATCTAAATTCTGACACAAGAGCCCAATTTACAAAAAAAGAAATACAAATAGCTAATAAGAAAAGCTACTAAGAAAAAGCTTAAGAAAAGCTGTTCAACCTTACTAACAATCAGGGAAATGCAAATATTAGAACACAGTAAGATAGTTTTACCTACTAGTCAATAAAAACAAACAAAAAATAGATTAATAAGATCAATATTGGCAAGAGTGTGGGGTAAAAGATACTCTCACATTCAGTCATTTGGAATGTCCTTTGGTATAGCTTTTTTAGAGAGCAATTTAGTAATGTCCATCAAACTTTAAATGAAAATACTCTTTGACCCAATAATTCCATTTATACCCCATAGAAATACTTGGACCTGTGCAGACATGAAAAACTGAAAATGGCCTATATGCCATCAGTAAACAAAGAGTTAAAAAAATATATATATACATCCAACTATGGATTCTGTGTAGTGTCATGACTAAAAAGAATGAGTTATATTGTATGAACTGATATGGAAAGATCCCTAAAACATATCATTAAGTGAAAAAAGCAAGTCATCAAATAATGTAGATAACCTAATGCTATATACAAATATATATACATTTATGCATTCATCTATTCACTCGACAACAACAAAAAAATTAGCACCTACCACATACCAGGAGCTGTTCTGTCCAGTAGGGATAAAGTGGTAGACCAAATAGACAAAGTCTTTCTCTTATGAAATTCACATTCTGGTAGGGAGGCAGATGATAAACAAGCCAACAAATAAAAGACCAAAATAATTACAGATAAAGTTGTGAAAGGAATTCCAAATTAACTTTCAGGCCTCTGGGTTTCAAAATGTTTCCCAGCAAAGGGGGCACACAAGCTGGACACCCTACACTGACACAATCAGACTTCAGGCATGCACAGCTTGCAGAATGAAATTTAAAGCTTACAAGAAATAGGATGAGAAAAGGAAACCTAAACTCTGACCAATCAGCTTCGAACAAGTTTCCTACTGCCTTCATGCTCCAATAAGCCACTAGAACAGAATTCACCTGACTACCACAATTTCCCTTTTATTTTTGGACTATAAATTCCCAAGGCAAAACCCCCCAACTCTACCCCACCACAGTCCAGAACACCTGCTTTTACTTGGTGTTGCCCAATTCGTGAACCATTACACTGTTAATAAAGCTCTCTTCTTTCTATCTGTGTTAACAGTTTTGACAGTGTATTCGTTTTCTATTGCTGCCATCACAAATTACCACATAGAGCCTTAAACAACACAAATTTATTATCTCACAGTTCTATAGGTCAGAAGCCTGACACAACACCAGCTCACTCAGAAACAGCTGCATGGCTTTCTGGCTCTAGGAGAGAATCTGTTTCCTTGCTCATGCCACTTGTTGGCAGAATTCAGTTCCTACTGGTTTTAGGACCGAGGTCCCCATTTCCTTGCTGGCTGTCAGCTGAAGGTCATTCCCAGTTTCTAGAGGCTGCCCCTATTCCTTGGTTAATGCCCCCTCCCTTCATCTTCAAATCCAGCAATGGGGGGTCAAGTCTCCCTCATGCTTTGAATCTCTCCTTTCTTCTCTCTGAAACAGCCAGGAAAGGTTCTCCACTTTTAAGAACTGATGTGATTAGATTAGATAGTCCAGGATAATCTCCCAACTCAAGGTCCTTATCTTTAATCACACCTGCAAAGCCTCTTTTGCCATGTAAGGTAACCTATTCACAGCTGCCACAGGGCAGGAACATCTTTTGGGGCTCATTATGCTACTTATGACAGATGATAATAAATGCTATGAAGCAAATAAAAAGGATTATATACAAAAGAGCAGTAGAGTCCGAAGGGGCTGTTAGTGTGTCATTGGAGAAGGCCTTCCTGAGGAAATGGCATGAGAAATGGATGAGACAGGCACATGACCATCCAGGCACCTATTTAAATATATGGAAAAAGACCTGGAATTCTACAAATCAAACTATTCACAGGTTCCTGCTACAGAGGAACAGATTCCAAGGGTGGGAGATGACAGCTTTTATTCATTACTCTGTATCCTTGTTTCTCTGAACATTTTACTTGTGTGATTAAAAAGTTATTTGTATTTGTAAAGATTTAAAAACAAAAAAAGAAAAATATCTTTTTCTTGGACCTTGTTGGAGCCAAGAGAGTTTTAAGATTTAGGTATTGGTGAAAGTACATTCTAAATTCTGAGACACACACATAGAAAATAAAAATAAAACCTTGTCTGGGATTCCATAAAAAAATTGGTTCTAGAGGTAACTGATAAATCATTATCCTTTTGCTTCTGAGTCTTTAAGGAGGACACATTTGCCAATTAGACATTTCTACACATCAGTGACCTTGGAAACTTCTCATAGCTATAACCTCTTTATTTGGCTTCTAAGTCCTAACTTGGTGCTTATTTGCTGAGTCCTCACCCTAGATATCTCACATCATTTCATAAGGTTTTCCAAGGAGAACACTAAAAGTTTCTCAGAGAATGAAGGCAGACAGAAGAAAAGTTACTTGAATGGGCTCTATAGCGTAGCAATCTGTCACGGCAAAAGGGTGAGACTTGCTGGAAAGCATTTCTGCTACTCAAGACACAAGCAAGGTACTGATCACAGGAGGATACACAGAAGTTCCTGTTGGCAAACTGAAGAGGAGTGACCACAAGGAGTGAAGGCAAAAGACAAAAGGGGCTCACAAAAGTGTGGGAAAGCAAAACTTCAAGCAGTATGGTATAGCTGCAAGACCCTGGGATGCAACTGCAGAAAACATCTCGTGTGTGTGTGTGTGTGTGTGTGTGTGTGTGTGTGTGTGTGTGTGTGTGTGTTTACACATGATAATCAACCATGTGACTCATTTAGAGCAAAGATACTATAAGCCATGAAAAGCAAACAATGACTACAGCTACAAATTAAACAGTTCATAATTATGTGCTAATCACATAGATTTGTTTTTTCAGACACACCGCCTATCAAAGATAGGAATTCTCTGAATAATGTTTTTAAAAGCCTAGTAGACTCTTCTTTTTGAATGTCCCTTTATCACCTCAAATGTGACAAATCCAAAAGTGAAAACACCATTGTCTACTCAAAAATATTCTCTCCTCCCAACCCTTCCTGCCTTAGATAGAGACACCCTCTTTTTCCTCATCACTCAGGCTTGAGATCCTAGGGCCATTCTTAACTCATCCCTTACCTTCAATTATTCAGTCCAGTTAAATCCTTTTCAGAAGTGGGTGAAGTATAAATTACACATAAATTTAAAATAGCATTTAATCAGCCACCAAATATATCATCAACTCTCTCTTGGCCAATCCCTCTCTCTCCATTCCCATGTTGCCTCCCTAGTCAAATTTTTATCCTAGACTGTTTGTCTGAAGCCTTTCCGAAGTAACCACCACCCAATGCCTATCATTCTGGTCCAATCTTCCTGTACTTCACTAGCCTGTGGGCACAAACACAGCCCATTATCATTAAGTGACCAGATTATGTTTCCAAGTCCCTTTCAGGTTTGACTGAGGGTTCAAAGGTAGGAAGTTGGGGCCTTCACAAAGTACTACTTCTAGTTATTTCTAATGTCTCATGGCTGATTAAATATGCCCACACACTGGTCTTAGTCTTTGTTTCTGGGCTTATGGAGCCCCAGGGCCTGAAAGTCCCTTCTTCTCAAGATGTAGAGGCAGTGGAACCTCCTTCCCTGAACGCTGGCGTGGGGGCCCTGAACTTCCAGCACCAGAGGCTCTGTGAACCCTTAGGACTTCACGCAAAGTCTCGCTTGAAGGTCATCTAGTTCTCTTTCCTCCCAGGAGGGTAGCAGAGCAGGACTGGGAACTAACCATCTGTCTTCCACCACTCAGAGACAAACTGAAGTTCAAAACCAAACAAAACTATATTCACCTTCAGCAGGGCAAGAACATTCCAGGCCCAAAAATGTCTGTATTTGCACACCGAGTCAAAATATTTTCTCCTAGCCCTAAGAGAAAGAAAGGAAAGAAGAAAGGGAGAAAGGGAAGGAAGAGAGGAGGGAGAGAAAAGGAGTAGGGAGAGAGGAAGAAACAAAGAAATCAGCAGTTTCCAGAAGCATAGCTCAATACATAAAAATCTACATTCCCTTGTAGAATGGCACAGCCAATTTGGAAGGCAGTTTGGCAGTTCCTCAGGAAGCTAAGTATCGAACTGCCATATGATCCAGCAATCCCAGTACTAGAGGAACTGAAAGTAGGGAAGCAAACAGATACTTGCACTCCAATGTTCATAGCAGCACTATTGACAATTATCAAAAGATGGAAACAACCTAAGTGTCTACCAACTGATAAATGGATAAAGAAAATGTTGTATATACAATATGATGGAATATTATTCAGCAGTAAGAAGGAGTGAAGTCTGGAAGCATACAACAACATGGATGAACCTTGAGGACGTTATGTTTGAGTGAAATAAGTCAAATGCAAAAGGACAAATATTGGATGATCTAATATGAACTAATTATAATATATAAAGTAAACTCATAGAGTTAAAATCTAGACTATAGGTTACCAGGAAATAGAATGCAGGCAGAGAACAGAGAGCAGATACTTAATGTGTGCAAAATTTTTAACTAGGTTGAATTTAAATGTTTGGAAATGGATAGAGGTGATAGTAGCACAGTATGTTGAGTGTAATTAACAGTACTGAATTATGTGGGTGCTTGTGGTTGAAAGCGGAGGTTTAAGTAGAGTATATCACTAGAAGGAAAGCTAGAGGATAAAACAAGGAACTGTATAACTGAATCATGAGGTGGATGATGACTGTGATTAATAGAACAAATAAGAAAACGTTCTTTCATGAACTACAAGTGTATGTCACTGTTACAAGGAGTTAATAAAAGAGTGGTATATGGGGGAAAAATATACCTACTGCAAACTATGGACTATATTAACAGTAATGTTTTAATATGCTTTCATCAACAGTACAAATGTACCAAACCAATACTAAAAGTCAATAATGGGGGTGGGGGGGTGGGGATAAGGGGTATGAAATGTGTTGGTTTTTTGTTTGTTTCTTTTTTTTCTTTTTTGAGTAATGAAAATGTTTTAAAATTGATTGTGGTGAGGAATGCACAACTACGTGATGATACTGTGAACTATTGATTATACACTTTGGATCAATTGTATGATATGTGACTATACCTCAATAAAACTGCTGAAAACATTACATTCCAAAATTAAACTTCTCATTTATTTATTCTTGCAACAAATATTTTTCAAGCACCTACTATGCACTTAGCACTGAACAGAACAGCCAAGAGCACTGCCCTCCTGGGGTTTAAATTCTGGAGTGGGAGATAGATAACAACAACAAAAAAATCAACAAAACTAAGCAAAGTCATGTCAGGCAGTAACAAGTCTATAAAGAAATAAAACAGTAATAGAGTACAGGGTGCATGGGACTCTTTGAGTTGATGAACTTTGAACTGAATGTCAGAGGAATGAAGAGAAGTCTGTCAAGATGCTACAATCAAGTTAATGGTGAATTTTCCATTTTTCCCAAATAAAAATGGGTGGACAGAGGCATCACATTTCTATAACAAAGGGGGGCCAATCAGGTCAAATCTTGTCCCCAATACGGGGACAAGATTTATTCACAATGATATAACCAACTCTTTCAGAGTAAGGCAGAGCTTTATTCTCTATCTTTCCCACATCACCCAGCACAGTGCATAATAAAGAAAGAATACTTGTTGATGGTTGATTAATGCTACACTTTATACTAAAATTTTTAAATGTGCATTGAGGTGGTTTGGGAATTGTTGTGTGCCAGCAACATAGCTCATGTTTAGCAAATACGAAAGGCTGAAATCATTTTAGGTTCTGATATGATTAGCAAATGTTCCTGCAGACCATGTGGAAAAAGTCGTTGGCATATAATTCTGAGCTAGTCCCCTTAGTCCCTCGGTCTGGGTCCCAGAGGCAGCAGGGCTGACAAGCTCAGGCAAAGTTGGCAGAGGTCACGTTTGTTGAGGATCTGAGAATAGTTAAAGGTGAAAGTGCAAGAACAAGAATGCATCCATCCAGACCCAAAGGCAGCTCATCCCCCTTGCCCAGCCTGGGGATACACAGCTGCCCCGTCCAACCTCAGAGGGGCAAGTTCCTCAACATCAGAGAAGCAGCCCTGGGCCCCTAAACGGAAACCTGGCAAGGGAGGAAGCAGCTGGTCTTGGCAAACAAAAAATAATGCCCCGGGCAAAAACAAAGCAAGAGGGAGCCTGGAAAAGCTTCATTTTGAAGAGCCACTCCTTCCCTAAACGAATTTTTTAATCCCATATAAAATTCTAAGCTTGTTCAGGAAACACTATGGCAAATTCTTTCAGTCTAAATTCTCTGTTATTAGAAATTCCTAGAAAGCTTTTTCCTTTCCTGCCAAAAAAGTCCATAATTTGCTCCAATAGTTCCCACACTGTGGCTGCCTATTTTGTTATCCAATATTCTTTTTGAATGAACCTCAGATGACCACAAGATCTTGTGGAACTTCATGAGGATTTGGGTTACAAAGAATTGCATTTTTAGGTATGGCTTACTATTTTTTTTTATCCTTTTATCTCATGAAATGAACGATTAATGACAAGACACTTTTTGTTGTTTGAAACTAAATTAATGCATACACATATAAATATAGGAATCTCTTATGAAATATATGTTAAATTCATTTATTAGTTTTCCACTCTGCACAAGAACCGAGAACCTGAAATTAGCTGTGCATTATGGTTCTTCTGATAACAGTAACTCTACAGATACAAATGAAACAAAATTGGGTGAAATTTTCAATGAAAAGATCTGATTATCATTAGGTTAGAGGGTCTACACTAGCGATTTAGACCCATCATTCTTACTGATGATAATAATAATAGCTAGAATTGATTATTGAGTACTCACTATAAGATAGGCAGTGTGATAAGTATTCTTTACCTATCCTCTCAAATTCTTTCAACACCATAAAAAAATGATTGCTTAGAAGCATTATGTGACTTACCCATGGTCACAGCTAGTATTGGTGAGAGTTGGTTTTCAGAACCTAGTTTGCTTAACTCCAAACCCTATGCTTAGTCCAATATATCACATAGATAAAAATAGAAATAAAAGCAGTAAACATTAATCAAAAACTGAAAGCTTTAGGAAAAATACCACTGGCATATTCTTTTAGAGAGTTGATTTATGAAAAGAACTTTAGTGAAAATCAGGAGGCAGTGTTCCAAAGGGTAAACTGAGGCATGGGGTGTGTAGCAATGGCTTTTTAGAACTCACTTGGAAACACAATTGTGTGTGTATATAATATCATCCTGAGCTATTTTGAAGGTAAGTTCTAGAAGCACTGGAGACTTATAATGATAAAAATTATATGAAAGCATTTTATGCAATAGGCTTACTGAACATAACATATTCGTGATTATTCTTCTATTCTAAGAAGAACTATTCATGCTGAGTTAAATTTTCCAAGAATGAAATTTAAGCCCACGTAAGGTGTATTATAAACTGAATGGAATACTGTGGTTCAAAATAGAGCCCTCCAATGGTCCATCTGTGGACCTTATCTCATGGATTCTCATTAAACAGTGATTTCATTTCTCTGAATCATCCTAAGTTCCACGCCTGGGCAGTCATTCAGCTGCCTGGCTAGTCTCACGACACATGCAAATATGAATTAAAGGCAGTCGCACCACAAGACTGTGGAGAGTTCACTGATACCCTTCGCAGTGTGATGCTCAGGGCCCCAGCCATCGCAGATGGGAAAAGGAAATTGGTTGTCCCAGCAGGTCTTCTGTTTATTACCCTCTGAAGCCTCATCTGGAGAGGTGTAGGCAGGCACACACACATGCACACACACGCACACACACACATGCAGATATAAAGCACTTCATGTGCCCTCTACATCCCACATGTTTGTGAGGTTAAAATGTGTTTTGACCCTACAAAAATAAAATCCCAAAGTCTCTACAGATACTTTGTCACTGATTCTCATTGCCCTCCAGTAAGATATGTAGAAGAAGTTACGTTTTCCTGAATATACATACGGGGAACTGGAGTATAAAGTGTAATAATTTGTTCAGCTCTAGAAGAAGAGTAAAACACAGACATGGGAGTAGAATTTTTCTGTCCTTGAAACTCCCATAATATGCAGTTTTCACCTTTCTTACAGCCCACTTTGGTTTCTACAATAGGGTCTAGTTATTTATAAATCTGTCTTTTCTCCCTATGTGACAGTAAGCTCTTAGGATGAGGGACAATTTCTGGCTTATTTTTGTGTTTTTGTAGCACCTAGCATAGTGCCCTCCAGGATACCTGTGTGAACTCTGCATGTGTTTATAAATTATAATAGGAGGGTAAACAGGATACAAATAGAGATACCGGGTGGGTCTGGGAGGCAGAGCTCAGGCAACAGTGGCTGTCAATAGGGGCAATGGTTGGGCATTAGAGAGTTTCCTCTATCGTACACATATCTTCCACCAGATTCATTTATAACTAGTTATGATGTATAGAGGCCAGAGAGCATGTGTTAGAAAGAAAGAAAATAAACCCATCCAATACTGGTTACTAAATAAGCTAGTAAGAGTTGAAGTAATGGGTATACCAGGAACCTGAGATGAGAAACATTGGTCTCCCTCTGTCTACTCATGTGAGGTGTGGGATGGCTGCCAGAAGTACTACCCTTTCAGTTCCTCAGTGTCCTCCTTACAGAAATGATGTCAGCCCTGAAGGAAACCTCATAGGACATATCCATTAAGATAAGCCTGCCACTGGTCCACACAGAGGTCTGAACCAGTCCCGAGCTGCCATCAGTAGCCAAGGTCTACAGGTGTTTATCATTCTGTGCTAAGTCAACTGCTGGCCCTGAGAGTGAGCCATTGTGGACCTTCCAACCCAGGAAACCCCTAGATGACTGCAGCCCCAACGAACAACACAAGGGAGCAGAAGAACCACCCAGAGGAGCCCAAGCAACCCACAGAATAATAGCAATAAAATGGTAGCCATTTTAAGTCACTAAGTTTGGGGGTGCTTTGTTACATGACAATAGATAACCAGAACACTTAGCCTGATGTCAAAATGAAACAAGATTTCAGAGGTCTTTCAGAGGAGGGGTGAATGTATTTTGCATGTGGGAAAGACAAATTATTGGAGGAAGAGTGCAGACTAAAGGTGGCCCCCCCAATGAATCATATATTCTGGTATTCTGACCTTGTATAGTTCTCTTCCACAGTTAAGATGTGACCAACAAAATGTAGCAGAAATCACTCAGTGTGACTTCCGATGTGATGTCATAAGAAATCTTGCCATTTTTGCACAGGGAGAAGCCATCCTCTATGTAGCAAGTCCAACTACCCTGAGACTGCCATTCTAAGGAGAGGACCCATGGAGAGAGAAAGAAAGATGCCTGGCCAGCTGTCTATGCCAGTCATCCCAGTTGAGGTGCTAAACTCAAAGCTGAGTGAAGAAGACACTTGGGTATCTGTCCCAGTTAAGCCTTCAAGCCACTCTAGCCTCAACTGCATCTGACTGTAATCATGAGACGTCCCAAGTGAAAGAACCCTTCAGCTGAGCCCAGTCAACTCACAAAACTTGGAGAGATAATATTAAATTGAATGCAAGCAAATAACTCTGAGGTTATTTTGTTATGCAGTTTTTTAAAAAATGTAAAAATCTCAAATATTCTGGTTCATTTGCATGCTGACAAACTTTTCTGCTTGTGACAAGTGCAAAGTCTGATATATCCTCTGTATGATCAAAATGTCAAAACAGGTCATTCCTATACAGGATCACAGGAAGAAAAAAAATGGAAGAGAATAACATTCTAACATATATCAAAAGAACACACAATATCAGTGAGCTATTTCTAGTATGACAATGAAAATGGATCAACCAGATATTTGGGTTAAAGACCTAAGTAGTACAAAACAACTTGGGTCTAAGTGAATGTATGTTGTTGGCCAGTGGGGCCAGCCATGGGGAAGATGAAATCATTAGGCATTGAGCTCCAAGTACTCACCAAGGTCTACTTATGAGAAACTCTCCCTAGATATCCTTTGGATTACAAACCCAGCAAATCGTGCAACATCAAAGAAATTCCTGAAGTATATAGAAGACTATGTTATATTGGAGAGTTGAGCTAAAGGAGCAGCTGCGGGAAAATAGTGGCTAGATGGTATAAGAAAAGGAAGTACACTTAGGAAGCATGGCCAAGGCCCCAGAAAATGTGGTCATGGGCCTTGGTTCTATAACATATTGTCGTAACACACAGATCTCTCACTCAGCTGCATATCTTTTCTCAGCAGTACCTACCCCAATTTTCTCAGACATTTCTGGTATCAGATGTGTACATCCATCACAGTAAAGGCACTTTATTAAATATATTACCATATGGAATTTAATTCCATATCTTTTTATAGAGGCATGGTGCAATAGTTAAGAAAGTAGGCTCTGAAGTCAGATTGAGCCATGTTTGAAACCCTGCTCTGTCACTCATTATCTTTGAGAACTTGGGTAAGTTATTTCACCTCTCTGAGCGTCAGTTTCCCCAATGGCAAAATGAGGATTATACCTAATACGATTACTGTGAATAGTAATATTTAATGCATGAAAATTGCCTAGAACACAGAACGTAGTCAAACATTAGAGATTATATTATTCTTGAAAATGCATTTTTTTCCTTCCCCCTTCCTCCTCCTATGGTTTGCACAAACTAAACTAAGATGGCTAAAGGAGACTTATTTCCCACATGATTATTAACATAGGCCCTGGAAAGATTTAATCATTTTGCAGATACTTCATCCTAAGGGTAGAACTCTTTCCTCCCGCACTCCACCTTCAGCCTCCTGAAAGGAAGAGCAAGAGAATGCAGGAAGACTGACCACCAGCACAAGAAGTGAGCCCCAGGAGGTGAACTAAGGAGGAGGAGGGGTGGGGCACCGGAAAGTTCCATGGAAGAGATGCGGGCAAGAAAGAAGAGGTCAAAGAAGAAAAGTTCCTCTGCCTATTGTGAGGGTGCCAGAAAAGGGTACCACTCAGAGAAACAAACAGTTGGAGGCAAAGCCAGAAGAACAGAGCAGAAAAGATACCCAATCTCCAGCTCCCCTTGAGAGCTCAGAAATGGGCTAGAACATATGATTTAGACCCAAAATAAAAAGTACTTTGGGGTCTTAGAGTGGTTGCTTGTCTGGATAATGGCAAGACCATTGGAGACAAGGGCTATCTGGCCATGCCTTCTACAGTGGGGACACAGTACTAGGGCACATTTCTGTTTTCTCTACTGTGTAAAGCACAAAACAGGAAAAGTCACTTCCAGACCACTAGTCCTGCTTTGGAAGGGAGAGGACAAATATATTCATTGACCTTATTTGCCCCAGTGAACTTGAACATTCCTGATCAGCCTTCTCTGCAGCCCCATGGTGCCTAGATAAAGCAGGTGGCACTGTCAGGAGCTACCTTCTTGCTCCCACCCCAGCCCACTGTGCTCTGGCATTTCCACCTCCCAGTCCCAGGACCACACTTCAGAATAACCCCTGCCCTCACAGGAACCACACAGAACTTGCTAGGCAGAGGCTACTTTCCTCCTCAGCTATCAGACTTTACTCACCACTGTTGCCTTGAGCATGTTCTGTGGCTTCACTCTGCTCCCCAAGGACCTGCAGATTTCTGGTTCATGCCCAGGTCTGCCTTTCTCAGCATCTTTTTCCTGACTGTCCTCAGGACTCACACTGCATTTGGAGACTACATACCTTCCATGATGTCCTGCCCTGAAATGTTTCTTTGGTCATGACTGACTACTGCCTGGCCCCCATCACTAAGAACAGAGGCAGGACTATAGCCCATTTTCTGGCATCCAGCAGTGCTTTCCCATCTTTGTTCCTCAAGCTCAAGAACAAATGAGACTGAGCTGATTCTTTGCAGTGATACTTTGACAATCAAGATAATGTCTTTAAGGATTAAATCAAAATGTTTTCTCATAGAGTTTTTTATTTCAGAGATCCCATGTTCCTTTGCCTCCGTAAGACTCTATGCCCTTTACTACCTAGAAGGGGGGGGTGCGGATAAAGAGAAAAGCTAGAGTATTTATCAATACACTTGAATTCCTTATATTAGGACAATGGTTTGGAATCACCAAGGACTTTCACATTTTGTTGTATTTGATTCCCTCCACAGGTATTGCTAACCCATTTTTCTAGATGAGGAAATGAAGACAAAGAAAGGTTAAGTGACTTGGACAAAGTCACATAGTCAGCAAGCGGCAGAAATTTGTCAGGCTATGTCTGTTCACCTAGATAATCCACAAAATCCCTCAACTCCCCTCCATCATCACCACCACTGCCAAGATTCAGAGCCTCCCCATTTCTTGCCAAGATACTTGCTGTGGTGTCCTCACCTGTCTGCCTGTCTTCCATGTAGCTCCCTGTCAGTTGCCTGCTGGGTACTTTCTAATCATAGTTATGTGATTTCACTACTTAAAAACCTAGAATCGGAGACACCCCAGTAGCAGCAAGCACACCCTGCACCCAGACCATGGTTTCTAAATAACATTCAATAAAAACCACCAGGATACCCTAGAGGAATGGCTGATTCTAGGGCTGGGGAAGAAAAAGTATAACATGAGCCAGGAGTATCTTATAGTGCCAGAGAGGAAGGAGGTCCTCAAAAGCAAACAAACAAACAAAAAACACAATGATGGAGGCATGTCAAAATGACATAGAAGCCAGCCTGAAAAAATTCCCAACAGCCAAAGCTGGAACAATTTAAGCAACAAGATAAATAATAATCGTATTGGATTATAACCCCCAAAATAAAATTAATATCCATGATTCTACATTAATATAAATAAATATTGGATAAATAAATGAGGGAGATGGGTCAAATATTCCTTACAGAAGAATTCCATAGGAATGAGGGAAATTGAAAGTCGCCATTAGAATGCCACAGTAATAACTGCTGCAGGCAAGAGCCATGTTGAATACTAAAATTAGAAAGTGAAATTTTAAGGAAAAATAGGATATTTGCATAGTGGAAAAGTATCTCCCCTATAATATTTATTAATTACCATGATGGTCTCCACATATGGCCGCAAATTCTTTGATACTCCTCTCTCGAGGAAGTGGAACTTAATTTCCCTCCCCTTGAGTGTGAACTGGACTTGGTGATGCATTTTAAACAAAGTATGAAAAGGGAAAAACAGTAATTTAATAGTGTAGAAACCTGGCAGATACCCCTTAACCAACAGAGCAGGTTAGCATCATCTGTATTAAGTCAGGTTGATGGCATGTACCCCCAATAAGATGAGCTGAGAAGGCACTGCACCCCTGTCGTGGTCTTCCCCCAAATATATACCCCAGTCTAAGAATGAGAAAACATCAGCCAAGCCCAAATTAAGGGACATTTTACCAAATACCTGATCTGCACTCTTCAAAAGTGTCAAGGTCATGGAGGACAAAGAAAGACTGAGGAACTGTCACAGGTTGGAAAAGACTAAGGAGATATGATGAATAAATACAATGTGATATCATGAATTGGATCCTGGAATAGAAAAAGGACATAAGTTGAGAAACTGGTGAAATCTGAATAAAACCTATAGTTTAGTTTAAAGAAAAAAAGAAAAACAAACAAATATAACCTTTACAATGTTTATACAACTAAATACAAACTTTGGAGTAAAGCACATAAGACCCTTACGAATACAGACCCAGCCACCTACTCCTGCTTTGTCCTCTGTTCTCCAGCCTTACCTAATGGAGTAAGGGCCCCTGAATAAGCTATGCCACTCACATCTTCTTGCCTTTTTTCCCTGTTATTTCTCCCTCTGCCTGGAATGACTTCTGTCTACTGCACATGCCTACTCATCTGTTTGTCTGACAATTTTCTGGCAATTACCAAGAATGTCCTCCTCATGAATTTTTTTTCTCACAATCCCCACATCCCAGGGCCAGTCTTTCCCCTCTCTCTTGCATTGATTCCAAGTATCCCATACTTTCTTTTATCAGCATTTATCACATCTTAGTGCATGATTTCTTTAAATGACTGTGCCATCTTCTTCTGGGTAATAAAATCCTTGATGAGAATCTGATCTTATTCATCTTTTACAGCCTCAGAGTTTAGCACATGCTTAATACATATTGAATGAATTAATGAATGAACAAATAAATGAATTAATGAGCAATAAACAAACCCCACTTGAAATCTATTAGCTGGAAATAATAGTTTTGTAAATTTGTCTCAACTCTGCAGACATATTTGAAGAAAACTTGCACTTAAAGGATTTCAAAATGCTTTGGAGGAATACATATATCAATTACAAATAAACATCTTGAGAACAGCAGCCATCCTGATGGAAGACCAAAGCCAGCCACAAATGAGTCACCTCACAGAGGGCCCAGGCCCAGGAGCTCACCCCTGGACACTTCCCATTCCCGTTTACTCAGCTGGCTCAATTAAAATGGCCCCACACAGAGCCACACTGGGCTTCTTTTAAATGCACAGTCTTTATTTCAGGCAAATCTATACCTGGAAGACATATACATTTCAAGAGTGTTCCCAAGTCAACAGAGTTGCTTCCTAACACGCTCACAGATCAAAACTTCTTTTCTACAAACTTCTCATACAAATTTGAGTTCGCACTGCCATTTACCTGGACATTTTTAGGAATTCTGCAGTCCTGCTTACAGGCATGAACATTTCAGTAAGTACAGCCATTCTTTTTCATTTATTACAGGAATTTGCACCCTCGTTTGAATGTTGATGCAGGTGGCTTTCTACATTCTTGTTCACACACTGCCTCAAAAAATAATGGCAGCTCTGTTTCTCAACAGAGCTTAAGGACACAAGTATAGTGTCTAAAGCTCAGCAAGGGCTCACCAAGCACGAAGATCATTAAATATGGGCTGGACTGGAGAATGGTAAGATTCACCAATATAATAATAACCAACAAATTTACCTATCAAGCACCTATTGTGTGCATATATACAAAGCACTGTGCAAAACTGTAGTAGATCACAAGGGTTTAAAGTATTGCCTCTATCACAAGAGGAAAAGGGACCTTGGGAAGGAAACTACAAATATCCCTTTTAAAAGATGACTAACACTACAAAAAAATATAACCAAGGTTCAGCTTCAAAGAGTCTCATCTTTACTTTCCAAAAGATGCTAGACAATAAAGATAGATGTCAGGGCATCATCTTGACAGAGTTGAGGTAACACGACTACAGAAGTCTCCACCTGTGACCATGGCTCAGAACTAGTAACATGTCTCCCAGGTCCAGTCTGCCCATCAAGGAAGAACTGGCTTCCCACTCTCAGTCCTTTCCCCTTACTTCAAAAATAGGGAATTTTTCTCTTATTGGATAATTTCTTCCTAAATTATAGACAGAGAAGAGGGCCTCTAAATACCACTTGCTTAACTATCATATCTAACTTAGGAGGAAAAAAAGTTTAATAAATCAGAATATTCTTCCAGTTGAGCCCATCCAGCTGGGTCAATCTTCTTCACCATTACAAAGTTATCTTTTGATGCACGACATCTTTTGAATCAATACATGATCAGGGTCTGACCCTTTAATATTATTATGACTTTGAGTTCTGTCTTTTCCACATAGAGAAAAAAGAATACATCTGAAAAGTAGAGTTTTCCAAAACAAGTTTCAGTCCCCAAGTTTCAATTTTTAAAAATAGAAATTTAAGAAAATTACTCTTCAAGAAAATGAATACTGCTGAAGTTGGTAGAAAGGAAATTTTAAGGAGAAGATGAGCCTTGAAGAACACAAAGGACTTAAAATGGCAAAGAGAAGGAGAGCAGATATTTCAGGCAAGCGGAGCAAAGGCATCAGCAAAAATGTACGTGGTGGGTTCTATGCATGCTAGGACTTGCTGAAGTAGAGGGAACATGCAGGGGCAATGGGAGATATGGTTAGAAACTCAGGTCAATGGGATATGGTGGAGGTCTGCAATGTCAGGATAGGAACTGTTCTAGTTTACTAAAGTTGCCAGAATACAAAACACCAGAAATGGATTGGCTTTTATAAAGGGGGTTTATTTGGTTACAAAGTTATAGTCTTAAGGCCATAAAGTGTCCAAGGTAAGTCATCAACAATCAGGTACCTTCACTGGAGGATGGCCAATGGTGTCCGGAAAACCTCTGTTAGCTGGGAAGGCACGTGGCTGGTGTTTGCTCCAGAGTTCTGGTTTCAAAATGGCTTTCTCCCAGGACATTCCTCTCTAGGCCACAGCTCCTCTTCAAAACGTCACTCTCAGTTCCTCTTGGGGCATTTGTCCTCTCTTAGCTTCTCCGGAGAAAGAGTCTGCTTTCAACGGCCGTCTTCAAACTGTCTCTCATCTGCAGCTACTCTCTTAGCTTCTGGGCATTCTTCAAAGTGTCCCTCTTGGCTGTAGCAAGCTTGCTCCTTCTGTCTGAGCTTTTATAGGGCCCCGGTGAACTAATCAAGGCCCATGCTGAATGGGCAGGGCCACACCTCCATGGAAATTATCCAATGAAAGATCTTGCCCAGTTGAGTGATCACATCTCCACGGAAACATCCAATCAAAAGTCTGCAACCCAATCAACACCGATATGTTTCTTGCCCACACAAGATTGCATCAAAGATAATGTCATTTTGGGGGACATAATACATCCAAACCAGCACAGGAACTTTCCTCTATGATTAGGGGAAGGGGAACTATTGTGGGGAGAAGAGAGATGTCAGGAGCAGTATCTCAGAAAGCAAAAATATGCTGCCTGATTAGAGGAGGAGATTCTGGAGGCCAGGGGAAATAGTGGCTGGTCACCCTTCACAGTAGTCGGAATAGAAAGGAAGGAATGTGTGAGAGAATGCTGTGAAGGAAAACATCAACCAGACATTCTCATAGATGGTGTGGAGAAGGAGGAGACAAGGTGACTCCCACGCTTACCAAGAGAATAGTCTACACAATCTAGAGAAGATTGAGGACCCTGGAGCCAACCATCTGGGTTTGAATTCTGGCTCTCACACTTATTAGCTGTGCAGGGAAATTACTTAACCTTTCTAAATTGATTTCATCATCTGTAAAATGAGAATGGTAACATCCACTTCATAGGATTTTTGTGATATTAAATGAGTTAAAACATGTAAAGCACTTAGAATAGTGCCTGGCACCCAGTAAACACCAATAAGTTTAGATGCATGATGGTGGTGGTGGTGGGGGGGTAGTGGTGGTGCCATGTCATGGAAAAATCAAGTCTGTTAGCAATAGGGGTAGAAACTGAATCCCTTCAGAAATTGCTCTGGTGAGAACAGAAAAATTAACTTGGAATAGGAATGTGTTACAATAAGTCATTTTATATTCACCATTAGGGTATGAAGATCATGAAACTAGATCCCCAGGCATCTCCCCTGCTCCCCTAATACATATTTGCCCAGCTATTCTCATGTGTCCAGGCCTCCTAACACACCCACCCTGAAATGTTCAATCCTAGTTTATTTAAATGCAAATGAAATTTCATTCATCTGGGATGCTTACTGGTTGAAAGGGGATTTTAAAATCATTTCTTAAGCTACAGCAGCATTGCTCTAAATGCACTGAGTCAGAAGCCTCCAAGAGAGACACTTTCCCGAGGACATTGCTCTGAATACTATATAACCTGGACATCTAAGTATGAAAATAAATCCCAGGAACATTTGTCCCTTACTCTGCCTCAGACAACAGTATTGCCAAAACTCTCCACCACCATTTCTCCATCTGCAAAGTAAAGCTAAAAATATAAATATTACTCCCATGCGAATTTTACTTGATTGAGGGAAAAGAACAAGGGAAAAGGAGTAAATAAGGAAAAAAGAGAGCACATATTTAGAAACCATCAGACATTAGATTGTGAGAGGGGAAATTGTGGCATCTATACTTAACGTAAGGGAGGAGTTGGGAATGAGGAACACTGGCCTTAGTCTCTTCTCCACAACTGAGTCACAATCGGACTTTGAACAAATTGCTTAATCTTACGTGTCTTAGGTTACCTTGGGATACTGTGGAACTTTCTAGTATCTGGTCCCTGTGTTCCTTAGGTGATAGGCGGCTTCAGTAAAGCATCATTTAATTCACCTAGTTTCATTTATTTTAATTTTTATTTTGAAATAAATTCGAACTTACAGTAACAGTTGCAAAAATAATACAAACCCCATACACAGAACTCCAGCATACCCCAACCCCCCTCCACCCATATCCTGATCTACCAACTTAATATTTTGTCACTTTACCATTTCTTTCTTTCCCTCCCTCCCTCCCTCCATCCCTTTCTATCATCCATCATCTATTGCTCTGTCTTCTGAACATATGAGAGCAAGCTGCACACTTTCTTGAACAAATAATATAATTCAGATATACATTTTCTATGAACAAGAATATTCATTTATGAAATCACATTAAGTATAGTTAAGAAGTCCAAGAAATTTAACATCAATATAAAGCTTATATTCTATATTTCCTTTTTTCTTATGTCCCAATTGTGTCATTTTGCGCCTTTTCTCCTCTATCCTTAGATCTCATCCAGGATCATCTATGGCATTTAATTCTCATTATCTATTTAGACTGTCTTTTTTTTCAATTGTGGAAACATATCTACAGCATAAATCTTCCCATTCCAACCCCTCCCAAGTATTACATTTAGTGAGATTAATCACATTCACAATGTTGCAATGCCATCACCTTCCCACCAACCATTACTAGAAATTTCCTTCACCCCAAACAGAAACCCTACACTCATTTCTTATTAACTCCCCATTGCCCCTTCCCCCACTTCCCTTTGTCTAGTTTATGGATGGATGAGTAGAAACATGGGGGAAGGAAACAAACAAACAAACAAACAAAGGCACCCAGTGTTATTTTTTACTTTAATTGCTCTTTTTCACTTTAATTATTATTCTTGTTATTTTTGTGTGTGTGGTAATAAAGGTGTCAGGGATTGATTTTGATGATGAATACACAACTATGTAATGGTACTGTGAACAATCGAATGTACGATTTGTTTTCTATGACTGCATGGTATGTGAATATATCTCAATAAAATGAATATTAAAAAATTACATATTTTACATTGAGTCCAAAACCACTGATTTATCATTACACTTTATGTATTTTAGATCCTGTAGGAAGTAAATAGTGGAGTTACAAAAAATACAGTAGTATTGGTATTTATATTTACCATGTGATCTTTACTGGAAATTTTTATTTCTTCATGTGGTTTCAGTCAATTGTTTAGTGTCCCTTCCTTTCAGCCAACACAATTCCCTTTAGCATTTCTTATAGGACTGATCTACTGTTGATGAAATCCCTCAGCTATTGATCATCCAGGAATGTTTTCATCTCCCCCTTATTTTTAACCTCCAGGTATTTGTGAATTTTCTGAGTCTCTGATGGTTATTGACTTCTATTTGTATTCCACTGTGGTCAGAGAATGTGCTTTGAATAATTTCATTTTTTTTTTAAATTTATTGAGGCTTGTTGTATGTCCCAGCCTATGGTCTATTCTGGAGAAAGTTCCATGATCACTAGAGAAGAATGTGTATCCTGGTGATATGGGATGTAATGTTCTATATATGTCTGTTAAATTTCTCTATATCTCTCTCTCCTTTCTCTGTTTCTCTGTTGGTAGGGCTCCCTTTAGTATCTGAAGTAGGGCAAGTCTTTTATTAGAAAAATCTCTCAGCATTTGTTTGTGAAAAATTTAAGCTCTCCCTCAAATTTGAAGGAGAGTTTTGCTGGATAAAGTATTCCTGGTTGGAAATTTTTCTCTCTCAGAATTTTAAATATGTCATGCCACAGCCTTCTCGCCTCCATGGTGGCCGCTGAGTAGTCACTACCTAGTCTTATGTTGTTTCCTTTGTATGTGGTGAATTGCTTTTCTTTTGCTGCTTTCAGAACTTCCTCCTTCTCTTCAGTATTTGACAGTCTGATCAGAACATGTCTTGGAGTAGGTTTATTTGGATTTCTTCTATTTGGAGTTCACTGGGCATTTATGCTTTGTCTATTTATATTGTGCACAAGGTTTGGGAAGTTTTCCCCAACAATTTCTTTGAATACTCTTTCTAGACCTTTACCCTTCTCTTTCCTTTCTGGGACACCAATGAGTCTTATATTTGGATGTTTTATTTTATCTATCATATCCCTGAGATCCATTTTAATTTTTTCAATTTTTTCCCCATTCTTTCTTTTGTTCTTCCATTTTCTGTTCTGTGGTTCTCGAGGTCGCTGAGTCTTTGTTCAGCTTCCTCTAGTCTTGTACTATGAGTATCCAGAATCTTTTTAATTTGGTCAACAGTTTCTTTTATTTCCATAAGATAATCTTTTTTTTAATTTACTCTTGCAATTTCTTCTTTATGCTCTTCTAGGGTCTTCTTCACGTCCTTTATATCTTGTGCCATGCTCTTCTTCATATCCTTTATATCCTGTGCCATGCTCTCATTGTTTATCTTTAGTTCTTTGATTAATTGCTCCAAGTACTGTGTCTCCTCTGATCTTTGATTTGGGTGTTTGGATTTGTGTTACCCATATCATCTGGTTTTTTCATATGCTTTAAAATTTTCTGTTGTTTTGGGGCTCTTGGTATTTGCTTTACTTGATAGGGTTCTTTTAGGATATGAAGGATTATTCAGACACCAATCTCTAATTTGTCAGATCTACAACTTGGTGGTGTACTCTTTCTCTAACTAACCAGCAGATGGCCTCTGCGAGTCACCTATTCCCCTCAAGTCAGTTCTCCCCAACTTTGTCATTGTGGTGTGTGGAGGTCTGGTTCTTGTGGGGTCCAATTTGTGCACCAAGTTTGGGTGTGCTGTTGGTGCTGTCCGCCCAGAATGTGGGGCATGTCTGAGTGGTTACGGAGGCAGGGCAGCTTTAATAATCAAACCTTCCAGGTGTTCCTGGAGATTTAAGGCTGTTGCAAGAGTCTAAACCATCATTTCAGTCTTGCCACAGATTGTCTCTGCCACTGACCCACAAGTCCTTGGTATTGGCATAGGGTCCCTGGGATTTCTGGGTGGGTTCCTCTTCCCAGCCTTGCCCTTCTAGGGTCTCTGCTGAGGGAAGGGTGTGCTATGTCACAAGTGTGCACCATCTCTCAAGGGAAGCCCTGGGCTGCCGGGCCATGCAGGGGCATTCCCAGCCTGCTGTAAAGATGGCTGAATGGGGGGTGTTAATTTTCCCCTTTAAGCACAGCTCTGCCTTCCCAGCAGGACAATCAGCTGTGGGTGTGCGAATGGCTACTATCCATGCCCGATATTGTGGCATGTGCACGGTGTTGCCAGAAATACTTCCCATCACACTGGGTCCCTTGGTGCAGCTCTGGGCTATGGCTCCGGTGCTGGGCAGGAGCGTTCCCAGCCTACCGGGAAGATGGCTACAAGGAGTGTGGTTTTTGCCCCTTTTGGCTTGCCTCTGCCCTCCTCGCTCCGAGACAACTAGCAGAGGCGTTCACACAGCCCTTTCCTGCCATGCTTTACTGTGTGGTTCTTGCTGCTGCATCTGCAGCTGCTTTTGTTTTTTTTTTAAAAAAAGAACTAGTCCACCTCCAAACGCCAACCCACAGTTTTCCCACACTGCAGTGTGGCTGCCAGACATTCAGCAGCTTACTCACTCATTTCAGAATGCAGACTCCCGGTTTCACCAAGTGCACGGTCCCTGTGGATTTAGCAGACCTTGTCCAGCTGGTGCATCGCTGGAACTGACGTTCTGGGTCACTTTCTGGCCTCTATCTAGTATCTTTCATGGAGGTGTTTTTTTCCCTGTCTCTCCTAGCTGCCATCTTAGATTCTCTAGTTTCATTTTTTTAATGATGATGAAGGTGGCAATAATCATTGCTAAAGTCACCATTTGTGACTTCCAAGGAGCTCAAGATGGTCTATAGACACTGTCATTACTCTTAGTGTCTTGCTATTTTTGCTCTACATTTTGCTGTAGTTGGTGGTGGTGTCTGGCCCACTGTATTTACTAACAAAAAGCCTCCATACTTTGGACAGAAACTTTACAGTTGCTATTTTAAAAGGGTACAGAGTGAAATATTTCTACTTCAGTAGTTGGAGGAAAAGAGAACTGAACTGATATTATGAGGCAGTTGACAAATGACTTTTTTCTTAAATAGAAGCATCACAGATGCAGGTAAATCTATGTTCATTATTCAATGGACGACAAAACTTGCCATCCCTGTACAGCTCTGCTAACATGTGTGGACATGCCTCTTGCCTTGGCCTTCCTCAGACTTCACAGGAAGTGAATAATGTCCCTCATTTCAGGAATCAGTTTCATCCCAATTCCTGAGCCAAGTCTTCCTTAAGCCAAAAGTGTATCAGTTGCCTCAGCACACCCTGCTGCTCCAGTTTCACCTTGGAATAGCCCTAGGCCTGGTCATGACTGCTGGGTTCACAAATTCTCCTCAAATTTCTTTGCTGTTCATTAATCATACCCAGTCCCTAAATTTCCCACAACTCTTTGGTTTCATCATTGTCTGAGTAACAGCTCTCCCATCTATCCCCCAAACCCACCTCATGTGGGTCCAATCCTAAGCACCATAATTCTAACTGGTTACCTTGTCTAGTTGCCCAGACACAGACTGGACAATAGACAGCTCAACAATAACTAATGAAGACATATGACCAGCATACATAGGGCCCCTCCAGGCCCTGAAATTGCATCGGACCTCTAGAACCTTGCCATGGCTCTAGAGAGAATGATCTCAAATAATGGGTACTGTTTCCTACCACCTCATTCGGGTGAGGGTTCTAGTAAAATTATATTATTTAGAAAATAAAATAATTTTACTCATACCTCTGAGTTCCCATCCTTTTGATAGCACCCATCTTTCTGTAGCTGGCTTCTACTTTTACTGACTGGTTGACATTCTGCTGCCAATGGACAGAACTCCTAGATGATAAGTGACTACCCATCTCACACCCATGTTTGAAGAGCCAAATTCAGTAGCTGTTCCTATTCCACAAATTGTACCAAAGACCTTTCCCAGCCATTCATTCCTTCCATCTTCGTAAGGACAACTCAACTCTCTTGCCACTTGAGTTTCTCTTAAAATCTCAGGATAGGAGAACCTAAAATGGCAGCTAGGTGAGACAGGGCAAAAAAACACCTCCATGAAAAATACTAGATAAAAACCAGAAAGTGACCCAGAACATCAGTTTCAGTGATGCACCAGCTGGACAAGGTCTGCTAAAACCACAGGGACCATGCACATGGTGAAATCAGGAGTCTGCATTCTGAAATGAGTAAGTAAGCTGGCTGAAAGCCCATGGCTGCGCTGTGGTGTGGGGAAACCAGGGGTTGGCATTTGGAGATGGACTAGTTATTTTTTAAAAACAAAAAAACCCAGGAGCAGCTGCAGTTATGACAGTGAGAACCACGCAGTGAAGCACGGCAGGAGGGAGCTGTGCCAACCTCTCGGTGTCTAGCGTGGAGGATAGACTGCTGCTGATTCCATCAGGGCCACGGGGCAGAGAGGAGAGCCAAAAGGAGAAAGAAACCACATTGCTTGCAGCCGGCTCCCTGGCGGGCTGGAGATACTCCTGCCTGTGGCCGTACCCACTGCCCAGAGCTGCGCCAGGAAACCCAGTGTGACTGTGAGTGTATCCCATGGCACCGCGCACACGCCACAATATCGGCCGTGGGCAGTGGCCTTGGTTACATACACAGCTAGTTGTCCCAGAGCTGAGAAGGTGGAGCTGTGTGAAAGGGGGGGGGGGGTTGAGACACCACATTCAGCCATCTTTGCATCAGGCTAGGAGTGCCCCTGCAAAGCCCGGAGGCCTGGGGCTTCCCTTGAGGGATGGCACACACTTGTGATGTAGCACAGCCTTTCCTCAGCAGAGGTCCTGGAAGATCACAGCTGAGAAGGGGGCCCCACTTGGAAAACCCAGGCACACTACGTCAATGCCGGGGAATTGTGGGTCAGCAGCAGAGAAAATCGGGGGCAAAACTGAAATGAAGGCTTAGAATCTTACAAAAGCCTTGAATCTCCGGGAACACCTGGGAGGTTCGATTATTAAAGCTGCCCTGCCTCCCTAACCACCCAGACACACGCCCCACATTCAGGGCAGACAGCACCAACAACACACCCAAAATGAGTTCACCAATTGAACCCCACAAGAATCATTTCCCCACACACCACAAAGACAGAGTTGAGAAGAACTGACTAGAGGGGAACAGGTGACTCGCAGAGGCCATTGCTGGTTAGTTAGAGAAAGTGTATGCCACCAAGTTGTAGATCTGAAAAATTATATTGGTATTTTTTACAACTTGAAAGAACCCTATCAAGCAAAGCAAATGCCAAGAGGCCAAAAACAACAGAAAATCTTAAAGATTATGATAAAACCAGACAATATGGAGAACCCAATCCCAAACACCCAAATCAAAATATCAGAAGAGACATAGTACTTGGCGCAATTAATCAAAGGACTACAATCAAAGAACAAGAGCATGGCACAGGATATAAAGGACATGAAGAAGAACATGGCACAGGATATAAAGGACATAAAGAAGACCCTAGAAGAGCATAAAGAAGAAAAAGCAAGAGTAAATAAAAAAATAGAAGATCTTATGGAAATAAAAGAAACTTGGCCAAATTAAAAAGACTCTGGATACTCATAATACAAGATTAGAGGAAGCTGAACAACGACTCAGTGTCCTAGAGGACCACAGAACAGAAAATGAAAGAACAAAAGAAAGAATGGGGAAAAAAATTGAAGAAATCAAAATGGATCTAGGGATATGATAGATAAAATAAAACGTCCAAATATAAGACTCATTGGTGTCCCAGAAGAGGAAGAGAAGGGTAAAGGTCTAGAAAGAGTATTCAAAGAAATTGTTGGGGAAAACTTCCCAAACCTTCTACACAATATAAATACACAAAGCTTAAATGCCCAGAGAACTCCAAATAGAATAAATCCAAATAAACCCACTCCAAGACATATTCTGATCAGACTGTCAAATACTGAAAAGAAGGAGCAAGTTCTGAAAGCACAAGAGAAAAGCAATTCACCACATACAAAGGAAACAACATAAGACTAAGTAGTGACTACTCAGCAGCCACCATGGAGGCGAGAAGGCAGTGGTATGACATATTTAAAATTCTGAGAGAGAAAAATTGCCAACCAAGAATATTTTATCCAGCAAAACTCTCCTTCAAGTTTCAGGGAGAGCTTAAATTTTTCACAAACAAATGCTGAGAGATTTTGCCAATAAAAGACCTGCCGTACTTCAGATACCAAAGGGAGCCCTACCAACAGAGAAACAAAGAAAGAAGAGAGAGATAGAGAAAATTTTAACAGACACATATAGAACCTTACATCCCATATCACCAGGACACACATTTATCTCTAGTGATCATGGAACTTTCTCCAGAATAGACCATATGCTGAGACATAAAACAAGCCTCAATAAATTAAAAAAAAAATTGAATTTGAATATATTCAAAGCACATTCTCTGACCACAATCAAATAGAAGTCAATAATTTTTTATTTGTAACTCCACTATTTACTTCCTACATGATATAAAATACACAAACTCTAATGACAAATCAGTGATTTTGGACTCAATGTGAAATACGTAATTTTTGACAAGAACTATATAAAAGTGGGGGAATGGAGGAGTATAGGAACATAGTTTATGTGTCCTATTGAAGTTAAGTTGGTATCAAAGAAAAACAAGATTGTTATGGATTTAAGAGGTTAATTTTAAGCCCCACAGTAAACACAAAGAAATTATCAGAGAATATGACCATAGAGATGAAAAGTAGAGTATGGGTTAAGAGAAGTGGGAGAAGGGGCAATGAGGAGTTAAGAAATGAATGTAGGGTTGCTGTTTGAGGTGAAGGGAAATTTCTAGTAATGGACGGTGGGAAGGTGATAGCATTAAAGCATTCTAAATGTGATTAATCCCACTAATGCAATGCTAGGGAAGGGGTGGAATGGGAAGATTTAGGCTGTGTATATGTTTCCACAATTGAAAAAAAAAAAAAAAGACAATCTAAATAGATGACAATTGAATGCCAAGGATGATGCTGGATGGGATCTGAGGATGGAGGACAGAAGGCTCAAAGGGACACAGTTGAGACATAAGAGAAAAAAAAAAAGGAAATACAGAATGTAAGCTTTGTATCAATGTTGAATTTCCTGAACTTCTTAGCTAAGCTTAATGGGATTGCATAAAAGAATGTTCTTGTTCATGGGAATTATATATGTGAATTATAGTGTTTGTTCAAGGATGTGTGCAGCTTGCTCTCATATGTTCAGAAGACAGAGCAATAGATGATGGATGATAGGAGGGAAGGAAAGAGAAATGGCAGTGTGACAGCATGTTAAAGTTGGTGAATTGGGGTATCGGGGGAGGGGGATCAGGGTATGCTGGAGTTCTGTGTATGGGGTTTGTATTGTTTTTGCAACTGTTCCTATAACTTTGAATTTATTTCAAAATAAAATTTAAAAAAAAATCTCAGGATAGTCTTTCTTAACCAATGGACCCTCCCCATATATACAAGGAAATGTATGTTAGTCACAGGGTGATCCCTGACTCACGAGGGGCCAATGCATGGACCCCAGATTAAGAATTCATGTCTTTGGTACAAATGGTTCACTACATGTGTAGTTATCTTCCTTTCCCAGCAACTAAGAAGGTAAGTGGACAACCCAGCTCCAAGTCACAGATGGCACCAGCAAAAGCTGCAATGTAGACATCTAGGTTGACTGCTCCAAAGAATGAACCATCCTGGGCATACTTCTAGAACACTCATGTGTAAAATGCATGACACTACTCAAAACCTAAATAATGCATGTCATTTAAATAATATAGATCTTAACTCTGCAATAACCCATGAAAAAGTAGACATCAGTGGAGAAAAATTAGTCTAGAATTCCAGCTGGGAATATCAGGAACAAATATCCCAGGTATGGAAGCAGAGACCTTCCTAGCCCATCCTGCCCCTTCTTACAAGTCTTTGGGCAGACTTAGAGAATGTCTCAGCTTTGAGCCATGACTGTGGATTTCATGGTCCAGATCAAAGATTCTAGGGGAAAAGGGGGGTAGCAATGAGCAGCCGAGAAATGGAAAATGGGTTTGGTTGCAGCAGGTACTATGAAGAACAGTGCCTCCTCCCCTTTTCTTTATTCTTCATGAGGGTTTTTTGGCTAGGTAAAAAGTGAAGATGGGCCCAGGATCAGGCCCACTAAAGGGATCTTGAATGAAATTTTGCTTCCTTTCCTCTCTGGCCACTAGCCCTATCCATTGGGCCCCACCAACAGTTAAAGAACCAAATCTATAACTGAGGTGAGAATATAACATAAATATTTTCATTATATATCTATATATAGAATCATGGAATAAACATTGGAAAGATCTTTTTGTCTCCCAGAATAAATCATTCTATTTTTTTTAAGATCTTTGAAAATTATGGCTCCCCCAAGTTTTGTGCCAATATGTTATGCCCCTGACCTTCACTCACTCAACAAGTATTTACTATTCATGTGTTAATATGTCAAGTCCTGTTCTAAGAACTAGAGATACAACAGGGAACTGCAAAGACCCTATTCTTAAGGGAATACTGTCAAAATAGAAAGGTCAATGTTGAACAAGTGCAACATCTGCCAGGAAAGAGAAGTGTGGATGCCCATCATCAGGGGAACCAACCTAGATAAGAAGTTCTTCCTTATACCTAACTGAAATCTATCATATTATGCAAGCCCATTTTTCTTTGCTCAAATAGAATAGAGAACAGAAAATCATCTTTTTGTTAAAACTTTCATAAAATGGTTGCACTCATGAAATCATCCCTTTTTCTTCTCTTCTGCAGACTAAACAGCTCCATTTCCTTTAACATTTCCTCACAGGACATATTTCCTTGCCTTTAATAATAACTTTCCTTACACTGGAGTGGACTTTAACCATTTATAAAGCACTTTGCGGTGTACAGAGAACTTCCACCTCATTATCACACTTTGGTCCTCACAACAGCACAAGGAAGGTACTGCAGATATTTGCTGAACGCCGTGTATGCCCAAGGGTCTGTTCTAGGGTTGCAGGGGTGCTTGTGCCACTTTACACCTCACCCCATTGAAATTCATCTCCGTTTTTGTAGAATCATTTTCTCAATGAGCCAAGGCCATTTTAAATTTTATTTCTGTGTTGCAGAGCAATAACAACCCCACCTAATTTAGTGCCAGCTATAAATTTAATAAGCACAGTCTTAATTCCTTCATCTAGGCCATCAATACAGTTATTGAGTAGGATAGATCCTGGCACCAATACCTCTGGGACACCACTCAATATGTCCCCCCAGACTGATGCTGGACCACTGATAACTCCCCTTGGGGTGAAGCCTTCTAGCCTCTAACAGAATTGTAAATAGGAACATAATTTTCTAACATGCCAAAAACAACGCCTAGTTTGAAAAATCAAAATCTTTGCTAAAATTGAGATAGATCCCATCTATTGATTCTCCTGGTCTAGGTAGACTCGCACAATCATGGGAGGAAATTAAATTGGCCTAGCACTATTTGCCCTTTACAAAGTTTTCCTGATTGCTACTTAGTATTTTATGTTTTTTCAGGTGCTCTGCACTTGATTCTTCAATGATTTATTCCAGGATCTTCCCAGGTACTGATATTAAGCTTATGGGACTGAAATTTCCAGGGTCATCCTGTTTTTCTCTCAAAAATGGGCACCTCATTTATCCTTTTTCTATCCTTAGGGGCTTTTACAATCCACTGTGATTTGCGGAAAACACTAGCTAATAGTCCTATGATGAAAGCTGAAAATTCATTCAGTATCCTACAGGGCAAGCCATCAGGTCCCGCTGACTTGAACATATTAGGATTTTCTAAATTTTCTAACTATGTCATCCCTTTGGCCTTCTGTCCTTGTAATAACAACTGGGACTTACTGCAGGCAGCAGTTTAGAGCTGATACTATCTTTCCCTCTGTGGGAGGGGAGTGAAGAGGACATTGTAAAAAATAAAGTAAATGAAATAAAAAGCTCTACCTTTTCACTCTTACTCTCTTCGGCAAAAACAACGCTCTGTTCACCAAATTCATTTCATTTTCCTCTTCTTGGCCATACCGGAAGATTGCATTTCCAAGCCTCCCTTGTAGTTAAATTGGAGTCGTGGGATTGGGTTTGGGCCAATCTAATGATGGAAGGATGTATGCCCCTTTCCAGCCTGCCCACAAAACTCTCTGCATGACCCTCCATGCTTTTTCTTCCTCTTTGGTAACAACTATCAGCATGACATGTTGATGAGGTGACAACACAAGATGAAAGAAGATTGGATATGAGAATAACTCCTCAGAGGAGAACTGCCCAACCTGCATTGGACTGTGACATAAATAAGAAAAGAAATCTGGTGCTATTAAACCACTAGCTGTTAGGAAGTTTTATGCTGATCCAAAATATATCTCTCTACAGTCTTCTCACACTGACCTGAGTTATACCCTTTGAGTTCATACAAGGAATATTTCTTTGTCAATTTACAAAGTAAAATTTTCTCCCATTGTCCTTTGTGGACTAATGAAATATTTTAAAGTCTATCTTTCCTTATTTTCTATTATCTTTCCTAAGTGTGTGTGTGTTTGTGTGTGTATTTAATTTTAACCTTGCTAATCAGTCATATTATTTTATATATTTATGTAAATTGTAATTTTTTTTTGAGGAGACCTTTCCAAAGGAACTTAATTCATCATGTGCTACACAAAGAGAAACTGACAAGATTAATTTTTTTAAGTTATAAAGAATTACAATGGATTGTATATACATGTATATATGTTTTCATTTGAAGAGTTTCTTAAAGTTATTTAATATAAAGAACAATATAACAAATACCTGCGTATCCATCTCCGAATATTTTTAAATGCTCATGTGTCATATATACAAGAAACAAAACTTTACGGTTCACATCCCACTTGTAGGCTCATTTCCTTTATTCCTGCCTCAGAGAAAACTAGTCTGCCTTTTTATACTTTTACTACTTCTTTATCTGATCATAAATAACGTATTATATTGTGTTGTATGTTTTTTTTTTTGTTTTTTGTTTTTTGTTTTTTTTTTAATTCAGTTTTATTGAAATATATTCACAAACCATACAGTCATCCATGGTATACAATCAACTGTTCACAGTATGATCATATAGTTATGCGTTCATCACCACAATCTATTTCTGAACATTTTCCTTACATCAGAAAGAATCAGAATAAGAATAAAAAATAAAAGTGAAAAGAGAATACCCAAACCATCCCCCCATCCCACCCTATTTGTCATTTAGTTTTTACTCCCATTTTTCTACTGATTTTTTTTTCAATTTTTTAACTTTCTTTATCAAAAAATTAAAAACAAACAGGCAAACAACAACCAAAAAAACCCCACAACATTTCAAACAAAGCAATGGATTAAGGAAAACAAATAACCTAAAATAACTACTTTGCTTCCAATATGTTCCTACCATACCCCAAGAAAATTAATAAACCATGTCCAAACAGAGGAGTAAGAAAAACAAATAATCTAAAATAACTACATTGCTTCCAACATGTTCCTACCATACCCCAAGAAAATTAACAACCCCTAAGAAAACAAAGGAATAAGAGAAAAAAAAACCTAAAATAACTCTATTGCTTCCAACATGATCTTCCTATATCCAAGAAAGTTTACAAACCATAATCATTCCTGAGCATTCCCCTAACATTGAGATTACCCTCCATAGTTTATCTGTTCTTATTAGATTATCATTCCCCCTCCACTAATTGGTATCTCTAGGTCCCCTACATTCTACAGTATAAAACATTGTACATTTTTCACAGAATTCACATTAGTGGTAACATACAATATCTCTCTTTTTGTGCCTGGCTTATTTTGCTCAGCATTATGTCTTTTTTTTTTTTTTAAATCTTCATTTTATTGAGATATATTCATATACCACGCAGTCTTACAAAACAAATTGTACTTTCGATTGTTCACAGTACCATTACATAGTTGTACATTCATCACCCAAATCAATCCCTGACACCTTCATTAGCACACACAAAAGAGTAACAAGAATAATAATTAGAGTGAAAAAGAGCAATTGAAGTAAAAAAGAACACTGGGTACCTTTGTCTGTTTGTTTCCTTCCCCTATTTTTCTACTCATCCATCCATAAACTAGACAAAGTGGAGTGTGGTCCTTATGGCTTTCCCAATCAACCTTGTCACCCCTCATAAGCTACATTTTTATACAACTGTCTTCGAGATTCATGGGTTCTGGGTTGTAGTTTGATAGTTTCAGGTATCCACCACCAGCTACCCCAATTCTTTAGAACCTAAAAAGGGTTGTCTAAAGTGTGCGTAAGAGTGCCCACCACAGTGAACTCTCGGCTCCTTTTGGATTCTCTCTGCCACTGAAGCTTATTTCATTTCCTTTCACATCCCCCTTTTGGTCAAGAAGATGTTCTCCGTCCCACGATGCCAGGTCTACATTCCTCCCCGGGAGTCATATTCCACGTTGCCAGGGAGATTCACTACCCTGGGTGTCTGATCCCACGTAGGGGGGAGGGCAGTGATTTCACCTTTCAAGTTGGCTTAGCTAGAGAGACAGGGCCACATGTGAGCAACAAAGAGGCATTCGGGAGGAGGCTCTTAGGCACAACCATAGGGAGGCCTAGCCTCTCCTTTGCAGCAACCATCTTCCCAAGGGTAAAACCTGTGGTAGAGGGCCCAACCCATCAAACCACCAGTCCCCTATGTCTGTGGTCATGTTAGCAACCATGGAGGTGGGGTAGGCGAATACCCCTGCATTCTCCACAGGCTCCTCAAGGGGGCACTGCATCTTTTTTTTTTCCTTGATTTTTTTTTTTTTTTTAACTTTCCCTTCTTTTTTAAATCAACTGTATGAAAAAAAAGTTAAAAAGAAAACAAACATACAATAAAAGAACATTTTAAAGAGACCATAACAAGGGAGTAAGAAAAAGACAACTAACCTAAGATAACTGCTTAACTTCCAACATGTTCCTACTTTACCCCAAGAAAGTTACCTAATATAGCAACATTTCTGTGAACTTGCTCCTACTATATCCATCAGAAATTAACAGACCATAGTCATTCCTGGGCGTCCCCAGAACATTAAATAGCTTATCTGTTCTTCTTGGATTATTGTTCCCCCTTCCTTAATTGCTCTCTACTGCTAGTTCCCCTACATTCTACATTATAAGCCATTTGTTTTATATTTCTCAAAGTTCACATTAGTGGTAGCATATAATATTTCTCTTTTTGTGCCTGGCTTATTTCGCTTAGCATTATGTCTTCAAAGTTCATCCATGGTGTCATATGTTTCACAAGATCGTTCCTTCTTACTGCCGTGTAGTATTCCATCGTGTGTATATACCACATTTTATTTATCCACTCATCTGTTGAAGGACATTTGGGTTGTTTCCATCTCTTGGCAATTGAGAATAATGCTGCTATGAACACTGGCGTGCAGATATCTGTTCGTGTCACTGCTTTCCGATCTTCCGGGTATATACCGAGAAGTGCAATCGCTGGATCGAATGGTAACTCTATATCTAGTTTTCTAAGGAACTGCCAGACTGACTTCCAGAGTGGCTGAACCATTATACAGTCCCACCAACAGTGAATAAGAGTTCCAATTTCTCCACATCCCCTCCAGCATTTGTAGTTTCCTGTTTGTTTAATGGCAGCCATTCTAACCGGTGTTAGATGGTATCTCATTGTGGTCTTAATTTGCATCTCTCTAATAGCTAGTGAAGCTGAACATTTTTTCATGTGTTTCTTGGTCATTTGTATTTCCTCTTCAGAGAACTGTCTTTTCATATCTTTTGCCCATTTTATAATTGGGCCGACTGTACTACTGTCATTGAGTTGTAGGATTTCTTTATATATGCAAGATATCACTCTTTTGTGAGATACATGGTTTCCAAAAATTTTTTCCCATTGAGTTGGCTGCCTCTTTACCTTTTTGAGAAATTCCTTTGAGGTGCAGAAACTTCTAAGCTTGAGGAGTTCCCAATTATCTATTTTCTCTTTTGTTGCTTGTGCTTTGGGTGTAAAGTCTAGGAAGTGTCCGCCTAATACAAGGTCTTGAAGATGTTTTCCTACATTATCTTCTAGGAGTTTTATGGTACTTTCTTTTATATTGAAATCTTTGGTCCATTTTGAGTTAATTTTTGTGTAGGGGGTGAGGTAGGGGTCCTCTTTCATTCTTTTGGATATGGATATCCAACTCTCCCAGCCCCATTTGTTGAAAAGACCATTATGACTCAGTTCAGTGACTTTGGGGGCCTTATCAAAGATCAGTCGGCCATAGATCTGAGGGTCTATCTCCGAATTCTCAATTCGATTCCATTGATCTTTATGTCTATCTTTGTGCCGATACCATGCTGTTTTGGCAATTGTGGCTTTATAATAAGCTTCAAAGTCAGGGAGTGTAAGTCCTCCCACTTGGTTTTTCTTTTTTAGAGTGTCTTTAGCAATTCGAGGCATCTTCCCTTTCCAAATAAATTTGATAACTAGCTTTTCCAAGTCTGCAAAGTAGGTTGTTGGAATTTTTTTTTTTTTTTTTTTTTTTTTTTTGCTTTTCTTGAACTCTGCTTTGCTTTATTTTTTTTTTTTAATCATCATTTTATTGAGATATATTCACATACCACGCAGTCATACAAAACAAATTGTACTTTCGATTGTTTACAGTACCATTACATAGTTGTACATTCATCACCTAAATCAATCCCTGACACCTTCATTACCACACACACAAAAATAACAATAATAATAATTAGAGTGAAAAAGAGCAATTGAAGTAAAAAAGAACACTGGGTACCTTTGTCTGTTTTTTGCTTCCCCTACTTTTCTACACATCCATCCATAAACTAGACAAAGTGGAGTTTGGTCCTTATGGCATTCCCAATCCCACTGTCACCCCTCATAAGCTACATTTTTATACAACTGTCTTCGAGATTCATGGGTTCTGGGTTGTAGTTTAATAGTTTCAGGTATCCACCACCAGCTACCCCAATTCTTTAGAACCTAAAAAAGGTTGTCTAAAGTGTGCGTAAGAGTGCCCACCAGAGTGATCTCTCGGCTCGTTTTGGAATCTCTCTGCCACTGAAGCTTATTTCATTTCCTTTCACATCCCCCTTTTGGTCAAGAAGATGTTCTCCATCCCACGATGCCGGGTCTACATTCCTCCCCGGGAGTCATATTCCACGTTGCCAGGGAGATTCACTTCCCTGGTTGTCTGATCCCACGTAGCGGGGAGGGCAGTGATTTCACCTTTCAAGTTGGCTTAGCCAGAGAGAGAGGGCCACATCTGAGCAACAAAGAGGCATTCAGGAGGAGACTCTTAGGCACAAATACAGGGAGGCCTAGCCTCTCCTTTGCAGCAACCGTCTTCCCAAGGGTAAAACTTATGGTAGAGGGCTCAACCCATCAAACCACCAGTCCCCTATGTCTGTGGTCATGTTAGCAACCATGGAGATGGGGTAGGCGAATACCCCTGCATTCTCCACAGGCTCCTCAAGGGGGCACTACATCTTTTTTTCCTTGTTTTTCTTTTTTTTTTTTTTTTAACTTTCCCTTCTTTTTTAAATCAACTGTATGAAAAAAAAGTTAAAAAGAAAACAAACATACAATAAAAGAACATTTCAAAGAGACTATAACAACGGAGTAAGAAAAAGACAACTAACCTAAGATAACTGCTTAACTTCCAACATGTTCCTACTTTACCCCAAGAAAGTTACCTATTATATCAACATTTCTGTGAACTTGTTCCTGCTATGTCCATCAGAAATTAACACACCATAGTCATTCCTGGGCATCCCCAGAACGTTAAATAGATTATCTGTTCTTCTTGGATTATTGTTCCCCCTTCCTTAATTGCTCTCTATTGCTAGTTCCCCTACATTCTACATAATTCTACATTATAAACCATTTGTTTTACATTTTTCAAAGTTCACATTAGTGGTAGCATATAATATTTCTCTTTTTGTGCCTGCCTTATTTCGCTCAGCATTATGTCTTCAAGGTTCATCCATGTTGTCATATGTTTCAAGACATCGTTGCTTCTTACTGCCGCGTAGTATTCCATCGTGTGTATATACAACATTTTATTTATCCACTCATCTGTTGAAGGGCATTTGGGTTGTTTCCATCTCTTGGCAATTGTGAATAATGCTGCTGTGAACACTGGCGTGCAGATATCTGTTCGTGTCACTGCTTTCCGATCTTCCGGGTATATACCGAGAAGTGCAATCGCTGGATCGAATGGTAACTCTATATCTAGTTTTCTAAGGAACTGCCAGACTGACTTCCAGAGTGGCTGAATCATTATACAGTCCCACCAACAATGAATAAGAGTTCCAATTTCTCCACATCCCCTCCAGCATTTGTAGCTTCCTGTTTGTTTAATGGCAGCCATTCTAACTGGTGTTAGATGGTATCTCATTGTGGTCTTAATTTGCATCTCTCTAATAGCTAGTGAAGCTGAACATTTTTTCATGTGTTTCTTGGCCATTTGTATTTCCTCTTCAGAGAACTGTCTTTTCATATCTTTTGCCCATTTTATAACTGGGCCGTCTGTACTATTGTCATTGAGTTGTAGGATTTCTTTGTATATGCAAGATATCAGTCTTTTGTCAGATACATGGTTTCCAAAAATTTTTTCCCATTGAGTTGGCTGCCTCTTTACCTTTTTGAGAAATTCCTTTGAGGTGCAGAAACTTCTAAGCTTGAGGAGTTCCCATTTATCTATTTTCTCTTTTGTTGCTTGTGCTTTGGGTGTAAAGTCTAGGAAGTGGCCTCCTAATACAAGGTCTTGAAGAAGTTTTCCTACATTATCTTCTAGGAGTTTTATGGTACTTTCTTTTATATTGAGATCTTTGGTCCATTTTGAGTTAATTTTTGTGTAGGGGGTGAGGTAGGGGTCCTCTTTCATTCTTTTGGATATGGATATCCAACTCTCCCAGCCCCATTTGTTGAAAAGACCATTATGGCTCAGTTCGGTGACTTTGGGGGCCTTATCAAAGATCAGTCGGCCATAGATCTGAGGGTCTATCTCTGAATTCTCAATTCGATTCCATTGATCTATATGTCTATCTTTGTGCCAGTACCATGCTGTTTTGGCAACTGTGGCTTTATAATAAGCTTCAAAGTCAGGGAGTGTAAGTCCTCCCACTTGGTTTTTCTTTTTAGAGTGTCTTTAGCAATTCGAGGCATCTTCCCTTTCCAAATAAATTTGATAACTAGCTTTTCCAAGTCTGCAAAGTAGGTTGTTGGAATTTTGATTGGGATTGCATTGAATCTGTAGATGAGTTTGGGTAGAATTGACATCTTAATAACATTTAGCCTTCCTATCCATGAACATGGAATATTATTCCATCTTTTAAGGTCCCCTTCTATTTCTTTTAGTAGAGTTATGTAGTTTTCTTTGTATAGGTCTTTTACATCTTTGGTTAAGTTTATTCCTAGGTACTTGATTTTTTTAGTTGCTATTGAAAATGGTATCTTTTTCTTGAGTGTCTCTTCCGTTTGTTCATTTCTAGCATATAGAAACATTACTGACTTATGTGCATTAACCTTGTATCCCGCTACTTTGCTAAATTTGTTTATTAGCTCTAGTAGCTGTATCGCCAATTTCTCAGGGTTTTCTAGATATAAGATCATATCATCTGCAAACAATGACAGTTTTACTTCTTCTTTTCCAATTTGGATGCCTTTTATTTCTTTGTCTTGCCGGATTGCCCAGGCTAGCACTTCCAGCACAATGTTGAATAACAGTGGTGATAGCGGGCATCCTTGTCTTGTTCCTGATCTTAGAGGGAAGGCTTTCAGTCTCTCTCCATGGAGTACTATGCTGGCTGTGGGTTTTTCATATATGCTCTTTATCATGTTGAGGACGTTTCCTTCAATTCCTACCTTTTGAAGAGTTTTTATCAAAAACGGATGTTGGATTTTGTCAAATGCTTTTTCAGCATCTATTGAGATGATCAATTCATTTTTCCCTTTTGACTTGTTAATGTGTTGTAATACATTGATTGATTTTCTTATGTTGAACCATCCTTGCATGTCTGGAATGAACCCCACTTGGTCATGGTGTATGATTTTTTTAATGTGTCTTTGGATTCGATTTGCAAGTATTTTGTTGAGGATTTTTGCATCTATATTCATTAGGGAGATTGGCCGGTAGTTTTCCTTTTTTGTAGCATCATTGCCTGGTTTTGGTATTAGATTGATGTTAGCTTCATAAAATGAGTTAGGTAGTGTTCCATTTTCTTCAATGTTTTGAAAGAGTTTGAGTAAGATTGGTGTCAGTTCTTTCTGGAAAGTTTGGTAGAATTCCCCTGTGAAGCCATCTGGCCCTGGGCATTTATTTGTGGGAAGATTTTTGATGACTGATTGGATCTCTTTGCTTGTGATGGGTGGGTTGAGGTCTTCTATTTCTTCTCTGGTCAGTCTAGGTTGTTCATATGTTTCCAGGAAATTGTCCATTTCCTCTACATTATCCAGTTTGTTGCCATACAGTTGTTCATAGTATCCTCTTCTAATTTTTTTAATTTCTTAAGGATCTGCAGTTATGTCACCTTTTTCATTCATTACTTTGTTTATATGGGTCTTCTCTCTTTTTGATTTTGTCAGTCTAGCTAGGGGCTTGTCAATCTTGTTGATCTTCTCAAAGAACCAACTTTTGGTGATATTTATCCTCTATTGTTTTTTTGTTCTCTATGTCATTTATTTCTGCTTTAATCCTTGTGATTTCTTTTCTTCTACTTGGTTTAGGATTGGTTTGCTGTTCATTTTCTAGCTTCTTCAGTTGATCCATTAGTTCTTTGATTTTGGCTCTTTCTTCCTTTTTAATATATGCGTTTAGTGCTATAAATTTCCCCCTTAGCACTGCTTTTGCTGCATCCCATAGGTTTTGGTATGTTGTGTTCTCATTTTCATTCGTCTCTATATATTTAGCAATTTCTCTTGCTATTTCTTCTTTAACCCACTGATTGTTTAGGAGTGTGTTGTTTAACCTCCAGGTATTTGTGAATTTTCTAAGTCTCTGATGGTTATTGACTTCTAATTGTATTCCATTGTAGTCAGAGAATGTGCTTTGAATAATTTCAATCTTTTTAAATTTATTGAGGCTTGTTTTATGTCCCAGCATATGATCTATTCTGGAGAAAGTTCCATGAGCACTAGAAAAGTATGTGTATCCTGGTGATTTGGGATGTAATGTCCTGTATATGTCTGTTAAATCTAATTCATTTATCAGATTGTTTAGGTTTTCAATTTCCTTATTGGTCTTCTGTCTGGTTGATCTATCTATAGGAGAGAGTGATGTGCTGAAGTCTCCCACAATTATTGTGGAAACATCAATTGCTTCCTTTAGTTTTTCCAGTGTTTCTCTCATGTATTTTGTGGCACCTTGGTTGGGTGCATAGACATTTACGATTGTTATTCCTTCTTGCTGAATTGCCCCTTTTATTAGTACGTAGTGGCCTTCTTTGTCTCTCAAAACATCCCTGCATTTGAAGTCTATTTTATCTGAGATTAATATTGCTACACCTGCTTTCTTTTGGCTATAGCTTGCATGAAATATTTTTTCCATCCTTTCACTTTCAGTTTCTTTGTGTCCCTGTGTCTAAGATGAGTCTCTTGTATGCAACATATTGATGGTTCATTTTTTTTGATCCATTCTGCAAATCTATATCTTTTAATTGGGGAGTTTAATCCATTTACATTCAACGTTATAACCGTGAAGGCATTTCTTGAATCAGCCATCTTATCCTTTGGTTTATGTTTGTCATATTTTTCCCCTCTGTCTATTAATATCCTTTATTGTACCCATACCGAATCTCTTTAGTACTGAACCTTTTTCCAAGTCTCTCTGTCCTTTCTTTGTTTCTCTGTCTGTAGGGCTCCCTTGAGTATCTCCAGTAGGGCAGGTATCTTGTTAGCAAATTCCCTCAGCATTTGTTTGTCTGTGAAAAATTTAAGCTCTTCCTCGAATTTGAAGGAGAGCTTTGCTGGATAAAGTATTCTTGGCTGGAAATTTTTCTCACTCAGAATTTTAAATATATCATGCCACTGCCTTCTCACCTCCATGGTGGCTGCTGAGTAGTCACTACTTAGTCTTATGCTGTTTCCTTTGTATGTGGTGAATTGCTTTTCTCTTGCTGCTTTCAGAACTTGCTCCTTCTCTTCTGTGTTTGATAGTGTGATCAGTATATGTCTCGGAGTGGGTTTATTTGGATTTATTCTATTTGGAGTTCGCTGAGCATTTATGATTTGTGTATTTATGTTGTTTAGAAGATTTGGGAAGTTTTCCCCAACAATTTCTTTGAATACTCTTCCTAGACCTTTACCCTTTTCTTCCCCTTCTGGGACACCAATGAGTCTTATATTTGGACGTTTCATATTATCTATCATATCCCTGAGGTCCATTTCAATTTTTTCAATTTTTTTCCCCATTCTTTCTTTTATGCTTTCATTTTCCATTCTGTCATCTTCCAGGTCACTGATTCGTTGTTCAACTTCCTCTAGTCTTGTACTATGAGTGTCCAGAATCTTTTTAATTTGGTCAACAGTTTCTTTAATTTCCATGAGATCATCCATTTTTTTATTTAGTCTTGCAATGTCTTCTTTATGCTCTTCTAGGGTCTTCTTGATTTCCTTTATCTCCCGTACTATGGTCTCATTGTTCATCTTTAGTTCTTTGAGTAGCTGCTCTAGGTGCTGTGTCTCTTCTGGTCTTTTGATTTGGGTGCTTGGGCTTGGGTTATCCATATCATCTGGTTTTTTCATATGCTTTATAATTTTCTGTTGTTTTTGGCCTCGTGGCATTTGCTGAACTTGATAGGGTTCTTTTAGGGTTTGTAGACCTATTGAAGTCCTTATCTCTAATTTATCAGATCTACAGCTTCATGGAGTACACTTTCTCTAACTAACCAGCAGGTGGCGTCCACGAGCCACCTGTTCTCCACAAGCCAGTTCTCCTTTGCTTAGCCTTTTTGGTGAGTGGGGGAGTGAGTCTTGTGGGGTCCAATTGGTGTATCAAGCTTGCGTGTGTAGTTGGTGTTGCCTGCCCTGTATATGGGGCGTGTTTCTGGGCAGTCAGGGGGGGGGTGGCTCTAACAATCAAATCTCCCTGGTGATCCTAGAGTTTTAAAGCTGCTGCAATAGTCTAATCCTTCAGTTCAGTCCTGCCACAGTTTGTCTCTGCCACTGACCCACAAGTCCTTGGTATTGGCGTATGGCTCCTGAGACTTGCAAGTGGGCCCCTCTTCCAGGCCGTGCACCCCGGGTCCTCTGTTGAGGGATGACTGTGCTATGTCACAGGTGAGTGCCGTCCCCTCAGGGCAGTTCTGGGCTGCTGGGCTGTGTAGGGAGGCTCCCAGTCTGCTGAAATAATGGCTGAGTGGGGCTTTGTTAATTCACACTGCTCTACCTTCCCAACTCTGGGACAATCAGCTGAGGTTGCAGGGAAGGCTAATGTCCATGCCCAGTTTTGTGGTGTGTGCCTGTTATTTGAAGCACTTCCGTCACACTGGGTTGTCTGGGGCAGTTCTGGGCTATGGGGCTGGCGATGGGCAGGAGTGTTTCCTGTCCACCAGGATGGTGGCTGTGAGCGGCCACCCCCCTTTTCTTGGGAAGTTGTGGTGTTTAGTGAATTTTCTCAGCCACTGGATTATTGAGTTTTGTCTCAGAGCTCTCCTAGTTCTGCTCTTGACTTCACCTGCCCAAATAGCAAGTCTTTGAAGCTTTCTGTATTGGGCTTCTTAGAGTAATTGTTTTAGAAAAAGAAAAAAGGATTAAAAAAAAAAAACAAAAAAACAAACAAAAAAATGGCCCTCCTCAGAGATCTAATGGGTTATTGAAATGCTAAGAGACAAAGCAACCAGGGCCATTAAGGAAAGGTCTACAGGGCAGAGAGATCAGCTTTTCTTCAGGATTTGCATATGCGCCTCAGGGCCCTTCCCCTTTCTATGTTCACCAGAACTCCAAAAATCCTCCGCTTTTATTTTGGAGTTTTTCGTGTTGTTTTTTTTCTATGCCTGTCTCCTCTCTGCTGGGCTGGTTTCTCTCAGATTCTCTGGTGTCTGGTCTCAGTCTATCTATGGTTGGAGTTTGAATCAGTAGAATGAGTTTCCGATAAGGGCTGCCACTGCAGTTCTCCCTTCTCCTTCCCGGAGCTGACAGCCCCTCCTCCCCCGGGACTGAGCCTGGCAGGGAGGGGTGCGGGTCCCCTGGCCGCAAAAACTTACAGATTTCGCTGATCTCAGCAGTTCCACGTTTTCATGAGTGTTGTATGAAGTATGCCCAAAGTCAGATTGCTCTGTGGTGTCCAGTCCACGCAGTTCCTGGCTTTCTACCTAGTTTCCTGGAGGAGTAACTAAAACATACAGCTCACCAGTCTGCCATCTTGCCCCGCCTCCCTCTGTTGTATGTTTTTAATTTACATAAATGGCATGGTATTGTTTGTATTGTTAAAAGAAATTTTAAAAAGTAGAGTTTCTATGGCTAAGAGATTTAAAACAGAGTCAGGTCATTCTAGAGGCTACTCTTAGGTCTCAGTCAGATATTACAAACTGTCAACATATGCAAAGCCTCAAGCTAGGATGTTCCTCAGAACCCCAAGGACATCCGGACCATAAAACAAACCACAAGAAAAAGAATTCAGTTAACTATCTAAACTGAAGGACAATCAGAGTACCCCAAATATCCACCAACCACAATCAACTTGTGTAATCTTCTTTTCCTTTAAAATTTCCTTACCTCTGCCTAAATTGTAAGTTCTAATAGCAGTTACATTTATTTCTGAGTTGTAAAGGCTATTTCTAAATTCTGAGATGCTAAGCTGTGTATAACCTGGTCAGTCCCTGGAACTTTGGGTATCTGAGTGACATGTGAGACTCAGAGCCAGAGTCTAGCAGCTATGAATGTCAGCACTACCTCATACAGCAAATGTTAAAGAGGCTGAAAAAGAGATCACATTTCAATTAGAGATATGAATGAAACGGCCTTTGTTAAGACTAAGGTAAATCAGACTAAAGGGTAAAGGACAATATTGACGGTGTTTTAAAACTTCATCTTCTGTGTGAGACCAAAGGAAGAGATATTTATTTGGTGCAAAAATCTATATTTCTGTAGCACACTATATAATTTCACTTGTATGGACAATTTATTCAAACACCATAATTACATGGAACATTGAAGAGGGAGTGAAATCTGGTTGGTTTGGTCAGGTTAATGTGAAGCCCCAATACATCCCAGAGTAATTTAGGCAGGGAATAAAAATGTATTTGCAAAGCACCCTTGAGGGACTGGGGAAAAATGTGGAAATATTAAACTTCCCCACCTAGGGAATTATTGATATTCTCACAGGCATTGGGGACTACTAATTTAGAAGGCTGAGCCCTCAATCTTGGAGCTTGCCCTTATGAAGCTTGTTACTGCAAAGGAGAGGTTAAGCCTACTTATAATTGTGCCTAAGAGTCACCCTCAGAGAACCTCTTTTGTTGCTCAGATGTGGTCTCTCTCTCTAAGCCAACTCTGCAGGTAAACTCATTGCCTACCCCCTATGTGGGACATGACTCCCAGGGGTGTAAATCTCCCTGCAATGTGAAATGTGACTCCTGGGATGAACCTGGACCCAGCATCGCGGGATTGAGGAAGCCTTCCTTACCAAAAGGGGGAAGATAAATGAAACAAAAGTAAGTTTCGGTGGCATAGAGATTTCAAATGGAGTTGAGAGGACATTCTGGAAGTTATTCTTATGCCTAATATAGATATCCCTTTTTAGTTTTTAGTGTATTGGAATAGCTAGAAAGAAATACCTGAAACTGTTGAACTGCAACCCAGTAGCCTTGATTCTTGAAGGTGATTGCATAACTGTATAGCTTACACTGTGTTACTATGTGATTGGGAAAACCTTGTGGCTCACACTCCCTCTATCCAGTATATGGACAGATGAGTAGAAAAATGAGGACAAAAAGTAAATGAATAATACGGAGGGTTGGGAGGATGGGATGCTTTGGTTGCTCTTTTTTACTTTAATTTTTATTCCTATTCTTATTTTATTTATTTATTTATTTTTTGCAGTAATGAAAATGTTCAAAAATTAATTGTGGTGATAGACACACAACTATATGGTGGTACTATAAACAACTGATTGTACACTTTGTATGACTGTATGGTATGTGAACATATCTCAATAAAATTGAATTATTAAAAATAAATTTAAAAATAATAATAATATTAGCTAGCCACCTACTGAGAAAGTACTATGTGTCAGGCACTGAGTTAATCCTTACAACCAACATACCAGGTTGTTTTTATCTCTATTTAACACATGAGTGAGGAAGCAGAAGCTCATGGGGTTTAAATACTTGCCTAAAATTCTCACAAACAAAAAATAAATTTCAACCCAGGCCTCTCCAACTCCAAAGTCTACTTTCTATCCATTATATCCATAAGCATGTCTTTCCGTATTTCCTGTAAGCTCCTTGAGGGCAGGGATCTTTGGTAACTCCATAATCCATAACCCAGCACCTGATGCAAACGAGACATTCAATAAATAGTGAATGTGTGGGTGAGTGAATAAATGGATAGATGAAAGACTGTATGGTTGGCAAATAGTTCATTGACATTTCATCCCAATCTGTTGAAGGAAAAAAGTAGCACCAACCCATTTTTTCTTAAACTTCTTGGTTTAAATAACTTCAAACTTGCAGGACAGTTAGAAAAATAATACAAAAACCAATACAGAGAATTCCAATCAACCCCCAACCCAATACCCCCAACCCATTTTTTGTGCATGACTTTCTGACACACACTCTCAGGACCAAACCTGAACTTATTTTCAATACTTAGTCAAATGTCTTAGGTCTGGTTCCCCACAGGCAGAGCCTGAAACAGGGGTTTGGCACATGTGATTAATGGAGGGTGTGCTTTTCAGGAAACACCTGAAAGGGAGTGCAGGAAGCAGGGTGAGGACGGGGAATGAGCAGAGCAAGGACGTGGTATCAGATCAAGTCTATGGAATCTGGAGCACAAACTACACAGAGTCTTCCTGCCTTGAGGCCCATAGCCTGGCAGACGGCTTTGCACCCTTATCAGTCACTGGCTGGCAACAGGCCTCTTCCAGGGGGAGGGTCACTTCCCAGGCCTCCTCAGTGGAGGACAATTCTTCTGAGAAAGGACCTGTTGTGAGTTAGCAGCCAACACTCACAGCACCTGAGGGCCTGCTGGCACCAACACAACCTGGTACAGCAAGATTTTAATTGAAAAGGGTAAATAAGAAATGCCATTCTGCAGAAGAGAGCTTATCTTGACTGTGCCTATGTGAAGTCATCCCAAATCTTTACTTCTCCAAGTGAAATGGCACAAAGACCACCCCAAATATGTTTTCAGTCACTTCAATTTTATCATTAGTTTTCCTATTTGAGATCTTTTGGAAAATTTTCAGACAACAATTTTTTAACTTTCATAGCATATAGCCAAAATCTTTAGCAAATGTGTTGGTTTTATACACACACACACCCACAAACCTGAAAAATCAAAACATGTAAATAAAGCAAAGCTGCATTATTCCTTTTAACAATAGATAAGGAAAGTCATTTCTTTACATAATATTTCATTTAGACTTTGAGTATTCAAACAAGTGAAGTAATATTGTTGTAGCCTAGTATACTATTTATTGTCTAACTATAGGTATTGAAGAAAATTCAGAAAAAAATATATATGGTGCCACTTTGTAACTGACAGAATGGAGGCACTGATATTGTCTGGGGACATCATTTGGTCAATGGCAGAATTATGGGCCTTCAAGAATGTTTCCTCCTTTACTGAGCTTCTTCACTGACCCCATGTGACTGGTTTTGTTGAATGCATGTGCTGAAGAGTGAAGGTGGTAGCATGCAACTGCATCTCACCCTCAAAAGCCACCCGTGGACGCCCACTGCCCCCAATTAGTCATGAGAAGAATCAAAACATTGATACTTGATCACCACATAAAGGGGAACATGGTTTAAACTTTTTTCTGAGTGATACCAATTAAATGGCATTTCCTTTTTATGGTTTGTTCCCACATGCACGTGCATGCTCTGTCTCTTTTTCTCTCTTTCTCTCAACTTATTGTTTGGATTTTCTTCCCCAGGAAAACTGTCCTAAATAAGCTCACAAAAATGTTCCAAACCTCAGCATAGGTTTACACCCTGAGAATTTGTTATTCATGAAACAGGCCTTTTGAAGTCTGATTTCTCGGGATTGATGCTTTGTCTTTAAACAGTGAACATGAACACTGGCTCAAAGGGCCTCTGACAATCACTTAGGAATAGCTCAGACATTTATGTCTGGGCAAGTCTCCCCTACACAGGGAACCTTTTGTAAATATTAGTTACCAGAACCGTAACACTAATAGATGTAGTTAATAATTATCACAATGTGCCAAAACGGCACAGTTTGCTCCCTGATTACAATATTAAATTGCTATTGAGCTGTGGTATTCGCTTCAGGCAATACTACTAAGAACCCCCCAAAGACACTGGCTGGCCTCGCCATACAGAAATGGAAAATGTTCGGCTGTTCACAATGCTCAGGCAGCAATGGGGTTTGCCAGAAAACAAACACAGAACTCAGACAATAGAAGGAAAGTTTTATCAGAGCTGAAGTGTCCTTTCACTTGGGAACTGTCATCTCTCAAAAAGAAAAACATGCACACACTTGATAGCAGCTTACAAGGCAAGCCATTACTATGGGCACAGTGACTCATGGTGCAGATAGAGAATACTGCACAGCCAGAGCTGAAAGGCTTTGTTTTATTTGCATTTGATTATGTCTAGAGATAGGCCAAGCCAGCTATGAAAAGTTGAGGGCCCCTCAGAATGCAAGCAGGCTTCTCTCCCTGGGAGCAGGGAGGGAATTTTCCTTTCCCACACACCCTCTTCTCTCTGCCTGACAGGTCAAGTGGCCTGGACAATAGGGCAGAGCTACTGAGAGCAAAACTGCAATTTAATTGAGAGGTGTCATTAACTCCAGGACTGAGCATTCTAAAGCAGCCACAATGGGGGCATTTGTCATATGCACCCCATACCGATCCATCCCTCATCCACCCACACTCTGCCATCCCACCTCCATATTTGCAATTTCAGAGACCCACGGTGGGCAAATGAGTACTTAGCAATCAATTTGCCTGAACAGCTGCCCAGCGTGTGAAATAGGAGGCTGGTTTGCCCACCCCAGGGATACAGAAGCATATCAGGGGTACGCCTACTACTGAGGCTGAACCCAATATGTGCTGCTTTACAGGAAATCGAGGCTCCTGAATGCAGCATTGTAAGAAGAAAAAGAACAGTGGCTATTAGGCAACTAATTAAACAGGATTCAGCAGGAAGGATGGATGCCACTTGTGCCTTGACAACTTCCGGCCAGGCAAACCAGTAAGTAGCCAGCAAAAAGCTCTTGTGTGGATTAGGAGGGGTTGCATATCTGCAGCCCTCTTACCAGCTGCATCATCTCTGGCCAGTGCAGGCAGACAAAGGAAGGGATGGATGTTCCTCACACAAAGGAGACAGGAAATGGTTGCTCCTTTCCTTTATCCCATGCCGCTGATCTAACTGCTCCTAATTACCAATGTGTGCTGGGCTGGATCCATTCCCCAGCAGGATACCCTGGTGTGAGCTTGGAAGTCACAGATAATTCATGTTACCCATAACACTAAAGGTTATGAAGCAAGGGATGGTATCCAGAGCCTAAGAAAGAGACTCACATACATTCACTCTTGGAAAACTCAATGGATATTTCAAATAAAGGATTCTATTTTTTTAAAAGTCTTTCCATTTTCTTTATTTCCAAAAATCTATTGTTTGTTGCAATTTTTTCACTTATCTGTCTATGCTTCCTCAAGGCTAAATCAGGTACTTATTCATTTCTTCCACTTACAAAGCTGTGTGACCATGGGCAAGTTACTAACCACTCTGTGCTGCACATTATCATCTAAAAATGGGCAAAATACTAATGCATATGAAATCTCTTAGCATAGCGCCAAGTACAAAATAAACCTCCAGTAAATGTTAGCTGCTACTGTTGTTTCCGAGCAAGGGCTTGGTGCCCAATGCACACAAAGGCCAATACTATAACTACAGGATTTTTAGAAAAGAAAGGGTTTTAATGCAGGGTCAACCTGCATGGAGACAGAAGCCCAGACTCAAATCTGTCACCCCAATCTGAGAGTTAAGGGTGATTTTATGGGAATGGGAGTTGAGAAGTGGGGACAGAAGTGGGGAGGTTTGAGTCGGCATAGACCAACTGGTTAATTATAGAGCTATCCTATACATATGTGGTAGAGTGGATTTTAGGCCAAATCTTCCTTATTGAAGGATCTCTTGTCTTTCATTTGCTTCCAATATCTCCCTGTCCTCATAATCTTAGTTTCAAGGGAGATGACCTCTGTTTCTGATGTCTCAAAGATCATCTAAAGGACAAGTCAGTGTTTTCTGCACATGCTCAGGTAATAGGACTTGCAGTTCAACAAGCTCAAAAGAAAAGGTTATAGTAACAGAGGATAGCTCCACAAACCAGTTTCTCCTGCCCATGGTTTAAATCCCTCCTGGAGTTTCTGAACATTCCTCAATCTTGAGGAATTTGAGATGAGGACCACTCTAGCTGCTTCATGCTGATTAAGGGCACAGATTAGGATGTGAGGAATGGAATTTCTTGGCTTAAAGCTTAAGGTACTCATGAGTGCCTGGTTGTCACTTTGGAGAGAATGGTACCCCTGAATTTCAGGGCTTAACAGGCATAGGAACAATCCAGAGGCTTTAAGTTCTAAGAAATAAACTTAGAAGGATCATAAACTTAGAAGAAATAAACTTATGAGTGAATACAACCATGTCATATTGGAGAAATAGTTTTTCATAGATTCCTAGACAGAGCATGGGGTGTTGATTCCATGTAGCCATGGGGCTTATTTATCATGTCCAGATGTCCGGAGGGTTTTCAGGAACACTTTTGCTTGGGGCTTTGCATACTGTGACAGTTTGTGATACCTGGCTAAGACCTGCAGAAGAGTAACCTCTAGAATGACCCCCTGAATCCATTTAAATCTCTTAGCCATAGAAACTATTTTGTTTTATTTCTTTTAACATTTCCCCCTTTTGATCAAGATCTTTCTCCAAAAGCATTGCTGATCAACTACTTGGTGCCAGTGAGTCTCATCCCTGGGAGTTATGTCCCACGTAGGGGGTTGGGATAGTGAGTTTATTCCCAATTTGGCTTAGAAAGAGGCCACATTTAAGCAACAAGGAAGTTTTCAGGGGTTGATTTTTATGCAATAATTATAATTAGACTTAGTTTCATCATTACAGAAATAAGTTTCATAAGAGCAAGCCTCAAGATCAAGGACTTGGCACATTAGCATATTCCCTTTCATGAGGCAATATATTCACATGAAATATATCCCTCTCATATATTCCAGATCTTATTTTCATAGGCCTCCCTGTTATAAGTTTAAATGTGGATAATTTATGTTTCTCAAAAGGAGTGGATTTTAGATTTAGACCTTGCAAAGTTCTTTGATTACAATTTCAGTAAATTGGGAGCCCCTATTGCTTGAGAAAATAGCAGGAATTTCCCAGGTGGGGAAGTTTAATACTTCCATGCTATTTTTCCCCATTCCCTCAAGGGACCTTGCAAATACTTTTTTTCATTTTATGCCCAAAACACTCTGAAATGCATTGAGTATAACATCAACCTGTACAGAATACCTATTCTAGGTTTCACGTCAAATAAAGCTGAGTTGGGTTGTCCAAATAAACTGACCAGACAGGTTTAAATCAGATAGTGTGCCACAGAAAATTTAAATTTTAGACAAAATAAATCTCCTTTGGTCTCACTCAGAAATTAAAGTCCAAAAATAAAGACAATATTATCCTCTACCCTGTATTCTGATTCACCTTAATCCTAACTGGATCAGGCCCATTCACATCCCCACTCAAAGTCTGATCCCTTTTTCAGCTTCCTCAACAGTTGTTATGTGGAGTAACGCTGTTCCTTCAACAACTCCAGAGCTGGAGAACTCCAACCCTGAGTCTCAGGTATCACACACTCCCAAAGTTCCAGGGAGCTACTAAGTCACACACAAAGAGCAAAGCACCTCAAAATCTAGAAATAACCAAAGTCCAAGGACAAATGTGACTGCTGCAAGAGCTTACAATCTGGGCCCTAATTCCCTTATGAGCATTTTCCAAATGAAGTCATTTACAAAAACAAAAACTTTTGACAATTAACTTATATTGAGGTCATACCCAGAGACCACAGTAGAAATTTTTTCCTGTCTCACCTCTACACATTTATCAGGGTTATGTTAATTAACAGATAGAACATAATTTATATACTTCCCTTGCTTCTCTCTTAAAATCCTTTCTTAAATTTTATACAATCTCTAAATATTTATATGAATAACTCATCCCAAGGCTACAAATATGTTTTAATAATGATTTGCCTACCGCAACTACTGCCGCGAAGGTGTTTTTAGAAAAAAATAATTTTTAATTGGGGAATTCCCTCAGAACAAACATACCTATTCCACAACATTCTTCCTATGGCTATCACTCCTAATCCAGGCCCAGTAGGAAGAATTCTAAACCAAAGCCACACCTCCCCCATCTTTCTGCACCTTTCAGCCCTTCCCCCACAGCTACCCTGACTGGTTTGTTCCTCAAAGGAATGTTACCAATTCCATTACCTGGCCAAGGTTTAGAAGGCCTTGGGGGCAGGAATAGGTGAGACAGAAAGAGTGTGACCTGGTCTGTTCAATCTGGTTTTAAAGGTTGCAAATGAGGGTGGTGGGATTTAAGACAAATAAGGTGGCCCTAGTATTGATTACAGCCCATATGCCCTCCTTTTAATTGTTTCCAATTATCAGTTTTATTTTGCCTAAAGATATAACACTAACAATTGGAGAAGTCTCTGCCATTTCCCCGGGCTGCCTTAACAGTTATGTTGAAAGACACTTTGCTTTCTTGGAGGGCAAAGAAAGTGGTTTCTTTCCAATGTTCAGGGTTTATTTGCAGCAATTACAAATACTAGCACCCTGAACCCTGGTGCCTAGAGGGTGTATTGGGGCTTTATTTAGCTCGGGAGGATTTCTTTTTCTCTGTCTTTTTTCCCCCAAATAGTTTTGTCTATCCAGATTTCTGCATGACCATCACCAGCAGTGCTGTAAATTAATTGGTAAAGGTCTGAGTTTCCAGGCTTATAAGCCTGAAATACTAAGATTGAATTTTTTGCAAAACCCACTGAGTCTTCAGTAGGATTTAGGAAATCTTATCACTATAGAAAGGGAGCTAGGCTATGCTAGGACACAGAGGGTGAAGATAGAGGAGTTCCAAAGAGCACTAGAAGCTCAGCTTCCCTAATTTCTGGGACTCCAGGAGTACTAATTTATACATAAGGGCTTATTTATCTTTAAACATTTTGAATAGAGCTCTTCTAAGAATTTTTATGTTATTCTGGTATTACCGTTCGGAGGTAGATACACACTCGCACGCACACACACACACACACACACATGCATTAAATGAACAGACAAATAAAAGATTATAGCTTCAATTAAAAATCTTTAGCCATGAGTCAAATACGAAAATACAGAAACATAAAACTTACTAGTTTAAACCATAATTTTGAATCTTTTATGTAAATTCTCATTCTGACACAAAGAAATAAAAGATTTAACACGTAGGATTTAATTCTATTTCTAGTCTCTTTTATGATGTAAACCTAACTGTAATATAGTCTTATAGTTAAGAGATTCATTTTCTGTCCATAGTTCCTCAAAATTTAATTTATATTGGGGCTAGGCTGTTTTACAAAAGAATACCGTCTTTTCTTTTTCAAAAATAAACATAGCCCAATTATCCAAATAAGGACTGCAGTCAGATGTACTGTTAACATTTCTCATGGTTATAACTTTTAGTGCACCAGTACAAGATCTCACAGAATTATAAAATAGTAAACCAGAAAAACTAGAAACCTAGAATGTGAGTACTTCAGCAACTAACTCTTATAAGCCTTGGACCTATACCCAGTAACCAGAAAGGCTTGACTAAGTAAGGTAGGACTCTAACCCACAATCTTAATCAGTAGCTGAAACTCAAAGTGGGACTCTAACCCACAACCAGAACCAAAGTTAACAGGCTTTGGCAAAAGAGTAGACATAATTACAAAGTTACTCACCCAGAGTCTGTTTCCAGAACTGTTCCTTTCCTCAAAATAGCAGGAAGTGCCAAAGGGCCTAGAATGCCAGGCTGGAGCAGAGGGGACCTCAGTCATCGAGTCTCTAGAAAAACTGGTCTAGGTGGCCAGTTAGGTTTGGCAAGGGAGGACCTTCACGGTCGCCAAAATGTTCCCAAGAAAGGGCTTGCTACCTGATGCACACAGAAGCCAACATTATGACATAGGGATTTCAAGAAAAGAAAGAGTTTTAATGCAAGGTCAACTGGCAAGGAAACAGGAGCCCACGCTCAAATCTGTCTCCCCGATCTGAAAGTTAAGAGAGATTTTATGGGAATGGAAGGTGAGAGGTGGGGACAGAAGTAAGGAGGTTTGACTTGAAATAGTTCAATTGGTTAATTATACAGCTATCCTATACATGTGTGACAGAGTGGATTTTAGGCCAGATCTTCCTAATTGAAGGACCTCTTGCCTTTGATTTGCTTCCAATATCTCCCTGTCCTTATAATTTTAGTTCTGAAGGAGGTGACCTCTGTTTCTGGTGTCTCTAAAGGACAAGAGTCAATTTTTGCTGCATGTACTCAGGTTATAAGACCTGCAGTTAAACAAACTCAGAAGAAAAGATATAGAAACAGAGGATATCTTCACAAACCAGTTTTTCCTTCCCATGGTTTCACTGTTATCATTACTGCTAATATTATCACTCTTATCTTTTATTCTCAAAATCTAGCACAGTGCCTACTACAAAAAGATGCTCAACAGTTGTGTGACCAGCTGATTAACTGAATGAATGAATGAATGAATGAATGCTTTATATGACAGAGAGCTTTCAATCCTGTTTCTTGGTCCCAGTCATCACTCTTTTGATGATATAAGATGAGGTTTTGGTCACATAATTTCATCTGCTACATTCTATACCTCACAAGCCCCAATGCTTGCTGCCAGACATGACCTAATAAAAGAGGATAGCACTGCAAGGGGGATATTTTACAAGTTACATTGTCTTCCACTCACTCACCTAACAACTCCAATGAGCCTGTGGATTGGAAGGAGAAAATCATGCCAAGAAGCTTTTGAGAATAATTTTCAAGGACTCCCTGATAGGAAGGAGGCTGGAGCAGTGGGCACATTTATCAGCAGTGCTAACTATCTATGGTTCCTCCCAAAACAACCACAAGAAGAAAACAAACCAATAGAAAGTTGGGTGTCTTTATATACACACACTTCCTCAGAATAGATCTCTAAATGCAAGTTAATAACACAGCAGGGAAGTGCTCTAATGGAGGCATTAATAGCATAAACTCTGGAGTTACGCCAATTTAAATTTTAATTCCAGTTCTGACACTTGAATCACAGACAAGTTACTAAAGCTCTCTGAGCCTCATACTCTTCATCTGTAAAACGGGGATGACTGCTACTTCACAGGGCTACTAGGAAGTTTAAATAAAAGAATGCATATAGAGAATGTAAGACCGAGCCCGTCATTAGAAAGTCTGGCTATTTCTCTACATCTTTGTCAACACATTATTTTCCAATTTTTAATAACAGCTATTCTAGTGGTATGTCATTGTGGTTTTGATTTGCATTTCCCTGATGATCAATGATGTTGAGCATCATTTTATGTGCTTATTTTCCATTTGTATATCTTCTTTGGAGATATGTCTATTCAAGTCTTTTACCAAATTTTTACTTGGGTTGTCTTTTTATTGTTGAGCTGTAGCAGTTCTTTCTATATTCTGTATATCAAACTCTTATCAGATATATGGTTAGCAATTATTTTCTCCCATTCTGTATGCTGTCTTTTTACTTTCATGATGAAGTCATCGGCTGTATAAAAGTTTTACATTTTGACAATGTCCATTTTATCTATTTTTTCTTTTGTTACTCATGTTTTTGGTGTCATATCTAAGACATTTCTGCCAAACCTGTTATAAAGGTTTCCCCTTATGTTTTCTTCCAAGTGTTTTATGGTTTTAGCTCTTGTGTCTAAGTTCTTGAGCCATTTAAAATTAATTTTTATATATGATGTGGGGAAGGGGTCCAACTTCATTCTTTTGCATGTGAATATCCAGTTTTCCCAGAACTAGTCTGGGTATTTTTGAGGCTAATCATGCTCCATACTCAGTTCTAAGGAAACACAGAAATAGGCTCAGGCCTCCAAACTGTATCAGAATATTAACTTTGCAACTGGTGAAACTGGACTAGAGGAGCCAACTTGACTTGAGGGCAAATTGGGCTTTCCACCCCTCCTATATACAAGCCAATGGGATACACAAAGAGGAAAATAACATTAACTGCTTCAGTGACACAGAAGCCTAACTTTCTCCCCCCTTCCATTGTGAATAACAGACCTATGATGTTCCACTTTCCTCCATTGTCCTCTGACTCATTGCAGGCAGGCAGTTCAGCTGAATTTTTCAAGTCTTAACCTAATTCTTAGGCTGATTCCATTCCTCCTCTTCCACACTTAAGACTAGATCTGAGAGCCTTCTTTCCTTTTGCTTTCTCTTTTCTTTCTAACCCAGAAATGTGTCTTTCTTACCTACTCTTGCAAATTCTATTGGAGTCCCCCATAATGAAAGATATAAAGTCAAGGATTTCTTGATCTGTCTTAAAAAGGCATCCACTCCTCAAATTAACCTTATATACCCCTATACTCTCAAAATTGAATAATCCTACCACAGGAAATATCTTCCCATCAGACAACCAATCTGGGACTACACTCAATCTATTGTTTCATGCCTAATTCCCAATTAGTGTGCCTCATTCTCCCTATCTCTTCTCTTGTATCTTTCCACAAGTTTCCCAGGAACCTTCCCTCAGGGGTAAACAGCAGCTGGACATTCCCACCTATAACATCCATGCTGTCTTGAACTCAACGTCCGTGCTGTCTTGAACTCATCTAAGTCTGCTTAAAATATTCAATGCTCATCTCTCTAGTCTTCCAATCTCAAAAATCTCTGCCCAAAAAGTCTAGTATAGCCATCCCAATCTCCATGTTTTCCCAATGGCTTTTATTCTGACTCTTTACCCACAGAACTACAGATTAGAGATCAGTCAATAAATTAATTTTTACCCCTGCTTTGTCCTTTACTCAACACATACGTCTCAACTTTTAGATGTTACCTTTTGCTTGTGAGATGAATACTTTCAAGTGCCTTAGCAGCCTGGACAACCTATGTTTTGAGAGGAGCAAACATGGAGGTCTGACCCACACTCACACAACTGCTCTAAGGTACATGCAGCAGCTGGGTGTGCTGTGCTCATGTTTATAACATTCTCTAGGTTAGAAATGATTGTCAGTGGTGATGATGACATCCAATCAGAATTCCATTCTCCATCTGAGGTAGCTTTAACAGGCTGACCTCAAAGATCAAGCTACTACAATTTTTGAATACTTGTGAGCAATATATTCCATATGTTGTAATAATATAAAATTTATCTTCTGGGGAAAAATGCATGCAAATTTAGTTGTGACTTATCTTGAGAAAAACAGCTAGCTGCATTACTTTCTTCTTCTTCTCCAGAGAAGGGGTGACTGGATCATCAAATATAACACTGTAAGAGTTAAGGAGACATGAGGCCTACAGAAGAGAAATTGACCAAGAGTTTCCTGGGACACCTGGCCTCCAGGAACTCAACTTCCTCCTCCTTTCAGATCTTGTCTTATCTGGACTTCAAGAGCCCAACCTTTTCTTATAACTTGGTAAGTCTCATTTTCCCTTTCTTATCTGTCCAGCTTAAGCTACCTGATAGCAATCTTTTCTTAAGAAAATTCTTTCTCTTCATTGAGACTAATCAGAATAAATTTATTTTTCTTTCAATCTCCCACTACTCCTGTCCTTACCTCTAAACTGGGTGCATTTAAAAGCCCTACCTGCTTTCAAACCTACCCAGCTCCTAGAGACTTACATAAGGCTTTTTAATTTCCTTTATTATATTAATAACTCTGTCAGGTTTTCCTCTTCCTAACTTAAGAAGATGACATTCCCCATTTCGTAAGGGCCCTGTTCCTCTTTATAGATTCAATAATAGAAATCTGCCATCTTTCTGTGTCTGAACTCCAGTCTGAGTCCTTGAAATCCACAAGCATAACAGGAAGTAACATAATTAAGAAAGGAAAGTCAGTTTGAGACCATGTTGGGTGAGGGAGGGCATTGCCTTCAATAGCCCTTGAACAGACCACATGGCACCAAAAGCATGGTCTTGCCACTGTTTCCTCTCTGACTCTAGAACTGGTTGTAGTTCAAAAGAAGTTCAAGAAGAACAGGTGATCAATAAGTGCTACCAATGCCTTTATAATTTAAAGGCTGGAACATACACACCAGTTTTCCCAAATCCTGGCCTGCAAAGAAACAAGTCAAGAGAACAAAAATGTCCCCATCTACTGATGCCAAAAAATCTGTACCACCAAAAGATACTTTTACTTTATACCCAAAACACCTGCTAAGGTCAAAAATAGAAATCCAGCTTCATAGCCTGTGCCCAGTAAAAATAGCCACACACCTGTGATTACCAGCAATAAAGATGTCACAGATTGTAAAGAAAAATCAGAGAGACCAACGCTTTCCAAAGCCTTCTTCCAAACCGTATCACAGGCAACCTTAATCTCGTTTTATGTTTAAGTTCCTGAATGGATGTCCAGCATTCAGTCTTGAGGTTTCTAGGCTTTATATCAGATATAAGAGTTTGAAGTGGATACTAAATTACACATCCTTGCCCTAGTTCTGAATCAATGTAAAAATCAAATAAAGGTCAAAATACCAATTTTATTATCAGTACAAAGAACGAGGCTACTCAATGCTTATTGAAAAGGAACAAGTGCCAAGATAAATAGATAAATTCAAAAAGCTGGATGCAGAACTGTGAGCATTGTATGCCATCTTTATGTATTCATGTATGACCAGAAGACAAAAATTGGCTTTTTATATCATCCCATTAAGTATGGACTTTAGAACCTGCATATGGGAAATTTGGGACAACAGAGTAGGTAAGGAAGCAGTCACTTAAAAGGTGATGGCCTGACTCACACCCTGTTGAGCACAGAGTACCAAAGAAAGAAAGGCCACACATATGTAGTCACCTTTAAGCCACTGACTTCTTTGCCTAGAGAAACAATGGATATCACATTCTTGCTATCTCACCAATCACATACATCTCTTCTTCATTCCACCAGCAAGAAGGATGGAGAGGAGAGCAGGTTACTTCCTAATACTGCTAGGCTGCTACATAGGGTTGCTAAATGGGTGCATAATAACAAATGTGAACTCAGTTGGTACAAAACAGTCCTTGCCACAGTTATTAGGGTTACAGGTGTCTCTGAACCTGCTATGGTTTTTCAACTGATGCCTATCCATATGGTCTAACCCAGGGATCAGCAAACTTTTTCTCAAACGGCTAGACAGTAAATATTTTAGGCTTTGCCGGCCATATAATCTCTGTCTTAACTACTCTGCTCTGTCATTGTCGGGTGAAAGCAGCCATAGACAACAAATAAATGAATAGGTTTGGCGCTATTCCAATCATACTTGACTTACAGAACAGGCAAAAACAGTAATTTGTCTAACCTGTTGACTGGGAAAAAAAATGCAAGAATATTCCCATAACTGGGGCCCTCACCATATTCATCTATGTCGCCAAACCTTTTCATATGCTATATTAATCAGAGTAATTAATGCCAACTACCACACAGACAAGCTTAACACACTGACAGTATTTTTCTCTCATGTGATATCTCATGGGGGTTAGAAGGCAACTCTCCTCCATGCAGTGACTCAGGGATCCAAGTTGCTTCCCTCCTGTGACTCAGCCACCTTAATACATTACTAACAAAAGTAGGAAAAGAGAAATGAATGAGGCACACCTTAACTTCCCTGACCCTACAAGATACATCATTTCTGCTCATAATCCCATTCACCAAGACTCAGTCACATGGCTCCAATTCAACTACAAAAAAATCTGTGAAATATAAGGAAGCATGTGGATAATCTGTGAGCACAAACTATCTCTACCACATAGCCTATGCCCTTTGTTTGGAATAGCTTTTCACTTTTTCTCATCTCCAGCTCCCGATCAAATGACACCTTCCTGGTCTCTTCAGACAATTATTTCTATCTCCCCTGTGCTCCTATAAGTCTTAATACAGACCTCTACCTTGCATGCAGCATCCAGATTTATAATTATTTGTCTACATATATATCTCCAAGTCAGTTTGAGGTTTCTTAAAGGCAAGAATACACCTTTCTAATCAGTGACTTCCCACTTTCCAGCACCATGCCCGTCACCTATGGATATTCAATACATATTTCATGATTGACTGAATGAAGGAATGAGCCTTGCCAAGATGGGCTACGGAAGGATTTACACATTGAAACAAAAAAGCAAAGAGGATTGACTCTCTCTTACGTGTCTGAGTTAAGGATGAAACTGTCTACGGTAAGCATGCTCTTAGGGCAATTCTGGACCAAATTCATTAACATTTAAAACATTATCAAAAAGAGCTACATGATTATAGTGTCCCTCATAAAGTTTAAGTTTAAAAAGTTAAAAACAATATAATATTCTGATTCTGGAACTGGAAGAACTTGAAGACTTTCCAGTTGTATACTAAAGAGCCAGATTGGGAATCAGTGCTGTTGCTGAGACTCACTATCCTAGGGCTTTCCTCCGAGAAAACCAAAGGAGTAGACAGGTGGGACAAATATCTCCAGGCAGCCGGCCAACTTAGCGGTCCCAGGCATCTGTGTCATGTTGTGAGACAAACCGTCCTTTTCTTGAGCTGAGAGTTGAGTCCTCTCCTGTGTCTAATCAAGTCTCTCTTATATCTTTAAAATAAAAACCAAATTCAGAAAAATTCAGTGGAGTCCATTAGATTTCCAAAACAGAACTGTTAGTAACTGGAAAAGTTTGCAGATGTCTGCCTTGCATTTTTGGTAGTCTGCTGCATTCCGACTGAGGTTAGGTAACCATAACAAAAGCAAAGCAAATGACTTCAGTTAAAAGTCTGCCCCGGGCAGAGCCAAGAGGTATGATATTTCTGTTGTATTATAAGCAACAAAAGCACCCAAACTGATGTCAGCACTACAGAATTCTGAAAATAAGTGTAATATACTTAAGGATTTTTTTTAGAATTTTCAAGCTTTTGATAGTTCAGTTGAACAGTTTGGTTGGCTGTTTAATGTCCCCTGCCCCAAAGCATTCATTAAGGAATCTCAGTCATGAATTTTGGCCTAATGTAAATCAGTTGCCTTAATATCAGTGTCCTGTAGTTTCTAAGCACCCCTTTTTCCTGGAAGGCTCTAGAATCACATTAACTATGACTTTCCTAAACCCGTCTTTCAATGAAACCCTGCCATTAGCACCAAAACTCCAGCAGACTGACTAGCTGTGGGCAACATCTTGTCTCACTGACAAAATCTGCCATCGACCTCAATTAGTTTCAAGAGCCTGTCTCATCAGAAAAGCTCCATGGCAAATCTACTTGTGATGCTGATGTTAAAGTGCTGCCAACAGGGCAACAGTCAAAATATATTTGAGTTCTCGATACATGTGAAAACTTATCACTGAAGTAGACTCCTTGCTGAAGGACAGGAGCCTCCCTTCACTGAGGGTGAAAATTGGCTCCATGGGGAAAACTTCAGAGCCATTTCAGCCATTAAAATGTGACTAGACTCTAATTATTATTCTTGTTATTCTTGTGTGTGTGCTAATGAAGGTGTCAGGGATTGATTTGGGTGATGAATGTACAACTATGTAATGGTACTGTGAACAATCGAAAGTACGATTTGTTTTGTATGACTGCGTGGTATATGAATATATCTCAATAAAATGAAGATTAAAAAAAAAAAATTAACCCTTTGAGATTGCACATTAATGCATTGGATTTTTACCTGGGGTTGTCCGTTCTCTAAGTGGGGAGTGAGGGTGTGGGAGGGTGGGACAATTAAAAAAAAAAAAAAAAAGTGACTAGATAACTCAGGGAAAGAGGAGGGATTGAAGCAGAGTGTGGGGGTATACCATGGGAGCTGGAAAAGAACTTCTTCTAGAAAACGGCCCAGTTGCCCTGTATTCTACCTCAGTGGAGTCCTGAACAAGAAGCATGGGTGCCAGAGCCTCATTACAGTAAGGCTGTTTACCGTACCAACCATTAGTGTATTTGCCACATTTAGATTGACTTCATGTCAAAAATTAATAATGCCAATGAGGAGTGTCCCTCCAAGGTGTGCTAAAGCTTGTTACCTAGAAGGAAAATAAAGATACTGCAGTCTTGAATCTGGAAAGCACTTTAAAATATGCTCACCAGAATAAAGAAAAAAGCTTCTGGAAAGCGTTATAAAACAAGAGAATGTTCAGTCGTCATGGTTCTCAAACTGTGGTCCTAAGATCATCAGCATTAGCATCACCTACAAACCTGTGAGAAATGCAGATTCTCCAGCCCCAATCTACACCTCCTAATCCAGAAACTCTGGGGGTGAGTCCTGCAATCTGTGTTTTAAGGACCTCTCCCTGTGATTCAGATGAGGCTCTAGTGGGAGAACCACTGCCCTAGAGATTAGAAAAGGGATCCTCAAGTTCAATTCTAACCCAGCACCCACACCCACTAAAGAGCTGATCTTGGGGAAGTCACTGAACCCTGATGACCTTCCATTCCATTCCGTCTAGAAAATGGTTAATCACTTCAACCACTGTAGCCCAAACCTTCTACTTCACTCTCATACCTCTGGCTGGATAATCGGTTTCTTCTGCTAAGGCTCTGGAATTATGGAGATGTACTCTGACCTCATTTAGCATAAATCTAGAAACTCTGAGGAACTGAGCAAAACATGCCTTTTTAAAAAAAAAAAGCTTGAACTGGGCTTGGAGATGGAAAAGACTAAAATATTCTAGAACACATTCAGTCTAGGTCAGGGTTCACCCAATTGGGCTGCTGCCTGTTTTGTTTTGTTTTTAAATTCAGTTTTATTGAGACATATTCACATACCATCCATGGTTGTACAATCAACTGTTTACAGTACCATCATATAGTTGTGCATTCATCACCCAAATCTATTTTTGAACATTTTCCTTATACCAGAAAGAATCAGAATAAAAAATAAAAATAAAAAAGAACATCTAAATCATCCCCCCATCCCACCCTATTTTTCATTTAGTTTTTGTCCCCATTTTTCTACTCATCCATCCATACACTGGATAAGAGAGTGCAATCACAAAGTTTTCACAATCACACTGTCACCCCTTGTAATCTACATTGTTATACAATCATCTTCAGAAGTCAAGGCTACTGGGTTGGAGTTTGGTAATTTCAGGTATTTACTTCTAGCTATTCCAATACATTAAAACCTAAAAAGTGTTATCTGTACAGTGCGTAAGAATGTCCACCAGAGTGACCTCTCAACTCCATTTGAAATCTCTCAGCCACAGAAGCTTTATTTTGTTTCATTTCACATTCCCCTTTTGCTCAAGAAGATGTTCTCAATCCCACGATGCCAGGTCCAGATTCATCCCTGGGAATCATATCCTGCATTGCCAGGCAGATTTATACCCCTGGGAGTCAGGTTCCACGTAGTGGGGAGGGCAGGAAGATCACCTGCCAAGACGGCTTAGTTAGAAAGAAAGGGCCACATCTGACCAACAAAGAGGCACTCAGGGGGAGGCTCTTATGCTGCCTGCTTTTGTGAATCCTTTAGTGGTGCACAGGCATGCCCACTCAGTCCACATTGTCCATGGCTAGCAAAACCTAAAATATTTATTATATGGCCCTTTACAGAAAAAGATTTCAGATCTCTGCTCTAGATTCACAATCAGTCCACATTGAGAAGGATTTTGAACAAGAAGTAGCATGTATGGGGCCGTGGCTAGCTGGGGAGGATCAGGGGTTCCTGGGATGACAGTAGACAGACTCTTCCAGGAGAGCACCGAGGTTGTTCTGGAGCATGAAAGCCCAAGTCTGAGTCCAGGGACAGGTGCAGGACTCCCAACAGAGAGTCTAACTTGTTAAAAGCACCTCTGGTCATCTACACAAATGCTAGTCCACAGACCACAATTTGAAAACAGGATCTGGCTCTTTAGATACAGGAAGCAGTAATCATATCCTGGTGCTCTTAGAATGTTCATCAAGGAAAAAGCTGATCTAAATCCCCCGACTGCAGCTGTGATTTTTTTAACTTTCTAACAAATTTGGCAGAGGGTTAGAAGACCAATTTAAACCTTCAGGCTAGCTTCATTAATTTAGCCTACAATGTGTGTGGTTATCATGTAGCATTCTTCTTAAAATTTATACTGCTAGAATCCCAAGTCCATACTAGCAAGGCAAATTCTGAATTAATAGAACCAAAAGTCCAGCAGACCAGAAAGCTAAACGGAATTTTAACTCATATCATCACATAAACAAATGTTCCAAATGTAACCTTGAGGCATTTTGGAATTAGGAAATTCTAATCTCTCAAGAAAGTAGATGGGCCTATAGCTTGCACATACTGAGAGAATTTTCAGGGTATAGTGAGAAAAATGATCGATACCACTAAGGTTACAAAGAAAATTTTGAAAATTGTCAACTTTTCAAACAAATGCAAAATTGTTTAGAATTCCATAAGCATTCTAAAAAGAACTTAAAACCAAAGGACTTTGTTTCAAAACTAAAATATTTTTAATGTTTTCTTTTTTTTGATAAAAGCTATATAAACCATTACAGAAAATGTATAAAATTGAGAAAAGAAAATCTACACACAGTCCAAACACCTGAACACAATCACTTTTTAGTGAAAAGAGAAAACTCTTAAAGGTTAAAAGTAGAGATAATCTGTTTTGCTGGTATGGAAAGAGATGTTTCTAAATTGTTGGCGAGTGAATAAGAACCTCAAAGGTTAGTGATAGCAGGTGAGCAAGACCCAAAAAAGCATTAGAGTGAACGTCCCTCAGAATATCATCGACACACTCTCCATACCACCCCCCTCCCGCCTCAACCTTCCAGATTTATCCCAATCCCTCCATTCTACTCCTGCTTCCTAATTTCTATTTCTCTCTTCCTTTCTTAATTAGCAGTAATATAATTATGGCTAACATTTATTGAATGCTGTGCTAGGCACTTCACATGCATTATTTCACTTAATCTTCACAAGAAACCTGTCAGTAGTCACTAGCGCAGAGTACCTGCTCTTGGAGAAGGTGCTCACGACTTAGAGAAGAGGTGTGGCAGACTGTTGCATTATGGTCCCAGATTTATTCACATCTCTCTATAGACATGTCTGTTCAAGAGGTGGAGCCTATGTCACTAAGCCTTAAATCTCAGCTTGGCCATGCTACTTGCTTTAGGCAATGGAACAAAAGTAAATGTGAAGCAAGTCATGGCTTGAAAAGTGCCTGCTCATTGCTGCTGGAAAATTTTGGCCACCATATGAAGCACCCAGGCTGGGCTGTTGGATGATGGGAGATCACATGGAGAAGGGCTCCATCCAAGGCCCCGGACATATGAGTGAGCCTAGCCAATGGTATGTGGAGCAAAAATAAGATCTCGGCTAGGCTCAGCCTAATTTGTCAATTCACCAAATCATGACCAAATAAATGTTTTTTTTTTAAAGTCATTCAATTTTGGGGTGGTTTGTTACACAGCACAAGCTAACTGACACAAGTAGTTCACCCCAAAATCACAGGCAGGACTAGGATCCAAACCCAAAGGGTTTTGACTCTAGAGTCCAATAACCACCATGCTAAACTGTGAATCCCCCATAAATCTAGTCAGTATCATATGTAAAGTGAATGCTCCATGGTGACACAGTGTCCCCTTAAAGACACCATAATGATGAGTTATCTGTCAAGCTGACCAAAGATGGGCCTATTATACACATTGCTGGTAGTAGTTCATTTCTAAATTCAGGCCAGAGGCACCTGGGAAATAATTAGTTGCAGTGTTGCTATCCTCCAATAATAAATTTGAGGCTAACTCTTTATTTTTATTAAAGTTAAACAGTTTGTGGCAAGAAATGTTACTTACACTTTTCTAGGAATAGAAATGTATTTACTTTTAATCAGTTGGGGACTCATTAGTGAGGCTGTCTTTATCTCCCTGAGCCTTTGCCTCCTTCTTTGCTTGTCTTTTTTGGCCCTGTATTAGTGTTCTGTTTGTTTTTTACAGAATTCTTTGAAATGAACTTAAATGGGCAGAACAAATCAGAAAGAGAAGCAATGTCAATGGCAATATAAGAGTCAGCCCTTATAGCCTAACACTTTTCATAATCCTTCCCTATGTCTAACAAAAATGAATGAATAACTGATTATTAAAAATAAAAAGGCTTTCATACAACTAATCAAGCTGTGTAAACATTAATCTAGCAGAGAACCACTAATGAGAAATTCTGGAAAAGACTATCCATAGAATCATTTCTCAGAAACATGAAGCTTTTAAAATATTTTTCCACAATAACAGACACACTTAAAAAGATTTTCAAGATGTGTGACCAAAGTGAATAAAATATTTTGAGGCATAATCAACAGGGGTCATGCAAAAAAGCAAATCTGAGAAAACAAGTTTGAAAACAATTATCACTACAACTAACTTGGTTGACTTGAAGTAGATCACTTCTAATTTTTTTCCCTCTTATTTTCTCTACCTGTAAAATGGGTCTAGTAGCCTTTCTTTGTGGAATGATCGAGAGTAGCATTTCAGATAGTATGGCTTAGGAAAAGTCATTTTTTGAAATCCAGTGGTTCTTAGGCAGTTATTAATTCAGGGTCTGCCAAGAATTATTTTACCATCTACCTCTGGCACACATATTTATCATCTACCTCTGACACACATGCCTCCTGGCTCCTGTCTGAGTCAGAGAGCCAGTATTGGCTGTACATTTGGGGCCCTCCCCCCACCGGCAAATGAAGTATAAACAGACGGTAGCTCTGGTGCCTCTCATCTGATGTGCCTCAGGGATAGATCTGGGCAACCAGGCACTTCTGGAGCATCTGGTGAAGGTTTCTCTGCTTACCCCTCTGGGTATGCCCTAAACAGGACTTTGCCTTAGTTTCTGGTGTCCAGTTTTCCCTCTAGGTCTCTGGTAAGAATTAGAACCTAGCCCTGAGGCTGAAGTCCAACCCTCTCACTGGGTTCTTGCCAGCCTAGAGCTGGTCTTCATTTTCTTTCTCACACTATAATCTCAGAACTCCTCATTGGGTGACCTACCTAAACAGGTTTCCACCAGACAGTGGAAACCAAGATGGAGAAGAAAGGTATAAAGGAAAGATTTACTGTAGCCTCCCAGAAATCTTTCCTTTATACCTTTCTTCTCCATCTTGGATTTTAATGCCCACTGCTAAGACTTTCATGTGCCCCACTCATCTGAATCCAGTGTCCTGGACTGTCAGCCCATCCCTGGGAAGAAAATTGCAATTGGTCCCATGGCCCCAGGAAATTTCCCCTGGTCTCTTCCCTGCACTGTTTCAGGAGACTTCCAGACTTATCCCCTCCCACCTGGCCAAGAGAGCCAATGACACACCATTTGGGGGTGGGGGTGGGGGGAATCTGTTTAGACCATAACAATGGTCTCATGCTAATGAATCACACACACCCCCAATCCCGGGTGTCAATAAGTCAATAAAGAGAGAAGAGTATTATGTAGCTCTTGCTTTTTAAATTTAATCTTCTCTGTCACTTTCCAAGGAGAAAAGGCTATCTGGGTCAGGAAGAAACTTACTTTTCTTCATGGATATTTTTATTGAAATTTTTCTTCTAACAGCCCTTTCTAACCATGTGCTTATTTGCATTGCATATGGTACAGAGCTCTCTCCTTCATCACACATGAGAAGGTAAGAGCTTAGACTGGGATCCTCATATTTTTTATTGTAAAATTGCATTGTTTGCATTCCCTTCCATCACTTACATATCTACATAAGCCGTGCACCTTTTACGGATTAATTCTTAAAACTTGTATCTTATAACTGGATCTTGTAACTATTTTAAAAGAGGATAGTTGAGTGGTCAGGAATGAACCCATTTTTCTTATCCAGTTTTCTACATTTCCCAGTCTCATTCAGTAAGGAAAGACTGATGAGTTCAGCTTAGCTATGAATTACCTGATTCCATTAATGCTGTTTTCATCTTCCACAAAGTATGTATGCAAATTCTTTGGACCTCAAAACCCAGAATCTGATTCCTATTTCTCAACCATAAACCATAAAATACTTGAGTACCATAATCTCCCTTTCTTCTCAGTCAAGTGCACCTTGGCACTATCAAAAACCTCTCTTAGAGACAAATTTTCCTTTAAGCTCAATTTACATGGAATGAAGAGCCTTGAGCAACATGCTGCTGGAATTCGTTCAGTACCATATTTGCCTGCAAAAGGGCATTTACTCTTGACATTTTTGAAGATATTCATTTTACAACCCAATTTTCACACTCAAATAATCACCATCTGTGTTGTCCAGTTTTGAATGATCACAGAAAGCAAGTTCAAGCTATTTGTCCCTTCATATTTTTCTTTTGTTTCTTTTGTCTTGTTTTAATTGATGGGAGGATAATTAAACTTAGTATTCCATTTCCAATTACTATTGCTTTATATAAAGGGAGGAAGCGAAGAGAGAACAAAGGAGAAAGGAAGAGAAGAAAGGAGGAAAGGAGTGAGGGAAGAAAGGAGGAAGATAGGACATCTGATAGACAGTAAAACACACTAAGTCCTAGCAAGTTTTTTCTCATGGAGCATTATCATTATGGTTGTTGTTCTTTACCACTTTAATTGCACATCACCATAATTCCACCAAGTCAGAAAGAGAATCACTCTTTATCCCAATTCAAGATTCTTTAATGCCTGAAAGTCAGCTTAACCAATATATTGTACTTGGTTTATAACTCAGTGTACTTTAAAAATATTCTAATGACATGCTAATTCCCATAGTATACCTGGGTTCTCCTCATCTGAGGAAGACCTTTCCAGATGAACAATTGCTACCCTAGGAGCTCCTAGAGGCCTGTACTTTCCCTTTTGTAACACTCATCACATTTAAAAGTACCTGCTAAGTTCTCTGATAGCACATACCAGGACCATGTTATTCACTCCGAGAGGCACGGTGCCTCACATTATGTTTGGCACTTTCAATGTGCCTTACAAACATTTATTAATTGAATTAAGTAAAGGAGTGAATGTTGATTCCTCTACCTTGTCTTTCTCAAAAGGGAATCTCAGCCCATCTTGCCATGAAAATCTCTATACCACAAGAATTATTACCCTTCATTAACAAAATAAGAGAGACCACTCAATATATTTTGCATAAAAGTCAGAATTCTTTTCTTGAAAAAAAAAAATACAGTAGACATTTTTCCTATTAGAGCTCATGCAAGAAAAAAGGGGGGAGGGAACTGATATGCCAAGCAATTACAGAATATCATGCAACTTTCCCATGTCTCTCAGCTAGTTTGATAATATTTGTGTCTGGTAAAAAGTATCTTCCAATGAACTTGTGTTTATTTTAAGACAGCACAAACACAAGTTGAACAGAAGAGAGCAAATATAAAATTCAGTCTATTACCACTCAGCATGAAGTGCTCCCAGGACTCGGTGACCATTCCACAGTCAACAGATATTACACCAAGGCAGGGAAGACGGAGATGGAAACCATATGGTTTATAGCAGAATAACACAGTTTATCTCCACAGGTGAGAGGAAATTCCTATGGGAATAAATACTGTTTGTCACTAAATTTAAACCAAACACACATTAAGAGCTCTGTTTTGATCTTTGTTGGAGGAAAAACAAAGACTTTGGACGACTGAGTAAGTACCTCTCTGTTCTCTGAGAGGACAACGTGTTTTAGACTACATATTGCTCCATTTTGATGGACCCCTGTGTGAGCACATCTGGAGAAGCAAAGCAGTTTAACATCTGCCCTTCTGAAAATTCAAGTTATTATTTAAACCACATCAGTGACCATGCATGGGTTTCTGTTCATAAACCATGTGATTTCGTGACTATTATTTTTATTGCTTTATATCTGTATTAGAATTTTCCTTACAAAAGCACATTCCTGTGATGTCAGGCCACTAAGTAGTACTGCCAGGGGTGACAGTTACCTAGCAAAATCTGGACAAAAGGTCCAGATCAACTGGATTTTATAGATATTTCTTCACACGACAAAAGCAAATGCTTCAATTCATGAAGTTTAGACTCACGCTATAGGCATTCCATATGGACACTCAACACATAGATTCAGACCTGCTACATCTGCCAACAACCAAGACAGCAGAAAAATGCCCTGATGCTCTCAGATTTTAAAATACAGATTCAAATCATAAAGAGGGTACCCATTGCTAATTTTTATATGCCATTTTTATGGTGAGCTGAAGTCCATATATAAGATCAAAGGCTCATCAATATGGAAATGAAAGTGATTGCCCATTTTTTCTTGAATTGGAGGTCTAGTGGTCTCAATGGACTTCTAAGAAGTTCTCCACCACCTTGTGCTGTGAACGTTTGCAGCAAGAAAATGCCCATAATATTTTTCCTAAGTGAATTAATAATTATTTATAATACAAAAAGTAGACACCAGCTTCATGAGGCCTCTATCAGATTCATGCTGGTGATCAAAATTTTAGTGGCTTAATGCCAAAGAATTTATTTCTCATTCTTCTAACAGACCAATGTTAGAAGTTTCCTGGTCATCAGGTACTTTTATTGTACATGCTGATTCAGGGATCCGGGCTTCTTCCATCCTGTGTTGCCACCATCCCTTAGGGCCTTGAAGTCCTCTGCTTCCAGACAGGAGAAGGGGAAAGAACAAGTAGGAAAAAATAAAACCCTATCCAAGGCGGGGCAAGATGGCAGACTGGTGAGCTGTATGTTTTAGTTACTCCTCAAGGAAAGTAGGTAGAAAGCCAGGAACTGCGTGGACTGGACACCACAGAGCAATCTGTCTTTGGGCATACTTCATACAACACTCATGAAAATGTCGAACTGCTGAGATCAGCGAAATCTGTAAGTTTTTGCGGCCAGGGGACCCGCGCTCCTCCCTGCCAGGCTCAGTCCCGTGGGAGGAGGGGCTGTCAGCTCCGGGAAGGAGAAGGGAGAACTGCAGTGGCAGCCCTTATCGGAAACTCATTCTACTGATTCAAACTCCAACCATAGATAGACTGAGACCAGACACCAGAGAATCTGAGAGCAGCCAGCCCAGCAGAGAGGAGACAGGCATAGAAAAAAAAAAACAACACGAAAAACTCCAAAATAAAAGCGGAGGATTTTTGGAGTTCTGGTAAACACAGAAAGGGGAAGGGCGGAGCTCAGGCCTTGAGGCGCATATGCAAATCCCGAAGAAAAGCTGATCTCTCTGCCCTGTGGACCTTTCCTTAATGGCCCTGGTTGCTTTGTCTATTAGCATTTCAATAACCCATTAGATCTCTGAGGAGGGCCCTTTTTTTTTTTTTTTTTTTTTTAATCCTTTTTTCTTTTTTCTAAAACAATTACTCTAAGAAGCCCAATACAGAAAGCTTCAAAGACTTTCAATTTGGGCACGTCAAGTCAAGAGCAGAACTAAGAGAGCTCTGAGACAAAAGGCAATAATCCAGTGGCTGAGAAAATTCACTAAACACCACAACTTCCCAAGAAAAGGGGGGTGTCCGCTCACAGCCATCATCCTGGTGGACAGGAAACACTGCTGCCCATCGCCAGCCCCATAGCCCAGAACTGCCCCAGACAACCCAGTGTGATGGAAGTGCTTCAAATAACAGGCACACACCACAAAACTGGGCATGGACATTAGCCTTCCCTGCAACCTCAGCTGATTGTCCCAGAGTTGGGAAGGTGGAGCAGTGTGAATTAACAAAGCCCCACTCAGCCATCATTTGAGCAGACTGGGAGCCTCCCTACACAGCCCAGCAGCCCAGAATTGCCCTGGGGGGACGGCACTCACCTATGACATAGCACAGTCATCCCTCAACAGAGGACCCGGGGTGCACGGCCTGGAAGAGGGGCCCACTTGCAAGTCTCAGGAGCCATACGCCAATACCAAGGACTTGTGGGTCAGTGGCAGAGACAAACTGTGGCAGGACTGAACTGCAGGATTAGACTATTGCAGCAGCTTTAAAACTCTAGGATCACCAGGGAGATTTGATTGTTAGGGCCACCCCCCCTCCCCGACTGCCCAGAAACACACCCCACATACAGGGCAGGCAACACCAACTACACACGCAAGCTTGGTACACCAATTGGGCCCCACAAGACTCACTCCCCGACTCACCAAAAAGGCTAAGCAGGGGAGAACTGGCTTGTGGAGAACAGGTGGCTCGTGGACGCCACCTGCTGGTTAGTTACAGAAAGTGTACTCCACGAAGCTGTACATCTGATAAATTAGAGATAAGGACTTCAATAGGTCTACAAACCCTAAAAGAACCCTATCAAGTTCAGCAAATGCCACGAGGCCAAAAACAACAGAAAATTATAAAGCACATGAAAATAACAGACGATATGGATAACCCAAGCCCAAGCACCCAAATCAAAAGACCAGAAGAGACACATCACCTAGAGCAGCTACTCAAAGAACTAAAGATCAACAATGAGACCATAGTACGGGATATAAAGGAAATCAAGAAGACTCTAGAAGAGCATAAAGAAGACATTGCAAGACTAAATAAAAAAATGGATGATCTTATGGAAATAAAAGAAACTGTTGACCAAATTAAAAAGACTCTGGACACTCATAGTACAAGACTAGAGGAAGTTGAACAACGAATCAGTGACCTGGAAGATGACAGAATGGAAAATGAAAGCATAAAAGAAAGAATGGGGAAAAAAATTGAAAAAATCGAAATGGACCTCAGGGATATGATAGATAATATGAAACGTCCAAACATAAGACTCATTGGTGTCCCAGAAGGGGAAGAAAAGGGTAAAGGTCTAGGAAGAGTATTCAAAGAAATTGTTGGGGAAAACTTCCCAAATCTTCTAAACAACATAAATACACAAATCATAAATGCTCAGCGAACTCCAAATAGAATAAATCCAAATAAACCCACTCCGAGACATATACTGATCACACTATCAAACACAGAAGAGAAGGAACAAGTTCTGAGAGCAGCAAGAGAAAAGCAATTCACCACATACAAAGGAAACAGCATAAGACTACGTAGTGACTACTCAGCAGCCACCACAGAGGCAAGAAGGCAGTGGCACGATATATTTAAAATTCTGAGTGAGAAAAATTTCCAACCAAGAATACTTTATCCAGCAAAGCTCCCCTTCAAATTTGAGGGAGAGCTTAAATTTTTCACAGACAAACAAATGCTGAGAGAATTTGCTAACAAGAGACCTGCCCTACTGGAGATACTAAAGGGAGCCCTACAGACAGAGAAACAAAGACAGGACAGAGAGACTTGGAGAACGGTTCAGTACTAAAGAGATTCGGTATGGGTACAATAAAGGATATTAATAGAGAGAGGGAAAAATATGGCAAACAAACCAAAGGATAAGATGGCCGATTCAAGAAATGCCTTCACGGTTGTAACGTTGAATGTAAATGGATTAAACTCCCCAATTAAAAGATATAGATTCGCAGAATGGATCAAAAAAAATGAACCATCAATATGTTGCATACAAGAGACTCATCTTAGACACAGGGACACAAAGAAACTGAAAGTGAAAGCATGGAAAAAAATATTTCATACAAGCTACAGCCAAAAGAAAGCAGGTGTAGCAATATTAATCTCAGATAAAATAGACTTCAAATGCAGGGATGCTTTGAGAGACAAAGAAGGCCACTACATACTAATAAAAGGGGCAATTCAGCAAGAAGAAATAACAATCGTAAATGTCTATGCACCCAATCAAGGTGCCACAAAATACATGAGAGAAACACTGGCAAAACTAAAGGAAGCAATTGATGTTTCCACAATAATTGTGGGAGACTTCAACACATCATTCTCTCCTATAGATAGATCAACCAGACAGAAGACCAATAAGGAAATTGAAAACCTAAACAATCTGATAAATGAATTAGATTTAACAGACATATACAGGACATTACATCCCAAATCACCAGGATACACATACTTTTCTAGTGCTCACGGAACTTTCTCCAGAATAGATCATATGCTGGGACATAAAACAAGCCTCAATAAATTTAAAAAGATTGAAATTATTCAAAGCACATTCTCTGACCACAATGGAATACAATTAGAAGTCAATAACCATCAGAGACTTAGAAAATTCACAAATACCTGGAGGTTAAACAACACACTCCTAAACAATCAGTGGGTTAAAGAAGAAATAGCAAGAGAAATTGCTAAATATATAGAGACGAATGAAAATGAGAACACAACATACCAAAACCTATGGGATGCAGCAAAAGCAGTGCTAAGGGGGAAATTTATAGCACTAAATGCATATATTAAAAAGGAAGAAAGAGCCAAAGTCAAAGAACTAATGGATCAACCTAAGAAGCTAGAAAATGAACAGCAAACCAATCCTAAACCAAGTAGAAGAAAAGAAATCACAAGGATTAAAGCAGAAATAAATGACATAGAGAACAAAAAAACAATAGAGGATAAATATCACCAAAAGTTGGTTCTTTGAGAAGATCAACAAGATTCACAAGCCCCTAGCTAGACTGACAAAATCAAAAAGAGAGAAGACCCATATAAAGAAAATAATGAACGAAAAAGGTGACATAACTGCAGATCCTGAAGAAATTAAAAAAATTATAAGAGGATACTATGAACAACTGTATGGCAACAAACTGGAGAATGTAGAGGAAATGGACAATTTCCTGGAAACATATGAACAACCTAGACTGACCAGAGAAGAAATAGAAGACCTCAACCAACCCATCACAAGCAAAGAGATCCAATCAGTCATCAAAAATCTTCCCACAAATAAATGCCCAGGGCCAGATGGCTTCACAGGGGAATTCTACCAAACTTTCCAGAAAGAACTGACACCAATCTTACTCAAACTCTTTCAAAACATTGAAGAAAAGGGAACACTACCTAACTCATTTTATGAAGCTAACATCAATCTAATACCAAAACCTGGCAAAGATGCTACAAAAAAGGAAAACTACCGGCCAATCTCCCTAATGAATATAGATGCAAAAATCCTCAACAAAATACTTGCAAATCGAATCCAAAGACACATTAAAAAAATCATACACCATGACCAAGTGGGGTTCATTCCAGGCATGCAAGGATGGTTCAACATAAGAAAAACAATCAATGTATTACAACACATTAACAATTCAAAAGGGAAAAATCAATTGATCATCTCAATAGATGCTGAAAAAGCATTTGACAAAATCCAACATCCCTTTTTGATAAAAACACTTCAAAAGGTAGGAATTGAAGGAAACGTCCTCAACATGATGAAGAGCATATATGAAAAACCCACAGCCAGCATAGTACTCAATGGTGAGAGACTGAAAGCCTTCCCTCTAAGATCAGGAACAAGACAAGGATGCCCGCTGTCACCACTGTTATTCAACATTGTGCTGGAAGTGCTAGCCAGGGCAATCCGGCAAGACAAAGAAATAAAAGGCATCCAAATTGGAAAAGAAGAAGTAAAACTGTCATTGTTTGCAGATGATATGATCTTATATCTAGAAAACCCTGAGAAATCGACGATACAGCTACTAGAGCTAATAAACAAATTTAGCAAAGTAGCGGGATACAAGATTAATGCACATAAGTCAGTAATGTTTCTATATGCTAGAAATGAACAAACTGAAGAGACACTCAAGAAAAAGATACCATTTTCAATAGCAACTAAAAAAATCAAGTACCTAGGAATAAACTTAACCAAAGATGTAAAAGACCTATACAAAGAAAACTACATAACTCTACTAAAAGAAATAGAAGGGGACCTTAAAAGATGGAAAAATATTCCATGTTCATGGATAGGAAGGCTAAATGTCATTAAGATGTCAATTCTACCCAAACTCATCTACAGATTCACTGCAATCCCAATCAAAATTCCAACAACCTACTTTGCAGACTTGGAAAAGCTAGTTAGCAAATTTATTTGGAAAGGGAAGATGCCTCGAATTGCTAAAGACACGCTAAAAAAGAAAAACCAAGTGGGAGGACTTACACTCCCTGACTTTGAAGCTTATTATAAAGCCACAGTTACCAAACAGCATGGTACTGGCACAAAGATAGACATATAGATCAATGGAATCGAATTGAGAATTCAGAGATAGACCCTCAGATCTATGGCTGACTGATCTTTGATAAGGCCCCCAAAGTCACTGAACTGAGCCATAATGGTCTTTTCAACAAATGGGGCTGGGAGAGTTGGATATCCATATCCAAAAGAATGAAAGAGGACCCCTACCTCACCCCCTACACAAAAATTAACTCAAAATGGACCAAAGATCTCAATATAAAAGAAAGTACCATAAAACTCCTAGAAGATAATGTAGGAAAACATCTTCAAGACCTTGTATTAGGCGGACACTTCCTAGACTTTACACCCAAAGCACAAGCAACAAAAGAGAAAATAGATAAATGGGAACTCCTCAAGCTTAGAAGTTTCTGCACCTCAAAGGAATTTCTCAAAAAGGTAAAGAGGCAGCCAACTCAATGGGAAAAAATTTTTGGAAACCATGTATCTGACAAAAGACTGATATCTTGCATATACAAAGAAATCCTACAACTCAATGACAATAGTACAGACAGCCCAATTATAAAATGGGCAAAAGATATGAAAAGACAGTTCTCTGAAGAGGAAATACAAATGGCCAAGAAACACATGAAAAAATGTTCAGCTTCACTAGCTATTAGAGAGATGCAAATTAAAACCACAATGAGATACCATCTAACACCAGTTAGAATGGCTGCCATTAAACAAACAGGAAACTACAAATGCTGGAGGGGATGTGGAGAAATTGGAACTCTTATTCATTGTTGGTGGGACTGTATAATGGTTCAGCCACTCTGGAAGTCAGTCTGGCAGTTCCTTAGAAAACTAGATATAGAGTTACCATTCGATCCAGCGATTGCACTTCTCGGTATATACCCGGAAGATCGGAAAGCAGTGACACGAACAGATATCTGCACGCCAATGTTCATAGCAGCATTATTCACAATTGTCAAGAGATGGAAACAACCCAAATGTCCTTCAACAGATGAGTGGATAAATAAAATGTGGTATATACACACGATGGACTACTACGCGGCAGTAAGAAGGAACGATCTCGTGAAACATATGACAACATGGATGAACCTTGAAGACATAATGCTGAGCGAAATAAGCCAGGCACAAAAAGAGAAATATTATATGCTACCACTAATGTGAACTTTGAAAAATGTAAAACAAATGGTTTATAATGTAGAATGTAGGGGAACTAGCAGTAGAGAGTAATTAAGGAAGGGGGAACAATAATCCAAGAAGAACAGATAAGCTACTTAACGTTCTGGGGATGCCCAGAAATGACTATGGTCTGTTAAATTCTGATGGATATAGTAGGAACAAGTTCACAGAAATGTTGCTATATTATGTAACTTTCTTGGGGTAAAGTAGGAACATGTTGGAAGTTAAGCAGTTATCTTAGGTTAGTTGTCTTTTTCTTACTCCCTTGTTACGGTCTCTTTGAAATGTTCTTTTATTGTATGTTTGTTTTCTTTTTAACTTTTTTTTTCATACAGCTGTTTTAAAAAAGAAGGGAAAGTTAAAAAAAAAAAAAAAGAAAGAAAGAAAAACAAGGCAAAAAAGAAAAGATGTAGTGCCCCCTTGAGGAGCCTGTGGAGAATGAAGGGGTATTCGCCTAACCCACCTCCATGGTTGCTAACATGACCACAGACATAGGGGACTGGTGGTTTGATGGGTTGAGCCCTCTACCATAAGTTTTACCCTTGGGAAGATGGTTGCTGCAAAGGAGAGGCTAGGCCTCCCTATATTTGTGCCTAAGAGTCTCCTCCTGAATGCCTCTTTGTTGCTCAGATGTGGCCCTCTCTCTCTGGCTAAGCCAACTTGAAAGGTGAAATCACTGCCCTCCCCCCTACGTGGGATCAGACACCCAGGGGAGTGAATCTCCCTGGCAACGTGGAATATGACTCCCGGGGAGGAATGTAGACCCGGCATCGTGGGACGGAGAACATCTTCTTGACCAAAAGGGGGATGTGAAAGGAAATGAAATAAGCTTCAGTGGCAGAGAGATTCCAAAACGAGCCGAGAGGTCACTCTGGAGGGCACTCTTACGCACGCTTTAGACAACCCTTTTTAGGTTCTAAAGAATTGGGGTAGCTGGTGGTGGATACCTGAAACTATCAAACTACAACCCAGAACCCATGAATCTCGAAGACAGTTGTATAAAAATGTAGCTTATGAGGGGTGACAATGGGATTGGGAAAGCCATAAGGACCACACTCCACTTTGTCTAGTTTATGGATGGATGAGTAGAAAAATAGGGGAAGGAAACAGACAGACAAAGGTACCCAGTGTTCTTTTTTACTTCAATTGCTCTTTTTCACTCTAATTATTATTCTTGTTATTTTTGTGTGTGTGCTAATGAAGGTGTCAGGGATTGATTTAGGTGATGAATGTACAACTATGTAATGGTACTGTAAACAATCGAAAGTACGATTTGTTTTGTATGACTGCGTGGTATGTGAATATATCTCAATAAAATGATGATAAAAAAATAAAAAATAAAAAATAAAAGAAAAATTAAAAAAAAAACCCTATCCACTTAAAAGTCTCAGTCTAAAAGTGACACATAAGCCCTTTACTCATATTTTTTGGAGAGAACTAGTCACATGGCCTTGGATGCAAGAAAAGCTGTGCAGCTATCCCCTAGGGACAATTCTACGTTATCAAAGGAGCAAAGGAGGGACACAAATATTATTCTGAAAAACCATCTATGCTATAATGTCTAACATAAATAAGCTCTGGTTTTGTCATTAATTCCAAAGAGATTTAATTTTTGGTGGGGTCAATTGGAAGCAGAGGAATAAGTAGACTCTGTGGTTTTAAAATTTCCCTCTCCTCCACCCACAAAATATCTTGGGGACCAGACTCATTTGAAAACCATTGTTCTAGAAAGTGGTCAAATGTCCAAATGTACTTTAACCAGTTCTGTTAGCTGTTCTTCAGAACCCCGGAATAAGTTCTGTAGCTAGAGTTAAGCATTTTACATTGTTCTATACCTAAACTTGGAAGCCCTTGCAATGAATGTATCCTAAAAATAAAAAAGGATCATTAGTTATTGGTGCAGGGTAGATATAAAGAAAAGGTACTTGCTTTTACTCATTTCCACAAAAGAGCTACTCAAGCCCTAATGTCACTTGGCCCAATTAAAAATATAAATGGCAACGGGCCAAGTTAATTACAGCTCTAGGGACTTGGACCAGACTAGGCTAGAAACAGGGAAGCAGGACAAATGGCCAAAGCTTACATTTCACTCTAAGTCCAAACAAAGCCTTTGCCTTCACTGGGGTCTTAGGGGAATATTCTGATCTGGATGGAAGGTGGAAGCATCCTGAAGAGCTTTGGCTCTTGATTGTTATCATGGAAAAACTGGATGAATATTAACCAAATCCAAAAAAACAGGACTAGCTGAAATAAGACTCATTACAATGTACTGAGATGCAGAAGCAAAATGTTGACCATTCAAATGCTTTAAGTCCCATAAAAGTCACAAATAGAAAGTTCCTGATCCAGTCGCTCTCCTAAGAAAATCTCCTAGGAAAAGTATAAATGATATCTAAGAGATATTTACATTTAAGCAAACAATGATCCTTTCCATTTGGCTAAGCCGTCTTAGGAAGCATCTTGGAAGTTTCAATCCCTGACCCCTTCTGCTGATCAGGCTGCTCTGTGCATCAAGTTCTGCCCTGGAGGAGTGTCAGCAAAGCAGTTAGCATGTCCAGATGTGGACACTTCCTTAAAGGTAAAGTACAACAGAGGGAACAGATTAATCTGTAATTCACTGAAGTCAGACTTTCTGTAACTCAACAATGTGTTAAATGAAAAGGAAAAGATGCTGCTGAATTTTATCTCCAAGTGGTGTCATTATTTCCAACTAACTTACTCCTTCAGGCAACCCAGATAGTTTGCTTTCCTGAAGCCCTTTTCCAACATACCACACACCCTCTGTTGCTTCTAGAACCCAGAAAGGAATGACAGCAGCTGAAAAAACATTACAGTCCCCAGGAAAGGAAAAGAATAGCTGATGATTGCTGAGCTAGTGGGGATGGCAGGTCGTCAGGCCAGGTGCATTTCTCAATTTGCATCAGGGAAATGGGGATTTGGGTTGGGGGGGTGGGTGGGACTTTATCTTGGTTCTGTGAGTCACAGGGGGTTAAAGTTCAGGGAGGTTTTCTTGGAAACGAAGAAAATATAATTCTTAATGCAATGTACAGTGTAGCTAGAATGTGATATTTTCTTCCACTTGTTAAATTGGGATTTTTGTTTTATGTGTTTTGGATTTAGCTCCCGGGTGCTCTCTGCTTAGTTTAAAAGGGTTTCCATCTCCACATTGTCATACATGGAAAAAATATACTGAGGGAGTGCACTGTACATCGTGACTTTTATTTTGCTGTCAGACTGCAAGTTACAATATACCTGTGTGTACTGAAGACTCATGGGCTTTAAAAAGGGAAAGGATCTCTTCATACACCGTACAAAGAGAGCTACAACCCTAGAGGGAAGTGCTGGAAAACAACTACTGGCCTTCTTATGTACATCAACCACACATCCCAGACTTCTGCAACAGCTCCAATTGCTTGCCACTACACTCATTTCAGTGAAGTCCATTTGTTTAAAATACAACTAAAAATAGTTTTTGTCTAACGATGTATACTGAATTTTGGTCCATTCCGAAAACACACTCATCACATTTATGTATTAGCCTGCCATAAGCTTTGAGCAGTTTCTTGTTCTTTTTCAGAAGTAGCAATAGACCTCTGGAGTCCATCCACATTCATCACCCTGGTCCGCCATTAGACCAACAGCAAGCTTGTCCCAGACACTGCCACTGCTGGGGAGCTGGCAGTCCCTGACCTTGACCCCTGACACCCACCATGTGCTAACCACCTGAGCTAGCTGGCTCCAGATAAACATGGTGTGTTTGAGGATTTGACCAGATGCTGCTAGGGTCTGGAATGTTTTTATTATTCTAAGCCTTATACTAGCCATTCAGTTAGCTCCTGAGGGGGCAAGAGGCTCTATTGAAAGCCAACATGATTATCAACCCCTAGAAAGAGTGGAAGCTGGAAACTTCTTACTCACTACCAATGATTATCTTGGTCTCTGTCCCCATGACACATAAAAGTTAATGGAAAAGGAGTCCAGTGGATTTTTGCAGAGAGTCTTGGGGTATCGCTCAATTTGGGGGTCTTTCAGAGATGTCACAGATGGGGAAACATAAGCACAAAGCATCCCTGACCATGGCATGGAGACTCTTGTGCTAGAAAGATGGGTGCTAAGCAAGATGAACTCAGCCAGAGTTTAAAAAAGAAGGGGCAACCTGTCAGCCATCTAAGTTCAGAAAGCCAATTTAAAAGTAAATATTCATCTCAGCCAGCAAGCTACAAGTTGTCACTCTTTTCTGTTCTGTAATAAGGTTTTCAGGGAAGATCAGCTATTTCAAGGAAAGAGAAAGTCAGAGAGAAAGGACACCAGAAAAAGCACCCACCGAAGCATGAACAGAGTGGGGACAAAGGGAAGACAGGAGGGAAATGTGGTAAAAATCATTTTTATTTCTACTGAAATAGGGCCTTAAACTTATCTTATACACTGTTTTCTTGGCATTGGATTCAATGGTGCCCATAAAAGAGTAATGTCTGGTGCAGAGACAAGAGTAGTTTTATTTACACCAGGCTGTTTAAAACTCCCATTTTATTCTTAGTAATTTGATTGTTTGGTCACGCCTCCTAATAAGTGAAATGTTACACTGGAGTATTTGTTTAAATCTCACAGCGTCGGATACAGTAAGTTGCTGAGTGATGTTTGCTAATGGCATACATTCCATAATTCCGATAATGTGAAATCTCAGCCAGATTTAATGTTTAATTTCCCTGGGATTTGCTCTGAAATTATTACAGACATTATGTATTCCACTCCCTGGACTTGGAATTAATTTCAAAACAGAGTAAAAGTGCATCCATTTTGGTGCCTTGTGGGAGTCCAGACTACTAACATTCAATTTATCCCGAAGTTTCTGAAGTTTAAAATACCTTTTCAGTTTACTGTATTTGTTCTGGGTTGAGTAGCTACATGACATAGTCACCCAGAACTGCATATTTGTTTTTGTTTGTGATCTTGGACATATCATTGCTTGATAAGTTAATACTCTTGCAAAAACTGGATTTATCCTCCAAGGCTTGCTCTGCCAAACTACAGGTACCTTTGTGTGGTTATCGTGACACAAAAATATTGCCAGCATACTCTGGCAAGAAAAATAATTAAATAGCTTCATCTACATCTTCTTTTTATGAATATCTGTCATAAACACAGAATTTACAACATACATTTCTTTGACTAATCAATCAGTGCATTGGCTACACTTCCGATACCTGGCCCAAGTAGAAAGCTCAGTGGCTGGAAACCCTCCAAACATTATAGAATAAAGCAACCAGACCTATGTTAGGCTGTGATCCAAAAATTCCGAGACAATAAATCTTTAATTTGCTCCCCCGGCAACTCTCACCAAATTTGAATTAAAAGAATATTTTCCATACAAAACCTTGAAAGATTTGCCTCCCGAACAGTTTTAAAAGTTTAACCTTTAGCTAAAGCACACTTCCTACAGTCCAAAAGGAAACCAAGTGAAAAAAAGACATCAAGGGATTAATTCACAAGTTTTACCCCAAAATGAGTGACAGCTGTTTGGGAGTTCAATTGCCCTGGTGTCCCATTAGGTTCAAAACATCCTGGGCCTTGCAATTATCTCATAGATTTAATAAAACCTGGTTAGTAAAAACTTCACCTCCCCAGTCTGGGTCTCATTCATTGAACTCACACACACATACAACTGCTTCAGATGAACTCCTAAGTGGTAAGAGCACTCAGGTGTTTAGTTCCTTCCAGAATTTTTCATTTTTACCAGATAAATCTTATTTTACAACCTCCCTCTCCCCCACCATGGGGATGGGGAGGTTAGAGGCAGTTGTCTATGGTTTTACTTTCAAATGCAGCCTAGAAGTTTGCTGGAAGTGGTAGAACTTGAAAATGTGCAGCTACTCTGTATCAGGAGACCTTAAAATGATCGAAGAATTTTAAAACCACAAAATGCTTAGAGATTACCTGGAAATCTAATCCTCTCATTTCTCAACTAAGAAAATTGAGAACTAAATTAAGATGTGGCTGACCCTAAGCCATGCAGCCAAGGAGAGGCAGGGCCAGGATGGCAGTGAGGAAGGCACTCTCTTCTATCATTTCACTCACCCCACTGGATGATTTCTATTTTTTTGTCCTACTCCTCTAGACTGAGCTTACAGAGGGCCACAGCCCTGTCTTCCTGGTCTCCATATGCTCAACGTTCAGGACTATGTATGTAGTAGACCTGAAGTCAAGATTTTTTCTCTTTTTCCCCCAAAATAAGAATAACCTTTTCTCTTATTGTATATGTCTTATTACCATACATACTCACGGTCAGACAAAGAAGACAAGTTGTAAAAAAAATGAAAACTACTGCCAAGTTTACCAGCCATACATACCCACTGCTAGTGTTTAGGTGAATACCTTCCAGAACACTCACTGTGCCTATATACAATACATGATCCCCTTGTGCTTAAGTAGGATTATACTCTGTAGGGTGTTTAATTTCCTGCTTTTTTCCCTTAACAATATAGTGGGGGAGATCTTGCAATCAGTAAGTACAAATTTAGGTCACTACTTTGAAGAACTGTACAGTATTCTCTTAACATGGATATATAATGATGGAATTAATCAAATCTGGTTTGGTTTCTTTTTTCAGAGTTTTGGGTTGTTTCCATTTCTTCATTACCATAAAAGATATTGTAGTAAATATTCTCGTGTGTAATTTTGAATTTTTAAAATTTTGAAATATATTGCAAAATTATCCTCCAGAAATACTGTTAAAATTTTCACTCTCAACTACTTACTAAAATTTGCATTTGTGCATTTGTCCACCTCCACCAATACTGGGAGTGTCAGTCTTTAAATGTTCCAATATTTGGGCTTCTCAAAATCATATGTTAATTTCCACTTTGGGGTTTATTAATGAGGTTCATGAATTTGTAAATATTTATTGAGAGCCTATTATTTTCTAGTCATGATGCTATGAGCTGGGACCATTAAAGTATACAAAGCAGTTATGGTCCCCAACCTTGTGCAGCTTACTAATTCCAGTGAAGACACAGATGAGGAATGAGTAAATAAGCAAATAAATAAATAAATGCCAACTGCAAAAAAGTCTATGAAGGAAGTAAGCCTTGTGTTGTGATAATGGGGTGGTGCTCTTAGACAAGGATGTCGGGAGAATCCTAGCTGAGGAAATGACACTGAGACCAAGACATATAAGGCAGACAAGGAGGGACTGGTCAAAGAAAGAGCAAGGTTCAGGGCTTTCCAAGGAGGGGCACAGTGGGTGAAATGTCCCTGAAGAAAGAAGAGCAGCCCATAGCATACTCTGGGAAACGTCTGCAAGCTAATGTGGCTAGAAATGGTAAAACTGAAGCAGAATGGCATGCAATCAGATTGAAAAAGGAGGCCAGAAGCCAGGGCCTGGAGGGCCTGCAGAGATTGGATTTTAGGCAAGTACAGTGAGGAGCCACTGAAGGGTCCAAAGACAGGGGACTGATGTGAAAGAATTTATGTTTTTAAAAGCTCACTCTGGCTCCTGAGTGTGAAACAGACAGGAGGGGGTGTGGGAGGAAGCAGAGGGAACCATGAGGCGCATGCTGCAGTAGAGCAGGTGCAAGCCCAGGGCTGTGGCAGCAGAGATGGGGACGAGTGACAGACTGGAGATATATTTTGGAAACAGAACTAGCAGAATCTGGTGATGGATAGGAAGTGGAGTTTAAATGAGTGAATAACCTCTGTATTTCTGATTTGAGCAATGAAATAAAAAGTGATGCCCATTTGCCAAGATGGGAAAGCCTGAATGGGGAATAAGTTTGATGGTAAACAAGAATTCTACAATAGCACTAACAAACTAAATATACAACAACTGAAATGGTTAAATAAATTATAGTATAAACATATATTGCCCTCAGTGAAAATCATGATTTTGAAGGACAGTTATTACATAGGAAAATGTTCATAAAATGTCAAGAGAAAAAAGAGCACATTACTTTTTATACAGGATTATCCATACCACAATAGGTATAGATACAGATGTAGATAAGAGATAGAGAGAAAAAAAGAGTAGAATGAAATAGATCAAAAGGTTTCTAATAGATAAAGGACAACTTCATGCTATTATGTCTTAGCTCAAAACCTTGAAGATTATCACTGCTATTTTATTTACAGACACATTTTGTGAAATGAAATATGTGTATGTATCCAAGCTAATTAGTGGAAGATTTGTGACTAGAATTCAAGTTCCTGATTCACCATCAAGTGCTTTTTCCACTGGGCACTTAATCCATCTCAGAAGCATGCATATTCACTGATCTCATCAAGGAAGCTGAGATCAGCCAAGAATGCTGAGAGTTCTCTGGGCCAACCATCCTTTACGGCAGAATAGGAGGCGACCAATATGGTAGGGTTTCAGGGGCACTTGGGCTTGCCATCCTTCCTCTGCCCCTCTTCCATCTGCTTTGCCAATACCTGAAATAACTTTAAGAAGGATCAGTTCCTTTTATTCCACAATCAGAAGTAAGTCTTTAAAAATACATAGTCTTGGGAGAGGTAATTCCTTGATTTATAGTCACTCTAAGTTTTCAGGACTTTAATCAAATACTTTCTTGAGGAAAGACTTTAAAAGGGCCACCTGCATACTGGATGTCTAAAAGTTAGGGATTTTCAAAACAAGGGTGATAAAGAGAGAAAGATAAGATTTGAAGGCAAAGGGAACAAATATTGAAGATTTTCTGTGTACTGGTCACTCAGCTAGTTGTTATATGTGCACCTTATTTAATCCTATCATACTAGCAAAGCAGGATTACTATTTCCAACTGCCAATTACTCAAGAAATACTTACTGTGTGTGTTCTACATGCTGAGCACAATTCTGGTCCCTGGAAATAATGCACATATCAAAGTAGGCAAAGTCCCTGCTCTCATAGAGCTTACTCAGGCTACTTGGGGGAGATAGGTAACATACAATTAAAAGTGAATGTGAAACTAAGATGGCGGCTAGCTAAGACAGGGAGAAAAAAACGCCTCCGTGAAAAACACTAGCTAAAAACCAGAAAGTGACCCAGAATACTGGTTACAGTGACGCGCCAGCTGGATGAGGGCTCCTAGCTCCAGAGGAGCCGTATACTTGGTGAAACCGGGAGTCGGCATTCTGAAATGAGTGAGTAAGCTGGCTGGAAGACCAGCAGCCGCACGGCGGGCTGGGGAAGCCAGGGTTCAGCGTATGGAGAACAGCTGGCTGTTTAAAAAAAAAAAAAAAGGAGCGGTTCCAGTAGCAATTGTGGGAACCACACAGTAAAACACAGCAAGAGGGGGCTGGGCCGGCCTCTTGCTGTCTGGCCAGGAAGATAGCCCACAGCAGATACCCTTGGGTTCGGGGGAACAGAGGGGAGAGCCGGAAGCAGGAAGAAACCCCGCGGCTCACAGCTGGCCCCCGGAGGGCTGGATAAACTCCTGCCCAGGGCCGTGCCCACAGCCCAAAGCCCCGCCAGTTGTCCTGGAGCTGGGAAGGAGGAACTGTGCGAGGAGGAGGGGGCTGAGATGCCCGGCTCGGCCATTCCTGCTTCGGGCTGGGAGTGCATCGCTGCACGGCCCAGCGGCCCGGGGCTTCCCTTGTGGGATGGCGTGCACTGGTGATGTAGCACAGCATTCCCTTGGCTGAGCTCCTGGAGGAGCGCGGCTGGGAGGGGGGATCCACTCGGAGAACCCAGGGACGCTATGCCAAGTCCAGTGGTTTATGGATCAGTGAGAGAGAGGGGCTGGGGCTGAACTGAAATGAAGGCTTAGACTCATGTGGTGGCCTTGAATCTCCGGGATCCTGGGGGATCTGAACATTAGAACTGCCCTTCCTCCCTGGCTACCCATACACACACCCCACATTCAGGGCGGACAGCTCCAGCAACACACCCAAACTGAGTTCTCCAACTGAACCCACAAGAATCATTTCCCCACACAAAGCAGAAAAAAGGTTGAGAACTGACTTGAGGGATATAGGTGACTCACAGACGCCATCTGCTGTTTAGTTAGAGAAAGTGTACATCACCAAACTGTGTTCCTGAAAAATAAGATCGATATCCCTTTTTCTTTACAACTTGAAAGAGCCCTATCAAGCAAAACAAATGCCAAGAGGCCAAAAACAACAGAAAATCTTAATGCATACAATAAAACCAGAAGATATGGAGAATCCAACTCCAAACACACAAACCAAATTATCGGAAGATACAGTATACCTCGAAAAATTAATCAAAGAACTACAATCAAGGAACGAAAATATGGCAAAGGATTTAAAGGACATCAAGAAGACCATGGCCCAGGATATAAGTGACATAAAGAAGACCCTCGAAGAGCATAAAGAAAACATTGCAAGAGTAAATAAAAAATAGAAGATCTTATGGAAATAAAAGAAACTGTTGGCCAAATTAAAAAGACTCTGGATATTCACAATACAAGACTAGAGGAAGCCGAACAACATCTCAGTGTCCTAGAAGCCCACAGAACAGAAAATGAAAGAACAAAAGAAAGAATGGAGAAAAAATCAAAAAAATCGAAATGGATCTCAGGGATACGATAGATAAAATAAAACATCCAAACTTAAGACTCATTGGTGTCCCAGAAGGGGAAGAGAATGGTAAAGGTCTAGAAAGAGTATTCAAAGAAACTGTTGGGGAAAACTTCTCCAACCTTCTACACAATATAAATACACAAAGCATAAATGCCCAGTGAACTTCAAATAGAATAAATCCAAATAAACCCACTCTGAGACATATTCTGATCAGACTGTCAAATACTGAAGAGAAGGAGCAAGTTCTGAAAGCAGCAAGAGAAAAGCAATTCACCACATACAAAGGAAACAACATAAGATTAAGTAGTGACTACTCAGCAGCAACCATGGTGGCGAGAAGGCAGTGGCATGACATATTTAAAATTCTGAGAGAGAAAAATTTCCAATCAAGAATACATTATCCAGCAAAACTCTCCTTCAAACTTGAGGGAGAGCTTAAATTTTTCACAGACAAACAAATGCTGAGAGACTTTGCCGATGAAAGACCTGCCCTACTTCAGATTCTGAGGGGAGCCCTGCTGGCGGGGAGACAGGGAAAGGAGAAAGAGATATAGAGAATTTTAACAGACATATATAGTACCTTACATCTCAAATCACCAGGACACTCACTTTTCTCTAGTGATCACAGATCTTTCTTGAGAAGGGACCATAAGCTGGGACATAAAACAAGCCTCAAGAAATTTAAAAAAAACATTGAATATACTCAAAGCACATTCTTCAACCACAATGGAATACAAATAGAAGTCAATAATTTTTGAACTGTAATTCCACTAGTTACTTCCTACATGATATAAAATACACAAACTCTAAGGACAAATCAGTGATTTTGAACTCAATGTAAAATATGTAATTTTAGACAACTATATAAAGGTGGGGGAATGAAGGAGTATAGGAACATAGTTTATGTGTCCTATTGAAGTGAAGGTGGTATCAAAGAAAAACAAGATTGATATGGAATTAAGAGGTTAATTTTAAGCACCACAGTAAACACAAAGAAATTATCAGAGAATATAACCATAGAGATGAAAAGCAGAGTTTGGGTTAAGAGAAATGGGGGAAGGGGCAATGGGGAGTTAAGAAATGAGTGTAGGGTTGCTGTTTGAGGTGAAGGGAAATTTCTAGTAATGGATGGTGGGAAAGAGCATTACAACATTCTAAACGTGATTAATCCCACTAATGAAAGGCTAGGGAGGGAGTGGAATGGGAAGATTTAGGCTGTATATACGTTTCCACAACTGAAAAAAAAAAAAAAAAAAAAAAAAGACAGTCTAACTAGATGACAATTGAATGCTAAGGATGAACTTGGATGGGACAGGAGGATAGAGGACAGGTGGCTCAAAGGGGCACAGTTGAGGCATAAGGAAAAGGAAATACAGAATGTAAGCTTTGTATCATTGTTGAATCTATTGTACTTCTTAGCTGCGCTTAATGGGATTGCATGAAAGAATGTTCTTGTTCATGGGAAGTGTATACGTGAATTATAGTGAATGCTCAAGGATGTGTGCAGCTAACTCTCATATGTTCAGACGACAGAGCAATAGATGATGGATGATAGGGAGGGAGGGAGGGAAAGAAATAGCAATGTGACAGCAAGTTAAAGTTAGTGGATTGAGCTATCGGGGGAGGGGGGTCAGGGTATGATGGAATTCTGTGTATGGGGCTAGTATTGTTTTTGCAACTGTTCATATAACTTTGAATTTATTTCAAAATTAAAAAAAAAGATGTAAAAAAAAAAAAAAGAATGGGGGGGGTAGATCGGAACTCTGTATTTTCTGCATGATTTTTCTGTAATCCTACAACTTCGCTAATAAAGGAAAATTTTCCGTGATAAAAAAAAAGAAAAAAAAGTGAATGTATGCTTCATCACAATTAAAAACTTTTGTACATCAAAGGGCATTATAAAGAAAGAGAAAAGACATCTAAAAGATGGAAGAAAATATTTGCAAATCACATATCTGATAAAAGTTTCATATTCAAAATATGAAAATACCTCCTACAACTCCACACCAAAAAAGACAAACAACCCAATTTTAAAACGGGCAAAGACATTTGTCCAAAGAAGAGATACAAATGGCACATGAAAACATGCTCAAATTCATCAGCCATTAGGGAAATGCAAATTGCAACCCAATGAGATACCACTTTATACCCGATAGGAAGATTATTTAAAAACAGAAAATAAAAAGTGTTGGCAATGACGTGGAGAAATTGGAACTCTTGTACACAGCTGATGGGATTGTAAAATGGTGCAGCCACTGTGGAAATCAGTTAAGGTTAAACAAAAAGTTTAGACATAAAATTACCATGACTCGGCAATACAACTTCTAGGCATATACCCCGGAGAACTAAAAGCAGGGCCTAGAACAGATATTTGTAAATCCAAGTTCATAGCAGCACTATTCACAGTAGCCAAAAGACGGAAACAACCCAGATGTCCAACAACTGATGAAAGGATAAACAAAACGTGGTATATACATGCAATAGAATATTACTCAGCCATAAAAAGGAATGCATGTCTGATACTTGAACCTTGAAAGCATCATGCTGAGTGAAATAAGCCAGAACAAAAGGACAAATATTGTGTGAGCTCACTTATATGAAATAATTTGAATATACAAATTCACAGAGTCAGAAATTAGAACACAGGTTACCAGGAGCAGGATTGGGGATAGGCAATAGGGAGTTAATGCTTAACTGGTACAGAGTTTCTGTTTCAGGTGATGGAAAAGTTGTAGTAATGCATGACTGTGATGGTAGCACAACACTGTGAATGTAATTAACACCATTGAATTGTATATTTGAAAGTGGTTAAAATGGGAAATTCTAGGTTGTATATACTTTACCAGAAGAAAGATTTTTAAAAACCAAAGAACTGCACAACACAAAGGAACCCTAATGTAAACTATGAACTACAGTTAATAGTATGATTATAATATTGTCTCATCAATTGTAACAAATGTACCACACTGATGCAAAATGTTAATAACAGGGAAAATTATGTGTGTGAGGGTGAACTGTATATGGGAACTCTGCACTTCCTGCAGAATTTGCATGATTTTTCTCTAAACCTATAATTGCTCTAATTAAAAAAATGGAAAAAAAGGAGTGAATTTCTGCTACATGCTCAACATGGATGGACCTTGAAAACATGCTAAGTAAGCCAGATACAAAAGGACAGGTGATACATGATTCCCAGATACAAAAGGACAGATGATACATGATTTCACTTATATGAAATATCTAGAATTAGCAAAGTCATAGAGATAAAGTAGATTAGAATTTACCAGGGGCTGGAAGGAGTGGGAAATAGGAAGTTATTGCTTAATGGGTATAGAGTTGCTGTTTGGGGTGATGAAAAACTTTCAGTAATGGATGGTGGTGATGGTAGCACAAAAGTGTCAATGTAATTATGCCAAAATAAACTTTTTTTAAAAGATGAAAAAACTATGTAGTATAGCAGATGGTAAGAAGTACTATTTAGAAAAATAAAGAAGGTGAGGGGATAGCAAGTGATAAGCAACAAAAAATGTCAAGCTCTTACAGCTGGCAAGTGCTTCAACTATGACCAAACTCAGGTCTGCCTGTTTCCTAGCATCCTGTTTTTCCTCCATGTGCTACTGCTTCCCTAGAAAGTCCATCCTCCCTGACAATTTTGCCTGGCATTAGTCCTTCAGGCCAACTCCCAAATATCTTAATTGGCAGCCCTTTAGTAAACAATTGTTAGCCTACCGTGAGTCCAATAAAATCTACTTACTAGTAATTGTTCAGCATGATTTGTCTTTGCTTGTGCATGAATTCAAAACTCTTACAGTTGTGGTGACTTTCAAAAACAAAAACCTTAACCCCTAAATGAAATGGAATAACTATCCCCTGAAATTTTGGGAACCCCAGACTCTACTATGTACAAGCAACATCCATTTCCATTTTTGTAAAAAAGAAAACTGAAGTGTGTAAGTAAAGAGGGCCTGAAGTGTAAATTAGTCTAAAATGAAAACCTCACATGACCATTTAAGCTGAAATATAGAGTTCTTTGGTCTTACCAATTTTCTTCTTCGCTTTTCTTTTTTTTTTTTTTGGTATTCTGTTAAACCATTCCTCCCCTAGACCAAGGAGGTTAAGAATTCTAGTTAACAAGAATAGGGAAAAAAGAAGAAAGGGTTGATATTTTGTTGTTCAATGCACTTTTACATGTCTATAAAAGTTCATCTTCAAAACATCTCACCTACTAAATATAAGGCATTCAAAGTACATAGTCTAAACCCATCAGTGGTATAATACCAATGAAAGGTCAGCCCACCCGGAGTTTCCAGCTTCTTTGTGAACAAATATGACCTGATCATGAGCTGGATGAGAGAATATAAGCCTCTACTTTATCTTAGCAAAGAGAAGAGCAGGGGCAAACAGAAAGAATATTAATTTTCATCAAGAGAAAATCAAACTTGTTCAAGAACTTTATTGGCAGATGTAAAATTAGTTTTTCTATAGCAAACAGTTAGTGGAGTTGAGGGATTAGTCTATTGCCCAAGAAGGAAAGTAAACCCGCTGGAGTCCAGAAGCATCCTTGTTCTCAATAATGCATTTAACTCTCAAAAACAAGTAAGATTTGTCTCTGCACTGTCACTTTTAAAAAACACCTAAGACTAGATGATTCTAAAACTCTCCTCTGCTAGAAACCAAATTATTAAAGCAAGTTCCCTAAACTCATAAAGCTCAAGACAATTGTTATTATTTTTATTGAATATAAAGTGGCAGCCCAGGCAGGCTTTCTCCATTCAAACACAATCCACTCTAGACGGTAACAGGCACAGGACCTTTCAACTGACAGAATGCAACAGAATTTAGTTACCTCCTCCTGTGGTCTGTGGGCCCAGCACATAAAGAAAAACAAAACAGGATTAGTGTATTACCTGGAAGCTCTCAGGATTAAGCTAGTAGAAATGATGTTGCAGAATGGCATGGCTTGTCAGTATTCCTGAAGAATATGTTGACCGAGCTTTTGATGATTAGGAGTATGATGATGGTCAGTTAAAGGCTGTTTCAGTAAAGTGGGTGGGGGCAGGGGAGGTAACACTCAGACTGTCCAGATTTGTGATTAACGGAGCCCATGGATTTACCTATAGCATTGCATGAACCAATGTGCCAGCAAATTAGGAAGAGCAATTACTACAGCTAAAATCATATAATTATGAAGAACATGAACCAAGGTCTGAACTTGGAGTAACTGCCATCAGAAAATCTGAGTTCTCTGTATTTCCTCTTATCTCACCTCATCCAAGGAGGTGATTTGCTTGGGACACAGGACAATGCTAAACACAAAAGATGAGCAATAATACAGAGCTAGGTCAATGAAAGGAGAGAATCTGGACAGAGCTATATCTTCTAAGGGTTTTGCCAGTTCCCAGTAATGAGGGCCTGAAATTGACCCCATAACCACTTTATCATTTGTGTGGTAGCTGTTCTGTAAACTGTAAATTATATACTTCAGAGGATAGGTTCTGCCAGATCACAACTAATCTATTTGCATATTTCTCAAAATTAGGGAACTCCATCAACTATTGTTAAAGTTTGGTCTGGGATCCCAGGTGGGACCACCAGGCAAATAGATCCCCTTGAGAAATGACTCATCGTGCTTTATTCCTGCTTGAGTGTGCCACACCAAAGGGTACAGCTACTAAGATAGTGAAAGGATTTTGTAAATTGTTACCAATACCTAAACATTGTTGTTGCTGTTATTATTCCTGCCCAACAGACTTAAAATATTCTCAATTCCAATCATCCAACTTTCAGCAAGAACTGTCACACGTTTAGGGACCTTACCAGCCCATCAACACCTACTCGTTCCTATTAATCAACCCCATCCACAATACTGTGTTCATATCTATAGCAAGTGAATACAGCCTGTTTGAGTAATATTCACTGGGAGCTCTAAAGTCACAATGTATCCGTCTGCAGTGATAATGGTTTACCTTGGAGAACGCCCACACATAGACACATACACACAAGCACCTTGCTTTTCTCAAAAAGAAAACCCTAACAGTTTAAAAGTAGGCATTCAATATCTGCTGCCATTGTTCTTTTTTTTAATAAGTCGTTATTTTTACCTGGTTTGCTGTAACTGCTTCCAAAGCTGTATTCCTGCTTGATTGCACAGGATTACCTAGCAAAGTTCTCCTGATAAATACAGATGAAAGCAGTGAGCAGAAGTAATGAGTTTGGGAATTCCTCATCCTTATAACTAACTTCTTCTGTTCCTTTCCTGGGGTTTGAGATGGTAGAAGAGGCCCCCAAAACTATGGAGAATAAATCATTATGAATCAACATATTACTTTTGTTGGTATTTCTACCACTGTGATCCACTAGCTACCATAATGGGATTAAAAGAAAGTTCCTTCCAAGAATTTCATTCTCCTCTTCCCCTGTATAAATAAAGTGCAATGCGGAATAAGTGCAAATGGGATTTTAAATTCATCCTTAAATCACATGAATCAGAATGCCCTTCTCCCCATCCCACCCCCACTTTCCTTTGGTAAACAACAACCTTTCACCCCACAGCAACTTAAGGGGCTTTTTTTCCTTCAAATGTGGTTTTAATTTGATCTCATCCGATAGGATGGAAAAGAAAAGTAATTTATGGTATTTTACTGTGCAAGGAACATTATTTCCCAATGAAGACCTAAATAACTGGTTACACCTCTCCAGGGACAGAGTAGTTTAAACATGTATGTGAAAGCAGAGCAAATTGCTGTTTTTATTAGTCATATCTGACACTTCCCATTCTCAAGAACCCATCATCTGTACCCTAAGAAGGCAACATGTTGGCACCCGAATTACACGTAGGTGGTAGTGTCTGGTTCCTTGGCAGTACTGTAGTGTCAGCCCATATTGGATTCAGGTGAAAGGTGCTCTCTGCAACTAATAGGGGGAAAATACATATGTATATACACACATACATATGTATATACGTACATCTGAAATTCATATTACTCATGTGTGTGAATAAAATTGCTAGTGTGTATACACACACACATGAGCAATTTTAAATTTTATTGCCATCCTATTCCCAAACGCAAGGAAAAAAGTTTTTTTCAAAAAAAAAAAAACAGGTAAGAACCTCTGTTCTCTAGAGTTGACATCCAACTGTCCTTCTTTCACCACCAAGGGACCAAAGGTCTTAGTCAGGTATTTAAGGCCTTCCATGAGAAGTTCCATTCCAGCTTTGTCCAACTCTTTCCCTATATGTATCATAACTCTAGCCAAACTGAACTACTCATGGCTCCAGAGGAAACCAAGATGCCTCCAAGTCCTTACTCAGGCCATATGCACCACCTGTAACATCCTTCCTTCTTGCTCTTCCTCTTAAAGTCCTACACAAACCTTAAGGCTCAATTTAAACACATCCACTCGATGAAGCATTCCGTCATTCCCTAACCAGGAATTTTCTTCTGAACTTTCCTAGCAAGTGAAACAACGTCTTTCTCAAGCACCTTTCCTCCCCTTTGAAGAAGGTCAGAGAAAAGCAAACATTGACGTTCAGATGAAGAAAGGCGGCCAGTCCCTTTGTCGCTTTACATCCGTTATTTCATTTAATCCTCACGATGAAACAGAGGCTCAAAGAAGTTCTTTAAATGAAACCCTTGCATGTTAGACTTAAAAGCACACTTTCCAGCAAATCACTCTATTTCTCATTGCTCATATTTATACACCTTTCAGAATATAAATTACACATTGCCTTTAATCTAGTTCTTTGTGAGCATTTCTTTTCTCCCTTTCTGGATAAGAAGGGTGTTTGTTCAGTGTTGTTACTGTTATACACCTTCTCTTTTCCCTTGCGCGGTAAATTTCATGCTCAAATTTCGTTAAATAAATGAATACTTACACACGTCTTCAGCTGCAAAATGTTTCAAAAGGAAACATGAATATAACTTTTTTCTTTCTAATTATTTACCTTAAGACCTCCAAAAAGAAACTAACTAATAAATATTTTCTAGAAACGTGGTATTTCGAGATTCAGAAACACAGCGGGCTGCTCCGCTGACGCGCGTTGTCTGCCGGGAGGCGCCTCCTGTGAGTCTGCGCGGGAAACGCGAGCGCGGCGCTGAGGAGACGCGCCTGAGGTCGGCCTGGTGCGGCCGCTGGGTTTTCCTTGCTCCTCTGTTAGGCGAGCAGGCCGCGTCTCCGCCGCCGCCGCCCGCCGCCAGGCCCAGTGAACGGCTGCACCCTGCAGTACCTGGGCCAGGGTGACGAAGTGAAGGACACTGTGAAGCTCATGATGCTGAATTAAACACGCATCGGAAGCTGGAAGAAGGCTTCAGATCCCGGGAGTACGTGCTGGTGGATCTGGAGACGAAGACCATAAGGAGATCCTGGAGCACATCTAGAAAATCTTGGGGAGAAAAGAAGAAACCCTCAAGAGAAGCAGGAGAAAAAGCAGCTCTCTCACCTAGCCCACTTTGCCCTCAAAGTTTTGCCTGGGGGAGCGCATCTGCGAAGTGGAAGAGCTGGTGGCCTGCCCCCGCCGTTACCCAAAGAGATGAGGGGGAGCCAGTGCCCAGGGCTGAGGCCCCCGGGCGTGACCGGCTGAGGTGGTTGTTTGTAGCCAGGGGAGAGCTTGATATGGGCCTATCTTGGTCACAGGGAAGACCCTGGTTCTGTTCGCAGAGATGCTGCAAATCTCTGTGCAATTAAAAGGATCTCCTTTACACACTGGTGTGAAAGAGAAGAAGGAGGAATATCAGCCGTTGAGCTGCTAAATCAACATCCCTGCTGCATCATGTCAATAAAGCATTTCTTAATCACTCAAAAAAAAAAAAAAAAAAAAAAAACCGTTTCCATTTTTTGCACATCAATCATGTGCCTGTCATTGGACATGCATATCACTGAATTCTTAATACCTGCCTTTAAAAAAGGTAGCATGATTCCATTATTACAAATGAGGACCCAGAGAGAGATTAAGTTTAGCAAAGAGCAGAAGCAGGATTTAAACACTGAAGCTTGTGTTCGTAAACACTGCCCTATCTCACCTTTGCTTATACTAGCCTGTTTAATATTCTTAGAAAGGACTCCATTTTTTCCTTGGCTCCATACAGCAGGAGGCCCCTTTGCCATCTTTCTCAATCTATTTTCATGGTTCCTCAAATGATTTCCCCTCCTTTGAAGGACAGAAATAAAGGCCACTGATTCAGGAAGAAAAACGGTACTGCTTTGTTCCTCTATACAGTAATGTGAATGAAAATAATTCAAAGGACTCTTTACAGCATCCAACCCCAGTAATAACACCCGTACTACAATCGGTACAGCCCCCGTGTAAGTAGTGTGACCCCTAGTGGGCACCAGTGGTAAGAAACTAGATATTACTACCGAGACATCTACAATGGTTTCTTTTAATAGGCGGATAGAAAAATAAGTCAAGATGTTGCAATTATGTCTGTGTTAATTAATGAGAGCACATATCTTGGTTGACTACTGAAATAAAGAGAAATAAGTACAGAAACACATTTTTTAAAATATATAATCCAGGAACCAATTTATATTTACATATTTACATTTCCTTTCATTTACAACCTTTGGCTTCTATAACTTTTAATTAAATTCCCTTAATTTTCTACAACATTTCTTCAGCAAAGATAAACTTGCACAGGAGTGCTTTCAGGAAAGGATTAAAAATGGTAAGGTTGGGACATTTTGAGTTTGTCTAGATAAAATACTCTCATGAATCCATCATTTTAAAATATCCCAATCCACACTCAATGTTACTTGTAATTTCACTGATGTTTAATTTATTTTACTACATATTATAGTTTAATTAAACACCAGACAGAAGCTTCACTGGGATCACTCTTTCTTTCTACCCAGCAATGTTTAGGTCTTATAAATTTCAGACTAAAAACAAAGAGCGGTAGTCAAAGGAGTAGTGAGCTAACGATGTTTTATTTAAATAACTGGGTCATATTTATTTCCGTTTTATTACCAACAGACAGTCTATATTAGTCCCACATGTCCCAACTTTCTTTTTTTAAAAAGTGAATAGTAGTTCTTATTAACAACAGTGGCACCTGCACTAGGGTGGACAAATCTGGTCACCAGCAGGTCCCCCTGCTGTTTTACTCAACTGGCAACATGCTCTCAACCCTGGCAGCTGCTCCTGTTTTGTTTTTTCTCTCAGGCAAATAGGAACTCCATGGATGTTTAGAAATACTTTGCTCTGAACCAAAACTTTGGTTCAGGAAATAGCAATGAAAATCACAATAGATAATAAACTTTTATATACATACTTAATTACACAAAAAAAAACATGAATAAACTTCCATAAAAAATTTTAATAATATCGGTCTGTATAAACTGTGAAACCTCTTTTATGTCCTACCTCTCCACCCCCATCCCACTTTCTTCCCGGGCACGAGGAAGTTGAGAGAGACCCCGCCACCAATTTATACACCAGTATACGAGTGTACAATATTATTTAAAACAACCATTTCAGACCACTGGAAAATGACCAAAGGCAGAAAACAACATGAGAAATTTTTTGTGTTTCCTTCCAATCCAAATAAATAGTTTGGGTTTGTTTCCCTTTACAGAAACAGGATCCTACAATATGTTTGTTCTGTAACTTGCTCTTTTGATTAACATTATGAATTGACAATATTCCTACATTGGTACCTACAGACCTCTCTCATTCTTTTTAAACTGCTGTACAGCATTCAAAGGAGGATGTATCATTGTTTATTTGGTCATTTCTCTACTGATTTAAAGTTGGTTATAATACTTTCCTGTTACAAACAATACTGCAATGAACACCTTGAACTATCTTGGTATACATAAGCAAGTATTTCTTTTGGCTAGATGCCTAAAAGTAAAATTGCAAGGTCAAAGGATATGCTAATATTAAATTTGGGTGGCAATGCCAAATTGTCTTCAAAAGGCAGGAACATTTTAAGAAATTACCAGGCCTTTTGAGCTAATCATAAACATTAGCACAGGGGCTCTTTGAAATTGCAGTCAAAAGATCTCATTCTTTACAACAATACTGAAACTTCCAGAATTTATGTGACTGGTCCAGGATCACTCAGCTAGACTCCAGTTCAGTTCTTTCTCCACTACAACATATCCTATGGGACGAAAGTGAGACTTGCGTTTTGGAGTAATCCTTTCCAGAGAAGTAGAGATGTTTTTATAAAGTTAAAAACATGTTCCTTTCCTTTGGATTTTTCAGTAGTATTGAGAATAAGTAGAACTGGTATTATGAATCAAAAAATTAGTGGAAGTAACTCTACAATGCCAATAGTTAGGTTCTGTATTGGAACGTAATGCTGTTAAGTCAAAACACAAAAAAGGATTTAATATGGATTTCCTTATTAAATGATGTTAGAAAAGGAAGCTGCAGCCCTATCTTCAGGTGCCATTATTTTGTGGAAAATCCCAATTGCCATACTAAGCCCCTCTAAATATCTATTGTTACATAAAAAATAAATCACATTATGTAACAAATCACCTATTTCTGTGGGTCAGGAATTTGGAAGGTGCACAGCGGAGGTTTGCCTCTGCTCCACAATGTCTAGGACGTCTGTTGGGACATCTCAAAGATTGGGAGTGACTCAATAGCTGGAGGCTGGAATCATCTAATGGTGCACTCCCTCTCACATTTGGAAGTTAATTCTGGCTGCCATCTGGTATCTCAGCTGGGGCTGGGCCAAACTACCTACACATGGCCTTTCCCTGTGTTCTCTAGACTTCCTCATAGGATGGCGACTGCGTTCTAAGAGAAGGTGTCCCAAGACTCACCTTCCACTAACGTGGTATGAGGAGATCAGGAGCGTATCCTCCACTGAAGTGAGTATGAAATCTGACAACCTTATTAAAATCAACCATTTCAGATCACTGTAAAATGGCTAAAGGTAGACAATAACTTGAGAAGCATTTACTCATGAAAGCTGCCATTGCACTGTGGTTTCTTGCCTAGGCATCCCCAGATCAATGTTAAAAACCTTCAGCTTTACCTGCTGAAAGTGGTGTTCTGGGTTCAGGATGATTGGCAAATCAGCTAGAACCAGGAGATATTAGAAGTAAGAGAATCTTAGAAAGGTAGAGATATGTTATAGGCCCAACAATATACTCATATATATATATATAATACAATTGCTTTAAAACACTTAAAAGAAGAAAGTAGAACAAATGTGCAATTATAATATCCTTTATAATCACCTACATAATTACCTTTCCAGGTACTCTTTGTTTTTTCATGCAGAATTGAAGTAAAAAGTCCTCATTTTGCCCTCATTTTTTAAAAATAGTTTTTGTTGGATATAAGATTCTAGTTGTAGTTTTTTGTTTTTTTTTTGTTTATTTCAGTATTTTGACCACATCATCCCATTGCATTCTGGCTCCCTTTTTTACTGGCGATAAAAACAACTGTTAATTTTATTGGGGTTCCGTTATAGATGATGAGTCATTTTTCTGTTGCTACTTTCAAGATTTTCTCTTTGTCTTTGTCTTTTAACATTTTTACTATGATGTTTCTTGGTGTGTATCTCTGTTTATCCTACTTGGAGTATGTTGAGATTCTGGGATGTATAGATACATGTTTTTATCAAATTTGGGAAATTTTTGGCTGTTGTTTCTCGGGATAGTTCTTCTGCTCATTTCTCCTTCTCCTAGTATTCCTATTACACTTACGTTGGTACACTTAATGGTGTCAGACATATCTCTGAGGCTTAATTTTTATTCCTTCTTTTTCTCTCTATTCTTCAGATTGTATAATCTCTATCAATCTGTCTTCAAGTTCACTGGTTCTTTCTTCTGCCAGTTCAAATCTACTGTTGAGCCCCTCCAGTGAATTTTCCATTTCAGGTATTGAAATTTTTCAAATCCAGAATTTATATTTATTTCTTTTTTATAATATTTCTTTCTAGTGATATTCTCTATTTGACGAGACATTGTTATCATACCTTTCTTTATTTTTTAAATGCGGTTTCATTTAGTTCTTTAAGCATATTTATAATAGCTGCTTCGAACTCTTTGTCTGCTAACTCTGACTTGTCAGCAGAAACAATGGAAGCAAGAACGCAGTGAGATAACACATCAAAGTGCTCAAAGTAAGAAACTGTCAACCCAGAATCCTACAATCAACAAAGCTGTGTTTCAAAAATGAAGATGAAATGCATTTCCCAGATAAAACCTGAGAGTCTGTTGCTAGTAGACCTACCATACAAAAAATACTACAGAAAGTTCTTCCTTTAGCCTGAATTCCCAGAGGTAATTTGAATACACACACAAAAAAACAAAGAGCAACAGAAAGGATTATTATATAATTATAAACAAAAGTACAAATGCATACTCTTTTTTCTTTCATCTTATAACTGATTTAAAATCCAATTGTACAACATAACATGTATATAATGTAATATCTGGTCTATAACATAGAGAAATATAAAAATATGAATAATATATTTGTCAACAGCGCAAAGGAGATGGGTGAGAGCAAGGCTCTATTGGGCTAAGGAATTGACTACAGAAGGTAGGGTAATAATTATAAAAATGTGTTGTTGGTTTTGTAACATTAATAAATTTGATAAGTATAACAATAATACCACAAAAAGGAGAGAAGGGAATTGAGCAATATAGGAGTAACATTTCTATGTATAGCTGGAATTTAAATAGTATAATATGCAACTGATTCTAATATGGATTAAAATGTAGAGTGTTCCTGTCTGGAACAATGGAAATATTTTGGTAATGGATGGTGGTGATGGTAGCACAACATTGTGAACAGAATTAACAGCACTGAAAAATATATTTGAATTTGCTTAAAATAGGAAATGTTAGGTTGTATAATGATAATAGAATTAAAACTTTTTAAAAAAATCCATGGAACTGCACTACACAAACAGTGAACCATACTTTAAAGCATGAACTGTAAGTATCAATCGTAAAAAATGTTCCATACCAATGCAATGTGTTAATAATAGGGTGGTATATGGGAATCCTGTATTCTATGCATGATTATTCTGTAAACCCACAACTTCTCTAATGGGGGGGGGGGAATCCATTTATTATTTATTAAAAATAAATAAATAGCTCTAATAAAATCAGTTCTCTTAGGGAGCACTAAAGAGATCTCTGTTTTTATAGACTGCCTCTCCTCATGAGCAACTGCCATTACTCTGGAGCTGAGGGCAGGGATAGTGATCTGCTTCTCTTGGAGTGATATCTCCGGTTTATTAAAGGGGCACTGGGTAGGGATGGTAGATCTGGTCTTCTTGGCTTGTCGTTCCTGGAGTGGAAACCTCATCCTACAAAAAAGCTGGGACAAAGGTGATCAGGGTCCAGTATTCTCATGCAGCAGTGCCTGGGGTAAAGCTTTCACCTTAGGAGTTAGGACTAAGTAGAGCAATGAATCCCCAGATCCAGATCTCTCAGTCTCATTTGCCTGAAATAGAGCTTCTGCAACATGAAGTTGGGGTTGGGGTGGGAGGTGGATAGAGGTGCCCTCCCAGAAAGAAACAATACCCTAGACTGGGATCTGGGGGTAGTGGGAGCCCATCTTCTTGGCCACACCCACCATGTGTAGAGCTTCCAGCACTCTGAGCTAGGTAGATGGGGAATGGATTATGGCTCAAATGCATAGATTCTTACTGTTCTTATCAAGATTTAGTAGATTTTCTTGAATAACTGTTTCTCCATTTGCTATATGCCCTTAAGACAATTTCCATAGACTTTAAATGGTTGGGTTTTTAAAAAATAATTTTCACCAGTTAACGTTGTTTGGCTGAGGAGAGGGGTCAGTGGGGCTCTTCACCCACCATTCTAGAAGTGTTCCTTCTATATTTCTTTAAAAGAGGAGATTTGCCTAAGGTCAGGACCCAGGAGAGACTCTTATGAGAGGAACTCCAAAGAACCAGGACTCTAGAAGAAGAAGATAAGGGTGAAAGCAACCAGGACTGACCTGCAAAGTTGTGAAGACTGTGTACTCTGCTCACCAAGCCACATGCCCATGGAACTGTCAGCCTAGAATAAGCACATTTTATAAAGTGTGAAAGCAGAGGGTTATCTTTTTTCTAAATCTACACCAAGGCACCAATGTACTTGCACAGACCCAGACGCCACAGAGGCTCTAGCTTTTGGATTATGTAGGATGTGTCAACCATTCTGAGCAATGGTTCCCAATCTTGGCTGCTCATTAGGATCACTTGGGGAGCAAAAATATCCATGCTTCGGACAAACCTAGATCAATTAAATCATATTCTCTCGGGATGAGGCCCAGATATCAGTATTTTTAACAGCCTCTCAGGGGATTCAAATGTACAGCTAAGATTAAAAACCATTGATCTAGAACCTGGAGCCAGGGGAACAGGATTCTTTGAACCCAAACACCTCAAGAGGAAATAAGCCAATGATGGAGTTTGAGTGCTGGCAGCTGTAAAATGTTCTAAGTAAATAGTAAAATTAGCAGAGCAAAGTAAGTCAAATTACAGTAAGTTGAGGAATAACCTGCTTTCTGTCTGGGGGAAAATTGCTGAAGTTGTCCCCAAGTAATAAGAAAAACAGACAGTGGCCCTATAAACATAGGTTCCATATCCTCCACTGTCAGTCCTAATTGACATGGCTCATCAAAACCCAGGTGATTATACCCCCTTGTGTCACTACGATGTCTAGAGTGGCAGAATCTGTCCACTCCTTTAGTCACACTCTACTCCATGCTATTCTTGGCACAGATAGGACCAGAGGCTATTTTTACAGAGGCATTAATTCCCAAAAACCAGAGAATAGAGTGCCTTCATCCCTGGGACAGGCTGTTGTGCTTTAACAAAACAGGAACTCTACTTATTTCCCAGAATGAACCAAAAAGAAGTCTTTACTATGATGTAGAAAGAAATCCCTGAAAGAAAACTGGTGATGAGAGAATTTATGTACCATCAGGATACTCTAGGTCGTTTGCTCTTTTGTTGGATGCTCAGGTTTCTGTGGAGTCCCCACTATGCTCCAAAAATGTTGGATTGTTCACTATTCCTTCTTTCAGAGACCCCATGACATACCCAAAAAGAACTGTAGCTCAGTAAAATTGAAAAGCTTGATGGAGCATGTCCTAAACAAGAAAAGGCAAATACCCGGCTTACGTCCCCCGCCCCCATTATTATTATTAGCAGATATCACTAATTGATTCATGGTGTGCTTTCCTGGAATCCCACCTCCAAGCAGCCACTCCAGAGCTGAAACATGAGTTGAACCTTCTTTGGTACTTCTGCATCAAACCAAAGACAACTTGGCACTGTCAGAAGAATTTTATCTAGAATCAGACTTAAGGTCAAATTCTAGCCTAGTTGCTTTAAGCTGTTGATCTTAAGACCTCTCTGAGTCTTATCAGTTAAATGGAAGAATGAATACCTACCTGGGTTATTGAATTAAATAATCTCGATCAGCACCTCACAGAGTACCTGGCATATGACAAGTACTTGCACTTCTCTTGTCCTTCATCAATTACACACACACACACACACACACACACACCAGAGGAGTGGGAAATGAATGAAGCCCTAAGGGATGAAATGACTTGCTAGTTAGTGAAATGCTAATCAGTGACGTAGTTACTATTACTCAATGAAGGAGACTCAGTGAATGAATAATAACAACCTCAGCTCAGGATAAATGGCTTTTAAGTCTTACCTGGGTTGGTCTAATGAAAATATGCTCTCCTAATACTCACACATCACTTTTTTTAACTTTTTATTTTGAAATAATTCCAAACATACAGGACGGTTGCAAAAATAATACAAACCCCAAACAGATAGCTCCAATATACTCCTACGACCACCTCACCCTCAGAATTGGATCCACCAATTTTAACATTTTACCAGCTTTACTATACCATTCTACCTATCATCCATCCATCTACCTATCTACCTATCTATCTTCTGAACATCTGAGAGCAGGTTGCACACATTATATTCCTTGCACACAGAATACTTCCATGTACATTTTCTATGAACAAGGATATTCACTTATACGATCACCTTAAGCGCAGTTATCAAGTTCAAGAAATTTAACTTTCACATAAAGCTTACATTCTATATCCCAATTTCTTCTTATGTCCAAGTACTGTCCTTTTGAGCCTTTTCTTCTCTGTTTTTAGATCCCATCTGGTATCAAAATGATGGTCATTATCTCTTTAGTTTCTCTTTCTTTTTTTTAAATTGTGGAAACACATACACAACATAAACTCTCCCATTTCAAGCGCTCCCAAACATACCATTCAATGGGATTAATCACATTCACAACATTGCAGTACCCTCACCACTATCCATTACTAGAACTTTCCCTTCACCCTACATTCATTCTGCATTAACTCCCCATTACCCCACCCCCCATCCCTGGTAACCTGTACTCTACTTTTTGTCTCTATGAGTATGCAGATTCTCTGATATTTTCTTTATGGTTACCATGGAGCTTAAATTTAACATCCTAAATCCATAACAATCTCATTTGCTTTGATACCAATTTAACAACTTCAATAGCATAAATAAATGATATTCCTATACCCCTTTTAATCCATTATACCAATCTCTGCCTTCTGAATGAAGTTTAATCCATTTACATTTAAAGTCACTTCTGATAATATAGGACTTTCCTCTGCTATTTTGCTATTTAGCCTTTGTAAGTCCTATACCTTTTTGTCCCTCACTTCTGTTAAGGCCTATCTTTATATTTATTTGCTTTTTTGTGTTGTACGATATTGAGTGCCATCACATTTCTATCTGGATACATTTTTCATGTTTCCCTTGTGGTTAACATGGGGTTAAAAGTTAACATATGTTTATGTCATAAACATATATATGTTAAAATATATAACAATCATATTTGATTTGATATCAAGTGAACTTCAATAGCATGCATGTATACTTTTCCTATACCCCTGAGTCCCCCCACCATTATTTGTATGTGTTACCACTTATATCTTAGAACAGTGTATGTCCAAAAACCTAGATTTAGCATTACTTTTAATGCATTTGCATTTTAGCACCTATAGGAAGTAAGCAGTGGAGTTATATACCAAACAATACAATACAATAACACTGGCATTTATAATTACCCAAATGGTTACCTTTACCACAGGTCTTTACTTCTTTATGCTGATTTGGACCACTGCCTAGAGTCCTTTACTTTCTGTCTAAAGAACTTTCTTTGCATTGCTTGTAGGGCAGGCCTAATGGTGATGAACCCCCTTCAGCTTTTGTTATATGAGAATGTCTTAATCTCTCCCTCATTTTTGAAAGAGAGTCTCAACAGATATAAAATTCCTGGCTAGCAATTGTTTTCTTTGAAAACTTTAAGTATTTCAACCCACTTCCTCCTTGTTTCCATGGTTTCTGATGAGAAATTGGCACTCAATCTTTTGGGGACTCTCTTGTCCATAACACGTTGCTTTTCTCTTGCAGCTCCCAGAATTCTTTCCTTGTCCTTTTCATTTGACAGTGTAATCAATATATATCAGGTTATATTTTAATTTATGTGTATCCTGTTAGGTGTTCTCTGAGCTTCTTGGATGTACATATTCACATCTTTTACTAAGTTTGGGAAGTTCTCTGTCATTATTTCTTTGACTATTCCTTCTGCCCCTTTCTTTATTCTCCTTCTGGGACTCCCATAATATGAATATTGGTGTGCTTGATGATGTCCCATAGCTGTCTTAGGCTATTTTTGCTTTTAATATTTCTTCTTTCTTTCTGCTCCTCAGTCTGACTCATTTCAAGTGTCTTGTCTTCAAGTTCACCAATTCTTTCTTGTGCCAGAAGAAACCCTCCTGGGCATTTTTCATTTCAGTTGTTATGATCTTCAACTCCAGTATTTCTGTTTACTTCATTTTTAAAATTTCTGTCTCTTTACTTAGACTCTCATATTGCTCATTTGTTGTTTTCCTGATAACCTTTAGTTCTTCCTCTGAATTTTCCTTCATCTCCTTGAGCATTTTTAAGATGGTTTTATGAAAGGTTTTGTTCAGTATGTCCACATTCTCATCTTCTTCATTGGTGTTTTCTATATTGTTATCCTCTCCCTTTGGAGGGCCATAATTTCCTGTTTCCTTGTTTGTCTTGAACTCTTGTTGCACACTGTACTCTTTAATATTTCAAAAGGTTAACTCTGGAATTTATTCCCTGGGATGTCTGTTTCTTGGTTTTGTAACCAGCTGATGATAAGACAGAGATTTTCTTAAGCCTCAGTCATCCTATCAGGAAGGTCTGCCCAAGGCAAATTCAGGGTGCAGGGTTTTCCCTGTCTTTCTGGGCCTCAGTCTCGTATTGGGTTTTGCTTGTTAGTTGTTTCAGAGTTCTCCCATTTACAGGAGATTGGCTGTTGCCTCTGTTTCTGAGTTGACAGACCTCCCTCTCCTGGGCATATATAGCTGGCAGGCCTTTGTCCCAGACTGTCTGCCTCTATAGGTTGGTACACTCCTTCCATTGTCTCACACTGCTTTTGCCTGGTGGGAAAATTCTGGGAGGAAGGCACAACGGAGAGGACTTTTCTAAGTCAGTATTTTCCAGCTACAACAGGGCCAGGGACCCATGAAGGGGGCACAGACCAGCTCCAAAGTGCCTTGGGGAAAAGATCAGGAAGGACACCAAAAGCTTCTTCAATGGTCCCCCAAAGCTGAGCTTTCCTGGCCTGCCCAGCAATTGCATTCCTTTGCTAACTGTCCCGCATGCAGTCCTACCAAAGTGCTGCATCTTTAAACCTCCAATGACTCCACCTCTGTCTCTTCCCCTGTCCAAAGAGGGTGGAAACAATGGCTGCACCATTGTCTGGGGTGGGTTGAAACAATAGCTGTCCTCAGAGCTGGCTCCCAGTGATCAAAATTCACTAATCAGAAGCTGTGGTCAGTGATTGGCCATGCCCACCCTTGTACTTGGGGAAGAGGGTTTTTATGTCCCTTTCTGTCACCAGTGAGCTAGCCAGGGATGGACCAGGGACGGGGGACATGCAGCAAGAATGAGAGACAGGTGCTGGTAGCCTCAGTGCAGAGACAGCAACTTACTATCCTTGACTGTAGTTTAACAGTCTCTTCCTCCCACTCCTCCGTGGATGCTATACAGTGTTCTTCTGGCCTCCAGAGTTTCAAAATAGTTGTTTCAGATAGTTCCTGCCTGTTTAATATTTGTTTGGGTGTAAGGACTGAGTCCTAGAGCTCCCTACTTCTCCATCTCACCCAGAAGTCTCTCTCCCACCTCATTTTAAATGTCCTGGTATATCCCACACAACTTCCCATTCAGAGAAACACACTAGAGGCCATTGTACGGGAGAGTCTGCACTATGCAAAGTGCATTGCTTGTATAATACAAAGAAAAGCTTTGGATTCCTGGACCCGGTAGTGAATCCTTTTGGAAAGAATGTGGTACTCTTTAAGTGACTTAAAAAAGGAGTTTCTCTCAGCAGCCTGAGTCATATTTCTTATCTTTCAAAGTGTCTGGCACATAAGGCAGTGCCCCTGGGGTTCTCATGTGACCAGGTCCAAGAACAACCTTCCACCCTTCCCCTCATGGCCTCTTGCATTTTTCCATCTCCCCAGCCCTCCTGTTTTCTGCATAAAAAAAAAAAAAAAAAAAACTTCTTTATATTTATTCTAGTGGTAGCCTACCATGCAATAAAAGAATGACAGAAATCTCATTAAATTTATATCAAAAGTAAAAAGATGGAGTAGAGTTTGAAATTCCTGCAATCTACACACAGTAACCTAATCAACAGGAACACACCGGTTAGATGGAGTCCACCCTATGAGCCTGGATGATTAAACCTCTTCCTGGGGAATTGGTACCTTCAGGACACCTGGTGGTGAGCCATGAAAATACCTCACATTTTAGAGCACTTTTAGTCTTTCCACTCACTTTCACAACTATTTATCTTACTGACTTTTTTCACAAGGGCACTGGGAGGTGAGAAAAGCTATTGCTATTATCCTGCTTTGGTATTTAAGGCAAAGAAGACAGCCCACTTTCCCTAAGTTCACCCAGTCAGTGACAGAGATAAAGCCAGGTCAAGAATTCCATCTTGATTCTTCCCACACCTCATTCTCTTACTTGAAATGGACCCAGACCTAAAGGAAGTCAGATGACTGACCTAAAAATTGTACTATCATCTTCCTTTCCCTCGGCTTTTTTGTTTGAATTTGACATGAGCCTGAATAAGTACAGAACACGGTGTTTGCTCAAGACTAAAAGTCATGTTCCATTTTAGCCCAGAAACATGGGAGTAACAGGAGGATCACACATCCATATGCACAGTGACACTGTCAGTAAGCTGAATAAATAAATGTCTTACTTGATTTGTACAGATTCTGTTCCAAGTTAATTCATAGTAGTTTGAAGCAGAGCATATTTTCTCAATCAAAGAATATTTAAAAGAGCATGTGTGGGGCAGTGAGAAGGCTGGCAAAATTTGTTAGCATTAAAGAGGGGCCCTCAGATTCTAAAAGGTTGGAAATCACCCCTTCAGAACACTTCTTCCCTGTTTCACCACTCAAAATTCACCATTTCTGATTTCCATTCCTTCAGGGGCCAGCTTTCTGCTTTAAAATGATAGCAAGCTAATATGATAATATAATACATATTAATAATTTAATGCTTATCCTTCCTAGGTAATATATGTGCATTTTTAAAGGGGCCTTTTTAGACAACACACTTTAATCCAAAGCCAACTTTCTAACCCATTGTTCTCTGGCTCTGACCTCTCACCTGAGTTTCAGACCTGTATATTCTCAGCTTACTAAACATCTCCACTCCAACCTCCCATAGGCTTAGAAACTCAGTATGTCCAAAATTCTCTAGTTCTATTCTTTATCTCAGTCAGTGCCACCACCAACCATCCATTTATCAAAGCCAGGGACCTGGGAATTATTCTAGATTCTTTACCCCCCACACCCTCAGCCAATAGCTGACTCAATCTATCGAGCTCAGTATTTCCCAAATTGTGTCCTATGAACATCCTACCACTAGGCAAAATAGTTGCCCTGATCAAATAATTTGGGAAAACAGTAAGCTGGACAAAGATAAACCAGTTTCTTTATCATAGAAGTTAACAGAGTTTCTACTATGTTACCTTGCATTGCAAATATCCAAAAGGAAAATATATCACTTAGTGTTTTTCAAACTCATGTAACCCAGGGAACCTTTACTTTTTGGTCACATAACTTGCAGGACCTGGGTATTACAGAACATGCTTTGTGAAATGCCAGTTGACATATAAAAAACTAAAATGCCAAGGCATTACATGATCTGAAAGTCAGAAATGTGGAAGAAAATGTTTCATTCCAAATATTTTTTGATAAATCCTAGTCAAAATTTCACTGATATTTTAGGGATACTTCACAAAATGTATCTATCCATAAGGATAGGGGAAAGTCAAAACAGATGTTTGACCAATGGCTAGCAGCAGCTACCTCTGGAATGTGTTACTAGAGGGGAGGAGAGAAAACTTTCAAGGTCTATTTTCCACATCTGTGTCATTTGATTTGTTATAGCAAGCATAAGTATTTTTGTCATTAAGAAAATCAATACAGAAAAAAGAACAATAAATGAATTAAATGCTTGGTACTGTAAGTACTATTTTTAAGAACCAATCTGAAAGAACAAAAATGCAAGAAGAGCAAAGAAATTCCTTTAAAAGTACTATAATGTGTGAGAACTTAGGCAACCAAATACTACAATGCATTAAAGCCATAGTAATTTTTAAAGTGAGATAGTGGCATGAGTATATAGACAGGCAGATGAATGAAACTGATAGAAAGTCCACAAATAGAAGAAAGGAGGCATGAAAATTTAGTTTATGATTAAGGTGGCATTTCAAAGCAGTGGAGAAAGACAAACTCAATAAACTATATTAAAACAATGGATTTGCTATTTCCCAAATAAATAAGCCTGGATTCTTTCAACTCATTCCCAATACCAAAATAAATTCCAGATGGATCAGATTTAAGACTTAACCATGAAGCCATGAAAATAATAGAAGAAAATGAGGGTAACTATTTTTATAATCCAGTTTGAAGGAAGACTTTTTAAGCTTATATAAAAGCCAATTCAAAGATTATACATCTGACAGCATAAAAATTTTCTAAAGCAAAAAGCACTGCAAGGTTAAAGTACAAAAAATATATAGAGGAAAATGTTTGCAACATATACGATAAAGGGCTAACATCTTAATCAGTAAAACATACTTGCAAATCACTGAGAAAAAGATGACTACCAGTAGACCCCCAAAATTCTAAGTCCCAATTTCTTTAATTTACCTTAATTAAAATTAACGATAAAATTGGAGAATATGAGTTTTTAATAGCAGGAATATCAAGAGAATATTGAGAAAACAAAACCCTAAATAAGTTTTTAACATTTATTATAAAAATAAGGAAAAAGACTGCAGGATACTTAAAACTGGAATATCTCAAAGAAACTAAGAATATAAAAACTACCCAGGTTGGACTGATGGTTCTTATCATTTTATAATTAATCAGTATCTTGTCAATATAAAAGGACCGCTGCATAGGTCCTTTGCAAGAAGCTCTCCTGTAAGCTTTTACTTTACAGACAATATTTTATTGATAATACCCTTTAACCTTGAGATTAATAAGTATGCTTATTTGCCTAGTAGAGAAAATTTTATTTATTCATTGTTCTACAAAGCTGTATTTGAATTCACTCAACATCATCTCTTTTTCTCCTTGCATAAATTACAATGCAAGTGTGCCAGTTTGAATGTATTATGTCCCCCAAACACCATTATCTTTGATGTAATCTTGTATGGGCAGACGTTATCAGGGTTGATCAGATTGTAATTCTTTGAGTGCTTCTATGGAATGCTCCCCACCCAGCTGTGCGTGATGACTCTGATTGGATAATTTCCATAGAGATGTTGCTCCATCCATCCAGGGTGGGTTTAAGTTGATCAGTGGAGCCATATAAATGAGCTCACATAACAGAAGGAACTCAGTGCAGCTGTGAGTGACATTTTGAAGAGGAGCAAGCTTGCTAGAGAGGAACGTCCTGGGAGAAAGCCATTTTGAAACCAGAACTTTGGAGCAGACGCCAGCCACATGCCTTCCCTGCTAACAGAGGTTTTCCGGACGCCACTGGCCATCCTCCAGTAAAGGCACCCGATTACTGATGAGCGGGACACTGATTACGTGCTTCGACTTGGCGGGCCTGGGCTGGGGGACCTGATCAGCCCCTGGGGAGGGTGGTGGGCACGGGCGACAGCGCCCTCCGCAGCCCCCCGGGCCTGGGAAAGTGAGGCCGGAGGCAGGCCCCATTTCCTCACCCAAAATAACACTGTTAGGGGAGGCTTGCCGGAGGAAACCGCCTTTTCCCCACCCCCTTATCTTGCCCGGACACTCCCCGTTGCCAGTGCAACTCCCATTACCACCAGTGCGCATACATTGTTGCCAGACACCGTTACCGGAGCAACTCTCGCCCCTTTTCAATCAACCTCTGCGCCCTCTCAGAACCAATCCAAGCCTTTAACCTCTACAGCTACCCCGCCCTCTAAACGCCCAATATAAGCTTGTACTCTCCCCTAATAAACTCTCTCTCTCTTGGTTTCTTCACCCTAAAAAGAAACGTGTCCCGCCTGTTCCTTTCTCGCCGCCCTCCATACTTTGCACGCCACCCCGCCGGGGACCTGGCCAAGTCCCCCGCCTCGCCCTCGCCTCCGGGAAAGAGCCCCCGCCGCCGGTACCCTCCAAGCAATCCTGAGAGCCTAGGATTTAGCAACCGGCCGCCACCCCCCCCCCCGATGAATCAACTGCGACCGCAACTGGCGCCCAACGTGGGGCCCCTGGAATTAAAGGTCCTCTCCACGCAGCGGTCCAGTAAACCACCCGCTCGCCCGGACGCCTCTCCAGCTCCCCTTCTCCTCACCTGCAAAGTAATCGTCTATCTGCACGCCAAGCACCCCAAGTTCGTGCTCTGGCTGGTCTCCTAGACACACATCGCTGTAAGAGTCGAAGAAACCTGCGCTCGAAAGTCCAGTACCAGCGACTCGCCACCTCTGACGCTCCCTACTCCGAGATGACAACCAACCCTCCGCGACCTCACCGCCACCGGTCAACCCGCCGACCGCGAGGCCCTTCTCGATCACCTGAACATCGCACCAACCTCGAGCTCCAGCTTCTCTGAACCTCCAACTTTAAACCCCCCACCCTCGTCCATCCCGCAAGCAGCAAGGCCCCTGTCGAGCGCCCGGGCGCCACACCAACGCCGAGCTCCAGCCTCGCTGAGCCACCGTCAACCCCTTTTCCCCTCCCCGGCCTCCCCCTTCCCTCATCCCTTAGCGGGCCTCTCCGGTAAGCTTCTTCCTTTAATTAGAAAAGAAGGGGGAAATGCGGGACACTGATTACGTGCTTCGACTTGGCGGGCCTGGGCTGGGGGACCTGATCAGCCCCTGGGGAGGGTGGTGGGCACGGGCGACAGCGCCCTCCGCAGCCCCCCGGGCCTGGGAAAGTGAGGCCGGAGGCAGGCCCCATTTCCTCACCCAAAATAACACTGTTAGGGGAGGCTTGCCGGAGGAAACCGCCTTTTCCCCACCCCCTTATCTTGCCCGGACACTCCCCGTTGCCAGTGCAACTCCCATTACCACCAGTGCGCATACATTGTTGCCAGACACCGTTACCGGAGCAACTCTCGCCCCTTTTCAATCAACCTCCGCGCCCTCTCAGAACCAATCCAAGCCTTTAACCTCTACAGCTACCCCGCCCTCTAAACGCCCAATATAAGCTTGTACTCTCCCCTAATAAACTCTCTCTCTCTTGGTTTCTTCACCCTAAAAAGAAACGTGTCCCGCCTGTTCCTTTCTCGCCGCCCTCCATACTTTGCACGCCACCCCGCCAGGGACCTGGCCAAGTCCCCCGCCTCGCCCTTGCCTCCGGGAAAGAGCCCCCGCCGCCGGTACCCTCCAAGCAATCCTGAGAGCCTAGGATTTAGCAACCGGCCGCCACCCCCCCCACCCCCGACGAATCAACTGCGACCGCACTGATGTGTTACCTTGGACACTTTATGGCCTTAAGACCGTAACTGTGTAGCCAAATAAACCCCCTTTTTATAAAAGCCAGTCCTTCTCTGGTGTTTTGCATTCTGCAGCATGAGCAAACTAGAAGAGCAAGTAAAAAAGAATGGCTGTAATAGCCAAAACAATGTAAAATTTCAACTTTTTCCTCAACATGCTTTAAGACCATTGAAAACTGGCAAAGAATGTTTTATCAGTCAGGGTTGCTTTTGGCTGAAAGCTGCAGAAAACCTACCATTGTCTAAGCAATAAACACATTTAATTACTTCAAATAACAAGAAGCCTGTGATTGAAAATGCTACTTTTGATTCAGCCGCTCATTGATGTCAACTTGCTAAGTCGATATCACTGTGATTCTCTTGCAAGAATCATCTCCTCAACAAAAAAAGAAAAATCCAAAGCAGCAGGGGCAAGAAGGGGAGATAGCCCTAAGGCTGAACCATATCCCCCTCTGCCCCCAATGCTCACATCTATCGCAGTGATTGTCAGGCTGTATTGTGATTTTCACTTTCATGACTCTCTCCTTCATTAGTGGTGAGCCATCTTCCATCTGATTTCCAGCCCCAAACAAGTGCCTAGTATAGGGCACATTTATTATTTGTATGAACAAATAATGGAAACACCATGGAAAGCAAACAGAAAGATTCAGGGGGCCTTTTTCAGCATCTCTTTCATCCTGCTTAGAACCTTGTAATTATGTGGGATATGACAAAACTTGATTTAACAATAAGGGGAATTCTGAAGTCTAAAGCCAAAGGTAATGAAATCATTCTGAACATAAACTGGCCACCCACACACCATGAAACCCAAAAGGGGTCAGAGACACTGTCGTGGCCAGGCTGGGCCCAATTCAAACCCTGGCAAACTGAGCCCCGGCTCTCCACCTGCCAAGGCCACTTCCACATCCTGCAGAATGCGTAAGGAATTAGGGGCAACCTTCACTCTTCTCCTGCAGGTCTCTCAGGTTACCCTCCCCCCCTTTATATTTTTTATCCCCTTTCATCCTTCCCCACTAGCCCAGGGGAACCCTTTGATAAACTTATAGAGTAAATTCTTCCCTTTCTTATTCTCAATGTTTGTCCCTTAGCAGCATCATTTCTGTGCTGGTTTGGAACTGTTATGGACCCCAGAAGAGCCATGATCTTTTACCCAATCTTGTTGGGTGGAAACTTTTGATTGTTTCCTTAGAGATGTGACTCACCCAATTGCAGAGGGAACTTTTTGATTAGATTATTCCCATGGAGGTGTGGGCCCCACCCATTCAGGATAGGTCTTGATTAATTCACTGGACTACTTAACAGAGCTCAAGAGCAGATGCAGACACTGACACTTGGAGATGCTTGGAGATGCAGACAGAAGGACGTTTGGAGATGCTAAGCTAAGAGATGAAGCCCAGAGTTTTCCTGCAGAAGCTTAGAAAGGACCCCCAGAAGCTTAGAGAAAAACACCCTTGGAGAAAGAAGCAAAGACACACAGGAGCTGAGAGAAAGGAGCAAAGACAGAAGCCCAGAGACAGTTTGGAGAAAGCCACTTTGAAACCAGAACCCAGGAGCAAAGGACCAGCAGATGCCAGCCACATGCCTTCCCAGCTGACAGAGGTGTTCAGGACACCATCGGCCATTCCTCAGTGAAGGTATCCTTTTGTTGTTACCTTAGTTTGGACACTTCTATGGCTTTTGAACTGTAAATTTGTATCCTAATAAATCCCATTTATAAAAGCCAATCTGAGGTGGGGCAAGATGGCGGACTAGTGAGCTGTATGTTTTACTTACTCCTCCAGGAAAGTACGTAGAAAGCCAGGAACTGCGTGGACTGGACACCACAGAGCAATCGGACTTTGGGCATACTTCATACAACACTCATGAACACGTGGAACTGCTGAGATCAGCGAAATCTGTAAGTTTTTGTGGCCAGGGGACCCGCACCCCTCCCTGTCAGGATCAGTCCCGTGGGAGGAGAGGCTGTCAGCTCCGGGAAGGAGAAGGGAGAACTGCAGTGGCAGCCTTATCGGAAACTCATTCTACTGATCCAAACTCCAACCATAGATAGACTGAGACCAGACACCAGAGAATCTCAGAGCAGCCAGCCCAGCAGAGAGGAGACAGGCATAGAAAAAAACAGCATGAAAAACTCCAAAATAAAAGCGGAGGATTTTTGGAGTTCTGGTGAACATAGAAAGGGGAAGGGCAGAGCTCAGGCCCTGAGGCTCATATGCAAATCCCGAAGAAAAGCTGATCTCTCTGCCCTGTGGACCTTTCCTTAATGGCCCTAATTGCTTTGTCTCTTAGCATTTCAATAACCCATTAGATCTGTGAGGAGGGCCCTTTTATTTTTTTTTTTAATCCTTTTTTTCTTTTTCTAAAACAATTACTCTAAGAAGCCGAATACAGAAAGCTTCAAAGACTTGCAATTTGGGCAGGTCAAGACAAGAGCAGAACTAAGAGAGCTCTGAGACAAAAGGCAATAATCCAGTGGCTGAGAAAATTCACTAAACACCACAACTTCCCAAGAAAAGGGGGGTGTCCGCTAACAGCCATCATCCTGGTGGACAGGAAACACTCCTGCCCATCGCCAGCCCCATAGCCCAGAGCTGCCCCAGACAACCCAGTGTGACGGAAGTGCTTCACATAACAGGCACACACCACAAAACTTGGCGTGGACATTAGCCTTCCCTGCAACCTCAGCTGATTGTCCCAGAGTTGGGAAGGTGGAGCAGTGTGAATTAAGAAAGCCCCATTCAGCCATCATTTCAGCAGACTGGGAGCCTCCCTACACAGCCCAGCAGCCCAGAACAACCCTGGGGGGATGGCACTCACCTGTGACATAGCACAGTCATCCCTCAACAGAGGACCACGGGGTGCACGGCCTGGAAGAGGGACCCACTCGCAAGTCTCAGGAGCCATCCGCCAATACCAAGGACTTGTGGGTCAGTGGCAGAGACAAACTGTGGCAGGACTGAACTGAAGGATTAGACTATTGCAGCAGCTTTAAAACTCCAGGATCACCAGGGAGATTTGATTGTTAGAGCCACCCCTCCTCCGACTGCCCAGAAACACACCCCATATACAGGGCGGGCAACACCAACTACACACGCAAGCTTGGTACACCAATTGGACCCCACAAGACTCACTCTCCCACTCACCACAAAGGCAAAGCAGGGGAGAACTGGCTTGTGGAGAACAGGTGGCTCGTGGACGCCACCTGCTGGTTAGTTAGAGAAAGTATAGTCCACGAAGCTATAGATCTGATAAATTAGAGATAAGGACTTCAATTGGTCTACAAATCCTAAAAGAACCCTATCAAGTTCAGCAAATGCCAAGAGGCCAAACAACAGAAAATTATAAAGCATATGAAAAAAACAGACGATATGGGTAACCCAAGCCCAAGCACCCAAATCAAAAGACCAGAAGAGACACAGCACCTAGAGCAGCTACTCAAAGAAATAAAGATGAACAATGAGACCATAGTACAGGATACAAAGGATATCAAGAAGACCCTAGAAGAGCATAAAGAAGACATTGCAAGACTAAATAAAAAAATAGATGACCTTATGGAGATTAAAGAAACTGTTGACTAAATTAAAAAGATTCTGGACACTCATAGTACAAGACTAGAGGAAGCTGAACAACGAATCAGTGCCCTGGAAGATGACAGAATGGAAAATGAAAGCATAAAAGAAAGAATGGGGAAAAAAATTGAAAAAAATCGAAACGGACCTCAGGGATATGATAGATAATATAAAACATCTGAATATAAGACTCATTGGTGTTCCAGAAGGGGAAGAAGAGGGTAAAGGTCTAGGAAGAGTATTCAAAGAAATTGTTGGGGAAAACTTCCCAAATCTTCTAAACAACATAAATACACAAAGCATAAATGCTCAGTGAACTCCAAATAGAATAAATCCAAATAAACCCACTCTGACACATATTCTGATCACACTGTCAAACACGGAAGTGAAGGAGCAAGTTCTGAAAGCAGCAAGAGAAAAGCAATTCACCACATACAAAGGAAACAGCATAAGACTAAGTAGTGACTACTCAGCAGCCACCACAGAGGCAAGAAGGCAGTGGCACGATATATTTAAAATTCTGAGTGAGAAAAATTTCCAACCAAGAATACTTTATCCAGCAAAGCTCCCCTTCAAATTTGAGTGAGAGCTTAAATTTTTCACAGACAAACAAATGCTGAGAGAATTTGCTAACAAGACACCTGCCCTACTGGAGATACTAAAGGGAGCCCTACAGACAGAGAAACAAAGAAAGGACAGAGAGACTTGGAGAAAGGTTCAGTACTAAAGAGATTCGGTATGGGTACAAAAAAGGATATTAATAGACAGAGGGGAAAAATATATATAACAAACATAAACCAAAGGATAAGATGGCTGATTCAAGAAATGCCTTCACGGTTATAACGTTGAATGCAAACGGATTAAACTCCCCAATTAAAAGATATAGATTCGCAGAATGGATCAAAAAAAATGAACCATCAATATGTTGCATACAAGAGAATCATCTTAGACACAGGGACACAAAGAAACTGAAAGTGAAAGGATGGAAAAAAATATTTCATGCAAGCTACAGCCAAAAGAAAGCAGGTGTAGCAATATTAATCTCAGATAAAATAGACTTTAAATGCAGGGACGTTTTGAGAGCAAAGAAAGCCACTACATACTAATAAAAGGGGCAATTCAACAAGAAGAAATAACAATCATAAATGTCTATGCTCCCAATCAAGGTGCCACAAAATACATGAGACAAACACTGGCAAAACTAAAGGAAGCAATTGATGTTTCCACAATAATTGTGGGAGACCTCAACACATCACTCTCTCCTATAGATAGATCAACCAGACAGAAGACCAATAAGGAAATTGAAAACCTAAACAATCTGATAAATGAATTAGATTTAACAGACATATACAGAACATGACATCCCAAATCACCAGGATACACATTCTTTTCTAGTGCTCACAGAACTTTCTCCAGAATAGATCATATGCTGGGACATAAAACAAGCCTCAATAAATTTAAAAAGAATGAAATTATTCAAAGCACATTCTCTGACCACAATGGAATACAATTAGAAGTCAATAACCATCAGAGACTTAGAAAATTCACAAATACCTGGAGGTTAAACAACACACTCTTAAACAATCAGTGGGTTAAAGAAGAAATAGTAAGAGAAATTCATAAATATATAGAGACAAATGAAAATGAGAACACAACATACCAAAACCTATGGGATGCAGCAAAAGCAGTGCTGAGGGGGAAATTTATAGCACTAAATGCATATATTAAAAAGGAAGAAAGAGCCAAACTCAAAGAACTAACGGATCAACTGAAGAAGCTAGAAAATGAACAGCAAACCAATCCTAAACCAAGTAGAAGAAAGGAAATAACAAGGATTAAAGCAGAAATAAATGACGTAGAGAACAAAAAAAACAACAGAGAGGATAAATATCACCAGAAGTTGGTTCTTTGAGAAGATCAACAAGATTGACAAGCCCCTAGCTAGACTGACAAAATCAAAAAGAGAGAAGACCCGCATAAACAAAATAATGAATGAAAAAGGTGACATAACTGCAGATCCTGAAGAAATTTAAAAAATTATAAGAGGATACTATGAACAACTGTATAGCAACAAACTGGATAATGTAGAGGAAATGGACAATTTCCTGGAAACATATGAACAACCTAGACTGACCAGAGAAGAAATAGAAGACCTCAACCAACCCATCACAAGCAAAGAGATCCAATCAGTCATCAAAAATCTTCCCACAAATAAATGCCCAGGGCCAGATGGCTTCACAGGGGAATTCTACCAAACTTTCCAGAAGGAACTGACACCAATCTTACTCAAAATCTTTCTAAACATTGAAGAAAATGGAACACTACCTAACTCATTTTATGAAGCTAACATCAATCTAATACCAAAACCAGAGAAAGATGCTGCAAAAAAGGAAAACTACCAGCCAATCTCCCTAATGAATATAGATGAAAAAATCCTCAACAAAATACTTGCAAATCGAATCCAAAGATACATTAAAAAAATCATACACCATGACCAAGTGGGGTTCATTCCAGGAATGCAAGGATGGTTCAACATAAGAAAATCAACCAATGTATTACAACACATTAACAATTCAAAAGGGAAAAAATCAAATGATCATCTCAATAGATGCTGAAAAAGCATTTGACAAAATCCAATATCCATTTTTGATAAAAACACTTCAAAAGGTAGGAATTGAAGGAAACTTCCTCAACATGATAAAGAGCATATATGAAAAACCCACAGCCAGCATAGTACTCAATGGTGAGAGACTGAAAGCCTTCCCTCTAAGATCAGGAACAAGACAAGGATGCCCGCGGTCACCACTGTTATTCAACATTGTGCTGGAAGTGCTAGCCAGGGCAATCCGGCAAGACAAAGAAATAAAAGGCATCCAAATTGGAAAAGAAGATGTAAAACTGTCATTGTTTGCAGATGATATGATCTTATATATGGAAAACCCTGAGAAATTGACGATACAGCTACTAGAGCTAATAAACAAATTTAGCAAAGTAGCGGGATACAAGGTTAATGCACATAAGTCAGTAATGTTTCTATATGCTAGAAATGAACAAACTGAAGAGACACTCAAGAAAAAGATACCATTTTCAATAGCAACTAAAAAAATCAAGTACCTAGGAATCAACTTAACCAAAGATGTAAAAGACCTATACAAAGAAAACTACATAACTCTACTAAAAGAAATAGAAGGGGACCTTAAAAGATGGAAAAATATTCCATGTTCATGGATAGGAAGACTAAACGTCATTAAGATGTCAATTCTACCAAAACTCATCTACAGATTCAATGCAATCCCAATCAAAATTCCAACAACCTACTTTGCAGACTTGGAAAAGCTAGTTATCAAATTTATTTGGAAAGGGAAGATGCCTCGAATTGCTAAAGACACGCTAAAAAAGAAAAACGAAGTGGGAGGACTTACACTCCCTGACTTTGAAGCTTATTATAAAGCCACAGTTGCCAAAACAGCATGGTACTGGCACAAAGATAGACATATAGATCAATGGAATCGAATTGAGAATTCAGAGATAGACCCTCAGATCTATGGCCGACTGATCTTTGATAAGGCCCCCAAAGTCACTGAACTGAGTCATAATGGTCTTTTCAACAAATGGGGCTGGGAGAGTTGGATATCCATATCCAAAAGAATGAAAGAGGACCCCTACCTCAACCCTACACAAAAATTAACTCAAAATGGACCAAAAATCTCAATATAAAAGAAAGTACCATAAAACTCCTAGAAGATAATGTATGAAAACATCTTCAAGACCTTGTATTAGGCGGCCACTTCCTAGACTTTACACCCAAAGCACAAGCAACAAAAGAAAAAATACATAAATGGCAACTCCTCAAGCTTAGAAGTTTCTGCACCTCAAAGGAATTTCTCAAAAAGGTAAAGAGGCAGCCAACTCAATGGGAAAAAATTTTTGGAAACCATGTATCTGACAAAAGACTGATATCTTGCATATATAAAGAAATCCTACAACTCAATGACAATAGTACAGACAGGCCAATTATAAAATGGGCAAAAGATATGAAAAAACAGTTCTCTGAAGTGGAAATACAAATGGCCAAGAAACACATGAAAAAATGTTCAGCTTCACTAGCTATTAGAGAGATGCAAATTAAGTCCACAATGAGATACCATCTAACACCAATTAGAGTGGCTGCCATTAAACAAACAGGAAACTACAAATGCTGGAGGGGATGTGGGGAAATTGGGACTCTTATTCATTATTGGTGGGACTGTATAATGGTTCAGCCACTCTGGAAGTCAGTCTGGCAGTTCCTTAGAAAACTAGATATAGAGTTACCCTTCGATCCGGCGATTGCACTTCTCGGTATATACCCGGAAGATCGGAAAGCAGTGACACGAACAGATATCTGCACACCAATGTTCACCGTAGCATTATTCACAATTGCCAAGAGATGGAAACAACCCAAATGTCCTTCAACAGATGAGTGGATAAATAAAATGTGGCATATACACACGATGGAATACTACGCCGCAGTAAGAAGGAACGATCTCGTGAAACATATGACAACATGGATGAACCTTGAAGACATAATGCTGAGCGAAATAAGCCAGGCACAAAAAGAGAAATATTATATGCTACCACTAATGTGAACTTTGAAAAATGTAAAACAAATGGTTTATAATGTAGAATGTAGGGGAACTAGCAGTAGAGAGCAATTAAGGAAGGGGGAACAATAATCCAAGAAGAACAGATAAGCTATTTAACATTCTGGGGATGCCCAGGAATGACTATGGTCTGTTAATTTCTGATGGATATAGTAGGAACAAGTTCACAGAAATGTTGCTATATTAGGTAACTTTCTTGGGATAAAGTAGGAACATGTTGGAAGTAAAGCAGTTATCTTAGGTTAGTTGTCTTTTTCTTACTCACTTGTTATGGTCTCTTTGAAATGTTCTTTTATTGTATGTTGTTTTTTTTTTTTAATTTTTTTTTTCCATACAGCTGATTTAAGAAAAAAAAAAGTTAAAAAAAAAAAAACAAGGAAAAAATATGTAGAGCCCCCTTGAGGAGCCTGTGGAGAATGCAAGGGTATTGGCCTACTCCACCTCGATGGTTGCTAACATGACCAGAGACATAGGGGACTGGTGGTTTGATGGGCTGAGCCCTCTACCATAGGTTTTGCCCTTGGGAAGACGGTTGCTGCAAAGAAGAGGCCAGGCCTCCCTATAATTGTGCCTAAGAGCCTCCTCCTGAATGCCTCTTTGTTGCTCAGATGTGGCCCTCTCTCTCTGGCTAAGCCAACTTGAAAGGTGAAATCACTGCCCTCCCCCCTACGTGGGATCAGACACCCAGGGGAGTGAATCTCCTTCGCAACATGGAATATGACTCCCGGGGAGGAATGTAGACCCGGCATCGTGTGACGGAGAACATTTTCTTGACCAAAAGGGGGATGTGAAAGGAAATGAAATAAGCTTCAGTGGCAGAGAGATTCCAAAAGGAGCTGAGAGTTCACTCTGGTGGGCATTCTTACGCACAATTTAGACAACCCTTTTTAGGTTCTAAAGAATTGGGGTAGCTGGTGGTGGATACCTGAAACTATCAAACTACAACCCAGAACCCATGAATCTCAAAGACAATTGTATAAAAATGTAGCTTATGAGGGTTGACAATGGGATTGGGAAAGCCATAAGGACCACACTCCACTTTGACTAGTTTATGGATGGATGAGTAGAAAAATAGGGGAAGGAAACAAACAAACAAACAGACAAAGGTACCCAGTGTTCTTTTTTACTTCAATTGCTCTTTTTCACTTTAATTATTATTCTTGTTATTTTTGTGTGTGTGCTAATGAAGGTGTCAGGGATTGATTTAGGTGATGAATGTACAGCTATGTGATGGTACTGTGAACAATCGAATGTACGATTTGTTTTGTATGACTGCATGGTATGTGAATATATCTCAATAAAATGAAGATAAAAAAAATAAATGAAGTACTCACATATGCTACAACATGTATGGATATACCTTAAAAACCTTGTTAAAAAAAAATACAAAGAAAACAACATTGAGTATATTTTTGTCCTTAAAGAAGCCAAACTAAACCAAACATAGAAAAAGATAAATGGTTTATGGTTGTAGAGTGGTAGAGTGTTCAAGTGTTCCATTCAGAGGAAATATGATGTTCTGTGGAAGCATGTAGGAAAAGTCTTTGCTTAGGAGCCAAAGGGAAATTAATTCTATCCATTAAAATATTATCAAATCACACACACACCAAAAAAAGCCAATCTATTTCTGGTATTTTGCATAATGGGAGCATTGGCAAATCAGAATAGTCTATATCATGAGGTCTTTGCTTGTGTACATTTAGGCTTTGGAAACACAAAAACCAGAAACCAGAGTCTATGGCCAATGGAGAAGGGCTGCCAGAGTGAGAAATATGTAGTGAGAAATAAATACTGACACAAAATTATTTTCTTACCACATTTCTTGTTCTAGTAAATCTTTGCATTTCTGTAAAAGAAAGTTACCTCCCTCCAGGTGCCCACAGCAATCTGGGTTTCTGTCTCAAATCTAGTTTTTTCAGAATAGTAACTCTCTCAAGCATAATAGCACATGATAGTGTGGGTGACATCTTCCCCAAGTTCAAGTAGGTGAGGCTCTTTGCAGAGCAAATGTCTTGCCTCACTTATCTGGGGGGCACTAATCTGGTAGAACCCCTTCTGCATCTACAGCCCCATCCACCAGAAGGAGTCTGACCACTTTTGTACCAAGGTGAGCCTCCGTGGGCTTCCCATCATACCTGGCCTCAACATTGTGGACCTTGTGGATGACAGGTTCCCCAGCTCAGCTCTCCAGCTTGTCCTATTCAGTTGAGGCTAGGTGGGCGCCTGTGCCACAGGGAAAGCAATTGCTGGCTGACCCCTCATTCTCATGGCTTAAGAAGCCACATGCGCTGATCTGTCTCTCCTTTCCCAAGACCCCTCTGTCTTACATTAGCTTCAGCATTGCCAGCTGTGATTCTCTATAGTCAACTATGAGAAGTTCCCTGTTTTTCCTATAAGGAAAACAAAAAGAGGGAAATTTGTGTCTCCCCAAACTCTTGGAACTGTCTTCAAAGCATTGCCCTCCTGAGGCAAGGAAGTGTTCTACTTACATACACCTGTAAAAAGTCCCTTCTCCTCCAAGACACAGCCCCACCTCCAGTCCCCACTGGGCACCCCAGGCCACACAAACTGCCTATTTTTGTGAGTGTTGGGCCAGCTCTGGGTAAGGGGGCTCTACCTGGCTCCCCCAAAAAGCATGAGCAATGTCATTTGTAACTTAACTACTGTTCCCACCAGCCTTAACGGTCAGAAACTGAGCTGGAGCCACTAGATTCATTTCTCCCTCCCTTTCTAGAAGATTCTACTGAGAATAAAATAATATCATCTCTTCTGTGGATCCCAATAAGGCATCCTCCTTCTGCTTTCTACCCACCACAATTTCTTTCTTCCTTCTTCTCTCTGCCATCTTTTCTAGATCTGTCCATAGGGGTTAAAGCAGTCCGTGGGCGTTCTTTTAAACTCAGTTTCTGCACAGTCTGCTTGTATTTCCAAATTCCACAGTTACTTCCAGGAGTCCGTTCCATCTCTGCGATCAATTCCCTACCTGGGTCATGGGCTTGGACTCAAAATGATTCTCCTCCAGCTTGAGAGATTGTAATCCTGGATCTGGCCCTGGTCATGGCAGGTACAAATCATGGTACTGCTTTATTTTTCTATAACTCAACTTAATTTCTATAGTGATACCACAACCTTCCAGGTGGCAGAAACTCAGTCCAGGTCCATTGGAATCCATCCTCTTTCTCCAGGTTCCAAGAGACCTCAAGCAGTGCCAAAAATGTTTGGTCCCCATAGGAGGCCATGATGTGTCCTCCTTTCTTTCATGCCCCTTGGGGCCCACTGGCTCTCTCCACAGCTACTATGGCACTTACAAGGGCATAGAAACCCTGTGGCTCTCTGGGTGTCAGCCTGTGGCTCAGGAATCTCCACAAAGCTGTCTGTGGTCTCTGTGGTCCAGCAGTCTTGACACCTCCCCATGTTATTGCCTGAAAAGTGGGGAAAAGACCCTTCTCTTCAGCATCCACCAACACCTCTGCTCTAATCTTATCTCCTTGGCACCTCCTCAGCTCCATGGCCAAAGGGAATCTTTTCCTAGTCCAAGAGGAACACCCTTCTCAAACTGTATTCTACCAAATGCTACCTATATTCCAAATCTTCTCAGTTCTCCTCAAGGGCTTAGGTTTTGGAAAATGTCTTTGACACCTCGTCTCATCCCTCCCTTGAGAAAATGAACCTAGAGGAATTATTTAATGAGGAGGGGCAGTAGAAGGATAGGGAGAAGGCAGATAACAGCAGGAGAGAGAGACAACAGAAGCTAATATTTTTAAATGCCATCACTTTTGTATCTGCTGTGACCTGATTTGAAGTCTTGTTGTTGAGCCTCAGAAGACATAAGGGATTGTTAAGACTCCTTCACTGCAGGTTATTTCCCCTTGTTCTCAGATCAAGAGCCTTACTCTTTCCATATCCCCAGTCTAGGATATGGGGATATGAATGTTTTACATCTTTAACAATAAGCCTGGACCCATTTTTTGTAGCAGCCACCTTTCCATTATTCCACTTAGGCATTCTTCTGCCTACAACTCCTAGGACCACTTCACATTTCATTAAGTGCCTTTTCAAGAAGGGAAGAAAAAAGTGGGGTGACTCAAAATTACTGCCTTCATTGGCTGATTTCTTTGTTTTTCACCAGGAAGCATTTCTGCAACTCAGTCAGAGTATTCAGGCACAGTCGAGAGAAACCCCTCCTGTCAATTCCAATTCCACTCCATTTACTGGCATGCACAGTCGAGTGAGCTGTTTAAGTGGGGTTGTTATGAAATGAAATGAGTTGGAATTTGCACTACATATTCTTTCAATTATTTATGGTTTGGGGTAGTCCGTATCAGTGACTTTTCCCCTTTTCCCTTCTGAATCAAGAGAAAACAGGAGAAAAAGTAGCTCAGCACTTTTTAGCAAGACCTGACTGTACTTCTGCTCACTTGGCTGAGCTGATCTTCATTAGGGGCTCCATACCCTGGTTGCTTATGGTTGCCTTGCAGACCTTTGAAGATCCTTGGGGCTAGGGCCATGCTCTGTGGAGCTAGAAGAGACCAAGCACGGTTTGACAGGCCTCACCAGGTACCAGCTGTTCAACCCTTCTGAAATCCCCAATATCAAAGTCACTTTTTAGGCTGCTTTCAGAAAACATCTTAATTAGTCACCATTTAAGTGACTCCTTAGGTGTCTGGGGCATGGCCCCGTAAAGGTCACTGTTAAAATTTTTATTTGTGGCCTGCTTGCCATGGGGAGTCCCCCTAATTTTCTCTCATAATCAGCTTAGCTAACCATCCCCCAGGAAGGTTCAGAAAGCCCAGCCCTGCAAGAGAGGGTTTCTGAAATAACTTCAGGACCATGCCCTTCACTGTGGAAGGGGATTAGCCATCCATTATTAAGCAAACTGACTATTAAGTACATGCACAGGCCCCCAAAGAATGTACAAAACAGTCCCTTACTTTAGAAAACAAAAAAAAATTGTAATCTCTTCAGTTAAAGCTTAGAGGCTAAGAGTAAAAAAATCGAGTTATTAACCCCTCATTCCAGGGAAGATTTAGTTATCGAATCCACAGTCCGAATATGGCCCTCTCCCGATTTAGTCCATTCTCATGCCACGATTTCCACACCAAGTTTATGCAGGTATTTCGGTGATTTTCTTCAGTTTTTTTTAATAAAATATTTTTAAAAATTTAATTGGTGTGATTTATCATCAGAAACAAATAAAAAATTATAAAGAACTAATATGGCAACTAAAAGCATATTATAGAACAAAAGCCTAGAAAAAAATGGACATAAAATTAAAGGGCAGCATTTGGCAGGCCTTTAATTGCACGGTAATTGGTAGTCAAAGCAGACTCTATTTAGAATCCACAATGTCTATTAGGAGTCCAGAGGGCCAATAGCAAGTCAACCAAAATTAGGAAAAGAAATCAGACTTTAATTGTAAACAAAAAAACTGATCATTAGCTTCTCCCTCTCCCTAGAGTAAGTCATGGATAGTTGCCTGACATTTTACATTTTACTTTAAGTACAAAAAAAATTACCCAAGTGGCCAACTCATTAGCAGGTTTTTCTGTGTTAGTGGCCATCAAAAATCTAGCTAACATCCAAGATTAAAAAAAAAAAACAATCTTCCCAATTTTCCCATAATAGCATACTCTCCAAATTGTCTTGTATCCATTCCAGGTCTACAACTGTCCATTTTGCATACAAGCTGGAGAGCTCACCTGTGGATTCATACCTACTCATCGTCTGTTGTGCAGACCAATTACATGTGCATTTTGAAAATATACTTAACCCAAAGACTTTTAGAAATCTGTCTCAATGCTAAAAGTAGCAAAGAACTCTGCTCAACAGCTGTCACATTCATTGACAGAGGCAAATAAGGTCAGCAGAAGCCACAATTACTTATACATCTTTACACAGGATCAGACGAAATTGGTAACATCTTTTAATAACCATGCTTATTATACAGCAGTCAAACATTATTTTTTATTACTTAAATTAATCTAGCTGTAATATCTTTAAACTGTACTAGGGCTCTATTAACCAAATACATTAGAGCAATCTGTCGAGTTAGAAATGACAAATGTGACAGATAATGTTGAAATGGCAGATTATGTTGGAAATTGTCAACTGCTGATATGTGGAAAACCATCTCAATCTTGTAACCTTATTCAATTTTACTTTGACACCCTACAATTCCTTTGTCAAATCCATATACTAATCTGTGTAGGTTCTAAGGACATTTCTATGGAGTAAAACACATGTACACGCGCGCACACACACACAAATAGCCCTACTTGTTAATATTAAATTATTTACTAAGTAGTTTTTGTGGGTTTTTTTTTTTTTTTTTTTTTTTTTTGCTTTGGCATAAAGTTCAAATCCCAAGGCTTCCATGTTATACAGTTTTAAAAAGACTACATTAAATCTTTCATGCATGTAATAAACATCTAGTAAGTATAAAGTACTATGATAGTCATTGGAAAGACTAGAAAAATATAAAAAAGTAGTAAAGGACTAATACAATAAAACAAGTGCCACAAGAGCCTAAAGAAGGAGAAATGGCAGAAGCCATATTGCTGTGGATTTTGAAGAGTGAGTAACAGATCAGGAAGAGACAAAAGGAGGGCAGAATAGTCTCCCAAAAACTAGGGGTGTCATAAGCTGTAGTGAGGGACGGCAGTTCCATAGCCCAGGGAGGAGTTATTTAAGATAGGAAAGATCTGGGAGCATTTATGTGTTTTAAGGAAGAAGCCAGTAAAAGGCAAACATTAAAGACATGGAGCACAAATGAATCAACTGATGCAGTAAGAATGTGTAATCTAGGAAGTACTTTAGAAGGAATGACAAGTAGAGAATAAATGCATCAGTTTTTCCGGTTCCACTAAAAGCCGCCATCACAGAGTCAGAGGCAAAGTCAATAATGAGGGGAAAAAAAGACAAAAGACACAAAAATAGAAAACTCCAATCCGAGCCAGGATTATATGAAATGAGTCACGACTGTGTGGCATCTAGTGATGAGAAACCTCAACAGAGTGACTGAGAGCCATGTGGGATGACGTTTCTGCACAAGCTGATGTCTCCACTGCCGGACCACTGCAGACATACCCCGACAAGGAAATGAGTTCTGGGGTGGATGCTAGCCCCTTTTTTCAAATACTGGCACTTGTAGGTGCTCCTTGCAGGGGGCAAGAGGGATTTCCCACTTGTGGATCTGACAATTCAGCCAGGTCAGTGGAACTAGGAAGAATGAGAAAGGAGGGGCATAGATACCGAAAAGCAGGAAGGGGCAGCCTGCCTCCCTTCACCTAATCTTGGCCAAACTGGTAAAATATTTGAAGGCATGTCCATGAATGAAGTAGAGGAGAATTAGTTAGAGTGAGCTAGTAAAACAGCACATTATGCAAATTATTTCAAGTAAATTGCTTGAAAAGTGCCCCCAAATATTGCACTGAGAGAGATGCAGATCTCTCAGATGAAGCAAGTTTACTGTTGACATTCTGATATTACGAGACTGAGGCTGAGGAGGTCCACAGGCTCTCCAAATTACCACAGGGCCTCTCAGCTCAGCCTGCTAGAAGGTGGATCCTAATTCCTGTAGATGAACCGTATTTGAAAATAGGTGTTTAGGAACAGCAGTGGCCCCAACGCCACGGCGCACAAAGCAGCTGGTAAGTAGCATGTTCAGCACACCGATCAATGATAACAGGTTTACCAACAGAAATACAGGCTGAGCTGGGGAGATGGGGGAGCACGTTACCTTGTTTGACCTCTGAGGAGAGTCATCCAGAGTGTCCCAGGGACAGCGGAGCGGACCGGAGGGAAATGTGGACAGGTCCACTCATCTAGGTTGATGGTCTCTGATTATGGAACTGAAAGAGAAAAAGAAAATGTCTCCAACTACTTTTACAATTATTTTCTTTTTTCTAGTTTATTTATTGAAGTGGGTGAGTGTCTAGTTCTCCTATCCACGCTCCATGAAAATGGCACAGGACCAGGCAGTTGAGGCAGGGGCTGTGTCGACCTCCTCCAGAACTCTCCCGGCTCATGGCCTTGAGGCCACCCTCTGTCCTCACAGACCCCAGGCACAAGTGCACACCCAACAATCCTGACAGCTCTTCCCACTGAGAGACTGGACAGGATGGACCTGGGTGGACCAGAATATAATTCTGAGAGATCTAAAGCTCCACACTGCATTAGATCATTTATTTTACAAACCCCCAAATTCTGCTTTTTTTTTAAAAAAAAATAAAGTTTAAGTCCATCTTTCTGTGGAAAGAGAAAATTACATTATTAATTCTGTGTATGTTTTTGCATAAGGATCACCAGGTTTTCACACCACTGGTTCCGCACATACATACACACATCACACTTCAGCAGCCTGCACGAGCTCCTTTGCAAACGTTACTGTCTCTTTGTTCATGGGGATTCTTGTACTGGATATACATACATGCACTATATACTGTTTGTGAGTGATTTTTGTTCCTCCTGATTCCCATCATTTTCTAAAATAATTCTTCCCTGATTACAAATGGAATACATATTTATTATAGAAAATTTAGAAAGTAAAGGAAAGCCTAAAGAAGGAAATAAAAATCATTCATAAGCTCTCACCCAGAGACAACCACTGCTATCATTTTGGTATATATACTTCCAATCTGTCTTTTCCAAAAAAAAAAAATAGCATTTCACTGTGTACACTATCTTATAAACAACCTTTTTCAATGAATATGTCATACATTTTCTATATCATTAAATATTCTTCCAAGCATAATTTTCAATAGATATAGAATATGGCATACAATGAATATACCTAAAGTTATTTCAGCATTCCCTATTGTTGGAAATTTAGTTTGTTTCCAGTATTTTACCATTAGCCAAATTATGTTAAACATCCTTTTATCTTTGCTTAGCCCCACAATTATTACCTCAGGGTAATATCTTGAAAGTCCAACTGCTGAGTCATTGGGATTAGGTAATTATTAAGGCTTTCTACACATTGTAAAATTGCCTTTCAGGAAGATTATACCAATTTACATCCCCACTAGCGGTGGGGAGAGCTTGTTTCCCCCAATCCTTACCAACACTAGGTTTCCCATTATTCTGGCTTTGTGTTTTTTGGAATAGAATGTGTTCTTACCATTTTCTCTAAACCAGTAAATAAATGGCACGATAAAAAGTTAAACGTGTTCCCACAACATCTTCCGTAAACCTGTCAGGCAAAACTAGCCATTAACATATTAAGCCTGATCTCAGAGCACTGTTCTAATGCAGCTCCCAAATCCTCCCTTTCTATGACTAATCTGCTTTTTTTCATCCACAAGAAATGTTTCTGATCAGATAGCTAAATGCTCTTAAGTAAAAATAAAGGCAATTTCAAACAGTTGGGCACAGAGATTCCAAACATGGTTCTATAAAATGTAATGAGGTTTTGAATTGTAAAACTCTCAGTTGAGGGGCAAGTTCTCTGCAACGACTGTGATGCTAACAGGAAGATCTAAAGAGTAAATAGCTCAGATCCCTGAATGGACCTCTGAGGGATGAATGCCTGGGTGAGAGCTAGCAGGAGTGAACACAACAATATAAGAGTAAATAGACTGTACCAATTCCAAGACATAAGATTGATGAAATCCAGTGTAGCACTAATATATCCCACCCACAAAGTAATATAAATAGGATTCTATAAGAGAGCTTATGGAAATGTGTAAACAAACAAAAAAAAATAGGCTTTGTCAAGTCACAGCAGCAGGCATCTTTTAGGTAATGAACAAACTATTCCCTAGAGAATCCTCATAAAATCAAAACCTTACATAGCCCGATAGGGTAATATAAAACAGGAAGTACTGAAAAAAAATTTTCAAACTAGTAATGCTAGTACATATAAAAGTATGTGTTTCTCATCTAAAACAGTTTAGAAGTCAATAATTAGTATGAGATAACTTCTAGAATTGTTAGGGAAACTGCCATCAGATAAGCACATGTCCCAGCATTATTGCCGTGTGAGGCTGCCATCTGGCCTCCACGTCGACCAGTGTGGTAAACGAGTCCCAGAATGCTTAGGGAAAGCTGACACACTGAACTAATCTTTAATTTATTGATTTGCTACCTCCCTGAGAAAAAGTAGTATATCAATAAATGGCTTTAGTCAAGAAGTTAAGGTCCAAGAAGAAACAGATAGGGTTTGCTGGAATACATCAAGTACCTCAGGGTTTATAGAAAATAAAATCGTGAGCTTCTGGGAGAAAATTGATGTCTGGTAAGGACACGAGAGCATCTGACAACATAAACTTTAAGATAAACAAAACTTTAAGAGCTATTTCATAATGTCCTTCCTTTTTTTCCTGCCTTCTTCTTTGTACAAAATAAAAAACAACAATAATAAGCTGGAGATTTGAAGATAAACTAATCTAAAAACAGTGAGTGGAATGAATAATTTAGCACTCTAGGATACAGCAAAGTATGACTTTGTAACTTATGACTTTATGCATAATTATAATGATCAATTAAAGAAATCTCTGTATGAAAATTAAAAATAGGGAATCCTAAAATGATAAAACTAAAAAGGAAAGTAAAAGAGAAAAAGCAATGATGTAAAATTAAAATAATCCTTAATTCTGAAGATGAAAACAGTCCCTGAACATATTGAAATTACTTCTTGCTCTTGCAGTCTTGTATTACACTTTCATAAGAATAAATTGTAAAATTCTCCTTTTTACTGAGAGAAAATGCTGTTAAAACATTTTCTGAGTGACTAAATGACATATTAATAATTTGGAGAAGTACAAAATTATTTCTTCTTAATACAGGAAGTTGATTTTGAATAAAAATTGAAATAAATTTTATAAATATACATATAGTATAACATTTCAGAAGGTTTGGGTAGGGGAAAGAAGAATGACCCAAGATTGTATGTAATTTTCATATATTCCCTTCTAACATATTTAATTTAAATTATGTTTATTCTATGGTTGTGATCATAAGCTACATGGAATTGTGCATTCTTTTTTATTTAATAGCATATCAGAAGCATTTTTTTAAATGGGCAAAAGACTTTAATAGATATTTTTCCAGAAAAGCTATACAAATGGCCAACAAACACATGAAAAGATGCTCAACATCAGTAGCCAATAGGGAAATGCAAATTAAAACCACAATGATACACTATTTCACATCCACAAGGATGATTACTATTTTTTAAATGGAAAACAAGTGTTGGTGAGGATGTGGAGAAACTGGAACTATAGTGCATTGTTGATGTGAATGTAAAATGGTGCAGCCATTATGGAAAGTGAAATGGCAATTCTTTGAAAAGTTAAATATATAATTACCATTCAACCTAGCAATCTTACTTCTAGGTATATGCCCAAAGAGAGTGAAAACATGGTCACAGATACTTGTACACCAATGTTTATAGTAGCAATATTCTCAATAGCCAAAAGCTGGAAACAACCCAAGTGTCAATCAGCAAACGAATGGATTAATAAAATGTGGTACATACACACAGTGGAATATTTATCTGGCCATAAGAAAAACTGAAGTTATGAGACATGCTGCAACATGGAATAACTGAAAACATTATGATCATGAAAAAGCAAGACACATGAGGACAAAAAATTGTATAATATCACTTATAAGAGATGACTAGAAATAGCAAATTCACAAATTCATAGAGCTAGAAAGCAAATTAAAGGTTACCAGGGGAAGGGGAGAAGAGGAAGGGGGAAAGTGTGTGTAAATTTTTTAATTAAAAAAAAAATAAAAGAAAGCCACTGCCTGGCAATTTACTCTCTAAGAGAGCTGATGGTCCCCATGACTATGGGACTGGGCAAGTCTGAATTCCTTAAGGCAGGCTGCACCATGGGAACTCGGATGAAGGTACCTGATGAATTCCCCAGGAGAAGTTGGCTAGCTGAGCAGAAATGAAATCCTTCCTTCTGACAACTGAAAACATACTTCTTTAAGGCCTTGAGCTGGTTAGGTGCAACTTCTCTCATTGCTGAAGGCCATCTCCTCAGTTGATTGTAGACGTAGACAGCTATAGATGCAATTGACTTACTGAAAATTTAAATCTATGAAATACTCTCTCAATAACAATCAGACTAGTGCTTTCTTGACCAAAAAACTGGACACTATAACCTAGCCAAGTTGACACATGAATTTTACCATCAAACTTGGGTTTTCTTTTCTTCTTCTTTTTAAACATAAACTATGAAGCTATTTAAATGGCAAATCACAGGAAAACCAAGCATTTGCACCTGTTACATCCGCAGAAGCTGAAAGCAATAAGGAATGAATACATACCACAAGCTGCTAGTGTATCTCCATTTAAGAGCTGAAAACACTGGGTTTCTTCAACAGGACACGAGGTCGCCCATGACTTTTCTGAGGTTCCCCTCATACTGTGGCTGAGAGGAACACAGAAATTTCAAAGGAAACAAGAAGAGAGTCCTCCAGGACAATAGGTCAGAATTTTTTATTAAACCGTTCTCTCACATAGGTACATAAGCATGTTCAAATACCACTAGAAAAGAACCTGCATGCATGTGGTGCCAACTGCTAGAAATTTTGCATCGAATTAGAATGGAACAGTGTCTTTTACTTCTCAGGTAATTTTGTGTGTTGTGATACGATTAATTCCTTGGTGTTCAAGGCCTACTCCTGATAACGCTGTTAAAATAAAAACAAAAATAACTCCCTGGAAAGAAAATCCACATTCTAAGAGACAAAATATTTTATCTGGGCAAAAGAATCATTTAACTCATGAAACTCAAGAACACAAGAAAACAAGAACATTGACAACAATAAAAATAATTTCCTTGAATATATTCAACTAGAAAGGCAATGCATTTTCCTACACAAAACATTATCACTTTCCCCCTACTCCAAAGATATCCAATAAATAATTTTATGGCAAAAGGGCCCAGATCAGAACCATAAGTAAAAATTGACCCCCAACAAGTGGGGAACACAAGTCACAGCTCCCTCACAGGAACACTGGTAGAGCTATCCAAGAATGTCAACACCACCCCAGCTCAGCCTGCAGTTTTGTCTTTTGTGAATGTGATTGGCTGGAGTTTCCATGCTGCTTTAAAGAACAGTTCCATCTGGTAAGGTCCAGGCAATGAGTGAAGCCAAAGAGAACAACACAAGAAGGAGTTTCCCACAATGACTTTGTCCTCTGACTAATGCACTAGTTGTGAGTGCTGAAGTCTGGCTTCAGGCTGGCAGTTCAGCAGGGCCTCTTCCCGCCCATGCTTTAAGTCTTCTGCACCCATCACGCAGGGAAGAGCTTGGGAGGGCTCTTGCCATAGCATTACTTTGCTGTAGGATCCCTATAGGTATTCTCATGCTGGACGCTCTGGGATGAGGTCCTGCATTTAGCCAAACACAATTCAAAGTGATCTTCCACTGCCATGAAGAGGTTCTGGAATGCCACAGCTGCCCAGCTGAGGAAGCGCTCTGGGAGAAGTTGCTTGTTGGGCTGCAGGCAGCAAGAGTTGCAGCACTCATAGGCGCTGGAGCAGCCATTGGACAAGCAGCCATCAGAGCAGTATTGCTTTGTGCTAGGCATGTTGACATGATAGCAGCCATTCACCAGCAAATCCTTCCTTTCACAAACGTATCCTAGTTCAAGTATGATGAAGTGCTTCCCTTGAATGGAGTTATGGCACTGATTGCCTGGTCAACTGCTATTGCCCAGGTTAAACTGCACTTTCCAGGGGATGGGCTGATCATGGTCCTGAACCTGGAGGAGATTCCCATCTCTCACTGCCCTCTCCTCCTCTTCCGCAGAAAACGGCGCCACACCATGGCCGCCAGGTTCACCATCCCAGTATTGGTGATGGCCCCACGACCCGTGGCTCCCAGCAGCCTCCCCACCAGAAGCATTTTTAATGTTAGTACATGATAGCTACCAAACAGTCCACCCAGTGTGTCATTATTTTTCATTGTTTTTATTGGACATTGAAATTACATTTATGTATTGCTACACTACAAAAACCACTGTGATGAGTATCTTAATGCATATGTTTTATGATTTGATTATAAAATGGCCCGTAACTATTCCCCTTCCTGTGTCCAAGCCCTCTTGTCATGTAACTTTGAATGTCCTCCCACACTGACTCTGAGCTCAGCCATGTGACTTGCTTGTCACACAGGGAATTAGCAAATGGAATGTGAGCAAACACTTACACTTTGGAGCTTGCTCCCTTGCTTCTTCTATAAACTCTGACACCACATGAACAAGCCCAGGCTAGCTGGCTGGATGATGAGACACATGGCCCGGTTGTTCCCATCACCTCTGCAGACCTGACAACACTAGACATGCAAGCGAAGCCATTCCAGATCATCCAGCCACCAACCAACCCACGACCTGAACACAGAGACTTGAGCAAACTTTGCTGAAATCAGCTGTACCAGCTCAGACCAGAAAAGATACCCAGTGACCCACAGACTCATGAGCCAAATAAATAGTTATTGTTTTAAGCTACTTTGGAGTGCTTTGTTATATAGCAGAAGTTAACTGATACAGACTTTTTCTATATTTCTTTATACTACTTTCCCAGAAATGAATTTATTGGATCAAAAGGCAAGAACACTGACTATCCTTTAGTTGTCCCATTCAGTGATGATAAATTATGATGAACAATATAACTTCTCAACATTCAGTGGCTCTAAGAATGGATAATCCATTATGTAGCTATTATCCAAGTGGTTCCTACAGTCTTCAAAGATTCTTTTCTTCCATGGATCTGAATATGGCATTTGAGATGTCAATGGACTGAGGAAGATCCCCTTGCCAGGATTTGCTTAAGGACTCAGAATTCAAACCTCCAGCCCTAGTGATGAGACACATCTCATTAATGTGGAAAGTTTCCTGTCTTCTGGTCATCCTTTCTTTAAGGCCTAATGAGGTCCACCCTGAAGGAGGGAAGCCCTTCTACAGCTATTACTTTCTTTCACACCTCACTCAAAATATTTTAGATTTATTTAAGTGCTGAGGAGCAGCAAAAACAAACAAACAAACAAAAAACAACGTTTCCTACCCTCAGGACGTGTGAACTTCTAGAGGAGAGGAAAAATGTCTGGCCACACATATCCTGCCAACATTCTCTGGACTTTCCATCAAAATGTATCCTGAAACATATACTTTGTTTACAGCCACCAACCACTACCTTGATCCTAATTTCATATCTCTGGCTTTGGCAGGAAAACAAAAGTTATTCAGAAGACAAATAATTTCTATATTGATTACATGTTACAATGACAATCTTTCATATATATTGGGTTAAATAAAATATATTATTAAAATTAATTTCACCTTTTAGTTTCTAATGTGGTTACTAGTTAACTGCAACCTGGACAGAAGTGAAGCACCACATCAGATGAAAGCATTGGGTGAAGGTGTGGCTTTGGTGTTCTCCCCTTACAAAGAAACTTTAAAAATTAGCAAAACCTGGCAATTAGTGGCACAGGAAGAAATATCATAGAAGTATGGAGTCTTCAGGCCCTACATCCCATCCTCCACTCTGACCACTCATGACCTGGCCATGGTTTGTCAACCCAGTAACCAATCTCAGCTCATCCAGCATAGTAAATCTGCTAATGGGTGTGTTTTTAAGATTAGAAACTTCAGAATAAAAAACAGATATAATAAAGTAACTCAAACCCACAGTACTACCAAATTTGTGTCCAATGCAGGAATAAGTTTTTATATCATTGAGACAATCGGTGTGTTTGGTATTAAAATGTTTGTAATTTTAAGACAATTTGGTATATCAGAAATTCCAGCAGGTTATTAAGTCTTGTGATTCCAACTTAAAACATATAAGCAATTCTAGAATTGGTTTTGAAAGCATTGAGAGAATTTGCCAAACATGAAAATAACATTGAAATGTTCGGGAGAATTTATTTATGTTTATAATTTATTTCTGCTAGGCTTACAAACTTAATGTATTAGATATATAAGAGTTTTTAAATGTTTGTTAGAAGAAGGTTTTCTTTGTTAGAGTCAATAACTTGTCTTTCTATAAAAGAAAATATATTAAAATTATTGGTGCATTTTTAAAAGTTATAATTAGGTCTGGCTGTTTAAAAACTTACAATCTTTTCAACTTGAGTTAATTTAATAATTAATCTAAGAAAGAGTGAAGCTAGTTGTTCCTATTTTAAAAGATTTTTATATAGAACCCAGGATTTGTTAGTTAAACTTAAAAGCTTAATGAAAACAGACTTTAATTTTTTTTTTATTTTTGTAAACTATTAAGCTAAAACTCAAGTATTATAAACAGTTCTTTCTATGCACAGAAGCCACACTCAATACATGAAAAAAACATGCACATCAGCAAGGGAAGGTATTCAAAATTCTTGTGAGAAAGCCAAGTCCCTCCTTGTATAGAAATTATACTTGCTTGCTGTGTAATGTTTCCATTAGAGAATTAAAATCCGGTCTTAAATGAGGTAATAAAGCTGTGATTGCACGGCCCCTAGTTCAGGAAGCTAGAACCTCTCTGCCCTTCAAAGCACTTGCCTGGTTATGCCTACAAAACTCAGCTGTGGGTTGTGTGTGAACCCTCTGGGAGCATCCTTTCAAACCAAAGGGCCACCTTGACTCAGGGGTCCTGGATTGCTCAGACAGTGAAGTATTCTCCCTTCACCAGAGGTCTCAGGGAAGTTACTTCACACTGCCTTGGACAATGAAAAATATGGACCGGCCACTTGGAGTCTTAAAATTTCTGTCTCACTGTTATTAAAACAACCAAAATTGGGCCTGTCCCAGGAAGAGGACCCATTCCTAATTCTGACAGTTCCTAAAACATCATCTACATGCCCACACTTGGAACTGTGTTGAAATAGTGGCCTAGACTTGCCACATTCTTTGATGCCCCATACTTTCTTTTCAGAGAGAAGTGGGAATTAAGATTGAAAAGGCAGTTCAGGGCCAAATTGTGGAGGACCTTCAACAAAGACCAAAGAACATTATCTAAAAGGCAGTGATGTGTTGTCAAAGATTTTAAAGCAGACAAGTGAAGTTACCAAATAAAGCACTTTAAAATGATGAATCTTCTCTAGTGCCATACAGTCAGGGAGAGCCTAGAGGAAAGAGACCAGTCGGGAGGCACTGCAAGAGGAAATCAAGACCTGAGTTAGTGTTGCATCGGTTTTTGGGTGACTGTCTCATTTTTGGTCCTAACCGGGACACTTGCATGAGTGAAAGAGGATGCTACCTGAATGGGAGACTGGGGGTAAATCCAGACTTTCCTGGGCAAACTAGGATGTATGGTCTCCCTAGACAGGAGGAAGGCAAAGGAAGAAAGGGAAGTGAGAGAAAAGGGAAGAAAAAAAGACTTAGTAATTTACCAGATTCAAGAGGTCAAGAGGAAGGGAGGAATCAAATACAGCCCTGAGCTCTGGGCCTGGGAACTTAGGCTAGCGCTGGTACAATTAATAGAAACTTGACATCCGGGGTGCTGGGAGGTAACCAGGTGGAGGTGCCTAGCAAACAGCAAATGATGGGTTAAAGTCCGATCAGGTCTGGCGATAGAGTTGGAGAACTCATCTTCACAAGGAGAGAGAAAAAGGACGATAAAGACAGTTTCTGGGAAACCACTTATGTGGGAGGAGAAGAGGATGGGTAGTCAGTGACGGAGACACCGGAGTGATCAGAGACATAGTAGGAGGAAAATATGGCATTATCACCAAAAAAAAAGGTTTTCAAGAGAGTTTGGGGAAAATAGGAGAACAATGGTACCAAAAACTATAGAGAGCTCCAGGCTTCTAAAAACAGAACCAAAGCTACTGACTTAGCAGTCAGGAAGTTACCAGTGAATATCAAGAAAGTAGTTTCTTTAGAGATGGGAACTAAAGCTAGACCCCAGGAAGATTAAGTAGTGAGTGGTAATGAGAAAATTGAGGCAGACAGGAGAGATTTTTTTTAACGTCATATTGGAAAAGGAAGGAAAAGATGGAAGGGTGTTTGGGGGATAGTCCAAGCCTGCACAGTAAATGTATTTCCAACAGCAAAATTCTAAAGCTAAATTTAGGTTCTCCACCCAGGTAAGAACTATGTGAAAAGCACCTGATTCTCTTGGGCTCTGGCTATTCATTTTCGAGAGAGCCCAGAAAAGCCCATATAATAACCTACAGCTTGTTAACTTCTGTTTGAAGTCTCTCAATGATTGTAAATTCCCCAATCCATTGTTTTGGTTGAATTAGAGTCAAGTGGTTCCTTCTGGTATTGGAATTTTGTCAAAATCACATCTCTTGCTCAAATTTCCACTTTGTTCTTATTTAAAAGAGTTTATCAATTTAGGTGTAGTCCATCTTAGAAATATCATTTTTATTTGTAAGTTGCGCAAGTAAAGGTTTAGTTTTACTTTAAAAAGGTGGTGGAAAATAGAGAGAAATGGGAACTTATTATAATTATTTAAAAATACAAGAATGCAAATAAAATCTCTCTAGATTTGTTCATTTGAAGACTTGGTCATTAATTAAAACAATAGTCTAAGAAAATTAAAATGAACTTAAATTATTTATAGGGTCCTATGCCCTGCCAACTCACTTCCAATCCCCAGCTCCTTCTCCTTCCCCTCTCTAGTTCATGCTCACTTCTCAGTCACAGCTGAGCTGTCACTTCCTCATCACCACCCTTAAAACTGTGCTAGGATAACTAACATAACATATGTTACTTTCTTAACCCTCCAACATGTTTACTATCTGTATTGTTTACTATCTGTATTGTTTACTATCTGCATTCCCCATTGACTAACAAAGTCTAAGAGGGCAGGAAGCAAGTCTGTCTTGTTCACAGCCGTATCAGTGCCTGGCACAAAATAGTTATTCAATAAATCCTAGTAAATTTAATAAATGAATGAACGGATAAATAAATCCTTCAAAAATTTGATCATCTCTCAGTCAATCCTGGCTGCATCTCCCATCCCTGACAGACTACAGCATAATTTTTTTTTAATTTATAGAACTAAAGATCATAGTTCTTCAGAGAAATAGAGATATTTAAAGATGATCTGGTTTAAACCCTTGTTCCTAACAGCAGATCCCTTTTTTCCCTTCCAGACACTATCTTAAAAAGACTGTATCACTGAGGCAAAAGAGAGCTGCTCTGGTTGGAGCATGGGTTCAGGGAACCGGAACCCCATCTCTTCCACCTCTCCTTTCCAAGGAAGTGCCCCCCTCACCTCACACAGCTCCACAGAACCTCAGGGCTCCATGAACATGGTTTGAAAGTCATGGATCTGTACCCATAGCTACAAGATATTAAAAACATCTAGAAATCAATAAGAAAAAAAGACAAACTAGACAATAGGAAAAAAATGTGCAAAGGTTATGAAAAGGCAATTCATTGAAGAAGATATACTAATGGCCACTAAAAATTTGTAAAGATGATGAACTAATCTCCTGTGCATTGGGATGTATTATGTCCCCCAAAATGCCATGTTCTTTGATGTAATCTTGTGGGGGAAGATTTTATTAGTGTTGATTAAATTGTAAGTCTTTGATTGAGTGTTTCCATGGAGATGCGACCCACCCAACTGTAGGTGATAACTCTGATTAGATAATTTCCATGGAGGTGTGGCCCTGCCCATTCAGCATGGGCCTTGATTAGTTTACTAGAGCACTGTATAAGTTCAGACAGAAGGAGCAAGCTTGCTACAGCCAAGAGGGACACTTTGAAGAATGCACAGGAGCTGAGAGAGGAGCTGCAGCTTACAGAGATATTTTGGAAATGGTCTTTGATAGCAGAGTTTTGCTCCGGAGAAGCTAAGGAAGGACAAATGCCCCAAGAGCAACTAAGAGTGACATTTTTGAGGAACTGCAGCCTAGAGAGGAACATCCTGGGAGAAAGCCATTTTGAATCCAGAACTCCAGAGCAGACACCAGCCACGAGCCTTCCCAGCTAACAGAGGTTTTCCGGACACTATTGGCCACCCTCCAGTGAAGGTACCCTATTGTTGATGCATTACCTTGGGCACTTTACAGCCTTATTACTGTAACTGTGTAACCAAATAAACCCCCTTTTATAAAAGTCAATCCATTTCTGGTGTTTTGTGAAAAGACAGCATTAGCAAACCAGAACATCTCCTAATCAGGAAAACGAAGATTAAAACAGGGAAAAGACTTGTCCCATAAAACTGGCAAAAATGCAAATATTGACATTAACCATAAGCAAAGTACTCTTATAGGAGTGGAAATTGGGCAGCAATTCCATCTTTAACTTGTCTTCTCTTTGGTCCAGAAATATCACTTCTAAGAATCTATTCTACAGAAATTCCAAACATTTGCACTAAGATAACCATCCTTGATCTTGTCTTTGTACATTATTTTTAATAAAGAAAAAATGAAACAATCTAAATGACCATGAATGGAAAAATATTTAAATAAATTATAACATCCATACTATAGAACACCATGCAATCATTTGTAAAAAATGGTAGATAATAACAACCAACAGTGATAAAAGTAATAGCCAATATAGCAGGATTTAAATTGGAAGTTTTAACTGAGGCACCATGATGCAATAGATATATTTTGACTTCGGCATGTTAGTGCCAAAGTCAAATACAAGCCAAAATTTCAGTGAAAATAATCCAAAAACCAGTTATTAGGCTCATAAATATCTCACCCTTTTCAAATATTAAATATAAAAGATCAAATTATGGGAAATTAAGAGGGAGAGCATTGGGAGATGTGCTGGTTTGGATATATTATGTCCCCCAAAACGCCATGTTCTTTGATGCAGTCTTGTGGGAGCAGACGTATTAGTGTTGACTGGATTGGAATCCTTTGAGCATTTCCGTGGAGATGTGACACAATCAACTGTGGGTGAAATGTTTGAGTGAGTTATTTCCATGGAGATATGAACCCCGTCCATTCAGGGTGGGTCTTGATTTAATCACTGGGGTCCTATAAAAGAGCTCACAAACAGAAGGACCTCAGAGCAGCTGAGACTGACATTTTGAAGAGCAGCTGAGAGACACATTTTGGAGATAGCAGTTGAAAGCAGACTTTTGATAGCACAGAGTTTGCCCCAGGATATGCTAATACAGGACCCCTAGGCACTTAAGAGAGAAATGTCCTGGGAAAAGGAACCAGAAATGCACAGGAGCTGAGAGAGGAGCTGGAACACAACTGGGGATCAACAGACGGCAACCATGTACCTTCCCAGCTAACAGAGGTTTTCTGGATGCCATCCACCTTTCTCCAGTAAAGATACCCTCTTGTTGATGACTCAATTTGGACACTTTTATGGCTGTGGGACTGTAACTTTGTAACCAAATAAACCCCCTTTAAAAAAGCCAATCCATTTATGGTGCTTTGCAGAACTGCAGCATTAAAAAAACAGAACAGGGGAATACTTCTTTGCAGAAAGCTGTTGATGTGCAATGGGTATACTGCCAATAGGGAAGGATTTGGGGTACTTTTCTGTGTATCTCAAGTTAAGAGAGGGGTTCTCCAGAGAGACTACTTGGAGAACAAAATAAGCATCCCCTAAAGTTGCAGGGCAGAAGGAGGGGGGATACAGCAGACTAGAGTCTGGCCCCCAGCTGGGAAATCTAAAGGGAGAGGAGCTGCCTAGCTATTGATGGATCAGTTGAAGGAGAGGTAGCCATGTTGGAGGTGGCCTGCACTCCCAGAATTTATGGACACAAAACACCTAAATGATTCACATGAGCCAGATGTGGAAGGTGGGGCAGAGACAACCATGATGTCTTTTGGGGGTACTGTCCAATTGGGCCAACTGAGAGAGCAGATAGACCTCAGCAGAGAGAGACTGAAGATAGCAATTTGAGCCTAGGGAGTACACAAAAGGAAAGCAGCCAGTGGAAGTGAGTTCATCACTCATGTCAAGGGAAATGCAGGTGGGAAGTCCCTAATGATTGAAATAGATCCCAAAAGAACCCATGAAGGCATCACATGAGAGTTCATTTTTAAAAGCTGACAGATTAAAAAAAGCACAGAACCATCTGTGCCAGTTTGGATACATTATGTTGTCCACAAAAGTCATGATCTTTTAACCAAATCTTGTTGGGTGGAACTTCTTGATTGAGTGTTTCTGTGGAGATGTGACTCACCCAACTGTGGATGATACCTTTGATTAAATTATTTCCATGGAGGTGTGGACCCCACCCACTCAAGGTGGGTCTTGACTGGTTCACTGGGCTACTTAAGAGAAATCAAACGTTGAAAGAAACTTGCTGACACTTAGAAACACTTAGAGATGCGGAGAGAAGGACATTTGGGGATGCTAAGCTAAGACATGAAGTCAAGAATTTGCCCTGGAGAAGCTAAGAGAGGACCCCCAGATGCTTAGAGAGAAATGCCCTGGGAGAAAGAAACAAGGATGCACAGGAGTTGAGAGAAAGGAACTAAAACACAATCTGGGACTAGCAGTTGCCAGCCACATGCCTTCCCAGCTGACAGAGGTATTCCGGATGCTATCAGCCATTCTTCAGTGAAGGTATCCTCTTGTTGATGCATTGGTTTGGACACTTTTATGGCATTAGGACTGTCAATTTGTAACTTAATAAATCCCCTTTATAAAAGTCAATCCATTTCTGGTATTCTGCATATGCCAGCATTAGCAAACCAGAACACCATCCAATCATGAAATAACTTTCTGACCCCTTACTACTCACTTCTCCCTCTGATTCAACCCTGGAAGTGTCAGAGACCATAGTTAGAAGATGCCAGAAGACGGGTGGAAGGATAAGATGGAGAAAGATAGATGAACTTGAACTCACCCTGCCATCCCCAGGAATAGGCTTCCCACCTACAACAGGCCCTGCTGGATGAGGTGGGAAGGTTTGAGGTTTAACTTCAAATTAAGTTCAAAGTTTTGTTTCTCACTTAGTCCTGGACATTCAATTTCTGAATTGATGTTATGTTTGCAACTTAAAGTTGTAGGATAACCAGAACTTTCATCCAGGAGCAGAGGGAAAATCATCCCTCACTGAATAAAGCTTAAATGCTCAGGAGGAGACAATAAACAATTACCGATAACAACCCTGTGCGCAATGCACTGATGTATTCACACTTTCCAAATGCTAACTTTGCCACACACAGTGCTGAACACTTTATTGCATTATATTAGTTAAACTGCAGGTATGGCCATAGAAAGAAGTCAACCAAGTGAATAAAGCAAACTGCAGAGAAACAAAATCCCATTTAAGTTCCAACAAACAAACAAATAAACAAAAAAAGCCTACGTGTGCGTGTGTGCATGTGTTAATGTTTGAGTGTGTGTATTTGAAAATGTTCAGGAAAAGCATTGGAAGGATACACACCAAATCACTGACAACAGTTACCTATGGGGAAGGGAGTGAAAGTAGAAGGAAATTAGGTGGGATTGCACACACACACACACACACACATACACACACACATACACTATTCACCCTTAGACCCAAGTCAGGGAGGTAGGGGAGCTGCTATAGACATGCACTCCAGACAACCCCACTCTGACCCTCCTCCACCATGCCTATCCCCACAGGTTTAGGAGCCTTCAGGGCTGCCTGCCCAGAGTCCGTGCCCCACACTATTGCATTTCAGGTACCTGGATCAGGGACCCAGAGCCTGTGCAGGGCTCTTCCTCGGTCCACCCTCAGGAGAGCAGAGACCACTATCCCAAGCGTGGGCGTTTCTAGGTCTGAGAGATGACCTGGGCAGGTGTTTTGGGGACTGAGGTGAGGTAGTTGAGGATGGAGCCTGGGTGTGCAGGCTGGGCTTCTCCACATCTGTGCCTGAGACCCCTCCAGGGAGAAGAGAAGACAAGTGGGCCACAGGCCAGGGCCAGCTCTTTTCACACAGCCATGTTTTGACAGAAAATTCCCAGAGTCTGAGAATTCTTCATTTGCATCCCATCTTCTGAGTCATTAGGATGGTGTAATTATCAAGGTAAAAGATAGAACATATTTTATTTAATAGTTTTTTACGTTGATTTATAACCTGTAAGTATTTAGACATAACACATGTGGGTCTCTATCTGTCCTCTTGCCAGGACCTGTAAATATTAGAGGCAAGTCTGCCAGTGTATTGCTTTTTTTTTTTTTTTTTCCTAAAAACAATGATAGATTACTTTGGTAATTTTTAAATGATTTTTTTTTTTTAATTTTTAAAAATGTAACTGATTTTTTTTTAAAAGATAAGGAAACTGAAGCCCAGAATCATTAAGCAGCTTGCTCAGAGTCACTCAGGAAGGTAGTGAGAGCTCTAAGCCCAGTTCTCTTTCCTTTGACTCATGCTATCTCCTATTCCCTAAGATTGTTTACTATAATTTCTGGTAATAGTTACATATCTCAATAAGTCCAGATATGCCTGAGAGTTAAACAACAACAAGCACATGAAGAAACCGGCATGTCGAATATGAGTACCTAGAACTTGGTGGGGGAAGAGTGCTTCTAGTACATAATTATTGTCTAAGAAGCTAGTCTTCAATCAACATGCAATCTGAAGTCAGAAGAGGTCATTCTGCATGTCCAGAGTTAAAGATTTAAGGAAAACTGACTTCAAGACCTTCTTCCTTTCCCCTCCCCATGGCAGCTCCACGCTCCCTGGGAATCCCTAGTGCCTCACAGTCTCCCACCACTGCTGGCTGGGAGCTCCTCCTCCAATAACCCTTCCATTCTACTTGCACTGCCCCTCCTCTCCTGTCCTCTGCTCCAACCCTAACTAAACCTGGAACTCACCCTCACACTCAGAAAAGGCTTCTCTGTGTACCAGACATCACAGAAGGTTTGAATAGTAGACATCTTGTTTTCTGACACCAGCATTGAGGATTTCTGTTGGCCACCTTTCTCCTTGAGATCCAGCAAACCCTCCTGGTTCTTGTTCCTGCCTGTAACACACACACACACACACACACACACACACACACACACACACGTGGCCCAAGACTCTCTTTCTACCTCCCTGATTTTCTGTTCTTTGGTCCCCTTCTCTGCAAACTCAATCCCTTTCATTTCACTGTGCACAGCAATTTAGTTCTCACCTATAGCTCAGCTGCTGGTCTTTGCATAGCCAAGGGATCTGGAAGGGTTATCTACTCTCGGTTCCACTTCTAATAGCATGAAAGAAAAGGAAGAGACTTTGTAATTTCAATTTTTTCTCTTTCTCCCATCAATGGAATTGATACAGTGGGAAAATTAGGGTGATTTCAGCTATAAGTGATGGAAAACCCAATTCAGATTGAACTGGGTTTATTAATAAACAAAAAGGGTTTGTTATATCATGTGACATGAAGTCTGGAGTTTGGGTGGTTTCAGATTTGATTTTAAGGACACAGCCTGTCCCCATCTTTTTGCTCTGCCACCCTCAATTTGTTGGCTCGGTCTTTAGAGTTGCCCCCTTATCGTCACAAGATAACTGTCATAGTTTGAAAGATCAATTGTAGACACAACAGTGACAGGCTGAAAAACACAGACATTTCCTCCCTTGAGTCTCCTTTTATCTGTAAGGAAAAGCCACTCAAGTTCCAGAATGGAACTGGGTCACATGTGTTCCTGTAAAATAGTTTGGCAAAAGAATGGGAATTGTCAAGATTGACTTAGGCCAATCATCATTTGCATCCTGGGACTGAGGTGGAGCCATTTCCTGAGCACATTTGTTCTGCTTATCTATTATTGTACAACAAACCCTCCAACAAATTCAGTGGCTTAAATATAATTTACTGTTCTCTCTCATAGTTTTGTGAGCTGACTGGGCTTACTTGGGCAGCTCTGGGGTCTCTCATGTGGCTACTGTCAGGTAATGACTGGAGCTGGAGCCTTCCAAAGGCCCAACTGGGTTGGGAGATTCTCCAAGATGGTGTCAACTCCTCAGGACTCTCCAGCAGAACAGCCTGAACTTCCAAATGGCAGCTCAGTGCTCCAAAAGGCAGGAAGCAGAGAGTGTCCACTCACTTAAAGGCTAAGCCCAGAATTAGGTCTATTCTATGAAGCCATCAGTCACACTCCAAACCAGATTCAAGAGATTCCACTTCTCTGTTTGTCTCTTGCAGGTCTCTTGGAGTGGTATGCATGTACAGGGAGGAAGGAAATTCATAGCAGCCGTCTTTGAAGTCAAATGACTGACATTCAAAAGAAAATTGAGTTCCTGCTAGCAAGGAAAAAGTGGAGGTAGCTGTTGAGTAGGCAACCAATAGTGTTTGTGATGCCCCCCAACATAAACCATATCACTGCCCTTTAAAAGGCAAACTAGCTATAGCCATTTTCAGAGTAAAAGCAAATTTACTTTATCCTATTATAGATACACTACATTCAGAGTTCAAGGGCAAAAATACAAGTACTTCTTCTTGCATGAGTGAACATTAGCCTTCCTTTGGGCCTATTGTCTCTGAGAAGAGGCCGGTTTGGAATCCAGCCAAAGGGCCCAGAAGGAAATAGGATGGCCATTCGTGAGAGATCTACATACATTTCTTTAGGAGCTTGCTCATGGTTTTAGCTACCATATATGTTTTTATTAAATCAAAAGATATTTTAGCTGGATAGAAATCCAGAGATTGTTCTGTCCAGGAAACCAATTTACAGATGTAGAAATGGGAATTCAGAGAAGTTATGTCAATGTCCAAGATAACAGTAAATGGGAGAGCCAGGAGGTTGATGTCTAATCCTCGGCACTATTTAGCCTCCCTTCTATCTCTACTAGACAGAGTTCACATCTTTAGCTGGGTAGCGCAGTTAAAGAGAGTACTGGACCAAGTTCTTTGTCTAGCTTTATGTAACATAGACTGCTAGTGGCCCCCCAAAACCTAGGCTCACTTTTTCCTTAGCAAAAGAACTCTCAATTTTATTTAGGGCATGTGCTTTCACTAAAGCACTTCCTTGTAGCTTGGCACAGCCAAGTGACACGGTTCTGGCCAATAAGATTTAGATTTCAATAGCTTAGCTTTTAAAATAAGATTTAATCAGAAGTGTGTGACTTCCAGGAAACCTCTTTACAAGCTAGCATACACCCTTAGCCCTCTTCTTCCCCCTTCTTGCTCTTCTTCCATTGTCATGCCTGAATTCCACTGTGATAGCCACAGCCTTGGCAGCCACTTTGGACCACTGAGACAAAGGAAGCTAGAAGGCAACTGGAGTCCTGACAGCTCTGTACAACTACATACAAAACTATTTTTCCCCAATTTTTCTCCTTCTCAGTTTCCACAACCTCCAGGCGCAGCATTGTTACCCTCCCAGACATGAAACAGCTCATCCCTTTGGCATAATCTTCAGCTCTCTTATTTCTACAATCAGACATCAAATCCTTCCCAGAGCCCTTCAGATTCTTTCAACATCACAGCCTTCAGCTCATCCCTCCTAGCCTGGCTCTTCTTGACCAGCTACCTGATTGGTACTGACAGTGACAGCAACAACTAAAGCTACTTGCCAGTCTCATAGGTGACACCTTGCTTGCTGCCTTTGCTGTATCCTTTGCTTTTGTCAGTCACTGTTTATTGTGTTCTCTGTGGGCGGTGACTTTACAAGGTAGGAAAGAAATGGCCAGCGCAGAGCCTTCCTCCAATGAATATACACTCCTACCAATGTAGCAGTAAGTTGTTCACTCACTCATTCAGCCAACACTTATTATGTGCCAACCACTAAGCTGGTGCCAGAGATAGCATGATGACTAGGACATGGCCCCTGCCCTGCCCCTTCCAGGGGAGAAGATAGACGTGTATGGAGACCAGAAACAAATAAGTAGATGAAAATTTATTTTCAAGAGGAAAGTCCCAAAGCCAAGTTTATGTTTGCCATTCAAGGAAGAAGAATGCAAACACCACCTTGAGTCTCTTAGGCTCAGCCTATCCATTTTGAAGAGAGTCCCATAGAGCCCATGTAATAACCTACAGCACACTAACTTCTGTTGTAATCTCTTAGTGACTGCACAAGGCCCATCTATCATCTTAGCTAACTGGGATTTGGGTGATTACATTCCATCCAGCACTCAATTTCTGCGTTATATGAAATACATAACTAATGTCAGTTATGGTTACCCAGACACATATACATGAGCGATTAGAGGTGCCTAGGGTAATGGTTGTCTGGAGATGAGTGAGTTACTCTAGGAGGGTTTAACAAAGGAACTACCCACAGAGGCATTCTAGTAGGAGTGTGAGTGTTTTACTGTAACTGACAGCCACAAGCAAAACTATAACTTGTGGTTATACAAAAGAGTTTCCTCATATATGTTTCAATAGAAAACAAGGCGATGATCTTAAATAACATTCTATGGTTTCATTGCACATATTTGTTTTCTACACCCCCAACTGTTTCTAAAAATGAATTTGAAATCAGTTACAGTGTAAGAAAACTATACGATAGGAGGCCCTGCAAAGGATAAGAGAACAAGAGACTTTTAACAGAAAATTAAACTCAAATTACTAAATTGAACAGAATATTTCTCTGAGCTTCCCGGCAGCTAAGGAAAAATGCAAAACATCCTGGGTTATCCAGTTCCCATTAACTGATTAAAAGTAGCATATCAATTTATCAGGGTCTCTTTTTAAATTTTGAGGAGAATTTACTGTTCAGATATTTATGAAAGTGACACTGAACAACTTGAGAAGAACATATTCAATAGCAGATTTACAAAAGAAACTGCAGTGCTCTTCGCACTAGTGTAACTTAATTCAATGCTAAATAAAAGTGTCGAACTATGGACGATGTAATATAATGTTAATGCCAACTACGGAAACCTATTTTTAGAAGGAACGAAGATCCTTTCCTAGATACTCTTTTGCAAAACTGTTTTCTAAGCTCCAACTGCCCACCCAGTCAAGCAGTCACTTTCCACAGATGAAGTTTGGTGTGACTCAGAACTCTGTAACTGGACAGTGTGGGGTTCTCAGTGAATTCTCAGTAACACTTGGCGACCATCTGACCAAGGTAAGACAAGTTCAGTCCACCAGGTACTATCACACGTGCTCCTAGATAATTCTCTGATGGCAATGGCCTTCACTCTCCATGGGCTCATCCTGAACACAAAGCACGCTCCCTGAACTCCCCTGGAAGCCAACAGTGGTTCTGGATATGCTTCCCAAATGGACCAGGTATACTTCCACAATGCCAGGTGACAGACCAAGGGCTGCTGATACTACTTCATTCTCTCTCCAAAAGTTCAAGAGTGTAGACTTCTCTAGACTCCTGGACAGATGCTGGTTTGCCCTCAGGCTCTGTCCAACCCTGATCACCAGATGTCTTACCAGGGGCCCACCTAGCTAAGAAATGAAGCAGCAGTGGTCAGCTTCTGATGCCATTCAAAGAGCAGGGACTTTGGAAACCAAAAGTGGATCTTCCAGAGTTAAACAGGACTCTGCCACTCCTCAAACTTGATTTCCCAAGAGTTTACTGGAGGACCTAGAATGCATTTCTCATCCTGAAATCTCCAGCCTTCCCTTGATCCACAAAGCAGAAGCAGAAAGCTTTAGCAGGCTTTGAACTTCTTTCCCCGAGTCACTCCAGGCCTCAATTTAGATTCAAAGTAAAGCCAGCAGAAGAGTGCAGGGTAGAAGATTGGGACACATCTCTGCACTTTTGCATATGTCCCTTCCACTGGGATGGACCTGCCTCTCTGTTGTCCATCTGGAAAAATCCTATTCATCTTTGAAAACCCAGATCAGGCACTACCACTTCTGGAAAATTTTCCCTGACAACCCCTTTCCCAAGAGTGGGGTTGAGAAGAAACCACTCCCAAGTCTGCACTATTCCTTTACTTTGTATAGACTTTATTATTGCCTGTATCATTCCATGTATTTATTTCTTGTGCTAGGCTCTAAACTCCAAAAAGGCGAAGATTTTTACCCATTCTGTAATCCTCACTCCGAGCCGAGGGCTTACCATTTTCTAGGGGCTTAATTAAGGTGTGCTGAACCGAACTGAACAAGAGCCTTTACGTAGGATTAAAAATTCCTAGTGTTACACCTGGGATTGTCCTGGCTTCCAGATGGCCTTGGTAAGTTCTACATATTTCCAAGCTGCCTACCATACTTCAAACCAGTTTCATATAGAATTGTTAGTATTCTTCTTTTAAAATTCGAACCTACACTGGTGACAAGTCGGGATAAAGAGGAATTGTGTGCTCAGCGAGGTTCCAGAATATGTTGAAAGAAAATATTTTGAAATATTAATCTCTACTGTTCCGCGCTTCTCCCCATTCCCACCCCAGCCCCAGTGAATTCTTCCACTTACATACCAAGAGCCTACTCTTCTCCTCGGCTCACGGCAATAGTCAATAGTCTCCCACTAGGAAGCAGAAGGAAAAGCTTCCGGCACTTGACTATTTGGGGGAAAAAGAAAACCGATTGACTTAAACCCAAGAAGAAAGATTCCAAAGCACCCTAGCAAAGTGGGTTTTTCTGTTCTTTAAAACAAGAAAATGTGCTCTTCCTAGGTGGGAAAGAGAGAAAAGAAGGGAAGGAACCATGCTGTGAGCTTTAAGAAGAAAACAGCTGGAGCCAGCAGCTTTCTTTTCTTAGCCCACCCTGTCACTCCTGCGTGTGAGGACCTGGTGGGCTGTTGGTCACAAGCCCACTGCACGGGCATTCTCTGGCTGGGCGTGGGCCTCATAAGGACACCAAAATTTTGCGAGCCCTCATTTCTCTACCCATCCCTTTATACAATCCTTATCCCATGGCCAGGGACATGAGTAAGCTCCTCTCAGAATGGAGAACAATGGCAGGAAGGGAAAGGCCCCAATGGGGCGGGATCATATGGAACCATTTTGAAATGCCACGTCATCAGCGAAACCATGGGACATATTGTCCCTATTGCAACAGCCTTTGATGAGCTCCAAGCATGAAACAATTTACACGGTAATGTAAATAATTGGGCAACGTTCTGAAATATGGAATCTTCCCATTTGGACATCAGGCAACTCAGCTGCTGGGGTTCCTTGGGTCCCTAGAAGATGCTAGAAAAATGATCTATGGCTTGAGGATAGAGCCAGTAGCCTCTGTCTCCAGGCCATGTCATTACCCCTGTTTTCCTGATCATAATGTATCCTTCAGATCCCATCACCCAGCTTCCTGTGAATATCTCAAGTGCTAATACTTTTAGTACTGGGGCTCGTTTCGAAAAGTTAAAATCTAACCTAAAATATACATTTTCATACTTGGTGACTGAGGCATAAAATGGAATCATGTGGGACAAGGAAGTGCCAGGGTAGAACAAAGAAACAATACCAGCAACACAGAAATTAGTGTTTCCCTAGCTCTGGGAAACGTATGTTTGAAAAAGTTAATTCCCTGGGAAGTACTTGCTTCTGTGCTGTAGTTTTTTCTGTTCTACTCTACCACTTCCTTATCCCATGTGATTCTTTCTCGTGGCTCAGTCACTGAAAAGAAAATGTATATTATAATTTCGAAGTGCGAATACTGAAATGTCTTTGAAGCATGCATTCGTACACAACAACACTGAATCCCAAGGCCTGACAGATCAGCAACAGAGGTGAGGCAGTTGAAAAGAAAGTTAAGAGCACAAAAAGTTGATTCAGCAAGAAAATTGGGGATGACATGAGGAGGTAAGAAGTAAATAAGTGGCAAACTAACCTACTGTTGCTTGAAATCAGGTAAAAATTAAAGCCACCCAAATAGTAGTTCAGATGCCTATGGAAGGCAGGTAGGAGCAATGAACAGAACAACGGTTTTTTTGCATTGATTTTCTGGATGAGAAGCAGCACAGTGTTTGCACCCAATTAAAAGAATACTAATATGAATTGCTTCAACCACAAAGAAGAATAAATTCAGAAGAAAGGTGAGTACAATAGGTTATTGTTGTTTTTTTAATCAGAAGTACAACATTTTAAGTGTCCCATCGCATTTTTTAATGGCAAAGAGGGCTTCAGTTGTTTTTTCAAGACAGTTATTCAATAATTCTGACACTAACTGTTTGCTGTTACAGAGCAAATCTTTGGAGAGAGGGAATTGATGGCAGTGGAGGCACAAGACATGCTGAAGTTCTAATGCAAAAATGCTCCTATGTCTAGCTGATGGTTTTACCAAAATAAATGGCTGCCTGGGATTGAATGTCACCCATTATTTATGCTTTTAAAATTTACTTATTATAATTTATTTTTTCCTTAAAAAAAAAAAAAACAAAAAAAAACGTTATATCCTCAGAGGTAAATTTTTATCTCAGTGGGAAAGAGTTTTATGCTCATATGTTATCCTAACAATAACAACATGTGTGTTACTCAAGCAGCCCCCTCCTCAGCTCTACAATAAAATCTACTCTTTAAGGAGAGACTTGGTTCCTGAGATGGTCTGTGCTTCAGTTTATTTATTGCAGTAGAAGAAGAAGAATGTTGATCTCTCAAGCACTTCACTGCACTTGGGAGGGGGCTCGAGGTACCATTGAATACCATTGTGTACCTCGATCATCAACTTATGATAAAAAGCATCCTACAATGTTGTATGTGGAAAGTCAGGTTTATCTACCAGGCCTGAATGCTATAGACTCACCAAAACATAGAAAGGTCTGGAGAAGCCCTGGAATACAGAGACCAAGGGTCCCTGGAAAGCAGCGGGCCAGCTGTCTCTCAAAAAAAGGCCTTTAGCTGTGACCCACCTTCTTCCCTCATGTCCCATTCTCTTGGGTTGTATTAGAAAGGTTATTAAGATGATCTTAAGCATTGTAGACAAGCTTCAGGTTAGATTTAAGGAAGGACTCCCAAACAAGTGCTTTTAGAGGTATAAGCATGTAACTGAACAGGGAGAAAGGCATCACCTACCAGAAGGCCTAAGATGCAGAGCACGGGTATATTTTGCATTCTTGAAAAGCCTTGTGCTAAGAAATTGCATTGAATCAATCCTATTTAAAATGCACGAGGAGCACTCACTATTTAAAGGGACGGGGATGCCCTTAAATTCTCCTGTTTGTAAATACAGACTCTGTTTAACCAGGTTCTGAAAGCAAGTTTCCATGGAAGAGTCTCTCCAACAATGCAGACTTCAGACACAGTCTTTCTCAGGGGCAGAGAAATGGATTCAATCCTTTCTCAAGGTTCCTTTCAGACCTGTAAGCCTAGTATTGCATTGAAACCTAAGGACAATGCATGTGACATTTATGCTCGGCCAACATGCCTGATTTCAGTCCCAGGAGGGTCTGCAGAGCCAGCACTGTCTTCCCTGAACATGTCTCAATCGTCAGCACCAGTCAAAGCCTCAGGAACACCACCGTTGTCCCTGAGCGTTCAGTCTGGGGCCAGCTGGGGGTTGAGCAGAATTTGAAATCCAATCTGACTTCCATTTACTGGATAACTTATGCATTCCAATAATGAGCTTGTACATTCCACAAGGACAAGGATTGTGTGTGATTTTGAGTCATTGTGCCTGGCATATGGCAGCTACTCTGCAAGTGATGGTGAATGAATGAATGACTGAAAATAGGCACCGGCCAGAACTACCTGGCAGTGTGACTTTTAGTCAGTTACTTAACTGGTCTGAGCCCCAATCTCTTCATCCATACAATGGGGATAATAAGAGTTCCTACGTCATTGAATTGCCATGAGGATAAAATGAGGCAAAAGACATAAAGTACTTAGCACAGTGCTTCGCATAACAGTGTTCAATAAATGTTAGCTACTGTTATTATTTCAAAAAAAAAAAAACAGGCCTTTAGCCGATTGCACATCTTTGTGATTTTTTTACTTGTAAATTAGTTTTATTATCTACTAAATGTCTCCTGAACCATTCACTAGGAACTCTTCACTCCTTTATGTTACTCAGGACAAAGTGAGACAAATAGCTAGATAGAAAAGGAAAAAGAAAAGTTCCACACTTACTAAAATCAAGAACTTAGAACTTTTTCCTGAAAAATGAATTATAAAATTTTCAAATCATGACTTTGGCCATCAATTATTTTTATTAAAGAACAAAGTGTACAGAATCTAGAGAAAGTATATGGTACAAATGACTCAGTACCTATACGTATAGATTCAGAGATTAAATCTTGTTAGTGTTCCATGTATTTGAGCTGAAAAATAGGCCCACGTAGGACAATAAATTCTGAAGTTACTGGTTTCTAAAGCAACAAGAATTTCCCAACCCCCCAAAGCGAATATCTTATACTTTAAAAATATATAGGCAAATGAAAATTGGGAGACTTTCTACAAAATCATTGGCTTGTACTCTTCAAAAAATGTCAATGTCATGACAATGACAGTCTGAGGACTGTTCCATATTAAAAGATACAAAACAGGCATGACAATTGAACACAATGTATAAGCTGGGATTTGCTTTTGCTATAAAGGACATTATTGAGAAAATTAGAAAAACTGGAATAAGATTAGATAACAGTTTTATGTCATTGTTAACTTTCTGATTTTGGTGATTATACTGTGGTCATGTAAGAAAATGCCCTTGCTTGAGGAAATACACATTAAGGTATGTGAAGGTATAGGGGCATCTACATCTGCAATTTACCCTTTAACAGTTCAGAAAAAATCAAAGGCCTGTGTGTGTGTGTGTGTGTGTGTGTGTGTGTGTGTAGGTAGACACACACACAGAATGGAGAAGTGTAAAGCAAACATGATATAATAGTAACAGCTGGACGATCTAAGTGAAGAAGAATCTAAGCAAATACAGAAATTCTTTCTACTATGATTGTAAGTATTCTGTAAATCTGACATTATGTCAAAATAAATAGGAAATGAAAAAATATTTAAAAATAAAAATATATAAGATTACATTTTTACTCCATACAATCCTACATGGTCTTTAGTAGTATTTAGTAAGAGGAACACACTAAAGAAACAGAACTCCTACTAGGATGTTTTACCCTAGAAGTATGTACAAGGGTGTACTATTTCAAGAAGGAAAAATCTAACAAAAAAGAAGTTTAGAAAAAAAATTGGTAATCATTACATTCATAGCCTGATATCTGGAAAGAGACTTAGAATGTGGACAGGTTTCTTTATGGAGTAGCAATAAACGTATTTTAAAAGCTGGGGCTTACACATTTTGGTAAAAGGAAACAATTATTACCAAAGGAAAGAATTATTCCCATAAAATTCCAGTAACTTTTTGAAAAGCAAGATTTCTACCTGCTCCCTCCTACACTTAACATAGTAGCAGTCTGGGGAGAGGAAACTTGATGGGAATGGAAGCAGCAAGGCCCACTATTGATACAAGTGCCTGCACAAAAATGCCCCTAAATCGGGTCCTGTTCTTGGGCTCGCTGGGTCATCACTTTTAACAAATGGGTCACAAGGAGCATTTAAGTGTTCTTTTTTTTTTCCCAGCAGAAGGATATATACTATACATATGAGTAGTGGGGCTACACATAAAATTAGTGTCAGTCTGATTTTTTTCTATTAGAGAATTTGTGGGTTTACAGAACAATCATGCATAAAATCAAGGATTGCCACCACCACCACCACCTTGCATTGGTGTGGAATATTTCTTACAATGATGATAGCTCATTTTTATAATTGTACTATTAATTAAAATCCATGCTTAACTTAGGGTTCACTGTTTATATAGTGCAGTTCCACAGATTTTTTAACTTAATTTTAATTCTGTTATCATACCTACAATCTAACATTTCCCATTTTAATCATATTCACATATGCATATGCATTTCGGTGCTATTAATTGAACTCACAATGTTGTGCTAACATCACCACTATCCATTACCTAAATACTTCCATCATTCCAAATAGGGACCCTGTACATTTTAAGCCATAACTTCCTGTGCCAGTTTGAATGTATTATGTCCCCCAAAATGCCATTATCTTTGATGCAATCTTGTGGGGCAGACTGATTAATCCTTTTGATTAGGGTGTGACCTTTTGATTGGATGTTTCCATGGAGATGTAACCCACCCAACTGTGGGTGATGACTCTAATTGGATAGTTTCCATGGAGGTGTGGCCCCACCCATTTAGCGTGGGCCTTGATTGGTTCACTGGAGCCCTATAAAAGCTCAGACAGAAGGAGCGAGCTTGCTACAGCCAAGAGGGACACTTTGAAGAATGCACAGGAGGTAAGAGAGGAACTGCAGTTTACAGAGACATTTTGGAGATGGCATTTGAAAGTAGACTTTTGCTCTGGAGAAGCAAAGAGAGGACAAATGCCCCAAGAGCAACTGAGAGTAACATTTGGAGAGAAGCTGAAGCCTAGAGAGGAACGTCCTGGGAGAAAGCCATTTTGAAACCAGAACCCCAGAGCAGACACCAGCTACATGCCTTCCCAGCTAACAGAGGTTTTCCGGACACCATCGGCCATCTTCCAGTGAAGGCACCCGATTGTTGATGCATTACCTTGGACACTTTATGGCCTTAAGACTGTAAATGTGTAACCAAATGAACCCCCTTTTATAAAAGCCAATCCATTTCTGGTGTTCTGCATTACAGCAGCATTAGCAAACTAGAGCACTTCCCATTCCCTATCCCCCTCAACCCCATCCCCTAATAACTTATATTCTAGATTCTGACTCTATGAGTTTGCTTATTCTAATTACTTCATATCAGTAAGATCACACAATATTTGTCTTTTTGTGTCTGGCTTATTTCACTCAGCCTGATATCTTCAAGGTTCATCCACATTGTTTCATGTATCAGGACTTCATTCCTTTTTATGGCTGAATAATATTTCATTGTGTGTCCATACCACATTTTGTTTATCCATTCATCAGTTGATGAACACTTGGGTTGCTTCCATCTTTTGGCCATTATAACATTGCCACTATGAACATTGGTGTGCAAATATCTGTTCAAGTCCCTGCTTTCATTTCTTTTGGATGTATACCTTGTAGTGGGATTGCTGGGTCATACAGTAGTTCTATACTTAGCTTTCTGAGGAACCGCTATTTTCCACAGTGGCTGTACCATTTTACATTCCCGTCAACAATGAATGAGTTTTCCTATTTCTGCACATCCTCTCCAATACTTCTTATTTTCTTTTTTTTTTTAATAGCAGGCATTCTAACGAGTGTGAAACGGTATCTCATTGTGGTTTTGATTTGCATTTCCCTGAGGCTAATGATGATGTTGAGTACGTTTTCATGTGATTTCTGGCCATTCTATATTTTCTTTGAAGAGATGTCCATTCAAATCTTTTGCCAATTTTATAATTGGGTTCTTTTTTTTTTTTTTTTTTTTTTGGCTTTTTGTTGTTAAGTTGAAGGATATGTTTATATATATTGGATAATAATCCTTTATCGGATATATGGTTTCCAAAAATTTTCTCCCATTGAGTAGGTTGTTGTTTTACTTTCACAATAAATCCTCTGAGGCACAAAAGTTTTAAATTTTGATGAGATCCCATTTATCTCTTTATTCTTTTTGTGTTTTTGCTGTAAGTGTGGAGTCTAAGAAACCATTGCCTAACACAAGATCCTGAAGATGCTTCCCTATATTTCTCCTAGGAGTTTGATAGGTCTAGCTATTACATTAAGGTCTTTGATCCATCTTGAGTTGATTTTTGTATAGTCCCACTGCCTAAATCCTTTCCCCAGGAGGTCCAGAGAGCTCACAGCCTGCAAATCAAAGAAGCCCAATGAACTCCAAACAGAATAAATAGACCCACTCCAAGACACATACTAATAAAACTGATTAATGCTGAAAAGAAGGAGAGAGTCCTGAAAGCAGCAAGAGAAAAGTGATCCACCATATACAAGGGAAGGCACACAAGGCTAAGTGCTGACTACTCAATGGGCACCATGGAAATGAGAAGGCAGTGGTATGATATGTTTAAGATTCTGAAAGACAAAAATTGCCAGCCAAGAATTCTTTATCCAGAAAAGCTATCCTTCAAAAGTGAGAGAGGGAGTTTAAAATATTCACAGACAAACAAATGCTGAGAGAATTTGTTAACAAGAGGCCTGCCCTGCAAGAAATACTAAAGGGAGTTCTGTCAGCTGACAAAAAAAAAAAAAAAAAAAAGAGAGAGAGAGAGAGTTCTGGAGAAAGGCACAGAATTGAAGAGTATTAGTAAGGGTAACTTAAAGGATAAAAAGAGAAAAAATAAATAAATCTGGTAAATAAAAGCCAAAGGATAATATAGATGAATCAAGAACTTCCTTTACAGTAATAACTTTGAATGCTAATGGATTAAACCTCACAATTAAAAGATACAGACTGGCAGAATGGACTTAAAAGTATGATCCATCTATATGCTGTTTACAAGAGACTCATCTTAGATCCAAGGTTACAAATAGGTGGAAAACGAAAGGATGGAAAAAGATATTCCATGCAAGTTGTAACCAAAAGAAAGCAGGGGTAGCTATACTAATGTCTGACAAAGTAGACTTTAAATGCAAAGATGTTATACGAGACAAGGAAGGGTATGATACACTAATAAAAGAGACATTTTCCAAGATGAAATAACAATCATAAATGTTTATGCATGCAATCAAAGAGGTCCAAAGAACATGAGGCAAAAACTGGCAAAACTGAAGGGAGCAATAGACATTTCTACAATAATAGTGGGAGATTCAACACACCACTCCCTTCTATAGATAAAACAACCAGACAGAGGATCAATAAGGAAATAGAGAACCCAAATAACATGATAAATGAATTCAACCTAACAAACATATATAGGTTGTTGCACTCCAAAACATCAGGACATGCATTCTTCTAAAGTGCTCATGGAACATTCTCCAGGACAGATCATATGCTGAGGCACAAAACAGGAATTAATAATTTTAAAAAGATTGAAATTATTCAAAGCACTTTCTCTGAACATAATGGAATGAAGCTGGAAATCAATGACACAGAAAACTATAGAATCTAGTTTGCTAAAATAAAAATAGAATGTATATTACATATATATGTATATAATAAAAACGGAATATACATTGCTAAAAGAAATCTAAAAAGACCTAAATAGGTGGAAAGACATTCCATGTTCAGGGATAGGAAGGCATTAAGATGTCAGTTCTACCCAAATTGATCTACAGATTCAATGCAATACCAATCAAAATTCCAACAACACACTTTGCAGATTTGGAAAAGCTAGTTATCAAATTTATATGGAAGGGAAAGGGGCCTCAAATAGTCAAAAACATCCTAAAAAAGAGAATGAAGTGGGAGGAATTAAACTTCCTGAATTAAAGCTTCTTATAAAGCTGCTGTGGTCAAAATGGCATGGTATTGGAAGAAAGATAGACATATTGATCAATGGAATTAAATTGAGAGTTCAGAGATAGACCCCCAGATCTATGGTCAATTGATTTTGGACAAGGCCCCCAAATCTTCTGAATTTGGCACAGAATCATCTCTTCAATAAATGGGGCTGGGAGAACTGGATGTCCATATAATCCATAGGATCCTCACACCCTATACAAAATTAACTCAGAGTTATAAGAGCCTACCATAAAAATCCTAGACCTAGTGATAGGAGGTAGCTTCTTAGACTTTACACCCAAAGCACAAGTAACAAAAGAAAAAAATAGATAAATGGGAATGCCTCAAGACGAAACACTTCTGTTTCAAAGGACTCTGTCAAAAGGTGAAGAGGCAGCCAACTCAATTGGAGAGAATATTTGGCAACCATATATCTGATAAGGGTTTGATGTCCAGGATATATAAAGAAATCCTGTAACTCAACAAAAAAGGATGAACTACCCAATTATAAAATGGGCAAAAAGTTTGAATAGACATTTTTCCAATGAGGAAATACAGATGGCTAAAAAGCACAGGAAAAGATGTTTATCTTCACTAGCTATTACAGAAATGCAAATCAAAACCACAATGAGATACCATCTCACACCTATAAGAATGGCTGCTATTAAACAAACAGGAAACTACAAATGTTGGAATGAATGTGGAGAAATAGAAACACGTCACTGTTGGCGGGAAATGTAAAATGGTACAGCCACTGTGGAAGACCGTGTGGCAGTTCCTCAGAAAACTATTAAATTGCCCTACAACCTGGCAATTCCACTACTCAGTATGTACCCAGAAGATCTGAAATCAGGGACACAAACAGACATTTGCACACCAATGTTCATGGCAGCACTATTCACAATTGCCAAAACTTGGAAACAATCCAAGCATCCATCAACAGATGAGTGGATAAACAAAAATGTGGTATATACACATGATAAAGTATTATGCAGCAGTAAGAAAGAATGAGGTCCTGAAGCATGTGACAGCATGGTTGAACCTTGAGGATATAATGCTGAGTGAAATAAGCAAGACACAAACGGACAGATATTGTATAATTTCATTAATGTGAACCACCTAGAAAATGTAAACTCAGGTCTTAAAATGTAGAATATACAGGACCTAGAGATAGACAGAAGCTAGAGAAGGGAGAGTGGTTACCTAATATGTACAGAATTGTTAACGAGGTTGAACTTAAAAGTTTGGGAATGGATAGAGGTGATGGTAGTTCGCTATTGGGATTGTAAGTAACAGTGCCATATTGTAGGTAAATTTGATTGAAAGGTTTGTCTAGAGTCATGTATCTTGCTGATTAACATTACAAATATAAACAAGTCTTGCATGAACTACTACAAATGTATGACATGTACAAAGAGTTAATAATAGAGTGGTATATGGGGAAAAATTACCTATTGCATGTTATGGACTATATTTAACAGTAATACCTTAATATTCTTTCATCAACAGTAACATGTGTACCACACTAATAGATGGGTAAACAATTTGTAGGGGGAAAAGAGATGCGGGTTGGTTTTCCTTTTTGTGTATGTGTGTCTATCTGTTATTTTTCTCTTTGGAGCAATGAAAATTGTCTAAAGTTGAGAGTGATGATGATTGCACAATTAAGTGAGGATACTGTGAGACACTGTATACTTTGGATACACTATGTGAACATATCTCAGTAAAATCTGCAGATTCAAAAAATAAACAGAAAGATACAAGTGCTGGAGAAGAAGTGGAGAGATACCTATTGAATGTTGGTAGGGTAGTAGAATGGTGCAGCCCCCCCCTCTGGAGGACAGTGTGGCAGATCCACAGGAGGCTACTTATAGGGTCACCATACGATCATGCAATCCCATTTCTAGGATATACTCAGAAGAACTGAAAGCAGGGAAACAAATAGACATTTGCACACTGAGGTTTATGGCAGCATTATTCGCAATAACCAGTGGATGGCGGTGGCCTACAGTTCCATCAAATGATGAACGGAAGGGTAAACTGTGGTGTATATATACCATGGAATATTGTGTGGCTACAGAAAAGAATGAAGTCTGAAGCATGCAACAAGGTGAATTAACCTTGCAGACATTAAGTTGAGTGAAATAAGCCAGAAACAAAAGGACAGATATTGTATTGTCATATTTAGAAAATGCTTATAAGAAACTTAGGGCCTAGATTGTAAGCTCTTAAAGCAGTCACATTTATTCCTGAGTCTTAATTGTTATTCTTAAATTCTGAGATGCTGTGCTCTTTGCAGATAACCTGGCAGTTCTCTGGAACTTTGCATATCTGTGTAACAATTGAGGCCCAGAGTCAGGGTTCTGCAGCTCTGAAAGTAAGCATTACTCCATACAGAAGTGGTTAAAGAAGCTGAAAAAGAGATCAGAGTTCAATTAGAGATTTGAATGAAGCTGATCTGGTTAGGACTAATGTAAATCAGAATACAGAGTAAAGGACGATTTTGTCTTTTATTGTATTTTAAAATTTCAGCTTCTGTGTGAGACAAAGGAAGAGATGTTTATTTTGTCCAAACTGTAAATTTCCTGTAGCACACTATCTAACTTAACCTGTCTGGTCAATTTATTTAAACAACCTAATTACATGGAGCCTAGAATAGTGAGTGAGAACTTGTTGTTCCACAGAGCTTAATATGATTCCCTGATACATTCCACAGTATTTTGGGCAGAAAATAAAAAAGTATTTGAAAAGTCTCTTGAGGGTCTAGGGGAAAAATGTGGAACTATCAAACTTCCCCACCTGGGAAATTCCTGACATTCTCTCAAGCATTAGGGACTCCCAATTTAATAAGCCTAGCCCTCAATCTTGAGGCTTGCCCTTATGAAACTTATTTCTGTAATGGTGAGGCTATGCCTACTTAAAATTATGCCCAAGAGTCACCCCCAGAGAACCTCTTTTGTTGCTCAGATGCGGCCTCTCTCTCTAAGCCAAACTCTGCAAATAAACTCTCTACCCTCCCCACTATGTGGGACATGACTCCCAGGGGTGTAAATCTCCCTGGCAACATGGGACATGACTCCTGGGGATAAACCTGGACCCAGCATCAAGGGATTGAGAATGCCTTCTTGACCAAAAGGGTGAAAAGAAATGTAAGAAAATAGTTCCAGTGGCCAAGAGATTTCAAATAGAGTTGACAGGTCATTCTGGAGGGTACTCTTATGGAAGTTTCAGCCAGATATTGCAAATTGCCACAGAATGCCAAGCCCCAAACTACAGTATTTCTGAAAACCCTAAAGAATAACCTGGGCTCTTTCTAAAACTCTGTAAAAGTTTTACTTATTAACATTATTTTTCATAAACTTAAAGCCTCCAGATTGTTCCTATGCCAGATAAGCCCTGAAACCCAGAGGTACCAGTCTCTCCAAGAACATCAATCAGTTTCATTCCCTCTACCCCTTTACAGCACAAAAAAGTTAGAATGGTCTTTGCCCAGATATCCCTGAAGATTAAGAGAATGATCAAATGAGAGGGAGGAGTTGTAACAGAGAAGTTAGGATTTAATAAATGATTATTACTATTGACTCATTATATAGATATTTCTTTTTAGTTTCTAGCGTATTAGAACAGTCAGAATGAAACACCTGAAATTACTGAACTGTAACCCAATAGGCTTGAACTTGGATAATGATTGTATAACTATATAACTTTCATCTTGTGACTGTGCAATTGTAGAAACCTCGTGTCTGATACCTCCTTTACACAGGGTATGGTTAGATGGGTAAAAAAATAAAGACATGCATGGAAAAACATGGTTCCTTATTTCAACTTTACCTGACTAGCTCTAAAAACCATATGAATTGTCTAAATGTCTGGGCCCAGGTTTAAATTTTTAATATTCCCATCTAAAAAATACGAAACCATTTTTTTTCTAATTTGCCTTCATTTTCCTTTCTCAATGAGGACTCTACTCACATTGAGTTTGAAGTTTATGGCTTCAGCTCTTTGAGTTATTCAAGCCTAAAAAAGGTCAGAGCCTTTTTTAGGGGAGTAAGGGGGGAGAAGAAACTGTGCTTTTTCATCCTCGCATGACTTAAAGATGGATAAAGTGACCCAGCTGAAGCTTACAAAAAAAATCACCTATCAGTTGGTTTGGTAAATTTTAACCTAGGAGAATGCAATCCATAATGTAAAGATGAAACTTTCCAGTAGCATGTTCTCAAGTTATCTTGATTACATGTGCTATAATAAATGCGACCATTTAATAAACTTACAAAGTCCAACATTTTAAGAATTTGACACATTATTTACTTGACTTTGCAATATCCATTTCTAGACTTAAAAATGGAATCTATTAATGGATTAAAAAATTAATTTTTTAAATATTACAGTTAATTTGAACAAATAGTACTGGTAGTCATAGAGCAACTATATTTGCCTTCCACTGTTCTTCAAATCAGCTCAGTCTGGGGCTTGTCTTTCCTCCCTCCCTGGATGAAAATTAGGGCAGATGCCACAGCTTTTCTGAATATTTTTAGGAAACAAAAGTTCCTCTGGCAACTCTGTCCCCACAAACAGTCACAGTTTATTAATAAAGTGTTCAATCCCTGTATTTGTTTGGCCTCCAAAGAATGGTCTGACTTTGTCCTGGCACCTAGAGGGTAACCTCTAAAATTTTGGCATTTTCGCTCTGATAGACGTGTCTTTGTTACTCGTAGAGGGCCTTTTGGACCAAACCTAATCATCTGTGCCAATGAGATGACTCAGGATTGGGGCTGACCTTGCCAGGAAGACCAACCATGTGATTAGAGGGTTGGGACTTTGAGCCACATAATATCCGGCCAACCTCCAGGAAGGGAAGAGAGGCTAGAGATCGAATTCAAACAGTGGCCAAAGATTCGATCAGTCATGACTACGTAATGAAGGCGTAATAAAAACTCTGGATCCCAAAGCTCCAGAGAGTGTCCCTGGTCGGCAGTACTCTTTGAGTATATTGTCACACATTGATGTCATGGGAGGTGATGTGTCCCTGAGGACAACAGAAGCTTCACATTCCCAGGACCCTCCCAGACCTCAGCCAATGTGTCTCTTCTTTTAGCTGGTTATGATTTGTATCCTTTTTGCTATAATAAAATTATATTCGTGAGTATATCATTTTCCTCAGGACTGTAAGTCACTCTAGTGAATTATTGAACCTGAGGAGGTCATGGTAACCCCTAAATATGTGGTCAGTTGGTCAGAAGTGAGGGTAGCCCTGGTAACCCCCAAACTTGTGGCTGGTGTCTGAAGTGAGGGCATTCTTGTGGAGGACTGTGCCCTGAACCTGTGGTGTCTGATCTAACTCCAGGTAGTTAATGCCAAATGTAATTACAATCCCCTGTATCAGTCAAGCTTTCCAACTGTGTCAAGTTTTTCTTTCCACAGCTTGACCTGCTTTAGATTGGACATCTACAGTGGCAAGATGAGCATGATTGGCTTTTTTATTTACTCCACCAGCATCCACTCCACTACCCTCTACTTCCTGCCCCACCATCCCCAACTCAACCCTAGCTGAGGCTGCAGACCTCTCAGGATTGGAGGGAAGTGGGAAGGGAACAGGGTTAAGGGCAGCATTATGATGTGATTGTCTTCTGGAAGACTTTATAGCTGACTCTTCCTCTCATGGGCTCTTCAATGAGGGTATTTCTTGGGAAATATCCCTCTCCAGGGTGGGGATCTCTTACCTACAATTCCATTATCCTTGTGAAAGTATCATCTTAGGCTGGGAAACTTGTCCCTCAATCTCTGGAATCTGCCCTTACTCCTCCAGCATCTTCCCGTTGAGGTCTCCTTATCCATCCAGGTGGACCGATCGAGCAGGATCTTGGACTACCCCACAGACTAGTTTTCTGTCTCTTGTGGCCATACCTAGTTCCAGAAAATCCATGAGGCATCCATTGCTCCATAAATCCTCAGCACATAGGCTGTTCCCTACCCAGCAACAATATTCCCCCTTCTATCAAAGCAAGCAACTAGTCTTAGCCCTGTTGAAGTATCTAGGCCTGAGAGGAGAGTAGACACCCCTACTTCTTTTCCCTTGGAAATTGTAGAATATTTCCAAAGCATGCTCTAAATTTCTTTTTCTTATTTCCAACTCTCCTGTTAATCTCTCCAACAGCTCTTATAGGCTGGAGTTGGCTGATCAGCTAAGAGTTACAAGAACAGTTCTCAGATAACCCCTTGACAATTCCTGCCTTGGCAGTTGGGAACTTGGGAGTAGTTGGCACCTATGGTCTTGTGACCTGAGCCAGAACTGGACACATTTTTAACATCCTGTTCTCAATACTTTTGCAATACCTCTTGAGTTCATTAAAACCACATTGGAATGTAACAAAGCCAATGTTGGGAAATGTGGTAACAAGCGTCAGTTCATACTGTTTGAATAGAACATTTTAGATGCAATATTACATGTATACATAAATCTAAAAGGCGGGGAAAATAAACATTACTTTTGTATGCCAATGTTAATGTGCCTAGAGTTCCCATGATAACATAAAATTCCAATGAAACTGTTAAAAGCAGCACATCCTGTTACAGAACTTCCATCTTCAATTACCTCCATGACCAAGTGCTTTCACATGACTGCAGAGTTCCACACGACCGTTTCAGAAGGATTCAGACTCCAGCATGTACTAAATGAAGAATTTCCTTGCCATTGATCATTCAGTAGGCATAGACCTCTGAGAACTATTCTACTCTATATGTTTTTCTTACCCTTCTCCAATTAGTCTACAAGTAGCTAAACGTGGTCTACAAGAAAGGGAAACTAAAAGTTGGCTCTAAGATTAAGAGTGACCACAAACGAAATTTAGTTCTCTATAAAATAAGTTAATATGAAGCTATTTGCTCCCTTCGATAGATATTTTTGTATCTTGTAATATTTCATTCCCTTCACTTCTATTTGAAAAAGCAAGAGAAAATATATGATGGGGTTAGAATTAAGTTAGTTCCAAACTATTATATGGAAAACCTTTATCCCTTACTCTTTCTCCATCTTGCAAAATAAATTACATGATTCCAATACTTATAGAACTAAATAAGCCTTAGGAATAATTTATTACAAATTGTGTATTTTACCAATGAAGAAATCAAGGCAAAAAAAGATGTTGCCCCAAAGTTGTACAACTAGTTAGAAGAAATCAGAAGGACAAAAATGACTTGATTCCCAACTAAGTGCAGCACCTTCTCATTACAATGCCTCCATGATTTTTTTTTTACTTTTTTAAAATGACAAAATGCATTTTCATTATATTAAAATACACAAAATCAAGAAAAAATTAATATCACACTAATAATGTCACAACCCAACAAAAATGCTCTTATCATACCAGGCATCATGATCATTCTCTCTCTCTCTCTCTCTCTCCCCCCTCTCTCCCCCTCTCCCCCCCTCCACCCCTCCACACCTCTCTCTTTATATATATGCCATTATATATATACATGTGATGATTAATTTCATGTGTTAACATGGCTGGGTTATGGTGTCTAGTTATTTGGTCAAGCAACCACCTGATTTTTATTGTGGGGGCAATTTGTGGATTAAATCATTAGTCAGTTGATTGCATCTATGACTTATTACATCGACAGTGAACAAAGGAGATTGCCTTTAGCAATAAGAGAAGTCTCATCCATTCAGTTGGAGGCCCAAAAGGGAGGACTGATGGTTTCAGCAGTCAGAGAGAAGAATTTCTATCTCTACTTCAGCCATCTAGCTTCTCCAGCAGTATTCATTGAAATCTTCATCAGAGTTCTCAACTTGCATCCTGGCCTGCCCACTGGAATTCAGACTTGGCAAACCCCACATTCATGTGAGCCAATTCCTACAAAAAATCTCAAAATACTTACATGCATACATATCCTGTCAGTTCTGATTCTCTGGGGAACCCTAATACCATATATATTTACATATACATCATAATGTATACACTGTTCATGCATAAACATCTTTCCACATCAATTATTATTCTCTCACTTCATTTGTAATCACTATATAGTATTCCATTGCACCCTTTTAGCAAAATATATCTCACCATTCCCATATTGTTGAAAAATTAGATTGTTTCCAGTTTTTTTGCTTGTTTTACCAGTGAATATCCTTGTACATAAATCTCTGCATCTTTGTATCCATTACTGATTGATTTCTACTTTCAAATCTTAGAAACAGAATTGCCTGGCTAGAGAGTATGCATATTTTTGAGATTGTAAAGCAAACTACCTCACAAAGAGTTGGCATTCTTCTTTCTTTCCCTTCTTGTAATCTGTGTTTTCCTCTTTAAAAATTTTTATTGTGATGGCATATATACAACACAAAATTTCCCATTTTAACCACCTATATGTTTACAATTAAGTGATATAAATTGCATTCACAATATTGCCACCATCACCACAATCCATTATCAAAACTTTTTCATCAGCTCAAACAGAAACTCCATACCCATTAAGCAATAACTCCTCACTGTCCCCCTTCCTCCAGCCCCTGGGAAACTCTAATCTACTTTTTGTCTATATGAATTCGCTTTTTCTAGGTATTTCATATAGTGAAATCATACAATATCTGTCCTTTTGTGTCTGGCTTATTTCATGCAACATGATGTCTTCAAGGTTCATACGTATAGGAACTTCATTCCTTTTATGGCTGAATAATATTCCATTGTATGAAAATACCACATTGTGTTTATCCATTTATTTGTCAGTGGACATTTGCATTGCTTCCACATTTTGGCAATTGTGAATAATGCTGCTATGAACATTGGTGTACAAATATCTGTCCAAGTCCTCACTTTCAATTCCTTTGGATATATACCTAGAAGTGGGAGTGCAGAGTCATAGAGTAATTTTATGTTTAACTTTTTGAGGGCCCACCAGACAGTTTTCCACAGCACTCTTCTTAAACATTACTTATATGAACAATTGAAAACAGTACCTTACTGTTGTTTTGAGTATGAATAATCTTTAGACATTTAGATTTATTATTTGATATATAGCCTACTTATTTTTCACCTATTTTTCTATTGAGATTTATATTTTAATATTGATTTGCTAAAGCTCTATATATATTAAGTATATTAACCCTTAATCATATACATGGCAAGTGTTATTTTTTTTCCAGTTTATATCAGTTTTGTTTTTTAATGATATTTATTGCATTGTGTTTTCTTCTGACATAAGAAGTTTTAAATTGCTTCTTGGACAAATTTGTCATTTTCCTCCCTGAAGGGTGTTTGCTTTTGGTACCTACAGTTCTTAAAAGAGAGTGGCATGATATGTTTGGGGAAACAAAAGGGAGGAGCTTGCTCTAGCACAACCATAATAATTCCTTAGTAGCGCACCACATCAGCAGTCAGGGAATGTTAAAGCTGGCAGTGTCAGAGCTGACTGTAGAGATCATCAAATTCAATGGTTTTCGAACTTTGGAAACACGGAATTCCAAGGAAGTCCCTCAGGGTCCCCACCGGGAATAAGGGGGAGTATGAGCAGGTGGCACAGGATGCTCCACTTCAGCTTCAAAAAGAAGAGTTCAAATTTTATGTTTCATTATTGGGCTTCCACAAAATGTTTCATTTTTTAAAAAAGGGTTCCTTTGGGAAACAGAAACCTGATCAAGAGTAACAACCTTATTTATGAAATCCACTAGATTGCCTTCACTGTCTTATCATCACCCCCATTGTCTTGGCATGTAGTAGGAACTTGGTAAATGTTGGTTGAATTCATTAAATCCTTGGCCTGAGACAACATAGCTGGTTAGTGGCAGAGCTGAGACTAGAACCTTGGTCTCCATACCTCAGACCGGTGTTCTCACTGCCACTGTCCTGCTGCTTACAGTTCTTACGGCCTTAAGTTTAATCATCTCCTGGTCAACAGAAAAACAGATGCATGTTTCTTAGGAAATATATTCAGATCCATTGGTCATGGTTGGCTGCTCTGCTTCTGCCAAGACTAGCCTTTAGCTGAGATGGGATAGAGGGTCTCCCAGGTGTCGGGATTTGTAAAGGAGTAGTTAGAGCAACACCCAAAAGGACCTCATTTTCAAAAGTCTTTTTATAGCCATTCCTGTCCATCACACACTTTTGTTCTTTTAGTTCAAACTGTCACATCACCAGAAGTCCCTTTTTCTAGTGCCAGAGCTTCTGGTTTGGCCGATCCACTCGGCCACCGAAGCTTCCAAAATGAATTACACCCGCGCTTCCCAGCATTGACTGTGCAGAGCCATTGCCTTGCCTCCTGGTCAAAAAGCAGTTTCTGATTCAGTAGTTCTGGGGCGGGGCCTGAGGTTCTGCATTCCTAACAGCTCCTAGGTGTTGCCTGAGCTGCTGCTCTGTGGACCACACTCTGAGCAGTCTCTCTGAAATTAGCAGACAAGTCCCCGGAAGAAACCTACAGGGACCCCGGCATAAATCTGGTGGCAATGAGGCTTCAGCATGGGCTCCATACTCAGAGAGGCCAGGCTGTGGGGGGGATCCTCCTGGGGGAGGTTCCAAAAATCCCCTAGGAAGAGCCTGAATATGATCGCAGAAAAGGCAGGGCACCAGCACCTCTCGGGTTTGGAACAGAGACTCAGCTGGATTCCACAAAGGGAATGGGTGAGTCTCGTAATCAACCGTCCATGTGCCTAGCACCCACCTGGGCATCAGTAAGAGCCAAGAGTCCCGGACTGTTTAATGAGATCCACTTAGCAGGCTCCCTTGACTTCCGAGCTAACACCTCACCGAGGTGACTAAGCTGTAAGCACACACTGGAGTCACACCTAGCTCCACAGAGCAGCGATATTGTCTGATTGGAGATGGTCTTTATAAAGGCCATGGGACAGGAGCATTTGCTAAGTTGGTTTCAGCGAGACTTTCACAGAGCTCCTTAAGCAGTTTGCATCATCGCAGGCAATATTCAGTCTTCCCCCTCTGTGGAGTTGGGCAGGGGCTTGGAGCTTCATTAGCCTCAGCTTAATTTTTACCAGATCCCTGCTGAGTGTACACAGAAGCAACTTTTTTAATTGGCTATTTTTTAATATTTTGTACTTTTCTTTTTTCTTCTTTTTTAAAAAATTTACACAGATACTACTGCACAAGGGAGGTGAGTCATCTGTGAAGTCTGAAATTTTGTTTGCTGGACATTTTTAAGGCACTCTGGTAAAGAACATTCTCTTTTTAAACCTATACAACTCAGAAATATGTATTATATATATAAACATAATATAAGGAATATCAGTAAATATGCATATTATATATATTTATGATGGGGGATCTTTTGTGTAACAAAATAAAAACTAGTTCAAAAATATTTTTCAAAAACTATTTTACATGTAAAAGTATATCCGTTACTTAGCCAAATAAATTACAAATTTATGTCTGGAAAAGATAGTTACATTTTAATGCTCATCTTGAAAACATCTTTTCATTTATTGGGAAAAAAGAAACAGATTATTTTAATTGTTTTTTGTCAGTTACAAGCTTGAGACAAACCAAACCAGAGCTAACTTCCTTTTTACATTCTGAGTTTGTTCACACCAGTTTGTATTTCGGTAACCTATCCAGAAGAGTTAGTATTCAGTAATGGAGGTGTTTCAACTAGTCAGCAGTTAAACCTCCTCTTCACAGAAAAATGAAAAATTTTGCTGGCATTCAGTACAATCTGCAGGGTTTTTCCTGGCTCTTATCTGCACTTCCCATGTTGAGAAGTCTTCCTACTTCTATTCCATCACAGAAAAGTTAATGTTATTTTAAAATGTCCCCTGTCACAGCCTAGATTCTCCCGAGGAGCATATTCCTTTCCATAGAATGGGCATTTTTGCAACTTAATATCTTACATTTGATTACCATTGGTGCATATTTAAGTGTTGTCTTGCTCATCTTGTTTATTACATATATGTATTAAAAACTAATAAAAGGAAAATAATACAAAAAATGAGCATTTCATTTGGCATCCTCCCTTCCACAAAACCTTGCAGATGTTTGGCTGCCTGTGATATATTTTGGAGGATGGAATTTGCAACTGTTATAATTAAGCAATACCATTTAGTCACCCGAGAGTAAATTAGAAGCTAAACTGGCGCTGTGTGCTCAGGAACCAAGATTATGGGCTGAGATCTCTATTCAGTGTGTGAAGTCAGCTCCCTTCAAATTGATTCCAAAATAAAAGGTGTTATTTCTATTCCCCACCCCCCAAAAAACTATGTGTATTAAACATGTCCTTAATATTGATTTGGCATGCCAATTGTGATCTTAAATTGTAGGGGGATAATGTTTTTGTAAATAGAGCTATTTCTATTTTGCTACTACTGTTACAGTTGTAATGGGCAAGAGAAATGTGTAAATCTGGATTATTTCCAGGGATTTGGCTGGATTCCATTGACTCAGTAGTGGTTTAAAAGAAAAAAAAAAAGAAAGAAATCAAGAGAAAGAAAGGGGAAAAAAGGAGTCTTTGTATATACAGTTGCAGTTAGAATTAGGTAAAGGTAATGTCACTTCTCTTCTCCCTGTATTATGCCATCTGAAGAGAGAGGATCAAGTTCTGACTACCAAAAATACAAATTGTCAGTAATCTGAAGAGGACATTGATACAATACTTGGCACCAAAGGCAGTTTACAACCTGTAATCCAATATACTCAGAATATTAACTATTAAAAGCACATTAACAAAGACCCTAATAAAATTAAAAGTTTTATCTTGAACATGCCACCTTACTTAGCTCCTCTCTTCAAAGACAATTTAAGCAAACATAAAGATTGAGGAGATGGTGACACAATAGTTATCCCCTTGCTACTCAAAGGATGGTCTCCAGTCACGGGCATGAGCAGGGAGTTTGTTGGAAATACAGAATCCTAGGCCCCACCCAAAGCCTACTGGATCATAATCTACATTTTAATAGTCTCTCTAGGTGATTTAGATGCATTTTTAAGTTTGAGAAGCACTGATCTAGACCTGTTCGCTCCTACCTGCTTTCAGGTAATTAAAAGGCCTAAATTCACAAAGCCGTTTAGTCACTTAATAGAGGGTATCTCAGTATTGCCTCCTTCTCTACTTCCTCACTTGTCAATCATTTCTTTGACTTTGACAATGTGACTGAAATCCCAAAAGTCACAGTCCATTTTGGCAGCTTCCAAGGATTCTTCACAAACACCCCTCGTCCAGAGAATTGAATCTCCTCTCTTTAGAGAAGTGCTGCTTTCACTGAGCCCCTTTCAGAAACCTTGACAAGATAGTGATGCTATACATTTTCAATTTGGTCCTTAGACTACACCTGAATTGCCGTTAGGATGAATTTCTTTTCTCCCCATACCTGACATATGTCTCCCCTGATCTCACAATCTGCTGCAATTTGGCTGCCCAAGTTTATGAAGTTTTCTATTCTTCTTCCAGTTTTTCTTCTACAGACACTATTCTGCTTTTCTTCTCCACTTGTCTGGGCTTAATTAGTTTGACCTGGTAGTCTCTACACAAAGGGCAACTCATTGTAAAGTGACATTTGTCCTTTATATATGTAGCCAGTCAGTAATGTGTCTTCCTCCAGCATGATTCCAAAGGAGCTTTTCCATGGCCTTCTCAGGCCCCCACCTTTTCACCCTGCCCTACCAACTGAGACAGAACAGTGTTTCCCATTCACTGTGATTTTGTTGGAAGGTTGCAAAGAACATCAATAATACACGATGGTATATACCCTTTAACGATCTTTAAGAAAAAGGAAAAATATAAAAGCACAAAGCTAGCTACATGAGATCCATTGCATTGTGTTTGTAAAGATACAAAAAGATACAATTATGGCAAAGTCCAAGCAATTACTGCGGTAACTAGCATATCAACCAAAAGACTATGATCTGATTTGTATTCCAGGCAGCTCTGTAGATTCTTCTCCTCCTCCCCCAAAATATACTTGCTTGTCAGCTGCCTCCATCATTAGATTCAATTCTAGATTTTGCTACATTGGGTTTGGTTTTATTTCTACTTGGCAATTTCAGGATTGCAATGATTTACACAATCTCAAGATCATGAGTCACTTGAACAAATAATGTCCCAATAAGCTCAAATCCAGGGGAAATTTCTACAAAGCTGCTTTCAGCTGTTTTCATACAGAGTATGGTGTTCCTTATCATGGAATATTCATCTGGAAAAACAACATCTGGCCATACCCACCACTTGGTTTCAAAGTGCATAGTATTTTAATATCTTAGAACACACATTCCTTTATTCAATAAATATTTATTGAGTGCCTACTGTATGAAGGGAACAAAAGAACAAAGGAAAAATTCTTACAGCCAAATGATTTTTTTCTTATTTCTTTCAAGCCTGCTCCTCTCAAATCTGACACAAGGGCTTCCAAGCTAATTGAAAGGTCTCTGGGGTTCTCCCCACCCTGAACTGTTCACATCAGCCATGGGGACACTATCAACTCAGGAGAGGCCTTGAACACTTTTCAGCTCCCCATGGAAGCACTCTTCCAAGCATCTGAAAGAGTAGAGCTCTTGGTGGCAAATCAAACTTAATTCGAGTTAATATGTTTCTTAGTCATCTCAGTTTAATTTTTGTCCTCCCCCCACAAGGACCATTTTTCATACTACTTCCAACAGTAACAATTTCCTAATCTCTTGAAATTTTCTGTGCTTAGCACTGTGGGACCTAATCAGGTTTTCTGAGCAGCTCCACGCTGTGTTCGCAGCACTCGGAGAGTGGAAGACAGCTCTGAAATAAACTGGGGTGGGGGGCAGAGAATATGTGCTTCCTTTTCTATTCCCAAGTCTGTAGCCGGCTCTCAACAAGTTTGCTTCTGATATAGTAGCCAGTCATAAACCCTATCGTCATATTGAGAATCACTGTCCCCAAGATGCAATCCAAAGGTGCTGAGTGAGTTCTGATACCACACAGGCTTCTGTAGAAGGCAATGGAGGAGGCACTCGAAAGAGCAAGTCTCTATGTTGAACACTGGATTTGAATGCCATTGGCTGAGTAGAGAGATGTACATGAGTAACTAAAATCTCATTTTGCATGAAAGCCCTATCAGGGTAAGCTACCTGCACCAGTCTGGAATGTATGTCCAATCGATACGTTCTTTTATCGTATCAGTAAATGGAAGGACTCTTCATTCTATTTTCCTAAATGTTTCCTAGTACATTTTTCTCTTTTGCATACGGTAACTTTTGTGTTTCTTCCAAGCTTACCTAGAGCTTCAGGCAACCCCTTTTAGAAGATATCATGAGAGGAAATGCAAACCAAATTATCACAAATCTCGGCAAATGCTGCCTGCTTCTAAAACTAAAATCAAACACGATCCAGCCATTATTATCTATAAAAACTATTAATAATATGATGCTTCTGATATACTCCCTCCTTTATACTTGGCAAATCAGTCCGCCGTTCTCATCAGTTGCCCCTCAGGGTTGGCGAGAACAGCAATGGAGCCCCAGGTAATACTTTTTTGGCAACCCCTCCCCAAAACAACAAAGCCAGTGCCCCACTGTTCTCTCCTCTGCCTTCCTCAGATTGCCCCATCTCTCTAATTGGTATTCATCCAACGCTGAACAGTAGCTATCAGTACTTGATGATTAACAGCCTTGTGAGACCTTGTGATAGCAGCAAGAGTTGGCTCTTGTATCCACCATTTAAAAGGGATGCTCGAATGTGAGATTCTTGTTTCAAAGAGGTACAGATGGATGGCATTGTGTTTCCACTACCTGAATGGCTTGCAGGACCAAAGGATATGTGGTGGCATAACCAAGAGGAGAGCGGATGCAGAAATCCCTCTACAGCGCCCATCCCAACATTCCTATATCCTAGGGAACTTTTGAAGTTTGGTCAAATTCCACATCACTCAAACATTAATAAACCACTTGACTGCTCAGCACTGAGATGTCCCTTTGTATTTTAAAGGCTTTATGATTTTCATTCACTTTTCATCCTCGCATTCTGATTTCTGTGAAATCCCACCCCTTTCACCGGATTTAGCATTCCTGACTTCCTGACTCTCTGCCTTGCACCAGCTTCACTGAGTCATAGGAAATTGGATTTTCATCTATATTTACATACTAACTAGAAAACAGTCCAGAGTTAAATACAGAAATCTACTTTTTCTATTCTGAATGACCCTGAGGGTCTCTAGTTACAAAGCATCTTGGCATGTCAAGATTATGATCCCACCATACGGGGCTCTTTGCTTTGCACTGGAGCTGGGCACAGGAGTTTAGAAACATGTTTTGAGTCTCATGGAACCAGCAAGTATGTTTGGATTGCACCAGATTTTATAAACCATGGAGCAAACTGTAAATAGTTTTGGACACTGGTGCACATTTTATAAATAATTCTGGCAGGGTTTTAATTCTCCAGGACTTTGGGGGTTTGTTACATTCAATTTTTCATTATTTGTTCATTTCCATGTGGCCTTATTTCTGCAAACACAATTTCTTGAAAAATGGAATTAGGTCCAGATGTAGCAAACACAAAAAGATGATTTGTAATATTTCTCGCATAAACTAGTCCTGAGAAAAGGCAAAATGAACTCATTTAAGCTTAGTGAAACATAATTGTAAATTTGCACATAAAGCCTGAAATGAAAGGAAAAGTGATATCTTAAATTTCACCCATTCTCTGCAGTTGGTGTCCTAACCTCTTCAGGGTAACTAGGTCTCCCTCTCTTTTGGTTCGACTTACATCCAGAACCTCACAAGACTAGAGCACTTGACTGGAGAGAGCAGTGACCACAAGGCCCTAGCGACATGTCCCTCTCAGGAGAGCTGTCTCTTTTCAGAGTGCTTCATGTTCACCGTCTTGCACTGGTGCCAAAGAGGAAACTCAGGGAGTGAGGAGATGGCTCTACTAGCTAAGGTTAAAACATTCTGAGCTGTTCATATGATTATGTTCCCTCTGCTGCCTAAACTGCCCTTCAAGCAGATATGGAGCTCCTTCCCGCCCTCATGCCTTTCTGGCCACCTTCGAGGGAATTGCACCTTCGAAGAAGGCCTTCGCTGACCACTCAATTTAAAATTGCAACCTCCACCTCCACCCCCCAAATCCCTAGCCCCCTTCTCAGCTTTATTTCCATAATCCCTGCCCTCCCTCACCCCCCACTAGAATGTAGGCTCCATGAGGAAGGAGCCTTTGTCATCCTAGAATAGTGCTCCATACGGGAAAGACACTCAATAAATATTGTGAATAAATGAATGAATACAAATCCATAAATGACTTGCATATAAACACACATTCACAACCACACCAGGAGTGTAAACCCCACATGAGCCCCTTCACTTTTGCCCCCGACATTGCCTCATTAGGACTGGGTCTATATTTGAAATTCCTTTTAATCTGCTTTTATCTGTCTGGAAAGGTTCCATGTGGGAGAAAGTGCATTTGCCTGAACTCCACACTTGACTAGAAGTAATCAGAAAAGCTTCTTAAATGACTGATCTATGCCTTCATTTCCTCAATAGGCTCCCTCTTCAACTCCTGCAGTCTGGCTTCTGTCCCCACCATGCCACACAATACCACTGAAATTCTCCTCACTCAATCACTAAATACAAATCAATTTTCACTTTACCTTTTTTTTTTTTTTTTGCCAGCATGCCACCTTTGTTGGAGTTGGCTGCTCACTTCTTGCAAGTCTTACCCTTCTGGTTTTTCAGACATCCTGGCTCCTCACCCTCCTCTCTGGCCACTCCATGGCTTGGGCTCTTCTTGAACTGCTTGTCCATTCAACACTGGGAGATTCAGGGCTTGACCTACCACCTCTATCTGATAACTCCTAAATGTCTGTCTCTAGCTCAGCTCGTCCCTCTAAATCCAATACTTTGCTTTGTGCTTTGTCACTTGTCATCTGCACTTGTCTGACAGCCCCTTCAAACTCCATGCGTCCAGACTGACCTGCTCATCTCTATGTTCCCTCTTACACCTAATGACATCATCATCATTTGCCCAATCAACTGTGAGTGAAACATTTGATTGGATAATTTCCATGGAGATATGGACCCTGCCCATTCAGGGTGGCTCTTAATTATATCACTGGAGTCCTATATAAGAAGCTCAAACAGAAGGAGCTTGCTGCTCCAGCCTAGAGAGGAACATCCTGGGAGAAAGCCCTTTTGAAACCAGAACTCTGGAGCAGACACATGCCTTCTCAGCTATCAGAGGTTTTCTGGACACCATTGGCCATCCTCCAGTGAAGGTATCCGATTCTTGATGCCTTACCTTGGACAATTTATGGCATTAAGACTGTAACTGTATAACCAAATAAACCCCCTTTATGAAAGCCAATCCATTTCTGGTATTTTGCATAACGGCAGCATTAGCAAACCAGAACACTGTCAAACAACGATACCTACCTTAAGAGTTGCCGTCAGGGTTCATTTCATCATTTAACAAATAGATATGTGTATAGGCACTAAGATTCAACAGGGAACCAAATAATTTGTCTAATCTAGAGAACATGCTCTAGTGGACATGGGATAAATATATAAAGTATCTTATCCTTAACCTAACAGAATCCAGCAAACAATAATTTCTCAATGAAGTGAAGCTATTCTCATTATTATCCCATTCACCAACATCTATCAAATCTACCCCATCAAAACCTTTTAAATCCATACCAACCTCCTTTCTCCCCTACTTCAGAACAGGCCTTTAATATTTCTTGTCTGAATTATTTGCCAGGATTCTCAACTTCTAAAATGTTTCCCAGCAACCGTTTACACAGCATTCATTCAAATAACAAATATTTAAGCATCTGTTTTACGCTAAGCACTATTCTGGAATCTGAGGATATAACAGTGAACAAAACAGACTAAAAAGAAGAAAAATCTCTGCCCTAATGGAGGTGTTCTAGTTTGCTAATGCTGCCAGAATGCAAAACACCAGAAATGGATTGGCTTTTATAAAGGGGGGAGGGGTTATTTGGTTACACAGTTACAGTCTTCAGGCCATAAAGTATCCAAGGTAATGCATCAACAATCAGATACCTTCACTGAGGATGGCCAATGGCATCTAGAAAACCTCTGTTAGCTGGGAAGGCATGTGGCTGGCGTCTGCTCCAAGTTCTGGTTTCAAAATGGCTTTCTCCCAGGACATTCCTCTCTAGGCCACATCTCCTCTTCAAAATGTCACTCTCCAACCTTTTTTAGGTTCTAAAGAATTGGGGTAGCTGGTGGTGGATACCTGAAACTATTAAACTACAACCCAGAACCCATGAATCTCGAAGACAGTTGTATAAAAATGTAGCTTATGAGGGGTGACAGTGGGATTGGGAATGCCATAAGGACCAAACTCCACTTTGTCTAGTTTATGGATGGATGTGTAGAAAAGTAGGGGAAGCAAACAAACAGACAAAGGTACCCAGTGTTCTTTTTTACTTCAATTGCTCTTTTTCACTCTAATTATTATTCTTGTTATTTTTGTGTGTGTGCTAATGAAGGTGTCAGGGATTGATTTAGGTGATGAATGTACAACTATGTAATGGTACTGTAAACAATCGAAAGTACAATTTGTTTTGTATGACTGCGTGGTATGTGAATATATCTCAATAAAATGATGATTAAAAAAAAAAATGTAGCTTATGATGGGTGAAAATGTCACTGGGAAAACCATATGGACCACACTTCCCTTTGTCCAGCTTATGGATGGATGAGTAGAAAACTGGGGAAGAAAAAAAAGGCACCCAGTGCTCTTTTTTACTTTAATTGTTCTTTTTCACTTTAATTTTTATTCTTATTATTTTTGTGTGTAGTAATGAAAATGTCAAAAATAATTTTTGTGATGAATGCACAACTATGTGATGCTACTGTGAACAACTGAATGTATGTTTTGTTTTGTATGACTGTGTGGTATGTGAATATATCTCAATAAAAATGAATTAAAAAAAAAAAAATGTCACTCTCAGTTGCTCTTGGGGTGTTTGTCCTCTCTTAGCTTCTCTGGAGGAAGAGTCTGCTTTCAATGACCATCTTCAAAATGTGTCTCATCAGCAGCTGCTCTCTCATCTTCTGTGCATTCTTCAAAATGTCCTTCTTGGCTCTAGCAGGCTTACTCCTGCTGTCTGAGCTTATATAGTGCCCTAGTAAACTAATCAAGGCCCATGTTAAATGGGTGGGGCCACATCTCCATGGAAATTATCCCATCAGAATTATCACCTACAGTTGGGTGGGTCACATCTCATGGAAACACTTAAAGAATTACAATGTAATCAACACTAATATGTCTGCCCACACAAGATTGCATCAACGATAATGGCATTCTGGGGGACACAACACATCCAAACTGGCACAGGAGGGTACATTCTACTTAGTCTTACCTTCTTCCCTCACTTTAATTCATTCTCCACACTGATAGCAGAATGATATTCCCAATTGCCTACTCATCCCAATTCTATACCCAGTTCAAATGCCACATGTTCAGGAAAGCCTTCTCTGACCCTCCATATTAGGTTGGATGCCCAAGTCAGATAGCCTCATAGTGTCTTGCCGTTCTTCTTTATGGCCCTCATCACTCTGAAACAGATGAGGAAACCTGGGGCTCTGAGAAATTATGGACAACTCCCATCTTCACAGGGACTTAGGCAAGCCCGAGTGGGTACTAGGTTACCAGGGGTTGAGATTAGGGCTGGATAACTTAGCTAAAAGAGGCTAGGAGTAGATGGTTTTGGGTATCAGTGAAATGAGATTGAATTGCGGAGGAGTGAGTTTGAATCTAGGTTATAAAAAGTGCTAGGAGTTAAGGGAGGAACAAGAAATGCTTAGAAGCAAGTAGACATAAACCATGCAAAGAGGGTTCTGGCTGACTGCCACAAAGCAACGTAACTGTTCATGTATCCAAGATTTATGTTTACTGGCCACTGGGTATGATTGGTCTGACAAATGTTGCAGCTAGTATTCAAGCCAAGGTCTTCTCTCCCCAAGTCAAACGCTATTTACATTGTTTTTCAAGGTATAAAGCTCTTGGTGCCCTTAATACAGTTTCATGGATTGTAAATGTCACTGTCATTTAAGCATTTAATTAATAACATTGCTGAGTAGCTCAGCCTTGGAGAGGATTAGGAATCAATGTAGAAGTAGAATATCTACAGAAATAATTTATCTCCATTTTTATGTTAGCAGCAAAAGGGCAGAGGAGGCAGAAGAAAACTGAGGGTACATCAAATATTATGGCTATTAGGGTGCAACTTATCTTCTCTGGATTTTAACAGGGCTGTACCCTGCTGCCTAGTCTTGCCAAGGACAGAGTCTCCCAGTACTTGGAAGAAGAGCTGAGGAGCAAGCGGCTCTGGTCATACTCATTATTCCTACCTAGCCTTCCAGGAAGATCCTGATGCAGTGGACAAGAAAGCTGCCTTCCAGGAAGGGTGAATTATGCAGAGAAAACAATCCTGGGTCTCCTGGGAGAGGGTAAAAGTCATTCACGAGAAGGGGAAACATGAGTAAATATGACAATGACAATATTTTGGCCTAATAAAATGTAATTTGGGAGGCTTTTTTATGATTCCTGTTTTGAGAGAACCATCTTAAAATCTTTCTCTGTCCAAGGCAGACCAAGTACTGTCAACTAGGCCAATTAATTTTACATTTGTTCTAACACAAACAGCCAACAGGCATATTATTTCCAGATTCCTAAAGGTGGGTGAATAGCAATGGAATTAATTCTAGAGTACATACAAGACAATGCTCTCCCCCTGTTTATACATCATTTTTTTTTCTTCTAGATGATGCTCAAACAGATTTTCCATTCACAATCCCTGATCTCTTACTAGGGCAACCCGATCCTTTTGAAAATTGGAACTAAACAGTTTTGGAGTCTCTATTACATGAACACTACAAAACCTGTAAAAATTCACCCAAATTGTGATTTGGGGTTTGGTTTGGATAAGCATCTTATAACAGAACTATTCCAATTTTGTTAACTCTTGTTTTTCCTCATGGGGTTTACTTCAAGACTAGATTTGCCACCCAAGTCTAACCCAACTGGGGAGAGAGGATATATCTGTTGTTAATTGTTAAATTTCATTGGTTGCTTTAGTATTGAATTGAATACTATTCAAATGGGAAGAACAAGCAAATACTACTGGAATCCAAGAGCTTCAGAAAATCTAAAAATGAATCATAGTCCTTGTACCAAGAAATTTACAATATAGCAAGAGAATAAGACAGTAGTCTGTACTAACATTTATGAAAACTTCAAACAAAATAAAATGTGGAGTGGGAAGATGACAAAGTAGAAAGCTCTAGGATTAAGTCTATCTCTCCCCCTGAACAACTGTTAAGCAGGCAGGAACTGTCTGAAACAGCTATTTTGAACTCTGGAGTCCAACAGAACACTGTACAGCCTCCAGGGAAGAATAGGAATAAGAGATTGGTAAAATTTGGTAAACACCAGGAAACCACTCTCTCCATGCTATGGTACCAGTGCCCGCCCCCAATCTTGCGGCAGGCCGCTGTAGGGTCCAGTCCTGACTAGCTCACAAAAATCCACCTACCAAAGATCTGGAGTGGGCACAGCCAATTGCTGATCATGGATTTTGATTAGCGACTTGGGATCAATGGGGGCTAGGCTCTGATGGTGGCCATTGTTTCAACCCACCCTGGAGATTTAAAGACACTATGCAGCTGAGGATACTTAAAGACACTACACTTCCACAGGGCTGCAGGGGACAAGTTAAAGGGCTGCATTTGCTGGGCAGGTCAAGAAAGCACAGCTTTGGGAAGCCTTAGAAGACCCTCCTGATGACCTTCCTGACCCCCGCACAAGGGCAGTTTGGAGATGGTCTGTGCCCCCTAAGTGTGCTCCTGGCCTTGTTCCAACTGGGAAAGACTGACTTGGGAAACTCCCCTCTGGAGTACACCCCCTCCCAGAATTTTCCCTACAAGCAAAAGTAGGTTGAGACAACAATGAAAGCAGTGTGGGAAACTTTTGAGGCAAATGGCCTAAAGCGAAGGATTACTTGCATTGCACTCCCAGAAGAGGGAGAAGGTCCATCTCCTGGAAACAGAGAGGGCGTTCAAACTCCTGTAAACAGGGGAACTTCAAAGCAACTAGCAAGCACAAACCCAAGACAAGACACAGGCCCAGAAAAAACAGGGAGGACCCTGCACTTTGCTTTCGTCTTGGGCAGACCTCTCTGATAGGATGGCTGAAGCTCCAGAAAATCTGTCATATCACCAGCTGGTTACAAAATCAAGAAACAGATGACTCAGGGAATATCTCAGAGTTAACTTTTAAAATATTAAAACATACAGGGTGTAACAGAAGAGTACAAGACAAACAAAGAAACAAAAAATGACGGCCCATGCAAAGGGAGAGGAAAACAATCCAGAAAACAGCAATGAAGAAGACTAGACTTTGGACATACAGAACAATGACTTTTAAAAAGTGATCTTAAAAATGCTCCAGATGAAAATGCAAAGAACTAAGGATATCAGGGAAACAATGAGTGGGCAATGTGAGAATATTAGTAAAGAGATAGAAATGTTAAAAAGGAACCAAACAGAGCTACTGAAATTGAAGATCACAATAATTGAAATGAAAAATTCCCAGAAGGGTTTCAACAGTAGCTTGGAGCTGACAGAAGAAAGAATCAGCAAACTCGAAGATAAGACAATTGAAATGAGTCAGGCAGAGAAGCATAAAGTAAAAAGAATCGTAAAAAACAAAAATAGCTTAAGAGACCTCTGGGACATCATCAACTGTACCAATATATGCTTTATGGGACTCTCCAGAAGAAGGAAGAGAGAAAGGGGCAGAAGGAATAGTCAAAGAAATAATGACTTAGAACTTCCCAAACTCACTAAAAGACATGAATATACACAGCCGAAAAGTCCAGAGCACACAAAACAGGATAAACATGAAGAAAAACACATCCCATTATACAATGGTCAGTGTGTAGAATTCAAAGAATAAGGAGAAAGTTCTGAAAGCTGCAAGAGAAAAACAATGTGTTATGTACAAGGAGTCCCATTAGATTGAGTGCTGAATACTCATCAGAAACCACGGAGGCAAGAAGGCAGTGGGTGGAAATACTTGAAACGCTGAAAGAAAACAACTGCCAGCCAAGAATTTTATATGTGGCAAGACTTTCATTCAAAAAGGAGAGAGAGATTCAGACATTCCCAGATAAACAAAAGCTGAGGGAGTTCATTACCACTAGACTTGAACTACAAGGAATAGTAAAGGGAATTCTTCAGACAAAGCAGCATAAAAAAAAAATAAAAACCTCTAGTAAAGGTAACCTTTTGGATAATTAGAAATATCAGTACTATTGTATCATATTTTTTTGGTGTGTAACTCTACTTCTGATTTCCTACAGGTGCTGAAATGCAAAAGCATAAAAAGTAATGATAAATCTATGGCTTTGGACACACAATGTACAAAGATATAAATGATAGTAAGTACAAAAAATTGGGGGGATGGAAGGGTATAGTTTCCTTGGAGTGTATGCTATTGAAGTCAAGTTCGTATCAAACTAAACATGATTGTTATATATTTAGGATACTAAATATTTACCCCTATGGTAACCACAAGGAAAATATATGAAAACATATACCCAGATAGAAATGAGAAGGTACTCAACATGGTACAACACAAAAAAATCAAATAAATATAAAAGTAAGCAATAATGGAAGAATTGAGGGACAAAAAAGATAAAGGACATATAAAGACCAAATAACAGAATGGCAGAAGAAAGTCCTGCATTATAAGTATTGACTTCAAGTGTAAATGGATTGGCAGAATGGATAAAAAAGCATGACTTAACTATATGCGCAGTGCAAAAGATGCACCTTAAATTCAAAGACACAAGTAGGTTGAAAGTAAAAGGATGGAAAAAATATACCATGCAAATAGTAATTGAAAGACATCTGGGGTAGCTATAATAGTATCAGATAGAATAGACTTTAAGTCAAAACTGTTATGGGGGACCAAAGTGGTCATTACAAATGGAAGAAGGGGCCAATTCAACAATTGTTATATATTTATAACAATTATAAATATATATATGCACCCAACAGGAGACCACAAAATATATGAAGCAAATACTGACATATTTGAAAGGCAAAACAGATAGTTCTACATTAACAGTAGGAGACTTTAACACACCACTCTCATTATGGATAGAACATTTAGATAGAAGATCAAAAGGAAAAGAAGACTTCAACAATAATCTAAACCAACCAGACATAACAGACATATAAAACCATTTCACCCAACACCAATAGAATGCACATTCTTCTCAAGTGCACTTGGATCATTCTCCAAGATACACCAAACAAGTCTCAATAAATTCAAAAATATTAAAATCATACGATGTAACTTCTCCAGCCACAAAGGAATGAATCAATAACAGAGAGAGAAATGGAAAATTTACAAATATGTAGAAATTAAACAACATACTCTGTAATAACCAATGGGTTAAAGAGGAAATCACAAGTGAAATTAGGAATTACCTTGAGGTGAATGAAAACAAAAATGCAACATAACAAAACTTACGGGATGCAGCAAAGGCAGTGCTGAGAGGGAAATTTAGAATTCTAAATAATTACATTAATAAAGAAGGAGGACTTCAAACAGAGACCTAATCTCAAAACCAGAAGAACTAGGGAAAGAAGAGTAAACTAAACCCAAAGCAAGCAGAAAGAAGGAAATAAAAAAGATTAAAGCAGAGATGAATGAAATAGAAAACAAAAAAACAATAGAATTGACAAAACCAAAAGTCAGTTCTTTGAAAAGATCAATAAAATCAACAAACTTTTAGCTAGACTGATGAAGAAAAAAAGAGAGAGGACACAAATAACAAAAATCAGGAGTGAAAAGGGGGACATTACTACTGACTCCACAGAAATAAAAAGGAATATAAAAGGATATGATAAACAACTGTCTGCCAATAAATTAGATAACCCAGACAAAATGGTAAAATTCTTAGAAACCCACAAACCACCTAGACTGACTAAAGAAGAAATGGAAGATATCAACAAAGCAATCACTAGTAAAGGGATTGAATCAGTAATTCAATCAGTGTTGTAATTCACAGGGGAATTTTACCAAACATCCAAGAAGACTTAACAACAATCCTGCTCAAACTCTTCCAAAAAATTGAAGAGGAGGGAAGACTCCATAATTTATTCCATGAGGCAACATAACCCTCATACCAAAGCCAGATAAAGATACCACAAGAAAGCAAATAACAGATCAATATATCATAAGAATATAGATGCAAAAATCCTGAACAAACTACTAGTGAACTGAATCCAAAAGCACATCAAAAGAATTATACATCATGATCAAATGGGATTTATCCTCAGTATGCAAGGATGGTTCAACATAAGAAAATCAATAAATGTAATGCACCACATTAACAGAATGAAGGGGGAAAAAACCACATGATCATCTCAATTGGTATAGAAAAGGCATTGTTAAGTAGGATGTCCTGCTTAACAATGAAAGGCTGAAAACTTTCCCTCTAAAGTCAGTAACTAGACAATGTCAACACTGTTATTCAATATTGCACTGGAAGTTCTTGCCAGAGCAATTAGGCAAGAAAAAGAAATAAAAGATATCCAAATTGGAAAGAAAAAAGTAAAACTTTCCTTATTTGCACATGATATGATATTATATACAGAAAATCCTGAAAAATCCACAATGAAGCTCCTAGAGATAATAAATGAATTCAGCAAAGTGGTAGGGTACAGGTAAACACCCCCAAGTCAGTTTTGTTTATGGACACAAGCACTGAACAATCAGAAGAAATCAAGAAAAAAAATCCATTTACAATAGCAACTAAAAGAATCGAACACCTAGGAATAAATACAACCAAGAATCTAAAGGACTTGTATGCAAAAAACTACAAAACAGTGCTAAAAGAAATCAGAGAAGCCCTAAATAAATGGAAGGACCTTCCATGCTCACAAATTAGAAGACTAAATCTTGCTAAGATGTCATTTCTACCCAAAGCTATTTACAGATTCAATGCAATCCCAATCAATATTCCAACAATCTTGGCTGCAGAAATGGAAAATCCAAGAATCAATTTATATGGAAGGGTAAGAGTTCCCAAATAGCCAAAGCTATCTTAAAAAAGAGTGAAGTTGGAGGACTCACACTTCCAAATTTTAAAAGCAACAGTAATAAAAAAAACACATTACTGGTACAGGACAAACATATATACCATATCAACCCTCACATTTATGACCAACTGATTTTTGACAGGGGGCAAAGATCACTCAATTGGGAAAAAAAATAGTTTCTTCAACACATGGTGCTAAGAAAACTGGATCTCCATTTGCAAAATAATGAAAGAGGACCCCTATCTTATGTTGCATTCAGGAATGAACTAAAAATGGATGAAAGACCTTAATACAAGAACTATTGAACTCCTAAAAGAAAGTGTAGGTAAGACCCTTCAGTAGCTTGTATTAGGCAATGGTTTCTTGACTTTATACTTCAAGCACAAGCAACAAAAGAAAAAATATATAAATGGGATCTCATCAAAATTAAAAACTTTTGTGCCTCAAAGGACTTGATCATGAAAGTGAAGTGACAATCTATACAATGGGAGAAAATATTTGGAAACAAAATATCCAATAAAGGTTTAACATCCAGAATATATAAAGAAATCCTTCAACTCAACAACAAAAATACAAACAACCCAATATAGACACGTGCAAAAAACTTGAATAGATGTCTCTCCACATCTATATAGATGTCTCTCCAGAGAAGATATACAAATGGCCAAAAAGCACATGAAAAGATGCTCAACATCATTAGCCACCAGAGAAATGCAAATCTAAACTACAATGAGATACCATTTTACAACCACTAGAGTGGCTACTACTAAAAAACAGAAAATTACAAGTGTTAGAAAGGATGTGGAGAAATAGGAACACTCATTCATTGCTGGTGATACAGTAGAATGGTGCAGCTGCTGAGAAGACATTTTGGCATTTCCTCAGAAAGTTAAGTACAGAATTACCATATGACCTGGCTATCCCACTACTAGAAATATACTCAAAAGATCTGAAAGCAGAGACTCAAACACATATTTGCACATCAATGTTCATAGTGGTATTATTCACAATTGCCAAAAGATGGAAGCATCCCAAGTGTCCATCAACCAATGAATGAATAAACAAAACATGGTATATACATACAATGGAACATTATTCATCCATAAAAAAAGAATGAAGTTCTGACACCTGTGACAACTCTGGTGAACTCTGAAGCCATCATGTCGAGTGAAATCAGTCATATACAAATGGACAAATATTATATGATCTCACTTTTTTGAAACAATTAGAATAAGCAAACTCATAGAGTCAGAATCTAGAATATAGGTTACTAGGACACAAGGTGGAGGTAGGGAATAGGGAACTGAGGTTTAAATTGTACAGAGTTCCTATTTGGAATGATGGAAATGTTTTGTTAATGGATAGTGGTGATGGTAGCACAACATTGTGAATGAATGTGAAATGTTAGGTTGTATATGTGGTAATAGAATAAATTTTTTCTAAAATCCATGAAACTGCACTACACAAACAGTGAACCCTAAGTTAAACCATGGATTATAGTTAATATACAATTATAAAAATGTGCTTTCATCAATTGTCCATTTGGACCACACCAATGTAAGAAGTTAATAATAAGGTGGTATATGGGAATCCTGTATTTTATGCATGATTGTTCTGTAAATCCACAACTTCTGTGTGTGTGTGTGTGTGTGTGTGTGTGTGTGTGTGTGTGTGTGTGTGTGTATTATATATGATTCAAAACATGAAGGTGGATTGAGAGGGACCAGATAACGGTTGCTGCATTTGAGAAGGGCCTTGAAGGATTTTAACTGGAAGATATCATGGGAAGGAGATGGAATAGACAATTGTGGAAGGCAGGAAAGCATGGGACACTCTCTTCCTGTTGCCCATAATCCTGAACATTTATCTACAAGAATTCCATGAGTTATCCTTATCTTTTTCTGCAAAACTAAATTGAATATTAAAGATGCTCTACAGATTTTTGTTTTGTCTTGTTTTAATTATCATTGCTGTTGGTCACCAATCAGTAAGCATAACAACCAAAAGAACCTGAATAAATCAAGCTCATTTAGTAGCTAATAAATAAACCGGAACTTTTATTCATGATTCAATTTTTTTACCAATTGACTGCAGAGCTGTGGTCCATTCCAGTCCTGTCCAGGAATAGAAAAAGTGTAAGAAAGCTAATAGTCAGAAACTTCTCATTCCATGCAAACATGCTATTATGTAAGCACGAAATCATTGCCTCAAATTTACCAACAGGTTATCCAGTAACCACTCTCCCAAGGAATATTAGAAGTGATTATTTATTTGTGAAGTTTTGCCCTTCAATGTTTCATCTTTCCTTTGAAAATGTTACAGAGAAAAAGCAAGCATAATATAATATATGTGATAATAACCCAGGTGAATTAACTGTAGCCAAGGAGAGGGGCTTCATCTATACAGGAGATGCAAGGGCTTTATACTCGGACTTGACATCCTCAAGTGTCCTGTCTGTAAAATGGGGCTGATTCAACTCACTTAGGTAACTCACAGATATGATGGAAAGATTAATTATTTAGAGTTCATTGAGTGCTCTATATGAAAAGCATGATGTGTGTCACAAACTGAGGACTGTGACTTCAGGGGAGACAATAAGCAGCAGGCACAGTTGAACTTTAAAAAAAAACAAAGGCCCTATTCTCATGTAAATACTAATAACAATGAAGGCTATGGAAAGAAAGCCACAGGAAATATCAAATAAAAACAATATTTTCCACGAGGAGTCAGCAGATTTTATCAAGTTAATAGATTATTACAGCAGAGTATATAAAGTCAAATGCATGCGGAATAAAACCAGAGAACTGAATGTGTGGCTGCTAGGATTATCTGATGGGAAAAATCTTACTGATTTTTGAGAGCATTAGATCTGGAAGATTTAAAAATTAGACAAGCTGTCTAAACACAGCTGTGGTCCAGAGGAACCAGGACTGCACCCTGAAGGCCACAGCAAGGATGTTTTTAAAGAAGGGATTTTGACTAGAAACTCCAGCAATGGTCCAGGCCACGAGCACAGCAGCCAACCTTGGGCAGAGGTGTCAGAGGGTATCTCCCAGGACACTAACAATGGTGGCTCTGTAGAACATTCTTTCGAAATCAGGAAGCTCAATGGAAAAGCCCTGAACAAGGCCTTGAGAGCTGGGCTAAGGAGCTACCCTCTTCTCCTGTCCCCAAGGCATCTGGCTCCACTCTCAGCAGTGGATCTGGCAACTGTCCCAGGACCCAGTCCAATGACAGCAAGGAGAGGAGCCCCAAAACCATCTGTGCCAACCACAACAGTGGACGCTTACACTCTGACTCCTCTCACCCCCTCAACAATGGACAGAACTTTGGGGAGCTGGAGGTGGTGGCCTACTCCTCCCCAGGACATTTGGACACTGACCATGATAACTTGTCTCTGACAGGGACACTCCTACACAAGGCTGTTGTGGCTCTGAAATGGCCTGTGAGACCCCAATGCTGGAACGACAGAGGACCCCACTGACGCTCCAACCACAGACAGCAGCAGGGGTGTTCACGGCCACAGTGGCCTCAAAAGGCACCAAGTCGACTTAGAAGACGCAGATTCAGAGAATTCCTCCTCAGAGACTAAATTAAAAACATGATAAACACAACTGGGGAAAAAAAAACTTCAAAAATTCTGTTTAGTGAACACGGAGGAAAGGATAAAGAAAAAGTACTAAAGGCACATTAAAACCAGGGCCTGAAAGTTTGTGTCTGATGCCGCTCCCTTCTATTCAATGATGAGTCTGAATGGTTAGCTGGCTGTTGGCTTGTGCTGTGTTAAGAAAGGGGAAAAAAAACCAAGTGACTCCTTTCTAGTAAGACTTGAGTTAGTGTACCTGTGCCAGGTTCTGTTAAAGTAAATCCTTGTTGAGACTTTTGACTTGTCCCTGTTTGTGTGTGTGCACTGGCACACCTAAGTTTAGCCTCTCTGCCCAGCTGTCTTATAAGACTTTTCTTTTACTTCTCCATTGGAAAGGATCTATGGATACGTAGTTTATCAATCTCACCCTCTTTACGTGCGTTGCATAGGTGTTCTGGTCTTGATGATGAATGCCTGCTAAGTTAGGGTTGTGCTGCCAGTGAGCTGTGGATTAGTTGTGCCAGAAGAATGGGGAGTGGAAACAGGCCTTCAGCCCCTTTGCTGCACTAGAGAGGAAAGCATGGTTGCTTTCATAAAGAAATCTTCCATGTTTTCTCTTCATTGAATATTTAACATGGACATACTAAAAATGGAACATTTTTAATGTTAATGGGAGATTAGCACTATAAGATCTTAGTCACATAAGATCAGATCCCTGATAAATTTCATTGTTTGCAAAATGAATAATGCTGCAACATATACTGTATGGAGGCCATAAAATATAAGCAGTTGTGGTAACACACTTTAACTGGTTACGTGCTAGTTCCTAAGAGGAGCTCAGAAGGTTAGCAGGTGCTTCCTGGCCCCTTGCGATGGAGTCTAGACATTTGAAAGAAAGGGAAAAGACAGCTCTCAAGAGCTTTGTGCTTAAACTACTAAAGTGAATGTTTATAGGTGGCTTAATGAAGAAGTGCAGTGAAGAGGAGAGGGTTGTACTATATTCACCCCAAAACCATTGGTCAGGATTGGCAGGACTGGCATCTTCCCTCAGGCTTGCAATTGATAGAGGCTGTGGTGTTCTTGCAGAGCAGGAGGCATCTTGAAGTTAGCGGATTCTTACTGAGAAGGTCTGTTGAGGGGCAGAGGGTGTAGGAAGAGGAATGACTGGGTTAAGACTCAGGGCTCCCAGAAGAGATCCAGTTGCACTGAAATGATTGAGAGGAGAAAGGACCAAGAGATTTTCAGTGTTGCAGTGCTGGTTACAGTCACCTGGGTATCAGTGAAGGGTTGTGCAAGACAGGAGGACCTAGGAATGGCCAGGTATCTTGTTGGAATAGATGTCGTAAAAAGGCAGGAGAGTATTGGTGAGCTATGAGGAAGAGAGAGAGAAGAGCAATACAACTTTCTTGAGTGCAAAGGTGCTAGAAAACCAGGCGTCCAGCTGGCACTGGCATAGGGAGGACATAATGTGTGACAGATGTGGCCTCATGGACCCAGCCCTCCTTGTAGAGAAGGACTTACCTGCTGGAGCTGAGACCCAGAGACAGCCTGTGGAGGATGAAGACTTGGAGGGATTCAGGCACTGGGGAAAGGAGTTATTCATAAGAGAAAGGTGGTTGATCTAAGCCAAAAGGAGATCATCTTGTTAAGTTTTTGCAAAAGGAAAGATGTGCCTGGTTTGTGTGATGTGACTTGAGTGAGAAAACACTTTCCTGGAAGAAGGAGAGGTTTTCTGTCAGCAATGTGAGTAGCAGTGGGGATGCTTACAACTGTAATCTTATTAGGGCAATAGGAAAGTGATTCTGTAACCAACATTAGAATTACTTTGGATTTGTAATCAAAATGGTTCTATGATTTGTCTTTGACTATTCACAGATGATTGTAAATTCTGGTTTTATAAGCCCAAGGCATTTTACATTTGCTTTTCCAAAATTTATTAAATTGGAATTTTTTAATCCTTCATATACAAAAAAAAAAAAAAAAAAAAAAAAATTAGGCGAGGATGATGACCCAGTTTGGATGGAAAAAGCTCATAGGATCCCAAGGAAGAATATAGTCCAAGAAGTCTCCGGAGGAACAGTTATTTTTAACCCTTCAGACCTACATGATGTAAAGGGAATTCTGAAAACTGAATGCAAAAAGGAGACATTTTAACAACTTCAGTACCTAATTCTCATGTTGGTGACCCTGGCATATAACGTAAAAGTCAGGCAAAGTTTATTTACAATTAAGTAGGAATTTGAGGCAAATAAAATCAAGCTTGAGTTCTCATTTTTATCACTATATCTGGGAACAAAGATGGGTGAATTTTCTTTTAGACTGTGATTTGACTATGAAATCCATGTATAAAATAAAAACCAGATGGGTTAAATACAAAAAAAAATTAGAGATAGATATGCCAAATTTAAAAATCAGTGGGAAAATTATAGGAGCACTATGAACTTAAAAAAATTGTGTACCAGTTAGCTATTGCCAAAATAATGCTGTGTAACAACCACAAAACCCAGTGGCTTATAATGATAAGCACTTATTCTCATGGATCTCTGACTCTGTTTGGGTGGTTCTGTGACACGTATGAGACTGAATCTGCTCCAGGTGTCGTCCATCCTCTTTGGACCAGTGGGTTGGCCAGAGCATGTTCACTTCATGGGTCTAGGCTCAAAAGTGGAACTTCTACCCCATTCTGTTAGCAGAAACAAGTAACATGGCCAAACCCAAGTCAAGGAGTAGGAAAGTATACTCTACCTATGATGAGGACCTAGCTGCCCAGGGCAGCTCCTCTCCCATTGCCCACATGAAGCAGCTGCCCCAAACCTTCTCATCTAGCTTCCTGCACCATCAGTGTTCTCCCTAACCTCAGCAGTTAATTTGGATTAATCTTTGAAAGAGAAAGAGACACCACGCATCAGAACTGTCTCAGTTCTCCCTCTTTTACAGCCTGCTCCCCCCTACCCCTCAGCTTGTAACTATGCATGTATCCACACCATAGCGGATGCTGTTGGTAGCTGGAGTTAGATCCCTGTGACCAGCTGGTGCTCCCATTACCCAGCTGCTGTGAGGGCTGGCTATTTAAAATTCACAGCTACCCACTTCTATGACAATTGCCCTTTGCCAAACAGAACCCACTTAGCCTGGAAGGCTATACTACCCCCCACACTCCACCCCCACCGAAGGGCAGATCTCAGGCAACCAGTGACTAGACGTGGTGAAAAGGCCAGTCTCCTGCCTCAAGGTGGGAATATGTTTCTGCAGTTTGTGATCCAGTGATTCCCTCCAGAATCAGACTTCTTCCCCTGTCCTATCCTACTTCCCTCATTCCTCTTCTTCTGAGGGCACTGTCCCCTAAATCACTTGAACTAAAAGAATCTCTGTCTCAAGCTCTGCTTCTAGGGAACGCAACCTAAGACACACACTGGTCCTGACTTCCTTTCCTCCTGTCAGTGTGGAAGATACTCTACTCTTGTCCAAGACCAAGAAACTGTCCTCTCCTGCCTGGTTCTATCATCTGTCCCCTCTCTCTCCTAGATCTTCAGATTTTCCCTTTCCATAGTCTCTTTCCCATATGAATATATAAGTTTTTGCAAATTTTACTGATAGAAAGGATCTGTAGAACAAATTTACAAATAACAAAATATATACAGTACTCCTTATTGTAAATCCCACATCACCAATCAATTCCCACAGAATATTTTTGTTGATTTTTGTCAAACTCTTGTATCCATAGCCAACCTATGGTTGCAACTGATAAAATGAAAGTAATTCTGACATGAATATTGGTTGATATTTATCTTTATATTAAAGAGTAAGGCAAAGTGATACAATGAAGACAGAGTCAGATTTTCACTTGTTCATCAATAACACAAATGACTTATTTGCTGAATCAGATAATAGTTTTTGAATGTTAGAAGAATATTTCTTCAATTTTTTGTGCTATTCACAATGTAACAGCTATAGACACACTATACTATTAACTTTAATCTACATTATTAACATTTTTTCAATCACCTTCTTATTTCTCGACAATCAGCAAAACAGTAAATTAAGCCCTAATTTGTAGCATTTGCCTATTTCTCTGGTGGAAATATTCTCACTAGGGAAGGTTTCAAGCTACCAACATGGCATCACTGAATGTGGAGTTGGAAAAGATATGTAATAGCATGCCATTATACAGTATTTCTACCATAGAGATACAATAGACTTAAATAATCTCAAGTGTGCTAACAATAGATAAATGTAGCAAAATAGGAAATAATGATTTAAGTATTTATTACCTTTGTTTTATATATAATTTAATTGTAAGTTTATACAATTTTAATAATGGCTGGGTTTAACAATTGGCTCACAAAATTCCTGAAAATTTAACAATCGGCTTCTGTGAGCAAATGCACACAGGCTCCAGCACACCAGTGAAGTGGAGAGATCTGGGCGGGATGTAGTGTATACAGAGTACTCAGATTCAGGGATATGGATGAGGGAATATACCTAATGAGAAGGGAAGAGAAGGTACAGCCAAGGATGAAATCCTGGAAGATACCAACATTTAAAAGGCAGGCAGTCAAAAGTAAGCATGGGGAGAAGATGAGAAACAACAGATGAAATGGAGTCAGGAGAGGGGGCTGCCAGGGGAGCAAAGGGAGAAGAATGACTTAAGGAAGGGGAGTGGTCAACAGCATGAAACAAAAACAAGAAGCAATGACAAGGAATGAAAATGATATATTCATTTGTGGCATCATTTGTTCATTCACTCAACATTTCCTGAGAATTCACTTTCAATGAGGGCTCTGTGGGTTATTTGCTATTAAAGTGAGATCTTTCAGTCTTATTAGGCTCAGGCCCCCAGTGGCACACACTCCAAAATGAGGTGCTTCCCACTTAAAGCAGGATTTGCTAAGGAGGTAGCTAAAATTTTGATCCCAATACCCACCTCAAGTACATAAGAGGAGTAAAGTTAAAGTGATATGAGAGAAAATTTCTTTGAAGAGAGTTTTCTGCAGGCTGTGAGTGATACCTCCATTCATATTCCCCTCACTTCAAGCCTAAGGTGCCACTCAGAACTACACTGAAATGTACCACCTGAAATTCTTGGAGTTTGGGGGACACAGTAGACCGGGGTCTGACTCACTCCAGAAATAAGTGTACATGTGAGAGGCAGGCTGAAATGGTCTATAACCACAGAGCAGAAGGTTCCATTTGGGAAGTTACCGTACTGCCTGTAACAGTGGGTCAAAGGAAACCTAACATAAGAGCCTCAGTCTGGTGCCATGTATCTTGTTTAAAAGGTCTCTTTCGGAGGGCTAGGGGACCTTAGTAGAAAGGTTGGAGGTACATGTTTGGATGCAGAGATCCAGGGGAGAAAATAGGCAGCTGATGGAATTCTCAGGACAAGTATTTGACACAGCGGCCCACTCCCTGTATTACATTTTCTTCCCTTAGTTTCTGTGAACAATTTTACCTGGTTCTCCTTCTACCTCTTGATCTCTCTCATTGACTTACTTCTTCCTATTTTTCTATCCACTCCCCCAAATGCCTAGATTTCCATGGGTTTAGTCTTCCTCATGCTACATGAACTCCTCAGGTAGTCTCATACAGTCACATGGCTTCAAATATCACCCCTTGCTTTATGACTCAGAGCTCTCTAGCTCCAGCCCCTGTCTCCTTGGTGCTGTACCTAGATTTGCAATTGTCTATAAGCAGTTCCAAATTAGATATCTCATGGGATCATCACACTTGAACCCCTCGTCTTCGCTCTAAAATCTTAAACATACATTTACCATAAAACCTAGCAATTCTGTTCCTAGATACTTACCCAAGAGAAATAAAGCATATGGAAACAAAAGAGTTTGTAAACAAATGTTTAAAGCAGCATTATTCATAATAGCCTAAAACTAGAAAAAATGCAAATGTTCATCAATAGATAAATGGAAGAGCACAATGTAATATGTCCATTACAATGAAATACTACTCAAAAATTAAAAGGGGGGGAAACTATTGATGTACACAGTGTGAATGAATCTTAAAATCATCATGCTAATGAAAGAACTCAAACACAAAAGACTACATATACTGTATAACTCCAATTACAGGAAATTTCAAGAAAAGCCCAAACCATAGCAACAGAAAGATCAGTATTTGCTGAAGCCAGGAATGGGAAGAGGGATTGCATACAAAAGGGCATGAGAAAATGTTCTGGAATAATGGAAGTGTTCTAAAACTGGACTGTGGTGAAGGTTACCCAACTGAATCAGTTTGTTAAAACTCACTGAACTTTAAATGGGTGAATTTTTGGTATGTAAATTATACCTCAATAAACCTTTTCAAAAAATAAGTTGTGGAGTGATATGTAATGTAATGCACATATTATAACTCAATCCTTTTACAAACAAAAATGCAATATCTGTACATATGTATGAGCCCAGAGAAAACTGTGGAAGTATATGCATCATCACATTAATATTGTTTATTTCAGGAGATAGAAGAAGAGCAAATTAACTATTTTCTTTATACATCTTTAAATATATTTAACAATGTAAGTAACAGATGTAAGCTGCTTTGGGATGGTTTCTTAAAAATAACAAAACTGAAACAATTGCAGACTGACTCCAAATTCCATGAATTTAACCACTCTGCTATATTGACTTTCTATAAAATAAGCATATGTATAAAGGCATTTACCTCAACAATACTGTAGAACAGAAATTTCAAAATGAAAAGCCAAATTTTCCACAATAGGGGAAATCAAACAAAAGATAGTGTAGATAATACAGTATTCTTATTTTTAAAAGATAGGTTTATTATAGGCTCTAAGAAGCTTTAAGAAAATGAGATGAAAATATGCTGTACACTTTCAAAATTAACATATGTTGTTAACTCCAGTCATCTAAAGCAACATTGATTGTCAAAGTAAAACACACCATTATTTTAAATATTATCAAAAAAGGAAAAATCCAAATTTCAGAAATGTTAAAATGTGAACTAAATGAATCTTAGATTAGATAAAATATCTAAATTCAAGCTAGGAGGCAGCATTTCTTACTGAAGATATTTTTTTTTTAATCTGAGTTTCCAAATATGAACTAGCATAGTATGATTTATCCTTTGCAGTCTGAATTTTCACGTACCTTCCTTTACCCATTGTGGCAACCTTATTACTGCATTAGCTAAAACAGAAGTGAACACATCCCTCACATGCTTACCAAGGAGTTCTTGCAATCTATTTTGCATAGAAGAAGAGGGATTATTACTAATAACTACACATGGCTGTATGCACCCTGAATGTAAGAAAGCTTATCTACAAGAGGGGCTTGGAAATTCTTAGAAGCCATAAAATGTTAACAGGAAACAAGTTTAAAAGGAGGCTTAACCAAACATGGCTGAGTGAACATTATCCAGTAAGGAAGCCCTTTTAGAATATAACGGAATGTTTGGGGAGGGCTATATAGAAAAAGTGAGAAACACTGGGAAATAGAAGGTGCATTGTTGAGGTAGAACTGGCATGTAGCCAAGGCTTACAAAAGCGATGAGGAGAGGAGAGGCAGAAGGAAGTTCATGGCGGTAAGATCATTATATGTATCATATAGTTGGCTATATTGGTGAAAGAGCGAAATAGCACATGTTTTTTGAACAAGTTATAGGATCCTAATGGTTTTCCTTGGGGCAGAGAATACAGATAACAGACACCAGAGTAAAGAGAGGAATGTTGTCATCAATGTCATCATTCTGACATGCATCCTCATTCTTCCATGCGTCTTCTAAAAATATACTCCCCCAAGAGACTTTCTTTCATTAATAGGACAGGTATGTTTACCATTTTATAAACACAAAATGATTGCAATTCTATAATTTATCAAGAAATGACCAGTATGACCAGGCAACTACTCCTGGCTATTCAAAATGAAAGGTATCCTTTTATTATGTAGCTTAAATATAGACAAGAATACAGGTTCACAATCTCTTATATGAATCTCCTGGGGCCAGATGTGTATATGTGCATTATACTATATGGCACCTCCAACAGAGTCTGAGTCAGATAATTAAAGACTATAAATAATCTTACCATAGGTCAAGCTAGGTTTTGCAGACAGATGACTTCAGGTCAGAACAGGATTTTGGAACTGTGGATAAGGCATTGTAGACTTGGGTTAAGCCCTGGATTTGAATCTCTAACTCATATGTTTTATTACTTCATTTTCAATATGTGAATCCTAAACCTCTGTATACATCCCGATTAATAACCAACATCTCTGTTATTCTTTCAACCAATATTTATGGGAAGCCCATTAAATAGCAGACATTATTGAAAGCAATGAGTGACCAGGAATAAACAAAACAAAGTCTTTGCCTTTAGGTTGCAGGCAAAGAGAAAATTCATAAATGAGCTATAGATGATTAAAAAATTTACTGATGATGGGCTTCCAAAAGCGCCCATATTTTTTTATGTCAATGTCAAATGTAAGAAGTTTGTAATCAGGATAAAAAATTCCATACAGCTCTTTTATGCTACACTCTTAGGAAATACTAGGAATATATAGCATATTTGTAGCCATATACCCCTTTCCCTTCCTAAAATTGCTTACTTGGGTTTTTCTTTTCTTTTTTTTTTTATTGAGACTGTTCACAAACCACACAATTATCCAAAGATCCAAAGTGCACAATCAATTGCCCATGGTACCATCATACAGCTGAGTATCCATCACCACAATTAATTTTTTTTCAATTTTTAGAACATCTTCCTTACTCCAGAAAATAAAGACAAAAAAGGAAACTAAAATCCTCCTATATCCCTAACCACCCCCCCCCATTATTGATTCATAGTTTTAGTGTAGTACATTTGTTACTGTTGATGAAAGAACGTTAAAATACTACTAACTGTAGTATATAGTTGCTATAATAGGTATATGTATTTTTTCCTATATGCCCCTCTATTATTAACTTCTAGTTATAGTGTCATACATTTGTTCTAGTTCATGAGACATGTTTCTAATATTTGTACAGTTAATCATGGACATTGTCCACCACAAGATTCACTGTTTTATACATTCCCATCTTTTAACCTCCATCTTTCCTTCTGGAGACATGCGTGACTCTGAGCTTATCCTTTCCACCACCTTCACACACCATTCAAGCACTGTTAGTTATTCTCACAACGTGCTACCATCACCTCTGTCCATTTCCAAATGTTTAAGTTCACCCTAGTTGAATATTCCGCACATAATAAGCAACCGCTCCCCATTCTTTAGCCTCGTTCTATATCCTGGTAACTTGTATTTCATGTCTATGAGTTTACATATTATAATTAGCTCATATCAGTGAGACTCTGCAATATTTGTCCTTATGTGTCTGTCTTATTTCATTCAATATAGTGTCCTCAAGGTTTCTTCATCAACCCATTTTTTTAAGATGGTTTTGTTCACACACCATACTTTCCATCCTAAGGATACAATTGTTGGTTCCCTGTATAGTCATGTATTTATGTATTCAGCACCATCGGCACCATCTATATAAGGACATCTCCATTTCTTCCACAAAGAAAGAGGAAGAGTCAAAGAAGGTAGAGAGACAAAAGAAAAAGAAAAAAGAGAGAGAAAGAAAAACAAAAACATGACAGCTAGAAAGCAACAAAAGGAAATACAACACCAAACTAAAGTAGAATAAAGAGTCAGATAACATCACCAATGCCAAGAGTCCCCATAGCCTTCCCCTATGTACCCCCCCCCCGACATATGCATTTAGCTTTGGTATATTGCCTTTGTTATATTAAAGGAAGCACAATACAATGTTTCTGTTAATTATAGTCTCTAGTTTGCAATGATTGTATTTCCCCCCAATCCCATCCTACTTTTAACACCTTGCAATGTTGACACTCATTTGTAAAAACATGTAAAAACATATTTGTACCTTTTATTACAGTCATTGAGGTTTCACTGAGTTATATATTCCCAGCCTTTATCTTTCCTCATTCGTTCTGGTGTCCCACATGCTCCTAACCTTCCTCTTTCAACCATGCTCACAGTCATCTTTGTTCAGTGTACTTACATTGTTGTACTACTATCTCCCAAAATTGTTTTCCAAACCTCTCACTCCTGTCTTTTCCTTTCTGTCTGCAGTGCTTCCTTTAGTGTTTCCTGTAAAGCAGGTATCTTGTTCACAAACTCTGTCATCGTCTGTTTGTCAGAGAATATTTTAAGATCTCACTCATATTTGAAGGACAGTTTTGCTGAAAAAAGGGTTCTTGGTTGGTGGTTTTTCTCTTTCAATATCTTAAATATATCACCCCACTTTCTTCTTGCCTCCATGGTTTCTATTGAGAAATCTGCACATAGTCTTATCAAGCTTTCTTTGTATGTGATGGGTTGCTTTTCTCTCACTGCTTTCAGGATTCTCTCTTTATCTTTGACATTTGGTAATCTGATTATTAAGTGTCTTCGTGTAGGCCTATTCAGATCTATTCTGTTTGGAGTAGGCTGCACTTCTTGAATCTGTAATTTTATGCCTTTCATAAGAGATGGGAAATTTTCATTGATATTTCTTCTATTATTGCTTCTGCCCCCTTTCCCTTCTCTTCTCCTTCTGGGACACCCATGACACGTACATTCCTGCATTTTGTTTTGTCCTTAAGTTCCTGAAGACGTTGCTCGTGTTTTCCCATTCTTTTCTCTATCTGTTCTTTTGTGTGTAGGCTTTCAGGTGCCTGGTTCTCCAGTTCCTGAGTGTTTTCTTCTGCCTCTTGAGATCTGCTGTTGTGTTTCCATTGTGCCTTTCATCTCTTGTGTTGTGCCTTTCATTTCCAGATTCTGCCAGTTGTATTTTTGAACTTTTGATTTCTACCTTATGTACGCCCAGTGTTTTCATTATACACGTCATCTCTTTTGCCGTATCCTCCCTAAACTTTTTGAATTGATTTAGTATTCGTTGTTTAAATTCTTGTATTTCAGTTGAAGTGTAAGTTTGTTCCTTTGACTGTGCCATAACTTCATTTTTCTTAGTGTAGGTTGTAGTTTTCTGTTGTCTAGTCATCTGGTTTCCTTGGTTACCCCAATCAGGTTTTCCCAGACCAGAATGCACTCAGATCTTAGAAGAAGGGTGTGTCTTAGAAGATTGGTGCACCCTGTGAGGCCTCAAGTGACTGTGCTTTTCTGCCCCAGCAGGTGGCGCCTGTCAGCCTGTAGCTCCAGACTGGTGTAAGGAAGTGTGGCCCGTGGCTGTTTTCCCCCAGGCTCTGGGGTCTGGTTCTGAATGGAGGGTGAGTAGTAGAGCTGGGCTCCACCTCTTTCATCTTAGGGAAGATAGCCCACCTAGGGAGAGGTCATTAGCATTTGAATAGACTCTCTGCCTGTGCTATCTCCACCCTTGTCTGGGTCAGAGCACTGGGAACTGAAAATGGCTGAGCCTTTCTCCACTGAGCTGAAAAAGGGACAGTAAGCCCCCTTCAGGGCCAGTCCATGGCCACCCTCTGGCTTTCCAAGGTCAGTAGTCACCAAAAGCCTCTGTCTACTTGTTGAGGAATCATAGCTTGAATTGAGCAGTCCAGGCTTGTTAATTAAAACCCCCGTTGGAGCTCAGCTGAGCTATATTTGCCTGCTGGGAGAGTGCTGCTCTCTAACACCCCAAGGCTTTGCAGTTCAGGCTGTGGGGGCAGGAGGCTCCAGGCTTGGATTGGCAGTTTTTACTTACAGATTTTATGCTGCAATCTCAGGCATTCCTCCCAATTCAGGTTGGTGTATGATGAGTGGACAGTCACGTTTGCCCCCGTGCAGTTATTCCAGATTATTTACTTGTTGTTCCTGGTTGTATATTAGTTGTTCCAGGGGGACAAACTAGTTTCCACTCCTCTCTATGCCGCCATCTGCTTCCGTCTGCTTACTTGGGTTTTAACTTTTTTCCCTTGATCAATTTATGGGTTTTATTTTTTAAAAAACAGAACAGTTTTTGGTTCTTTTTGGTGCTCTGCTATTTTTTTTTTTGTTCTATCACACTAATTTAAGCTTTTATCTTTGTTATTTCCTCCAAATTCTTGCTTGTATTTTATATTATCTGATTTGAATTTTGGTAATTTCTTTGAAATTCCTGAGTTGAATTTATTTTCAGAATTTGTATTTATAAATAAATGCATTTAAAGCTATCAATTTACTTCAAAGAACTGTTATGGCAACATCTCAGATGTTTTAATACTGATAACCTTTATAGTAGCTAAGTGTTCCAAATATTTTATAATTTTCATTGTGATAGTCTCTTTAACCACAAACTTTTAAATAAATTTTGAAAGTTCCTAGGACATGCACTAAATTTAGTCAGACCTCTTTTGTGAATTAGCGTGAGTTCAATTTTTGTAAATATTTCATATACCTGAAAGGAATGAAAACACTATTGGGTTCAGGATTCTATATGTCTATTAGATTTTCTCCATTAAGCCTATCCAATATGGCAGTCACTGGCCAGATGTGGCTTTTGAGCACTTGAAATGTGGTTCGCCATGTGCTCTAACTGTAAAATACAAATCAGGTTTCTACAACTCACTACTTAGATGACATTTGAAATAGCATTTTGAATATTTAGGGTTAAATACAATATATTAAAATAAATTTCCCTGATTCAATATTTTTAATGTAGCTATTAGAAAATATTGAATTACATTGGGGCTCACATCATTTTATCTTTTTTATGTATAATTGTTTTCATTTTTTGTTTTTGTTTTTCACATTTTAAATAGAAATATTCCACATACTTAATATTTTGTCTGTTTAAGCTGAGTTTCTGCTATAGGTGGGTTAAAATCATTCCACCATGGTTTTGGAGTTTTAAAGTTTTGCTTGAATTTCTGTTTTTTCTTTATATATTTCAAAGTAATATCTTAAATGATTTTTTCTATTTATCATTACTTAGGATCACCTTTATTCCTATTCCTGTCTTTTCTTTATATTCTACTTGATATTAATATACCTTCATGCCTTTATTTTCTACCTTTTAATATGTGGTTTTAACAATCTTTTTTTTTCTCTCTATAACCCTCAGAAGTTTTTTTTTTTTTTTAATGGAAGTTGTGTGTTTGCAGAAAAATAATGCATTAAATATAGGGTTCCCACATACTACCCTATTATTAATACCTTGCATTGGTGTGGTACATTTGTTACAATTGATAAAAGCACATTTTTATAATTGAATTTTTAACTATAGTCCACAGTTTAATTTAGGGGTCACTGTGTTGTGCAGTTCCATGGATTTTTTTGTTAACATTTATTCTAGTAACATATATACAACTTAAAATTTTCTCTTTTAACCACATTCAAATATACAACTCAGTGCCATTAATTACATTCACAATGTTATGCTACAATCACCACCATCCATTACCAAACTTTTCCAGGGTCCCAAATAGACACTCTACATCTTAAGCCTTAACTTCCTACTCCTTACCTCCACCCTATGTCCTGGTAATCTATATTCTAGATTCTGACTCTATGAGTTTGCTTATTCCAATTATTTCATATCAGTAAGAACATATGGTATTTGTTCTTTTGTGTCTGGCTTATTTCACTCAACATGACGCCTTCAGTGGTTATACATTTTGTTGCAGGTACAGGACTACATTCCTTTTCTACAGCTGAATATTCCATTGTGTGTATGTACCACATTTTATCCATTCACTGGTTGATGGACACTTGGATTTCTTCCATCTTTTGGTAACCATGAATAATGCCACTATGAACATCAGTGTGCAAATGTCTGTTCAAGCCTCTGCTTTCAATCCTATGGGATATATCACTAGAATTTTGATTGCCAGGTCTTGATTATCTTTTAATAAGCAGAATATGGTGGCACCCCCCAATGTGTCTTTTAGTAAATCAGTTTGATCTGTTTACATTTATTGTGACTACAGATGTATTTAGATGTAATTCTATCATATTCTTTTGGTGTTATTTTTAATGACCTTTTTTTCCTCCATTCATTCCTTCTATAAGATTAATACATTTAATCAACATATAACAACTTCTTTCTTCTCTCACATCTCCTTTTCTGGCTCTAAATTTCCTAACTGTATTTGTCTTCTTTTAATGATGGCTCTTAAAATATTTTATAATTATTTTTAACATTACTTAGTTTAAGATTTTTCCAACAAGGTCTAAAATTTTTCAGTCCTTCTACTGGACATGAAAAGCCCGTTAGATGCTTTATCTTACTACCATCCTTTATATTATTATCTTGCGATTCTATCAATTATCCATTGCTACAATAATGGTGCATAACAAATACCACACAAACACACACACACACACAAATTGCCATACAATGATAAACATTTATTTATCCTACAAGCTAGCAGAGCCCAGCAGAAATGTGCTAGGTTTGCTTATGCATCTGCTGTCAGCTGTCGGTTAGCTGGGTGGCTCTGCTGATCTTGGTTAGGACTTGACTGGTGTGGGCTGTGACTTAGCTTCACCTCACATGCCTCACACAATCATACCTCCAGCAGGCTAGGCTGGAGAGTTTTACATGACAAAGGCAGAGGTACAAGAGGGGAAGCAGAACTGTTATGAGAGTTTTTATAAGCATCTATACGAGTAACATCTGCTTTTTTGCATGCTATACCTTCCTTTTGGATTATTTTTCCTAAAGTACATCTTCTATTGATGATAAACTCTCTTGGCCTTTGTAAGCCTGAAAATGGTTTTATTTTGCCACACTTTAGAATTATAGTTTAGCTGGGTGTAATATTTAGGCTGACTTGTTTCCCCTCAGTACTCTGAAGACTTTTAACCCTATATATATATTTTTTTGTGACAGAGAACTTGTCTAAATTTTACTTCTTTATAAGTAAATGTGTCTTCTTCATAGGTAATTTTGTTTTTCCTCTACAACCACTATAATGTCTCTAGATATGGATTCATTTTTATTTGCTGTTTGGACCTAGGGTGAATTTATAATCTGAGTATTCAGATTCAGTTGTCAAAAACCATGGTTTAGGAGGCTGGGAATCTCACTTTTGCTGGGATGGATCTAGACATGGATGGAAAGTGGCCTTTCATGGGATGTTTTGTACAGTTATGTGCCAAAGAGGGATGAGAACAGCTTCTGAGCTGTTTCTTCCTAGGTCCTAAAAACAAGCCTCACTCTAGCCTAGGCATGGGCAAACAGGCACTAAGCCAGAAGTAATGGAAATTATATGCCATAAAGGTGTACCAGAGTTGGCCCTGTCTGGACAAGCTTTGTGCTTGCTCCATGGTACACATCTTTATCTTCTGACAGCTTGCTTGGGTGCAGATTGTGGAGACCTTTTAAAGATGTAGACACTGGCTGCAAGGCACGGGACAGTTTAGAAAGAGAGGATTTGGAATTCGCCTTTAGGGGGAGAAGAGAGGTAGACAGTTTATTTGCCTGAGGGCTTCGAGGACTTCTCATGACAGCAACTATGCAGCTCTTAACCATTTGAAAGGCAGCTGGATGGATACTCTGGATAAACAATAAATTTCTGTAAACCCATTGAGTCTGCTTCAATTATGTAATGGGGGTTGGGAGAGCAGAGGATCTGACCCACATACAATGACTACTGAGGGACAAGGATGTAAGAAGACCTTTAGGATATGAAGCTGGAATGCTGGCAGAAGGTCACCTGAACAAGGATGTTACCAGAATAAAAATTTACAAAGAAAACCAACAGGACCTATCAACAGTGAATTAAAATGTCATATGACGAATGTGGTTCGTGAATCATGAATTGGAACAAAGGTACCACACTAATGCACATGTTAATATAATAGAGAAAACTGCATGTTGGGAGGTGTAATGTGGGAACTCTACTTTCTGCATGATTTTTCTGTAAACCTACAAATGTTATTAAATGTTAAAATGAAATTAAAATTTAGTTAAATTAAAATTAATAAAAAAATCTCACCCCCAAAAAAACAAAACAAAAAAACCATGGTTTAATTTTTATTTATTGTTTTTCCACCACTCCCTCCATTACCTTCTTCTGAAGATCCCATATTAAAAGCTCTGCATTTGTTTATTTCTTGATAATTCCTTCATATTATTAAAATCCTTTGTGCTCTTTGTGCTCTGGTATGAGACAATTTCTCGTATATCTAATTCATAAGTTTTCTCTTCAACTATGTCTACCCTACAGTTTATGTCAGCAACTGAGCTTGTTTCAAAGACTGTAGTTTTGTCTTATAAGAATTCTAAATGGGAGAGAGACTTCAGGGAAGATGCCAGAGTAGGTAGCTCCAGGACTCAGTCCTTTCACCAAAACAACTATTAATTAGGCAAGAACTGTCTGAAACAACTATTTTGAAACCAAAGAGACCAGAAAAACACTGTACAGCATCCAGGGGAGAGTGGGAGGAAAAGACTGATAAATTATGGTAAAAAACTAAATTGCTCTCTCCATGTGGTGCATACCAACACCCATCTGCCAGCCTTACGATAGTCTTCCATGGAGTCCAGTCCCTGGCTGGCTCCCTGGTGAACAGAAAGGGACAAAAAAATCTTTTCCTGAAAAACTGGTGGGCACAGCTTACTGCTGATCATGGTTTTCTATAAGCGAATTTGGATCACAGGGCTGTGGCTCTGAGGGCAGCTACTGAGTCAATCCTCCTGAGACAAGTGCGGCACCAGCCCTGCCCTTACAAAGGCAATGGCAGCCATCATTTCAAACCTCCCTGGACAAAGACCAAGGTGGTGTAGACTTAATAACACAGTGCTTCTACAGGGCCATGGGGGACAGTTAGCTGAAGGGCTACATTTACTTGGACAAGCCAAGAAAGTACAGCATTGGGGAGCCATTGGAGAAGATTTTGGAACCCTTCCTGATCCGCTACCCAGGGAACTTTAAAGCCAGTCTGAGCCCCCTTCGTGGGCCACTGATCTCTGTTGGCTGGGAAAGAATGACTTGGGAAAGCCCTTTCCAGAATTTGCCCTCCAGGCAAAGGCAGCATGAAATTAAAAAAAAAAAATACAAAAAAATTATAGAGGCAGACAATCTGGGACAAAGGCCTGCTGGCTTCAAATACCTGGGAGAGTGAGATCTGTCTCCTGGGAAGCAGATGGGACAACCAAAGTCCTGTGAACAGGGGAACTCCACAACAACTAATAAGCAAAAGTCCAGGACAAGACAGAGGTCAAAAAGGCAGGGAAAACCCTGAACACTGACTGTACTTGCCTTGGGCAGACCTTTCGGATAGTAGGGCTGAAGCTCAAGAAAATCTCTGTCTTATTACCAGCTAGTTACAAAATCAAGAAACAGGCATCAGAGGGAGTAAATTCCAGGGTTATCTTGTTAAAATATTAAAATATACAGTGTGCAACCAGAGCACAAGACAAAGAAACTGGAAATGATGAGATACAGTACACACCAACAAAGAAGAAAAGAATGTAGATATAACAAACAAAGCTTTTTAAAAAATGACCTTAAAAATGTTCAAGACGCAGAAAAGTTCAGAGAAAGAACTGAAGGATATTAAGGAAACAATGGAAGAGCAATATGAGAGTCTAAGAGACAGAAATTTTAAAAAGGCACCAAACAGAACTATTGGAGCTGAAAACAACAGTAACTGAAATGAATAAATGTCCAGCAGGGTTTCAAGAGGAGACTGGAACTGGAAGAAGAAAAAATCAATGAACTTGAAGACAAGACACTCGAAATGAGCCAAACTGAGGAACAGAAAAAAAAAGAAATATTAATAGTGAAAATAGCCTACTCAGCTATGGGACACCATCAAGAGCACCAACATAACACATTACAGGAGTCTCAGAAGGAGAAGAAAGAGAGAAAGGAGCAGAAGGAATACTCAAAGAAATAATGACATAGAACTTCCCAAATTTAGCAAAAGATGTGACTATGCGCATCCTAGAAACTCAGAGAATACCACAGGATAAATATGAAGAAAAATATACCCCTTTATATACTGATTACACTATCAAATGCAAAGGACAAGGAGAGAGTTCTGAAAGCTGCAACAGAAAAGCAACACGTTATGTACAAGGGAATTACAATTTGATTGAGTACTGATATCTCATCAGAAACAATGGAGGCAACAAGGCAGCAGGTTGAAATACTGAAGTGCTGAAGGTAAACAGTGGCCAACCAAGGATTCTATAGCCAGCAAGATTCTTTTTCATAAATGAGGGAGAGATTAAGACATTCCCAGATGAACAAAAGCCAAGGGAGTTCATCACCCCTAGACATTGCCCTAGAAGCAATGCTAAAGGGAGTTCTACAAACTGAAAGGGAAGGACAGATAGTGGTTCAAACCAGCAGAGAAATAAAGACCTTCAGTAAAGGTAACCATTTGGGTAATTACACATGACAATATTATTGTATTATATTTTTTGGTATGTAACTCCACTTCTTACTTCCTACAGGTGCTAAAATACAAATGCAAAAAAGGTAATAATAAATCTAGGTTTTTGGATATACAATGCATAAAGATATAAGTGATAACTACAAAAAATGGTGAGAGAGGTATAGGAAAGGTATATGTGCATGTTACTGAAGTTCAGTTGGTATCAAATCAAATATGATTGTTATATATTTAGGATGTTAAATTTTAACCCGATGGAATGACTAGGAAAAGAGGTGAAAAAAATATCCAGATAGAAATGAGAAGGCATTCAATATGGTACAGCATAAAAAGCAAAAAAGTTATGAGAATTAAAAAGGCTGAATAGCAAAATTGCAGAAGAAAGTCCTCTGTTATCAGTGGTGAATTTAAATGTAAATGGATTAAACTCTCCAACCAAAAGCAACGTTTGGCAAACTGGATTTAAAAAAAAGCATGACTCAACTATATGCGGTCTGCAAGAGACTCACCTTAAAGTCAAAGATACAAGTAGGTAGAGGGCAAAAGAACAAAAAATATATACCATGCAAGTAGTAAGCAAAAGAGAGATGGGGTGGCTATATTAATATTGGATAAAATAGACTAAGTAAAAAACGGTTACAAGGGACAAAGACAGTAATTATATACTGATAAAGGGGACAATTCAACTGGAAGAAGTAACAATTATAAATACATATGCACTTAAATGCAAAGCCCAAAATATATGAAGCAGAAACTGACAGATAAGGGAGAAATTGACAGTTCTACATAAATAGATTTTTACACACCATGCTCAAAAGATAGAACATCTAGTAATAAGATCAATAGGGAAGTACAGGACTTGAATGAAACACTAAACCAACTAGACCAAACAGACACATATAGAACACTGCAACCAATGAAAACAGAATACACATTCTTCTCCAATGCACATGGATCATTCCCCAGAATAGAACTACCATATAACCTGGTAATCCCACTACTAGATATACACTTGAAAGAAGTGAAAGCAGGGACTCAAACAGATATTAGGACACCAATGCTCAGAGCAGCCAATTACAATTGCCAAAAGACGGACGTAACCCAAGTGACCATCAACCAATAAATGGATAAATAAAACATGGTACATACATTGGGTGGAATATTATTCAGCCATAAAAAGGAATGAAATCCTGATACATGTGACAAGATAGATGAACCTTGAAGACATCATGTTAAGCGAAATAAGTCAGGCACAAAGGGACAAATAGCATATGATCTCACTGATTTGAATCAATTAGAATAAGCAAATTCAGAGAGTTGGAATTTAGAATACAAGTTTCCAAGGGATGGGGTTGGGGACAGAAAATGGGAAGTTGAGGCTTAAAATGTACAGGGTTCCTGTTTAGAATGATGGAGATCTTTTGGTAATGGATGGTGTTGGCAGTAGCACAGCACTGTGAATACAGTTAACAGCACTGATACATATATCTGAATGTGATTAAGAGGGGAAATATCAGAATGTTTTTATGGTGACAGAAGAAAAAATTTAAAAAAATTCATGGAACTACAGTACACAAACAGTGAGCCCTCAGTTAAACCATGGCCTTTAATGAATTGCACAGTTTTTAAAATCTTTTATTTTATGCATGATATTCTTTAAACCCACTACTTTTTTTTAAAAAAAAGATGATTCAAAAGAAAAAAAAGCGGTTTTTATATGTACCTGTTGTTTAATTTCTCTGTCTTTGTTTTATAATTTCCTACCTATTTGAAGTACCTGTTCGAATTCTGCCAGGCTGCTGGCCTAGCAGAATTCAGCACATAGGAAAATCTAGAAAACAATTTTCTCATTTAAGACCAAAATCCAGTTACCATCCTATAACAAGACTGGGGCTTACATCTTCTCCCTTGTATGGGAACAGGTGAACAAGCCCTGACCTGTATTGGAGTATGCTGTATATGATGGTTTAGGGTGGCTGATGGCAGACGCTGTAACAGTAGACCATGTTGCCCTTGTCTGTATGGAACAACTTGATGGAATCCATGATGCGGGGTGGCTACCCCCCAAATTGTGTAATTTTACTGTTAAACTATAAAACAATAGCCTTTTCCACTGGCAAAATATCTCCAAACAACTTAGGGCATATCTTTCCCCTAAGGGATGGCTATGGTCCTGTGGACAATATGGTTGCCCCTATTTACCCTTTAACTGGACAGGACACTGTATGTGGTGACAGCCCTATGTCCCTGCTACCTTCTACAACTCTTTATCCCATACTCCTAGTAATTGGGAAATGGTTAAAACTAGATATAGAATAAAATGCACTTTCTGGTGGTATTATCCTTTAAAGTCATTCTTACACCAGGTGGAGCTGCAATAGTTAATGAAAAACATGTGGCAGCTTTAGCCAATCACACTGCCCAAGCACTTAATGGTTCCAAGAGCTATATCCTTGCTAAATGAAGAAACTACAGTTTAGAAAGGTAGTTTTACAAAATAGAATGGCCTAAGAAATCCTCACTTAGCACAGGGTAGCACCTGTGCCTTAATTAATGTGCAGTGCTGCATACATATTCCTGATCATTAGCACTTATAAGTTTTAAATCTTATGCAAGAGCGCATTACATAATATTGATCACTTATCAGTAGACCCCTTGTCTAAACGGTTTAATTCCCTTTCTTCACCATGGCAGCATCTCTTTGTGGGGTTATCTCTGTGTAGGGGAATGTCTAGTGTTCTGGTGTCTCTTACATTGTTGTGGAATATGGAGCAATGTCTGTCCTGTGGTCAACGTAGTCTGCTGCATGGGGGTGGATTGTTGGGACCCAGGGTCTGGGCCCCCTCCCCTCCACAGTGAAAGTAAGTTATTTTGCATAGCCACCTACTTGACAGGGACAGATGATAAAGGTCATCAGACCTCCCCAGGGTGGGGAGGGGGAATGTATAAATGGTATCATAAATAAAGCATTGAAACTCCCCTTCCCTGATCACTGTTGATAACAAATCTCCACATCCCGGTGTTACAAAACCCTGCCAAAACTCTGTTCTCACACCCTATGGAATGTCTTCTCCTAACTCTTATAAACCACCCCTTGGCACCACCCCCCCCCCTGCTTTTTGCAGAGTACTAACTTCTACTTTTCCCAGCCAACCACTGCCATGGAACCATTTCTCCCGTCCATAACTCCCATTAAACTCATAACTAACTCCATGCCTGGTGTGTTCTTTGGTCTTGGGGCTGAGCTGGGTTGGAATAAAGTATTTATCTTTTTGAATATACATATTTTTAAATCTGTTGGACAGTTCCCTGAAAGCAATTTTACCTGGCATGAATGCATGTACTGCTAAGTGATTCTGTTGACTACTACTACTTTTTTTTTTTTTTTTGGAATTCTATTTTTTTTTAATTGTGATTGTTCACATACCATACAATTATCCAAAGATAAAAAGTGTACAATTGCCCCCAGTACCATCATACAGCTGTGCATCCATCACAATTAAGTTTTGTTCAATTTTTAGAACATTTTCATTACTCCAGAAAAGAAATAAAGACAAAGAAGAAAGAAAGGAAAAAAAAAAAAAAAAAAAAAGACAGGAAAGGAAACTTCCCATATCCCTAACCAACCCCCCTCCACTGTTGACTCATAATATTGGTGTAGTACATTTGTTACTGTTTATGAAAGAACATTGAAATACTACTAACTGTAGTATATAGTTTGCAATAGGTATATATCTTTTTCCTATATACCCCTCTATTAATAATTTCTAGTTGTAGCGTCATACATTTGTTCTGGTTCATGAAAGAGACTTCTAATATTTGTACAGTTAATCTCAGACATTGCCCACCACAAGGTTTACTGTTTTATACATTTCCATCTTTCAACCTCCAACTTTCCTTCTGGTGACAAAAATGACTCTGAACTTCCCCTTTCCACCACATTCACACACCATTCAGCACTGTTAGTTATTCTCACAACCTGCTATTGTCACCTCTGTTAATTTCCAAATATCTAAGTTCATCCTAGTTGCACATTCTGCTCATAATAAGCAACCACTCCCCATTCTTTAGCCTTGTTCCATGTCTTGGTAACTTATATTTCATGTCTATGAGTTTACATATTATAATTAGTTCCTATCAGTGAGACCCTGCAATATTTGTCCTTATGCGTCTAGCTTATTTCACTCAGTATATTGTCCTCAAGGTTTCATCATCAACCCTTTTTTTTTTTAAGACGGTTTTGTTCACATGCCATACATTCCATCCTAAGTAAACAATCAATGGTTCCCTATATATTTATTGTGTTCACCACCCTCACCACTATCTATATGAGGACATCTACATTTCTTCACAAAGGAGGAAGAGTCAAAGAAGGTAGAGAGGCAAAAGAAAGAGAAAAACAAACAAACAAAAAAACATGACAGCTAGGAAGCAGCAAAAGGAAAGATAACCATAGATCAAAGTAGAATAAAGAGTCAGACACCACCACCAATGCCAAGAATCTCATACTCCTCCAGTATGCCCCCCTCTTACCTGCATTTATCTTGCCTTTTAATTGCCTTTGTTACATTAAAGGAACATTTAATTGCCTTTGTTACATTAAAGGAAGCATAATACAATGTTTCTGTTAATTATAGTCTCTAGTTTACGTTAATTGTATTTTTCCCCCAATACTTCCCTATTTTTAACACCTTGCAAGGCTGACATTCATTTGTTCTCCCTCATGAAAAAACATATTTGTACATTTCATCACAATTGTTGAACAGTCTAGGTTTCACTGAGTTATACAGTCCCAGTCTTTATCTTTTCTCTTTTCTTCTGGTGTCCCACATGCTCCTCACCTTCCTCTTTCAACCATATTCATAGTTATCTTTGTTCAGTGTACTTACATTGCTGTGCTACCATAACCCAAAATTGTGTTCCAAACCTCTCACTCTTTGTCTATCAGTCTGTAGTGCTCCCTTTATATTTCCTGTAGGGCAGGCATCTTGTTCACAAACTCTCTCATTGTCTGTTTGTCAGAGAATACTTTGAACTCTCCCTCATATTTGAAGGAGTTTTGCCAGATATAGGATTCTTGGTTGGCAGTTTTTCTCTTTCAGTATCTCAAATGTATCACACCACTTCCTTCTTGGAAGGAAGTCTTATTGAGCTTCTTTTGTATGTGACGGATTGCTTTTCTCTTGCTGCTTTCAGGATTCTCTGTCTTTGACATTTGATAATCTGATTATTAAGTGTCTTGGTGTAGGTCTATTCAGATCTGTTCTGTTTGGAGTATGCTATGCTTCTTGGATCTGTAATTTTATGTCTTTCATAAGAGATGGGAAATTTTCATTGATTATTTCCTCTATTATTGCTTCTGCCCCTTTTCCCTTCTCTTCTCCCTCTGGGACACCAACGATACATACATTCTTGTATTTCGTTTTGTCCTTAAGTTCCCGGAGACGTTGCTCGTATTTTTCCATTCTTTTCTCTATCTGTTCTTCTGTGCATAGGCTTTCAGGTGCCTTGTTCTCCAGTTTCTGAGTGTTTTCTTCTGCCTCTTGAGAACTGCTGTTGTATGTTTCTGTTGTGTCTTTTGTCTCTTGTGTTGTACTTTTCATTTCCATAGATTCTGCCAGTTGTTTTTTGAACTTTCAATTTCTGCCATATGTACACCCAGTGTTTTGTTTATAGCTTTTATCTCTTTTGCCATATCTTCTCCAAACTTTTTGAATTGATTTAGCATTAGTTGTTTAAATTCCTGTATCTCAGTTGAAGTGTAAGTTTTTTCCTTTGACTGGGCCATAACTTCATTTTTCCTAGTGTAGGTTGTAGTTTTCTGTTGTTTAGGCAACTGGCCTCTTTGGCCACCCCAATCAGGTTTTTCCAGACAAGAGCAGGTTCAGGCCCCAGAAGGAGGAAATATTCAGTATCCGGTTTCCCTGATGGTGTGTCTTACCATTAGTTTCTTGACATAATTTAAAAATTGGGGCTTAAAGTGAGAAGTTCAATTTTTTTATTTTGTTCTTTCTTCCCTACCCTTCATCCTTCCTTCTGTACTTCCACATATCCCCTGGACCCCCATGAAGCATAGAACCAAATCTTTGAGACCGCCCCTACAATAATTTTAGGAATAAGTAAACCTAATTACCAAACCTCTTAATAGCATGGTTCAGCTCCTTAACAAGAAGCCAACAAGTATCTTCTAGCATCATTAGGCTCAATTTCCTCAAAACAAATTCCCAGGTACTGGTCAGCAGCAGCAAGCTTTTTTAAGCTTCCTTTAATAAATATAAACAGTGGGGAGGAAGAGTCCCATTCCAGCCTTTGACTACAAAAAGTAAACCTGGCTCAGGTATCTGATCTTTATAATTTTAGTCTCTATTGCTCTATTACTTCATAGGAGCCAATTTCTCAAGTACCACTACAGACTTCTAGATTCAGAATCCAGGAGGCCTGTGGTTTCAGTCTCATATACCAATTTACATTTTTATTCCATTTTTGGTCCATAGACGTGCTTAGCCTCTTTTTAGCCTAGCTAACTCTGTTTTGATCTCTTTTAGTTTTACCTATTTTTGCTATTATTTCTATATGGAAGTGGCATATCAAAGCATGAAATAATAAAGCCTTCTTGATCAGAAGTCTACATGTAATAACATACACAAACCAAAACAAACAAAACCAAATACACATACATACTTTCTGGCCCTAAGTAACTGATCTCCTTGTTCATTTTCTATTTCCAAAGAAATTATTAAGTCAAAATGTGAAATACACACTTTAAATGATACTAATGATTAAAAATAAAATGTTACTCTTTCAACAGACTACTGCAAATTATGATTCAAAGGCATTTAATCAGTAGAACATTTAGATAGATTTTATTTCAAAGAACCAAAAAGAGTTAAGTGCCACTGATTTGCAGCTTGAAATTCAATTCATTCTTATGAAAATCAACTTATAACTTATTAAAACTCAAAATGTGTTTTGGGGGATGTGGAGGATGAATGACTTTCAGAATAGCCTGAGAGTTGTGAATAAAGAAAACATTGCTGTGTTTATTTAGAGTATTACCCCTTGGAGCCAGCGTTTGCACTAATGCATTTTACATTAGTGTGCCGCATCAGGAAATCCTGACTTTTTAGTGCCAAGGGGGTAATTAATATCAGTTCATGTTTTCAAAATGGTTGTGTTTATGTGGAATGAGGACTGAGCACTAAGATGTAGAGCTTGAAGTACGAAAGCTGGCTGTGAAGCAAGATCTTGGGAAAGAATGGAATACTGAAATTAATGAACAGGAAATAGGATTTCTATGGATAGAATGATATTAGTACTGAAAAGAAAGCCACAGCTACACTTCCTTGCTCTTAATTTACTAAGCATTAACAGAAATAATTCCCTAGTATAGCTACATTCATAGATGAGAGGATAAAATCTTCAATAACTATATACAGTATTTTGACCCACTGATACAAGTTCTGAAAAGTTATGAAATTTGGTGTACAGAATATTAAAAAATGACCACTATTCCAAAATATACTTCTTTAGCTAATATAGTTACACTTCCCATAGGCAAAAAATAGTAATAATAAAAAAATAACTCATTACATTTAATCCAAGCTAAATCATACAAGCCAGAAAAGTAAGGAAACAAAGAACCATTTGAGAAAAAAATCCTAAGAAGAAACTAAAGTGATAGAAGGTCCAAATAAAGTTAAAACTAAAACATGAGATTTTATGAAGTCATACTTTCCCAATTTTCAAAGTACATTATAAACATTAAGTAAATTTCTACCAACACTTTCATGGCATCCCAATTCACTCAAGTGATGGGAAGCAGAGGATGATCTTTTTAAAATTATTATTAGAGAAGCTGTGGGTTTATAACAATCGTATTTTAGTTTGATACCAACTTGACCTTAATAGCATAAACATACACTTTTCCTATACCCGTCCCACCTTTTTTTATACTTGTTACCAATTTATCTTTGTACATTGTATGTCCTTTAAAGCCATCAATTTACCATTACTTTTTATGCATTTGCATTCTAACATCTATAGGAAGAAGTGGAGTTACATACAAAAAAAAATACAATAGTACTGGCATTTATAATTAATTACCCAAATAGTTACCTTTACTGGAGGTTTTTATTTCTTTATGCCGCTTTGAACCACTGTCTAATGTCCTTTCCTTTCAGTCTGAAGAACACCCTTCAGCTTTGTTTGTGGGGCAGGTCTAGTGGTGATGAATTCCCTCGGCTGTTATCTGGGAATGTCTTAATCTCTCCCTCAGTTTTGAAACAAAGTCTCACCAACTATAAAACTCTTGGCTGCCAGCTGTTTTCTTTCAGCACTTTAAGTATTTAAACCCACTACCTTCTTGCCTCTGTGGTTTCTGATGAGAAATCGACTCAATCTAATTGGGACTGTCTTGTATGTAACATGTTGCTTTTCTCTTGCAGCTTTCAGAACTCTCTCCTTCTTTGAATTCAACAGATTTGACCAATACATGATGGGGTGTGTTTTTCTTCATGCTTATCCTGTTTGGTGTTCTTTGAGCTTCTTGGATGTTCATATTTATGTCTTTTGCTAAGTTTGGGAAGTTCTCTGTCATTATTTCTTTGAATATTGTCACTAAAGAGCTAGCCAGGAGCCATAGCCCACAGCAGCCTGCTGCAAGAGTGGATGGGTGCTGGTAACCACTGCATAGAGGGAGCAATTTACTAGTCTTTATCATGGTTTACCAGCCTCTTCCTCCTGCTCTTCCCTGGATGTAGTGTAGTGTTCTACTGGACTTCAGAGTTTCAAAATAGTTGTTTCAGATAGTTCCTGCTTGTTTAATAGTTGTTCTGATGGAGAGACTTAATCCTGAAGCTTCCTACTCCACCATTTCCCACAGTCCTTAAGAGGATGATCTTAAAGGAAATACTAGTGAAATCTGTCTGCTTCATTAGTAAAGAGTAAGAACTGAATGGTTATGAAGTACAGTATATGCACAATACACTAACTTTTCACTCCTAAAAATATAATGCTATAAAGAACATGTCATAGGGTAGTATTAATTGGCTCTCCACTGCATAACTCTATATTAAGAGTACAGGTTTTGCCAATATAACAAAGCATCTCCAAAATACAGCTTGAGTAAGACAGAAGTTTATTTCTCTCTCATGTTGGTGGGCAAAACAGAGGAGGAGGTTTCATGAGACCATTCAGGGAACTTTCCATTCTATCTGGTTGCACTGCTATTCCCTAGTTATTTTTCTAATCCATAAGGTCAAAGCTCCCCACCAACAGCTCATGTTCCAGCCTAGATGTGATCTAGAAGCTGCACACATCATTTCACCTCACATCCCATACCTAGCTGCAGATGAGGCTGTTAAATGTAGTTTCACATAGGCAGTCATGTGTCTATCCAGAACTTGGGGGGTTATTTTTAAAAAGTTAAGAGAGAAAAATATTGGGGATAATTAATATTTTCTAACAAACAAAACTGATGAAAACCTCTCAGAACATTCAGGATTCCTTATTCACTGATTTTAGCATTAAATGATTTTTTAAAAAACGTATTTTGAAATTGAAATTTGAAATTGTACTTATAGTACAGTACAGTAGCAAAAAAAATACAAATCCTGTACAGAGAACTCCAATATACCCTGACCCCAGATACCAGGTCCACCAATTTTAACATTTTGCCACCTTTGCCCTCCCTCCCTTCTTTCCTCCGTCCCTTTCTGTTTTCTGAACATCTACGAGCAGGTTACACACATTATACTCCTTGAACTTAACATTAATACTTCCATGTGCATTTACTATGAACAAGGATATTCATTTATGTAATATTTCTTACATAAGAGTTATCAAGGTACAGTTATCAAGTTCATGAAATTTAATGTTAATATAAAGTTTATGGTCTTTATTCCAATTTTTTTCTCATGTCCCAATAATGTCCTTTGGTGCCTTTTCTCCTCCATTCTTAGATCCCATCTAGTATCATGTATTGCATTTGATTGTCATTATCTCTTTAGTTTCTTTTTTTTTTTCAATTATGGGAACATATATATAATATAAATTGTCCCATCCCAACACCTCCCAAGCATATCATTCAGTGGGATTAATCACATTCACAATGTTGTTACTGCACCTCAGCACTATCCATTACTAGAACTTCCCCCTCACCCCAGAAACCCTACGCTCATTTTGCAAAAACTTCCCATTGCCCCTGCCCACAACCCCTGATAACCTGTACTCTGCTTTCTGTCTCTGTGAGTTAACATATTCTTTGCAGTCACCATGGAGCTTAAATATAACAACCTAAATCTGTAACAATCTAGTTTGCTTTGATGCCAATCTAACAACTTCAAGGCACACATAAACTCTCCCCGTATCCCTCCACCCCCCACCTTTATGAAGTTCTTGTCACAAATTACATATTTATACCTGAGCCCTAAGCCACTGACTTATCATTACATTTTTATGCATTTGCCTTTCAGGTCCTGTAGGAAATAAAAAGTGGAGTTACAAATCAAAAATAAAATACGACTGGTATCACATTTACTCATGTCGTTATCTTTACTGGAGATCTTTACTTCTTCATGTAGCTTCAGTCAATAGTCTAGTTGTCTTTCCTTGCAACCTACAGATCACCTTTTAGCATTTCTAGTAGGGCTGGTCTACTGTTAATGAAGTCCCTCAACTTTTGTTTATCTAGGAATGGTTTACCACCACCACCACCACCCCACCCCCCATTTTTGACACAGTTTTGCCAGATACAGATTTCTTGGGTGGCATTTTTTTTTTTTGCTTTCAGCAATTTAAATGTCTTCCCACTGCCTTCTTTGCCTCCATGGTATCCAGTGAGAAACTGGCCCTTAATCTCATTGAGGTCCCCTTGTATGTGACACATTGCTTCTCTCTTGCAGCTTTCAGAATTCTATCTTCAGCATTCAAAAGGTGCAGAACAGGTCTATCTGGATTTATCCTGTTTGGAGTGTGTTGAGCATCTTGGATGTGTATATTCATGTCTTTCATTAAATTTGGTTAGTTTTCAGCCATTATTCTTTTTTTTTTGTGCCCCTTTCTCTCTTTCCTCTCCTGGAACTCCCACAATGCATATACTGGTATCCTTGATGGTGTCCATAGATACCTCAGGCTCTGTTCACTTTTCTCCATTCTTTCTTCTGTCTCCTCCTCAGACTGGATAATTTCAATTGTCTCATCTTCAAGTGCTCTGATTCTTTCTTCTGCCAGCTCCAATCTCCCATTGAACGCCTGTAGGAAATTTTTACTTTCTGTTGCCATGGTCTTCAGCTCTGCTTGGTTCCTTTTCATAATTTTCATCTCTCTATATTCTTTGTATTCATCTATCATTTCCTGATTTCCTTTAGTTCTTTTCTGTATTTCCTTTGGTTCTTTGAACATATTTAGGGCTTTTATTTTGGGGGGGGGGGGCAGGGTGTCTTTGTCTGGTATGCCCTAGGTCTGCTCTTCCTCATTGATGGTTTCTAACGCTTTAATCATCTTTGCCTGGGCTAACACTTCCTATTTCTTTGTATGTTTCTTTTGCTGAAATCTGGACATTCTGATATTTTAGTGTTATTGCTAGAATTTGGACTGAGGCTTCTGTTCCTTAAGCTTGTATCCAGCTAATGTTTTGACAAAAAAAAAAAAGAAAGAAAGAAAAGAAAACACTTTACCCAGTCTTTGCAGATTGACTTGTGTAAGTGTTCTCCTTCAGGACTTATCCATACAATAAATTTGGAAAACAGCTCCATGCCAAAGCATAGGGCTCCCTGATCCTTTCTGTGCATGCTTCATCTTGGGCATGTGCATGTGGTCCTAGGAATTCCCCTACATACATGGTTCTGAATGTCCCTTCTTCCTTAGAAAACAGTTTCCTCACAGTCCTGGGCACACCACTGTTATGTATGTCCTACAGCCAGTAATCCCTTACCCCAGGTAGCATTGACTTGACTGCTCTCCCACCTCGTTTTATAGGAAAGCTCAGTGAGTAGCTTTCTACACAAAAGGCAAGCTCTAAGACAGCAAGTCCCTCAGGCCACCACCAAACAGACTAGGCCAGACATACATGCTCCCATATATACATGAGGGTTCTTTTCTTTCCTCCGGAACCAGGACCAGCGTTCTGCACTGGAGTGTGGGTACACGCCACACTGAGCTGCTGAGGAGTGGGTGAGGGGCCAGCCAGGGCGTCTCAAGATACTACTGTTTTTAAGTGGCCTTCTTGATTTAGCACTCGCTCTGTTACTGCAATAACTTTCTCTGGAGTTTCAAGAAAGGTGTTTCTGACAGTTTTTCCTGGTTATTCAAAGCTTCTGTGGGTCATAGAGTCCTGAAGCATCTAACTCTGCCATCTTGAGCAGAAAGAATTTTTAAATGTACAGTTGTCACGAAAATCTTCTCTGTATGTCAACGCAGTTAAAGATTATAGCCTAAATGTAAGTGTATCACTTAGACATATCTAAGTTCTTAAACTATGCACCTCTATCAGGGAAAAAAAATACGTGTATATGTAAATATGTAACATGCATATACAACATACATACATTATGTTTATGTGTTTTCATGTATATCGCACACCCCCTTTCACTCTGACAAGTTTCCCAGGTTGAACATTATTACACAGTCATCCTATTTATAGGTCCTTATTGAGTTAATGAATCCAGAGCTCATATATTTTGTTGCTTTGTCTATGCCTGAGACTTGGATTTGTAAACAAACAAACAACAACAAAAAATTCCTACTGTTTTCTTAATTTTTTTGTAGTCAAACATACTTAGGTAACTATAGAAACAATTAGAAAGGTACAAAAGAAAATTAAAGAGTTTTTAAATCTAAACAAGCATAATTCTCTAAGTGGTTCTATTCATTCTATAAAAATCACATTTCAAATGTTCTCTTACTATTCAGAAGTCAGGCCTTGTATATACCCTTGGTAATAGCTTTTATCCAATAGAAAACACATTTTGGAGGAAAAATCATCAACTGCAATACTCATAACTTTACTATCAATTAAATTAAGCAGTTATTCTTAAATGAATCTAACTAATCTTTGAAATGCCATAAATCAAACATGTCTTAACTATAACTTTTTTTAATACAAGGAATAAGGTGGCATCTCAAATCAGTTGAAGTAAATGGATAATTCAATAAATGATGCTGATATAACTGGTTATTCATACAGGAAAAAAGTTAATCCTCTAAATCATATCATACACAAAAACTAATTTTTGAAAAATGAAAGCAAATACGGGGAATATTTTTATAAATTTCCAAGTTAGGGAGGTTCCAAGTTAGGGAGGTTGCTTCTAGAAATGTTATTTTGCATAAAATCCTGCATAACATTTTTAGTATATAAAGTCTTATATCTTTAATACGATGAAAGACAACACAGGCAAGTTTAAAGCATAATGAAGAGACAATACATACAACACATAAAAGAGACAAAGAATTAACATGTGCATATATAGAGCCATACGTTATATGCATATTTTTCCTCTCTTTCTTACATGACAAATGTTGCAACAGAAAAATGGAAAAAGGACATTAAAAGGCATTTCACATAAAAAATATTGTATTTGAAGTGATGTTCAACATTAAAATAAATCAAATGTAATACAAATTAAATTCCAAGAGAATATTTTTAAAAGCTTACTAGAATTGCAAAAATTAACAAGGTTAATAATCTGGTGTTGGCAAAGGTATACCTTTTGGGAAGACACTTTTTAAAATATACGTAACCTTATACCTAGCATATTAGAAATTATTTCATAGCAATACCCCAACAACCATACAAAGAGAAACCTGTCAGGTAGTTCATGAAAACTTTATTTTTGCAATAGTTAAAAAATTAGAAATACCACAAAGGAATAGAGGGCATTCAAGATACTTCTGAGTTTAAAAAACAAACCCATCCCCACTGCCACCCCCCAAAAAAAGGGCAAAATAGTACAGGTAGTGTAATTACATTTTTGTTTAAAACAAAACAAAACAATAATATATGTTAGCTTATGTGTGGAAAATCAAGTTGGAAGAAATGTACCAAACCTTTAATAATTGTTACCTTTAAGGGATGAAATTATGGAGAATGAATACTTTCTGTGTAATGTATTTCTGTCAATGTTTTAATTATTTAGCCTGTGTGATTTTTAAAACTGAAGGAAAAGGCATATGATTTATACATCCAGATTCTGAGGATGGTTTCTAATTCAATGTTAACATTGAAAATACAGTATTTCAGGAACGGAAAGAGTCCTTAAAGATCATCCAAACTTTTTTTTTAAAGAGTACTTATTTTTTAAAGACCCTTACTGAAATTCTTAGGGATTAAATGACATACTGATTGCTTCAACCTGTGGGTGAGTGTGTTGACGAAACAAGATTAGCCATGGGTTGCTAAAAGGATGAGCTCGGTAACTGGTACATGGAGGGTCATTATACCATTCTCTCCACTCTAATGTATGATTGAAAATTCTTTTAAAAAGTTAAAAGTAAAACCAAAAACAATGTGCTACCATAATTCTAAAGAATAATACTAACAATTTAATTCTCAAACAATTAGTACACGTAAGTATTTGTAAATGTTTATCAATAATTACCATGCTCTTTCCGTAGTAATATTTTGCTTCTGGAATTTTATGGCATGGTATAATACATTTTAATAAAATAAAAATTTCAGTTTTAGAACATATATTCTATATGGGAATGTCATATTTGGTAGAAAGCTACTAGTAAAGTTATTCTTCTTACTAAGTATCAAAAGAGTAATGTAATTTTTGTCACCACCAATTAAAAACTTTTATGAAATAGGACTGTTATAAAACAATTAAACCTTGCAAATGTACTAGTCTCCAGGAAGGAAGTCCTAGAGGAAATTCTGCTTATTAAAATTGCAATTTTAGTTTCCATTAAAAGGAGAATAAGACAACAGAAGATGGGTTGGCAAGACAAATTATTTCTTAATGTCAATTGAGCTTATTTCAAATGAGATAGCATATCTACATGAGGTTGGGTTCAGTACAATTCTGTCTTCTCAGCTCATTTATCTAATTCAGTCATCTTGATTACAGCCTCATGGACTTCATTTTCAGAGAAAGAATTCGGTAACAAACAGCCTATATAACATGCTGATTACAGAACAGTTAATTCTAATTAACTTGAGCATGGCAAGAGAATTTTGATAAAAGTCCTAGAACACAAATATAGTCCGCTTATACTGGAATAACTTACATAAAAAACCCACTGCATAGTCTCCAGACAAAACAAGTGAGTCAAGAGATCTAATTTAAAGAAACAAATAAGAAAATTACAATCACAAATAATTTATTTTTCTGTTAGAGTTGATACAGTTTTAAATAGCAACAAAGTACACAGTAGTGGAAAATTGGCACAGAACCTACAAGCATTTCAATCACAATAAGGCTCTCCATGCTCTATTTCTTCAAACCTTGATATCCATTTTCTACTGACCAACTTGTTAAAAAAACCTATTCTGACCTTAAAACACACACTCACTCTCTCTCTCTCACACACACACACTGAAAGTCCTCCTTTCAATTACAATATGCTGAGACAGTATATTTTGCTTATTTAAATTTATGGTACCCCTTCTGTTTCATTTCAGGTTAGAAGTGGGAAAAACATTTTAATTATAAAAAAATACATCTATTTCCTGGGCATAGGCAACTGTGATGAAAATAGTAACTTACCTTTGGACTAGATGTTTTCAGATAATGCCTAAATAATTCTGGTTAAAACTTGTCAAAGCATGCTTTCCTGGACCAATGCAGTATCCCTGAAGTTAGTTAAAATAATCAAGCACAGGACAGTCTCATATAATGGTTAAATATGCCATGATCCTAAACAAAGAAAGTTAGCATGCAACTTCCATGCTTTTACTAGAGATCAGAACAAAACCTCATCAATAAACATTTTCCTGAACATCTCTTTCTCTTATATTAACCAACATAAAAAAGGGAAAAACAAAAGTGTCCTTTTATAAATGGCAATATTTCCAGTTAAGAAAGTTGAAACAAAGATTTGTAATGTCTCCTGAACTATTTTATTATATAAAACAATTATCCTTCTAATGTCAAAAAATAAAACTACTGGATCAATGTTGACTCTTCTTTAATATCATCTATAAAATCCTCTGATATTACTTACTAAATTCCCTGATTACTCAAACAAGGTAAAATTAATACTTCCATTTTCAGTTATTGCTATTTTAGGAGAAGATTATGATTACCACCTCATTTACATGAAACTGTTACCAAAGATTCTTCAGATCAAACGTGAAGTAATTCTTATTGCCTCATATTTTAAAACTGTATTATAAATGATCATTATAAAAGGGTTTAATCCACAAAACTGGAAGGCATTTCAAAAAAAATGTCTTTTCTACTCAAAACTGTATCACAGTGCCCTTGATCATCTAATAGATAAAAGGGATTTGAATTTCCTCTATAAGAACAGTGGACATATGGTGTGCTTTGTCTTCTCCCTCACCTTTATCTTTATAGTGCACCATTTTGAGACCAACACAGTCAAGCATCTACCATACTCCAACCCAGTTAACAGTGATTTCTGATTCTGCCAAGTGCACAGTGTGCCACCTTGCATATTCTTCACATGAAATAGGCATAATATACAAAATATTGCTGTTGTAAAAAGTGTACATTTCCCTCTTTCCCTTACAAAAGAATCTGTGGAAAAGTATTAAATTCCCTTAACCTTCATAAACATACAAAGCTGTTCACACCTTTCAGTCTGTAACAGTCCATTTGAAACACAGTTCTGAAATCATTACAAATTGGTTATGTCATTGCATTTTCTGTCCAATGTTGCCATCTAGAGTAGAAATGTGAAATCAAGAGTATTTTTGAATAACTAAAGCCTTTTACAACTAAGCCACAAAGGCTGCTTACTGATGAAACAGCCATTTATCCACAAGGGTTTTCCAAAAACTACATGGAATGGAAGAATCTCTTCACAGAGAGGTGTCCACAGTGCTGAGGTGACATTATGGCTACTGAGATACTGGCTATTGGAATGCAAGTTCTTTTTCATTGCTGGTAATTTCCATACTGTCCCTAAAAGATAAGATTAAAAAATATAATTAGATAATAGTCTGATCATGGTTTTATCATAAGAGTTTGACATAGGAAATTAGAAACAAGTCATTTTAAAAACTGTTATATAATAATACAAATGAAACTGCACCAAAAACAAACAAATAATTTTATATATTAGGTATATAGCATCACTCTGTAATTTCTTCTGAAACTACATTCAAATGCAAATTAATTTCATCGTCCTAAATATGTAGGAAACTAGCAAATGAGCCTAGAATAGTCACATTGTAGGAATTTAAATGTTTGATGAATTTTGTTGAATTGAGCAATAGTAAGTGAGAGAGGTTCTATGTATAAACTCTGATGAGGTATGTATTAGTGCATAAGTTATATGCTAGTGTGACAACTTTATAACTATTTAATTTATTATACTCACTATTATGAATTAACAACCTCAAGGGTATTTAAGATAAATGGCAAGTGAGGATAGGAAAATAACTGGGAAATAGAGGTTAAAGAACCTGCTATCCATGTTCAAGAATCTGGGCCTTTCCCTGAGGCCAATGAAGTGTCAGCAGAGATATTTAGACAGGCAGTCATTTTAATTTTTGTTGTTTTTAATGAGGTAAAGTAGAAAGACTGTAAGCTGACAGGATGGGAGAGAAAGACAGAGAGTGCAGCTATAAAAGAGGTGATGAATGAAGTAGCAAAATCCCATGAGGGAGATAAATAATATCTAATATACATCTGTTAAATTAGTTTTTGGAGGAAAGAAGAAATATCATTCCCTTTAAACAGAAGAAGAAAACTAGGGGGAAAAAAAAGGGACATACTAGGAAATACACATTTTATAAAAAAGTTCCTCAATGTGTTTAATATTTTAAAAGGCTCATAAAATCACCTTTTTTCCAAGAAAAGCATTCATTTGAAAAGACATCATTAGCTACTTCTTTCCTTCGGCTACATTTCCACCTACAAGTCACATTAATTATTTTAAATCAAGAAAGTATTCTAGAGTTGAAATACTTCTGTACCAGAAGAAGCAATACCCTTAAAGTTTACATTTCCACAGAAGTAGATACACTTGAGTATCTGTTGAGTTTCATTCACCCAGTACACATCTAATGGAATAAAGCACTACGAACAGAATTAAGGTTTATTTAGTTGTATTCTGCCAAATTTAAAGTCAATGATTATCTTAAAGTATTTATAGGTAAAACGATAGCATATCTAGGATGTGCTTTATAATACTCTAAATAGTGTGCACATGGGGGACAGGGGTGAAGGATGGGTAGATTAAATATCATTGCTAAAATGTTGTTAAGTATTGAAGTTGTTAGATTACCTAGATACTAAAGCCAAGTTGAAATTCTACCTTTGAGTAAACTTTCTATTTGAATCTGAACAAGCTCCCGCAGATGTAGGATAAGATGGGACAGTAACATCCACCTCTCTGAATCTCAATTTCCTTTCCATTAATGTTTCATTAATTACTACCTCATTTATTTGTTATGGCACTTAAATAAGAAGACATGAGAAAGGGTTTTTTAAATTATAAAGAATTATAAATCAATGAGTATTACTGTTGTAGGGAAACGCTCCCCTAGTGAATATGTGTAATGAGATATTAATGATGAAAATGAGTTGTACATACAAATGATATGAACGCTGAGGTCAAAAACCACTGTGTTAAACAAACACAAGCTATAATTTATCTACTATATTATTAATTACTTGACAACAGGGAACAGGTCTCATCCATCCTTACACCCTAAGTATTGAAGAGTACCTGACACGTTAAAAGACTTTTTAAATAATGTAGGCCAAAAAAATTATATTCAAGAAATTATAAACATTTATTGAGCAAATATTATGTGCTCTTCACTGTGATAAATCTGAAAAATACAGAAGACGATATTTATAAAAAATTAAAGTGCAATCACCGTACAGAAGATAAGTTCTACAAGTTTTCAGAAAGGAAATGATTAACATAAGTTAAAATAATTAGAAAAGTATTTCAGACAATGTGGGTATATTAAGAAATTACTAAGATATGAATAGCAGAGAAAAGAAAAGGGGGCAATTCAAATAGAAAGAATAGCTAAAGCACAGAACAGTGAAAAATACAGAATGCTTAGGGAAAGAGACAGTAAGAAAGAATATATAATAATGAGTAGAAACTAAGAATTGTTTGGTAAGACAGCTTGACATTATAGGGAAAAAGAAGTCTGGCTCATATTAGCAATAGCTAACTCAACATATCTCAACAATAACTAAGAGCTTACTGTGTGTCAGACACTGTATTAAGTGCATATCCATCTATAGCCTATGCAGTAAATCTTAACTCTATTTTACAGATGAAAATTCCTCTGAATAGAGTGTGAAGAATAAATGGGAAAGGAGGCAAGAAGATACTTTGGGAGACCCTGTCATGATGAAGACAGGAGATGATAATGGTCTAAACTAAAATAAGGCAGTAGGTTAGAAAGAAGTGGATGGATTCAGGAGCTTTTAGGAAGGAATACCAACAGGAATTGGCCGTTTATTAGATGGGGAGAGAGACAAGGAGGGAAACTTAAAAATCAAACATGGCACTTGGCTTTCTGGCTTGGTGATAAGAGCCCTTCCCTTTGATAGAGAATACAGAAGGAAGAACAGGTATGGGTGACAAAAATTATGAATCTGTTTTGGTTATACCAAATCGATATACCTATGATACATGTAAGTACAGATGTTCAGTAGGCATTTGATTTCCAGAAAAGAGATTCAGACTCTTAATAATAAATAGAGATTTGGGAGTCAACAGCCTGATAAATTGAAACCATGATAGTAAATGAGATTGCCTAGGAAGAGTACATTGAATGAAAAGAGTCTGTAAATTTGTCTTTCCTTCCATTTATTTAATCAGTTACAAGTATTAAAATTATTTCTTCAAACACTTTTTATGTTCTTTCTCTCTCTCTATTCTTGTGATCACTTCTAATCTAAGAAGTAAATGCCTCATTTATTCATTTATTTATATTTTATTTATTCACTAATATTTATTGATTACTTGCTATGTTCTACTAGGTGCTGGAGACTCAACAGTAATTACAAAAAAAAAAAAAAAAGACAAAGCTGATGTCTTTAAAGAGCTTACATTCTAAGGAAGAGGAGTATGACAATAAGCAATAATTAAATAATCTGTCAAGTGGAAAGAAATGCTATTCAGAAAAATAAAGGCATGTTTCCAGTCAAGATGGATATACCCTCCAGCCTGAAACACACAAAACATGAAACAATCTTATTCATGAAACTGAACATTGGGCAACAAAGGATGGTCATCTCTGAGAGATGGGAAACAAATGTAGTGAGCCTTCTAATTATCTCCGATTACTGCCTTGAAAGATTCCTGGTCACAATGCATGGAGGGGGAACTGAGGCTGAGCCTGCCAAACAACTTGAGTTGAAGAGATGAAACTGAGGCTCTGGAGAGCCAAAAGTAGCTAAGCTTTGCAGGACAGAATACCAGAGAACTGTACAGAAAGAGAAAGAGATCTGTGAAGATCTGCAGAGGTACCCTTACGTATTCAGTACAGTACTGATAAGCCAATAAATGCAAGGAAAATACCCAAGACTTGAAAAAGTGACACCTAAAAGGTTTAGAGGAAATAATATTTTGCACTTAAACAGGAACAGAATTAATGTCTATTCCCAACATTCAGGCCGAAAAACTTTATAATTCACAAGGCATGGGGTAGAGTACTACAAACGGTCTTACCTCAGTAGTGGGGAATATTCAGCCCTACACTAAACACTCCGTGGTTCTGTCTAGCAAATATTAAAAGCAATCCTAAAAGGATCAAGTTGTTTCTAACTTACTTAACTGCTTCCCAAAAACAAAGCTCAAGAATATTTCTAGGAACAAATATATCCATCACCCAACAAAGTAAAATTCACAATTTATGGCATACAAAGGAGGAGGAAATTATAACCCACATGAGGAGAAAAAAAGAATCAATCAAAACTAACCCAGAAATGACACAGATGCTAGAATTAGCAGATAATGATATGAAAAGTAATTCTACTTGTATTTCATATGTTCAACACGAAATTAAGAAAACAATTCAATTTGCAACAGCATATATTATGGGTTGAATTGTGTCTCCCAAAAAGACATGTTCAAGTCCCAACTCCAAGTCCTGTGAATGTTACCTTTATTGTAAATAGAGTGTTTGAAGACATTATGAGTTAAGATGAAGCCAAACTGGGTTAGGGTGGGTCCTAATATATATGACTGATACTCTTATAGGAAAGGGAGAATTGTACACCACTAGACAGACAGAGGGGAAAACACTGCATGGCAACTAAGGAGAAAATACCATGGATTGTGAGCAAGTCACAACAAGAAGTTGAGAGAGAGGCATGGAACAGATTCTTAGATTCTTCCCCCCCAGATGTCACAGGAAGCATGGCCCTGCTGAAATCTTGATTTCAGATTTCTAGCCTCCAGAACTGTGAGACAATAAATTTCTGTAGCCTTAAGCCATCAAGTTTGTGACATGTGTTTTGGCAGGCCTAGGAAAGTAAGACAGCATCAAAAGAATAAAATACTTAAGAAAAAAATCCAACAAAAGTAGTGCATATCTTATACTGTGAAAACTACAAAACACTGATGAAAGAAATTTAAAACTATCTAAATGAACGGAAAAACATTGCATGTTCATGGATAGGAAGAATTACTATTAAGATGTCACCATTCCACAAAATGATCTACAGACTCAACATAGTCTCTAGCAGAATTCCAAATGACCTTTTTTGTAGAAATCAACAAGATAATTCTAAAAATCACAGAATTACAAGGGACCCAGAATAGCCAAAACAATCTTGAAAAAGAACAAAGTTGGAGGACTGACACTTCCCAATGTCAAAACTCACTACAAAGCAATGGTAATCAAGAAAATGTGATACTGGCATAAAGACAAACATATTGATCAATGAAACAGAATAGAGAATCTAGAAATAAACCCATGTGTCTATGGTCAATTGATTTTCAACAAGGGTGCCAAGACATTCAATGGGGGAAATAATGGTCTTTTCATAGTGTATGACAAATGGTACTGGGACCACTGGCTAGCCATGTGCAAAAGAATTAAGTTGAACCCTTATCTCATTTATAATAATTAACTTAAAATGGATAAAAGCCAAAATGTAAAAGCTACAACTATAAAACTTTTAGAGGAAATCATAGGGGTAAATCTTCATGATCTTGAATTTAGCAGTGCTTTCCTACATATGACACAAAAAACACAAGCAGCAAAAGAAAAAAATCAACAGATTAGACTTCATCAAAGTCTAAAACTTTGTACATCAAATGACACTACCAAAAAGTGAAAGACAACTCACAAAATGGGAGAAAATATTTGCAAACAATATAGAGTATCTGATAAGGCTCTGAGTGATAAGTTGAATTATAGACTCCAAAAAAACATATTTTCACATGTAGATGTGAGCACATCATAAATGGATTTATTTAAGATGCTTTTAGGGTATAGCTCAACCGAATGAGGGTGGGCCTTAATCCAATTGCAGGAACCCAGAAGAGAAAAGAGAGGGCATTGCCACATGATGGGAAAGCTAACCCAAGGATTGCTGGCTAGCCAGAATGCTAAAAACCCCAGAAGGAAGAAAGTCTTCTAGCTTCTGGAACTGTTGAGTCAATGAATTCCTATTGATAAGCTAATCCTCTGTGTGGTATTTGTCTTAGCAGCATAGTAAACTAAGATAATTTTTGGTACCAGAAAGTGAAGCGCTTTACAAATACCTAAAAATGTGGAGACAGAGTTGGAACTGGGTAATGGGTAGAGCCTGGAATAACTGTGAAGCGTTTGATAGAAAAATCTTAACTTGCCTTCAAGACACTATTGGTAGAAAATACGGACCATTAAAGCTACTTCTGGTAAGGCTCCAGAAGGAAATGATGGATGTTACTGGAAACAGGAGGAAAGGCAATCCTTTTTATAAAGCAGCAGAGAACTTTGCAAAATTGGGTCCTAGGGTTGGATTGAAGGTGGAACTTGTAAATGATGGACTTGGATATTTAGCTGAGGAGATTTCCAAGCTAAGTGTGGTGGGTGCAGTTGGTTTATCTTTGCAGCTTTTAGTAAATGGGAGAGGAAACAGATAAGCTTAGAACTGATTTCTTATACACAAAGGAACTAGTAATTGATGATCTGGAAAATTCTCAGCTCTATCAGGACTCTCCCTGAGCTTCTGGTAATTGAGACCCCAGAGAACAGGGTTTCACATGAGGGTTTAACTAAATAATCCCTTCTTAAGAAGGATGTGGCTGAACATGGATCCAATCAGACATCTCAGAGGAAGTCAGGATTGGAAATGCAGTTAATTTGGAAGGATCAGTGGAACATCACTTTGTCTGATGGTTTGGACCCCACCCCCCATCCCTGAGTTGTATGAAAAGTTAACAAGGGTTTTGTGAAATCTGTGTGAACAGAAGGACTTCCCTCCTGGACTTAAAGGGAAAGAGAAAGGATGACTTGAAGGAAAAATGATTTCAAGGCCAGAACTATGGAAGCAGAGGTCTGAAACAAAAAGATCTCCTCAGGCCAAAAGAGAGCACCCATCCATATACATGGCAAGGATGGATATGGCCCAGTGCTTGGAGAGGGCAAGCTTTCTGCCCAACTTCTACCCCGATGTTCAGGGAGACTGTAGCTTCCACCCCAAAGCTCAGAGAGAGTCAGGTCTATGCCTAGTTGTCTGGCGTCAGTTTAGCTGCCCCAGTGTTTGGAGAGCACAGGGACTACACAATCCAGGTTTTGGGCAAAGTGTTGATAACACTCCAGTGCTCAGAGAGGTTGGGGACTAGACTGTAGCATTCAGGAAAAGCATGGCCACTGCACAAGCACTAGGAAATGGTGGAGCAGATGCTCCATCAGACCTGGAGGACAAAGCATTGACCCACAGATGACTCAGAACTTAAATTCTAATGGAATTTGCCTTGCTGAGTTTCAGAGTTATTTGGGACCCGTGACACCTATTTGCCTTCCATTTTTTCCTTTCTGGAGTGGGAATGCCTGTCCTTTGCTTGTACCACTACTGTTATTTTGAAAGCAGATAACCTGTTTTCTACATTTCACAGGTCCACAGATTGAGAGGTATTTTGCCCCAGGTTGGACTATGCCCATAATTGATTTTGAAGAGACTCTGGATTTAGAGAATGTAAGCCATATTATGGCTTACAGCTTTTGGGATGTTCTGTGATGGAATGAATGTATTTTGCGTATGGGAAGAACATGTCTTTCTGGGGTCCAGAGGGAACTGTGATACATTGAATTATGTACCCCCCAAAACACATGTTCTTTAATCTTAGTCTGCATTCCTGTGGGAGCCCATTGTAAAAAAGATCTCTTGAAAATGTTGTTTTAGTTAGGACAAGGACAAAATGAATGAGGGTGGGTCTTCGATGATTACTGGAATCTTTTATAAGCAGAAGAAATTTAGACATTGTCAGAGAACACCAAGGGAAGGAGGTGAAACCAGGAACCCAGAAGGAAGCAAACCTTCTAGGCTCTGAAATTGTGAGCCAATAAATTCCTGTTATCAAGCCAATCCATTGTGTGGAATTTGTCTTAGCATCCTGGTTAATGAAGACAGTCTAATATCCAGAATATAAAGAAATCTTACAACTCAACAACAAAAAGATAAGTGACCCAATTAAAAAATGGGTAAAGGACTTGACTATACATTTTTCCAAAGAAGATATACAAATGGTTGACAAGCACATTTAAAAATTGCTCAACAGCATTAGTTATCAAGGAAATGCATATCAAAACCATACTGAGGGGCAAGATGGAAGACTGGTGAGCTGTATGTTTTAGTTACTCCTCCAGGAAAGTAGGTAGAAAGCCAGGAACTGCGTGGACTGGACACCACAGAGCAATCTGTCTTTGGGCATACTTCATACAACACTCATGAAAATGTCGAACTGCTGAGATCAGCGAAATCTGTGGGTTTTTGCGGCCAGGGGACCCGCGCCCCTCCCTGCCAGGCTCAGTCCCGTGGGAGGAGGGGCTGTCAGCTCCGGGAAGGAGAAGGGAGAACTGCAGTGGCTGCTCTTATCGGAAACTCATTCTACTGATCCAGACTCCAACCATAGATAGACAGAGACCAGACACCAGAGAATCTGTGAGCAGCCAGCCCAGCAGAGAGGAGACAGGCATAGAAAAAAAAAAAACAACACGAAAAACTCCAAAATAAAAGCAGAGGATTTTTAGAGTTCTGGTGAACACAGAAAGGGGAAGGGCGGAGCTCAGGCCCTAAGGCGCATATGCAAATCCCGAAGAAAAGCCGATCTCTCTGCCCTATGGACCTTTCCTTAATGGCCCTGGTTGCTTTGTCTCTTAGCATTTCAATAACCCATTAGATCTCTGAGGAGGACCCTTTTTTTTTTTTTTAATCCTTTTTTCTTTTTCTAAAACAATTACTCTAAGAAGCCCAATACAGAAAGCTTCAAAGACTTTCAATTTGGGCACGTCAAGTCAAGAGCAGAACTAAGAGAGCTCTGAGACAAAAGGCAATAATTCAGTGGCTGATAAAATTCACTAAACACCACAATTTCCCAAGAAAACGGGGGTGTCCGCTCACAGCCACCATCCTGGTGAACAGGAAACACTCCTGTCCATCGCCAGCCCCATAGCCCAGAGCTGCCCCAGACAACCCAGTGTGACGGAAGGGCTTCAAATAACAGGCACACACCACAAAACTGGGCATGGAAATTAGCCTTCCCTGCAACCTCACCTGATTGTCCCAGAGTTGGGAAGGTGGAGCAGTGTGAATTAACAAAGCCCCATTCAGCCATCATTTGAGCAGACTGGGAGCCTCCCTACACAGCCCAGCAGCCCAGAACTGCCCTGAGGGATAGCACAGTCATCCCTCAACAGAGGACCCGGGGTGCACAGCCTGGAAGAGGGGCCCACTTGCAAGTCTCAGGAGCCATACGCCAATACCAAGGACTTGTGGGTCAGTGGCAGAGACAAACTGTGGCAGGACTGAACTGAAGGATTAGACTATTGCAGCAGCTTTAAAACTCTAGGATCACCAGGGAGATTTGATTGTTAGGGCCAACCCCCCTTCCTGACTGCCCAGAAACACGCCCCACATACAGGGCAGGCAACACCAACTACACACACAAGCTTGGTACACCAATTGGGCCCCACAAGACTCACTCCCCCACTCACCAAAAAGGCTAAGCAGGGGAGAACTGGCTTGTGGAGAACAGGTGGCTCATGGACGCCACCTGCTGGTTAGTTAGAGAAAGTGTACTCCACGAAGCTGTAGATCTGATAAATTAGAGATAAGGACTTCAATAGGTCTACAAACCCTAAAAGAACCCTATCAAGTTCAGCAAATGCCACGAGGCCAAAAACAACAGAAAATTATTAAGCATATGAAAAAACCAGACGATATGGATAACCCAAGCCCAAGAACCCAAATCAAAAGACCAGAAGAGACACAGCACCTAGAGCAGCTACTCAAAGAACTAAAGATGAACAATGAGACCATAGTACGGGATATGAAGGAAATCAAGAAGACTCTAGAAGAGCATAAAGAAGACATTGCAAGACTAAATAAAAAAATGGATGATCTTATGGAAATTAAAGAAACTGTTGACCAAATTAAAAAGATTCTGGACACTCATACTACAAGACTAGAGGAAGCTGAACAACGAATCAGTGACCTGGAAGATGACAGAATGGAAAATGAAAGCATAAAAGAAAGAATGGGGAAAAAAATTGAAAAAATCGAAATGGACCTCAGGGATATGATAGATAATATGAAACGTCCAAATATAAGACTCATTGGTGTCCCAGAAGGGGAAGAAAAGGGTAAAGGTCTAGGAAGAGTATTCAAAGAAATTGTTGGGGAAAACTTCCCAAATCTTCTAAACAACATAAATACACAAATCATAAATGCTCAGCGAACTCCAAATAGAATAAATCCAAATAAACCCACTCCAAGACATATACTGATCACACTGTCAAACACAGAAGAGAAGGAGCAAGTTCTGAAAGCAGCAAGAGAAAAGCAATTCACCACATACAAAGGAAACAGCATAAGACTAAGTAGTGACTACTCAGCAGCCACCATGGAGGCGAGAAGGCAGTGGCACGATATATTTAAAATTCTGAGTGAGAAAAATTTCCAGCCAAGAATACTTTATCCAGCAAAGCTCTCCTTCAAATTCGAGGGAGAGCTTAAATTTTTCACAGACAAACAAATGCTGAGAGAATTTGCTAACAAGAGACCTGCCCTACTGGAGATACTAAAGGGAGCCCTACAGACAGAGAAACAAAGACAGGACAGAGAGACTTGGAGAAAGGTTCAGTACTAAAGAGATTCGGTATGGGTACAATAAAGGATATTAATAGAGAGAGGGGAAAAATATGGCAAACATAAACCAAAGGATAAGATGGATGATTCAAGAAATGCCTTCACGGTTATAACGTTGAATGTAAATGGATTAAACTCCCCAATTAAAAGATATAGATTCGCAGAATGGATCAAAAAAAATGAACCATCAATATGTTGCATACAAGAGACTCATCTTAGACATAGGGACACAAAGAAACTGAAAGTGAAAGGATGGAAAAAAATATTTCATGCAAGCTACAGCCAAAAGAAAGCAGGTGTAGCAATATTAATCTCAGATAAAATAGACTTCAAATGCAGGGATGTTTTGAGAGACAAAGAAGGCCACTACATACTAATAAAAGGGGCAATTCAGCAAGAAGAAATAACAATCGTAAATGTCTATGCACCCAATCAAGGTGCCACAAAATACATGAGAGAAACACTGGCAAAACTAAAGGAAGCAATTGATGTTTCCACAATAATTGTGGGAGACTTCAACACATCACTCTCTCCTATAGATAGATCAACCAGACAGAAGACCAATAAGGAAATTGAAAACCTAAACAATCTGATAAATGAATTAGATTTAACAGACATCTACAGGACATTACATCCCAAATCACCAGGATACACATACTTTTCTAGTGCTCACGGAACTTTCTCCAGAATAGATCATATGCTGGGACATAAAACAAGCCTCAATAAATTTAAAAAGATTGAAATTATTCAAAGCACATTCTCTGACCACAATGGAATACAATTAGAAGTCAATAACCATCAGAGACTTAGAAAATTCACAAATACCTGGAGGTTAAACAACACACTCCTAAACAATCAGTGGGTTAAAGAAGAAATAGCAAGAGAAATTGCTAAATATATAGAGATGAATGAAAATGAGAACACAACATACCAAAACCTATGGGATGCAGCAAAAGCAGTGCTAAGGGGGAAATTTATAGCACTAAACGCATATATTAAAAAGGAAGAAAGAGCCAAAATCAAAGAACTAATGGATCAACTGAAGAAGCTAGAAAATGAACAGCAAACCAATCCTAAACCAAGTACAAGAAAAGAAATAACAAGGATTAAAGCAGAAATAAATGACATAGAGAACAAAAAAACAATAGAGAGGATAAATATCACCAAAAGTTGGTTCTTTGAGAAGATCAACAAGATTGACAAGCCCCTAGCTAGACTGACAAAATCAAAAAGAGAGAAGACCCATATAAACAAAATAATGAATGAAAAAGGTGACATAACTGCAGATCCTGAAGAAATTAAAAAAATTATAAGAGGATATTATGAACAACTGTACGGCAATAAACTGGACAATGTAGAAGAAATGGACAATTTCCTGGAAACATATGAACAACCTAGACTGACCAGAGAAGAAACAGAAGACCTCAACCAACCCATCACAAGCAAAGAGATCCAATCAGTCATCAAAAATCTTCCCACAAATAAATGCCCAGGGCCAGATGGCTTCACAGGGGAATTCTACCAAACTTTCCAGAAAGAACTGACACCAATCTTACTCAAACTCTTTCAAAACATTGAAGAAAATGGAACACTACCTAACTCATTTTATGAAGCTAACATCAATCTAATACCAAAACCAGGCAAAGATGCTACAAAAAAGGAAAACTACCGGCCAATCTCCCTAATGAATATAGATGCAAAAATCCTCAACAAAATACTTGCAATTCGAATCCAAAGACACATTAAAAAAATCATACACCATGACCAAGTGGGGTTCATTCCAGGCATGCAAGGATGGTTCAACATAAGAAAAACAATCAATGTATTACAACACATTAAAAACTCGAACGGGAAAAATCAATTGATCATCTCAATAGATGCTGAAAAAGCATTTGACAAAATCCAACATCCGTTTTTGATAAAAACACTTCAAAAGGTAGGAATTGAAGGAAACTTCCTCAACATGATAAAGAGCATATATGAAAAACCCACAGCCAGCATAGTACTCAATGGTGAGAGACTGAAAGCCTTCCCTCTAAGATCAGGAACAAGACAAGGATGCCCGCTGTCACCACTGTTATTCAACATTGTGCTGGAAGTGCTAGCCAGGGCAATCCGGCAAGACAAAGAAATAAAAGGCATCCAAATTGGAAAAGAAGAAGTAAAACTGTCATTGTTTGCAGACGATATGATCTTATATCTAGAAAACCCTGAGAAATCGACGATACAGCTACTAGCGCTAATAAACAAATTTAGCAAAGTAGCGGGATACAAGATTAATGCACATAAGTCAGTAATGTTTCTATATGCTACAAATGAACAAACTGAAGAGACACTCAAGAAAAAGATACCATTTTCAATAGCAACTAAAAAAATCAAGTACCTAGTAATAACTTAACCAAAGATGTAAAAGACCTATACAAAGAAAACTACATAACTCTACTAAAAGAAATAGAAGGGGACCTTAAAAGATGGAAAAATATTCCATGTCCATGGATAGGAAGGCTAAATGTCATTAAGATGTCAATTCTACCCAAACTCATCTACAGATTCAATGCAATCCCAATCAAAATTCCAACAACCTACTTTGCAGACTTGGAAAAGCTAGTTATCAAATTTATTTGGAAAGGGAAGATGCCTCGAATTGCTAAAGACACTCTAAAAAAGAAAAACGAAGTGGGAGGACTTACACTCCCTGACTTTGAAGCTTATTATAAAGCCACAGTTGCCAAAACAGCATGGTACTAGCACAAAGATAGACATATAGATCAATGGAATCGAATTGAGAATTCAGAGATAGACCCTGAGATCTATGGCCGACTGATCTTTGATAAGGCCCCCAAAGTCACCGAACTGAGCCATAATGGTCTTTTCAACAAATGGGGCTGGGAGAGTTGGATATCCATATCCAAAAGAATGAAAGAGGACCCCTACCTCACCCCCTACACAAAAATTAACTCAAAATGGACCAAAGATCTCAATATAAAAGAAAGTACCATAAAACTCCTAGAAGATAATGTAGGAAAACATCTTCAAGACCTTGTATTAGGCGGCCACTTCCTAGACTTTACACCCAAAGCACAAGCAACAAAAGAGAAAATAGATAAATGGGAACTCCTCAAGCTTAGAAGTTTCTGCACCTCAAAGGAATTTCTCAAAAGGGTAAAGAGGCAGCCAACTCAATGGGAAAAAATTTTTGGAAACCATGTATCTGACAAAAGACTGATATCTTGCATATACAAAGAAATCCTACAACTCAATGACAATAGTACAGACAGCCCAATTATAAAATGGGCAAAAGATATGAAAAGACAGTTCTCTGAAGAGGAAATACAAATGGCCAAGAAACACATGAAAAAATGTTCAGCTTCACTAGCTATTAGAGAGATGCAAATTAAGACCACAATGAGATACCATCTAACACCGGTTAGAATGGCTGCCATTAAACAAACAGGAAACTACAAATGCTGGAGGGGATGTGGAGAAATTGGAACCCTTATTCACTGTTGGTGGGACTGTATAATGGTTCAACCACTCTGGAAGTCAGTCTGGCAGTTCCTTAGAAAACTAGATATAGAGTTACCATTCGATCCGGCGATTGCACTTCTCGGTATATACCCGGAAGATCGGAAAGCAGTGACACGAACAGATATCTGCACGCCAATGTTCATAGCAGCATTATTCACAATTGCCAAGAGATGGAAACAACCCAAATGTCCTTCAACAGATGAGTGGATAAATAAAATGTGGTATATACACACGATGGAATACTACGCGTCAGTAAGAAGGAACGATCTCGTGAAACATATGACAACATGGATGAACCTTGAAGACATAATGCTGAGTGAAATAAGCCAGGCACAAAAAGAGAAATATTATATGCTACCACTAATGTGAACTTTCAAAAATGTAAAACAAATGGTTTATAATGTAGAATGTAGGGGAACTAGCAGTAGAGAGTAATTAAGGAAGGGGGAACAATAATCCAAGAAGAACAGATAAGCTTTTTAACGTTCTGGGGATGCCCAGAAATGACTATGGTCTGTTAATTTCTGATGGATATAGTAGGAACAAGTTCACAGAAAGGTTGCTATATTATGTAACTTTCTTGGGGTAAAGTAGGAACATGTTGGAAGTTAAGCAGTTATCTTAGGTTAGTTGTCTTTTTCTTACTCCCTTGTTATGGTCTCTTTGAAATGTTCTTTTGTTGTATGTTTGTTTTCTTTTTAACTTTTTTTTTCATACAGTTGATTTAAAAAAGAAGGGAAAGTTAAAAAAAAAAAAAGAAGAAAGAAAAACAAGGAAAAAAAATGATGTAGTGCCCCCTTGAGGAGCCTGTGGAGAATGCAGGGGTATTCGCCTACCCCACCTCCATGGTTGCTAACATGACCACAGACATAGGGGACTGGTGGTTTGATGGGTTGAGCCCTCTACCATAAGTTTTACCCTTGGGAAGACGGTTGCTGCAAAGGAGAGGCTAGGCCTCCCTATATTTGTGCCTAAGAGTCTCCTCCTGAATACCTCTTTGTTGCTCAGATGTGGCCCTCTCTCTCTGGCTAAGCCAACTTGAAAGGTGAAATCACTGCCCTCCCCCCTACGTGGGATCAGACACCCAGGGGAGTGAATCTCCCTGGCAACGTGGAATATGACTCCCGGGGAGGAATGTAGACCCGGCATCGTGGGACGGAGAACATCTTCTTGACCAAAAGGGGGATGTGAAAGGAAATGAAATAAGCTTCAGTGGCAGAGAGATTCCAAAAGGAGCCGAGAGGTCACTCTGGTGGGCACTCTTACGCACACTTTAGACAACCCTTTTTAGGTTCTAAAGAATTGGGGTAGCTGGTGGTGGATACCTGAAACTATCAAACTACAACCCAGAACCCATGAATCTCGAAGACAGATGTATAAAAATGTAGCTTATGAGGGGTGACAATGGGATTGGGAAAGCCATAAGGACCACACTCCACTTTGTCTAGTTTATGGATGGATGAGTAGAAAAATAGGGGAAGGAAACAAACAGACAAAGGTACCCAGTGTTCTTTTTTACTTCAATTGCTCTTTTTCACTCTAATTATTATTCTTGTTATTTTTGTGTGTGTGCTAATGAAGGTGTCAGGGATTGATTTAGGTGATGAATGTACAACTATGTAATGGTACTGTAAACAATTGAAAGTACGATTTGTTTTGTATGACTGCGTGGTATGTGAATATATCTCAATAAAATGATTAAAAAAAAAAAAAAAACCATACTGAGATAGTACTTCATACCAAAATAAGATGATTATAATTAAAAAATGGAAAAATAGCAATTGTTGGTAAGGTTGTGGAAAAACTGAAACCCTCATACACTGCTAGTGGAAATGTAAGATGGTGTAGACACTGTGGAAAACAGTTTGGTGGTTCCCCAGTAAGTTAAAAATAGGACTATATGACCCAGAAATTCTACTCCTAGGTATATAACGCAAAAGAATTAAAAACAGATGTTCAAACAAAAACTTGTACACAATTGTTCATAGAAGCATTATTCAAAATAGGCAAAAGGTGGAAACAACCCAAATGTCCATGAACAGAGGAATGGATAAACAAAATGTGGTACATATTAATACAATGGAACAGTATCTGACCATTTAAGAAATGGAGTACTGATACATGTTACAACATGTATGAACCTTGAAAACATTAGGTTAAGTAGAAGAATCCAATCACAAAACACCACATTTTGTATGATTCCATTTATCCTAAATGTCCAAAATAGCCAAATGTAAAGAGATAGAAAATGGATTAGTTGTTGCATAGGGCCAAGTGTTTGGAGGGAAATGAGAACTGCTAATAGGAACATGGATTATTTTTGGGGGTGATGAAAACATTCTAAACTGAGATTGTGGTAATGGTTGCACAACTCTGAATATACTAAAAACCATTGCACTGTACATCTAAAATGATGTACTGTATAGTTCATGAATTATATCTTAACGAACCTGATAAATATACACACAAAAAAAATTAAAAGAGAGGAAAAGAAAAATAAAAAACAGACAAGACAAATAAAAAACAAGTATCAACATGACAGATTTAACCATACCAACAATTGCATTAAAGATAAATGTAAAAACATGCCAATTAAAAGGCAAAGATTGCCAGACTAGATAAAAAAGCAAGACCCAACTGTATGCTGCATACATGAAAAACTGTTTAAATATAAACAAAAATATGTTAAATTTACAGAATATATTTTGAACTAATTGAAAAGGAAAACAGCATACAAAAATTTGTGGGACACACTTAAAGCAGTACTTAGAGGGAAATTTATACCAATAAACACTTATATTAGAAAGGAAAGGTCTTAAATCAATGGGATTTCAGCTCCCTCCTTAAGAAACTGGAAAAATAACAAATAAAACCCAAAGAAAGCAGAACAGAAAAAATAAAAATCAGAGTAGAAATCAATGAAACAGAAAACAAAAGGGAAAAGCAATCTATAAAAACAAAAGCTGACTTTTTGAAAAGGTCAATAAAGTAGATAAAAATCTGCAGCCAGATTGATGAGGGAGGGGGGGAAGTCATAAATTACCAACATCAGGATTGAAAGAGATAATATCACTACAGAACCTAGAGATAGTAAGAGAATAATAAATAAATTATTCAACAGCATAGATGAAATAGACATATTCCTTGGAAAACACAAAGAAAAGTTTACTCAAAAAGAAATAGAAAATCTGAATACCTCTGTATCTAATAAAGAAATTAAATTTGTAATTAAAAACCTTCCCACAAAGAGAACTCCAGCCCCAGATGGCTTCACCAGTGAATTCTACCAAATTTTAGAAAGAATAGTCTACTAATGCCAGTTTTACATAAACCTTCCAGAAAACTGAAGGAAAAATTCTTTCCAACTCAATCTATGAGGTCAGTATTACCCCGATAATAAAACCAGACAAAGACATTACAAGAAACAAAACTATAGCTCAATATCAATCATGAATACAGATACAAAACTGTTAACAAAATTTTAGCAAATCAAATCCAAAAATATATAAAAAGGATATAAAAAGTAGAATTTATCCTAGATATACAAGCTTTCCCCCTAAAATCAGGAACAAGACAAAGATGTCCACTATCACCATTTCTATTTCACAGTGTATTAGAAGTTCTAGTCACTGTAATTGGAGGTAAAGAAGGAAAAATATAGAGGCATTCAGGTTGGAAAGTTATAGAGGCATTCAGATTGGAAAGGAAGAAATGACTGTCTTTATTTATAGACAAGATGATTGTCTATGTGGAAAATTCAATAAAACTTTCAGTTTTGATAAAAGATCAACATGAAAAATATATTTTATTTGTATATACTGGAACTAACAATCAAAAAACAAAGCATCAAAAAATATAAAATACTCAGGGATAAATCTGAAAAAAAAAACTGTGGAAGATTGCACACTGAAAATTACTTAGCACTGTTGAAAATTATTTTTTAAGGGACATATGCCTCATTCATAGGTTGAAAGACTCGGTAACATTATGTAAAGATGGCAATTCTCTCCAAATTGATCTCTAGTTTCAAGGCAATTTTAATAAAAAAAATATCCCGGAAGGATTTTATGTAGCTATTGACAAGCTAATTCTAAAATTCAAACAGAAATGCAAAGGACTGGAAGTGCCAAAATAACTTTGAAACGGTAAAACAAAGTTGGAGGACTAGTAAGACCTAATTTCAAGACTTGCTGTAAAACTACAGTAATCAAGACAGTGGGGTAATGGCATAAAGAAAGGCAAATAGATCAAAAGAACAGAATAGTGCCTGGAAATAGACCCACACATTTATGGACAACTGATTTCTGACAAAGACATAAAGACAATTCCATAGACATATAATATAGTCTTTTCAATAAGGGGGATATGGGGAAAAGTAGTTATCTTATTTAGGGAAAGAATTCAATTCATACCTCACACCATAAACAAAAATGAACTCAAAATGGATCACAGACCAAAATATAAAACCTAAAAATACGAAACTTTTAGAAGACACAGGAGAAAATTTTTATGACTTTGGATTAGGTAAGAGTTTCTTACACAATACCAAAAGCATGATCCATAAAAGAGAACAATGATGAACTGTACTTCATCAATATTAAAACTTCCTCTCTTCAAAAGACACTGTTAAGAAAATGAAAAGACAAGCCACAGAGAGAAGAAAAATATTTGCAAATCATGTGTCTGATAAGGAACTTGTATTCAGAACACTGATAAGGAACTTGTATTCAGAACACACAAAGACTTCTCAATACTCAATAAAAATAAGCAATCCAATTTAAAGATGAGCAAAAGATTTGAATAGATACTTCAGAAAACAAGATACATAGATGGCAAATAAGCACATTAAAAGATGTGTAACATCATTAGTCCTTAGGAGCATGCAAATTAAATCAAGAAGAGATAAAATTAAGCACTTATTAAAACACCTAATATTGAAAAGACTGACCATACAATTATTGGCAAGAATATGGGAGAACTTTAACTCTCACATACTAGGATGGGAATATAAAATGGTAAAACACTTTGAAAAAACAGTTTAGCAGTTTCTTAACAAGTTAAACATTCACCTTCCATATGATCCAGCATTTCCACTCCTAGGTATTTATTTAAGAAAAACAAAAGCATATGTCCATGCAGAGATTGTACACAAATGTTCATAGCATTTTATCTGTAAGAGCCCCAAACTGGAAACCCAACTGTCCACCTATTGATGAACGGATAAACAAATTGTGACATATCTATATGATGAAATACTACTCAGCAAAAGACAATTAACTTTTGATACACGCAACATGAATATCAAAATAACTAGGCTGAGTGAAAGAAGCCAGACAAAAACCATAACATACTACATGACTGCCTTCATACAAAATTCTAGAAAATGTAAATTAATCCATAGTGACAGAAAGCAGATCAGTGGTTGACCAAGGAAGGGATTTCAAAGGGGCACAAGGAAACTATCAGGCATGAGAGACACATGCATTATAATGATTTTGATACTGTATTCACATGTCAAAATCTATCAAATGGTACACTTTTAATACGTGCAGTTTATTGTGTGTTGATCACACCTCAATAAAGCTGTTTAAAAAGTATAAAAGAGAGGAAAAAAAAAGAGTGAGGCAATGGAGGGCATTGCTATTTTATATAGGTGGTCAAAGAAGACCTCCTTGATATGATACGGTGACTTTTAAAGAGATGTGAATAACATTAGTTTACTGGATTGAATAGTGCCTCCCCCCCACACCCCAATTCATTTCTACTCAGAACCTGTGAATGTGATCTCATTAAGATGCGGTCATAGTGGGTATTTCAGTAGGCCCTAAATCCAATATATGGTATCCTTATAAGAAGAGGGAAATTTGGACACAGATATACAGGGAAAATGCCATGTGACAATGGAGGCCGAGACTGGAGTGATGTGTCTACAAGCCAAGAACACCAAGGATTTCCAGCAACCGCCAGAGACTAGGAAGAGGTAAGGAACGATTCCCCTTAAAGCCTTCAAAGAAAGTATGGCCCTACCAACACTTTGATTTCGAACTTCTAGTCTTTAGAACTGTGAGAGAATGCATTTCTGTTGTTTTAAGCCATCCAGCACATGGTACATTTTGTTACAACTGTATTAGTTTCCAGTGGCAATGGTTCTGAGATCATGCACCCGGGGCTACAGACATACGGGCCACACCCATCAACCCCGGAATGCAAAGTAACATGGGTCCAAGGGACATGTGGGAGAAAGAGCCATGAAGCATTAAAATGCATGGTGGTGGGAAGAATTGGGAGAGAGAAACAAGGGAAGAGATGGGGTCCTGGCACTTACCTGTGTTGTCAGTACCTGCTTAAAGTAGGAATCATTAGTGAAAATTTTGTTGGTGCCACCCTTTGATGAACAATTTGTTTGACCCCAGACTGTTTTTTCTTACATTTCTTACCCCACCTCCCATTCCTGCCTTTCCCTTCCCAGCTCCCCATGATGGATCCCACCCTTTCCTAAAGCCATCCTGCCTTGATAAATATGTATGATCATTGAAACAAAAAAAATCTAAAGCTAAAACCTAATACAGCGAGGAAGCAAGCATTGCAGGTATTGGGCAAAGAGTTTCAGGCAGAAGAGAAAACAGCAAATACAGTCAGTTCTTACTATATGCAGTAGGTATGCTCTGTAAATCACTCCAAACACAGAATTAACAAACATTGAACCACTGTACTCTGAGAATGGTTCCTGCAAGCCTCTGGTTACATTTTCATCAACTGATTAATACATAACCTTGTTTTATGTGTGTTTCTGTTTAAAGACACTTTATTTAACATATATATTGCTGATTCATTAACAGTGAACTCATGGCCAACAGCACTATAACTCTTGCCTGAATAACAAAACTAATCTAACACACGATTTTTTCCATAAGGCACATCACAGCTTTCTTGTGGTTACGAACACTACAAAGGACTTCACCGTTATACCTGGGGGTCATTTAAACAGTGAAATCAGCAACAATTTTATCTACTTAGGAATCTTGCTCTTAAATACTGACTAGACAACACTTATTTTACTTGTACAATTTAGACAAAACCTTTGCCTGACCCCTTGTTTTTGTTCTAGTGGATTTAAAAAAAAAAATTAGTCATCTGTCCTTGCCCTGTCAAAGTCTCTTGTAGCTCCTTAATCTTTATCGCTTAATAGAAAGTGTCAGTACAAGGGAGTTGTAAGCTTAAGAGAAGGTAAATAAAAGAAGTGCTCATGCTTAAAATTCTAATGGGCACCGCGTATGAGTTGTTCCTCAAAGCAGACCATCTACCCTAACTTATATGTCAGGGACAGTTTCATTTTAAAAAGAACCTATCTCAGGTAGCTTAAGTGGGGAACAGATCAGATTACCCTGACTAGAAAGTCATTAGACAACACTGAAGCCAATCTAAAGGAATTGTGAACATAAATTATTTTAATTGTAATTCAGAGAATGTATGAGAGGATTCATAAAACAAAGATTGTGGCATAGATTATATGTCTGAGAAGTTTAATGATGAAAGGAAGGAACTTAAATGAGCATTAAGTTTAAGGGAATACAGTCATCTTAGGATGAGATACACCACTACATATTTGAAGGTAGAAGGAAAGATAACAGGGGAGAAAGAAAGATTAATGATCCTTAAGATAATAGATGAGAGTATAAAAGGAAGCAACAGAGACAAGTGGAAAATTTGAATTTAAAGAGACAGGATATCATGGATGTGAATGAAGTGTGATGGATTAAGTTGAAGTGAAGAGAGCTGAAAAGAGCATTAACACATCTTGGTAGGTCAAGGAAAAGACTTCAGCAATAAACATGAGGAGGATCAGTGAAATTAATGGCTTTAGAAGAGGGAATGATGTTTTGACTAGCTAAAAGAAATATGCCTGGAAATAAAGACAAAAAAGTAAAGAGTAAGAGAGAGCGAGAAAGAATGCTGGTGCTTAGAGACAAAATGTCTTTTACATGTTAGTAACTATGATAGGCTTTGCTAGCATTCTATGAAAGAGACTTTAAAGTAATATACTTTTGTGTTAACTCATGTGCCATGAACAGGGTAAAATAGCCCTTAAATGAAAAAAATATTTAACCTGATCAGGAGTGACCAAACAATGAGGCAATCACACAGCTGGCAAGAAAAAAAAAAACCCAACTTACCTGGTCGTATCCATAAGGCCTCTGCTGGGGTGGCTGTGGTGGTCCAGGCTGGGTTGGTCTATATCCCCCATACTGCTGGCCTTGTCCCTGGGGGTAGTTGGGATACTGAGGACCTGGACCACCCTGCGAAGGACCTGCAAAATAATTAAAACAAACAAAAGCCCAGATAAAAATATAACAAGTCCCTAGAACTCTAGAAAGGGTTCAGAACTAAATGTTAATATATTTTTATGTTTAAATTTAAAAGGATAGTTTAGTACCTTGTTTTCTCAAATGCTTTCTGAACTAAATTTCAATGGTTCTATGAAAAACGAAAATGTTGTAATACTACTACCATGTACTGAATGCTTTGATTCACAGTAACTATTGTGGTATCCCCAGCCATTAAAAAATTTATGTCAAAATGGATGAGACTCAAGAATTAGAAAGTAGGATAATTCCATGATAATAAGAAGAATCATCTATATAGCTCTAAAGAAGAGTTAACCAGTATAATAAAGAGGCAAAAGAAAAAGCAGGAAGCAGATTCAAATGAAAATACTGAAATAATTTCTGAATAAAGCTTGGGAATTAGTGATATTTACAGACATATGACTATATTTACATTTGCAATCACCAAAAGAATCACATAGCTATGCTCTGCACTGAAAAATTATAACATTTTAAAACAGAAACTAAAGAAGACTTAAAAAGTCACAGGTTACATGTAAAAAGATTTGATTCAGAAGTTATACCCTGAGTACCAATGACTTTAATACTTTACCCATAAAAATGAATGATTTCTCTTGAAAAAGAGATATCTGTGCATTATGTAACCAAACATGGAACCCAGCTGCCATTTCAGTACAAGCCAAGATTGGAAAAGGAGTTAAGCAGAAAGGATTTGTGGAAAGTCCTATTGTCTGATGGCTTTGACCCCTGCGTGCTTCATGCAAAGCCAACAGAATTTTTGCAAGATCTTTATAGACGGAGCCATTGCCAGTCTGGACTGAAGGAGACAGACAAGGAACAAACTGAAGGAAAAATTTCTTCAAAGACAGAGCCATGGAAGTTGAGGTCTGGAGTTAAGAGGCCTTGGGCTGGGAGAGTGGAGCAGCCCACATGCATGGAAAGGGTGAGTTTGCCCCAGAGGTCGAGGGTGGGCATTCCACCCCAATGCTCTGGAAGAGTTTTGCCACCCGAGGTCCCAAAGAGGGGGGAGCACATTCCCAGGGAATTGGGGAGAGCCTGGCTGCCACCACACTGTTCTGAAGGGGTTGAGCGTGTGCCCCAGAGATGGAAGGGAATCCGGGAGCTGCCCCGATGTTTGAGGAGGGTGGGGCCGAGAAGGTGGTCTCCCCAATGTGTGGATATGTTGGCGCACTCACCCAAGTGTTTGGAGAGGAAAGGGCTGCCACAAAGGCCCTTAGAAAGGGTTAGACTCCCACCCTCTCAAGCCCCAAGGATGCAACATTGTTCTGTAAATGACTCTCAGACTTTGAAATCTAATGGAGCTTGTCCTGCAGGTTTTAGGAACTGTTTTGGTCCTGTTAACCCTGTTTTCCTTAGTCTTTCTTCTTATGTCAATGGGAATGTTTATCCTATGAATGTCCCTCCTTTGTATATTGGAAGCATATAACTTGTTCTAAGTCCACAGATCCAAAGCTAAAGGAGAATTATGCCTTAGGACCCACCATACCTGTAATTGATTTTGATAGGATCTTGTACTTAACTTTTGTTACTGAAATGATGTAAGTTTCTGTGATATTGTTGTGGGATGAAATGTATTTTGTATATGGAAAGATAATGTCATTTTGGGGTCCAGGGGGTGGAATGTGCCAGTTTGAATGTCCCAAACGCCATTACCTTTGATGTAATCTTGTATGGGCAGAGGTTATCAGGGTTGATCAGATTGTAATTCTTTGAGTGCTTGTATGGAATGTGCCCCACCCAGCTGTGGGTGATGACTCTGATTGGATAATTTCCATGGAGGTGTTGCTCCACCCATCCAGGGTGGGTTTAAGTTGATCAGTGGAGCCATATAAATTAGCTGACTCAAAGAGAAGGAACTCAGTGCAGCTGTGAGTGACGTTTTGAAGAGGAGCAAGCTTGCTAGAGAGGAACGTCCTGGGAGAAAGCCATTTTGAAACCAGAACTTTGGAGCAGACGCCAGCCATGTGCCTTCCCAGCTAACAGAGGTTTTCTGGACACCATTGGCCATCCTCCAGTGAAGGTACCCAATTACTGATGTGATACCTTGGACACTTTATGGCCTTAAGACTGTAACTGTATAGCAAAATAAACCCCCTTTTTATAAAAGCCAATCCATCTCTGGTGTTTTGCATTCTGCAGCATTAGCAAACTACAACAAAAACATACTTTTTTTCCTCCTGTAGTTCTGAATTAATAGCTCTAAAGAGAAGTTCCACAAAATTTGGAACAATCATTGTATTTCTAGAATTAGAAACTAAAAGTGTCTTTCAAATTACTGTCTTTAAAATGATAATATTCATTTTAATAAGATATAATATATCCTTAAATAAAAGAAAAATAAATCTTATATTTTCTACAATTTAAAAAAAAATGATTTCAAATTCCAGAAATGGCAAGGGATTTGTTTTACACACTACTCTATTGTCTATTATAAAGAATGCTTTTTAAAGCATAAGCTGGAAAGCTTTAACACTTAAATGCTTTCAACCACAGCCATTTAAAATCTGTCATAAAAACACTGACCCCAGAGGAAAATGTCAAAAGAGAATAATATATTTTCAACCTTAAATAAATTCAACCAGTCTAATTTTAATAATTACTCTAAATTTTCTATTAGCAAAAAGCTTGACAACTGAAGCCTACGGAGAAGTGAAATGGGAACCTCTCCTTTAGGATTCCTGATTTTTTAAAAAACAGAATTCAACTAATTAAACCAAAAATATTAAAAATATTAAATTTTCTTTTACTCTTTTCCCACTCAAAATAATATTTCTCTTAAATCAACGAATTTATCTGATATTTGTTTTCATGCAAATGTAATAAAACCAGAACATTCTATTTATTCAAACTACAAATACTAAACAGTCATGAAAAAGAAATGCCATTTGGGAATAATAAAAAAGTCCTGCGAAAACAATAAATACATGAAATATTTCTAAAGCCATATCTAGAATCAGGGAAGAAGAACTAATCATTTTTAGGAAACTAACTCCAATACCTGACTGAATTTCAAGGCATATGTTGAGGGGGCAAGAGAATTTCAGTTTGATACTGGTTCTTAGATTTGCTATCATAGGTAGACAGAGGTGCCCACAGTAATAGCAGAGCTTAAATCAATGAACAAAGCTAATAAGACATTATTGATGAAAGACCATGTAAATAAACAAGAAATGATGTCAGTATTACTAAGTAGCTACTTTTCTATCATTAGAACCATATTTTCCTGGATCTAAAGTGGATATAGTAGCTTGAAATTTGACACTGAGATACTTTCATTTTCATGTCCTCATCATTCCCCACTTGTAATGAATTTAAAATTATTTTAAAGTAAACTCAGAAGTCCAGTAGATATTACAAGAGTATATAATATGAAAATTCAGTTATACTTCCTCTAACGTCTGTAAGATACATAACTCTGCAATAAATATACCCCAGCAGATGTGAATACTACAATTTATTCAGAGTGACAAAAACATTTTCTTTATACTTTCTGAATGGATCTCTTCATTTGTACTCTAAAAATCAATGTTATTTTTCATATCAACAGTCATTAGTTTTAAAAAAAATTTGCTAAGCAGACTATGTAGATATGGTCAATAATTACCCAAATCACCAGTTTTCAAAGTACATACAAAGCTACTGGTTGGTCATGAAGGCCAGAAAAGTTTGAGAATTCATTCCTCTTGTCTTTTAAATGACTACATACCTTACCTTTGGTCAATGAAACATCTCTAGTTTATGGTTCTTTTTAAATGGATTACTAGTTTATCTAAAAGCAACTTTTTAAATAAACACTTTTACTGACAGCTAAAACTGTGAATTTTCTAAAGAATAATTCTTAGAAAAAAAATCTACTTCCATATTTCAAAACAATAATTACATTTCTTTGTGACAAAAACAATTAGCAGGAAGCTACTTACCATAGCCCTGCTGCTGTCCTGGATAACCCTGCTGTCCTGGGTACTGCTGTTGCTGGGGTGGATATCCCTGCTGTGGCGGTGGTCCTTGGTAAGCATCTTGCTGTTGGCCATATTGTGAATTTCCTACAGGGTAATTGGAGAAGAGGAAAATAAAAAAACTGAGAGGTTTGCTTAATTAACTTTTTCTCTAAGTTGCATAGCCAACAACACAAGAACAAAATGAAAGGCCATATTGATTTTTAAAAGTTAACAAAACAAAGAAAAAACTCAAACCAAACAGAAGGATTTCGGCCAAACAAACTGCAGTTAAAGCCAATTTTGCAAGGTTGAACTGCAGCATTTTCAGCGTCTCTGCCATACGAGCATTACATTTACTGGAACATCACAGTCATAAGATCATGACTATGCTAAATAAAATAAAAAAGACAAAATTAAAGACAGCTACAAGAGCACACACTAGCTACAAAAGATCAGCAAGCTGTTTCCTAAAGGCACTATACTTATATGTAAAATCATATATATGTAAATACACATGAGAAAAAAAAATTGGAGGGATGGATTTGTGTTCAAACAGAAAATTTCCATTGGGAGAAAAATTATTTTTAAATGTTTTAGTCCTTTTACTGTTGTTAGAAATGGCAAGTCATGGTTATACATTTTAAATATTTGTAAGGAAATTATTTTGATTGTTCTAGGCTCCCTGTATCTTTCAAAACAGCCAGCAGCTAGTATTCTACAAGAGCTTTGCATTGGGTAGAAATTGTCTTATGCAAGAATTTTCATTCCTGTAGAAGGGGATATATGTGTGTATGTGTGTGAAGGTATATAGATACCTCCTTCGTAGTAATGTTGTGAGGAATCCTCATAAGGCCTATCGTAGCCTTGTTCAGGATACGACGGTTGCTGATAACCGTAATCATTATGACCTACATCAATTCGACAAGAGACAGGAAGAAACGTTAATGGCCACTGAGTGAAAACCCTAAATATATTTAAACTTTCAGATAAAATTGAAAAAAAGAAAAAGAACTGGAAATACATAAAAAATAATTTCAACTGCATTAGCTAAATATTTACCAACGTGATCACTTTCATATTGAGATAACGTGCAAATTTTTTTAAAGCAAAAATCAGTTTTAGAAACATTACACTTATAGACTTAACTATGATAATCGTCATTGAGGGGAAAAAAAATTTGATCTTCTATTTTTTAAAAAAGAAAAAATGAAAGCATTTAGGCCTTTCACATGTAAATAACTTGAATTAAATTAGAATGAACAAAGGAGACAATTATCATATTTTGTCAAACACCTGTTCTGCTGATCTCCAATTCCACAGCATATGCTAAAAACAATGCAAAATACAAAAGAGTTTCATAAATTTTTCCCCTGAAGAAACTGAAATGAATTTTCACATTCTGTTTACCTGCATAAAGTACATATATCTCAAAATATTTTCAGATGCAAAAATATATCTTAATGCTGCTATTTTAGAAATCTTTAGAAATTATTTGCAGAGTATCATAAAAGTATTCCTTTATAAAATTAAAGCTGTTTTAAGTGCTAGAGTACACCTTTGACTTGGTAGCTCCAACACATAAGCATTGCTCCACCTATATGTTGTTTTAAAGTACAATATATTTCACTGCAAGATGACTAGAATCTAATGAAAACCAATATTCTTGTAGTTTTAACAAAAGCATGAAATAACCGTTCAGTTAGCTAAAATATGAACTAAATTTTAGAAAAACACCTAATTAAGGAAGGAAGAATATAGATATGAATAAATATTATACTAAGTGCTCTAGTATTCAAATGTACTAAACTTCCTCATAAATATGTACATCAAAGGTAGGCAAACTAGGATCCACAGGCTAAATACAGCCTGTGGCCTGTTTCTGTAAACAAAGTTTTATTGGAACATGGTCACATTCATTTATTTACATATTATTTATAGCTGTTTTCACCCTAAGAAGGGAAAGTTCAGTAGTTAAGACCAAGACCTTACGGTCCACAAGGACTAAACTATTTACTGTCTGGCCCTTTACAAAAAAAGCTTTCTGACTCCTAAGCTATGTATTTACTGGCATAACTATCTGGATATATGAGAGAAAATACTCAATGCTGTCTAAGAAAATTAACTTGCTGATGTAAATAGAATAAATATTCTACATAAATGTCAGGCATATATATTAATATACACCCTATACAAAAATATACTGTTCAAATCAAACCCTGACCATAACGTAATAAAATGAATTACATATAGTAAGTAGTTTTAAGTATTGATATTTCAAAAAATAACATAACCCATTTTGAATAGAAAGGTCATATTTATAACAATTCAAATTTCTCATACAAGAAATACTCAGGACCAAAATAGCAATGTCAAGTTCAATGCAATTATTTAAAATATATTTTAAAAATTAAACAATAAAATAATAATTTAGTTTTCAAAAGAATTCCTATTGCATATAATTTAACAAAGTAGATTTTACCTCTTTAATATAAAAAATCAGTGTACTTAAGTACAAATGTACCTTTAGGCTTTATGTGTTTATGAAAAATGGCAGGCAAAATGATTTTTTAAATATATCAAATTGTATCTTATGGCTTCTAGTCAATGTCCAACACTTTAGTTTTAGTTTCTTAGTTTCCTGAGTTTCTCTGTTAAGTAATTCACCTTAAATATTCTAAAAGAACTTACTATATAAATGAAACTTTTGGCAATTTCTTTCATAACAAGATGTATCATTTTGTAATGTGAATAACAACCTCAATTTATCAGTTTTATATGTTTTGGATTATTTTTTCTTCCACATTTTATTATAAAATTTTCAAACATATAGAAAAATTAAAAGAACTGTACAGTGAAAACCTATTTGCATGCTTGGATTATTACAATTTAGATTTTCTTAAAGTGCAGTACAACTTTACTGACCACTTTTGCATGAACTAACTTCCCACTAAAAAAAATAATAATAAAAACTAAAATTAAAATCTAGTTTCTAAATGCCTTTCCTATTCTACTAAATTTATATAGAGCTATATTGTGGATACAATTTAGCCTCCAAAACTTTTCTCAAATGCAAATGCTAATGCTTATAAACCATAGTTCTTTGAGAAGTATGCAACATTCTAAAATAAAACTTGTAAAAATACTCAAGAACTATATTCCCTATGTATTTACACAACACATAAAAGTAAACCAATGGATAAACTTCATGGTATGTGGAACATATTTCAATAAAGCTGTTACTAATGAAGGAGTAAATCAATGACATTTGCTTTGGTTCAAATTAACAATTTCAAAGGGCCCTCTTTTGTGTAAGAAAGAATTCCAATGCCAGAATGATTTCTGATGGTTCTAATATGGAATAGCTACACCAAATAAACTCTGAATTAGTTTATAAACTAATGTTATCATTGCTGCTTTAGATTATTTGAAGTTTCTAAATTTAGAAGAAACAGATTGTTAGTTTCCTCATCCCCATTAAAATGTTTTGAATAGCTATCTATATTAACATCGGGCAGGGACAGAAAATGGGAAAGTTAACAGTAAGAGAGATTACCATCAGGGTAGTATTGCTGGTTCATGCCTTCTGGAGGACCTTGTCCACCATGACTGTATTGGTCCCCGTAATAGTCCTCCTGGCCTGAGTACTGCTGTGGTGGGCCTGAAAAACCACAACCAGTCAAGATATAAATAATTTGTTCTCTATGTCATCAAAGGCTTTTTTTCTAATATGATGTTACAAGAGATTATTTCTCTTAGCTGTAGATCTCTCCCATGCTTTTGGCATTTCAGATATTTTTAGCTATTCTTATACACATATTCATACACACAGTGACTCCATACAACATCACATTGCACTAAATTTTAATGTAAAGACACACATGCAATATCAAATAATACAAAACAATGCCAACTTAGAAAAACACTAACTTCATAAATAGAGGTTGAAACAAAGAGCCCTGACTTTGCTTCATTATATTTAAAGATGAAAACATCATTAAAATTTAAAAGCTTTCAATTACTGTTATTTACATTTGGCAGGAGGTTTTCTAAATGGAATCTTACCCTGTTGAGGTGGCCTATAGGGAGGAATCTGTCTCTGACCCATCATATGATTGCCTTGGTTAACTTGACCCATCATTCCCATAGGTGGCTGCTGTCCTTGGTAATGTTGCCCACCTCCCTGTGGCATATTGTATTGTTGAGAAGGAGGCTGCTGATGCATCATTGGACCTGAAGAACAGACACATCATGCATAATTTTTTTTCCAAATAATTTAACATCTTAAGAGAAATGCAGCAATATTTTTATTATGACATCCCCAAAATATATAACTAAATGCAATAAAATTTGACTTCAAATAATTTTCTAAAATCTTTGAATTAAAGCTCATATGCCTAAAATAATCTGCAAACAAAGAAAACAATCCATGTTAACTGATCTGAAATCCACTGGAAGAGTACTCTCATAATCTTTTAAAATAAAATAAACACAATATACGAACATCCTGAATATACGTATCTTTCATTATGTTCTACATAATATTTATCTATACAGTTTCTCTGGAAAAGAAATAATCCCCGTGCTACACGTAAGACACAAACCTTATATTATACACTGAAAGAAAGTAAACCACAAAATCCACAGCAAATCAAGTAGCTGAACTAAGAAAAAGAAAATAAATTGCTGGGTTTCCATTTTTTGTTCATTTTTTCAATGCCCACTCATTATGTAACAGTAGATAGGGAAACTACACAGACATTTTATAAATATATCTAGTTGGTAGATTTCATAAACTTTAATTTTAGGACAAAATTTTATAGGGTCTTCTTTCCCTTTTCCAATTCTAAGTTTTATAAACTATATAGCTCTTCTTGAAACTAGGGGGCTGTAGTGCCTCTTAGTAAGTTACCACTACACACACGCACGCATCAAAAACACTTCAGCAGAGATGCCACACACAAATCAGCACTATGCAGTTACTAAACTAACTAATAACAGGGTAGTCAAACTACCATTGCTCTAATATCACATTGGTAACAATAAAAATATTTCACATGACAAAATCAACAATGGCCATAAAGTTCTGTATTGGCATCTAAAAATGTGAGCAGCTCCTAAGAGATTCACTGGCCTAAGCGATGGTATGGTGAACTCATCATTCTGCCATTATAACCACTACCGTCTCCGAAGTATGTATAAGTCATCTCCCAATTTACTGTTTAGATAGCCACATACTACCATTTTACTGAATTGGGGACAATTTAAGAAGTACAAAAGGTTAAAGACTAGAGAGTCTGAAAAAGTTTCACAGTCAAAATTGCCCAGATGAGCCAAAGGTTATTTAAACGATTAAAAGCAAAACAAAACAAACCCCCCCGCCCTCCAAAAAGCCCACTTCTTTAAATATATCACTGAACTACAACAGCAGCAACAAGGTAAGCTAAAAAGGCTTCACCTCATTCTCAATTTGAAGAACTGTTTTATCCAGGAACTGCCTTATTGGAGTTAACTCTTTTTCTCCTATTTACCTTGATTTTTTTTGTTTGTTTGTTTGTTTACTTCTTTCTTTTCAGATTTCTTTTTCCTTCTAATTTTATCATAAATAAAAGTTTTTCAAAGGTTACTCTGGGACCTTTCTTTCAGCAAAGAGATAAATTTTAATAGTAGGGATAAGGTGATTTGGTGGAGAATGGAGGGGAAGAGAACTTTTAACACTCAAACATCTATACTGCCAGACAGATGATTTCACATCTATTTTATGTAAACTACTAATGGGTATCAGAAGTATCCTTATTTTCAAGTTTTTAGCTAAGGAAACTGAAGATCAAGATTAGTCAGATAACAGACGGGCAATCAGACAAAACTCAAGTCTGATTTCAAAACACATGTCCACTCCACTATTCTTCACTGTGCCACTTAAAAATAAGTGTTGAGGGAGGCGGGGCAAGATGGCAGACTGGTGAGCTGTAAGTTTTAGTTACTCCTCCAGGAAAGTAGGTAAAAAGCCAGGAACTGCGTGGACTGGACACCACAGAGCAATCTGTCTTTGGGCATACTTCATACAACACTCATGAAAACGTGGAACTGCTGAGATCAGCAAAATCTGTAAGTTTTTGCGGCCAGGGGACCCGCGCCCCTCCCTGCCAGGCTCAGTCCCGGGGGAGGAGGGGCTGTCAGCTCCGGGAAGGAGAAGGGAGAACTGCAGTGGCTGCTCTTATCGGAAACTCATTCTACTGATTCAAACTCCAACCATAGATAGACTGAGACCAGACACCAGAGACTCTGAGAGCAGCCAGCCCAGCAGAGAGGAGACAGGCATAGGAAAAAAACAACACGAAAAACTCCAAAATAAAAGCAGAGGATTTTTGGAGTTCTGGTGAACACAGAAAGGGGAAGGGCGGAGCTCAGGCATTGAGGCGCATATGCAAATCCCGAAGCAAAGCTGATCTCTCTGCCCTGTGCACCTTTCCTTAATGGCCCTGGTTGCTTTGTCTATTAGCATTTCAATAACCCATTAGATCTCTGAGGAGGGCTGTTTTTTTTTTTTTGTTTTTTTTTTTTAAATCCTTTTTGCTTTTTCTAAAACAATTACTCTAAGAAGCTCAATACAGAAAGCTTCAAAGAATTGCAATTTGGGCACGTCAAGTCAAGAGCAGAACTAAGAGAGCTCTGAGACAAAAGGCAATAATCCAGTGGCTGAGAAAATTCACTAAACAACACAACTTCCCAAGAAAAGGGGGGTGTCCGCTCACAGCCACCATCCTGGTGGACAGGAAACACTCCTGCCCATCGCCAGCCTCATAGCCCAGAGCTGCCCCAGACAACCCAGTGTGACGGAAGTGCTTCAAATAACAGGCACACACCACAAAACTGGGCGTGGACATTAGCCTTCCCTGCAACCTCAGCTGAATGTCCCAGAGCTGGGAAGGTGGAGCAGTGTGAATTAACAAAGCCCCATTCAGCCATCATTTCAGCAAACTGGGAGCCTCCCTACACAGCCCAGCAGCCCAGAACTGCCCTGGGGGGACGGCACTCACCTGTGACATAGCACAGTTATCCCTCAACAGAGGACCCGGGGTGCACAGCCTGGAAGAGGGGCCCACTTGCAAGTCTCACGAGCCATACGCCAATACCAAAGACTTGTGGGTCAGTGGCAGAGACAAACTGTGGCAGGACTGAACTGAAGGATTAGACTATTGCAGTAGCTTTAAAACTCTAGGATCATCACGGAGATTTGATTGTTAGGGCCACCCCCCCTCCCCGACTGCCCAGAAACACGCCCCACATACAGGGCAGGCAACATCAACTACACACGCAAGCTTGGTACACCAATTGGGCCCCACAAGACTCACTCCCCCACTCACCAAAAAGGCTAAGCAGGGGAGATCTGGCTTGTGGAGAACAGGTGGCTCGTGGACGCCACCTGCTGGTTAGTTAGAGAAAGTGTACTCCACGAAGCTGTAGATCTGATAATAGAGATAAGGACTTCAATAGGTCTACAAACCCTAAAAGAACCCTATCAAGTTCAGCAAATGCCACGAGGCCAAAAACAACAGAAAATTATAAAGCATATGAAAAAACCAGACGATATGGATAACCCAAGCCCAAGCACCCAAATCAAAAGACCAGAAGAGACACAGCACCTAGAGCAGCTACTCAAAGAACTAAAGATGAACAATGAGACCATAGTACGGGATATGAAGGAAATCAAGAAGACCCTAGAAGAGCATAAAGAAGACATTGCAAGACTAAATAAAAAAATGGATGATCTTATGGAAATTAAAGAAACTGTTGACCAAATTAAAAAGATTCTGGACACTCATAGTACAAGACTAGAGGAAGTTGAACAACGAATCAGTGACCTGGAAGATGACAGAATGGAAAATGAAAGCATAAAAGAAAGAATGGGGAAAAAAATTGAAAAACTCGAAATGGACCTCAGGGATATGATAGATAATATGAAACATCCGAATATAAGACTCATTGGTGTCCCAGAAGGGGAAGAAAAGGGTAAAGGTCTAGGAAGAGTATTCAAAGAAATTGTTGGGGAAAACTTCCCAAATCTTCTAAACAACATAAATACACAAATCATAAATGCTCAGCGAACTCCAAATACAATAAATCCAAAAAAACCCACTCCGAGACATATACTGATCACACTGTCAAACATAGAAGAGAAGGGGCAAGTTCTGAAAGCAGCAAGAGAAAAGCAATTCACCACATACAAAGGAAACAGCATAAGACTAAGTAGTGACTACTCAGCAGCCACCATGGAGGCAAGAAGGCAGTGGCACGATATATTTAAAATTCTGAGTGAGAGGAATTTCCAGCCAAGAATACTTTATCCAGCAAAGCTCTCCTTCAAATTTGAGGGAGAGCTTAAATTTTTTACAGACAAAGAAGTGCTGAGAGAATTTGCTAACAAGAGACCTGCCCTACTGGAGATACTAAAGGGAGCCCTACAGACAGAGAAACAAAGACAGGACAGAGAGACCTGGAGAAAGGTTCAGTACTAAAGAGATTCGGTATGGGTACAATAAAGGATATTAATAGAGAGAGGGAAAAATATGGCAAACATAATCCAAAGGATAAGATGGCCGATTCAAGAAATGCCTTCACGGTTTTAACGTTGAATGTAAATGGATTAAACTCCCCAATTAAAAGATATAGATTCGCAGAATGGATCAAAAAAAATGAACCATCAATATGTTGCATACAAGAGACTCATCTTAGACACAGGGACACAAAGAAACTGAAAGTGAAAGGATGGAAAAAAATATTCCATGCAAGCTACAGCCAAAAGAAAGCAGGTGTAGCAATATTAATCTCAGATAAAATAGACTTCAAATGCAGGGATGTTTTGAGAGACAAAGAAGGCCACTACATACTAATAAAAGGGGCAATTCAGCAAGAAGAAATAACAATCGTAAATGTCTATGCACCCAATCAAGGTGCCACAAAATACATGAGAGAAACACTGGCAAAACTAAAGGAAGCAATTGATGTTTCCACAATAATTGTGGGAGACTTCAACACATCACTCTCTCCTATAGATAGATCAACCAGACAGAAGACCAATAAGGAAATTGAAAACCTAAACAATCTGATAAATGAATTAGATTTAACAGACATCTACAGGACATTACATCCCAAATCACCAGGATACACATACTTTTCTAGTGCTCACGGAACTTTCTCCAGAATAGATCATATGCTGGGACATAAAACAAGCCTCAATAAATTTAAAAAGATTGAAATTATTCAAAGCACATTCTCTGACCACAATGGAATACAATTAGAAGTCAATAACCATCAGAGACTTAGAAAATTCACAAATACCTGGAGGTTAAACAACACACTCCTAAACAATCAGTGGGTTAAAGAAGAAATAGCAAGAGAAATTGCTAAATATATAGAGACGAATGAAAATGAGAACACAACATACCAAAACCTATGGGATGCAGCAAAAGCAGTGCTAAGGGGGAAATTTATAGCACTAAACGCATATATTAAAAAGGAAGAGCCAAAATCAAAGAACTAATGGATCAACTGAAGAAGCTAGAAAATGAACAGCAAACCAATCCTAAACCAAGTACAAGGAAAGAAATAACAAGGATTAAAGCAGAAATAAATGACATAGAGAACAAAAAAACAATAGAGAGGATAAATATCACCAAAAGTTGGTTCTTTGAGAAGATCAACAAGATTGACAAGCCCCTAGCTAGACTGACAAAATCAAAAAGAGAGAAGACCCATATAAACAAAATAATGAATGAAAAAGGTGACATAACTGCAGATCCTGAAGAAATTAAAAAAATTATAAAAGGATATTATGAACAACTGTATGGCAACAAACTGGATAATGTAGAAGAAATGGACAATTTCCTGGAAACATATGAACAACCTAGACTGACCAGAGAAGAAATAGAAGACCTCAACCAACCCATCACAAGCAAAGAGATCCAATCAGTCATCAAAAATCTTCCCACAAATAAATGCCCAGGGCCAGATGGCTTCACAGGGGAATTCTACCAAACTTTCCAGAAAGAACTGACACCAATCTTACTCAAACTCTTTCAAAACATTGAAAAAAATGGAACACTACCTAACTCATTTTATGAAGCTAACATCAATCTAATACCAAAACCAGGCAAAGATGCTACAAAAAAGGAAAACTACCGGCCAATCTCCCTAATGAATATAGATGCAAAAATCCTCAACAAAATACTTGCAAATCGAATCCAAAGACACATTAAAAAAATCATACACCATGACCAAGTGGGGTTCATTCCAGGCATGCAAGGATGGTTCAACATAAGAAAAACAATCAATGTATTACAACACATTAAAAACTCGAAAGGGAAAAATCAATTGATCATCTCAATAGATGCTGAAAAAGCATTTGACAAAATCCAACATCCCTTTTTGATAAAAACACTTCAAAAGGTAGGAATTGAAGGAAACTTCCTCCACATGATAAAGAGCATATATGAAAAACCCACAGCCAGCATAGTACTCAATGGTGAGAGACTGAAAGCCTTCCCTCTAAGATCAGGAACAAGACAAGGATGCCCGCTATCACCACTGTTATTCAACATTGTGCTGGAAGTGCTAGCCAGGGCAATCCGGCAAGACAAAGAAATAAAAGGCATCCAAATTGGAAAAGAAGAAGTAAAACTGTCATTGTTTGCAGATGATATGATCTTATATCTAGAAAACCCTGAGAAATCAACGATACACCTACTAGAGCTAATAAACAAATTTAGCAAAGTAGCGGGATACAAGATTAATGCACATAAGTCAGTAATGTTTCTATATGCTAGAAATGAACAAACTGAAGAGACACTCAAGAAAAAGATACCATTTTCAATAGCAACTAAAAAAATCAAGTACCTAGGAATAAACTTAACCAAAGATGTAAAAGACCTATACAAAGAAAACTACATAACTCTACTAAAAGAAATAGAAGGGGACCTTAAAAGATGGAAAAATATTCCATGTTCATGGATAGGAAGGCTAAATGTCATTAAGATGTCAATTCTACCCAAACTCATCTACAGATTCAATGCAATCCCAATCAAAATTCCAACAACCTACTTTGCAGACTTGGAAAAGCTAGTTATCAAATTTATTTGGAAAGGGAAGATGCCTCGAATTGCTAAAGACACTCTAAAAAAGAAAAACCAAGTGGGAGGACTTACACTCCCTGACTTTGAACTTATTATAAAGCCACAGTTACCAAAACAGCATGGTACTGGCACAAAGATAGACATATAGATCAATGGAATCGAATTGAGAATTCAGAGATAGACCCTCAGATCTATGGCCAACTGATCTTTGATAAGGCCCCCAAAGTCACTGAACTGAGCCATAATGGTCTTTTCAACAAATGGGGCTGGGAGAGTTGGATATCCATATCCAAAAGAATGAAAGAGGACCCCTACCTCACCCCCTACACAAAAATTAACTCAAAATGGACCAAAGATCTCAATATAAAAGAAAGTACCATAAAACTCCTAGAAGATAATGTAGGAAAACATCTTCAAGACCTTGTATTAGGCGGCCACTTCCTAGACTTTACACCCAAAGCACAAGCAACAAAAGAGAAAATAGATAAATGGGAACTCCTCAAGCTTAGAAGTTTCTGCACCTCAAAGGAATTTCTCAAAAAGGTAAAGAGGCAGCCAACTCAATGGGAAAAAATTTTTGGAAACCATGTATCTGACAAAAGACTGATATCTTGCATATACAAAGAAATCCTACAACTCAATGACAATAGTACAGACAGCCCAATTATAAAATGGGCAAAAGATATGAAAAGACAGTTCTCTGAAGAGGAAATACAAATGGCCAAGAAACACATGAAAAAATGTTCAGCTTCACTAGCTATTAGAGAGATGCAAATTAAAACCACAATGAGATACCATCTAACACCAGTTAGAATGGCTGCCATTAAACAAACAGGAAACTACAAATGCTGGAGGGGATGTGGAGAAATTGGAACTCTTATTCATTGTTGGTGGGACTGTATAACGGTTCAGCCACTCTGGAAGTCAGTCTGGCAGTTCCTTAGAAAACTAGATATAGAGCTACCATTCGATCCAGCGATTGCACTTCTCGGTATATACCCGGAAGATCGGAAAGCAGTGACACGAACAGATATCTGCACGCCAATGTTCATAGCAGCATTATTCACAATTGCCAAGAGATGGAAACAACCCAAATGTCCTTCAACAGATGAGTGGATAAATAAAATGTGGTATATACACACGATGGAATACTACGCGGCAGTAAGAAGGAACGATCTCGTGAAACATATGACAACATGGATGAACCTTGAAGACATAATGCTGAGCGAAATAAGCCAGGCACAAAAAGAGAAATATTATATGCTACCACTAATGTGAACTTTGAAAAATGTAAAACAAATGGTTTATAATGTAGAATGTAGGGGAACTAGCAGTAGAGAGTAATTAAGGAAGGGGGAACAATAATCCAAGAAGAACAGATAAGCTATTTAACGTTCTGGGGATGCCCAGAAATGACTATGGTCTGTTAATTTCTGATGGATGTAGTAGGAACAAGTTCACTGAAATGTTGCTATATTATGTAACTTTCTTGGGGTAAAGTAGGAACATGTTGGAAGTTAAGCAGTTATCTTAGGTTAGTTGTCTTTTTCTTACTCCCTTGTTATGGTCTCTTTGAAATGTTCTTTTATTGTATGTTTGTTTTCTTTTTAACTTTTTTTTTCATACAGTTGATTTAAAAAAGAAGGGAAAGTTTAAAAAAAAAAAAAAAGAAAAAAGACAAACAAGGAAAAAAAAAAAAAAAGATGTAGTGCCCCCTTGAGGAGCCTGTGGAGAATGCAGGGGTATTCGCCTACCCCACCTCCATGGTTGCTAACATGACCACAGACATAGGCGACTGGTGGTTTGATGGGTTGAGCCCTCTACCATAAGTTTTACCCTTGGGAAGACGGTTGCTGCAAAGGAGAGGCTAGGCCTCCCTATATTTGTGCCTAAGAGTCTCCTCCTGAATGCCTCTTTGTTGCTCAGATGTGGCCCTCTCTCTCTGGCTAAGCCAACTTGAAAGGTGAAATCACTGCCCTCCCCCCTACGTGGGATCAGACACCCAGGGAAGTGAATCTCCCTGGCAACGTGGAATATGACTCCCGGGGAGGAATGTAGACCCGGCATCGTGGGATGGAGAACATCTTCTTGACCAAAAGGGGGATGTGAAAGGAAATGAAATAAGCTTCAGTGGCAGAGAGATTCCAAAACGAGCCGAGAGATCACTCTGGTGGGCACTCTTACGCACACTTTAGACAACCTTTTTTAGGTTCTAAAGAATTGGGGTAGCTGGTGGTGGATACCTGAAACTATTAAACTACAACCCAGAACCCATGAATCTCGAAGACAGTTGTATAAAAATGTAGCTTATGAGGGGTGACAGTGGGATTGGGAATGCCATAAGGACCAAACTCCACTTTGTCTAGTTTATGGATGGATGTGTAGAAAAGCAGGGGAAGGAAACAAACAGACAAAGGTACCCAGTGTTCTTTTTTACTTCAATTGCTCTTTTTCACTCTAATTATTATTCTTGTTATTTTTGTGTGTGTGCTAATGAAGGTGTCAGGGATTGATTTAGGTGATGAATGTACAACTATGTAATGGTACTGTAAACAATCGAAAGTACAATTTGTTTTGTATGACTGCGTGGTATGTGAATATATCTCAATAAAATGATGATTAAAAAAAAAAAATAAGTGTTTATAACAAATTTAATAGATCAAAATCAAATTATGCAATGAAAAAATTCCAAAACATTAACTAGTTTAAAGTTACAACATTTTAAATATATTTCATATACAATAAAGTACAAAACATTAACATTCATAATTTCATAGGCAACATGATTGGGCTTTTATGTAATTCAATTCAGAAAATGAAGGTTTTACCTTGCCTTTCTTCTCTAAAACTATCAAAAACACTGTCTAAAGACCTTTAGGGTCTAAAGACATAAAGACCATTTCAACAGAAGGTAACTACAAAACTAAAACATATAATATACATTGGAACGAAAAATTTTTAAAAGGGGAAAGAAAGCAAAAATATAATTGCTGGAGGGGAGGTAGGGGGAGATATCCAAAAGATACAACAATAACAACAAAATTCAAAGTATTACTCTAAAAGAGAAAAGTAATCCTAGTTTAAGCCATAGACAGAAAAGACCACACCACTTGTGCCTTATCTTTTGGGACTGTCAGCAGCAACAATTCCAAAGAGTTCAATTACCACCCTTCTTTTATTCTCTGTCACTATCTCTCCCTTTGAGTACTCCCCGACATCAACATCATTCAGGATCAAACCTAAAACCACAGAGATGGAGCAGGATAGCACTACTAAGACAAAGTGCTTTTCATCTTTTTCCTTCAAGCTTTATCCATTAAAGAAAAAAAATTATGACTGCTCAATTTTGATTGTTTAAGAAGCATATTATTTTCCTTAAGATAATGAAATACGCTACAGTGGCAATATGTGTTATCCTTTAAGACACTAATGGAAATAAGAAAGCTAAAGCTCAAAAGGTTACCCCAAAATCAGTTTTAAAAAATTTATATTACAAAGTGAAATAAGATTAAAAACTTATCTATTTATAACCATTTTCTACAAACAATGGGATTACACATTTCTATTCTATGTGTTTAAAGGTTATTTTTCATCTTTTATATAAACCATTTTGATGTTTAAGATGCACTACCAAGTGTGATATTATATATGCAAAAGTCCTATTAATGTCTTATCTAGAAAATATTTTTGTAAAACTGTTTTACATGGACATATAACATTTACTCATCATTAGCACACTATTTCTTTCCATTTTAAGTTTTACACTGACCTTCTATGCAAACAATGTCCTATATCTTAAAACACAGGTAAAATATTCCCAAGTTACTGTTTTTTCTATTATTAGGATTCTTTGCACATAATACTTAGTTTTATCTTAATGATCAAAAATGGAGAATTTTAAGACACAACTAAAGATATTAATTTTAATTTTTAAAGTATTATCTATACATATGCACATATATATTCACTTCCTCAGATGTAAACCAATAAGCAAAACTCTATAAATCATATCATTAATCTATGAATTATTTTACATAAAGGTTAAAAATAATAGCTAACATTTACTGAGCACTTATTATATACCAGGCACTAAGTTAAGAAGAGCTTGATGTGTATTATTTATCCTCTCCCAAACCCTACAAAACAGGTAATATTATTAACCTCATTTTACAGATCAGAAAACTCAAAGCTGGTAAATAGTGAGAACTCTAAAGCCCACGCTCTTAACCACTGTTAACCACTTCCTCTCCAAGATGAAATCTTACTTCTCTCATGAAATACCTCCCATGAAAACAGCTCTGTGTATCCTCTATCACTATAATACAAAAATCCTAAAATACAAGAAATTTCTTTGCCCCACCTATATCTATATGTTATAATATGAACCAAACCATAAAACTGCTAATAATACTCTCCTCAGGCCTATTTTAGACATGTTGATATTTCATCATTTACTAATATTTCATCATTTACTACTCTTACCTTGTTCCTTAACAAATCTCAAACGAACCATTTATAGCTCTCATTTGAAGATATTATTAATAGTTTATTTAGAAGAGAAAAATCCCTATATTCCATCAAACTCAATTAGTTAATTTACTGTTTGTTTAAATAGTCATTTTCATTTAAAATGTATAGGATTTTTTACTTACCTATAATGTACCATCTGTCCACATCAATAATTTTAAATAGTTTATAAAAAGAAATTTAGATAAAATTCTAAGGATAAAAAAATAAGAGACAACTAAGCAAGAAAATGAATGTTAGTAAAACCACTGCAACTAAGCATAAAACTTAGCTGAGTTTCCTGGCAACTTATGCAAAAACAGAACTATGCTATACTTTAGCTAGTAAAAAGATAACAGCTCCTTTCAAGACACAAACTTTTTCATAACATGAAATTCTTAAGAGGAATTCTCAAGAAAGCATTAAAAGGTATTAAAAACATAGTATCAACAGCAGTTTTATTATTGTCATTTGTTTCTTTAGTAACACAGTTCCTTACATTAACCATTGATTAAAGCAGTGACTCTCAACCATGAGTGATTTTACCCCCCAGGGGACATTTAACACTGTCTGGAGACATTTTTGGGGGGAGTGCTACTGCCCCCTAGTGGGTAGAGGCCAGAAATACTGCTAAATATCTTGGAAGGCGCAGGATAGCCTCCCACAGCAAAGAACTATCCAGCCCAAAATGTCAATGGTACCAACGCAGAAAAATCCTGGATTTCTCAAGGATTTAATATTAGATCATAGGTATCTATAAACTACAAACTAATCTGGGACCTAGATTATGTATTTAGCTTTCTGGTATCAAAGAATTAGAAAAAGGATGTTGTGGCTTAATTCAGGAAAAAAAAAAAAGTCTAGGCTATTTCTTAGACAACCTTTGCTAAGCAGCAATTATTTCACCTGCACTATATAAAATAATAATTCAAAAACAAAGTCACTGTTAAACTATCTATTGTAAACTGAAAGGAACTCCAAAAGCCCTAGATTTACGTGGCACAAGTGATAATCTGCTGTGAAAGTAAAGATCCTAAATGGACGAGGCAGAGAGCCCTGGAGACAGGCCACATTACCATGTATAGTTTTGTGTCACTTAGTATGAAAGCTGAAAAGTGATGAACTATCTGGTTCAGAAGATTATTTTGCATACAAAAAATTGAGGGAAAGGACTCTAAATAAGCATCAACTGAAATATTTGTTAAAATGTAATTTCTAAAACCAATCCCTAGACATTCGGTTTAGCAGGTATGGGGTGGAGGAGACGAATCTTTATTTTAACAAGTATCCCACATGGTTCTGAGCTAGGTAGTCCTAGGACCACACACTGAGAAATACTGTTCTAAGGCAAAGAGTAACCAATCATCCATCCTCTTCTATCATAAAAGAACCTAGATTATGGTTCATATACAATTTTTAAATTGGAGTAGGAATGCATGTCCTAAGGGTCCCTAAGTTAGCAATAACATGAATCCTAAGGGGGTCTGCATTACACATGTCAAAACTTGCTGAATGTGATACTTAAGATTTGTGCATTTTGTTTAATGTAAATCTTACCTAAGGAAAAAAAATAAACTTTAAAAAGTATTGAACACTAATGATGTGCAGGCTGAAGTGTTTAGAGGTGAAATGTACTGATATCTGCAAAATATTCTGAAATGCGTTAAAAAATTAAGACGTATGGATGGTTGAGTAGATAGAAGAAGATGTGATAAACCAAATTTAGTAAAATTTTAACTATAGAATACAGGTAGCGAGTGGGCATATGGGTACAATTCCTTCAACTCTTCCGTATGTTTGAAATTTTAAGTAACAAAACAATGGGGAAAAATTAAAAAATTAACTGCAAGTCTCATATCTAGAAGACTATATAAAGACCTCTCAAAACTCAACAGTTAAAAAACAAACAATCCAACTATAAAATGGGCAAAAGACCTGGAGACATTTCATTAAAGCAGACATAAAGATTGCAAATAAACATGTATAAACATGTTCAACATAACTAGCCATTAGGGAAATGCAAATTCGGACCACAATAAATATCACCACACACCTATCAGAAGAGTTGAGATTAAAATAAATAAAATAGCCACAATATCAAATGCTGGCAAGGGTTTGGAGAAAGTGGATCTCTCAAAAATTGCTGGTGGGATTGTAAAATGGAACAGGCATTCTGGAAAACAGTTTGGCAGTTTCTAAAAAAACTAAATATATACTTACCATATGACCTAGCAATCCCACTCCTGTGTATTCATCCCAGAAAAATGAAAACTTAGGTTCAAAGAAAAAACTTGTACATGATTATCAATAGCACCTTTATTTGTAACAGCCAAAAAGCAGAAACAACCAAAATGTCCCTCAATAGCTGAATAGCTAAACAAACTGTGGTGTATCCATTACCATGGAATATCATACCATACTCAATAATAAAAAAGGAATGAACTATTGACACATGCAACAACTTGGATAGATCTTAAGGGCATTATGCTAAGTATATAAAAGCCAACCACAACTAGTCATGTACTGTATGATTCCATTCATATAACATTCTCAAAATGACAAAATAATAGAAATAGAGATAAGAGGAATAGTTGCTTGCCAAAGATTAGTGATGGTGGGTGGAGGGTACACAGAACCACTTTGTATTGCCTTCACAACTTCCTGTGAATCTATAATTATTTCAAAATAAAAAGTTTTAAAAACTGAATCCTAACAAAACTGACTTTTATAATCTGTTGGCAAGAAATTCCTCTGATGTTGCCTTCCAAACCCAAAGGTTTTTTATAACTGACATTCATCTGTTTTGTCTGACAGGAACTGACAGTTCCTTCTTTGGTTCATTCCTGGAATGATATTTGATGGATGACGAACACCACAAAGACAGGTGTTGGTTTTCTAATGTGTTATGGTAGGAGGAGATACATCTAGCTAATCTGTCAGACAATAAACAGGATAAAGTGGTGAATAAAATAAGACACAGTTCGTGATGTCATGGAACTTAAGAGTCTAGGGAATTTTTTTTTTTTTTCCAAATAAATATATAGTTACAAGTGTGCAAACTGCTACTACAAACAGCGTAACTACAGGCTACAATACTTAAGTGGACTTTACCTAGAGTAGGAGGAATTAAAAACCTAAATAGCAAGATGAGAAGTAATTTTAGTTTTATGTCCATGCTTTTCTGTATTTTACAGTTTTTCATATTAAAGTTATTTTCATAACCAGAAAAAATATTATTGGGAAAAAATTACAACCTCGAAAAGAGTCATCCAATATTAGCAATATTGATGAAAGGTATAAACAAAACATATAGTTTGAATTACAATTTAAGGGCTGTAATATACCTAAAATTCTTAATAATAGAAACTTGCAATATGAGCACTATTTCATCAATTTACCGATTTTAAAAGTGAAGAGAGATGAGGATACACACAATTCTCACTCATTCAAACCCGCTACATTTAAGTAGCCTAAACATGACACTTTCATGGGGAACAAAATATTTGAAACAATTTCTTCATTTTAAATTTCTTTTACTTTTCTTAAAAAGAGAAAAATTCAATGTAATATCACAGTGGTTTTTTTCTTCTTGGAAGATTTACCAAATTAGAGATTTCTGCAGCTCTTAGATGCAGATCCAGGAACTATACTTCTATTAAGAATTTCTGTCATCTTATTTTATTTTCTAGTAATAACAATAAAACAACCACTAATATTTACTAAGTTATTAATTATATGCCATGTATTCACTAAGTATTAATTAGGCACTCATGTATTAACTCATTTAATCCTCACAACAGCTCCATGAGGTAGGTACTCTCATTACCCCTATTTTAAAGATGGGAAATGGAAGAACAGAGAGATTAAGTAATTTGTCAAAAGCTGCACTCAATATGTGATGGAGCTAGGATTTGAAGCAAGGGAGTTCAGCTTTCACATAATTCTACTTTACAGTATAGATTACATATAATAAGGAAATTTGTATCTTTTTTTCTAAAATAAGATGTTTTTCACAAAATCTAATTTAACTCATTTTGTTCCAAACATATAATCATGTAACCATAAAGTTAGGATTTAAGGACTGATTATGATTATTGAATCATTATATATATATTCCTTTTTACTTTCTGGTGTATTAGAGTAGACAGAGGGAAATACCTGAAACCTGAATTGTAATCCAGCTGCCTTGATCTCTGATAATGATTGTATAGCTTTTATCTTGTGCCCTTGCAATTGTAAAGACCTTACAACTAACCTTCACTTGAACCCATTTATCCAAAGACAGGCCCTAATGTTAATTAATGACGAGTCTTGGGTCAGCACAGAACTAACCCACACCAAGCCCAAGGTTATCTTGATAACCGAAGCTGTATCTAACCAAAATGGGCCCACCTGACATGCACAGATTAGACTTTAACCTACAAGTCACCTATATCTCATTATAATACTAAAAATCACACCCAGCACCATATTAAGGCTGTCATTTTCTTACATATGTTCTGTGACTAGGAATGTTATCAATCTGCACATGCTCAATAATTAGATCACTTCTAATTACATAATCTGGGGCCACTGTAAGCATTATCCTAAAACCTGCCCATCTTTTGATGCTATAAAACTATCAGAATTACTGCAGATCAGTCAGGCTTCTCAGCTGCAAGCAACAGATACCAACTGTGCTGATTAAAGCAGATGAATTAATGAAAGAACATGAAGTAGCCACAGATTTTGGACCGATGGGCCATCTCTTCGCCTGCTTTGCAACTAGCAATAAAACTCGTTCTCTCTTTGAAACCCCCGTATCTCAGGAATTGGTCATTTGAGTACATAGGGCAAAAGAATCCATTGCCTTGGTCCGGTAACAATCATTTACAAAGACAGGAAACAAGTAGTTGATCTTATCACTAGATCAGTGAGTGCTTACTAGGTGCTAGTCACTCTGACAACTACTTAGTAAAATCTCAATATGCATTCTTACATTTAATTCTAAATCTGAACTGTCAGATTTTATAGAAGAAAAAAACATCTTAAGCAACTTAGCCAAGTCATACAGCCAAAAAAAAAGTGCTCGAGTCAGGATTTGAACCTGATCTCTGACAAATAAAACCTTAGCCCTAATGCTAAACTTCATTGTTATTTATGTAAATTCTAGGAACATAAGAATACCAATTAGCTGGTAGAACCTTTATATATTCTTAAATAATTATTTTAAATGCATATACCAAACGGCAGACAAACTGAGAAACCTTTAACACAATTACAAATGATTCTGCAAACTTCAAGCACATGCTTGAGCCAGACCAAAATCTCACATTTCCCTAGCCAGTATATTCTCTTAATTCTCATACACTTTTTCATATTTCTCCACACCTTTTCTCTCCTCAAACTTCCAAAACTCACCACTAAATCAACCAACCTACCTACATCTGTACCCATACACTATGCCTTGGAATGAATGAACTAAATGAGTCTTAATACTAGTATCTGTATTTTTGTTCTGCATGAAAATCCCTATAAACAACTGTGTAGTAAAAACTTAACCTGGCCCCACAAGAGGTCTGGCCTTTGTCCTCAACTTCTGGGAGGTAATCTCTAAGATGTCATGTCTGATAGGAGTGCCTTAGTTTGCCTCAGTTTCTTGAGGCACAGTAAATACACTAATAATGGGATTTGTGGTAAGGGCTTTGGGTCATGCCTGGAAAGGCTGGAGACTGGAGGCTGACATCAATAATGTGGGCAATCAGTCACGATTATGCCTATGTAATGGAGCCCCAACAAAAACTTTGAACGCTGAGGCTCAGGTGAACTGCCCAGGTTGGCAATACTCCATGCATACTGTCACACATTGTTCCAGAAGAGTAACACACCCCGACTCCACTGAGAGTGGACAACAGAAATTCCGTGTTTGGTACTTCTCCTGGACTCTGTCCCATGCGATTCTTCCCTTGGCTGCTGTTACTCTGTGTCCTTTCCCTGTAATAAACCCTACTGTGAGGATAATCATTTTCAGCGAGTTCTGTGAATTCTTCTAGAAAATTATCAAAACTAAGGGTGGTTTTGGAAAAAACCCCAAACTTGCAATGCATGTCAGAAGTGAGGTTGGTCTTGGGGACTGTTTCCTCTAACTGCAGTTGGCTAAACTCTAACAGCTGTCAGAGGTGAGGGTAGTCTTGGGAACTGTGCCCTCTAATTCCACCCAGAAACTCAAAAACATTGTTCTTGCATTTGTCCCTTTCCTCTCTCTCTCTTGCATAATAAATTTCTTCTAATAGATCATTCCTATTGGTACACAAATGTGATATAACATCTTCTCATCTTGAAACAGAAATCTTTCTTGACATTACATTTCCTGCAGCTATTTGTTTCCCTAAATCAGAAAAATTACCGAAAAGAATTATCTTTACTCACTTCTCCTCCCATTTTCTCTTGACCATACACCAATCAGACTTTTACCCTGATCCCACAACCAAAAACTGCTCAACAAGATCAGAAAATCCAGCAGTTAATTTTCAATCCTCATTTTACTTGACCTCTCAGCAAAAGTTGATGTATTTGATAATTCAATTCCCATATTTTTTAAACACTTTTTTCACTTGGCTTCTAAGATACTACACTCTCCTGGTTTCCCTACCAACTCATAGGCTATTCCTCCTCAATCTTCTGAGACCTCTGGAAAGGAATCACTCATCTTCCCATTGTCAAAATGCTGTAATGCTCAGGGAATGAATTTTCAGACCTCTTCTCTTCTTTACCTTTACTCATTCTTTAATGATCTCTTCCGATTCCATGGATTTAACTGCTCTGACCTCTTTTCCACTCCACACTAACATATCTGTCTACCTGATATAGCCACTCAAATTTAATATGCCCAAACAAAACTATTATCACTCTCCTAAATCTGCTCTTCTTCCACTCTCTTAAACTCAGTAAATGGCAACTCAATTTTCCTTAGTTATTTTGACTGTGGGAATCATCCCTAACTCTGCCCTCCTGTACCATATATCCAATCCATCAGTAAATTCTGGCAGCATTACCTCCAAGATATATCCTAAATATACCCAAACTGGCTACTTTTCATTACCACCATAGCTAACACCATCACCTCTTACTCAAATATTGGAAGAGCCTTTTAATAGTTTACCCTGTGTCCACCCTTGCCCAACTACCCTCTATTTTCCATTTAGTATCTTTTTAAAACATACAATCAGATCATATTGTTCCTTTGCTCAAACCTTTCCATGATCTGGTGTTCAGCTACCTCTTGGATCTTTATTTTGAATCTCCACCTTCACTAACTCAGTGTCAGCAAGACTGATCTCCTTGCTGTACCTCAAACACACCAAGTATGCTCTGGCCTTAGGGCTCTTGCTTGCTGTTCCTTCTGCCTGTATAATGTTCTTTAGTCCAGATATCTGCTCACCAGCCTCAACATACTAAAATAGCACACACATTTCATATCTTTCTCTTTACTTATTTTTCTTCATAACATCTGTAGTATTTTGACACATTTCTATCTTATTTTATATGAAATTTTTAGAAAAAAAAAATAGGAAGCTCTTAACCCGACAACATTTATATAAAGTTAGAAACTTGAATAGTATTTCCCCAAGTGCATTCTTTATAACATTACAGGCAGTCTTTACTATGCATAGCAGTATGAGACTGAAAAATGACTATGCAAGCTGAAACCACGTGAAACGATCTTAATAATCAATGGGAAAAATTACAATTGCTCTATGGCCTTTAAAAATTTTGGTCAAAGCATTTTTTTAAAACTCTATTATGTCAGTTATAAATGCACACAGAAATGAAAAAGACAAATATTTAGTACTCAGTAATTAAAAACAGTAGAAACACTTGGAATTAAAGTATTTTATTTATTTTGTAAAAATCTTATCAAGAGTAGTTTCAACAGTACTTCCCTTCGTCTTCTCATTGTATATCTGATGATTCAGCCTGAGCATCTTTGCTATGCATTGGCAAACTGTTACACACCTCTCTAAGTGTGGATTAGCTGTAAACATTCTATCATTTGCATTTTCATTATTGAAAAATTTCTCTGAGAAATCCTTTAATGTGAGTATTTTGCCAGTCTCGCTTCTTCTAGGACATCTTTATCCTTGTCATCACAACCATTTTCCACATACATGTCAATGAAATTTGCCTTCATTAACTACCTCTGGTGTATAGATACGTCTCTTGAATATCAGTTTATCAATATTCCCACAATCAGCTATTTCTTCTATAACTCCATAGACATTAGATTCAAATTTCACTTGCAGCATTGTCACTTTTTATTTCTTTGCTGCATTTTCATCTCTGTTTCTCCTGCATTTCATGTCTTTTTCTTCATGCACAGAATGAGGATAATAATAGTGTCTACTACCTCAAAGATACTGTGAGGATTACATCAAAAAGACATACAGAGCATTTAGTCACAGAGTCAGGCACTAAAAAGCACTCAACGAACAGTAAAATTTATTTTTAAGAAGTGATATACCCTCCCTCAAAAAAAAAAGAAGAGTCCTATGATAATACACATTTTAGATACAGTTGGGTTTTCTTACTGCAGGACTTCTCAGACCTTTTAATATGCTAATAAGCATGCTGAATCTTCCCAAGTATCACCAATAACTTATATGTCTGTCTAGAACATAACTTAGCAAATTTTGGATCAAAGTCTGAAATAATTAAGAAATAAGGACATTTTTTCAAAAAAGTAATATTGACATTTTCAGAATCCTACAACTGGAACAAACCATTTCACAAAGTTAAATTCCTCTCCGTCTCAAACCATATAGAAAAATTAACGCAAAATGGATCAAGGATGTACATATAAGAACTAAAACCATAAAATTCTTTAAGAAGACAACAGAAGAAAATCTTCATGTCTTTGATCTGGCACAAGCAACAAAAGAAAAAAATAAATTGGACTTCATAAAAATTAAAAACTTTTGTTTATTAAAGGACATTATCAAGAAAGTGAAAAGACAACCTACAGAATGGGAGAAATATCTGCAAATCATATAGCTGATAAGGTTTAAATATCCAGTATACACAAAGAATTCCTACAACAACAAGACAACCCAATTAAAAACAGACAAAGGGCTTGGATATTAAAAAAAAAAAAAAAATACAAATGGCCAATAAGCACATGAAAAGATGCTCAACATCATTAATCATTAGGTAATGCAAATCAAAGTCACAATGAGAGACCACTTTACATCCACTAGAATGGGCATTATTTAAAAAGCAGAAAATAACAAGTTTTGGAGAGAATGCAGAAAAACTGGAGCCCTTGTACACGGTTTGTGGGAATGTAAAATTGTGCAGCCACTATGGAAAATAATTTGGCAGTTCCTCAAAAAGTTAAACATGGAAATACCATATGACCACAAGCAATTCCACTCCTAGGTATATACCCAAAGGAACTGAAAGCAGGGAATCAAACAGATCCTATTCCAGTGTTCACAGCAGCATTATTCAAAATTGCCAAAAGATAGAAACAACCCAAATATCCATCAACGGATAAACAGATAAACAAAATGTGGTATATACAATGAAATAGTATTAAGCCATAAAAAGAAATGAAGTTCTGATACATGCTACAACACGAATGAACCCTGAAAAATTATGTTAAGTGAAACAAGCCAGACACAAAAAGACAAACATTATATAAGTCCACTTACATGAAATATTCAAAATAGGCAAATTCATAGCGACAGAAAGTAGACTAGAGGATAAGGGTAAGGGGTAACTTTATGGGTACATAGATTCTGTTTGGGGTGATGAAAAGTTTTGGTAATGGATGATGGTGATGTAGGCACTACATAGTGAATGTAATTAACACCAAAGAATTATAATACATAAAATGGTTAAAATGATAAATTTTATGTTTATATATGTTACAAAAATCAAAAGAAAAAATAAAGCTTACTATTTAATCATAAATTAACTTTTTAAAAAAGGTTAAATTCCTATCTCCTTCAACTAACAATGTTTTCACATACGCTAAACAAAGAGCAAATAGTCTTAATCTATAAATAACTTATTCAAATTAATAATAAACAGACAAGCAAACCAAAATAAAGAAAATGATGCAATTCAGAGAAAAAAATGCAAATAAACATATGAAAAGTTACTCAACCTCACTAATAATCAAAGAAAAACAAATTAAGACATGGCCACATTTTTCCTATCGATTTAGCAAAGATTAAGACTGAGCACCACTGGGTTATGTAGTGAAATAAGCACTCTCATACTCCGTAGAAATGTGATCCCATGCAACCTTTGTTGAAAATTTGGCAACACCTCTCAAATATCTTAAATATTCATATATTTTATCCCTGAAATTCTATTTCTAGAATTTATCACACAAAAATCTCACAAGCACTCAAAGATATACGTTCAAAGGTGTTTGTTCCAGGAGTATTTGTTAAAAGACTAGAAACATCTATCGAAAGCGAATATGGTTTTGTTCAATTATGGTACATTCATATAATAAATGCTTCCATTTGAAAAATAAGGTGGATCTATACAGGCATTTTTTTTTAAATTCAGGTGGATAAGAATATTCACTGATAACAAGATTTTTAAGGAAGTACACTACTATAACAGTAGTATAACATATATGTACAATTAAACACTAGGCTTAGTTCAAGCATATCTGCTTGGCACATCTCTCATCAGATTATCAACCCTTGTACAATAATAACAGCAAATACAACACTCCCAGCTGTGATAATATATATTCTCTGCCTTTCATATTTATCACAATGAATGTGAACAGTTTACTGAAAGAAAAATGTTCCACTATCCTAATTTCAAGTGTATGGATCAGTCTAACCCCAGAGCATATAGATAAAAGGTAAGAGTTTAAAACCATTATCATTTGGAAATTCTTAGCTAAATGAGTCAGGACTTTCTTGATACTGTTGAAACAAAACTAATAAATTTGATGCCAGAGGCCAAAATAAGGCGGCAAAAGTTGATAAACAGATCTTAAATTTTTTGTTTTCATTAAAAAGAAAAGTTTTATCATCCTGAGTCAGAAATTTTACATGAATCATCTCATTTAATCTTACTATATAATTTGTCAAAGGTACAGTAAGTTACATGGCCAAGACTTGAATTCAAGTCTGAAGAATTACAGACAAAGTTTGTGAACTTGTGATACAATTTTTCTGTCTTTCTAGGTTATCATATGATATTCAATTTCATTCCTAACCATTCAAAAAACAAATTTTGATGCCTACTCTCAGGTGTTGTTCTAGGCACAACAGATATAACAGTGAAACAAAAGAGATAAACTTCTGGCCCTTCTGGAGCTTTTTGAACTCTAGCAGAGTTTATGCTCTATATACAAGTAAGTTGATCCAATTATGTAGGAAAATGGTGGTTCATTTTGAACACAGTTCTTAATCCTAAGATTCAAAGTAATAACCAATAAACTTTACCTGGATAATACTGAAAAAACTCACACTTCAAAGTTTATGTTAGATTGACTGTAATACTTATCAAGCAACAGTTTAAACAGCAGCAGTTTAAACAACAAATTAATGTAAAAAGTTTGCTAAATCTTTGGCTTGAAAGCAGTAGATCCTCTAAGAGAGCATAAAGAAAGACCTTCTGCTATACTACCACTTTATTTGCTGCATAAGAAATTACTTCAGTCTTCTAAATTCAAAGAATAAAACACTAAAAACATGAACAAAAATTAGACACAAACAACACCATTGACATACGTGCCAGTTTGAATGTATTATGTCCCTCAAAATGCCATTATCTTTGATGTAATCTTGTATGGGCAGATGTATTAGTGTTGATTAGATTGTAATTCTTTGAGTGTTTCCATGGAGATGCGACCCACCCAACTGTGGGTGATGACTCTAATTGGATAATTTCCAGGGAGGTGTGGCCCTGAGTATTCAGCATAGGCCTTGATGAGTTTACTGGAGCACTATATAAGCTCAGACAGGAGCAAGCTTGCTACAGCCAAGAGGGACACTTTGAAGAATACACAGAAGCTGAGAGAGTAGCTGCAGATGAGAGACATTTTGAAGACGGCCGTTGAGAGCAGACTCTTGCTCTGGAGAAGTTAAGAGAGGACAAACACCGCAAGAGCAACTAAGAGTGTCATTTTTGAGGAACTGCAGCCTAGACAGGAACATCCAGGAGAAAGCCATTTTGAAACCAGAACTTTGGAGCCAATGCCAGCCAGGTGACTTCCCAGCTAACAGAGATTTTCCGGACACCATTGGCCATCCTCCAGTGAAGGTACCCTTTGTTGATGGACACTTTATGGCCTTAAGACTGTAACTTTGTAACCAGATAAGCCTCCCTTATAAAAGCCAATCCAATTCTGGTGTTTTACATCCCAGCAGCATTAGCCAACTAGAACAACATACAAGCTCAATATTTTAAAAAGTTCAAGAAAGAATAACTGCGATTAAAAAAAAAAAAAAAACTCATGGTTTACAAAAGATTTGTGTATTTCACTGTATGTCAATTTCACCTAAAAGAAGGAAAACAAAATATTGAACTCTAGTTAATGAACAGAAGCTGAAGTGTTTAAGGATGAAGTGTACAATGCCTGCAACTTACTTTGAAATGAAAAAAAAAATGATTGATGTATGGAGAGATTGATGTATATATGATAAAACAAATATAGCTGAATGCTAATTGTAGAATTTGGAGGTGGGTACCTAGGTGTTCACAATTCTCTCCACTTTTAGGTTTGACTAAAATTTTCCATAATAAAATATTAGGAAAAAGACAAAATGACCACAAAATAAGATGTTTGCAACCTTAACTTCATTTTAGGTAAAAAACATATTTATGGAAACTCACTAAGTGACTAGCACTGTACTTGCAACTAACACACCCTCCAATATCTCCTGCTTGACTAATCTCTCTTTTGATCTAAGATCTGGAAGTGCTCTGAGGATGTCTGTAGGCAGAGGAGGTGACCACTTTTACTGGGAGAGGAACTGACCTTTACTGAGGCCCTTTCCATGCCCTACACAGCACCAAACGCTCTGCAGATCAGTCAGGCTTCTCAGCTGCAAGCAAAAGATACCAACTGGGCTGATTAAAGCAGATGATAATGAAAGAACATGAAGCAGCCACAGAATCACCAGGAATGGTGAGAAACAATCTCAGGAAAGAGAAGGAACAAAGAAAGACTGTCCACCCAGAAGCACGACCAAAATCACATCTTTGCACCAGGCTGGTGAAGGCTCCACTGTGCCAACCACTGTCCACACAGTACAGTCAATCTTCATTATTTGCAGATTCTGTATTTTCAGGGATTTCAGGGTTATTCTCGGTCATTCAGGGACACCATGCATGGAGAAGTGAAAATTTTGAGTCTCCCACCCTGCATTTGCACGTTCTCAGCTGAGGTCAAACAAGGGAACAAGGTGATTGATCTTTTTGTTTCAGCTTTCATTCAGCTGTAAACAGTATTTGAATGTTGCTTTAAAATGTTCTGTTTCAAGGTGGGGTTAATGGGGGCACCACTAAAAGATGAATGAAACAAAGAATTTCCTAGGGAATCACTGTATGCAAATTTAAGGAGGAAGCAGAAGATACAAGGTGTCTTTAAACAGAAATACACATAAAAAGGTTATGTACAGCCATACTTCTCTTTACTGCGCTTTGTAGTTATTGTGCTTTTTACAAATTGAAGATTTGTGGCAACCCTGCCTCAAGCAAGTCTATCAGTACCATGTCCCTGACAGCATGTGCTCACTTCATGTCTCTGAGTCACAGTTTAGTAATTCTCACAATACATCAAACTTTTTCATTATTATTATATCTGTATAGTAATCTATGACGAGTGATCTTTGATGTTACCATTGTAATCGTTTTGGGGCACCATGAACCATGCCCATATAAGGTGAACTTACTTAACCAATTAAAAAAAAAAAAGTTCAATAAAGAGTAACTACTGTTTAAAAAAAAAAAAAAAAAGGATAGAGTAACATGTAATTAATCAATGTAACAAAGCCAATTTTTTGAGCAGCTTTTTAAAATGGCATATTTTTATGGTAGGTTTGCATGTATTTGTTACATTAGTATTTACAGAGATTTCTATTTTGTCGCTTCTCAATAAAAATTAAAAGCTAATTTGATAAATTTTAAAGAATTAATGAAGTCCAAAGAGTTTGCACAATTCTATTCCTAGAATTATTTTTATTGTAACACTAGAACACAATGATTCCTATTATATTAGAGCTAACAGTATAAATTAGCAGAATATTTCTCCTTACTTTTTTAAACAATCAAACTGATAAACTGTAAATGTATAAGAACATCATCTTTATTAATTTCAATCAGTGACAAGATTTTTAGACAGGTCACTTTCTCCCCTTAATATTCTTATCAAAGATGGGAAACAGAAAGAAGAGAAAGAAGAAAAAAAAAGTTTTCACCTATCTATTTGTAAGGATAGGGAGGTGGGAGGAGTATTTGCATTTGGATGTAGAGGTTTGGAGGCTAGAGAACAAAACTACCAAAATGAATGCATCTCAGTTCTGATCTGCAATGTTTTGTTAGTAAAACTACTATCAAATAATCAGCTAAAGATTCTTAAAGTATCTCTTACATTAAAGTGTTCTAGATATTGCCATTTAATTGTTACTTTTTAAAACACAATTCTCTGGACTAGTCTTTTTTTCATTATTTTATCACTAATGTATAATATAAGAAATTCTATAAATATTTATTTTCCTTTACTAATAAGCCCTATTATCAATTAAAAATGGGAAGTAGCTTTAACATGTTTTCTAGTATCTCTTAATATAGACATAAATAGCTAGAAAAATGGGGATATCCGCATGAAGATGTCAACATTTTGATTTGAACTCAATGAACAGCTAACATCTCAATAAATGTGGGAAAAATTTAAAGTTAAAAATTTTCTGGTATTTTTCAGGCTTTTCTTTAAGGATTATTTAAAATGTATTCTCTAATTTCTTCCACTATGTAGGTGAAAAGAGAAATTTTAATATAAAATACATAATTTTTTTTGTAAAACTATTTAGGAAAATGCTTTCTAATGTAAATATTAACATTTCAAACAAAACTTTCATCATGCTAAACAATTTTTTCATTCAACAGGTACGATAAAATTAAAACATTTTTAATATAAGAAATTTATACAATGAAGAAAGTAGATATTGCTAGTACCTTGTATAACTTTCTCTTTTTTAATTGTAACTTTCTTCTGTGTTCTTTCAATTCTGAAATATCTAAATTTAACCAAATGAAACTTTTTTATTTGTCCTGGAGAGATTTATAAAACATTGAAAATTTCGTGAATGAGTCCTACTCTTTTATTTAAATCAGATCTCTACATAGTTTCTATTTTCTATTAAGGAATTTATAAATTATGAGAACAAAGCACAAAACAATATAATTATTATAGTAAAAGGAAAAACTCCATATTGATACAAAATATGCCATTAAAAAAAAGTTGATGCCTAAGTTTTGAACAAAAATTCCTGTAAATATCTTAACTCTTTCTCCAAAATTTCTACATGCACACTGCTGCATGCATTACTATTTTCTTCTTCAAGCCTTATAATAAGTTACATCAAACGATGCTGCAGCAACATCCATTTTTGTGCACACCCTACCTTTTCTTAACTATAGGTTTCTAAGAGGTGTGCCACCATTACTGCAGTTGCTGTCAGAATCATTATCAATTTTCTTGCTCTCTCCTAGTATCTAAACCTAAAGGAAAAACATCTGAACTCCCTTCTGATCTAGCACTGATTGAATCTTGATGTTGTTTGGAAACTTTAATAGATCTAATAAAAAAAAAAAAGAAAACATTCCCTCATGGGCACTAAATAACTTTGGGAAAAATTATTGAGCAGGAACCAGTTTTGTGAAGCTATGTTCATTGAAAATTTTTTCTATTGTCTCCCTTTATTTTCAGTATATTGCATCAAAATTATAAAAAATCTGTATAAATATTTAAAAATTAATGTATATTATTTCATCATAAATAATTATCAACAAATTAACATTAACTTCCTTTATCTGGGAGCACTTTAGCGATTTATTTTTCATAAGTAAAATCTAAGAAACTTTATTGCAAATACAATTTAATTATATTTTATACTCTTAACCTAACCACATTCTGTGATTGAAATAACTTTAGGCTGGCAATATGCCAAATGTTTTTAACAGGCAATTAGCAGAACAGAGCACCACTTACCGTTTTTTAGTTATTATTCACATGAATACTTAAAAGAGAAACATGATAATTTCATTCTCTAGATTGGCAGTAAATTTTAATAGACTCATACCATTTTAAGAAGACAAGAGCACCTCCATGCACATTCTAATAGCAAATTATGTTAGAATTACATTTTAATGATGGAACATACCATCAGAAAATATCCATGTAAATCAAGAGAAATTCATATAAGTTAATATAGCTGTAATAAGTAAAATGAACCATAGAATAGATGTTTTTAAAGGAGTTGTACTTGCAAAGATAATCTTGAAATTGAATAAGTATTTACTTAAAAATTATATTTTCTCAATTTTCTAGGTCTTGACCAAATGTTTGGATATTCTTTAATCAGTTTTAAAAAACAATTCCAACAATATGGAATCCCAAATGAACTGTCCAAAAGACAAAATCAAACAAACAAACAAAAGCCTTAAAGAGAACTCCAAAGTATCTGATCTTCCCAAACCCAGGATCCACCAATTTTAACATTTTGCCACATTTCACATATGCTGTTTCATTCTATCTACCTATCATCTATCAATCATCTATCTATATATAAGCAATTTAATTTCTAACTGTAAAAAAAATGAGATTTAAGCTGGTTTCAAATTAGCTTTCCCTTTTTAAGAGTTCATTGTCATTTCAAACTTTTATTTTTATGTATCAGCTAACAACTTCACACAATTGTTTTACTTTCAAAGATTAATATAGCATTCAAGTCAAGAATGACATAAAGCTTATTTACCTTGGTTTGGCTGCATATTCATATTTGGTCTAGGGCCATAGTTTCCCATTGGTTGCCCTTGACTCATCGTCATCTGATTCTGTACAGGCATACTCTGTGATGATGGCACAGAATGGTTGTAGCCTCCCATGGATCCATGGCTACTTGAAGGCATGTTCATGGAACTGTTTGTCATATTGAGTTGACTGGGTCCAGGTCCCTGCATAGGCATATGATTAGGCCCTTTGAAGAAAAATGATCAGAAGCAAAAAAAGGAAGTTAAATAGACAGTCTATATAAAAGTACCTAAAAAAATTTTGCATTACTGTAATAATAACTAATCATAACTGAGTATTTAATCAAATAGCAGACAAAATAAATGCTTTATATGAATGACAGCAAACCTGTGAGGTAGATTTTATTACTTCCATTTCACAGATTAAGAAACTAATGCTGGAAAGCTGGGAAAATTCTGAAAAAGGGTAGTGAAGAAGGACTAGCTTTATAAGAGAATAAAACATATAAAGCTGGAGTAATTAAAAGTAGTACTAGCACATAAAAAAAATTGATTAACAGATCAATGGACCAGAATAGTCTAAAAACAGACCCAAATGCATAACTTAGCAAATGATAATAGCAATGATACTAAATATCAGTGGGCAAAACAAAGATAATTCAATAAATGATATTGTGACAACTGGGGAAAACTAAGTTGGATACCTATCTCATTCCTTCCACCAAAAGTAATTCCAGATAGATAAAAAAATGTTAACATTAAAAAGAAAAGAAGAAGGAAAACGAAAAAAAACTATAATAAAATCAATCGGAGAATTTTAAATAATCTCAGAATGGAAGGGCCTTCTTAAGTATGCCAAAAACCAGAGCCATAAAAGATTGGTAAATTAGACTGCATGAAAATAAAAAATTTGTACATAAACAAAGGAAAATCCCAAAAGCAAATTATAAAAAGATAAGCTAGGAAAAAAAATCATTTATAAGACATCATATCACAAACAAAACTAATTACTTACTATTATAAAAGTAAAAGACCACCATCAGGGAAAGAAGTGGCAAAGGATCTAAACCATCAGTTCATACAAAAACTATAAAATGACTCATGAAAGAGAAAAGACTGATTGCTTCACTTATAACAGAAAGACAAATTAAAACTGAGACACATTTTTTATCTTTCAGACACACCAAGTTCAAAACTTTTGATACGACTGTATTAAGAAAACAGAAACACGGTATTACGTTGTTGAGAGAATGGAAATGGAATTAAGAACAATTTTTATGTACAGCAATTTGGCAATATTAAATTTTATTAAAGTATATGCCTTTGACCCTGCAATTTCGGTTCTAGAAATGTATCCTATAGATACACATGTGTATGTCTGTGTGTGCATATATGTGTAAGGATTCAGATTTTATTTATTTATACATAAACACACTCACACACACACACGCATATTCACAGCAGAAGAATTTGTAATAACAAAAGACTAGAAACAACCTATATTTCCATCATAAGGGATCTGTTCCAATAAATTAGAGTACACCCATAAAAAAAGAATATAATGCAGTAACCAAAAACAATGAAGCAGCTCTTTATATACTAAGTAGAATTACAATCTCCAAGATATATCTTTAAGAGAGGGGAAAAAGATGCATAATAGTATTTAATATATGCTACCATTTGTGTAAAAAGGAGGAGGAGGAGGAGGAGGAGGACAGGAAAACATATATATATATATGCATATGATTTTATATACAGAGAATACTTCCAGAAGGAAATCAATCCCTCCCTGGAATTAAGTATCTGGAAAGGTAGAAGCTGTATGGAGACCCTTTTGATTTTGGTACCATATACATGTATTATCCAGTTTTTAAAAGATCAATTAACTTTTTTAAAAAACAAGACTGAGAGGTTATTTGCCCAAGATCAAACATCATGTAAGTAGCTCTCCCACTTGGATTTTAAAATAAAATATTAAAAACACAACTAAAATAAGAAATTAACAGCCTAGATACAAATTTGTGTGCATAAAAATGTTGGTTACATGCTTTAAGAAACATTTTAAATAAAAAATAAATAAGCTGGTGGATTTCCAATTTCTCCTATGTTTAAGTCTTTCAATATAAATTCTTTCAGAAGCTATAGAGTATTCTGGATAAATGGGGTCATAACCGGTCAACAATCTCTTGCCTATAAAAGAATGTAAGTATTCTAGATAGCCTTACATAAAAGCCAAAAGGCAACATAGTCAATAATTGTATTGCTGCTTAATGCTTCTTAAACTCAAATGTTATAAGGAGAAGGTAAGTCAAAATCCTAATTAAAGGCACCACCATAAAAAGTCATAAAACTCTGAATTTTGAAAACAATGAGTCCCGATGAGCTCAATGTGAATTCAGCAAGTTTCCTCCTGTAGTTATGTTCTTATTCCTACCTCTATACTGGGTGTGGGCCACAGATGCTACAAAGATAGGAGATAGCCACTGAAATACAATTTTGCTTCTAAATAATTAATCTTTTTATAAACCAGGCAACCTTGCTTCCAACTCTAGGCTGTGCTCTCTTTTCCTTCTTTTTTTACCCCTACCATCTCTCACCAATGCTACCAATTGAACTAATCAGCTAGAAGACACTACCCTAAGGATGCTAACTATTAATTTTAAAAATAAATTGTTCTGTTATTTTGATTTTATTTAATTTCTTTCCATTATTGCTTTTTATAAAATGTGTTCTTTTTACTAATGAAAATAACCCTTTTCTTTAGAAAATAAAGACATTCACATTAAATACAATGTAAATCCTACAAAAAATTATATGTTCCTGTTACAAAAATATAATAAACATTTTTCAGATTAAAAATTCAAATCAGCAAAAGGTAACTAAATAAGCATCTAGTGGCCTGAAAAATATTCTACAGTGACTTTAAACTTAAAATGGATAAACAGTAAAAGGAATGCTTCATTACAAGAAAGCATTCTACTCTCAGATTTAAAATTCTATACTCAGATTTAAAAATATCTATGAGGAAATACTAAATACACTACACTTTAGATTTTTTTCCCCAAGTTTTTTCTGAGATCAATAAATTTTTAAGTAAATACAAAACTCAAGGAAATGTCACAATACCTTTTTATAAATAGATTTTAATTCTTAAGCCATGGTGCAATGTCTTTTTTTCCAAAAAGCTTCTAAAGCCAGCTGTATTGCATAGTTTCAGACAGACTAAATTTAGCCAGTTCTGTTCATCAGAGGAATGCTGTGTGTCAGCTACATCAAAGCCCAAGGGCAGCCTGATAAACACTGAATACAGGTCACGTAGCTCTGTAGCTAACAAACTCTAAGAGAGCTTGTACTCGGGGGCATTCAAAGCAGTTTTGTCATCAACAATCTAGTATCCCTTGAGCCCCCATGTCGTTTTAGTTGCTAAGCAACTCTGGTGTTAATGTAGAGGAGGAAAACTTACCAGGCATCTGGCCGTTCATCTGGTTCTGCATGTGTGGTGCAGGAGGACCCCCACCTACCATTCCATCTGAAGACATGTTGTGAGAGCGTGGAGGTGGGGGAGGGCCGCTCTGATTCATCCCTCCAGGACCCATAGGCATATTCTGCGTGGGTGGCTGAAAGGAGACAGTTGAGTAAAACAAGAGAAACAGACTAATATATTGAAGATGCATATGGTGTAACGTTTGCTTATATTATTAAATTGGATAGGAACAAAAACAGAAATGCATTTCAATATATTCTAATACATTTTAACCATGGACTTTTTAACACTATATTTAAAAACCTCCAAAACTTCACAAGACAGTTAGCAGGAGGAACATACGATCTGAGTACCTTAGACCAAAAGAACCCTATGATTTAATATATTTTACTTTATAAAACCACAATAATGAAAATAAGAATTTTCTGTATAAAACAATAAACCATTTGCTTTTTTTAACATTTCTGCACAAAAATATATTGTCATACAGAATGTTAAATAAAGATTAGGAATACTTAATACATAAATAATTGAGAATTCTTTCTGGACAGAATATTAAACAAAAATAAAAAAAAATTCTCATTTACTTATATATAAAGAATTCCTAATGTCTTATTGTTATTTAAATTGTATTAAAAATTAAGTCTCCTTTCATTATGAATATATTTTGATACACTTATTATTAATAATGGATTTTATCTTAAAAGATACCATAACAAAGAACTATATAAGAATTAGAAGTCTCAAATGTGGTGTATCTTACACTGTTTAAGGGTAAAAGAAAAGTGATGAGGAAATGTTTTAAAACATGAAGACCCATCTTAGTCCAACATTTTTGTGCCGACTACTCCTACAGATTGGGAACATTACTGATGGCCTCCAAGGATGCAGAGACAGCTGCCTCAAAAGGATGCCTTTGGCAAATATCCTAATGAAATTGTGAAGAAAATAACTGATTAACCTTGAGAGTTCAAAAAAAAGCAAAAGGAAAAATATAGATACAAGGTGGCCTGCAACACCTGACTCTCTTCTTGGGGATATTTTTGTATAGAAAGCAAATGGTTCGCTTCTTTCCAAACCTCCATTTTTTAAGCCTGCAGGAAGATAGGGAAGTATTCTTATCACAGCTCTATTTCTGCCTTCTTTCTCTTCTCCCTATGTTCTGAACATGATGTCCATTCGTAAAACTTCATTCTCTTACTCCCACATTTTTTGGATGGTCAATAAATTACTATGTCTGTAACTTTCCAGATTTTGTGGACACAAATCTCTCTGGAACACTTACCATATACACATTTTTCATTAGTTATCACATGAGAACAATCAAGCCTTCAACAATTTAATAATCGCTAACATTCAGAGAAATAACCAAGTATTACTCTAATTGTAACCACTTAAAATTCAGAACCTTAATTCCTTCACAAATAAGATTCAGACAAAAACTTCTCTTTATATTTTCACCAAATCACCATTGACAATTTTCAAAAACAATACCTAACATTAACTCGACTAGTGTCATCACATATCTTACTTTTAATTATCCTGTATTTGTTAATATCCAGGATGAACTTCACTCTTGTGTTTGAAATAAAAATGCTTCCTCCTATAGCCTTTTTATCTTTATTTTTTGGATTTATTTTATTATTAGAGAACTTAGAAGTTTAGAGAAAACTCATGCAGAAAATAGAGTTCCCATATACCTGCCCTTAAACAGGCAGTTTTCCATATTATTAACAATTTGCATTACTGGTCTACCTTTCTTACAACTGATGAAACAGTATTACTATAATTATACAGTAAACTAGAGTCCTTAGTTCACATTAGGGTTCCTGTTTGCCTTCCATAGTACTGTGTTTTGTTTTTAACTTTTGTTCTATTAACAAAATTTCCCCTTTTAAAAACATTCAAATATCTGTTTGTAGTATTAGGTACATTCACATGTTGTGCTAACATCACAATCATCCCTTAGCAAAACTTTTCCAAAACCCCTAAGAGAAACTGTACCAATTAAACATTAACTCTACATTTCCTAACCCGTACCTCTGTCACTGTATTTTAGTTTCTGACTCTACGAAACTGCTTATTCAAATTTTTGCCTATCAGTGAGATGATTTGTCCTTTTGTGTATGTCTTATTTCACTCAACATATCTTCAATGCTCATCCACGTTTTGAATGTATCAGAACATTCTTTTTTCCAACAGAATAATATCCATTGCAATACACCACATTTTGTTTTTACACTCATCTATTGATGGAAACCTGGGTCAAGTCCTTCTTACGACAATTGTGAATAATGCTGCTATAAACATCAATGCTCAAAATATCTGCTGAAGTACCTACTTTCAGTTCTTTTGGCTATGTACCTAAGTGTGGGACTGATGGGTCACATGGGAATTCAATACTTTCTGAGGAACTCATGAAGTGTTTTCCACAGAGGCTACACCATTTTACATTCCCACCAATGAACAAGTGTTACTGTTTCTCTGTTTGTTTGTTTTTAAAGTAGTCATTCTAGTGGGGATAAAATAGTATGTCACTGTGGTTTTGATTTGCATTTCTCTAATGGCAAATGATGTTGACCATCTTTCCCTGTGTTTTTTTGGCCATTTGTATATCTTCTTTGAGAACTGTCTGTTCAAGTGTTTTTATTCATTTACAAATTGGGTTGTTTGTCTTTTTGTTATTCAGTTGCAGGGTTTCTTTACATGCTCTGGATTTTAAACCCTTATCCAGTATGGGGCTTCCAAATATTTTCTCCAATTCTGCAGGATGACTACTTTCATGATGAAGTACTTTGAAGTGCAAAAGTTTGTAATTATGGGATCGGAGGATCCAAGATGGTGGCATAGAGAGGAGTGGAAGCAAAGTAGTCCCCCTGGAACAACTAGAAAAACCAGAAATAGCTAGTAAATAAGCCGGAATAACTGTGGGGGAACAAACATGACCATCCACTCATCATATACCAACCTGAATTGGGAGGAATGCCCGAGATCACAGCATAAAATCTGTAAGTAAAAACTGTGGATCCGGACCTCTGGAAGAGGGCAGTTAGGAGAGACAGGGCAAAAAAACACCTCCATGAAAAATACTAGATAACGGCCAGAGGGTCACCCAGAACACTGGTTCCAGTGATGCACCAGCTGAACGGGGTCTGCTGGATTCGCAGGGACCATGCACTTGGTGAGGCCAGCAGTCTGCATTCCGGGCAAGTGAGCGGGCCTGCTGAACGTCCAGCAGCCATGCTGCGGTGTGGGGAAGCTGTGGGTTGGCGTTTGGTATTGGACTAGTTCTTTTTAAAAGCCCTAAAGTGGCTGTGAATACAGCAGGAGAAGCACGGCAGAACAGTGTCTCCACAACCTGTGGGTACACCTCAGTATCTGGCGTGGATGATAGCCTTTCACGCACCCACTGCTAATTGTCTGGAAGTGAGGCAGGCAGGGGTTAGCCAAAAGGGGAGAGAAACCATGCCCCTTGCAGCCATCTTCCCAGAGGGCTGGGAACACTCCTGCCCAGCACCGGCGCCACAGCCCAGAGCTGCGCCAGGAAACCCAGTACAACAGGAAGTGTTTCCAGCAACGCATGCACACGCTACAGTGTCTGGCGTGGACAGTGGCCTTTCACGCATTCACAGCTGGTTGTCCTGGAGCTGGGGGGGGCAGAGCGGTGTGAAAGCAGGGAGACTGGCACGCCCCATTCAGCCATACTTTCAGCAGGCTGGGAACGCCCCTACACGGCCCGCCAGCCCAGAATTTCCCTTGAGGGACAGTGTGCACTTGTGACATAGCACAGGCTTCCCTCAGCAGAGGGACCCACTCGGAAATCCCAGGGAACATATGCCAATACCAAGGACTTGTGGGGCAGCGGCACAGACAATCTGTGGCAAGACCGAACTGAAGGTTTAGACTCTTGGAACAGCCTTAAATCTCCAGGAACACTGGGAGGGTTGATTGTTTAAGCCGCCCTCACTCCCTAACTGCTCAGACACACACCCCACAGTCAGGACAGACAGCACCAACTACACACGCACAACTGATGCGCCAATTGGACCCACAAGAATCAGACCCCCACACACCACAAAGACAAAGTTGGGGAGAACTGGCTTGAGGGAACAGGTGGCTCACAGACACCACCTGCTGGTTAGAGAAAGCGTACACCACCAAGCTGTAGCTCTGATAAATTAGAGAGAAGTCTCTGAATTAACATACATATCTTAAAGAACCCTATCAAGTAAAGCAAATGCCAAGAGGCCAAAAACAACAGAAAAATTTAGCTTATGAAAAAACCACACATATGGTTAACTCAGATCCAAACACCCAAATCAAAAGATCAGAGAAGACGCAGTACTTGAAGCGATTAATCAAAGAACTAAAGACAAACAATGACACCATGGCACAGGATATAAAGGACATGAAGAAGAGCATGGCACAGGATATAAAAGACATGAATAAGAGCCTTGAAAAGCATAAAGAAGAAATTGCAAGAGTAAATCAAAAAATAGATGATCTTACAGAAATAAAAGAAACTATCAACCAAATTAAAAAGATTCTGGATACTCACAGTACAAGACTAGAGGAAGCTGAACAACGAATCAGTGACCTGGAGTATGACAAAAGGGAAAATGAAAGAACAGAAGAAAGAATGGGGAAAAAAAGTGAAAAAATCGAAATGGACCTCAGGGATATGATAGATAAAATAAAATGTCCAAATATAAGACTCATTGGTGTCCCAGAAGGAGAAGAGAAGGGTAAAGGTCTAGAAAGAATTTTCAAAGAAATTGTTGGGAAAAATTTCCCAAACCTTCTACACAACATAAATACACAAAACATAAATGCCCAGTGAACTCCAAATAGAATAAATCCAAATAAACCCACTCCAAGACATATTCTGATAATAAATCCAAATAAAGCCACTCTGAGACATATTCTGATCAGACTGTCAAATACTGAAGAGGAGGAGCAAGTTCTGAAAGCAGAAAGAGAAAAGCAATTCACCACATACAAAGGAAAAAACATAAGACTAAATAGTGACTACTCTGCAGCCACCATAGAGGTGAAAAGGCAGTGACACGACATATTTAAAATTCTGAGAGAGAAAAACTGCCAACCAAGAATTCTTTATCTAGGAAAGTTCTCCTTCAAATTTGAGGGAGAACTTAAAATTTTCACAGACAGACAAATGCTGAGAGATTTTACTAATAAAAGACCTGCCCTACTTCAGATACTAAAGGGAGCCCTACCAACAGAGAAACAAAGAAAGGAGAGATATGGAGAAAGGTTCCATAATATTAGATGAAGATGCATTTTTAAGCCATATAGTGACCACTGAATATAAGTTTGGCTTTATTATTATCATAGTTATCATAACACATAACCCTATATTAAATTATTTTTAATTCCATCTTTCAGAGAGGAATAAACAGACATTGCAGAATGGTGACATTATGAAGGAGAAAACATACTTGGTATCACATCCTATTCCATGCTACCATTTCTTTCACTCTATTTCAAATAGATAACTCAGGTTTATGGTATGGCATTCTTTCTGAAACACTAGAAATCAGAAGGTGAAGGTACTAGCCTCACTTTCTGACTTGCTGATTGTAAATGTGGTCATCTCACTTAACTTGTAAGATGACTCTTAGTTTCCTTACTGATAAAACAGGAATTAGACTAAGAATAATTAAAAACTATTAAATTTAAGTCTGAAAATAAAGACTTCTTTTGAAAATCCAAAGGAATACTCTTATACTTTTGAGACCACTGAAAAATGTGTATTCTCAATTATGTTTTATTGGTTGGTATAGATGAGATGCCATTGGCCAGAGACAGGCATGAGATATGTAGAGCAAAGGCATATAGAAAGCAGTGTTGGTGAAAATGTCTATTTATATATGGAGAGACATCTGTTACTATAGTCACTGAACCAGTAAATTTAAGTGGCAATTATTACTTCTATTTCATACACTGAAACAAAAGAACATTAACTGTGGACCCAAGATTTGCTATTTATTGCATAGTTAATGGAAAATACTGAACCATTTTAGCTTCCGAGTTCAGATAGAGGGTTTGGCAAAAAAAAAAAAAAAATCTATTTATTCTCTGATCCCTAAGCTTGTATAGTTTACAGTGAGTATTCCTATAAACAAAACAAAATTATCTCAATGCATTTAGTTCCTTGGTTCAGACAAAAATAATTTGAATAGCAAGGGTTATGTGTAGGCATATTTGTAAATATACAAAGGAGAAAGAAAGGGAAGTATTGATCTGTATTCAGATTTATTCTGCAACCTATGTGTGGTGAGAATGCAACCTATGTGTGGTGAGAATACTGCAACAATATCCTCATCTGTAAAATTTATAGCACGGCCACTATTTTGTGATATCGAATAAGACGATTATAAATATCTGAAAATTAAATACTATTCTGAAACTTCAAAACAAAATAATAGAGGGGCATATAGGGAAAAAATATACCTATTGCAAACTAATTATAGTCGGTAGTATTTTAACATTCTTTCATCAACAGTAACAAATGTGGTATACCAATACTATGAGTCAACAATGGAGGAGGGATAGCTAGGGGTATGGGAGAATTTGAGTTTCCTCTTTTTTGTCTGTATTTCTTTTCTGGAGTAATGAAAATGTTCTAAAAACTGAAAAAAATAATTGTGGTGATGGATGCACAGCTGTATGATGGTACCAGGGGCAACTGATTGTTTCATTGTACACTTTGGATCTTTGGATAATTGTATGGTATGTGAAAAATCTCAATAAAAAAAAAATTCTTTTTTAAAAAGTTTTTAATTATGGTGAAGTACCATTTCTCTACTTTTTCTTTTCTTGCTCATGCTTCAGGAGTAAAGTCTAAGAAACAATTGCATAATACAAGGTCCTAAAGATGCTTTCCTTATATGTACCTGTGCCGGTTTGAATGTATTGTGTCCCCCAAATGCCATTGTCTTTGTAGTCTTGTGGGGCAGACGTTTCGGTGCTGGTTGGATTTGCTTGGAATGTGCCCCACCCAGCTGTGGGTAATGATTCTGATGAGATGTTCCCATGGAGGCGTGGCCCCGCCCATTCAGGGTGGGCCTTGATCGGTGGAGCTATATAAATGAGCTGACTCAAGGAGAGGGAAGTGAGTGCAGCTGTGAGTGATGTTTTGAAGAGGAGCAAGCTTGCTAGAGAGGAACATCCTGGGAGAAAGCCATTTTGAAACCAGAACTTTGGAGCAGACGCCAGCCACGTGCCTTCCCAGCTAACAGAGGTTTTCCAGACACCATTGGCCATCCTCCAGTGAAGGTACCCGATTACTGATGTGTTACCTTGGATACTTTATGGCCTTAAGACTGTAACTGTGTAGCCAAATAAACCTCCTTTTTATAGAAGCCAATCCATCTCTGGTGTTTTGCATTCCGCAGCATTAGCAAACTAGGACAGTACCTTTAATAGTTTTATAGATTTGCCTCTTATATTTAGGTCTTTGACCCATTTTGAGTAGATTTTTGTATATAAGGTGAGGTAGAGTCCATCTTCATTCTTTTGCATATGGATACAGAGTTTTCTCAGCACCATTTGTTGAAGAAACCATTCTTTCCCAAATGAGTGGACTTGAGCACCCTTGTGAAAAATCATTTGGTTAAAAATGTGAGGGTTTATTTCCAAACTCTCAATTCAATTCCACCATTCTATATATTTGTCTTTGGAAAAGTGCCATGCTGTTTTGATTACTGTAGCAAGATTAAAATTAGAGGTGTTAATACTTCTAATTTTCTCTTCTTTTTCAAGATGGTTATGCCTATTTTGGGCCATTTACACTTCCATAGAAATGATGACTGGGTTTCCATGTCCACAAAGGCTATTAGAATTTTTATTGGGATTGCATTGAATGTGTAGTTTGCTTTAGGTAGAATTGACACGTTAACAATAATTAGTCTTCCAATCCATGAACGCAAAATATCCACCAATTTATACAAGTCTTTAATTTTGTTTAGCAATGTTTTGTGGTTTTCAGGATACAATTTGTTTACATCCTTGATTAGATTTCTTCCTAGATATCTGATTCTTTTAGTTGCTATTGTAAATGGATTTTTTTTCTTGAATTCTTCTTCCGATTGTTCATTACTATTATATAGAACCACTATGATCTTTAGGTGTTGATCTTGTATCCCCGCCACTTTGCTGAATTCACTGATTAGCTCTAGGTGCTTTGTTGTGGGTTTTTCAGGATTCTCTTTACACAAGATCATGTCATATGTAATATAGGAAAGTTTCATTTCTTCCTTTCCAATATGGCAGCCTTTTATTTCTTTTTCTTGCCTAATTGCTCTGGCTAGACTATCCAGTACAGTGATGAATAACAGTGGCGACAGTGGGTATCCTTTTCTTGTTATTGATTTTAGACAGAAAGCTTTCAGTCTTTCACCATTGAATATTATGTTAGCTGTGGGTTTTTCATATATGCGCTTTATCATGTTGCTGAAGACTCTCTCTTTTCCTAGTTTTCTAAGTGTTCTAAGTGTTTTTATCAAGAAGGGGTGGATTTTGACAAATGCCTTTTCTGCATCAGTTGAGATGATCATGTGTTTTTATTTTCCTTTGCTCTGTTAATGTGGTGAATTGCATTAATTGATTTTCTTATGTTGAGCCACCCTTGCATACCTGCGATAAACCTCACTGGATCATGGTGTAACATTCTTTTAATGTGCTGTTGGATTCTGTTTGCTGGTATTTTGTTGAGGACTTCTGCATCTATATTCATAGGGATATTGATCTGTAATTTTCTTTTCCTAAGGTATCTTTATCTGGCTTTGAATTAGGGAGATACTGGCATCAGAGAATGAGTTAGGAAGCGTTCTATCCACTTCAATTTTTTGGAAGAGTTTGAGCAGGATTGGTATTAATTCTTCATGGAATGTTTGGAAAAATTCCCTAATGAAGCCATTTGGTCCTGAATTTTGCTTTGTTGGGAGGGTTTTGATTACTGAGTCAATCCCTTTACTTGGTATTGGTGTGCTGAGACCTTCTATTTCTTCTTGAATCTGTGTAGGCAGTCTGTGTGTTTCTAGGAATTTTTCCATTTCATCTAAGTTATCTAATTTGTGGGCACACAGTTATTTATAGTATCCTTTTTATTTAGGTGGGCTCTGTAGTAAAATCCCCCTTTTCATTTTTCATTTTAGTTAATTGTGTACTCCTCCTTTTATTCTTTGTCAGCGTAGCTCAAGATTTCTTGGTTTACTGATCCTTTCAAAGAACCAACTTTTGGTTTTGTTGAGTCTCTATTTATTCTATAATTGATTTCTCTCTGCTTTAATCTTTGTTATTTCCTTCCTTCTGCTCACTTTGGATATAGTTTGCTCTCTTTCTAGATTCTCCAGTTGTGAGGTTGGGTCTCTGATTTGAAATCTTTCTTTTTTTTAATGTAAGCATTTAGAGCTATAAATTTCCTTCACAGCATTGCCTTTGCTGTGTCCCATAAGTTCTGGTATGTTGTGTTTTCATTTTCATTTGCCTCAAGATATTTCCTAATTTCTCTTGTGATTTCTTCTTTGACACATTGGTTGTTTCTGAGTATGCTGATTAATTTCCACAAATTCATAATTTCCCATTTCTCCTTCTATTTTTGATTTCTAGCTTCATTCCATTGTGGTCAGAGAAGATACATTGTTATGATTTCAGTATTTTTAAATTCACTGAGACTTGTTTTGTGACCTAACATATAATCTATCCTGGAGAATAATGATCCACATGCACTAGAGCAGAATGTGTATTCTTTTGCTGTCAGGTAAAGTGTTTATATCTCCCTGTTAGCAATAGCTGGTTTAGAATATCAATCAAGTCTTCTTTTTTCGTTACTGATCTTCTGTCTAGATGTTCTATCCATTATTGAAAGTGTTATATTGAAAATTCCTACTATTAATGTAAAACCATCTTTTTCTCCCTTCCGATCTATAAAAATTTGCTTCACAATTTTGGGGCTCTGATGGTAGGTACATATATATTTATAATTGTTATTTAAAGTAAGATATTGAAATCTTCTGTTACTGTAAAGCCATCGATTTCTCCCCTCCAATTGTCAATATTTGTTTCATACATTTTGGGATAGACCATTAGGTGAATATATATCAATAACTATTATGTCTTCTTGATGAATTGACTACTTTATCAGTATATGGTTACCTTTGTAGCAAAAACTTTAAGTTTTTGCTTAAAGTCTCTTTTATCTTGTATTAGTATAGCTACCAGAGCTCTCTTTTGGTTACTACTTGGGTGGCTATAATTTTTCCACCCTTTCATTTCAGCCTACTTGTGTATTTGAATATAAGGTAAGTCTCTTGTAAACAGATTATAGTTGAACCATGATTCATCAGTTCTGCCAGTCTTGGTGTTCTGACTGAAGAGTTTAATCCATTTAAATTTAAAGTAACTACTGATAATGCAGAACTTTCTTCTGCCATTTTGCTATTTCTTCTTTATAAATCATACTTTTTCACCTCAAAACTTGTTAATGCCTACATCATATTCATTTGATTTTTTTTTGTATTGTACCATTTTGAGTCCAGTCTCCTTTCTTTCTAAATATATATTTTTTCATATATTTTCTTTGTGGTTACCACAGGGCTTAAATTTAACATCCTAATCTATAATAATCACGTTTGGTTTGATATCAACTTAACTTCAATAGCATACAAGTGCACTGCTCCTATACTCATCCATCCCCCCAGCTTTTTGTTGCACTTGTTACAAATTTATGCATTTGCATTTTAGAACCTGTAACAAGCAAAATTGGAGTTACATACCAAAATACACAACACAACAGTCCTGGCATTTATAATTACTCATTTGGCTAATATTAACAGAGGTCTTTCTTTATGCAACTTTGATCCACTATCTAGTGTGCTTTTCTTTCAGTGTGAAGAATTCCCAAACACTGCTTCTACGGCAGGTATAGAACAACTCCCTCAGCTTTTGTTTATTTGTGGATGTCTTAATCTATCCCTCATTTTTGGAAGACAGTTTGCTGGATATAGAATTCTTGGTAGGCAATTTTTTGCTTCCAGCACTTCAAATATCTTGTCCCACTGCTACTGTGCCTTCATGGTTTCTGATGAGAAACCGGAACTTAATCTTTCGGGACTCCTTATACATAGCATGTTGCTTTTCTCTTGAAACTTTCAGAATAACCTCTTTGTCCTTGACATTCAACAGTTTAACTATTCTATTTCTGGGCATGGTTCTCCTTGAATACATCCTTTGGGATCTGTTGTGCTTTTTGAATGTGCATATTCATGCCTTTCATTAAACTGGGGGAATTTTCTGTCATTATTTCTCTAAATATTCCTTCTGCCCTTTCTTCTCCTTTGGAACTCCCATAATGTGTTAATTGGCATGACTGATGGTGTCCCACAAGTCTCATAGGCTCTGTTTACTTTTTTTAAATTCTTTTTTCTTTCTGTTCCCCGGCCTGAATCATTTCAACTGTCTTGTCATCAAGATCACTCTTTTTTTTTTTTTTTCTTTTTTGCCAGCTCAATCAGCTGTTGAAATCCTTGAAGGAATTTTCATTTCAGAGTCTGTGGACTTCAACTCTAGTATTTTTTTGCTTGGTTTCTGTTAAAAGTTTCTGTCTCTTTACAGAGATTCTCATATTGTTTTTTCACTGCTTTCCTGATATCCTTCAGCTCTTTCTCTGTGTTTTCCTTTTATCTCCTTGAGCATACTGAGATTCTGTTTTTTAAAGTCCTTGTCCAGAATGTCCAAAGACTGGTTTTCTTCCTTGATGGTATCCAGATTTTTACCTTCTTCCTTTGGATGGGCCATCATTTCCTTTTGTTGTTTTTCTTGTGATCTTTACTTGCCCACTGTACATTTTATTATTTTGAAGTGCTAACCCTGGGGTTAGATCCTGGGCTGTCCCTTAAATTTGTATCCAGCTAGTGATATGACAGAGATTTCCTTGAGTGCCAGGCATTAGGAAACAAAACAAAACAAAAACCTTTCACAGTCTTTACAAATTGACTCTGCATTGGCTGGTAACTCTAATGCAGAGTGCCTGTCTCAAGATCAGCATGATACAAAAACGAAGTACAGAATCCTTTCTCTCTCTTCTAGGTGTGTCTTGTCCTGGGCTCCTGCTTGCTCATGGCCTTAAGAATTACTCTGTTGCAAGTTGTTGGCAGTGGGATGGTATATGGGAATGATGTATTTTGTGCATGATTTTTCTATAAACCCACAACTTCTCTAATAAAGAAAAATTTGTAAATTAAAAAAAAAAAAATTACCCAGTTAACAGAAATTCTCTACTCCCTATGAAATACTTTATTCCCTCCCGGGTGCTCTACTGTATGTCTTAAAGCAGGCAATCCTTTACCCCAGGCTTCCTTCTCTGAATTGTTTCTTATGCTGCTTTAAATGTCTGCAGGGCAAATGCTGGGAGGGCAAGCCTGAGATGAGTTTCCTGGTTCAGTCTCTCAGGCTGCCCCTGATAGACTGGCACTGTGATACAGGCACCCAGGTATGTGCACAGGAATTACTCAGCTGTCTCTCTGGACAGGTCCCCAGACCCACAATGGGTGGACCTAGCGTGGCTCTACAGTGTGCCAGGGAAGGTGGAGGAAGGCCTGAAAGGACACCACAATCTTGTACCAATTTTAAAGCTGCATTTTCTGCATTAAGCACTTGCCCAGGGACAACAAACTTTTAACTGCTTTCCGAAGCTTTGAGGAAGATGGCTCTGCTAATTTTACTAGCTGTTCAAAGATTCTGTTGGGAACAGCACCCTGGAGCATCTTAAGCTGCTACCTTGGTTGGCCAGAAATTCTTCCTCTATGTTCTTTCTATGTTTTCTCTGTGTTAAAAACATGTTTTCAGTCTCAATACATATCAGTTTTTCATTTTCTTATTTTATCAACTCATAAAAACATGATTATTTGCAGTGACCATCAAGATGGGGTAGCTTGTTACACAAACTAACCTTTCTGTTAATAAAAATTATAAAGTCTAGACAAAATGTAAAACAAGTTGGAAGCACTGAAGAGCAACTAACATAAGCAGGAACAGGAGGGACTACAATTTTTGAACGAAAGGAATCATAAAAGATCAGTTCTATAATTACTTTGGCTTTTTCTTTGAGTTTATTAAGTATCAGAGGATTAGAGCCCAAGCAAACAATGTCAGTCCTACTGAACTGAGGTAAAATAATTCAGAATTCTTGCTATCAGAGAGTTTAAAACTAAGGGACAAAATCCTAGACTGGAAGAATTCAAGAAAGCTAGCAGAAAATAGCAGCAAGAAAGTTAAAGATCTGGGTGAAGATTTCAGCTGCTGCCCAGTGGTAGAAAGACAAAGATTGGCACATAGGCGCCAACTAATTGGTCAACTGTGGAGATGCAATGGAACTAACTCATTGTGAAAGTTGATAAATGGCAAATAAAGGGAATGAATTATTAAAAAAAAATTCAATATCCATCCATAATAAAAAATTTTCAAAAATAGAAAGAACACCCTCAATCTAATAAATCTAATTTAGAAAAAAATTTATAGCTAATATCCAAATAAATTCAGGACGACAAGAATATCCACTATTCACCACTTCTATTCAATAAAATAAATAAACAAAAAACCAAATCAATTGTATTAAGAAAAAAACAGAAATAAAGTAGAAAAAGAAAAAAGAATAAAGATCAGAAACGAAAAACCGTAACTGCCATTATTCACAGATGACATGACTGAGTGTACAGAAAACACAAAAGAATCTATCAGAAACTATTAGAATTAATAAGTGATACAGCAAAGTAGCTGGATACAATATATAAAAATCAAATGTATTTCAATATACTTCCAACAATTAGAAAATGAAATTTTAAAACTGACAGAATTTATAATAGCATCAAAGTATCTAATAGCTTGAATAAATCTAACAAGAGATACACAGTATCAGTACAGTGAAATATTGTTGAGTATATTAAATAGGGATATGTCAATTCAGCCACTGTAACATTCAATATTCTGAAGATACCAGTTTCCCCACAACTTGATCTAGAGATTCTATACAATAATAATAAAAATTCCAGCAGACTTTTCGCAGAAATTCACAAAATGATTCTAAATTTCACACGGAAGTGCACAGGACTTAGAATAACCAGGACGATCTTGAAGAACAACACTATCAGAAATGAAGACTTACTATAAAGCTACAAAAATAAGACATGTTTAGTGTAAGGATAGACAAACAGACCAGTAGAACAGAACAGAAAGTTGAGAAACAGACTCAAATATACAACTTACCTACAAAAATAAAATACACTCAATAAAGAAAGGATGATCTCAATAAATGAGGCTGGATCAAATCAATATATATAAAAAAATGAACCTTATCTTCTAAGACCATACATAATTTAATTTGCAATGGAATATGTATAAACAAACTTTATATGAAAACATAGGCACATATCTTCATGACCTTGAGATAGGGAAATATTTCATAACAGGATACAGAAAGAACTGTCCATAACATAAAAGATTGATAAATTAGACTTTATTTAAATGAGAAACTGTTCATTCAAAGACCTCATTAAGAAAATACAAAGGCAATTTTCCAACTGGATGAAGCTATTTGCATATACACAGCCAACAAAAGACTTCTAACCAGAATATATAAAGAACTCCTACAAATCACTAAGAATAAACCATTCCTTATACCCGATTTCAAAAAATGAGAAGGGGGTGGGGCAATAGAAAACTTTCTGAGATGATAGAACTACTCCATATCTTGATTATAGTGCAGGTTACACTATTTCTCACAAACCATTTATATTTACGCTCAAAATGGATCAATTTTACAGTATATGAATTACACGTCAAACATCACTACCTCAAGAAAGCATTTCCTGGACTTCCAGGAAGATGGAGGAATAGGAGAGGCTGAGTAAACTTTGCCATGAAAAAAAAAAAACAGGGAAAAGGCAGAAAATGCCAAGGACAGTGGTTCTATAGTACGCATAGCCAGAGAGGGACCTCTAGAATATATAATGGGGACTTGGATGAACAGCGGAGAAATTACATCTGAAAAGACTGGGTGGGTTTATCAAACCAGGACTGCCAACAGGAGCTGGCACCTGCAAGCCACCTGCCAAACAGGGAAAGAAGCAGCTCTGCACTCCCACACACCCATCTCAGCAATTACCTGGGGAAATAATCCTCCTTAGCCCCATGGCTGAGAGCTCCCATGAGGGAACTCTGAAAACAGTGCACCTGTGTTGACCCCATTTACTCTTCCTCCACAGAAGTCAGTAGTGTACATGGGCAAGAGGTGGGGATAACTGAGGGCGCCAAACAGAAGAAGCAGGAGGCCCTCCCCAAACCCAGAGGCTTGCAGGCAGAGGCAGGAAGGGACTGAGTCACCTTTGAGTTGCAGGGTGTGACGTGCAGCCCAACAGTCCCAGAGTGATCCACTGGAGGCCAGGGAATCACCAGAGCCAGTGTGCCCTTAAGCAGATACACTGCCGACCTGTACAGGGCCCACTGCCCATCCCCGGGAGAGTGTACACAGAGAACCAGTATGCTGACTGGATTTCCACTTGGTTTGGACCCCACCCCAGAGCAAAGGAATAGTTGGGGAAAAGCTGGCTTAAGGGTAAGAGTTGGCTCAAGAGCACTATCTGCTGGAAAGACAAGAAAAATGCACTCCAACAAGCTGTGGTTCTGCCAAATTTTGAATAAATGTCCAGGTAATCCTGCATTTCCCAAAATAACCTTATCAGGATAAGCAAATGCCACAAAGTCAACAGAAAATCACAAAGCACATGAAGACCCAAGAAGATATGGACAAACCAAACAACCAAATTAAAAAGCCAGAAGAGACACAGAACTTGGAGCAATTAATCAAAGAAGTAAACATAAATCTTCCAAACACCTTCAACGAGATAGCTAAAGACATAAAGGACATCAAGAAGACTCTTGAAGGGCATAAAGGAGAATTTGAACAAGTAAACAGAAAAATACCAAATTCATTTTATGAAACTAACATCGCTCTAATACCAAAACCACATAAAAATACTACAGGTAAAAACTACAGGCCAATCTCCATAATAAATAAAGGTGAAAAAATCTCAACAAAACACTAGCAAATTGAATTCAAAGACACATTAAAAGAATCATACACCACAACCAAGTATGGTTCATCCCAGGCAAGCAAGGATGCTTCAACATAAGAAAATCAATCAATGTAATACAACACATTAACAAACTGAAAGGGAAGAATCAAACGATCATCCTGACAGATGTTGAAAAAGCATTCAACAAAATTCAGCATCCTTTTTTGGTGAAATTGCTTCAAGAGGTAGGAACTGAAGGTAACTTTTTCAATATGATAAAGGGCATCTATGAAAACACCAGAGCCACCATAATACTCAACGGTGAGAGACTGAAAGCCTTCCCCCTAAGATCAGAACCAAGACAAGGATGCCCAATGTAACCACTATTGTTAAATGTTGTGCTGGAAGTTCTAGCCAGAGCAATTTGGCAAGACAAGGAAATCAAGAAGTAAAACTGTCATTATTCGCAAATGATATGCTCTTATATTTCAAAAATACTGAGAAATTGACGACAAAGCTACTTGAGCTAATAAACAAATTCAGCAAAGTGGCGGGATACAAAATTAATGCACAAAGGTCAGTAATATTCCTATACCCTAGTGTTCCAGTTTGCTAATGCTGCCTTTTTACACAATACCCGAAATGGAGTGGCTTTTATAAAGGGGATTTATTTGGTTACAAAGTTACAGTCTTAAGGCCATAAAGTGTCCAAGGTAAGGCATCAACAATAGAGTACCTTCACTGGAGAAAGGCCATTGGCAGCTGGAAAACCTCTGTCAGCTCAAAAGGCACATGGCTGGTGTCAGCTTGCTCCCAGGTTGCGTTTCAAAATGAAATGTTGCTCCAAAATGTTGCTCTTGGGGTGTTTTGTCCTCTCTTACCTGCATCTCCTCTTCAAAATATCACTCTCAGTTGCTCTCCAAAATGTCACTCACAGCTGCTCTGTGTCTAGGCCTGTGAGACTCTTTTTAAAGCATTCCAGTGATCCAATAAAGACCCACCCTGAATGGCTCGGGCAACATCTCCATAGCAATAATCTAATCAAAGGTCTTGCCCAGTTGATTAAGACTCATCTCCATGGAAACACTCAATCAAAGATTCCAACCTAATCAACACTAATACGTCTGCCCCAAAAAAATTTCATCAAAGATAATGGCATTTTGAGGGACATAACACATCCAAACTGGCACACCTAGTAATGACAGAACTGAAGAGGCATTCAAGAAAAAATTCCATTCACAACAGCAACTAAAAAAATCAAGTACCTAGGAATAAACTTAACCAAGGATATAAAAGACCTCTACAGAGAAAATTACATAACTTTACTAAAAGAAATAAAAGGGGACTTAAAGACATGGCAAGATATTCCATGTTCATGAATAGGAAAGATAAACATTGTGAAAATATCAATCCTACTCAAACTGATCTACAGATTCAATGCAATTCCAATCAAAATTCTAACAACCTGCTTTGCAAACTTGGAAAAGCTAGTTAAATTTACTTGGAAGGGAAAAGGGTCTCAAATTGCTAAAAATATTCTAAAATAGAAAAACAAAGTGGGAGGATTTACACTTCCTGACTTCGAAGCCTAAAGCCATAGTAGTCAAAACAGTATGGTATTGGCACAAAGATAGACATATTGTTCAATGGAATCTAATTGAGAATTCAGAAATAGACCCCCAGATCTATAGTTGACTGATTTTTGGTAAGGCCCCCAAATCCACTGAACTGGGACAGAGCAACTGAAAATCAAGCATCTAGGAATAAACTTAACCAAAAATGTAAAAGACTTCTACACAGAAAATTACAAAACTCTACTAAAAGAAATCATTCAGGACCTAAACACGTAGAAAGATACTCCGTGTTCAAGACAGGAAGGCTAAACGTCATTAAGATGTCAGTCCTACCCGAACTGATCTACAGATTCAATGCAATTCCAATCAAAATTCCAATAACCTACTTTGCAGACTTGGAAAAACTAGTTATCAAATTTATTTGGAAGGGAAAGGGGACTTGAATTGCTAAAATTTCAAAAAAGAAAAATGAGGTGGGAGGTCTTATGTTTCCTGACTTTGAAGCTTCCTATAAAGCCACAGAAGTCAAAACAGCATGGTATTGGCATTAATATACACATATTAATCAATGGTATCAAATTGAGAATTCAGGAATACACCCCCAGATCTATGGTCGACTGATTTTTGATAAGGCCCCCAAATCCACAGAACTGGGACAGAACAATCTCTTCAATAAACGGGGCTGCAAGAACTGGATCTCCATATCCAAAAGAATGCGAAACAACTCCAACCTCACATCCTATATAAAAATTAACTCAAAGTGATCAAAGACCTCAATATAAGAGATAGTCCATAAACTCCTAGAAGATAATGTAGGGAAACATCTTCAAGACCTAATATCAGGAGGTCGCTTCTTAGACTTTATACCCAAAGCACAAGCAACGAAAGAAAAAATAGATAAAAGGGAACGCCTCAAAATCACAAGCTTCTGCACCTCAAAGGACTCTGTCAAAAAGGTGAAGCGGCAGCCAACTCAGTGGGAGAAAATATTTGGAAACCATGTATCTGATAAGAGACTGATATCCTGCATATGTAAAGAAATCCTACAATTCAATGACAATAGTACAAACAGCCCAATTATAAAATGGGCAAAAGATATGAAAAGACATTTTACCAAAGAGGAAATACAAATGGCTAAAAAACACATTAAAAAATGCTCATGTTCACTAGCTATTAGGGAAATGCAAATCAAAATCACAATGGGGTATCATCTCACACCAATAAGAATAGCTCCCATTAAACAAATAGGAAACTACAAATGCTGGAGAGGATGTGGAGAAATTGGAACTCTTATTCATTGATGATGGAAATGTATAATGGTACAGTCACTGTGGAAGAGTCTGGAAGTTCCTCAGAAAACTGGATATTGAATTACCCTACAATCCAGCAATTCCATTTCTCAGTAAATACCCAGAAGATCTGAAAGCAATGACATGAATAGACATTTGCACACCAATGTACATAGCAGAATTGTTCACAATTGCCAAGACACAGAAACAATCCAAGTGCCCTTCAACAGATGAGTGAATAAACCAAATGTGGTATATACATATGATGGAATACTATACAGCAATAAGAAGTAATGAGGTCCTGAAACATATGACAACATGGATGAACCTTGAAGACAATGCTGAGTGAAGTAAGTCAGACATAAAAGGAGAGATACTGTATATTGTCACTAACATGGACACCCTGAACAATGCAAAATCAATATCTTATAAGGAAGAATACAGAGGATCTACAGAGAGACAGAAGGTAGAGAAGGGGGAGTGATTACCTAATATTTACAGATATGTTAATGAGGGTGAACCTAAAAGATATTGAAATGAACAGGTTTGATGATAGTTTGTTAATGGGATTATATTTATCAGTGCCACATTGAAGGTAAACAGGATTGAAAGGGTTTTTGTTTAAAGGCATGTATCTCACAGATTAGCACTACAAATTTAAGTAAATGCTTCCATGATCAACTTCTAAGGTATGACACTGGTACAAAGAGTTCACAAAAAAGTGGTATATGGGAAAAATTAACTATTGCATATTATAGCCTATATTTAATAGGAATACCTTACCAGTACTACATCAATACTAGGGATGAATAATTAGGGGCTGATAAAAGCTTTGGGGTATTTTGGGTTATGATAATTGCTTAGAATTGAGAGTGATGATGACTACACAAATAAGTGAAGATTATCTTCACTTAGCCATTGATTTTTTATGTTTATCTTGGACAGAATGTATGCTATGTGAAATTGGAAACGCCCTACTTATTAAGTCAAGCCCTCAATCTTGAGGCTGCTCTTGTGAAACTTATGGCTGTAAAGGGGAGGCTAAGCCTACCTATGATTATGCCTAAGAGTCATCTTCAGAGAACCTCTTTTGTTGCTCAAATGTGGACTTTTTCCCTCTAAACCCAATGCTGAGAATAAATTCATTATCCTACCCCTTATGTGGGACATGTCTCCCAGGGGAGTCAGTCTCCCTGGCAATATGGGACCCAACTCCCAGGAATGAGCCTGGCCCTGGCATCGAGAGATTGAGAATGCCTACTTGACCAAAACGGAGTAAAAGAAAGGTAACAAAATAAGGTTACCGTGGCTAAGAGATCTCAAATAGAGTCGAGAGGCTATCCTGGAGGTTATGCTTATGCATGCCCCAGCCAGATATCCCAAATGGCCACAGTAAGCCAAGTCCTAATCAACAGTAGTCCCGAAAATACTAAAGAATACCTAGGTCCCTATAGGAGACTCTATAAAAGTTTCACTCATTAAGTTTATTTTTCAGAAACTTACGCCAGATAAATCCTAAATCCCAGAGGCAACAGCCTCTTTGAGAACATTAACAAGATGCATCCCCGTTCCCCATAATTTCTGGGGTATAAAAAAAGCTAGAAAGAAATAACTGACATGGTAGAACTGAAACCCCTAACATGCTTTGCAATTTGCTCTATAGCTACCCATTAAATTGTATTTTTGAAAGTTATCATCTTTCTGTATATATGTTATATTTCACAATAAGATAATAAAATCGTGGAACTGTAACCAATAACAATCTTTGAAATTTGTTCTCTAACTACTTAGTAAATCGTACTTTGAAAGTTATCACTTTACTGTAAATATATATTTCACAATAAAAAACAAGAATGACATGGAAAGATGCTTTACTATATTAAGTGAAATAAAATCAAGTCATGCAAACAAACAAATAAATAAATAAGCAAGCAAAAAAGCATTTCCTGACCACCAGAATAATCAGGTCTCCATTATCTACTCTCCTTGTCCTAATTGCCCTTCCTTCACAGCACTTACTACAGTTGTAATTTTAAATGTGTTTGTGATTACTTGATTAATGGCTGTTTTCCCCACTATATGTTAAGTTCCGTTAAGAAATCTGTGATGTTTGCTCATCATTGTAGCTCCTAATCATTTAATATCTAATGGAGACTTAAAAAAAAAGGTTACATGAAAAAATGATTTTGAAAAATCAGCAATATTAAATTAATCGATATTAAATTAAGAGCTATTATCTTTCTGGGAACTTTCATGTTTTTTAAGTGTCAAAATTGCCTATTCCACCTCCACATCTCCCCTTGGATGTCTATCAGACATCTCAAACTTAATATCTACAAAATTAAATACCTGGTATTTTCCCCATACCCAAATCCCCTCATCTGTAGTCTCAGTTGATGGTAATCCCATCCTTCCAGTTGCTCTGACAAACATTCTAAGACATCCCTGACACCCTCTTTTTCTAACTTCCCAGGCCTACATTCAATTTTTAGCATATCTTTTGGGCTCTACCTTTCAAATATACCCAGAATTTGACCACTTCTACCACTACCTCCTCTGCTTCCACCCAGGTGCAAGCCATGAGTCTCTCACTAACTAGTTTCCCTGCTTCCATCCATGTTCCTCTATGCTATATTCTCCAAACAGTCAGAATGAGCTTTATAAAATATATCAATTCACTCTTCTGCACAAAGTTGTCCAATGGCTCCCTATCTCAGAGTGAAAGCCAAAGTCCTTACAACAGGCTAGAAGACCTCATATGATCTGTCCACATCACACCCCCCATCCCTGCATCTTATTCTGTTCCAGTGATAACAATCTTCTTGCTGTTCCTCAAACAAACCAGGCATAGTTTCACTGTAAGACCTATCTGCTGCTTACTTCTTCTGCCTAAAACACTCTTCCTCAAGTGTTTGCTCAAATGTCACCTTCTCAATGAGGTCTACCCTGACCACTCTATTTCATATTGTAAATTCCCTCCCTCACACCTAGCATTTCCAATATGCCTTTCCTTGCCCTCTTTTTTTACTCCTTTCCTATATGTTTTCAGAGAATAATGATTCTCCACATTTCCTAAGGGTGTAGGCCCCAAAGACTGATTCACCTATTAATTATATTCTACCCAGTTTTAGTACTAGATCTCACTTGTCTGGTTCCCCAGTAAGTTCAACGTTTCTGTATTTTATAAAACAGCAAACACTCCCTCAATAATGAATCTACCAGTTACACTTTATTTTGGCTCAGAAAAACTAACATTATCCAACACTGATGATGTAACAAAAAGGAAATGTCTTCTTTTCCCCAGACCAGGAGAATTCTCTGGAATGTACTTCACAAACAATAGTAATCCACTCCTGAAATATGGCAAGGCAGGACTCTAAACCCTTCTTAAGATTGTAATAATACCACCTGTTAAGAAACAGGAAGATACATATTTTTAATTTTGCACTTATTTTTATATCTATTCCAATTTGATTAAGTTACAAAAGAAATATGTGATCATTATTTAAAAAAAATAAACAAAACAAACGGGGGAGGGGATTTTGGGAAGACAGTGGAGTAGGAAGCTCCAGAAATCAGTCCCTCCACCAGAACAACTATTAAACAGTCAGGAACTGTCTGAATCAACTATTTCAAAACTTCAAAATCAGGTGAACACTGTACAGCACCCAGGGAAGAATGGAAGGAAGAGGCTGGCAAATTACAGTCCATACTCGTAAAGTGCTTTCTCCAGGCAGTAGTTACTGGCACCCTGGACCCATAGCGGGCTCCAGCCCCTGGTGTAACTTGCTTGTGCCAGAAAGGGACATTAAAATCTACTTCCCCAAATTCAAAGTGGGCACAGGTCAATCACTGATCACAACTTTGGATTAGCTACGTCAGACGACTGGGCGACCAGCTCTGAAGGCTGCCAATGTTCCAACTTCCTATGCAGTGGAGGAGGCTTAAAAGATGGTATGCTTCCTCAGTACTGCAGAGGACAGTTGAAGGGCTGCATTTGCTGGACAGGGCAAGAAAGCACAGCTTTGGAGAGTCACAGAAGAAGCTCCTGGAGTCCTTCCTGGCCCCTCTCATCCCCACTTCAGGGTGGTTTGGCTGGCCTGAGATCCCTTTGTGGGTTCCTGGCCTTGTTAAAACTGGAAAACAATGACTTGAGAAACTCCTGTCCAGTGTGCTCCCCCTAACTTCCACCCCAGAATTTGCACTCCACCTTGAGACAACTAAAGCAGTAAGAAATACATAAAACCCAAAGAATCAATAAGAAAGTTACTAGGACTAATAAATTTAACTCAGCAAAGTTGCAGGATATGAAATAAACACACGGAAGTTTTTGAGTTTCTATACACCAGTAATGAACAATCTGAAAAGGAAATCAAGAAAACAATTCCATTTATGATAAAACGATAAAATACCTAGGAATAAATTTAAATAAGGGAATGAAATACGTGTACACTGAAAACTATAAAAACTATAAAACATGGGGAGCCATAGAAAAACCTTAAAAGTTGAACTCATAATTATGGGCACATTTCCAACTCCTACAACAGTTTAACTGAAGTGAACACTATTCTGGTAAACTTTAGCAAAAACACCGTAAAACATACAGTTCTTTTTCAGGGTCAGAATTTTTCAAACTACAGAGAGTAACTAGTATATTCTCCCCTTTGGCAGATTGGTCATGCTCATTATATATTCTGTTACTCTCATTTCCCCAAATTCCTCCTATTTAACCCACAATCCAATTTTTCCCTCCCTGCTGATTTGCTTCCCTCTCTAGACCTTTTTTCCTTGTTGCCTCAACTCTGTTCTTCCCTCTACTATGATGCTATATCTTGCTATTCTTTTTTAAACCCCTCCTCATTCTCAGCTTATCTTCCCAAAGAATTTGACTTTCAAAACGCCCATATTTGTTATGACATTTTGGTCACATACTTTTAATTAAACTTTGACCAATGCTGAGGTAAAAATTTTATTTTGAAATATATCAAATGGCAATATTTATACTCATTAGTAAGATATGATATAAAATGGTGATTCCATGTTAAATGACTGAAATAATGGTAGAGAGCTTGAAAGTAAGATGTATCTCTTTCCTTTGTGACAATTCATAAGCAGATATGGTAAAATAACATAATATTTTCCCTGTATAAAGATGGTAATAATTTTTATAATTTATATTTACTCTATAAAGAACAAATGTAAATTTTATAAAAACTGAATACAAAAAAAAATGCTACAGAGGTTTTTATAACACAGTGACAAGTAAGAATAGAAAAGTAAATTCTGATTCAGAGATTTTACTGTACCATAAAGAATTTCAATAACAGCAATTTTATCACACTGACATCTCAAGAATTACCACCTTGACCAGACTGTAGAAAGACAGCCAAGCTGGAAGCTCTAGGAATCAGGCCCTCCATGAAAACAACTACTGAGTTGGCAGAACTGTCTGAATCAACTATATTAAAACTCCAGAATGTAGTGGAACACTGTGCAGCTCCAGGGAGAAGCAGAAGGAAGAGACTGGAATACTGCAATACATATCAGTGAGTTTCACTCTCCCTGCAGTAGACACCATTCCTTTTCTCCCAGCCTCACTGCAGGCAGCAGTGGCAACTGGAGCTTGGGTTCCTGGCACAGTTTGCTGGTGTGAGGGTAGGTCATAAAGACCTAGTCCTCTAAATTCCAGGGGTGGGAACGCTGACCACAGATCTCTACATTTGATTAATAACTTCAAATCACTGGGGACTGGCTTTAAGGGCAACCAAAAGCCCTCAGGCAATGGCCATAGAGGAATCTTAAAGACAGGAACTTCTTCAAAACAGTGAAAGGGCTGTATTAACTGGGCACAGAAGTAGCTCCTGGAACCCCTCCAGGACGCTCCCCTACCACTCCACAACGTAGGATAGAGCAGGCTTGCGCTCTGATTATGGGTTCCCTGCCCTTTCTAGAGGGAGCTGAGTAGACTCTGTGCACATCATCCTGAGATGCATGCATGTCAATGCAAATCTATGGGGCAGACGTCTGAGAGATTGAGCCAGGGAAACTATCTTAGGCTTGCCTTCCCAGAATTTTTCCTGAGAGCAGAGAACTAGCATGTAGACAGGTGGGACTGGGAGAAACAATTAAAACAAAGCAGTGTAGGGCAAAAAACTACCTGCGTTAAGTCACTCAAGAAAGTGCCCAGGGTGTAGAGGAGGTCTATTTCAAAGGAAGTAGAGGGGGTGTTCCTTGAACTCCTATAAACTGTAAATGAGGAATTCCTAAGGCCTCTAGCAAGCACAAACACAGGAAAAGAAGCAGGCTCCTCAGCTCCAGCTCCATGCAGGCTCAGGGTCCCTGCAGGCTCAGAAAAGACAGAGAACTCTGCACTTCCCATTTGCCTCAGGCTGATCTTCTTGATAGGAGAGCTGAGTCCTGAAAGAGCCTATCTGAAAAGACAGTGAAAGATGCTATTTGCTTTAGTTTTTTTGTTTTGAATAGATCCTGGCATCCAAGAAAATCTCTGTCTAATCAGTAGTTGGATACAATCTTAAGGAACAGACAGCTCAGGGACTACATCCCAGAATTAACACCTTAAAATATTAAAATGTACAGTGTGCAACAAAACACTACAAGTCAAACAAAGAAACAGGAAATAATAGCACATTAGGAGGAACAAGATAACGAGCCAAAAACCATCAACAAAGAGGACAAAACTTACTAAACAGAGACTTTAAAAAACTGATCTGCAATACACTCAGAGATAAAGGAAAACAGGGAGAAAGAACTAAAGGATGTGGAAAAAAAAAAATGAACAATATAAGAATCTCTCCAGAGAAATACTGCAGTTGAAGAACACAATAACTGAAACGAAAAATTCCCTACACAGTTTCAACAGCATATTGGAGGTGGCAGAAGAAAGAATCAGTAATCTCAAAGATAAGACAACTTAAAATACTTCAGGCTAGGTGCAGCAAAAAATAAATAAATAAAAAATAAAGAACAGAGCCTATGAGACATACGGAACACCACCAAGCATACTAATATATGCATTATACAAGTACCAGAAGAAGAAGAAAGAGAGAAAGGGACAAAAAGAGTTGTTTCGGTTTGCTAATGCTGCTGTTATGCAAAATACCAGAGATGGATTGGCTTTGATAAAAGGGATTAATTCAGGTACAAATTTACAGTTCTAAGGGCATAACAGTATCCAAACTAAGGCATCACAAGAGAATACCTTCACTGAAGAAAGGTCAATGGCATCCAAAACACCTCTGTCAGCTGGGAAGGCACGTGGCTAACGTCTGTTGATCCTCTGCTCCTGGGTTGTGTTTCAAAACGGCTTTCTCCAAAATGTCTCTGGGCTTCTGTTTTCTCTCCCCTCTCTCAGATCCTATGCGTCCTTGATTCTTTTTCCCAGGGTGTTTCTCTCTAAGCATCTGCGGGTCCTCTCTTAGCTTCTCAGGGGCAAACTCTGGGCTTCATCTCTTAGCTTAGCATATCCAAAAGACCTCTTTCTGTATCTCCAAGCATCTCCAAGTGTCAGCATCTGTATTGGCTCTTAGATTCTTTTAAGTACTCCAGCGAACCTATCAAGACCCACCCTGAATGGACGGGGCACATACTTCCATGGAAAAAACTCAATGAAAGGTCTCAACCCACAGTTGGGCGAGTCATATCTCCATGGAAATATTCAATCAAAAGGCTCCACCCTAATCAAAAGACTAACAAGTCTGCCCCCACAAGACTGCATCAGAGAACATGGCTTTTCTGGGGGACACAATATATTCAAACCCTGCACAGGAGTATTCAAAAAATACTGGCAGAAAACTTCCAAAATTTAAGGAAAGACATGAATATGCACATCAAAGAATCCCAACCAACCCCAAACAGGATCAACTCAAAAAGAACCACACCATGACACATAGTAATCAAACTATCCAAAGCTACGGACAAAGAGAGAATTAAGAAAACTACAAGAGAAATCCAACAAGTTAGATACAAGAGAATTCTAATAAGATTTAATGTCAATTTCCTGTCAGAAACCCGGGATAAAAAAAGCATGACCCAACTATTTGCTGTTCACAAGACATAAATAGGTTGAAAGTGAGAAGATGGAAAATATGCCATGCAATTTATAATCAAAGGGAGCTGTAGTACCCATACTAGCATCAGATAAAATATACTTTAAATCAAAAACTGCCATGAGGGGCAAAGAAAGTCACTGAATACTGATAAAAGGGTCAACTCTTCAACAAGAAAACCTAACAATTGTGAGTATTTTTACATGTAACAGCCGAGTCCCAATATTATGAAGCAAATATTGACAGATCTGAAGGGAGAAACAGACGGTTCTACATTAATAGAAGGAATTTTCAATTTAACACTTTCAATAATGGATAGAACATCTAGACAGAAGATCAGTAAGGAAAAAAAAGACTTGATCTATATTCTAAATGAGTTAGTCCTAACAGACATAAATAGAACACTTTACCCGACAACAACAGAATACGCATTCTTCTCTAGTGCACATGAATCATTATTCTCCAGGACAGACCATATGTTAGGTGACAAAATAAGTCTCAATAAATTAAAAAATATTGAAATTATACAATGTGTCTTCTCTGACCACAATGGAATGAAGCTAGAAATCAGTAATAGAAGGAGAAATGGAAAATTATGAATTTGTGGAAATTAATCAGCGTACTCATAAACAACCAATGTGTCAAAGAAGAAATCACAAGACAAATTAGGTAATATCTTGAGGCAAATGAAAATGGAAACACAACATACCAAAACTTATGGGATGCAGCAAAGGCAATGTCATGAAGGAAATTGTAGCTCTAACTGCTTACATTAAAAAAGAAGAAAGGACTTCTGGGAAGATGGCAGATTAGGAGAGGCAGAGCAAAATTCTCCTCCATGAAAAACACTAGATACAGGACAGAAAGTGCTCCAGAACAGCAGTTCCAGGGTGCCACCACCCAGCCAGGGACGTCTACAACATAGTGAGGACGCAGCTGGAGAGGCAGGGAGACTCCATTTAGGACGGGTGAGTGTTCAGCCTGGAATGCCGTTGGGGATGAGCAGTCGGAGCCAGGTGACAAGCGCAGGAGGAAGCAGCCTTCCACACCCCATACACCCTTCTCTGCAGTTGGCTGGGGAGATAACCCTCAGAGACCCGCAGCAGAGAGCAACTGTGAGGGAACTTGGGATACGGTGGACTTCTGACAACAACCACCCTTCCTCCACGGAAACCAGCAGTGTGCACAGCTGAGCAGCAAGGGCGCCAGAGTGCCAGGTGTCCCTACCCAACCCCAGGGACTCGCGGGTGCATGGCAGGCAGGGACGGTGGTGCATTTGAACTAGAAGGTGAGACATGCAGCTCCGCAGCCCTGGAAGTTACTGGGACCACTGTGACCTGGGGCAGACTCCTTGCCAAACTGCACAGGACCTGCTCGCCTCCCACAGTGCTGGCAATCCCAAGTGTGCATGGAAAATTGATGCGCTGATTGCATTTCCATCCAGTTTAGACCCCACCCAGCAAACAGATGAAGTTGTGGGAGAGCTGGCTTGAGGGTAAGAAGTGGTTCAAGAGCTCCATCTGCTGGTAGGACAGGGAAAGTACACGCCACCAAGTGTAACTCTGTCAAATTATAGATAAATGCTCAAATAATCATGCATATTCTAAAATAATCTCACCAAAACAAGCAAATGCCATGAGGCCAACAACAGATAATCATGAAGTATATGAAGAAACCAGAAGATATGGACAAAACAAAGGACCAAATTAAAAAGCCGGAGTAGATACAGAACTTGGAGGAATTAATCAAAGAAGTACACACAAATCTCCAAAACAACTTCAATGAGATGCCTAAGGAAATAAAGAACACCAGAAAGACCCAAGAAGAGCATAAAGAAGAATTTCAAAGATTAAATTAAAAAACAGCAGACCTTATGAAAATAAAAGATACTGCTGATCAAGTTAAAAATATACAAGTTAAAAAGAGAAGTGATTCACCACATACAAGGGAAACAACATAAGACTAAGTGCTAACTACTCAGTGGGCACCATGAAGGCAAGAAGGCAGAAGTATGACATATTTAAGATTCTGAAATAGAAAAATTGCCAGTCAAGACTTCTTTATCCAGCAAAGCTCTCCTTCAAAATTGAGGGAGAGTTTAAAATTTTCACAAACAAATGCTGAGAGAATTTGTTAACAAAAGACCTGCTCTGCAAGAAATACTTATGGGAGCTCTACTGGCTGAGAAAAAAAGAAAGGAAACAGAGGACTGGAGAAGGGCACAGAACTGAAGAGTATCAGTATGGGTAACTTAAAGGAAATAAAGAGAGAGGGGAAAAAAAAATAGATCTCACAAGTAGAAACCAAAGGATAAGATAGCTGATTTAAGACCTGCCTTCACAGTAGTAACACTGAATGTGACTGGATTAAACTCCCCAATTAAAAGACAGATTGGCTGAATGAACTAAAAAGCATGAACTATCAACATGCTGTTTACCAAAGACTTATCTTAGACACAAAGAGAATGAAAGTGAAAGGATGGGGAAAAAATATTCCACACAAGCTACAGCCAAAGGAAAGCAAGGGCAGCAATACTAATATCAGATAAAACAGACTTAAAATACAAAGATGTCATAAGAGATAAAGGACACTATATACCAATAAAAGGGACAATTCACTAAGAAATAACAATCATAAATGTTTATACACCCCATCAAGGTGCTCCAGAGTACATGAGACAAACATTGACAAAACTGAAGGAAGCAATAAATGTTTCTACAATAATCATGGGAGACTTCAATACGAACAACCAGGTAGAACAACTAGACAGAGGACCAATAAGGAAACACAGAACCTAAACAATGTGATAAATGAATTAGACTTAACAGACATGTATAGAGCATGACATCCCAAATTACCAGGATATACATTCTTCTCTAGCGCTCATGGACCGTTCTCCAGGATAGATCATATGCTGGGGCATAAAACAAGCCTCAGCTGGAGAATCTAGAAAGAGAGCAAACTATATCTAAAGTGAGCAGAAGGAAGGAAATAACAAAAATTAGAGCAGAGATAAGTGAATTAAAGAATAAATACAGACTCAACAAAACCAAAAGTTGGTTCTTTGAAAAGATCAATAAATCAACAGATCTTTATCTACACTGATAAAAGAGGGAGGACACAAATAACTAAAATTAAAAATGAAAGGGGAGATGTTACTACAGAGCCCATCTAAATAAAAAGGAGGATACTAGAAATAACTGTATGCAAACAAATTAGATAACCTAGATGAAATGAAAAAATTCCTAGAAACACATCAACTGCCTACACAGATTCAAGAAGAAATGCAAGGTCTCAGCAGACCAATAACAAGTAAAGGGATTGACTCAGTAATGAAAACCCTCCCAACAAAGCAAGTCCAAGACCAAATGGCTTCGTTAGGGAATTTTTCCAAATATTCCATGAAGAATTAATACCAATCCTGCTCAAACTCTTCCAAAAAAATTGAAGCAGAGAGAACACTTCCTAACTCATTCTCTGAAGCCAATGTCTCCCTAATACAAAGCCAGATAAAGATACTTCAAGAAAAGAAAATTACAGATCAATATCCCCATGAATATAGATGCAGAAGTCCTCAACAAAATACCAGCAAACAGAATCCAACAGCATGTTAAAAGAATGTTACACCATGATCAAGTGGGGTTTACCACAGGTATGCAAGGGTGGCTCAACATAAGAAAATCAATTAATGCAATTCACCACATTAACAGGACAAAGGAAAAAAAAAACACATGATCATCTTAATTGATGCAGAAAAGGCATGTGTCAAAATCCAGCACCGCTTCTTGATAAAAACATTAGAAAACTCAACATGATAAAGGGCATATATGAAAAACCCACAGCTAACATCACACTTGAGGAAAGGCTGAAAGCTTTCCCTCTAAAATCAATAATAAGAAAAGGATGCCCACTGTCACCACTGTTATTCAGCACCGTATTGGATGTTCGAGCCAGAGCAATTAGGCAAGAAAAAGAAATAAAAGGCCTCCATATTGGAAAGGAAGAAACGAAACTTTCCCTAATTACAGATGATGTGATCCTATGTACAGAAAATCCTGAAAAATCCACAACAAAGCTCCTAGAGCTTATCAATGACTTCAGCAAAGTGGCGGGGTACAAGATCAACACCTAAAAATCAGTAGTGGTTCTATACAACAGTAATAAGCAATCGGAAGAAGTAATCAAGAAAAAAATTCCATTTACAACAGCAACAAATACAATCAAATATCTAGGAATAGATCTAACCAAGGATCAGATGGGTGAAGAATCAAGACTCACCAGAGGAAATTTTGCAAACTCTAGCCCTCCCCACCACTACCAACCTAGACTTTAGGAGAATATCTAGAGGGGATATCCCCTGCCCTCTTCAATGCCCCGCCATGAAATCTCTACCTTAGTGAGCTATTGTTACTGATAAGAATATGTTGAAAATGTTTCATATCTTTTAGGTGTGCTGGATAAGGATAAAAAAGTTAAGAAACAGAGTACAGGTCATCATATTGATAACAAATTAAATAAATTAAATTCTTAAACTGCCTTGGTCTTGTTTAGTACCTCACTCAAAAAATACCAGAAAACAACTAGAACCAAACCAGAATCAGATCCAGTCATTTACATTTTTTAACTAAATACTTAATGATGCTAAACACAGTAGGATAATCAAGATACTGCAGGTTGTAAAATTTAGATTCAAGTTCTGTGAAGACCTAGCCAAGTCTTAGCCTAACACACAAACTCAAAAATCAATGGGTCAGGCTTTTACTACCATTTACCATAAAAGCAACATAACAGGATAGCATAAAGCACGAATTTTGCTATCAATAAAGCCTGGATTCAAATCTCAGAACCACCACTTACAAACTATAAGCCCCTAGGAAAGTCTACTGTTTTGAGATTATTTCCTCAACCACAACACAGGACTAACATCTTAAAGGGTTCTGAGGATGAAATAAGGAATTTAAAGGAACAAACAATAGTAATCACTCACAAAGTGTTAATCCCCTCCCTAAAAGAATAGTCATATTTGAGAAGTAATAAACTTTAACTGATACAGCAAAACAGGAAACAGAAGTTAATTTTAATACTTAAAGAATCACCCATGATAACGACAAGACCAAGTAATTCAAACAACCCTGCACTGAGGACATAGGGGACCGGTGGTTTGATGGGCTGAGCCCTCTACCACGGGACTTGCCCTTGGCAAGGCTGTTGCTGCAAAGGAGAGGCTAGGCCTCCCTATAATTGTGCCTAAGAGCCTCCTTCTGAATGCCTCTTTGTTGCTCAGATGTGGCCCTCTCTCTCTAGCTAAGCCAACTTGGCAGGTGAAATCACTGCCCTCCCCGCTACGTGGGATCTGACACACAGGGGAGTAAATCTCCCTGGCAATATGGAATATGACTCCTGGGGAGGAATCTGGACCTGGCATCATGGGATGGAGAACATCTTCTTGACCAAAAGGGGGATGTGAAAGGAAATGAAATACACTTCAGTGGCAGAGAGATTCCAAAAGGAGCCGAGAGGTCATTCTGGTGGGCACTCTTACACACAATACAGGCAACTCTTTTTAGGTTCTAATAAATTGGAATAGCTAGCAGTAAATACCTGAAACTATCAAACTACAACCCAGAACCCTTGAATCTTGAAGATGATTTTATAAAAATGTAGCATATGAGGGGTGACAATGTGATTGAGAAAGCCATATGGACCACACTCATCTTTGTCCAATGAATGGGTGGATGAGTAGAAAAATGGGGGCAAAAACAAAAAAACAAACAAACAAAAAAAGAGACACACCAATGAACTAAATATGTGGACCTTGTTTGGATACTGAGGTAAACAATCAACCATTACATTTGGAGGGTTTTTTTTTTTTTTTTTTGGATAATTAGGGAACAGCACTAAACTGAATATTTTAGTGATGGGTATTATAAGACATTAAAAATTATGTTTAAATTTGTTGGGTGGGATAATGGTACTGTGATTATGTTAAATTAAAAAGTACTTATCTGCTAGAGAAATATAAAGAAGTATTTACTAGCAAAATTATATAATGTCTAGGATATGCTCTGATATACTTCAGATTTATTCATGAATTACTCAGTAAAAAATAAAATAAATAGGTAAATAGGTAGGTAGGTGGGTAGGTGGGTAGGTAGGTGGCTGGGTGGCTAAGTAGGTGGATGGATGGATATAACTTCTTTAGGGCTAAGGGGAGGGAATGAATTGTAGGTGAATTAGTTGAAATTCAATGTGAAGGCAAAACAGGAAACCTTTAAATAACTTAGGAAAATACCTTCATGTTCTTGGAGTAGGGCAGGCTTGACTAAACAAAACTGAAAAAAAAAATCACTACACAAAAATGTATTACACCATATATAACTCTATAAATATTATATACTTGACACTATTTTAGAGGTACTTACTGCTGGTAAAAGAGACTGCATATTTTGATTAGAATCTGCTATTGTAGCAAGGTAGACCAAGTTTGTATGCAACATCTGCTGATACCTATTAAAACAAAACAAATACCAACATTAAAAAATAATTTTCTTCCTGTGTACTCAAATACAAACAGTATTTCAATCATGTCCAGAGTTTAATAAAAGATTTATATTACCTCAACACCAACAGCCCTTCAATTGTTTCTATTTCCTCTCCAAACTAATTCTAAACAATAAATGATACATTTAACACTAATAATAAACAGAGCTTACTAAGTGCCAGATATTGTTATAATTGTTCATCTATATTAAATTTCATTTTATCCTCAAATCAACACTATTAAGCATTCTTTTTTCCCCATTTTACAGATGAAGAAACTGAAGTTTAGAGAGGTTAAATATCTTGTCTAAGATTACATAGCTAATAAACGGAATAGCTGAGATATACACTGATTTTCTAAAAGAGAACTAGAATGAATTCAATGAAACTAATAGGTTTATCCCTGTCCTCTGACATTTTCATGTTGCTAAATACCTCAAATCCAAATAAAGTGAAAGTGCTCTGCTAAACTATTAGAATGTATTTTTTCTCTTCTCACTCCTTCAGCAGTCATCAATAACTTATGCCTGCTATGGTTATACTGCACATCTATTAGGACACAGCATATAGAGAAGACAACAAACAGGTAATAATACGGGACTCCTACTACTTCAATGTCAACTTCCCCAAAACAAGAACATTCCCTATATAACCACAGTAATATTAAGAAACTAAGATTGATAGAATATTGCCATTCAAATTTCTCCAACTGCCCCCAATACTCCTGGAACTTTTTACCTAATGTAAGGGGGTAGGTAAAAATGATAATTTTCAGTTGGCCTTTACCAACTTCAGGAGGCTTTCTTTTGTAATCTGCAATACTATTACAGCATACATCCAATAAGGTTCTTTTAATATAATTAAGGCTTAAAACAGACGTTAATGAAAAAGTACTTAAACTCATCTTCTTTTATTATAACTTTATGTATAGGCCAGCAAAAAAAAACAAATCAGCAAATATTCTAGAAGAATGTAGATTCAGCTGAAACCTCAGAAATCATAATAAAAGGTAGATTCTTCCAGAATTAAAGAAATGTTTTCCTAAGAAACTTTTTATTCTACAAATATTGTCACACTTATAACTAAAACAGTTTACTTTTTAAATGTATATGCTTATTATTCCTAAGATAGTATAAATTAATAAAAGATAATCTTGGGTATATAAGCTAAGTGCAGATACAAAACATGTACATCTTATGTTTGATGATGGCAACTGTCCTAATAAATTTAACTAGCAGATATTTGCAAATACCCATGATTATTAATATCTTGAATGAGAGGCAGCTCACTTCCCAAAGACTCTACTAAGAGCCACTTTATTAATTATCTCGAATAAGATAAAATAATCAATATTAAATTTATTGATATAATTAAAAAATTAATCTGAAAAAAAACAGATTTCATTTTTAAAAAGAAGCCTGTATCTAAAATCTATGAACACTGTGTTTATAAGACTACAGGGAATACATTTTATAGAATAAAAGTTATTTTTCATCTTCCTAACCAGAGATTTAAAACTAAATTCCCTTACATTAAGATGAATACTAATTGTTACACTTTCTGAAATAGTAGAACCTACCTTAAATAAGAGCTTATTTTTTTAATTAAACTTTATCAACAAATTAAAAAAAATTACAAAACAAAGGAATAGGAAAAATAAATATCCTGAAATAACTTCATTGCTTCCAATAAGCTCCTACCATACCACAAGAAAATTAACAAACCATAGTCAGAATTTAAAGGGAAAAAGAGAGAAGAGTTGGGTGTACAGACTCCAGAAGTAATTCAAACCACTAAATTGTATAATTGTATAAATGTAACATATAGGGGTGTGTGTGTGTGTCTGGATAAGGATAGAGCAATGTTACACGAAGGTGCTACCAGTGGAAAATCTTTGGGTGGTGGGAATATGGTGTTATTTTTACACAACAGCGTTTTCCAATTTTCTATACTGCTTATACAGCTTTCATAAAAATAGTTATTTTTAATTTTTTAAAAGCTGTTTTAGACAACATTATCACATCTTAAAGAATGGTTTAATTAAAACTAGACTATCAATTCCTGGATGACTGTCACTTACTAATGTTTCTCTTTATTGTCCTTTTAATTCTATTATGACAAACAAGAACTTTATTAAGTTTAAGAGGAGGAAACCTTTTTCTCTCTTCTCACAAACCAATCCTGACAACTTGTGAAAGAAAGAGTATCTGAAGAACTGTAAGAATGAAATTAAATCTATCAGAAAGGGTAGTATTTAGCATTCTACCTAAATCCATTTAAGCCCTCCCCCCAATTTGCAAAAAAAAAAGATGTGAAAAAAGGAGGTCCGTTCCTGTATGCAGAGAATGGGAGAAATGATCATATCAACGGGAAAATGTTGAGAATATAAAGAATAAAAACATTACACATTTTTGCTGACTCAACTTGGTATAGTTGATTCTAGAGCTGAACATCTTACATCCTGTAGGACCCAGCCTGTATTGCTGGGTCCTACAAGAAACTGAACCAATCCCATGCAACGAAACCCCTTGGCGCTATCAGGAGTTTCCAAAACCCATGAGCTAAAAATAATTATTCTAGATCAGTGCCTCACCACTTTTATCATTTCATGGCTGACATGAGGTAGTGATCTCCTTACCACTGATGAATATCTGTAGTTAAATTAAGGAAGCTGATAAAACAGTTAATTATTTTTAAGAACATTCTTAAATATAAACAGACAATATTGGTTATAGAAACAATATATAGAAAAAATAAGGAAATGGTCATACAAAATGCAAAAGGCACAACTGATTAGAAAACGTAAATAGAAACAAGTTAACCTACAACTTAGATCTTAGTTCCTAAATATCGTCTCTCCAAAACCAGGGCTTAGAGAAATGGGTAATTGCAAACTGGGGCAGGAAAAACTACAAGACGAGCCTAGAATATTTCATGATGCAAAAAAATAAGAAAATACTTTAAAAATGGGGGGTGGGGTAGGATATGTCAATAAGCTAGTCTGAGTGGCTCCCAGTGGCCAAATTTGGGACAACCTGAGAGAGAAAATAAATAATGGAGTTAACAGATTATCTAACCTAGAGAATATAGTTAAGAATCCAGGAGGCGGGGCAAGATGGCAGACTGGTGAGCTGTAAGTTTTAGTTACTCCTCCAGGAAAGTAGGTAAAAAGCCAGGAACTGCGTGGACTGGACACCACAGAGCAATCTGACTTTGGGCATACTTCATACAACACTCATGAAAACGTGGAACTGCTGAGATCAGCGAAATCTGTAAGTTTTTACGGCCAGGGGACCCGCGCCCCTCCCTGCCAGGCTCAGTCCCGTGGGAGGAGGGGCTGTCAGCTCCGGGAAGAAGAAGGGAGAAGTGCAGTGGCTGCTCTTATCGGAAACTCATTCTACTGATTCAAACTCCAACCATAGATAGACTGAGACCAGACACCAGAGACTCTGAGAGCAGCCAGCCCAGCAGAGAGGAGACAGGCATAGAAAAAAAACAACACGAAAAACTCCAAAATAAAAGCGGAAGATTTTTGGAGTTCTGGTGAACATAGAAGGGGGGAGGGCAGAGCTCAAGCCCGAGCTCAGGCCCTGAGGCGCATATGCAAATCCCGAAGAAAAGCTGATCTCTCTGCCCTGTGGACCTTTCCTTAATGACCCTGGTTGCTTCGTCTATTAGCATTTCAATAACCCATTAGATCTCTGAGGAGGGCCGTTTTTTTTTTTTTTTTTAAATCCTTTTTCTTTTTCTAAAACAATTACTCTAAGAAGCCCAATACAGAAAGCTTCAAAGAATTGCAATTTGGGCACGTCAAGTCAAGAGCAGAACTAAGAGAGCTCTGAGACAAAAGGCAATAATCCAGTGGCTGAGAAAATTCAATAAACAACACAACTTCCCAAGAAAAGGGGGGTGTCCGCTCACAGCCACCATCCTGGTGGACAGGAAACACTCCTGCCCATCGCCAGCCCCATAGCCCAGAGCTGCCCCAGACAACCCAGTGTGACGGAAGTGCTTCAAATAACAGGCACACACCACAAAACTGGGCGTGGACATTAGCCTTCCCTGCAACCTCAGCTGAATGTCCCAGAACTGGGAAGGTGGAGCAGTGTGAATTAACAAAGCCCCATTCAGCCATCATTTGAGCAGACTGGGAGCCTCCCTACACAGCCCAGCAGCCCAGAACTGCCCTGGGGGGACGGCACTCACCTGTGACATAGCACAGTCATCCCTCAACAGAGGACCCGGGGTGCACAGCCTGGAAGAGGGGCCCACTTGCAAGTCTCAGGAGCCATACGCCAATACCAAAGACTTGTGGGTCAGTGGCAGAGACAAACTGTGGCAGGACTGAACTGAAGGATTAGACTATTGCAGCACCTTTAAAACTCTAGGATCATCAGGGAGATTTGATTGTTAGGGCCAGCCCCCCTCCCCGACTGCCCAGAAACACGCCCCACATACAGGGCAGGCAACACCAACTACACACGCAAGCTTGGTACACCAATTGGGCCCCACAAGACTCACTCCCCCACTCACCAAAAAGGCTAAGTAGGGGAGAACTGGCTTGTGGAGAACAGGTGGCTCGTGGACGCCACCTGCTGGTTAGTTAGAGAAAGTGTACTCCACGAAGCTGTAGATCTGATAAATTAGAGATAAGGACTTCAGTAGGTCTACAAACCCTAAAAGAACCCTATCAAGTTCAGCAAATGCCACGAGGCCAAAAACAACAGAAAATTATAAAGCACATGAAAAAACCAGACGATATGGATAACCCAAGCCCAAGCACCCAAATCAAAAGACCAGAAGACACACAGCACCTAGACCACCTACTCAAAGAACTAAAGATGAACAATGAGACCATAGTACGGGATATGAAGGAAATCAAGAAGACCCTAGAAGAGCATAAAGAAGACATTGCAAGACTAAATAAAAAAATGGATGATCTTATGGAAATTAAAGGAACTGTTGACCAAATTAAAAAGATTCTGGACACTCATAGTACAAGACTAGAGGAAGTTGAACAACGAATCAGTGACCTGGAAGATGACAGAATGGAAAATGAAAGCATAAAAGAAAGAATGGGGAAAAAAATTGAAAAAATCGAAATGGACCTCAGGGATATGATAGATAATATGAAACGTCCAAATATAAGACTCATTGGTGTCCCAGAAGGGGAAGAAAAGGGTAAAGGTCTAGGAAGAGTATTCAAAGAAATTGTTGGGGAAAACTTCCCAAATCTTCTAAACAACATAAATACACAAATCATAAATGCTCAGCGAACTCCAAATAGAATAAATCCAAAAAAAACCCACTCCGAGACATATACTGATCACACTGTCAAACATAGAAGAGAAGGAGCAAGTTCTGAAAGCAGCAAGAGAAAAGCAATTCACCACATACAAAGGAAACAGCATAAGACTAAGTAGTGACTACTCAGCAGCCACCATGGAGGCGAGAAGGCAGTGGCACGATATATTTAAAATTCTGAGTGAGAGGAATTTCCAGCCAAGAATACTCTATCCAGCAAAGCTCTCCTTCAAATTTGAGGGAGAGCTTAAATTTTTCACAGACAAAGAAATGCTGAGAGAATTTGCTAACAAGAGACCTGCCCTACTGGAGATACTAAAGGGAGCCCTACAGACAGAGAAACAAAGACAGGACAGAGAGACTTGGAGAAAGGTTCAGTACTAAAGAGATTCGGTATGGGTACAATAAAGGATATTAATAGAGAGAGGGAAAAATATGGCAAACATAAACCAAAGGATAAGATGGCCGATTCAAGAAATGCCTTCACGGTTTTAACGTTGAATGTAAATGGATTAAACTCCCCAATTAAAAGATATAGATTCGCAGAATGGATCAAAAAAAATGAACCATCAATATGTTGCATACAAGAGACTCATCTTAGACACAGGGACACAAAGAAACTGAAAGTGAAAGGATGGAAAAAAATATTTCATGCAAGCTACAGCCAAAAGAAAGCAGGTGTAGCAATATTAATCTCAGATAAAATAGACTTCAAATGCAGGGATGTTTTGAGAGACAAAGAAGGCCACTACATACTAATAAAAGGGGCAATTCAGCAAGAAGAAATAACAATCGTAAATGTCTATGCACCCAATCAAGGTGCCACAAAATACATGAGAGAAACACTGGCAAAACTAAAGGAAGCAATTGATGTTTCCACAATAATTGTGGGAGACTTCAACACATCACTCTCTCCTATAGATAGATCAACCAGACAGAAGACCAATAAGGAAATTGAAAACCTAAACAATCTGATAAATGAATTAGATTTAACAGACATCTACAGGACATTACATCCCAAATCACCAGGATACACGTACTTTTCTAGTGCTCACGGAACTTTCTCCAGAATAGATCATATGCTGGGACATAAAACAAGCCTCCATAAATTTAAAAAGATTGAAATTATTCAAAGCACATTCTCTGACCACAATGGAATACAATTAGAAGTCAATAACCATCAGAGACTTAGAAAATTCACAAATACCTGGAGGTTAAACAACACACTCCTAAACAATCAGTGGGTTAAAGAAGAAATAGCAAGAGAAATTGCTAAATATATAGAGACGAATGAAAATGAGAACACAACATACCAAAACCTATGGGATGCAGCAAAAGCAGTGCTAAGGGGGAAATTTATAGCACTAAACGCATATATTAAAAAGGAAGAAAGAGCCAAAATCAAAGAACTAATGGATCAACTGAAGAAGCTAGAAAATGAACAGCAAACCAATCCCAAACCAAGTAGAAGAAAAGAAATAACAAGGATTAAAGCAGAAATAAATGACATAGAGAACAAAAAAACAATAGAGAGGATAAATATCACCAAAAGTTGGTTCTTTGAGAAGATCAACAAGATTGACAAGCCCCTAGCTAGACTGACAAAAACAAAAAGAGAGAAGACCCATATAAACAAAATAATGAATGAAAAAGGTGACATAACTGCAGATACTGAAGAAATTAAAAAAATTATAAGAGGATATTATGAACAACTGTATGGCAACAAACTGGATAACATAGAAGAAATGGACAATTTCCTGGAAACATATGAACAACCTAGACTGACCAGAGAAGAAATAGAAGACCTCAACCAACCCATCACAAGCAAAGAGATCCAATCAGTCATCAAAAATCTTCCCACAAATAAATGCCCAGGGCCAGATGGCTTCACAGGGGAATTCTACCAAACTTTCCAGAAAGAACTGACACCAGTCTTACTCAAACTCTTTCAAAACATTGAAAAAAATGGAACACTACCTAACTCATTTTATGAAGCTAACATCAATCTAATACCAAAACCAGGCAAAGATGCTACAAAAAAGGAAAACTACCGGCCAATCTCCCTAATGAATATAGATGCAAAAATCCTCAACAAAATACTTGCAAATCGAATCCAAAGACACATTAAAAAAATCATACACCATGACCAAGTGGGGTTCATTCCAGGCATGCAAGGATGGTTCAACATAAGAAAAACAATCAATGTATTACAACACATTAAGAAGTCAAAAGGGAAAAATCAATTGATCATCGCAATAGATGCTGAAAAAGCATTTGACAAAATCCAACATCCCTTTTTGATAAAAACACTTCAAAAGGTAGGAATTGAAGGAAACTTCCTCAACATGATAAAGAGCATATATGAAAAACCCACAGCCAGCATAGTACTCAATGGTGAGAGACTGAAAGCCTTCCCTCTAAGATCAGGAACAAGACAAGGATGCCCGCTGTCACCACTGTTATTCAACATTGTGCTGGAAGTGCTAGCCAGGGCAATCCGGCAAGACAAAGAAATAAAAGGCATCCAAATTGGAAAAGAAGAAGTAAAACTGTCAATGTTTGCAGATGATATGATCTTATATCTAGAAAACCCTGAGAAATCAACGATACACCTACTAGAGCTAATAAACAAATTTAGCAAAGTAGCGGGATACAAGATTAATGCACATAAGTCAGTAATGTTTCTATATGCTAGAAATGAACAAACGGAAGTGACACTCAAGAAAAAGATACCATTTTCAATAGCAACTAAAAAAATCAAGTACCTAGGAATAAACTTAACCAAAGATGTAAAAGACCTATACAAAGAAAACTACATAACTCTACTAAAAGAAATAGAAGGGGACCTTAAAAGATGGAAAAATATTCCATGTTCATGGATAGGAAGGCTAAATGTCATTAAGATGTCAATTCTACCCAAACTCATCTACAGATTCAATGCAATCCCAATCAAAATCCCAACAACCTACTTTGCAGACTTGGAAAAGCTAGTTATCAAATTTATTTGGAAAGGGAAGATGCCTCGAATTGCTAAAGACACTCTAAAAAAGAAAAACGAAGTGGGAGGACTTACACTCCCTGACTTTGAAGCTTATTATAAAGCCACAGTTGCCAAAACAGCATGGTACTGGCACAAAGATAGACATATAGATCAGTGGAATCGAATTGAGAATTCAGAGATAGACCCTCAGATCTATGGCCGACTGATCTTTGATAAGGCCCCCAAAGCCACCGAACTGAGCCATAATGGTCTTTTCAACAAATGGGGCTGGGAGAGTTGGATATCCATATCCAAAAGAATGAAAGAGGACCCCTACCTCACCCCCTACACAAAAATTAACTCAAAATGGACCAAAGATCTCAATATAAAAGAAAGTACCATAAAACTCCTAGAAGATAATGTAGGAAAACATCTTCAAGACCTTGTATTAGGAGGCCACTTCCTAGACTTTACACCCAAAGCACAAGCAACAAAAGAGAAAATAGATAAATGGGAACTCCTCAAGCTTAGAAGTTTCTGCACCTCAAAGGAATTTCTCAAAAAGGTAAAGAGGCAGCCAACTCAATGGGAAAAAATTTTTGGAAACCATGTATCTGACAAAAGACTGATATCTTGCATATACAAAGAAATCCTACAACTCAATGACAATAGTACAGACGGCCCAATTATAAAATGGGCAAAAGATATGAAAAGACAGTTCTCTGAAGAGGAAATACAAATGGCCAAGAAACACATGAAAAAATGTTCAGCTTCACTAGCTATTAGAGAGATGCAAATTAAGACCACAATGAGATACCATCTAACACCGGTTAGAATGGCTGCCATTAAACAAACAGGAAACTACAAATGCTGGAGGGGATGTGGAGAAATTGGAACTCTTATTCATTGTTGGTGGGACTGTATAATGGTTCAGCCACTCTGGAAGTCAGTCTGGCAGTTCCTTAGAAAACTAGATATAGAGCTACCATTCGATCCAGCGATTGCACTTCTCGGTATATACCCGGAAGATCGGAAAGCAGTGACACGAACAGATATCTGCACGCCAATGTTCATAGCAGCATTATTCACAATTGCCAAGAGATGGAAACAACCCAAATGTCCTTCAACAGATGAGTGGATAAATAAAATGTGGTATATACACACGATGGAATACTACGCGGCAGTAAGAAGGAACGATCTGGTGAAACATATGACAACATGGATGAACCTTGAAGACATAATGCTGAGCGAAATAAGCCAGGCACAAAAAGAGAAATATTATATGCTACCACTAATGTGAACTTTGAAAAATGTAAAACAAATGGTTTATAATGTAGAATGTAGGGGAACTAGCAGTAGAGAGCAATTAAGGAAGGGGGAACAATAATCCAAGAAGAACAGATAAGCTATTTAACGTTCTGGGGATGCCCAGAAATGATTATGGTCTGTTAATTTCTGATGGATGTAGTAGGAACAAGTTCACTGAAATGTTGCTATATTATGTAACTTTCTTGGGGTAAAGTAGGAACATGTTGGAAGTTAAGCAGTTATCTTAGGTTAGTTGTCTTTTTCTTACTCCTTTGTTATGGTCTCTTTGAAATGTTTTTTTATTGTATGTTTGTTTTCTTTTTAACTTTTTTTTTCATACAGTTGATTTAAAAAAGAAGGGAAAGTTAAAAAAAAAAAAAAAAGAAAAAAAAGAAAAAAGACAAACAAGGAAAAAAAAAAAAAAAGATGTAGTGCCACCTTGAGGAGCCTGTGGAGAATGCAGGGGTATTCGCCTACCCCACCTCCATGGTTGCTAACAAGACCACAGACATAGGGGACTGGTGGTTTGATGGGTTGAGCCCTCTACCATAAGTTTTACACTTGGGAAGACGGTTGCTGCAAAGGAGAGGCTAGGCCTCCCTATATTTGTGCCTAAGAGTCTCCTCCTGAATGCCTCTTTGTTGCTCAGATGTGGCCCTCTCTCTCTGGCTAAGCCAACTTGAAAGGTGAAATCACTGCCCTCCCCCCTACGTGGGACCAGACACCCAGGGGAGTGAATCTCCCTGGCAACGTGGAATATGACTCCCGGAGAGGAATGTAGACCCGGCATCGTGGGATGGAGAACATCTTCTTGACCAAAAGGGGGATGTGAAAGGAAATGAAATAAGCTTCAGTGGCAGAGAGATTCCAAAACGAGCTGAGAGATCACTCTGGTGGGCACTCTTACGCACACTTTAGACAACCCTTTTTAGGTTCTAAAGAATTGGGGTAGCTGGTGGTGGATACCTGAAACTATTAAACTACAACCCAGAACCCATGAATCTCGAAGACAGTTGCATAAAAATGTAGCTTATGAGGGGTGACAATGGGATTGGGAATGCCATAAGGACCAAACTCCACTTTGTCTAGTTTATGGATGGATGTGTAGAAAAGTAGGGGAAGGAAACAAACAGAGAAAGGTACGCAGTGTTCTTTTTTACTTCAATTGCTCTTTTTCACTCTAATTATTATTCTTGTTATTTTTGTGTGTGGGCTAATGAAGGTGTCAGGGATTGATTTAGGTGATGAATGTACAACTATGTAATGGTACTGTAAACAATCGAAAGTACAATTTGTTTTGTATGACTGCATGGTATGTGAATATATCTCAATAAAATGATGATTAAAAAAAAAAAAAAAAGATTATGGATAATAAAATAAAAAAATAAAAATAAATAAAAAAAAAAAGAATCCACAGGTCCATTTAGATAAAAATAAATAAATAAATAAATAAATGCAAGGAGGAGACAAAATTTCTTCCTTACGGTTGGATTACAAATATAGACGGAATGATGGATTTAGTCTCCATCTGACCCCCACCACAGTGAAAAATGTTAGGCAAGAACCCACTGATAAGTGCTAAAATTAATATGTGAAAGCATGATGAAAGATAGTACATATGATGTCAAGGTATCTCTCTAACACGGTACATATTAATTACAAATGGAAAAACAGCAACTTTTACAGTAGAGAAAGTGGCAGGCACCACCTTCCCAAAAGATCAAAATTATCACCAACACTAGGAGAAATTGTTATCATGTAGCTACAGAAGATGCAATGATACAATATCACTTCCATAGCATTCTAATCATGGAGAAACACTAATCAAACCGAAAATGAGGGATATTCTACAATACAGTTTGTACTTTCCAAAAATGTCAACATTGTGAAAGACAAAAGAAAGACTAAGGAACTGTTCTGGATTAAAATACACTAAAGCGACATGACAACTAAATGTAACATCAGCTCCTGCACTGGGGCTCCTGGACCCAGAAAAATAAGGAAAATTGGCAAAAATTGAAAAAGTTCTGAAAATTAAGGTTTATAGTATTGCATTCTTGATTTTAACAATTATACTGTAGTTATTTAAGAACAGGTGCTTGTTTTTCAGAAATACACACTGAGGTTTTTAAAGGTAAGAGAGAATCATGTTTGCAACTTACTCTCATAATTCAGAAAAACAATATGAGGGAATGAATGATAAGGCAAGTATGCTAATATGTTAACACCTGAGGAATTTCAGTTAAGGTTTTACAGGAATTTCTTACACTATTTTTGAAATTTTTTGAAAGTGTGAAATTATTTCAAATAAAAAGCTTAAAAATATATCACTTTTCACTAATTAGATGTGCAAAAAAAAAATTGAAGATAGTTAATATCCATTACTGGCAGGGTGGTTGAAAACCAGAACTCCAAACACCTGGTTGGAGGAAAGCAAACCAACACAATCTTTCTGCAAAGTAATTTGAAAATTTAACATGGTCTTGGACACAGCAAGTCTATGTACAAAATTCTAAGCTATATAAATACTAAGTACAACTGCTATACAGATGTGTTTGCACAGATATGAATGTGTATGTGTAAATACACAGAAAACTGTTTGGAAATGTACATACTAACCATTAAAAGTAATTGCCCCTGTGGAGGGGAGGGAGATATGAAAGTGGGAAGTAAAAGGAGACTTATTTTAACTCTAAGCTTATATACCCTAGGATTTTTTTTTTTTTACAATGAGCACATATGCCTTTTTAAATTTAAAATTATTTTCATACAAAGGGTGAAAAAGAAACATAATAGAGAGAGACTCTAAATTAGATAAAGAGTGAATCAAATGTACCAAGAGACCAACACAGCCATGAAAGCCATGCAGAGCAAGAGCCAGGGTTACTGGGAAAATCTGCCTAAGACTGGATTACCAGCGCAACCTCTAGGAGGGACACATGTATCTCAAAACAATGGTGAGATTAAAATATTCTAGAGTTGCTCCATCCAATACAGTAGCCACAAGACATACTGGCTATTGAGCACCTGAAATGTGGCTGGCCAAAAATGAGAAGTGCTATAAGGTAAAATACATAATGAATTTTGAAAACTTGGTACAAAAAAACAGAATGCAAAATATCTCATTAAAATTTTATATATTGACATTGAAATGATAATATTTTAGAAATACTGGGTTAAGTAAAGTATGTTTTTGGAATTTCAACTGTTTCTTTTTACTTTTTTAACGTGTCTACTAGAAAATTTTAAATTACATATGTGGCTTGCATTGTATTTCTATTGTTCTAGAGACTTTTAATAAAATATTCAACTTGTTCTACCACATCAAATTTTATTAGGGGATACCACTTCAGATACATCACTTCAAAAAAGAAACTTTGGTCCTTAGGAATGATAATCAATTTTCTATTTATTAGAGATAAGGTTTGCTTTCTCAAACACATACACTGATGTAACTAAATAGCCTATAAATGTGAAGATCTAGCTCCTGTACAAATCAGACTATACATAAATTTGAAGTCATTATTTATAATGCAGGGTAAGAAATTAAAGAAAAAAAAAAAAAAAAAAAAAACAGATGCCCCCACAAACACACCCACCTCCCAAAGAACAAATAATTATTTTGTAAAATTCAAAAAGTCACACAAAAACATGTACACGAATGTCCACAGAAGCATTATTTATAATAGGCAAAAAGTGGGAACAACCCAAATGTCCATGAACTGATGGATAAATAAAATGCTGTATAGCCACTGAATGGAGGATTATGATTATTCAGCAATAAGAAGGAATCAAGTTCTGATGCATGCGACAACATGTATGAAAATAGAAAACTTTATGGCTAAGTGAAAGAAGCCAGTCATAAAACATCACATATTCTATGATTCTATTTATCTGAAATGTCCAGAATAGGCAAATCCATAGAGACAGAAAGTAGACTAAGTCTTGCCTGGGACTGAGTGTCCAGAGGGAAAAGACAAATGAATACTTAGAGGTACACAGCTTCTTTTCAAGTTCTGAAAATGTTCTAAATTTATAATGTAGTGATGGTTACACAACTCTGTGAATATACTAAAACCCACTGAATTGTACAGTTTAAAAAGGTGAATTATATGGTATGTGAATATCTCAATAAAGCTATTATTAAAAAAGAAAGAAAAGTAAAAACTTAACCAATGCAGAAAAGCGAGTACAAAAAAAAGGTTCTTATCAGTCTTACTGAGAACACTCTGAAGTCTTTCCTTTATTCTGATAGTCCATTATACACTGAATAAGATGGTTATTTTCATCCAACATCTGAAATAAAATTAGAAAAATTTATTGTAAATCTAGTGCATTAAAATAAAAAACTAGAAAACTTATTCAGGGGTAAGGGTGTGGTTAATAAATACTGTTTTTTGAAGAACTCTAATGTGGATTCCCTAATAAAATACTGTTAGCCGAAAGCAATCATCACACATTATAAAATCATTAAACAAACATATAGCAACATTAAAACATTTCCTTAAAATTACTTTTTTTGTTAAGTAACTACCTGCTACTATAACACAGATATTTTAAATTTCATTTTAATACATTAAATATAATTTTAAAGAGATGAGTGATTTAGCTCTTCACATAAAAATTCATTATGTGCTAAACTGTTTAAATCTATTGTAAAATTGCACAATACACAGTTTATATGGACAATAATTGATTTTTTTCCTTCCTATTTCTAGAAATATTTGAGCTACACAGGAATTGAATCCACTTGGGTCTTTTTCCTACATATAATAACTCACCACAAAAAAATCTTATTTTATACATTTATACCTTTGGAACACTATCTTGTTTAATAAACAGGTTTGTTTTTTTTTAAGATCTCTATTACAATTATTCTATCTCTGAATTATTACCTAAAGCCTAGGAGGGGAGGAGTTTCTTTTGTATTCAAACATTTAATATCTCTCCTAACCATAGTAGAAGCTTTAGCTAGTTAAGACTAAGACTCAGAAGTTGTCTTTGCATCATTCTAAAGTCTTGTAATAATAAAGAAACTGTATCCTTATCCAGAATGAAACATCAGCCTAGGAAGACTGATAAGCTAGTTTTCAAGTTTCAAATAGTATGGTTCAGGGGCTCAGATTTACCCATAAAATCAGGGGTGAATTTGCCCCACCCTTCCAAGAGTCAATGAAAGTAGTGAATAATTTAGTTAGCAGTATAACATTTTTTTTTTTAACTTTAAAGAATTTGTTTCAACTTCCCTCTCCTATGTTTCTTGGCATGGAAAATATATAAATTATTCACCAATAAATGCCTAATACTTCAATTGTATAGTTATCCTCTCTGCACAAACTTGAAAATCACTCCAATTAAATGAAAAAAAGTACAAAAAAGTTATCTTTCTTTCGACCTTTCAATTCAAAATACACTCAAAATAACATTTTTACAGTAGCCAAAACTTTCAACCAAAAATTCAGAATTACAGTCTCATAAACTTAACACACTGCCACATAGCAATGTAACTTTTAATTAAAAAAGAAAACACATTTTACATTGTAACTTTTTTTTCTGCATATTACATATTCTTCTCATATTCACTTGCTGGGAAAAAAATAATAAAATGTTCTTTTAATAAGTACAGTTATTTCTAAAAAGAATCATAGGATAGAGGGAGGGAGGGAGGGAGGGAGAGAGGAAGGGAGGAAGGGAGGAAGGAAGGAATGAAGGAAGGAAGAAAATTCAGGACGACTTCTACATTCCAAAACTAAAATTAAAAAAGAATCCCTCCAGGTGATGGAAAAGCTTTGATAATGAATTATGGTGATGGCAACACAACATTATTAGTGTGATTAACACCATATATATATATGAAGTGTTAACTTAGAGAAGCATGATGTATGCAACCTACTCTGAAATGTTTAGATAATAGACAGATGATAGATATAATAAATGTCATAAAATGCTAGAAGTTGGTAAATCTGGGTATCTGGGCCAGGGGTATATACTGGAATTCTATGTATTGTTTTTGAAATATTTTTCAACTTTCCTGTAAATTTGGAGTTATTTTTAAACAGAGCTTTAAAAAAAAAAAAAAAAGGAATTCCTGCAGAAGTGCGTGGGTACGTGTGTGACCATTAGGAGCTGTTTGCGAGGCTGCAGACTTAGTCCGGTGCACTGATTTCCAGGCTCTGCCTGTTTGTTCATAAAATAAAGCAACAGTTGGGCAAATGTCAAACGCCATGCTAGGAGAGCCTGACAGTAAACAAAAGCCCAAGAACACGATCTATCTATTCGGCATACAATGGGGCCTGGAGTGGTAGTAAAAGTTGGCTTTTCTTCTGTTTTCACCCTTGCTCCGTGCACAAAACAAAACTTGAATATTTAAAGTACACTACCAAATTTAGAAAAGCTGGAGTAAAATTTAGAATATTTACAAGAAATAGAGGACAATAAGGGATCTTTGTGTTCCCAACAGGAAGCAACAAAACAGCGAGAGCGACACTACAGTCCTCCAACAGGGACGCAACTCTCCGTATTTATCACAATTTATAATTGGTCTCGATTATCTGACCGTCTCTATCACAAAATTCCAGGAACGTAGGGACCACGGTCACCACTGTAGCCTTAGCGCCTAGAACAGGCGCTCAGTATTTGCTGAAAATATAAGTAACACACGGATGAGGAAGGGAGAAGGGGATTGCGAGGGGAACTCTGAAGTCCACAGGGTCCTCCATCGCCCTCTCTCACTCTACTAAGGTTCTCCACAGCGTCCCCCAAGTTCTCCTAAGGGCTCTCCAATTCCGCCGAGATCTGAGGGAGGCTACCGGCCCTCAGCCTTCCCTCTTCCTCCGCGACCTAAGGTCGAGTCTGCACGAAGCGGCAGCGGAGAGCGGGGCGGGGCGACGCCAAAGTAACTCCAGAGCGACGCGCCGGGGCGCAGGGAGCGCCTACTCCGAGAAGCAGCGGGTAGGCGCCGGAGTCCCACCGCCAGGCACAAGCGCCCCGCCGCCCAAATGTCGCCTCATCCCTAGAGAAATCGGGCGACGGTAATTCGGTTTTTGCGCCTGCAGGAAGGAGCCCCAAAGCGCGCGGGACTCGGTGAGGACACCGGTTCGCCCTCGTCGCCGCCCACCCGGATTCGGCCAGCGGCTCCGGTTCTCAGAAAACTGCCTCTCGGCAGGCCTGCCGCCCTCTGCCCTGTCCCCGAGGCTGTCCCCAAGGCGGGGTGGGCTGGCATCCCCGCCCTCGCCAGGTTTCACCTTCTGAATAGCAGCGGGTGTGATCTCTCCCTTGCCTCGCTGCCTCGGGGCTGCGAACGCCACAGACATGTTGCCGCCGTCCCCACTACCAGCAAGTCCCTAGCGCCACAGGAGAACGGCAAACGGGGGGCGGGGTAGGACGGGGGACGTGGCCTCTCGGGCCGAACCACCTCAGGAACGAGGGGAGGGGGGATGATCCAGGGCCGAACTAACCGTCAGCCGGCTTGGCCCGACGGAGACACTCTAGCCCATAGCAGTCTTGTTGCTGCATGTTATTCGGGAACGAAAAACCCGGTTTAACTTCCCGGTTGATGATCGACCCCGCGTCCTTCAACCTTTCTTTATCTGCTCCCTCCGCTCCTCTGTGTGAATGGTAGGGCCCCGCCTCAGTCCTTCCTGCGCTTCAGCGATTCAGGAAATGGTCCTGCCGCTGCGGGAGAGGGAGAGGCCCGGGCAGACTCTGTCACAGGAAATGCGAGCGGCCCGAGCCGGCCCTCCCCTTTCGCGACGGTGCAACTTGCCTCTCTCTCCGGCACGCCGAGGCGTCCCTGGAGCGGCGTTTCGGGACTCTGCTCTAGACCTAGTTCCGTTTTTCCAACTACGTTCTCACCCCTCCGGGGAAGAAGTGGCCATCCCCAGTTATCCCACCCTCGCTTGGATGTGGGGCGGGAAGGGGCCGCCTGGAGAGGGAAAGAGGAGGGTCAAGACCTGGGAGTTCGTGCAAACCTGTGGGGCATTTGCTGAGATGAGACCGAAATCGAAGGACTAGGTGAAAGCGGATTCGCTGGTTTAAACAGCTCGGCTACGCCCCAAGTGCACACCTCCGAGTCCACAGTCTCGCTCGCACACAAAGTCGTGCCTAACAATTGGAAAGTAAGCGTGACCCAAAATAGGGAAGTGAAGGCTGTGTCCAGTACTCAGGCAATCGGCCAACTGAGCTAGAGCAGCCATGAGAGCTTGCCTCTGGGACAAACTCTAGAAGAAATATTGGTTATTTTCGTCTGACTTGGATCATTGGAATTAAATTTCGAAATAGGGCACCTTCACTGTGACATATTTAGTGGCTAGTAAAGTAGATGCAAGCTGCCAGGCTTCAAATCAGTGCGAGGGAAAAAAAGTTTTCAAGTTATAGAAGGAACACGGGCAAATGTGGATAATGTGTTCCTGTTTTTTTTTTTAAGTTTCTCGGTAAGTTTACGCATCCATATAAAAGAAAGGAAAATTGTGTATAAAATGTTATCCACCATTAATGAGGCTCAAAAATCAGATCAGTCCCTCAGTTTATATACAAAATATGCTAGAAAATATAGAAAAAAGTGAATATTTTTAAAATTTTTGTTTCAAATAAATTCTCTTTCACAAAAAGGTCATGAGTTTCATTCATTCAGCAAATTTGGGTATGTTCTATGTGCTAAGCTCTATGCTATGCTCCTAGGACAAAACTAAATAAACTGGACTTTAAATTTGCCCACAAAGAGCTTATATTCTAATAGGGTTGGCAGTCCAGAAGCAAGTAAACAAATATGTACATATGTAAAATTTCAAGAAAGACTGGGTAAGGAGAGACTGAGAAAGAATGAGGAGCACACATATGAGTTAGGCTTAAACTAAGACGTAAAAGATGAAAAGATTCAAGCCAGCCTAAGAATAAAAGGAAACAAGTTTCTACTCCAACTAAAAGTAATTATTTTTATGAATTTAATTCTTGTCTTTCACTGCCCTGAGACTTGAAGAAAGCACTCTATTTGTATTTAATGTAATCACATTGTTGGAGATTGACTCATGTTCCCTACAAAAGACATGTACAAATCTTAATATGCTTTTCTGTGGGTATAAATCCATTTGTAAATAGGACCTTTTGGAGATATCATTAGTTAAGGTGAAGCCAAATTGAATCAGGATGGATCACTCTGTACGACTGGAGGCCTTATCAAGAGAGGAAATTCAGGGAAGGAGAGAGAAATCACCATGTGACAGAGGACTGCCATCATCAGAATGCTTCTGGCCCCAGGAGAAAGCATGGCCTTGCCAACATCTTAATCTTGGGCCTCTAGCCCTTAACTCTGAGACAATAAAACCTTGTTATTTATGCATTATTTGTCATAGCAGCACTGATAAACTAAGACACATCAAATTGGGAAAACCTTTCATTGGTTTCCTGCAATGCAAGAACCACTGTGCCTTATTTACTTACAGTGAGCCACCAAAGCCAAGACTCTAGCATATTAACACCAAAAATCTTAGAGAACAACAGGAATCAATAGGAACAGTTCTCTGAATTTCTACTTCACAGTTAAAAAAAAAAAAAAAAGAAAAAGAAAAAAGTGTCAAGGGATCTGCCAGTGCAGTGAGGTACCTAGAGATAGGTACCTTCCTTGCTTAAATTAGAATTTCTCAATAGTAGGGGAGGGAATTAAATTGAGAATAGGTTAAAGATCTGCCCAGGGTATTTATTCATTCAGAGTAGCATGGTACAGCCTAGAGCACTTGACAGTAAGTATGGTTAACCACAGATTTTTCTGTGATAGTTCAGTATGCCATAAAAATACTGTTATTTTCTATGTGTCCCGTCATATCAAATTGACCACAAATGCAAGTAGTCTACCTAGGAGAAGTAGTAATGTATAAAGTATCCTACCTTGCCCTCAGCTTCCTTCATAAACCCAGTCAACATGGCATAAAAAGTAGAAAACTCAAGAGAGTAAGAGAGAAGTTTACAGCAACAGTGCCTGGATGAACTTTTAAGTTGGACTTCTGGAACTGTGTCACTTTTAAAAAGCCCTGAGAGAAGCCATCAGGAGCAGCTGGAAGCCAGAAGCCAACAGGACTGGGAGGAGTGGAGAGGATGCCACCATGTGCATTGTCAAGTGATGGAAAAGCCAAGAAACCCCAAAGATTGTGAGTCAGCCATAAGATACCGACCCCAGGAGGAAGTAAGACTTCCAACCTCTGAAAACAAAGTTGGCCACATATTGAGTTTGACTTTACATGATGGCTAGCATCTCCTGGTCATTTTCCAACACAGCATGTCAACAACTGTGGGAAAATGGCAAACTAGGGAGCCCCAGGATTCAGTTCTTCCACTGGACCAAATATTAAACAGGAAGGAACTCTCCAAAACAACTATTTTGGAACTCTGGAGACCAGTAAGTAAACTACTGTACAGCATACAGAGAAGAGCAGGAGGAAGAGGCTGGTAAATTACAGTAAAGACCTGTAAATTTCTCTCTCCAAGTGATGCCTATCCTTCACTCCTGTGGCAGACCACTAAAGGGTTCAGATCCTCCACTCTTCTGGCAGACAACTAAAGGGTTCAGATCCTGGCTACCTCAGTGGTGACAAAAAAGAATGTAAAAATCCTCTTCACCAAGACCAGAGACAAGCACTACCTATCACCAATCACAGTTTTGATTAGTGACATCACGTTGCTGGGGGCCCAGATCTGAGGGCAGGCATTGTTCCAACCAACCCAGACAAAGATGGTGGCAGAACAGACTTAAAGATGCTACAGTTCTTCAGGGCTGCAGAAGACAGGTCTGCAGGTCAAGAAATCACAGCTTTGGGGAGCCATGGAAGAAGCTTTTGGTGCACTTTGGCCACAAGAAGCTTGGGTACTTTGGAACCAGTCTGTGCCCCCTTTTGTGGGTCCCTGACCCTGTTTCCACTAGGAAAGACTGACTTGGGCAATTTCTCTCTGGCATTCCTCTCCTCCCAGAATTTCCCCTCCAGGAGAAAGAAGCTTGAGACAATGAAAGGAGTCTAAGAAGCCACAGAGGTAGAAAGTCTAGGGCAAAGGTTTACCTGCTTTAAACACACAGGAGAAGGAGGTCTTTTTCCTGGAAAATAGAGTGGGCATTCAAACTTCTGTAAAAGAACTCCAAAACAACCAACAACCACAAGCCTAGGACAAGACACAGCCCAGAAAAGGTAGAAGGATCCTGAATACTGCATTTACCTTGGGCACATTTTCCTTATTGCAGGGCCGAAGCTCAAGAAAATCTTATCACCAGCTGGATAAAAAAATCAAGAAACAGACATCTTAGGGAATAAATCCCAGGTTTAACATTTTAAAATATTAAAATGTACAGTGTACAACAAAAGAGTAAAACACAAAGAAATGGGAAATGATGGCCCAACCAAAGGAAGAGAATTGAAGTACCAAAAACATCAAGGAAGAAGACCAGAATGTAGACATTCAAAACAAAGACTTTCAAAAAGTGATCTTACAAATGCTCAAGGAGATGAAGAAAATTACAGAGAAAGAAGTAAAGGATATCAGGAAAACAATGAAGGAGCAATATGAAAATCTTAGTAAAGAGACAGTGATTTGAAAAAGGAACCAAACTGAACTACTGGGGAGTTTAAGGCCACAATAACTGAAATGAAAAATCCCCAGAATGGTTTCAATAGCAAATTGGAGCTGGCAGAAGAAAAAATCGGTGAACTTAAAGATGAGACAATTGAAATAAGTAAGGCTGAGCAGTGGAAAGAATAAAGGAATTATGAAAATTGAAAATAGCCTAAGACACCTCTAGGACACTTTCAGGCATACCAATATATACATCATGGCAGTTCCAGAAGGAGAAGAAAGAAGGGGGCAGAAGGAATAGTCAAAGAAATAATGACAGAGAACTTCCAAAACTTAACAAAAGAAGTGAATATGCACATGGAAGAAGCCCAGAGAACACCAAACAGGACAAATGGGAAAAAAAAATAAACCCCATCATATATTGATTACAGGACCCAATGCAAAAGACAAGAAGACAGTTCTGAAAGCTGCAAGAGAAAAGCAAGCTGTTAAGTACAAGGGAATCCCAATTAGATTGAGAGCCAATTTCTCATCAGAAACCATGAAGACAAGAAGGCAGAGGGTCAAAACGCTTGTACTGAAAGAAAACAACTGCCAGCCAAGAATTTTATATCTGGTGAGATGTTCTTTCAAACATGAGGGAGAGATTAAGACATTCTCAGATAAACAAAAGCTGAGGGGGTCTATCACCACTAGACCTGACCTAAAAGCAATGCTAAAGAGATTTCTCTGACTGAAAGGAAAGAACATTAGACAGTGGTTCAAAGCAGCATAAAGAAAAAAAGACCTCCAGTAAAGGTCACCATTTGTGTACTTATAAATGCTAGTATTATTGTATTGTATTGTTTGGTACAAACTCCACTTCTTACTTCCTACAGGTGCTAAAATGCAAATACATAAAAAGTAATGATAATGCACAACTCTGTGATTATACTGAAAGCCACAGATTGTATACTTGATGGATTGTATGATGTGTAAATGAAACTTAAAAAAGAAAAAAAAAAAAAGCCCAGAGTTATAAGAAGGATAGTTAAGGGAATCTAATACATCCTAGCTCACTACACCATTAGTTTTGAAGAGGAAGCCTAAGGTATAAATTGAATACTAACACAGTGTGAGGAAAAGGAGAATTAATACAATCCCTAGCATTTAGTTAAAGAAGACAGAGGGAATGAATAGGGAAATTTGGCCTAAATCTGGGGAATGACTCTGTGGGGATCCAAGCAACCATATGTCCAGCTAGAAAAATCAGTCCTATAATTTAGACTGCTCTTGGATTGAGACATCTGAACAAGGAATTGAAGTTACATACCCAAGAAATAAAAGGTTTTTGTGGAACAATCCTGAAAGAAGGATATATACAGTAACTCAGAATAAGTAAAATAGTCTACATAAACAATAAATACTTGATTACTCACACAAACCAAGTTGATAAACCAAAAATAAAAGGTAATATGAAAATTGTCCATGTCTGATATTAAAAAACATACAAATTATTAATTTCATTGTTTTTCATGAATTTGCTTGCATTTCTTAAAAGTATTTCAGTGAACTCATAAACTGAAGTACTGAAGGAATCTCCATTTTTTGGGAAAGTATATAATCATGTCACTAAAATTGACTTAATCCACAAAAAATATGTGTGTGAAGATAGAGTTTACTTCCAAACAGCCACTTTTAATATTTACTATTTTATAAATAATAGAATATCTGTTGGTGATGTCTTAAGGCCCTGTACTACCATAAATTCTTGGAATACACTGGGAAGGCATAGACCAAACCTGTCTGCATCTAATTGGGCTCAGAGCAAAACCTCTCAGGTAATATCTTTCAAAATATTTCTGCTCACTGTTTCCATTGCGTTTGATGAGCCAATTTGTGCTGTGGTTTACACAGTTTTGGAGACTATAAGGAGAGCTGCATGTATCTATACACATAATCAGTATTCTAGGCAATAACAAATCACCTTTCTCAGTTCCCTATAAAAGACATTATTTTCAATACTCCAAAAGATCTTATTAAAAGTATACATATCAAAGCCTATCTGGAGCATTTTCTACACTACACTGAGTATCAAATGCTGAATGAATTAACGATTAGCTGAATTGATTATCTTTTTTGAATTTAATGATATAGAAAAGTATTAGTTTTCTATTAAATTATTTCTAAATAAAAATCTATACACTCACTGAAAAATGCACATGTTGGGAATTCCTGATTTTTCTCTTAATGTTGTGATACTTGACAGGTTACCCATATATCTCATTTTCCTGCTTACAAAACAGCTGCCCTATCTCAAAAAGCTTTTAGAAATGATAAAATATTTATTTAAATAGAATAAATTTAACAAAATTAAATGGAATTTATTATGCACTAGCCACTGTGCTAAGTGGTTATCTCACATTAGACTCTTTAATTAAAATCTCAGTTTTAACAGTAAATAAGTAAACCCACATGGAATATCGTAAATTACTGTTCCAGTGTGCTAAAGCTGCCAAAATGCAATATACCAGAAATGGACTGGCTTTTTCAATGGGGATTTATTAGGTTGCAAATTTACAATTCTAAGGCCATGAAAATGTCCAAATTAAGGCATCAAGAGGTAGCTACCTTCACTGAAGAGAGGTTGATGGCATTCAGAAAACTCTGTCAGCTCGGAAGGCACATGGCTGGCATGTGTTGGTCCTTTGCCTCCCAGGTTGTGTTGCTTTCAGCTTCTGATTCTGGTGGCTTTCTCTTTAAGCATCTGTGGGTTCTCACTTAGCTTCTCTTGGGTAAACTCTGGGTTTCCTCTCTTAGCTTAGCATCTCCAAACATCTTTCTGTCTGCATCTCCAAGCATCTGAGTCTGTGTGGCTCTGAGCTCTCTCTCTCTCTCTCTGAGTCTCTCAAAGACTCCAGTAAACTAATTAAGACCCACCTTGAATGGATGGGGTCACATCTCCATGGAAACAACCTAATCAGAAGATCCAACCCACAACAGGTCTGCCCCGACAAGAGTGGATTTTGTGGGTACATAACAGATCCATACCAGCACAATTACCACTCATTAAAATGTTAGTATTTAATAATCTCCTAAATAAGAAAACATAAATTTCAACATTAGAAGTGACCCAAAATACTTGATACTGTATTCTATTCTTATGAAATTTTCTAGGCACAATTTAGAAATCAAATGTACTTTTTTCCCATTTGACCTGTTCTCTACCCTTGTTCTTGATGGGCAAGTTACTCTGCCTTTAGTAAAGGGATATCATGAATGTTCTCGGCTACTTCAGAATTTATAGAAAGAACTATAATATACTGTCTGTTAACTAATTTCCCTATTCATGGGTATCATCAGAAGAATAATGGCCTTCCCAAAGATGACCATGTCCTAATTACTAGAATATATGAATATGTTAGTTTACATAATGTGCCAGTTTGGATGTATTACGTCCCCTAAAATGCCATGTTCTTTGATACAATCTTGTGGGGGCAGATATATTAGTATGATTAGGTTGGACTCCTTTGAGTGTTTCCATGGAGATATGACTCAATCAACTGTGGGCAAGAACTTAGATTAGATAATTTCCATGGAGGTATTACCCCACCCATTTAGGGTGAGTCTTAATTGAATCACTGGAGTCCTATAAAAGTGTTCACAGACAGAAGGAACTGCTGCATCCAAGAGAGACACTTTGAAGAATGCACAGGAGCTGAGAGTGGAGCTGGAAAACAAGCTGGGAATAGCAGATGTCAGCCACGTGCTTACCAGCTATCAGAGGTTTTCTGGATGCCATTGGCCTTCTTTCAGTGAAGGTATACTTGCATTGATACCTTCATTTAGACATTTTCATGGCCTTCAGACTGTAACTTTGTAACCAAATAAACCCCCTTTACAAAAGCCAATCCATTTCTGGTATTTTGCATAACAGCAGCATTAGCAAACTGGAACACATAGTAAAAAGAGAATTAAGATTGTGGATAAAATTAAGATAACTAATTAGCTGACATTAAGCTAGAAAGATAAATTATCCTGGATTATCTGGGTGAACTCAATGTAATCACAAGTTTCCTTAAAAGTGGAAGGGGGGCAGACAGGAGTCAACATGGCAAAATAGGGAGGTGTGGAGTTTAGTTCATCCCCTAGGGCAGCAAATAAAGAGCCAGGAACTGTCTGGAACAACTGTTTGGAGGACTTCCAAGACCAGACGCACCTTGTACACCAGCCAGGAACAATTTGAAGGGCTGAGACTGATAAATGACAGCACAGAACTGTAAGTAAATTCTTCCACGGTGGGCACACTAATGCCCCTCCCCAACAGACATGGCAGGCTGACTCCAAGTCTCTGCCAAGTGGGAAACAGAAGTCTTATCTACTAGGAACAAGGGAAGGGGAGCTCAACCACACTCCAATTGCAGAATTAATTAACAAACTTGGAATGCTGAATGCCAGCTCCAAGCACAGATAAATCAACAATGCAAACAAGAAATAATCCAAGAGTTCTGTATCAGCCCTGCTCCCAGCAGGAAGAAGGCAGAGCTGACGAAAATGAAATTAAATACAAAAACAAAAACAAAACAAAACAAAAACAGAGGCTTCTGAAGTTGGCTGACCTCGGAATACTAGAAAAGGGTTGTGCCTAAAGAGAAGTGGCACATAGAGCAGGGTACAAACTCTGGCTTTTGATTGGTGAACCCAGGGGGCTGGCGACCAGCTCTGAGAACAGATTTTGTTGTTGTTGCTGTTGTTGTTGTTGTTGTTGTTTTAATTTTAAGCAGCCCTTTAAAGAAAGCAACAGGCATTCTCCATTTTAAGCCCTTCCCCCAGCAGGGTGAAAGTAGGGCTGAACGAAAGACCAAGTAACTAATCAGGTGGAGGAAATAGTTTCCTGAAGGGTGTGTATTCCCCAAGAAAGGGGAAAGGCAGGACCCAGCATAAGTGGTGGCTCTCACTCAGAGAATTTAGTCACCAGGGTTTGGGATACCACAGTAGTTTCAAACCACAAAAAGCCTGTCTCAAACACACTCCCATTGAGGAGGAAGGGGGGCTGCTTGAGAGCCCTTTTTTTTTTACCAGCCTGCACGGAACAGGGAGCTGAGGAGCAGCTAGTCTCCACCCCCACAAAAAGGGTTGGGGGGAGGTCCAGCACAGACAGTGACTGTTCTTTAGGGAATTCAGACCCTAGGAGCTAAAAAACAGAAATAGTTTAAGCTTGCCTTTGGCCTCACCCTCTGTCTCAACAAGGGGTCCGGGAGGGAGGGAGTCTGCTGAGAATTAAAGACACACTACCACTTTAGGCCTCTGGGGAGCAGCAGGCTGACAAGCACCATCTGCTGAGCAGGACAGGAAAATCACAGATTTAAGAGGCTTCACAGGATAGACTAGCACCAGCTGGGTCTCATCACCAGGGAACCTTGATACCAATTACACTCTCTTTGTGAGTCCTTGGCCTGTCTTGTCTGGGAAAACCTGACTGGGGTTGATCCTATTTGGAGGGACCCTCCTCCCAGAGCCAGACCTCCCGATAAAAGTTGCCAGAGGTAATGAAAGGAGTGTTAAAAACATATAGAGGCAAGAAAACACAACAAACCAAAAAATCAACATTCCCTGAGAAGGAAGAGGGAAGACAAAGTTTTTTCCTGGGAGTGAATCAATTGCACCCAAAAAAAAGGGCACTCTCAAATATTTCCATATAGGCAGGGCAAGAATTAGAAAGATAAGAGCTGAAAAATTCCAATCAAACAGAAGCCATGCTAGAGGTATAGAATAAGTTGAACCAAATGTCAAAGGATAGTTCTAGAACAAAGCCAACCAACAAGAAACCCTTGGCAAAGAGAGGAAAATGACCCACAGAATAAACTAATCAAGAAAATCAGATGCCTAGACCTAGCAAAAAATCATGAGTCTACTAGGAAGCACAAAGATATAGTCCAGTCAAAGGAACAAACTAAACCTTCAGATGAAATACAGCAGTTGAAACAACAATTAAAGATGTTCAAACAAATCTTCTAAATCAAACCAATGAGTTGAAGAAAAAGTGGCAAGAGATGAAGAACATAAAGAAGACAATGGGTGACCACAAAGAAGAACTCAGAAACTTGCCTAGAGGACAGGACATCTGAAATCCTACCCACAAAAGGACAGATAGGCAAAATAATGGAAAAACATGAGCAGGGTCTCAGGGAATTGAATGACAATATGAAGCCTATTAGATTAATGAACATATATGTTACGGGTGTCCCCGAAGGAGAAGACAAGGGAAAAGGGGCATAAAGAATAACTGAGGAAATTATCACTGAAAATTTCCAAATCTTATGAAAGATATAAAACTACACTTAAAACTAGCACACCATATCCAAACAGAATAGATCCAAATAGGACTATGAGAAACTTACCAATCAGACTGTCAAATGCCAAAGACAAAGAGAGAATTCTGAAAGCAGCAAGAGAAAAGCAATCCATCACATACAAGGGAAGCAAGATAAATAAAACTAAGTGCAGATTTCTCAGCAGAAACCATGGAGGAAACAAGGCAGTGGTATGATATATTTAAGATACTAAAAGAGAAAAACTGCCAACCAAGAAGTCTATATCTGGTGAAACTGTTCTTCAAAAATGAGGGAGAGTTTAAAATATTTACAGATAAACAGACATTGAGGGAGTTCATGACTAAGAGATTTGATCTAAAAGAAATACTAAAGGAATACAATACAAAAGGCAGATAGGATAAGACAAGAGAGAAAGATTTGGTTATCAGTAAGTGTAACTAAAAGGGTAAAAAAAGAGAAAAAATAAGATGTGGTATATAAAATCCAAAGGATAAAATGGTTGAAGATAGTACTGCCTTCATAGTAATAACATTAAATGTTAATAAACTCCCCAATGAAAAGACATAGACTGGCAGCATGGATTAAAAAAAAAAAAAAAAAAAAAGGGATCCATTTATGTACTGTCTATAAGAGACCCACTTTAGACCCAAGATAAAAATAGGTTGAAAGTGAAAAGTTGGAAAAAAGATATTCCACAAAAACAACCCGAAAAGAGTAGGGGTAGCTATACTAACATCAGACAAATTAGACTTCAAATATAAAACAATTAAAAGAGACAAAAAAAGGGCACCATGATTTAATAAAAGGAACAAGTCATCATCAAGAAGAAATATCAATCATAAATATTTATGCACCTAGCCAGATAGTCCAAAAATACATGAGGCAAACACTGAGAACACTGAAGGGAGAAGTAGACAGCTCTACAAAAATAGTTGGAGACTTCAATACACCACTCTCATCAATGGATAGAACATCTAGACAGAGGATCAAAAGGAAATTGAGATCACTAATAATATGATAAATCAACTAGGCTTAAGAGACATTGACAGAACATTGCACCCCACAACAGCTGGATATACATCTTTCTCAAGTACTCATGGATCATTCTCCAGGATAGACCACATGTTGGGTCACAAAGCAAGTCTCAGTAAATTTTAAAAGATTGATATTATACAAAACAAATTTTCAGATCATAATGGAATGAAGTTGGAAATCAGTAATAGGGAGATGGCTGGAAAATTCACAAATATATGGAAGCTAAACAACACACTCTTAAACAACCAGTGGGTAAAGGAAGAAATTACAAGAGAAATCAGTAAATATCTCAAGGCAAATGAAAATGAGAACACAACATTACAAAATATATGGGATGCAGTGAAGACAGTGCTAGGAAGAAAACTTATTGCCCTAAATGCTATATTAAAAAATAAGAAAGGACAAAAATCAGGGACTTAGCTCACCTGGAGGATTACAGAAAGAACATCAAACTAACCCCAAAATGAACAGAAGGAAAAACATAACAAAGATTAGAACAGAAATAAATCAAATTGAGAACATGAAAATAATGGAGAGAATCAACAAAACTGGAAGTTGGTTCTTTGAGAAAATCAATAAATTTGATGGACATATACCTAGGCTGACAAAGAAAAAAAGAGGATGCAAATAAATAAAATCATAAATGTGAGAGGGGACATAACTACTGACCCTGCAGAAATAAAGAAGATAATGAGAGGATATGATAAGCAACTATAGCTAACAAACTAGAGAACTTACAAGAAATACACAACTTCCTAGAAAATCATGAACAACCAACAGGGAATTGAGAAGAAATAGACCTCAACAAACCAATCACAAGTAAAGGGATTGAATCAGTCATCAAAAACCTCCCAAGAAAGAAAAGTCCAGGACCAGATGGTTTCACATATGAATTCTACCAAGCATTCAAGAATTAGTACCAATCCTGCTAAAACTCTTCAAAAAAAATTGAAGAGGAGGGAAAGCTACCTTAACTCATTCTATGAAGCCAATACCACCCTAATACCAAAGCCAGGCAAAGACACTACAAGAAAAGAAAATAACAGACCATTCTCTTTAATGAATATAGATGCAAAAATCCTGAACAAAATACCTGCAAATTGAATCCAGGAGTACATTAAAAGAATTATACATCATGACCAAGTTGGTTTTATTCCAGGCATGCAAGGGTGGTTCAACACAAGAAAATAAATTAATGTCATACACCACATTATTAAATCAAAGGTGAAAACCACATGATCATCTCAATTGATGCAGAAAAGGCACTTGACAAAATTCAGCATTTTTTCTTGATGAGAACACTTCAAATGACAGAAATAGAAGGAAACTTCCTCAACATGATAAATGGAGTATATGAAAAATCCACAGAGAACATCATACTCAATGGGGAAAGACTGAAAGCTTTCCCTGTAAGATCTGGAACAAGATAAGGATGCCCACTGTCATCACTGTTTCTCAACATTGTGCTGGAAGTTCTAACTAGAGCAATCAGGCAAAAAAGAAATAAAAGGCAGCCAAATAGGAAAAGAAGAAATAAAATTTTCACTGTTTTCAGACGACACAATCCTATACATAGAAAATCCCCCAAAAATCTATAGCAAAGCTACTAGAGCTAATAAACAAGTACAGGAAAGTGGCAAGACACAATATGAACATGTAAAAATCAGTAGGGTTTCTATACACTAGCAATGAGCAATCTGAGGCAGAAATCAAGAAAAAAATTCCATTTACAACAGCAACCAAAAGAATCAAATATATAGGAATAAATTTAACCAAGGACATAATAAACTTACACACAAAAAACTACAAAACATTGCTAAAAGAAATCAAGGAAGACCTAAATACATGGAAGGACATACCATGTTCATGGATTGAAAGACTAAATATAGTTAAGTTGTCAATTCTACACAAACTGATTTATAGATTCAATGCAATGCCAATTAAAATGCCAACAACTTACTTTGTGGAATTCGAAAAACCTATAATCAAATTTACCTGAAAGGGCAGGGTGCCCCAGATAGCTAAAAATATCTTGGGAGGTCTCATGCTACCTTACTTTAAAGCATATTACAAATCTACAGTAGTCAAAAAGGCATGGTACTGGCATAAAGATAAATATACTGATCAATGGAATCCAACTGAGAGTTCATGATATAGACCCTCGCATCTATGGATAATTCATTTTTGATAAGGCTGCCAAGTCCACTCAATCAGGGCAGAATAACCTCTTCGACAAATGGTGCTTGGAGAACTGGATATCAATAAGCAAAAGAATGAAAGAGGACCCCTATCTCACACCTTATACAAAAATTAACTCAAAATGGATCAAAGACCTAAACAGTAGAGCTAAGACCACAAAACTTTCAGAAGAAAATATAAGGAATGATCTTAAAGATCTTTGGTAGGAGGTGGTTTCCTAGACCTTATACCCAAAGCTCAAGCAATGAAAGAAGAAATAGATCAATTGGATCTCCTCAAATTTGAATACTTATGTGTGTCAAAAGACTTGTCAGGAAAGTAAAAAGGCAGCCTACTCAATGGTAGACAATATTTGGAAACCACATTTCACATAAGCATTTAATATCTAGAATATATAAAGAGACCTTACAACTCAACAACAAAAAGACAAACAACCAAATTTAAAAGTGGTCAATAGATATGGATAGACACTTGTCTGAAGAGGGAATACAAATGGCTCAAAAGCATATGAAAAGATGCTCAACCTCACTAGCTATTGAGGAAATGAAAATCAAAACCAAAATGAGATATCATTTCACACCAACCAGAATGGCCATTATTAAAAACACACACAAGCACACAGAAACTACAAATGCTGGAGAGGATGTGGCAAAATGGTACACTTATTCACTGCTGGTGGGAATGTAGAATGGTACAGCCTCTGAAAGGCAGTTTTGTGTTTCCTCAGGTAACTAAACATAGAATTGCCGTGTGATCCAGCAATCCCATTACTAGGTATATACTCAGAAGAACTGAGAGCAGGGACATGAAGACATTTGCACACCGATGTTTATAGTGGCATTATTCATGATTGCCAATAGATGGAAACATTCCAAATGTCCATCAGCTGATGAGTGGATAAACAAACTGTGGTATATACATACAAAGGAATAATAAAGAGCTGTAAGTCAGAATAAACTCATGATGCATGCAACAACATGGGTGAACCTTGAGGAAATTTTGTTGAGCGACATAAGCCAGAAGTAAAAACACAAATACTGTGTGGTCTCACTAATATGAACTAACTATAATGAGCAAACTCTGAGAGTTAAAGTTGAGGACACAGGTTATCAGGAAATAGAAAGAGGGTAGAGTGGACATTTGATGCTTAAGGAGTACAGAATGTTTAACAAGATGGATTGTAAAGATTCAGAAATGGATAGCACCATGCTGTATGATGGTAGCACAATACTGAAAGTGTACTGAACAAAGATGATTGTGAGTATGGTTGAAAGAGGAAGGCTAGGGGCATGTATGGCACCAGAAAGAAAGAAAGAGGATAAAAACTGGGACAGTTTAATTAAGTGAAACCTAGAATGGATTATGATGATGATTAAATGTAAAAATATAAGAAAGTTTTTATATGAGTGAGAACAAATGAATGTCACCATTGCAAGGTGTTAAAAATAGGATGGTATATGGAAAAACACAATTAATGCAAAGTAGGATCTATACTTAACAGTAACATTGTAATATTCTTTCATTAATTGTAACAAAGATAATATACCAAAGCTAAATATCAGTGATGGGGATATAAGGGAGGGGTATGGGGTCTACTTTTTCCTTCTTTATTTGTGGAAGAAATGGAAATGCTCTCATATAGATTGTGGTGGTGAATGCATAACTATTTGATTATACCAGAAGTCATTGACTGTACACTTAAGATGTTGTTTCAGTTCACTAAAGTTGCCAGAATGCAATAGACCAGAAGTGGATTGGCTTTTAACAATGGGGATTTATTAAGTAGCAAGTTAGAATTCTAAGGCTGTGAAAATATCAAAATTAAGGCATCAACAAGAGGATACCTTCTCTGAAGAAAGGCTGCTGTCATCTGGGGTTCCTCTGTCACATGGGAAGGCACATGACAATATCTGCTGGTCCTTCTCTCCTGGGTTCTGGTTTCAATTCTCTTGCTCTCTCAGCTCCTGTGAGTCTTTCTTGCTTCACTGGGCATTTTATATCTCTGCCCCCTCTCTCTGTGTTTCTACCATTTATCCTCTCATAAAGCGCTCCAGTAAAGGATTAAGACTCACCTTGAATTGGGTGGGTCACATCCCAATTGAAACAACATAATCAAAAGGTCCCACCCTCAATAGATCTACACCCACAAGAATGGATTAAAAGAACATGGCGACTCAGCAGGCTCGGCTGCGGCGGCGACAGCTGTGGGAGCTGAGTTGCTGTGTGGGAGAGGTCCCAGGCGCGTTTGCGGGCTCCGGCTTTGCCACTCTCCGCTTCTCTGATCCCAGTTTCCCTGCCAGGTGCTGTGGTAGGGACTAAAGCCTGCCCTGGGAACCCCGAGCACACACTTGGCTCCTTCGACACCCGCCCTCTTTCCCTTCCCAGTCGCAGGCCTCGCTTGGTGCTAGGCGACTCTGCTGGGAGGCGGCGGAGGCGATGGCTGCCTGTCTGTGGAGGAGTCCTGCCCTCCAACCTTGCTCCTCCGCCGGGCCCTGCAGGGGTCAAGAGAGCTCGGCGCCTGCCCTTCCTCTCGCTTTTTTCCTCAGCCGGTTGGAGCAGCGTCGGTCTGGGAGGTCTCTGGGCTGAGGCGGCGGCAGCTCCTCCGGCTCCATCATGTCCGCGGGCGGAGACTTTGGGAATCCGCTGAGGAAATTCAAGCTCGTCTTCCTAGGGGAGCAAAGCGTTGGAAAAACATCCTTGATCACCAGATTCATGTATGACAGTTTTGACAACACCTATCAGGCAACAATTGGCATTGACTTTTTATCAAAAACAATGTATTTGGAAGATCGAACAATCAGGCTGCAGCTGTGGGATACTGCGGGTCAGGAACGTTTCCGTAGCCTCATTCCCAGTTACATCCGCGATTCTGCTGCAGCCGTAGTAGTTTACGATATCACAAATGTTAACTCATTCCAGCAAACTACAAAATGGATTGATGATGTCAGAACAGAAAGAGGAAGTGATGTTATCATCATGCTAGTAGGGAATAAAACAGATCTTGCTGATAAGAGGCAAGTGTCAATTGAGGAGGGAGAGAGGAAAGCCAAAGAGCTGAATGTTATGTTTATTGAAACTAGTGCAAAAGCAGGATACAATGTAAAGCAGCTCTTCCGACGTGTTGCAGCAGCTTTGCCTGGAATGGAAAGCACGCAGGACAGAAGCAGAGAAGACATGATTGACATAAAACTGGAAAAGCCTCAGGAGCAGCCCATCAGTGAAGGAGGCTGTTCTTGCTAATCCCTCATGGCATCTTCAACACTTCTCCAGAAGCTCACTACTTTGGCCCTCTTACTCTTTCATTGACTGCAGTGTGAATATTGGCTTGAACCTTTTCCCTTCAGTAATAACGTATTGCAGTTCATCATTGCTGCTTGTCTCGTGGAGATGATTTGTTAGCTTCACAAGCACAAAAAAAGTCAGTGTCTTCATTATTTATATTTTACAAAAAGCCAAAAGATTCCAGAATATTCCAGTGATAACTTTAAAAATTAGATACATTTTCTTAACATTTTTTTCCTTTTTTAATGTTATGACAGTATGCTTCAAAATGATGGAAATATCAACAGTATAAGTGTGGCTTGATTAAGGAGCAATATATTTACAACAGCATTTGCCTACCTACTTGATCTCTCCCTGTTTTTCTTACCTCTCCTGTAGCCAATACTTATTCTCACCCTCCGTTCCTCAGAACAAACAGGAGATGGCAAGGCAGCAGTCAGACCAAACCCACTGGAATTTTCCTTAAATTTTAGGGATACTACTTGCTGTAGGCCTTGGGTCAAGATGTCCAAAATTATTCTTGAGTACTGATATAAATTCCTTAGACCTTCTTTGAGGTCAAATCTCGGCTATCATGGTGGGCAGTGCTTGAATGAGAAAAGGGTTCTGTTGCATATTTAAAATGAATCCTAATGAACATACTGAGTACTTACAACTAGAAGAACAAAATGTATTTCTGACCAAAATGAATGACCCTTTCACATGTGCTTTATTAGACTCTGGGAGAGATAAGTGAATAAGTCAGTACAGGTTTTTAATATTTAACTCTTTGTGGTAAAATAAAAAGTTCTAATGAACTATTTCTCCCAAGATTTAAAAAATTCCTAGTTAGAGTTACTCTTATTTGTTAGAAAAGCCTTTTTAAACAATAACTTTTGCTTGCGTTTTCTTTCCTTCTCTTTAAATGCTGTGCAGGCAAGGAACTGTTCAAGCCGAATTCCTTTAAGAAGAACCAATGGATGAATTTAAATTTGGCACTATGATCAAAACTATTATAAGCAGTAGAAACAATTTAATATCTAAAACTTACCAACACAGAACCCTCAGCAGAATAGCAAATACTTTGCTCAGGATGTTTGAGGTCAGAATGAAGAAGGAAATAGTTTTTTTATAAGCCCCTATAGGCAGATCTGAAAAAGCATACGTATAAGAAGAGGGGAAAGGAGTGAATGGAAATAAAACAATATTATGCAGGTTTATGCCTTACTTTTTAGTGTTTTTTTTTTTTAATGTTGGATCTTTCAGGCTGGTTTTGCTTTTTATTAGATCTGTATAGTTAGGTTAATTAACCAGTGATTTAGTTTTATATTTAAGCTACAATTTATCTTTTTTCTTTGGTGATATTTATTTCTTTGCCTTCTTTTTTTTAACTACTTTTACCATTTCGATGTTTTGTTGAATCCATTTAGAACCTGATCACCCTGGCAATATGTATTTCCCTTAAAACATTGCAAACAAATATACTAGGAGTGCACCCTCTTTACTAGTTATTGTGAGATTGCTGTGTAAGTTAATAAACAAATTTGTAAATACATTGTTTGCAGGAATAAAATTTCTGAGTTATAGCTCAGCCTGCTGAATTTATGTTTTAAGCATTACTTAACACAGTATAAAGATGAAAAGACAACATCTTCATACTTCCTCTTCTCATTACAACAAAACCCTTTAACTGGGAGAATTTTATTCCCCACTCTTTCCTCTTCCTCCTTCACATCCCATTTATTGTCACCTTGTAATATTCAGAGAGCACTTGGATTATGGATCTGAATAGAGAAATGCTTTCAGATAATCATTAGCCCACATACCAGTAACTTATGCTCAAAGACAGGATGGAGTGGTAAAGTGCTTTTATAATACAATATTATTGTTAAAGGCAAGGGTTGACTTTTTTGTTTTATTTTGACATGGCATGTCCTGAAATAAATATCAATTCAATATGGCAGATGGGTCATATTCTTTATTTGGAAGAAGTTGTGATTTATGACAAGGAGGTGATTGTCTTCCTATACTGTAGCATTTGATTCTTTTTATGTATCTTTTAAGAAAGTAACCAGTTATGCTGCTTTTAATATTGGTCTTTATTTAGCTTGGGGTTCTTCATCTGAAGCAGTGAAGTGTGTTCATAGTCCAGGTTTTTTTTTAATAAACACAACTTTTGCTGCCAAAAATATATAAATAAAACAAGAAAGAAAACAAAAAAAAAAAAAAAAAAAAAAAAAAAGAACATGGCGTTTTCTGGGGTATATAACAGTTCCAAACCAGCAAAGATGGACTGTATGGTGTGTGAGTAAAACTGTTTAAAAATTAATCAGAAAGATACAAGTGTAAGAGAAGATGTGGAGAGAGAAATATACCTATTCAATGTTGGTAAGGAAGTTGATTGGTACAGCCCATCTGGAGGACAGTGTGCCAGTTCCACAGGAGGCTAAGTATAGGATTGCCATATGATCCTGGAATCCAGTTACTAGGTATATATTCAGAAGAACCGAAAGCAGGGACATGAAAAGACATTTGCACACTGGAGTTTATGGCAGCATTATTCAAAGTGTCAATGGATGGAGGTAGCCCAAGTGTACATTGACTGATGAGTGGAAGGGTGAACTGGTGTATGCAAACGATGGAATACTGTGTGGCTGCAGAAAGGAATGAAGTCATGATGCATGCAATGAGGTGAGTAAGGACATTATGTTGAGTGAAAAAAGCCAGAAACAAAAGGACAAATATTGTATGATCTCACTAATATAAACCAAGTATAATGACCGAACTCTGAGAATTAAATTTGAGAGCATAGGTTATCAGGAGACAGAAAGTGGGCAGAGATCAGGCAATTGATGATTAAGGAGTACAGAATGTTCAATAAGGCTCACTGTAAAGTTTCCTAGATTGTAAGCTCTTACAGCAGTCACATTTATTCCTGAGTTTTAACTATTATCTCTAAATTCTGAGACTCTGTGTTCTTTGTGTATAAACTGGTAGTTCCTTGGAACTTTGAGTATCTGTGTGACACCTGAGACTCAGAGTTAGAGTTTTGCACCTCTGAAAGTCACCAATACTCCATACGGCAACTGTTAAAGAAGTTGAAAAAGGATCAGACTTCAATTAGAGATATGAATGAAGCTGATCTGGTTAGGAATCAAGTAAATCAGAATACAGGGTAAAGGATGATACTGTTCCTATTTTAAGACTTCAACTTCTGTGTGAGACCATAGGAAGGGATGTTTATTTTGTCCAAAATTTAAATTTTCTGTAGCACACTATATATTTATCCTGTGTGGTTAGTTTATTTAAACAATGTAGTAACATGTGACCTAGGATAGGGAATGAGATCCTGTTATTCTGTAACGGTTATTGTAATACCCTGATATATTCCAAAGTATTTTGGGCAGAAAATATAAAGGTATTTGAAAAGTCCTTTGAGGGACTGGAGAAAAACTGTAACTATTAAACGCCCCCACCTGGGGAATTCCTGATATTCTCTTAACCATCAGGGACTCTCAATTTAATAAGCCAAACCCTCAATCTTGAGCCTTGCCTTTATGAAACTTATTTTTATAATGGTGAAGCTAAGCCTACTTTTTGCTCACATGTGGCCTCTTTCTCTCTCTCTGAGCCAAACTCTGCAAATAAACTCACTACTCTCCCCCCCAACATGAGACATGACTCCCATGGGTGTAAGTCTCCCTGGTAACATGGAATATGACTCCCTTGGATCAGCCTGGCCCTGGCATTGTGGTATTAACAATATTCTTCTAGTTTGCTAATGCTGCCAGGATGCAAAACACCAGAAATGGATCAACTTTTATAAAGGGGGTTTATTTGGTTACAAAGTTACAGTCTTAAAGCCATCAAGTGTCCAAGGTAAGTCATCAACAATCGGTACCTTTACTGGAGGATAGCCAATGGTGTCCGGAAAACCTCTGTTAGCTGGGAAGGCATGTGCCTGGCATTTGCTCCAAAGTCCTGGTTTCAAAATGGCTTTCTCCCAGGATGTTCCTCTCTAGGCTGCAGTTCCTCAAAAATGTCACTCTCAGTTGCTCTTAGGATGTTTTTCCTCTCTTAGCTTCTCCGGAGCAAAAGTCTGCTTTCAAAGTCCATCTCCAAAATGTTTCTGTAAACTGCAGTTCCTCTCTCAGCTCCTGTATGTTCTTCAAAGTGTCCCTCTTGGCTGTAGCAAGCTTGCTCCTTCTGTCTGAGCTTATATGGTGCTCTAGCAAACTAATGAAGGCCCATGCTGAGTGGGTAGGGCCACAACTCCACGGAAACTATCCAATCAGAGTTATCACCCACAGTTGTGTGGGGTGCATTTCCATGGAAACAACCTAATCCAAACATTCCAACTTAATCCCCACTAATATGTCTGCCCCCACAAGTTTGCATCAAAGAACATGGCTTTTTCTGAGGGACATACTATATACAAACCAGTACAGATACCTTCTTGACCAAAAGGGGGGAAAGAAATGCAACAAAATAAAGTTTCAGTAGCTAAGAGATTTCAAATACAGTCGAGAGGTCATTCTGGAGGTTACTCTTATGCAAGCTTCAGCCGGATACTGCAAACTGCCACAGTACAACAAGCCCCAACCAACTGTATTCCTGAAAACCCTAAAGAATACCCTTGGCTCTATCCAATACTCTATGAAAGTTGTACCTATTAAGTTTATTTTTTCAGCAAGTTAAAGCCTCCAGATGGCTCCTACGCCAGATAAGCCCTGAAACACAGAGGTACCATTCTCTCTAAGTATTTCAACCAGTTTCATTCCTCTACCCCATAATGTTGAAACCCTTTTTCAGCACAAATAAGTTAGATTGGCCATTACCCAGATATCCCTGAAGACTGAGAGATGATCAAATGAGAGGGAGGAGTTCCTAAGAAATTAGGATCTAACAAATGATTATGACTACTGACTCATTAAATAGATATTTCTTTTTAGTTTCTAATGTATTACAATAGCCAGAAGGAAATGCATGAAATTTTTGAACTGCAATCCAGTAGGCTTGATCTGTGATGATTATATAACTATATAGCTTTCATCTTGTGATTGTGTAATTTAAAAATCCTTGTGACTGACACCTCCTTTATCCAGTGTATGGGTAGATGAGTAATAAAATAAAGACATGTATGAAAAAAAAATAATAGTTTGGGAATATGGGGAAAAAATACCCCTACCTTAACTACTACTACTAGTAGTACTACTTTAATAATCTTTCATCAACTATAAAAAATGTAACTAAAAAACAGAATTACAAACAATGCTATCACTAATTGTAACCAATTTTCCTCATCAATGTAAGTAGTGGTGGTGAGGAGGTATATGGAAATCCTGTATTTTATGCATGATCATTCAGTAAACCCACAAATTACTTTTTATGACATTATTTTATTGTTCCAACAAACAAAAATGTAAAAAAAAAAAAAAAAACTGGAAGAGGGAAGGAGTGGAGGGAGAACCAAAAGATGGCAGCATAAGAAGAACTTGCTGCAACCTTGCTGGCTTTGAAAATGGAAGAAGGAGTCATAAGACAAGGAATTTTGGCAGCCTGTAGAAGATAGAAAAGGCAAGGAAGCAGATTCTACCAGAAAGCCTCCAATGAAGCCCTATCAACACCTTGAATTTAGCCTAGTGAAACTCACTATGCACTTCTGACACCCACACTGTAAAACAATATATTTGCATTATTTTAAGTCATTTGGTTGTGGTAATTTCTTCAGCAGCAATAGGAGGCTAATACAATGTGGTTTTTTTCCAATCTAAAATTTAGGTATTGCATAAGGCAATGTTTTAATTTCCTAGGATGCTAAGAATAGATACCATGAAATATGTTGTCTTAAACAATGGAAACTGATTAGCTTACAGTTATGAGGCCACAAAAATGTCCAAAGCAAGGCCTCAAGGCAATGCTTCTTCCTGAAGACTGGCTGCTGGCAATCCTTGGCTCCTCTGCCACATGGCAAGGCAGATGGCAGCATCTGCTGGTCTCCCCTTCTCTTCTGGGTTTCTTTGCTTTCAGCTTCTTGCTTACATGGCTCTCTCTCTCTCTCTCTCTCTCTCTCTCTTCCTCTGTATTCATTTCATTTATAAAGGACTCCAGTTAGAGGATTAAGACCCATCCATGAATGAAGTGGGTCACACATTAACTGAAGTAGCCTCATCACAATATCCTACTTACAATGGGTTTACATCCACAGGAATGGATTAGATTTAAGAACACACTTCTCTGGGGTACATACAGTTTTAAACCAACACAAGTAATGTGCACTAAAATACTGAGAAATTATTCAATATTTTACAAAGTCCTGTGTCCTACTATATATTAAACTAACCTAATATTCATTTGTATAATATATATTCTTTAGAAAACAGCACAATATTATGGGCATTATAACATTTACAGATAAAATTTATGATAACAGCAAATATAATGGAGGGAAACAAAAGCATACTGTTGCAAAGCTCCTATATTTTACATGAAATGGTAGAATATTACTTGTAGATATTAAATGTTGAATATGCATACTGCAAAACCAAGAGAGGTGTTTCTCAATCTCTCTTATCTCAGGAAGCTTTTCAACTCTTAAAAATTACTGAGCACCTCAAAGATTTTTTGTTTACGTTATATCTCTTGATATTTACCTTATTAAAATTAAAACTGAAAAACTTTTAAATCACAATCTATTAGCCATCAGAACAATAAGATCCTCACACATCACGTAAGCTCTGGTAAACTCAGTGATACACTCACAAGGGAAAATTAGTTGAAAAAGGTAAAAACAATCAAAAAATCCTCACACAACAAAAAGTTTAGTATCATAACAAAAATAGTTTCAACTTCTTGAACCTCTAAAAGGGTACCAGAGACACCCAGGGATTGCCAGAAAAGGCTTTCAGCAACAATGCCTAGAGGAACAATCAATAAAATTAAATTAAATTTAAAAAACAAAATAAAAGTGATATACCAATAAACGAATACAGGAGATAAAATGGAATACTAAAAGTATTCTAAATAAGTCAAAATAAGGAAGGAAAATAAGAAAACAGACTACATTAGATGAATACAAAGCAAATAGTAAGATGTTACATTTCAACCCACTCATGTTGATAATAACATTAAGTGCAAATTGCCCAAACACTCCAACTAAAAGGCAGAGATTCGCAAATACACCTCTAGAATGATGAAACCAGGACCTCAGAAAATCCAATCCTAAAAAAAATGAAGAAAGAATAGCAAACTGGGAAAAAGTAAAAACAAAACAAAAAACCAACTTTTCCAGTTCTGTGGAAATTAACCAAGAACATCCAACAATACAAGCAGCATTTATTCCAAAAAACTCGTTGAATCACACTAAGAACAGTGAGATTTGTAGCATTTTAGCTTACCCTGTATTGAAATGCCTCTTCTTAGCTCCATGGTAGAATTGAAAACCAGCAGACTGACCCCATGGTAGCTATGAAAACCAGCAGCATAGCAACCACTAGCAAACAGAACAGGGTTAGAGCTTCCCAAATAAGCCCCTTCCCCAGATAATTATCTCTATTCACCCTATTTTCCAGTTTGCTAATGCTGCCAGAACACAAAAATACCAGAAATGGATTGGCTTTTATAAAGGGGGTTTATTTGGTTATAAAGTTACAGTCTTAAGGCCATAAAGTGTCCAAGATAAGGCATCAACATGAGGGTACCTTCACTGAAGGATGGCCAATGGCGTCTGGAAAACCTCTGTTAGCTGGGAAGGCACATGGCTGGCATTTATTCCAAAGTTATGGTTTTAAAATGGCTTTCTCCCATGACATTCCTTTCTAGGTGCCTGCTTGCTCCTGGGTTACATTCTCTGTAAGCTGCAGCTCCTCTAAAATGTCACTCTCAGTTGCTCTTGGGGCGTTTGTCCTCTCTTAGCTTCTCTGGAGCAAAAATCTGCTTTCAAAGGCCATCTCCAAAATTTCTCTGTAAGCTGCAGCAACTCTCTCAGCTCCTGTGCATTCTTCAAAGTGTCCCTCTTGGTTGTAGCAAGCTTGCTCCTTCTGTCTGGGCTATATAGTGTTCTAGTAAACTAATCAAGGCCTACGCTGAATGGGCAGGGCCATTACTTCCATCGAAATTATTCCATCAGAGTTATCACCTACAGTTGGGTGGGTCAATAGAAATTCTCTCTTATGAAAACCAGACATTGAACTTACTAGTTACATCACCTATTTTAAATATGTCCAAAAAGCTAAAAGAAGCCATTCTCAAGAATTCAAGGAAAATATGAAACCAATGTCTCACTAAAAAGAGAAAAACAATAAAGAGATAGAAATTGTATTTTTCAAAACAGGAACTAAGTGGAAATTCCAGACTTGAAAAATTCAATAACTGAAACAAAAAATTCCTTGAAGTAGTAAAAAATAGTTTTGACTGGCAGAAGAAAGAATCAGTGAACGTGAAAATGGGTCAATTGAGATTACCCAGTCTGAGGAACAGAAAGAAAAAATAATGAATAAATGGAGTCTCAGAACTGCAGCACACCATAAACGTTCCAAAATAAGTGTAGTGGCAGTCCCAGAAGGAGAAGAGAGAGAGAACAAGTGGAAGAAAAACTGCTTGAAGAAATAATGGCCCAAAACTTCCAAAGTTAACAGAAAACCTTCATCTATACATTTAAAAACCTTAAAAAACTCCAAGTATGATAAGCTAAAAGAGCTCCATACTTAAACACAGCATAATGAAATTCTCAAAAGACAGTGAGAGAATCTTGAAAGTAGTGAAAGAAAATAACTCATCTGTTCCAGTTTGCTAATGCTGCCATTATGCAAAATACCAGAAATGGATTGGCTCTTATAAAGGGGATTATTTGGTTACAAATTTAAAGTTCTAAGGCTATAAAAGTGTCCAAAATAAGGCATCAATAAAGGATATCTTCACTGAAGAACAGCTGATGGCATCTGGAACACTTTTGTCAGCTGGGGAGCACATGGCTGACATCTGCTGGTCCTTTGCTCTTGGTGTGTTTCTAAATGGCTTTCTCCAAAGTGTCTCTGGGCATCTGTCTTGGTTCCTCTCTCTCAGCTCCTCTGTGTCCTTGCTTCTTTCTCCCAGGATGTTTCTCTCTATGCATCTGGGGGTCCTCTCTTAGCTTCTGTGGGGCAAACTCTGAGCTTCAGCTCTTAGCTTAGGAACCCCAAATATCCTTTTGTCCACATCTCCAAGCATCTCTCTGCTCCAACTCTTAAATAGTCCAGTGAACTAATTAAGACCCACCCCGAATGGGCAGGGCCCACAACTCCATGGAAATAATTTAATCAGAGATTCCACCGTAATCAACAGACTAATCAGTCTGTCCCCACAAGATTGCATTAAAGAATATGGCTTTTCTGGGGGACATAATATATCCAAACTGGCACATCATCACATACAAAGAATTCTTAATAAGCTTAACACCTCAATTTTTGTTAGAAAGCACAGAGGATAGCAGGCAGTGAGATGACATATTCAAATTACTGAATGAAAATGAATGTCAAAAAAGAATCCTATATTCAGCAAAATTATCCTTTAAAATTTAAGGATAAATTAAGACATTACCAGATAAACAAAAACTGAGAGAATTTGTCCAGAGCACACTCATCCTAAAAGAAATTTTGAAGGAAGTCATTCAGGATGAAATGAAAAATTACCTCTGGAGAGTGGGTATGGGGGATGAGTAGAGGGGTTGGACTTTTCCCTTTATACTGTTGGGTATTGTTTCTTTTTTTTTTAAATAAAAAATGTATAACTTAATTCTCAATAAGTTTGGAAACCATTGGTCTAGATATGTCCAATATGGTAGCCACTAGCCACACGTGGTCATTTAAATTAAAAAAAAGAAAAAAGAAAAATACCAGACAGTAACATGAATCCATACAAAGAAATGAAGAAAACTGGTAAAGGTAACTATGTAGGTAAATACAAGAGGCATTATGAATATATTTTTACTAATAAACTTTTTGTTCTGATTTAAAGACAACTACATAAAGCAATAATTACAAACTGTGTTGACAGTTCATAATGCATAAAGATGTAATTTATATGACAAAAATAGCACAATGAATGGGAGGGTAAACAGACCTATATTGGAGCAAATATTTGTACTGAATTGAAATTAAGTTGGTATTGATCCAAATTAGGTTGTTTTGAGTTAAGATGCTTCTTGTAATCCCCAGGGAAACCAGGAAGAAATTATTTTAAAAATATAGAAGAAACAATAATGGATTAAAATAATACACTAGAAAAATATTTATTTAGCACAAAAGAAGGCAGACATAAATACAAAAAGAAGAGACATAAATATATAGAAAATAAATACCATATTGGCAGACATAAATCCTACCTTATCAAAAATTACATTAAACATAAGTTGATAAAAACACTCTGTTCCGGTTTGCTAATGCTGCCGGGATACAAAAAATCAGAAATGGATTGGCTTTTATAAAGGGAGTTTATTTGGTTACAAAGTTACAGTCTTAAGGCCATAAAGTGTCCAAGGTAATGCATCAACAATCGGGTACCTTCACTGGAGGATGGCCAATGGTATCCGGAAACCTCTGCAGCTGCAAAGGCACATGGCTGGTGTCTGCTCTGGAGTTCTGATTTCAAAATGGCTTTCTCCCAGGACATTCCTCTTTAGGCTTCAGCTTCTCTCCAAAATGTCACTCTCAGTTGCTCTTGGGGGCATTTGTCCTCTCTTAGCTTCTCCGGAGCAAAAGTGTGCCTTCAAAGGCTGTCTCCAAAATGTCTCTGTAAACTGCAGTCCCTCTCTCAGCTTCTGTGTGTTCTTCAAAGTGTCCCTCTTGGCTGCAGCAAGCTTGCTACTTCTGTCTGAGCTTACACAGTGCTCCAGTAAACTCATCAAGGCCCATGCTGAATGGGTGGGGCCACACCTCCACAGAAACTATCCAATCAGAGTCATCATCCACAGTTGGGTGGAGCGCATCTCCATGGAAACACTCAAATAATGACAATCTAATCAACACTGATATGTCTGCCCACACAAGATTGCATCAAAGAACATGGATTTTACCACCAGAGAGTTTGGGTATTGGCTAAAAGATCATGGCGACCCTAGAATTGAAAGAGACGGGCAACCTACTAAAGTCTTACTTGACTTGCATAAGCAGAAGAGCTCAAGGTCACGTGAAGAAAAGTTTGACCTGAATCAGCACAATAGAGAGTCAAAGTTCCTCAACCCTTTCCAGACTTGAACCAGTTCACAGATCCAGAGCCCAAGCAAATAATACTGTTTTAAAAAACTACCCCAAAGAATGCAGGGGTATTGGGCTTCCCCACCTCGATGGTTGCTGATATGCTCACAGACATAGGGGACTGGTGGTTTGATGGGCTGAGCCCTCTACCACAGGACTTGCCCTTGGGAAGACTGTTGCTGCAAAGGAGAGGCTAGGCCTCCCTATAATGTGCCTAAGAGCCTCCTCCCAAATGCCTCTCTGTTGCTCAGATGTGGCCCTCTCTCTCCAGCTCAGCCAACTTGAAAGGTGAAATCACTGCCCTCCCCACTACGTGGGATCAGACACCCAGGGGAGTGAATCTCCCTGGCAACGTGAAATATGACTCCTGGGGAGGAATGTAGACCCGGCATTGTGGGATGGAGAACATCTTCTTGACCAAAAGGGGGATGTGAAAGGAAATGAAATAAGCTTCAGTGGCAGAGAGATTCCAAAAGGAGCCGAGAGGTCACTCTGGTGGGCACTCTTACACACAATTTAGACAACCCTTTTTAGGTTCTAAAGAATTGGGGTAGCTGGTGGTGGATACCTGAAACTATCAAACTACAACCCAGAACCCATGAATCTCGAAGACAATTGTATAAAAATGTAGCTTATGAGGGGTGACAATGGGATTGGGAAACTAGACTCCCTTTTGTCTAGTTTATGGATGGATGCGTAGAAAAATAGGGGAAGGAAACAAACAAACAGACAGACAGACAAATACCCAGTGTTCTTTTTTACTTTAATTGCTCTTTTTCACTTTAATTATTATTCTTGTTATTTTTGTGTGTGCGCTAATGAAGGTGTCAGGGATCAATTTAGGTGATGAATGTACAAGTATGTAATGGTACTGTAAACAATTGAATGTACGATTTGTTTTATATGACTGAGTGGTATGTGAATATATCTCAAGAAAATGAAGATTTAAAAAAAAAACAAAAAACAAAGAACATGGGTTTTTCTGGGGGACACAATACATTCAAACTGGCACACACTCCATAGAAAGGCAGAGTTTGCCAAATTAGATTTTGTTTTTCTAGAAACATGGTGCTTTCTACAAGAAACACACTTTAGATTCAAGGACACAAATAGGTTGAATGTAAAGGGATGGAAAAACATATATAAAAGTAACTAGAAGATCTCAAGTAGCTGTACTAATATGAAACAAAACAGACTAAGAAAAAGTTTGTTACTGGAGTTGGAAAATTATAATAATAAAAGTTCAATCTATCTATAAAGATATCAGCACTTAACAACACCGCCCAAAATACATGATGTATAACCTGACAGAATTAAAGGGAAAAATAGATAATTTAACAATAATAGATGGAGATGTCCATACCCTACTTTCAATAGAGGACAGACTATCTAAGCAGATCAACAAGGAAAGAGAAGACTCAAACAACACTATGAAACAACCAGACCTAACATATACCGATAGCACACTCCACCCAACAACACTAGAACACACATTCTTCTCAAATGCACATGAACTATTTTTTAGGACTCACCATATATTAGCCCAAGAAGCAAGTCTAAATAAATGAAAAATGATTGAAATCATATGAAGTATATTCTCCAAACACAACAGAATGAAATTAAAATAAAGAATTTGGGAAATTCACAAATATGTGGAAATTAAACAACATGCTACTACATAATGAATATATCAAATGAAAAATCAGAAGAGAAATTTTAAAATATGGTGAGATAAATAAAAAACAGAGTACCAAACATACGGGATGTAGCTAATGTAGTGTTTAGAGGCAAATTTATAGTGGTATGTGCCACTATTAAAAAAAGAAGAAACATTTCAAAATCAATTGGCAACCTTCATTTTAAGAAACTAAAGAGAGGCGGGGCAAGATGGCAGACTGGTGAGCTGTATGTTTTAGTTACTCCTCCAGGAAAGTAGGTAAAAAGCCAGGAACTGCGTGGACTGGACACCACAGAGCAATCTGTCTTTGGGCATACTTCATACAACACTCATGAAAACGTGGAACTGCTGAGATCAGCGAAATCTGTAAGTTTTTGCGGCCAGGGGACCCGCGCCCCTCCCTGCCAGGCTCAGTCCCGGGGGAGGAGGGGCTGTCAGCTCCGGGAAGGAGAAGGGAGAATTGCAGTGGCTGCTCTTATCGGAAACTCATTCTACTGATTCAAACTCCAACCATAGATAGACTGAGACCAGACACCAGAGACTCTGAGAGCAGCCAGCCCAGCAGAGAGGAGACAGGCATAGAAAAAAAACAACACGAAAAACTCCAAAATAAAAGCCGAGGATTTTTGGAGTTCTGGTGAACACAGAAAGGGGAAGGGCGGAGATCAGGCCTTGAGGCACATATGCAAATCCCGAAGCAAAGCTGATCTCTCTGCCCTGTGCACCTTTCCTTAATGGCCCTGGTTGCTTTGTCTATTAGCATTTCAATAACCCATTAGATCTCTGAGGAGGGCCGTTTTTTTTTTTTTTTTTTTTTAAATCCTTTTTGCTTTCTTTAAAACAATTACTCTAAGAAGCTCAATACAGAAAGCTTCAAAGAATTGAAATTTGGGCACGTCAAGTCAAGAGCAGAACTAAGAGAGCTCTGAGACAAAAGGCAATAATCCAGTGGCTGAGAAAATTCACTAAACAACACAACTTCCCAAGAAAAGGGGGGTGTCCGCTCACAGCCACCATCCTGGTGGACAGGAAACACTCCTGCCCATCGCCAGCCCCATAGCCCAGAGCTGCCCCAGACAACCCAGTGTGACGGAAGTGCTTCAAATAACAGGCACACACCACAAAACTGGGCGTGGACATTAGCCTTCCCTGCAACCTCAGCTGAATGTCCCAGAGCTGGGAAGGTGGAGCAGTGTGAATTAACAGAGCCCCATTCAGCCATCATTTTAGCAGACTGGGAGCCTCCCAACACAGCCCAGCAGCCCAGAACTGCCCTGGGGGGACGGCACTCACCTGTGACATAGCACAGTCATCCCTCAACAGAGGACCCGGGGTGCACAGCCTGGAAGAGGGGCCCACTTGCAAGTCTCAGGAGCCATACGCCAATACCAAAGACTTGTGGGTCAGTGGCAGAGACAAACTGTGGCAGGACTGAACTGAAGGATTAGACTATTGCAGCAGCTTTAAAACTCTAGGATCATCAGGGAGATTTGATTGTTAGGGCCACCCCCCCTCCCCGACTGCCCAGAAACACGCCCCACATACAGGGCAGGCAACACCAACTACACACGCAAGCTTGGTACACCAATTGGGCCCCACAAGACTCACTCCCCCACTCACCAAAAAGGCTAAGCAGGGGAGATCTGGCTTGTGGAGAACAGGTGGCTCGTGGACGCCACCTGCTGGTTAGTTAGAGAAAGTGTACTCCACGAAGCTGTAGATCTGATAAATTAGAGATAAGGACTTCAACTGGTCTACAAACCCTAAAAGAACCCTATCAAGTTCAGCAAATGCCACGAGGCCAAAAACAACAGAAAATTATAAAGCATATGAAAAAACCAGACGATATGGATAACCCAAGCCAAAGCACCCAAATCAAAAGACCAGAAGAGACACAGCACCTAGAGCAGCTACTCAAAGAACTAAAGATGAACAATGAGACCGTAGTACGGGACATGAAGGAAATCAAGAAGACCCTAGAAGAGCATAAAGAAGACATTGCAAGACTAAATAAAAAAATGGATGATCTTATGGAAATTAAAGAAACTGTTGACCAAATTAAAAAGATTCTGGACACTCATAGTACAAGACTAGAGGAAGTTGAACAACGAATCAGTGACCTGGAAGATGACAGAATGGAAAATGAAAGCATAAAAGAAAGAATGGGGAAAAAAATTGAAAAACTCGAAATGGACCTCAGGGATATGATAGATAATATGAAACGTCCGAATATAAGACTCATTGGTGTCCCAGAAGGGGAAGAAAAGGGTAAAGGTCTAGGAAGAGTATTCAAAGAAATTGTTGGGGAAAACTTCCCAAATCTTCTAAACAACATAAATACACAAATCATAAATGCTCAGCGAACTCCAAATAGAATAAATCCAAAAAAACCCACTCCGAGACATATACTGATCACACTGTCAAACATAGAAGAGAAGGAGCAAGTTCTGAAAGCAGCAAGAGAAAAGCAATTCACCACATACAAAGGAAACAGCATAAGACTAAGTAGTGACTACTCAGCAGCCACCATGGAGGCGAGAAGGCAGTGGCACGATATATTTAAAATTCTGAGTGAGAGGAATTTCCAGCCAAGAATACTTTATCCAGCAAAGCTCTCCTTCAAATTTGAGGGAGAGCTTAAATTTTTCACAGACAAAGAAATGCTGAGAGAATTTGCTAACAAGAGACCTGCCCTACTGGAGATACTAAAGGGAGCCCTACAGACAGAGAAACAAAGACAGGACAGAGAGACCTGGAGAAAGGTTCAGTACTAAAGAGATTCGGTATGGGTACAATAAAGGATATTAATAGAGAGAGGGAAAAATATGGCAAACATAATCCAAAGGATAAGATGGCCGATTCAAGAAATGCCTTCACGGTTTTAACGTTGAATGTAAATGGATTAAACTCCCCAATTAAAAGATATAGATTCGCAGAATGGATCAAAAAAAATGAACCATCAATATGTTGCATACAAGAGACTCATCTTAGACACAGGGACACAAAGAAACTGAAAGTGAAAGGATGGAAAAAAATATTCCATGCAAGCTACAGCCAAAAGAAAGCAGGTGTAGCAATATTAATCTCAGATAAAATAGACTTCAAATGCAGGGATGTTTTGAGAGACAAAGAAGGCCACTACATACTAATTAAAGGGGCAATTCAGCAAGAAGAAATAACAATCGTAAATGTCTATGCACCCAATCAAGGTGCCACAAAATACATGAGAGAAACACTGGCAAAACTAAAGGAAGCAATTGATGTTTCCACAATAATTGTGGGAGACTTCAACACATCACTCTCTCCTATAGATAGATCAACCAGACAGAAGACCAATAAGGAAATTGAAAACCTAAACAATCTGATAAATGAATTAGATTTAACAGACATCTACAGGACATTACATCCCAAATCACCAGGATACACATACTTTTCTAGTGCTCACGGAACTTTCTCCAGAATAGATCATATGCTGGGACATAAAACAAGCCTCAATAAATTTAAAAAGATTGAAATTATTCAAAGCACATTCTCTGACCACAATGGAATACAATTAGAAGTCAATAACCATCAGAGACTTAGAAAATTCACAAATACCTGGAGGTTAAACAACACACTCCTAAACAATCAGTGGGTTAAAGAAGAAATAGCAAGAGAAATTGCTAAATATATAGAGACGAATGAAAATGAGAACACAACATACCAAAACCTATGGGATGCAGCAAAAGCAGTGCTAAGGGGGAAATTTATAGCACTAAACGCATATATTAAAAAGGAAGAAAGAGCCAAAATCAAAGAACTAATGGATCAACTGAAGAAGCTAGAAAATGAACAGCAAACCAATCCTAAACCAAGTACAAGAAAAGAAATAACAAGGATTAAAGCAGAAATAAATGACATAGAGAACAAAAAAACAATAGAAAGGATAAATATCACCAAAAGTTGGTTCTTTGAGAAGACCAACAAGATTGACAAGCCCCTAGCTAGACTGACAAAATCAAAAAGAGAGAAGACCCATATAAACAAAATAATGAATGAAAAAGGTGACATAACTGCAGATCCTGAAGAAATTAAAAAAATTATAAGAGGATACTGTGAACAACTGTATGGCAACAAACTGGATAATGTAGAGGAAATGGACAATTTCCTGGAAACATATGAACAACCTAGACTGACCAGAGAAGAAACAGAAGACCTCAACCAACCCATCACAAGCAAAGAGATCCAATCAGTCATCAAAAATCTTCCCACAAATAAATGCCCAGGGCCAGATGGCTTCACAGGGGAATTCTACCAAACTTTCCAGAAAGAACTGACACCAATCTTACTCAAACTCTTTCAAAACATTGAAAAAAATGGAACACTACCTAACTCATTTTATGAAGCTAACATCAATCTAATACCAAAACCAGGCAAAGATGCTACAAAAAAGGAAAACTACCGGCCAATCTCCCTAATGAATATAGATGCAAAAATCCTCAACTAAATACTTGCAAATCGAATCCAAAGACACATTAAAAAAATCATACACCATGACCAAGTGGGGTTCATTCCAGGCATGCAAGGATGGTTCAACATAAGAAAAACAATCAATGTATTACAACACATTAAAAACTCGAAAGGGAAAAATCAATTGATCATCTCAATAGATGCTGAAAAAGCATTTGACAAAATCCAACATCCCTTTTTGATAAAAACACTTCAAAAGGTAGGAATTGAAGGAAACTTCCTCAACATGATAAAGAGCATATATGAAAAACCCACAGCCAGCATAGTACTCAATGGTGAGAGACTGAAAGCCTTCCCTCTAAGATCAGGAACAAGACAAGGATGCCCGCTGTCACCACTGTTATTCAACATTGTGCTGGAAGTGCTAGCCAGGGCAATCCGGCAAGACAAAGAAATAAAAGGCATCCAAATTGGAAAAGAAGAAGTAAAACTGTCATTGTTTGCAGATGATATGATCTTATATCTAGAAAACCCTGAGAAATCAACGATACACCTACTAGAGCTAATAAACAAATTTAGCAAAGTAGCGGGATACAAGATTAATGCACATAAGTCAGTAATGTTTCTATATGCTAGAAATGAACAAACTGAAGAGACACTCAAGAAAAAGATACCATTTTCAATAGCAACTAAAAAAATCAAGTACCTAGGAATAAACTTAACCAAAGATGTAAAAGACCTATACAAAGAAAACTACATAACTCTACTAAAAGAAATAGAAGGGGACCTTAAAAGATGGAAAAATATTCCATGTTCATGGATAGGAAGGCTAAATGTCATTAAGATGTCAATTCTACCCAAACTCATCTACAGATTCAATGCAATCCCAATCAAAATTCCAACAACCTACTTTGCAGACTTGGAAAAGCTAGTTATCAAATTTATTTGGAAAGGGAAGATGCCTCGAATTGCTAAAGACACTCTAAAAAAGAAAAACGAAGTGGGAGGACTTACACTCCCTGACTTTGAAGCTTATTATAAAGCCACAGTTGCCAAAACAGCATGGTACTGGCACAAAGATAGACATATAGATCAATGGAATCGAATTGAGAATTCAGAGATAGACCCTCAGATCTATGGCCGACTGATCTTTGATAAGGCCCCCAAAGTCACCGAACTGAGCCATAATGGTCTTTTCAACAAATGGGGCTGGGAGAGTTGGATATCCATATCCAAAAGAATGAAAGAGGACCCCTACCTCACCCCCTACACAAAAATTAACTCAAAATGGACCAAAGATCTCAATATAAAAGAAAGTACCATAAAACTCCTAGAAGATAATGTAGGAAAACATCTTCAAGACCTTGTATTAGGAGGCCACTTCCTAGACTTTACACCCAAAGCACAAGCAACAAAAGAGAAAATAGATAAATGGGAACTCCTCAAGCTTAGAAGTTTCTGCACCTCAAAGGAATTTCTCAAAAAGGTAAAGAGGCAGCCAACTCAATGGGAAAAAATTTTTGGAAACCATGTATCTGACAAAAGACTGATATCTTGCATATACAAAGAAATCCTACAACTCAATGACAATAGTACAGACAGCCCAGTTATAAAATGGGCAAAAGATATGAAAAGACAGTTCTCTGAAGAGGAAATACAAATAGCCAAGAAACACATGAAAAAATGTTCAGCTTCACTAGCTATTAGAGAGATGCAAATTAAGACCACAATGAGATACCATCTAACACCGGTTAGAATGGCTGCCATTAAACAAACAGGAAACTACAAATGCTGGAGGGGATGTGGAGAAATTGGAACTCTTATTCATTGTTGGTGGGACTGTATAATGGTTCAGCCACTCTGGAAGTCAGTCTGGCAGTTCCTTAGAAAACTAGATATAGAGCTACCATTCGATCCAGCGATTGCACTTCTCGGTATATACCCGGAAGATCGGAAAGCAGTGACACGAACAGATATCTGCACGCCAATGTTCATAGCAGCATTATTCACAATTGCCAAGAGATGGAAACAACCCAAATGTCCTTCAACAGATGAGTAGATAAATAAAATGTGGTATATACACACGATGGAATACTACGCGGCAGTAAGAAGGAACGATCTGGTGAAACATATGACAACATGGATGAACCTTGAAGACATAATGCTGAGCAAAATAAGCCAGGCACAAAAAGAGAAATATTATATGCTACCACTAATGTGAACTTTGAAAAATGTAAAACAAATGGTTTATAATGTAGAATGTAGGGGAACTAGCAGTAGAGAGCAATTAAGGAAGGGGGAACAATAATCCAAGAAGAACAGATAAGCTATTTAATGTTCTGGGGATGCCCAGAAATGACTATGGTCTGTTAATTTCTGATGGATGTAGTAGGAACAAGTTCACTGAAATGTTGCTATATTATGTAACTTTCTTGGGGTAAAGTAGGAACATGTTGGAAGTTAAGCAGTTATCTTAGGTTAGTTGTCTTTTTCTTACTCCCTTGTTATGGTCTCTTTGAAATGTTCTTTTATTTTATGTTTGTTTTCTTTTTAACTTTTTTTTTCATACAGTTGATTTAAAAAAGAAGGGAAAGTTAAAAAAAAAAAAAGAAAAGAAAAAAGACAAACAAGGAAAAAAAAAAAAAAGATGTAGTGCCCCCTTGAGGAGCCTGTGGAGAATGCAGGGGTATTCGCCTACCCCACCTCCATGGTTGCTAACATGACCACAGACATAGGGGACTGGTGGTTTGATGGGTTGAGCCCTCTACCATAAGTTTTACCCTTGGGAAGACGGTTGCTGCAAAGGAGAGGCTAGGCCTCCCTGTATCTGTGCCTAAGAGTCTCCTCCTGAATGCCTCTTTGTTGCTCAGATGTGGCCCTCTCTCTCTGGCTAAGCCAACTTGAAAGGTGAAATCACTGCCCTCCCCTCTACGTGGGATCAGACACCCAGGGAAGTGAATCTCCCTGGCAACGTGGAATATGACTCCCGGGGAGGAATGTAGACCCGGCATCGTGGGATGGAGAACATCTTCTTGACCAAAAGGGGGATGTGAAAGGAAATGAAATAAGCTTCAGTGGCAGAGAGATTCCAAAAGGAGCCGAGAGATCACTCTGGTGGGCACTCTTACGCACACTTTAGACAACTTTTTTTAGGTTCTAAAGAATTGGGGTAGCTGGTGGTGGATACCTGAAACTATTAAACTACAACCCAGAACCCATGAATCTCGAAGACAGTTGTATAAAAATGTAGCTTATGAGGGGTGACAGTGGGATTGGGAATGCCATAAGGACCAAACTCCACTTTGTCTAGTTTATGGATGGATGTGTAGAAAAGTAGGGGAAGCAAACAAACAGACAAAGGTACCCAGTGTTCTTTTTTACTTCAATTGCTCTTTTTCACTCTAATTATTATTCTTGTTATTTTTGTGTGTGTGCTAATGAAGGTGTCAGGGATTGATTTAAGTGATGAATGTACAACTATGTAATGGTACTGTAAACAATCGAAAGTACAATTTGTTTTGTATGACTGCGTGGTATGTGAATATATCTCAATAAAATGATGATTAAAAAAAAAAAAAAAAGAAACTAAAGAAAAAAAAAGAGCAAACTGACCCAAAGCAAACGTAAGGAAGAATTAATGAACAGGAGCAAAAATAAATGAAATAAACAATATAAAAACGATAAAGAAAATCAAAGTTTGTCCTTTGAATGGGTCAATAAAGTTGACAAACTTTTAGCTAGATTGACAAAGAAAAAAAAAGAGACAGGATGCAAATAACTAAAATCAGGAGTGAAAGCGGGGAACATTACTACCAACCACACAGATACAAAAATAATTCTAAGAGGATGTTGTGCTGGTTTGAATCTCTTATGTACCCCAGAAAAGACCATGCTCTTTTAATCCATTCTTGTAGGAGCAGACCTATTGTGGGTGGGACCTTTTGGTTAGGCTATTTCAATTGAGATGTGACCCAGCTTCTTCAAAGTGGTCTTAATCCTTTACCAGAGTCCTTTGTGAAGAGGATAAAAAAGAGTAACAGTCCAGAGAGTTGAGAAAGAAATGCCCCAGGAGAAACAAGCAAGGATCCACATGAGCTGAGAGCTAAACATCCAGACATTTGGAGAGAGCCTTGAAACCAGAACCCAGGAGAGAAGGACCAGTAGACATCACCATTTGCCTTCCCATGTGACAGAGGAACCCCAGATGCCAGCAGACTTTCTTCATAGAAGGTATCCTTTTGTTGATGACTTCATTTGGACATTTTCATGGCCCATGAACTGTTAATTGTAACTTAAATCCCCACTTTAAAAGTCAATCCATTTCCAATATATTGCATTTCGGCAGCTCTACCAAACTGAAACAGATGCTATGAGCAACTGTATGCTAATGGACTAGATAGCCCAGATGAAATGGGCAGATTCCCAGAAACCCACAAACCACCCCCACTAACTCAAGAAGCAATAGAAGATCTATACAGACCAATAACAAGTAAAGAGATTAAATGACGAATGCAAAAACCTACCAACAAAGAAAAGCCTGGGACCATATCACTTCTCTGGTGAATGTACCTAAACATTCCAAGAAGAATTAATATCAATCCTGTTCAAATTCTTCCAAAACATTGAAAAAGAGGGAAAACTTCCGAACTCATTCTATGAGGCCAACATCACCTTAATATCAAAGCTAGATGAAGATCCCACAATGAAAGAAAATTAAGACCAACATCCCTTATGAATATAGATATAAAAATCCTCAACAAAATACTCAAAAAACCAAATCCAACAGCACATTAAAAGAATTATACACCATGAAAGTGGGATTTATTCCAAGTATTAAGGGTGGTTCAGCATGACATGTAATACATCCTATTAACAGAATGAAGGAAAGACCACATGATAATCTCAATTGATGCACAGAAGGCATTTAGCAAAATCAGCACCCCTTCTTGATTAAAAAAAAAAAAGGCAATCCAGAAAGTAGTAAAATTTTTCCAATTTTCAGATGACATTATCCTATTTATAGAAAATCTGGAAAACCCCACAACAAATCCACTAGAGCTAAAAAGAAAAGAAAAAAAAAAGAAGAATTCAGCATGGCAGGGTACAAAATCAACACTGAAAAATCAGTAACATTTTTATCTAGGAAAAAATTTAACCAAGGATATATCTTATTCTCAGAAAACTAATAAATATTGCTAAAAGAAATCCAAGAAGACTAAATAAGTTGAAGGATATTCTGTGCTCATGGATTGGAAGACTAAATATTCTTGAGATAACAATTCTCCCCATGTGGATCTGCAGATAGAATGTTATCCCAATCAAATCCCAACAGCCTTCTTTGTAGAAATGGAAAAGCCAATCATCATTTACATGGATGTGTAAGGGGCCCCAAATAACCAAGCATTCTGGAAAAAGAAGACAATTTAGAGTACTCACACTTTCAGATTTTTAAATGTACTACAACACAGCATGGTACTTTCACAAGGACAGATATATAGACCAATAGACTCAAATTGGGAATTCAGAAATAAACCCTCACATCTAAGGCCAATTGATCTTTGACAAGGGTGTCAAGTCTGTTCAATTGGGATAGAATATTCTCTTCAACAGATGGTGCTGGGAAAACTGGGTATCTGTATGCCAAAAAAAAAAAAAAAAGAAAGTGGACCCCTATTTCATATCATATACAAAAATTAATTTAAAATAGATCAAATACCTAAATATAGGTATACCTACAAAACTACTAGGAGAAAACATAGGGAAATATCTTCAGGACCTTATAGTAGGGAGTGGTTTCCTAGAATTTACATCAAAAGCATGAGCAAGAAAAGAAAAAAATGGATAAATGGGACTTCATAAAAATTAAAAACTTTTGTGCATCAGAGGACTTCATTATGAAACTAAAAGGACACCTACAGAAAGGGAAAAAACATCTGGAAACCACATATCCAATAAGGGTTTAAAATCCAGAGTATATAAAGAAATCCTACAACTCCACAACAAAAGACAACCATCCAATTAAACAATTGGGCAAAGAACTTAAATAGGCATTTCTCCAATAAGCACATGAAAAGATGCTCACTATCAATAATGATTAGGGAAATGCAAATCAATACCACAATGATATACCATTTCACACTCGCCAGAATGGCTACTATTAAGAAAATAGAAAATTACAAATGTTAGGGAGATGTGGAGAAATAGGAGCACTCATTCCTTATTGATGAGTATATAAAACAGTTCAGGAGTTCCTCAGAAAGTTAAGTATAGAATTGCCATATAACCCAACAATCTTACTTCTAGGTATATACCAAAAATAACTGAAAGCAAGGACTCAAACAGTTTTTTGCACACCAAGGTCCACAGTGGCATTATTCTCAATTGCCAAAAGATAGAAGAAACCCAAGTGTGCATCAATGGATGAATGGATAAACAAAACGTGGTATATACATACAAGGATATATCATTAAGTGTTTAAAAGGAATTAAGTTCTGATACAGGTAACAAAATGGATGAACATTAAAGTCATCCTGTTGAGTGAAATACACCTGTCACAAAAGGACAAATAGTGTATGATCCCACTGATTTGAAAAAATTAGAATAAGTAAATGCACAGAGTCAGAAACTAGAATACAGGCTGCCTACGTAATTTGTTCACAGCTAAGTTTGTGAACCTTATGCATTTTCTTCCTGAAATGATTTTTTTTTTTTTTTTGCTGGAGTTAATAATTGCCTTATTTTCATTGGCTTAGCTTAGTTTTATTTCCAGCCACTCCAATTTACATATAAATTCCACAATAGTTACATTAGGTAATCAATATATTTCCTTTTTAATCCAAATATCCCTTTTTAAAACTTTTAATGGACAGAATTTTAAATTTTATTATTTCCCAACTTATGAATCTTTTGCTTATGGTGAGTGCTTTTTGTTATTCATTTTAAAAAATCTTTGACTTCCACAAAACATATTTAAACCTCAGAACAACATTTTGCTGTAGATTTTCTTTGTCCCCATTTGTTTGATGAGGACAAAGATCACAGAGTTGTTTCACAGGTAGTAATGTAGTACCAGGTTATACAGACTTTATACCAAAGCTATAATTAGACATATTTTAAATAGCACAGTTTGGGTTTCTAAGTTTTTTTCAATGAAAAAATCTATTATCTTGAGGAATGGGAAGTTATTGTTTAATGGGTACAGAATTTCTGTTTGGGGTGATGAAGTAGTTTCGGTAATGAATGGTGGTGGTAATAGCACAATATTGTGAATCTATATCATTGAATTGTATATGTGAAAATGGATAAAATGGGGATTTTTGCATTGCATAAATATTATGACAATAGAATTTATTTTAAAAAGTATATCAATTCTTGTCAGCATTAGTTTGATGGATTATTTACTCATCTGTTCTATTTTGTTCACAAGGCAGAAAAGGGAAAATATAGCACTATTTTGGAAAATTACAATTTCTTTCTTTGGGTTAAAATGACAGAGAGGAAGGAAGAATAGAATATTCAGAATTAGAAACCCAAAGGGGTTGCAACATGGGGAGGGGTCTTGAAATTTCAATTATCATGTTTCTCTAGTAAATATGAAATCAAAATATCTCATCTTTGAAGACCTCATTTTTAAGTCCTAACCTTTGATGGCACTTTTACGACCCGAGTGACTTCACACCATGCTAGGGGCAACACCGTGGCAGGAAAACTGGAACCTCGGGGCCAGCACTAAGGGCTGAGGCGGAGCGAGACAGCTTGTAAATGAGAAAGCGGGAGGACTTCCAGCCAGCAGGTGGACGCGCCTGTGTGAGATCTTCCCGGCGGCTATCGGAGGAGCCTGAATGAGATCCTCCCGGTGTCACTGGAGGCTGTCTGAGAGAACTTCCGCGCGACGTCTTCCTAGAGGCCCTGGAAACCGAGTGGGAGGACTTCCTGGCGGCAGCTGGAGGCGCCTGCGCAAAGACTTTTCGGCGGCACCGGAGGCGCGTGTGCAAGGACTTCCTGGCGGCAGTTGGACGCGCTTGCACGAAGAATTCCCTACGGCAGGTTTTTGCGGTTGTGAGGAATTCCGGGCGGTTGCACGTGGCGGTGGTTGCCGCTCTCCCAGCAGGCTCAGCTGCTGTCGGGCGCACACACTGCAAGACTAGTTCAAATTCTGCCTGATGGCTTCTCGCTATGACAGGGCCATCACTGTCTTCTCCCCAGATGGACACCTTTTCCAAGTGGAATATGCTCAGGAAGCGGTGAAAAAAGGATCCACGGCGGTGAGCAAACAACTTCCAGACCACCATCCCCTGCTTCGTGTCAGGCCTCCCCCTCATCCCTCTGCCGCAGCCTACACTCTGGCGTAGGGGGGTCTGGAAGTGAGAGCCTCCGGCCTCCTCCCGCTTGTGAAAATTGTTTCCTCCCTTCTGTTGAGGGAGGTCTGTTCCTGGGATTTGGGCTGGAAATGGCAGAGTAAAAAATGGTAGATTTCGTTGTGTTTTTTTGTTGTGTAACTGCCTTTTTTTAATGACTAGAGGCAAAACGTGTGTGTTGTCTCAACTCTAGATGCGATATTAGTGTTGTATCTGATAAAAAGGAAAGAAAAGACTTCTGTTAGCCTGTTACAGCCGACCTGAATGTGCGTGACCCATTTCCCCAGGAAGTCACAGACCCGGAAATCCAGCCCAGAGTAATAATTCCTTTAGATTGTTTAATAGTAATTATTTTAAAAATAAAAAATTGGTCTCATCTGCCACTGAAATGTGGTTTAAACCATTGGATGAGTAAATTCTTGTTGACTAGAAAGTGGTTAAAATTGCTAATCCGCTCATCAGTCTCTTACAGCCATTAAAAATAATTGCTCTACAGTTTACACACACAAATTTGGCAGTTTTTTTCAGGCAGAGGGTCCGAAGAGTTTCCACTCTTGCCACTTTTTCTTTTTTTTAAAATAATATTGGGAGTTCCTTGAGAGATTAAATCCTACTTTAAATTTATGTATCCACATTTCTGAAAAACTTTTTAAATACTCAGGGCAGCAGTAATACTTCTGCCAGATTTTAACTTCATTTAATAATCTTAGTAATTTATAAAAACTTAAAAGGACAAAAATGCCCTAGTGACCAAGGAAGGATCTCTTTCTCCTAATCTTCCACGTTCTCGCCTATGAATTAAAAAGGATCTGATTTTTTTTACTCTCACAAATATCATGAGCATATTTGTTTTGGAATTTGAGACACTAGCTATGAGAATATACAGTGCATGTTTAAGTGGGAAGTGTATGTATTTTCTCTCATCTTCCATACTCTTCGTAACGGAAGGAAATCAGTCACTTTTATTATATATCTATCAAATGTGGAATGGTTAAAAAATGACACTGAAAAAAATCTTATTTTTGAAAGTATTTTTCTTTTTAATTGGGCCCACTAGTTTTGCTACTGCTTTATAAGAAATATTTTTAGAATTGTAAATTTAAGAGATGCCTGGTGTAGCTTAAACCAAAAGGGTATCATTTTGATAAAAACAAAAAGTTACATAATCCCCTGCTTAGCAGGTAGCATATGGTTAGAAAATAATGCCCAAGTTTTACAGCCTAAAATAAAGGTAATGATGGGAAAAGACTGGGGTGTAATAAGAAACCACGTTGGCTCATTTAAAATGTTTTAAGAATGCTATAGAACTGATTGATAGTTCCTTTGTAATGAGCTGTAAAAGGGTAAGGGATATAAAAATACCTATAGTGGGCATTTTTAAAGATACATTGGAAAGATGAGACAGTTTTGTATCAGGGTTCTGAAATTATAATTTGCATCTTTGTGTGGAGTTGTTAACTGTGTTTCCTTGAGGGTGCTATGACCTTTTACTTACTGTAAAGTTTATAATGATTTTTGTTTGTTAAAATATTCTGTCTATAAACAGTTGTTGAAATGATGATTATAAATAAACCAGAATTGACTGGTTTTAACCAATAAGTAGATGTGATATTTAGTCATATAAAAGTTATATGGGCCACTTGTAGAGACCGTGGGTTCTACTTCCTTCTTGATGGTTATCTGACAGCATAAGTGAGGCTAGAGGCCTGTTTTCTTTTTACTTTAGTTCCCTTTTCTGTAAATGAAAAATATGTTTGAATAACATTCTGGAGAGGTAATAACCTTTCTTCTTGGGGAAGAAATGAATCCTTCAAAAATATTCCCATGAAAAATAAAAGATTTATTATCATTCCTTCATCCTGTCCTTTTCCTAACCCCAAGTTGTTACTGGCTCCATATTTCCTTCTTTATCAAATCTCAACTCCACTGTCTGGCCATCAAAGCCTTCTATATCCTTATCCACCCTCCTTAGTTAAGAGTGCATCTTGGTTTGATGAACATTCCATAGTAATGTTTGCTTCTTCCCTTGTAGGTGAGGAGAGGAGAAAACACCTTTCTCTCTGCCTCTCTACTTCTTACTTACCCTTAAAGGATCTCCTCACATTTCTCCCCCTCCATGAAAAAGGAGGACTGATCCATCCCAGTCATATTGAATCATTTTCTTATTCTGAATTTCTAATCTGTACCACAGAGTATTGTACTGTATTTGCTACTTGGCCTCATTTTCTCTTTAATTACAAGTATATTTAATAGTGTTCTCATGCCAGTTGAATAATAAGATCTCTGGGCATGGATGGTATAATTCCGTTTTGTATTTTTACCATATCATATACATTGGAGAGAATAGGAAGGAAGTAAACTAACATTTAATTAATATGTATTTTGTTCCAGGCATTTTATGTATGTTATATAACTTTAAGGGCAGTATTTCATCCCTTTTTTTATATATGTATTTATATAGATAGATAGATAGATATAGATATAGATATATATTCAGAAGATTTAATAACTTGCTTAAGGTTCCCAACTACAAGGTAATGGAACCCATGTTCACCCTATATTTTTCTTGTTCCAGAGTCTCTGCTCTTTGCATTGTACTATGCAATTTGTTCAGTAAATATTTGTATATTAATTAGCTATGATTATCATGATGTGGAAACCCAGATGAATATCACTTAAGGCAATTAACTTTTATAAGCTGCAATGTCTTTAATAGTAAAATGGGTATCATAATAGCACCTCCCTCATAGGATTGATATGAGAGTTGCATGAGATGATAATATATGACAAGCATCTTGCACAACATCTGGCTTACAGTAAATACTAAATAGTAGCTATTGTAATTTACTATTCTTTTGTTGTCTTGTCATCTCTTTTTTCCTTCAACTTTGCCTGTGGTTCTTTCACCATATTCATTTATTATCTCAAGACATTTTTGTTGAACACTTACGTATGCCAAACGTGGTGCTAGGCCCTAAAGTTTCACTGTGAACAAGATGGATAATCCCTGTCCTCAGAGAGCTTGCTATCTAGCAGTAAAGTTAGATGATTAAGTAAATCATCCTATTAAAGCCTAAATGAGTATTATAATAGGCAAGAAGGGGAACATTTGGGAAATCTAGGAGTTAGGGAGATATCCCTGAGGAAGTAATATTTAAACAGACACTTGAAAGATGAAAGTATAGCCCGGTGAAGAGGTGGAAGGGGAAAGAGTGGAGAGTATTCTAAGCAAAGAAAAAAGCATGAGGGAAGACCAAGTAGCAAAAGACAAGTGTGATTCATGAACTAAAAGGCATTCAGGATTGCTGAAGCAATGGAAAAATAGGATGAGATGAAGCTAGAAACAGGGGCCTGATTATGGAATGCCTTTAAATCATGTTAGTGTGAATTTAGTTGTTTCTGAGGGAATAAGAAGCTTTGAAGGGTTTTGATGTGATTATGGTCATTATCTAGATTACTGTACTCTGTCCTTCTAGTATCAGGCTGTGTTTGTCTTACTACAGAGACCCAGGCAGAAATATTCATAGTTTCCATCCCTCTGGCCACAGGTATGAACATGTGACCCATATCTCATCCTAAGTCCTGAGTCCATTCTTAGGACTTTTCTAACTAAAAATAGTGGTAGCTTCTTTCTCTGGGAGGATTATTGGGGATATTAGTCCAAGGTTGCTGGCGACCATATTTCTTTCTACATGGAGGAAACCTGTCTGCAGTAGAAAAGCAAAAGGCCAACATGCAAGGAGAAGCAGAGAGTAAATATCATAGTCCCTAGATCCTTTTGCCCCAAGTTCAGCTCTGTGCTGTCTTGGTTTGCTTAGTAAGGAAAAGTTCTTACCAATATAAGTTTTTAAAAAGGGAATGACGTTTCAATGTTTTTTCTTCAGATTTTCATCTTTGAAAGATTTGTCAGGCTACAGTGTGATCAGTAGATTGGATAGAGTCAAGATAGGGAAGGAGACCAGATAGGAGTCTGTTGAAGTAGTCCAAATGAAAGATTTTACTAGGGTCAAGGCAGAGATGAATAAAGTAGGCAGATTCCAGAGAAACTTTAGTGGCATCATTGATATAATTTGGTAATTATTTGCTGCCATGTTGTGAGTTGCCCTATGGCTTCACCTTTATGGCAAGGAACTGATGGAAGCTTCTGTTCAACACCTGGAATGGAACCTTAATCCAATAACCCTTGAAGAACTGAATCCTGCCAACAACCATGTAAGTGAGCTTGGAAACAGATTCTCCCCCGAGTCTTGAAATGAGTGCAACCCCTTGATTACAACCTTGTGAGACACCCTGAGCCTAGCTAAATTGCACCCAGATTCCTGTTTCACAGAAACTGAGATACTAAATGTTTTGTTATTTTAAACAGCTAAGTTTCGGAGTATTTTGCAACGCAGATAAATAATATAGGAAAGTTCAAGTGTAGTTGTGGAAGGAGCAGCTGAATGTACATGTTTGGAACTCAGGAGATTGATTTGTGCTGGAGGTAATAATTTTGAAGTATGACCTTTCTCTCTCCTGCTTAAAATTTGTGTTGAAGGTCAAGTAAATGAATATTCTTCTTCAGCCAAGAAGACTATATAGAGGATGGCATAGGGCCTGCAACTGAGCTATGAGGGACCTCAGTGACCTGAGTATATTTTACTCAGGCTAAACTCTCAATGGAAGGGTAGTTGAACCAGATTGCCGTGGGCTAAGGGATGATGACAGGATTTGGCTTTGAAGGAATTGAGAAAGACTTGGGATTGAAGTGGAGGGATTTTTAAGATTTTGTTTAAGGTAAGACATATTTATTTAGACTTAAGCATATGTTTAATTAAATGGTGGTGAGAAAAAACAGTAGAGAAATATATTGAAGTTTATTTGTTTTAGGATATTTTATTTGTTTTTAACTTTTTATTATGAAGTATTTCAAAAATATGAAGAGACTAATATAATGGACCTCTGTATACTTACCACCCAGCTTCAGCTCTTACAACATTTTATCAGTTTGTTTCATCTTCTCCCACCTCCTTCTCCTTTCAATGGACTACTTTTTAATTTAAATTTTTATTGAGATAATTATAGATTCACATAGAGTTGTAAGAAATAATACATAGAGATCCCCTGTATACTTTGCCCATTTTCCCCCAGTGGTAACATTTTACAAATCTATAGTACGATATCGCAACCAAGAGACTGACTTTGATACATTCCAACCGTCACATTTCCCCAATTTTACTGGTAATCATTTGTGTGTATGTATCTATGTATTAAGCTCTATAAAATTTTAACACCTGTGTGGGTTAGTGTATCCTCCACTAAAGTCAAGATAATGAACACTTCCAACTCCACAAGGATCCCTTGTGTTGCCTTTATGAACCACACCCTTGCCCACACCCTCTCACCCCTATCCATAAGCTCTGGCAACCACTAATCTGGCTCCTATTTCTAAAATATTTTGTTATTTTCAAGATGTTACATAAATGAAATTTATGACATTTATGTATGTTGTATATATACAGGTTACATCCTGTATGTAACCTTCTGGGATTCGCTTTTTTCTGTTGAAATTTATACAAGTTGCTGTGTATATCAATAGTCATTCCTTTTTATTGCTGTATAGTATTTCATGGTATGGATGTACCACAATTTGTTTCAACAGTTTACCTGTTGAAGAACATTTAGGTTGAGTAAAGCTGCCATGAACATTCATATACAGCTTTTTGCATGAACATAAGTTTTCATTTCTCTGGTATAAATGCCTAAGATTGCAATTGCTAGGTCTTATGCTAATTGCGAGTTTAGTTTCTTGTTTTGTTTTTTGTTTGTTTGTTTGCTTTTGTTTTTTTATCTTCATTTTATTGAGATATATTCACATACCACACAGCCATACAAAACAAATCGTACATTCAGTTGTTCACAGTACCATTACATGGTTGTACATTCATCACCTAAATCAATCCCTGACACCTTCATTAGCACACACACAAAAATAACAAGAATAATAATTAAAGTGAAAAAGAGCAATTGAAGTAAAAAAGAACACTGGGTACCTTTGTCTGTTTGTTTGTTTGTTTCCTTCCCCTATTTTTCTACTCATCCATCCATAAGCTAGACAAAGTGGAGTGTGGTCCTTATGGCTTTCCCAATCCCATTGTGACCCCTCATAAGCTACATTTTTATACAATTGTCTTCGAGATTCATGGGTTCTGGGTTATAGTTTGATAGTTTTAGGTATCCACCACCAGCTACCCCAATTCTTTAGAACCTAAAAAGGGTTGTCTAAATTGTGTGTAAGAGTGCCCACCAGAGTGACCTCTTGCCTCCTTTTGGAATCTCTTTGCCACTGAAACTTATTTCATTTCCTTTCACATCCCCCTTTTGGTCAAGAAGATGTTCTCCGTCCCACGATGCCAGGTCTACATTCCTCCCCGGGAGTCATATTCCACATTGCCAGGGAGATTCACTCCCCTGGGTATCTGATCCCACGTAGAGGGGAGGGCAGTGATTTCACCTTTCAAGTTGGCTGAACTGGAGAGAGAGGGCCACATCTGAGCAACAAAGAGGCATTCGGGAGGAGGCTCCTAGGTACAATTATAGGGAGGCCTAGCCTCTCTTTTGCAGCAACCGTCTTCCCAAGGATAAAACCTATGGTAGAGGGCTCAACCCATCAAACCACCAGTCCCCTATGTCTGTGGTCATGTTAGCAACCATCGAGGTGGGGTAGGCCAATACCATTGCATTCTCCACAGGCTCCTCAAGGGGGCTCTACATATTTTTTTCCTTGTTTTTTTTTTTTTTTTTTTTTAACTTTTTTCCCTTTTTAAAATCAGCTGTATGAAAAAAAATTAAAAAAAAAAAAAAATACAATAAACGAACATTTCAAAGACCATAACAAGGGAGTAAGAAAAAGACAACTAACCTAAGATAACTGCTTTACTTCCAATGTGTTCCTACTTTACCCCAAGAAAGTTACCTAATATAGCAACATTTCTGTGAACTTGTTCCTACTATATCCATCAGAAATTAACAGACCATAGTCATTCCTGGGCATCCCCAGAACGTTAAATAGCTTATGTGTTCTTCTTGGATTATTGTTCCCCCTTCCTTAATTGCTCTCTATTGCTAGTTCCCCTACATTCTACATTATAAACCATTTGTTTTACATTTTTCAAAGTTCACATTAGTGGTAGCATATAATATTTCTCTTTTTGTGCCTGGCTTATTTCGCTCAGCCTTATGTCTTCAAGGTTCATCCATGTTGTCATATGTTTCACGACATCGTTCCTTCTTACTGCCGTATAGTATTCCATCATGTCTGTATAACACATTTTATTTATCCACTCATCTGTTGAAGGACATTTGGGTTGTTTCCATCTCTTGGCAATTGTGAATAATGCTGCTATGAACATTGGCATGCAGATATCTGTTCGTGTCACTGTTTTCCAATCTTCTGGGTATATACCAAGAAGTGCAATCGCTGGATCGAAGGGTAACTCTATATCTAGTTTTCTAAGGAACTGCCAGACTGACTTCCAGAGTGGCTGAACCATTATACAGTCCCACCAACAATGAATAAGAGTTCCAATTTCTCCACATCCCCTCCAGCATTTGTAGTTTCCTGTTTGTTTAATTGCAGCCATTCTAATCGGTGTTAGAGGGTATCTCATTGTGGTCTTAATTTGCATCTCTCTAATAGCTAGTGAAACTGAACATTTTTTCATGTGTTTCTTGGCCATTTGTATTTCCTCTTCAGAGAACTCTCTTTTCATATCTTTTGCCCATTTTATAATTGGGCTGTCTATACTATTGTCATTAAGTTGTAGGATTTCTTTGTATATGCAAGATATCAGTATTTTGTCAGATACATGGTTTCCAAAAATTTTTTCCCGTTGAGTTGGCTGCCTCTTTACCTATTTGAGAAATTCCTTTGAGGTGCAGAAACTTCTAAGCTTGAGGAGTTCCCATTTATCTATTTTTTCTTTTGTTGCTTGTGCTTTGGGTGTAAAGTCTAGGAAGCGGCCTCCTAATACAAGGTCTTGAAGATGTTTTCCTACATTATCTTCTAGGAGTTTTATGGTACTTTCTTTTATATTGAGATCTTTGGTCCATTTTGAGTTAATTTTTGTGTAGGGTGTGAGGTAAGGGTCCTCTTTCATTCTTTTAGATATGGATATCCAACTCTCCCAGTCCCATTTGTTGAAAAGACCATTATGACTCAGTTCAGTGACTTTGGGGGCCTTATCAAAGATCAGTCAGCCATAGATCTGGGTGTCTATCCCCAAATTCTCAATTCGATTCCATTGATCTATATGTCTATCTTTGTGCCAGTACCATGCTGTTTTGACTACTGTGGCTTTATAATAAGCTTCAAAGTCAGGGAGTGTAAGTCCTCCCACTTCGTTTTTCTTTTTTAGAGTGTCTTTAGCAATTTGAGGCATCTTCCCTTTCCAAATAAATTTGATAACTAGCTTTTCCAAGTCTGCAAAGTAGGTTGTTGGAATTTTGATTGGGATTGCATTGAATCTGTAGATGAGTTTGGGTAGAATTGACATCTTAATGACATTTAGCCTTCCTATCCATGAACATGGAATATTTTTCCGTCTTTTAAGGTCCTCTTCTATTTCTTTTAGTAGAGTTATGTAGTTTTCTTTGTATAGGTCTTTTTTTTTTTTTTAATCATCATTTTATTGAGATATATTCACATACCACGCAGTCATACAAAACAAATTGTACTTTCGATTGTTTACAGTACCATTACATAGTTGTACATTCATCACCTAAATCAATCCCTGACACCTTCATTAGCACACACACAAAAATAACAAGAATAATATTTAGAGTGAAAAAGAGCAATTGAAGTAAAAAAGAACACTGGGTACCTTTGTCTGTTTGTTTCCTTCCCCTATTTTTCTACTCATCCATCCATAAACTAGACAAAGTGGAGTTTGGTCCTCATGGCATTCCCAATCCCACTGTCACCCCTCATAAGCTACATTTTTATACAACTGTCTTCGAGATTCATGGGTTCTGGGTTGTAGTTTAATAGTTTCAGGTATCCACCACCAGCTACCCCAATTCTTTAGAACCTAAAAAAGGTTGTCTAAAGTGTGCGTAAGAGTGCCCACCAGAGTGATCTCTCGGCTCGTTTTGGAATCTCTCTGCCACTGAAGCTTATTTCATTTCCTTTCACATCCCCCTTTTGGTCAAGAAGATGTTCTCCATCCCACGATGCCGGGTCTACATTCCTCCCCGGGAGTCATATTCCACGTTGCCAGGGAGATTCACTTCCCTGGGTGTCTGATCCCACGTAGGGGGGAGGGCAGTGATTTCACCTTTCAAGTTGGCTTAGCCAGAGAGAGAGGGCCACATCTGAGCAACAAAGAGGCATTCAGGAGGAGACTCTTAGGCACAAATACAGGGAGGCCTAGCCTCTCCTTTGCAGCAACCGTCTTCCCAAGGGTAAAACTTATGGTAGAGGGCTCAACCCATCAAACCACCAGTCCCCTATGTCTGTGGTCATGTTAGCAACCATGGAGGTGGGGTAGGCGAATACCCCTGCATTCTCCACAGGCTCCTCAAGGGGGCACTACATCTTTTTTTTTTTTTCCTTGTTTGTCTTTTTTTTTTTTTTTTTTAACTTCCCCTTCTTTTTTAAATCAACTGTATGAAAAAAAAAGTTAAAAAGAAAACAAACATACAATAAAAGAACATTTCAAAGAGACCATAACAAGGGAGTAAGAAAAAGACAACTAACCTAAGATAACTGCTTAACTTCCAACATGTTCCTACTTTACCCCAAGAAAGTTACATAATATAGCAACATTTCAGTGAACTTGTTCCTACTACATCCATCAGAAATTAACAGACCATAGTCATTTCTGGGCATCCCCAGAACGTTAAATAGCTTATCTGTTCTTCTTGGATTATTGTTCCCACTTCCTTAATTGCTCTCTACTGCTAGTTCCCCTACATTCTACATTATAAACCATTTGTTTTACATTTTTCAAAGTTCACATTAGTGGTAGCATATAATATTTCTCTTTTTGTGCCTGGCTTATTTTGCTCAGCATTATGTCTTCAAGGTTCATCCATGTTGTCATATGTTTCACCAGATCGTTCCTTCTTACTGCCGCGTAGTATTCCATCGTGTGTATATACCACATTTTATTTATCCACTCATCTGTTGAAGGACATTTGGGTTGTTTCCATCTCTTGGCAATTGTGAATAATGCTGCTATGAACATTGGCGTGCAGATATCTGTTCGTGTCACTGCTTTCCGATCTTCCGGGTATATACCGAGAAGTGCAATCGCTGGATCGAATGGTAGCTCTATATCTAGTTTTCTAAGGAACTGCCAGACTGACTTCCAGAGTGGCTGAACCATTATACAGTCCCACCAACAATGAATAAGAGTTCCAATTTCTCCACATCCCCTCCAGCATTTGTAGTTTCCTGTTTGTTTAATGGCAGCCATTCTAACCGGTGTTAGATGGTATCTCATTGTGGTCTTAATTTGCATCTCTCTAATAGCTAGTGAAGCTGAACATTTTTTCATGTGTTTCTTGGCCATTTGTATTTCCTCTTCAGAGAACTGTCTTTTCATATCTTTTGCCCATTTTATAATTGGGCTGTCTGTACTATTGTCATTGAGTTGTAGGATTTCTTTGTATATGCAAGATATCAGTCTTTTGTCAGATACATGGTTTCCAAAAATTTTTTCCCATTGAGTTGGCTGCCTCTTTACCTTTTTGAGAAATTCCTTTGAGGTGCAGAAACTTCTAAGCTTGAGGAGTTCCCATTTATCTATTTTCTCTTTTGTTGCTTGTGCTTTGGGTGTAAAGTCTAGGAAGTGGCCGCCTAATACAAGGTCTTGAAGATGTTTTCCTACATTATCTTCTAGGAGTTTTATGGTACTTTCTTTTATATTGAGATCTTTGGTCCATTTTGAGTTAATTTTTGTGTAGGGGGTGAGGTAGGGTTCCTCTTTCATTCTTTTGGATATGGATATCCAACTCTCCCAGCCCCATTTGTTGAAAAGACCATTATGGCTCAGTTCGGTGACTTTGGGGGCCTTATCAAAGATCAGTTGGCCATAGATCTGAGGGTCTATCTCTGAATTCTCAATTCGATTCCATTGATCTATATGTCTATCTTTGTGCCAGTACCATGCTGTTTTGGCAACTGTGGCTTTATAATAAGCTTCAAAGTCAGGGAGTGTAAGTCCTCCCACTTCGTTTTTCTTTTTTAGGGTGTCTTTAGCAATTCGAGGCATCTTCCCTTTCCAAATAAATTTGATAACTAGCTTTTCCAAGTCTGCAATGTAGGTTGTTGGAATTTTGATTGGGATTGCATTGAATCTGTAGATGAGTTTGGGTAGAATTGACATCTTAATGACATTTAGCCTTCCTATCCATGAACATGGAATATTTTTCCATCTTTTAAGGTCCCCTTCTATTTCTTTTAGTAGAGTTATGTAGTTTTCTTTGTATAGGTCTTTTACATCTTTGGTTAAGTTTATTCCTAGGTACTTGATTTTTTTAGTTGGTATTGAAAATGGTATCTTTTTCTTGAGTGTCTCTTCAGTTTGTTCATTTCTAGCATCTAGAAACATTACTGACTTATGTGCATTAATCTTGTATCCCGCTACTTTGCTAAATTTGTTTATTAGCTCTAGTAGGTGTATCGTTGATTTCTCAGGGTTTTCTAGATATAAGATCATATCATCTGCAGACAATGACAGTTTTACTTCTTCTTTTCCAATTTGGATGCCTTTTATTTCTTTGTCTTGCCAGATTGCCCTGGCTAGCACTTCCAGCACAATGTTGAATAACAGTGGTGACAGCGGGCATCCTTGTCTTGTTCCTGATCTTAGAGGGAAGGCTTTCAGTCTCTCACCATTGAGTACTATGCTGGCTGTGGGTTTTTCATATATGCTCTTTATCATGTTGAGGAAGTTTCCTTCAATTCCTACCTTTTGAAGTGTTTTTATCAAAAATGGATGTTGGATTTTGTCAAATGCTTTTTCAGCATCTATTGAGATGATCAATTGATTTTTCCCTTTCGAGTTTTTAATGTGTTGTAATACATTGATTGTTTTTCTTATGTTGAACCATCCTTGCATGCCTGGAATGAACCCCACTTGGTCATGGTGTATGATTTTTTTAATGTGTCTTTAGATTCGATTTGCAAGTATTTTGTTGAGGATTTTTGCATCTATATTCATTAGGGAGATTGGCCGGTAGTTTTCCTTTTTTGTAGCATCTTTGCCTGGTTTTGGTATGAGATTGATGTTAGCTTCATAAAATGAGTTAGGTAGTGTTCCATTTTTTTCAATGTTTTGAAAGAGTTTGAGTAAGATTGGTGTCAGTTCTTTCTGGAAAGTTTGGTAGAATTCCCCTGTGAAGCCATCTGGCCCTGGGCATTTATTTGTGGGAAGATTTTTGATGACTGATTGGATCTCTTTGCTTGTGATGGGTTGGTTGAGGTCTTCTATTTCTTCTCTGGTCAGTCTAGGTTGTTCATATGTTTCCAGGAAATTGTCCATTTCTTCTACATTATCCAGTTTGTTGCCATACAGTTGTTCATAATATCCTCTTATAATTTTTTTAATTTCTTCAGGATCTGCAGTTATGTCACCTTTTTCTTTCATTATTTTGTTTATATGGGTCTTCTCTCTTTTTGATTTTGTCAGTCTAGCTAGGGGCTTGTCAATCTTGTTGATCTTCTCAAAGAACCAACTTTTGGTGATATTTATCCTCTCTATTGTTTTTTTGTTCTCTATGTCATTTATTTCTGCTTTAATCCTTTTTATTTCTTTTCTTGTACTTGGTTTAGGATTGGTTTGCCGTTCATTTTCTAGCTTCTTCAGTTGATCCATTAGTTCTTTGATTTTGGCTCTTTCTTCCTTTTTAATATATGCGTTTAGTGCTATAAATTTCCCCCTTAGCACTGCTTTTGCTGCATCCCATAGGTTTTGGTATGTTGTGTTCTCATTTTCATTCGTCTCTATATATTTAGCAATTTCTCTTGCTATTTCTTCGTTAACCCACTGATTGTTTAGGAGTGTGTTGTTTAACCTCCAGGTATTTGTGAATTTTCTAAGTCTCTGATGGTTATTGACTTCTAATTGTATTCCATTGTGGTCAGAGAATGTGCTTTGAATAATTTCAATCTTTTTAAATTTATTGAGGCTTGTTTTATGTCCCAGCATATGATCTATTCTGGAGAAAGTTCCGTGAGCACTAGAAAAGTATGTGTATCCTGGTGATTTGGGATGTAATGTCCTGTATATGTCTGTTAAATCTAATTCATTTATCAGATTGTTTAGGTTTTCAATTTCCTTATTGGTCTTCTGTCTGGTTGATCTATCTATAGGAGAGAGTGATGTGTTGAAGTCTCCCACAATTATTGTGGAAACATCAATTGCTTCCTTTAGTTTTGCCAGTGTTTCTCTCATGTATTTTGTGGCACCTTGATTGGGTGCATAGACATTTACGATTGTTATTTCTTCTTGCTGAATTGCCCCTTTTATTAGTATGTAGTGGCCTTCTTTGTCTCTCAAAACATCCCTGCATTTGAAGTCTATTTTATCTGAGATTAATATTGCTACACCTTCTTTCTTTTGGCTGTAGCTTGCATGAAATATTTTTTTCCATCCTTTCACTTTCAGTTTCTTTGTGTCCCTGTGTCTAAGATGAGTCTCTTGTATGCAACATATTGATGGTTCATTTTTTTTGATCCATTCTGCGAATCTATATCTTTTAATTGGGGAGTTTAATCCATTTACATTCAACGTTAAAACCGTGAAGGCATTTCTTGAATCGGCCATCTTTTCCTTTGGTTTATGTTTGCCATATTTTTCCCTCTCTCTATTAATATCCTTTATTGTACCCATACCGAATCTCTTTAGTACTGAACCTTTCTCCAAGTCTCTCTGTCCTGTCTTTGTTTCCTGTCTGTAGGGCTCCCTTTAGTATCTCCAGTAGGGCAGGTCTCTTGTTAGCAAATTCTCTCAGCATTTCTTTGTCTGTGAAAAATTTAAGCTCTCCCTCAAATTTGAAGGAGAGCTTTGCTGGATAAAGTATTCTTGGCTGGAAATTCCTCTCACTCAGAATTTTAAATATATCGTGCCACTGCTTTTTGCCTCCATGGTGGCTGCTGAGTAGTCACTACTTAGTCTTATGCTGTTTCCTTTGTATGTGGTGAACCGCTTTTCTCTTGCTGCTTTCAGAACTTGCTCCTTCTCTTCTATGTTTGACAGTGTGATCAGTATATGTCTCGGAGTGGGATTTTTCGGATTTATTCTATTTGGAGTTCGCTGAGCATTTATGATTTGTGTATTTATGTTGTTTAGAAGATTTGGGAAGTTTTCCCCAACAATTTCTTTGAATACTCTTCCTAGACCTTCACCCTTTTCTTCCCCTTCTGGGACACCAATCAGTCTTATATTTGGACGTTTCATATTATCTATCATATCCCTGAGGTCCATTTCGAGTTTTTCACTTTTTTTTCCCCATTGTTTCTTTTATGCTTTCATTTTCCATTCTGTCATCTTCCGGGTCACTGATTCGTTGTTCAACTTCCTCTAGTCTTGTACTATGAGTGTCCAGAATCTTTTTAATTTGGTCAACAGTTTCTTTAATTTCCATAAGATCATCCATTTTTTTATTTAGTCTTGCAATGTCTTCTTTATGCTCTTCTAGAGTCTTCTTGATTTCCTTCATGTCCCGTACTATGGTCTCATTGTTCATCTTTAGTTCTTTGAGTAGCTGCTCTAGGTGCTGTGTCTCTTCTGGTCTTTTGATTTGGGTGCTTGGGCTTGGGTTATCCATATCGTCTGGTTTTTTCATATGCTGTATAATTTTCTGTTGTTTTTGGCCTCCTGGCATTTGCTGAACTTGATAGGGTTCTTTTAGGGTTTGTAGACCTATTGAAGTCCTTATCTCTAATTTATCAGATCTACAGCTTCGTGGAGTACACTTTCTCTAACTAACCAGCAGGTGGCGTCCACGAGCCACCTGTTCTCCACAAGCCAGTTCTCCCCTGCTTAGCCTTTTTGGTGAGTGGGGGAGTGAGTCTTGTGGGGCCCAATTGGTGTACCAAGGTTGCGTGTGTAGTTGGTGTTGCCTGCCCTGTATGTGGGGCGTGTTTCTGGGCAGTCGGGGAGGGGGGCTGGCCCTAACAATCAAATCTCCCTGATGATCCTAGAGTTTTAAAGCTGCTGCAATAGTCTAATCCTTCAGTTCAGTCCTGCCACAGTTTGTCTCTGCCACTGACCCACAAGTCTTTGGTATTGGCGTATGGCTCCTGAGACTTGCAAGTGGGCCCCTCTTCCAGGCTGTGCACCCCGGGTCGTCTGTTGAGGGATGACTGTGCTATGTCACAGGTGAGTGCCGTCCCCCCAGGGCAGTTCTGGGCTGCTGGGCTGTGTAGGGAGGCTCCCAGTCTGCTCAAATGATGGCTGAATGGGGCTTTGTTAATTCACACTGCTCCACCTTCCCAGCTCTGGGACATTCAGCTGAGGTTGCAGGGAAGGCTAATGTCCACGCCCAGTTTTGTGGTGTGTGCCTGTTATTTGAAGCACTTCCGTCACACTGGGTTGTCTGGGGCAGCTCTGGGCTATGGGGCTGGCGATGGGCAGGAGTGTTTCCTGTCCACCAGGATGGTGGCTGTGAGCGGACACCCCCCTTTTCTTGGGAAGTTGTGTTGTTTAGTGAATTTTCTCATCCACTGGATTATTGCCTTTTGTCTCAGAGCTCTCTTAGTTCTGCTCTTGACTTGACGTGCCCAAATTGCAATTCTTTGAAGCTTTCTGTATTGGGCTTCTTAGAGTAATCGTTTTAGAAAAAGAAAAAAGGATTTAAAAAAAAAAAAAAAAAAAAACAAACGGCCCTCCTCAGAGATCTAATGGGTTATTGAAATGCTAATAGACAAAGCAACCAGGGCCATTAAGGAAAGGTCCACAGGGCAGAGAGATCAGCTTTGCTTCGGGATTTGCATATGCGCCTCAAGGCCTGAGCTCCGCCCTTCCCCTTTCTGTGTTCACCAGAACTCCAAAAATCCTCTGCTTTTATTTTGGAGTTTTTCGTATTGTTTTTTTTCTATGCCTGTCTCCTCTCTGCTGGGCTGGCTGCTCTCAGAGTCTCTGGTGTCTGGTCTCAGTCTATCTATGGTTGGAGTTTGAATCAGTAGAATGAGTTTCCGATAAGAGCAGCCACTGCAGTTCTCCCTTCTCCTTCCCGGAGCTGACAGCCCCTCCTCCCCCGGGACTGAGCCTGGCAGGGAGGGGCGCGGGTCCCCTGGCCGCAAAAACTTACAGATTTCGCTGATCTCAGCAGTTCCACGTTTTCATGAGTGTTGTATGAAGTATGCCCAAAGACAGATTGCTCTGTGGTGTCCAGTCCACGCAGTTCCTGGCTTTTTACCTACTTTCCTGGAGGAGTAACTAAAACTTACAGCTCACCAGTACTTGGCATACAGACAGTCCATCATTGACTGCACTAAATCCAGTTTGGCTTTAATGGAAAAGTTGATAAAGTTGGTATCTACCAGGATGTGGTAAGGTGGGCCCAGCTGTGTATTATATTGGAAAAATAAGCAGTAAGGATGTTGAGGCAATTCTCTTTCCTTGAGTGCGTTGGGATCTTTCTTTTCTTTCTTTTTAGGCTTTAATCTATCCTTTTCTTTACATATTCACGCCACACTCTGTCTTATTTCCGGAATCACTGGCGGCGCGACCCTTTTACCTGTATAGGTCTTTTACATCTTTGGTTAAGTTTGTTCCTAGGTACTTGATTTTTTTAGTTGCTATTGAAAATGGTATCTTTTTCTTGAGTGTCTCTTCAGTTTGTTCATTTCTAGCATATAGAAACATTACTGATTTATGTGCATTAATCTTGTATCCCACTACTTTGCTAAATTTGTTTATTAGCTCTAGTAGCTGTATCGTCGATTTCTCAGGGTTTTCCAGATACAAGATCATATCATCTGCAAACAATGACAGGGCAGTTTTACTTCTTCTTTTCCAATTTGGATGCCTTTGATTTCTTTGTCTTGCCGGATTGCCCAGGCTAGCACTTCCAGCACAATGTTGAATAACAGTTGTGACAGTGGGCATCCTTGTCTTGTTCCTGATCTTAGAGGGAAGGCTTTCAGTCTCTCACCATTGAGTACTATGATGGCTGTGGGTTTTTCATATATGCTCTTTATCATATTGAGGAAGTTTCCTTCAATTCCTACCTTTTGAAATGTTGAGGTCTTCTATTTCTTCTCTGGTCAGTCTAGGTTGTTCATATATTTCCAGGAAATTGTCCATTTCCTCGACATTATCCAGTTTGTTGCCATACAGTTGTTCATAGTATCCTCTTATAATTTTTTTAATTTCTTCAGGATCTGCAGTTATGTCACCTTTTTCATTCATTATTTTGTTTATATGGGTCTTCTCTCTTTTTGATTTTGTCAGTCTAGCTAGGGGCTTGTCAATCTTGTTGATCTTCTCAAAGAACCAACTTTTGGTGATATTTATCCTCTCTATTGTTTTTTTGTTCTTTATGTCATTTATTTCTGCTTTAATCCTTGTTATTTCGTTTCTTCTACTTGGTTTAAGATTGGTTTGCTGTTCATTTTCTAGCTTCTTCAGTTGATCCATTAGTTCTTTGATTTAGGCTCTTTCTTCCTTTTTAATATATGCGTTTAGTGCTATAAATTTCCCCCTTAGCACTGCTTTTGCTGCATCCCATAGGTTTTGGTATGTTGTGTTCTCATTTTCATTCGTCTCTATATATTTAGCAATTTCTCTTGCTATTTCTTCTTTAACCCACTGATTGTTTAGGAGTGTGTTGTTTATCCTCCAGGTATTTGTGAATTTTCTAAGTCTCTGATGGTATTGACTTCTAATTGTATTCCACTGTGGTCACAGAATGTGCTTTGAATAATTTCAATCTTTTTAAATTTATTGAGGCTTGTTTTATGTCCCAGCATATGATCTATTCTGGAGAAAGTTCCGTGAGCACTTGAAAAGTATGTGTATCCTGGTGATTTGGGATGTAATGTTCTGTATATGTCTGTTAAATCTAATTCATTTATCAGATTATTTAGATTTTCAGTTTCCTTGTTGGTCTTCTGTCTGGTTGATCTATCTATAGGAGAGAGTGATGTGTTGAAGTCTCCCACAATTATTGTGGAAACATCAATTGCTTCCTTTAGTTTTGCCAGTATTTCTCTCATGTATTTTGTGGCACCTTGATTGGGTGCATAGACATTTATGATTGTTATTTCTTCTTGTTGAATTGCCCCTTTTATTAGTATGTAGTGGCCTTTGTCTCTCAAAACATCCCTGCATTTGAAGTCTATTTTATCTGAGATTAATATTGCTACACCTGGTTTCTTTTGGCTGTAGCTTGCATGAAATATTTTTTTCCATCCTTTCACTTTCAGTTTCTTTGTGTCCCTGTGTCTAAGATGAGTCTCTTGTATGCAACATATTGATGGTTCATTTTTTTGATCCATTCTGTGAATCTATATCTTTTAAGTGGGGAGTTTAATCCATTTACGTTCAATGTTATAACCGTGAAGGCATTTCTTGAATCAGCCATCTTATCCTTTGGTTTATGTTTGTCGTATATATTTTTCCCCTCTGTCTATTAATATCCTTTATTGTATCCATACCAAATCTCTTTAGTACTGAAAATTTCTCCAAGTCTCTCTGTCCTTTCTTTGTTTCTCTGTCTGTAGGGCTCCCTTTATTTTTCTTTTTTTTTTTTCTTCATTTTATTGAGATATATTCACATACCACGCAGTCATACAAAACAAATCATACATTTGATTGTTCACAGTACCATTACATAGTTGTACATTAATCACCTAAATCAATCCCTGACACCTTCATTAGCACACACACAAAAATAACAAGAATAATAATTAGAGTGAGAAAGAGCAATTGAAGTAAAAAAGAACACTGGGTACCTTTGTCTGTTTGTTTCCTTCCCCTATTTTTCTACTCATCCATCCATAAACTAGACAAAGTGGAGTGTGGTCCTTATGGCTTTCCCAATCCCATTGTCACCCCTCATAAGCTACATTTTTATACAACTGTCTTCGAGATTCATGGGTTCTGGGTTGTAGTTTGATAATTTCAGGTATCCACCACCAGCTACCCCAATTCTTTGGAACCTAAAAAGGGTTGTCTAAAGTGTGCGTAAGAGTGCCCACCAGAGTGACCTCTCGGCTCGTTTTGGAATCTCTCTGCCACTGAAGCTTATTTTATTTCCTTTCACATCCCCCTTTTGGTCAAGAAGATGTTCTCCGTCCCACGATGCCGGGTCTGCATTCCTCCCCGGGAGTCATATTGCACATTGCCAGGGAGATTCACTCCCCTGGGTGTCTGATCCCACGTAGGGGGGAGGGCAGTGATTTCACCTTTCAAGTTGGCTTAGCCAGAGAGAGAGTCCATTCTGCGAATCTATATCTTTTAAGTGGGGAGTTTAATCCATTTACATTCAATATGATAACTGTGAAGGCATTTCTTGAATCAGTCATCTTATCCTTTGGTTTATGTTTGTCATATACGTTTTTCCCCTCTCTCTATTAATATCCTTTAATGTACCCATACCGAATCTCTTTAGTACTGAACCTTTCTCCACGTCTCTCTCTCCTTTCTTTGTTTCTCTGTCTGTAGGGCTCCCTTTAGTATCTCCAGTAGGGCAGGTCTCTTGTTAGCAAATTCTCTCAGCATTTGTTTGTCTGTGAAAAATTTAAGCTCTCCCTCAAATTTGAAGGAGAGCTTTGCTGGATAAAGTATTCTTGGTTGGAAATTTTTCTCACTCAGAATTTTAAATATATCGTGCCACTGCCTTCTCGCCTCCATGGTGGCTGCTGAGTAGTCACTACTTAGTCTTATGCTGTTTCCTTTGTATGTGGTGAATTGCTTTTCTCTTGCTGCTTTCAGAACTTGCTCCTTCTCTTCCGTGTTTGACAGTGTGATCAGAATATGTCTCGGAGTGGGTTTATTTGCATTTATTCTATCTGGAGTTCGCTGGGCATTTATGATTTGTGTATTTATGTTGTTTAGAAGATTTGGGAAGTTTTCCCCAACAATTTCTTTGAATACTCTTCCTAGACCTTTACCCTTTTCTTCCCCTTCTGGAACACCCATGAGTCTTTTTTTTTTTTTTTAATCTTCATTTTATTGAGATATATTACCCATGAGTCTTATATTCGGACGTTTTGTATTATCTATCATATCCCTGAGGTCCGTTTCGATTTTTTCAATTTTTTTCCCCATTCTTTCTTTTATGCTTTCATTTTCCGTTCTGTCATCTTCCAGGTCACTGATTCGTTGTTTGACTTCCTCTAGTCTTGTACTATGAGTGTCCAGAATCTTTTTAATTTGGTCAACAGTTTCGTTAATTTCCATAAGATCATCTATTTTTTTTTATTTAGTCTTGCAATGTCTTCTTTATCCTCTTCTAGGGTCTTCTTGATATCCTTTGTGTCCTGTACTATGGTCTCATTGTTCATCTTTAGTTCTTTGAGTAGCTGCTCTAGGTGCTGTGTCTCTTCTGATCTTTTGATTTGGGTGCTTGGGCTTGGGTTATCCATATCGTCTGGTTTTTTCATATGCTTTATAATTTTCTGTTGTGTTTAGCCTCTTGGCATTTGCTTAACTTGATAGGGTTCTTTTAGGATTTGTAGACCAATTGAAGTCCTTATCTCTAATTTATCAGATCTACAGCTTCGTGGAGTACACTTTCTCTAACTAACCAACAGGTGGCGTCCACGAGCCACCTGTTCTCCACAAGCCAGTTCTCCTCTGCTTTGCCTTCGTGGTGAGCGGGGGAGTGAGTCTTGTGGGGTCCAATTGGTGTACCGAGCTTGCGTGTGTAGTTGGTGTTGCCCGCCCTGTATATGGGGCGTGTTTCTGGGCAGTCAGGGAAGGGGGGTGGCTCTAACAATCAAATCTCCCTGTTGATCCTGGAGTTTTAAAGCTGCTTCAATAGTCTAATCCTTCAGTTCAGTCCTGCCACAGTTTGTCTCTGCCACTGACCCACAAGTCCTTGGTAGTGGTGTATGGCTCCTGAGAGTTGCGAGTGAGTCCCTCTTCCAGGCTGTGCACCCTTTGGTCCTCTGTTGAGGGATGACTGTGCTATGTCACAGGTGAGTGCCGTTCCTCCAGGGCAGTTCTGGGCTGCTGGGCTGTGTAGGGAGGCTCCCAGTCTGCTGAAAGGGGCTTTGTTAATTCACACTGCTCCACCTTCCCAACTCTGGGACAATCAGCTGAGGTTGCAGGGAAGGCTAATGTCCATGCCCAGTTTTGTGGTGTGTGCCTGTTATTGGAAGCACTTCCGTCACCCTGGGTTGTCTGGAGCAGCTCTGGGCTATGGGGCTGGTGATGGGCAGGAGTGTTTCCTGTCCACCAGGATGATGGCTGTGAGCGGACACCCCCCTTGGGAAGTTGTGGTGTTTAGTGAATTTTCTCAGCCACTGGATTATTGCCTTTTGTCTCAGAGCTCTCTTAGTTCTGCTCTTGTCTTGACCTGCCCAAATTGCAAGTCTTTGAGGCTTTCTGTATTGGGCTTCTTAGAGTATTCTTAGAGTAATTGTTTTAGAAAAAGAAAAAAGGATTAAAAAAAAAAAAAAAAAAGGGGGCCCTCCTCAGAGTTCTAATGGGTTACTGAAATGCTAACAGACAAAGCAATTAGGGCCATTAAGGAAAGGTCCACAGGGCAGAGAGATCAGCTTTTCTTCAGGATTTGCACATGAGCCTCAGGGCCTGAGCTCTGCCGTTCCCCTTTCTATTTTCACCAGAACTCCAAAAATCCTCCGCTTTTATTTTGGAGTTTTTCGTACTGTTTTTTTCTATGCCTGTCTCCTCTCTGCTGGGCTGGCTGCTCTCAGATTCTCTGGTGTCTGGTCTCAGTCTATCTATGGTTGGAGTTTGGATCAGTAGAATGAGTTTCCGATAAGGGCTGCCACTGCAGTTCTCCCTTCTCCTTCCCGGAGCTGACAGCCCCTCCTCCCACGGGACTGATCCTGGCAGGGAGGGGTACGGGTCCCCTGGCCACAAAAACTTACAGATTTCGCTGATCTCAGCAGTTCCGCGTGTTCATGAGTGTTGTATGAAGTATGCCCAAAGTCCGATTGCTCTGTGGTGCCCAGTCCACGCAGTTCCTGGCTTTCTGCCTACTTTCCTGGAGGAGTAACTAAAACATACAGCTCACAAGTCCGCCATCTTGCCGCAAGTTTAGTTTTATAAGAAACTGCCAGATTGTTTTCCAGAGTGGTTATGTTGCTTTATATGCCCACCAGCAATGCGTGAGTGAGCCAGTTTCCCCACTTCCTTGTCAACTTTTGGTGTTGCCAGTTTCCCCACATCCTTGTCAACTTTTGGTGGTGTCACTTTTTTATTTTAAGCATTCTTACAAGTATATAGTGATACCTCGTTGTAGATTTCATTTGCATTTCCCTTATGGCTAATGATGTTGAATAACTTTTCGTGTGCTTATCTGTCATCCACATATCTTTTTGATGGAATGTCTCTTCATGCCTTTTGCCCATTTTCTAATTTTTTTTTTTTACTGTTGGATTTTGACAGTTATTTTTAAATTCTAGATACTACTCCTTTAATAATATGTAGTTTGAAAATATTTTCTCTGAATCTGCAGCTTGTCTTTTCATCTTCTTCACATGAGCTTTCATAGGGCAAATGTTTGTAATTCTGATCAGGTTTAACTTATCAATTTTTGCTCTTATGGTTTCAAGTCTAAGAACTATGTGCCTTGTCCTAGATCCTGAGGATTTTCTCCTACTTTTTTTCTGGAAGTTTATAGTTTTATATTTTAAATTTACGTCAGTGATCTATTTTGAGTTATTTTTGTATAAGATGTAAAGTTTGAGATTCATTTTTAATGGAGTTTTTAAAAACAAGTATCTTGATTTTTCACCTGTAAATCCTTTAGAATGCGTCGTTCAAGAATAAGGTGTTTTTGTTTTTGTTTTTACCTTTTTTGTGAAATATAACATATATACAGAACAATGATAACTTTCAAAGTACAATTTAACAAGTAGTTATATAAGTAATTTCAAAAATTTTTATGGGTTACAGTTCCACAGTTTCATTCATTTCCTTATTTTGAAATATATATACAGAAAGATGATAACTTTTGAAATACAATGTAAAGAGTAGCTGTAGAGCAAATTTCAAAGAATGTTATGGGTTACAGTTCCACCATTTCTGTTATTTTCTTCTAGCTATTCCAATACCCTAGCATCTAAAATATATATTTATATAAATATCCGAGAATAAGGGTATTTTTAAAAACCAATTATCACACGTAATGAAATTAATGGTAACTTGTTAACATTTTCAAATGCCCACTCTACAGTCTAATTTTCCTTTTTACTCACAAAATATCTTTTTGCAGTTGACTTTGTTTGGGTCTGAATCTAAAGGAAGTCTGTGCACACTGTTAGCCATCTCTGTTTTAATGTTGAACAGCATCCCACCTTTCTCTTTGTAATTTTGACAGGACTAATTGTTCTGTAGAGTATCCCACATTTTGAATTAGTCTGATTTTTTTTTTCCCTCAGAGAATTTACTTTTGGAGGGTAATTATAATAAATGAAAAAATAATTATAAATGTGTTGATTGCCAGGAAAGAACAGAAATGCTGTTGAGAGAATAAAGCCTGCCTCCCTCTCTCTCTCTCTCTCTCTCTCTCTCTCTCTCTCTCTCTCTCTCTCTCTCTCTCTCTCTCTCTCAGTGAGATTGAAGTTGGGAGCTGAAATAGGAGCTGAAATAGGAAAAGCATTCCAGGGAATGGAAATATCATGCATGAAGGCTCCTAGAATGGAAAAAATGTTTTAAAAAGTTTTGAAAGGTGGCTAGTGAGGCTGCTGCTTAGTGAATGAGGAAGAATATAACATGCTGCTAATAGAGAAGCAGGCAGGGTTAAGGAGTTTGAAATTTTTTTCTCAGAGTAGTGGGAAGCCGTTAAAAGTTACTCAACAAGAGAGTAATCTGACTCTATTGATGATTTAAAATTCTCACCCTGTCTGCTTTGTGGAAACTGTTCAACTACTAGGTGTTGAGGTAGTTAATTAGGACAATGACTTTAGATAGGATGGTTAGGGAAGGCCTGTCTGTTAACAGTAACAAACTTGAATAAGGTGAGAAGACAGCAACAGCCTTGATAAGTTGTCAGTGTTTTATTTAATTGAAAGATGTAATCTTGGGCTTAGTTCTATATTTAGCCTGTTACATGTTTTTACTTCAGTAATACTAGTCCAGAGCATACCTATTTGCATAATTGTGTTGTACTAATATCATCACACTTGGCCACAAGATAATAATAAACATAAATGCCTATATCAAATTTTTGGATTACCACTGTAATACAGAATTTAAATTCTGGTAGATTACTCTTCGACCCCTGAAAATAAGGCTATGTTTTCCCAGAGGTTTCTGTTTTAGAACTTCTGTCCTTGTAGATTATTCTTTATATCCTTTCTCACTTCTCTCCAAAAAGAAGGGTTGTGATCCTATGAGATTTTTTCTTGTTTGAATTGAGGCATTGTTTATCGGTGATCTAGGGTAAGAGCAATTCAGACTTTCTCTTGGCAGTTTATGGCCACCAGACCCTATGTCATCAAATTGTGGGATACATGTTAGAGCTTTCACAGAATTTTATCTACTGAGCTTTCTATACAACTGCTACTAGTAGTATTGCTCACTATATAAGGAATTCACATGGATTCCCGGCATCTTCTTTCATTTTGGTTCAAATTGTTATGTATTTAGACAGCACGTCTTCATATCTATTGTGTGAGATTAGGATACCCATGTCGTTCAGCATTGGTGGTATATTTGCAGTTTCTACCTATCTGTCTCCTTTGCTTTGAGTTTTGGGAATGAACTTCCAGTAAGCCTATACCTATATAGCTGTTTTCCTGTAAGTCTGACTTTCTCATTTTTGTTGAATGTTTAAGAAAAAGACTTGTCTCATAAGTCATGTATTAGAATAAACTTGATTTTAATGTAAAACTGACAGCTAATTATGTTTTTTTAATGATAGGTTGGCATTCGAGGTACCGATATAGTTGTACTTGGGGTAGAAAAAAAATCTGTTCCCAAGCTTCAAGATGAAAGAACTGTGAGGAAAATTTGTGCCCTTGATGATCATGTCTGCATGGCTTTTGCAGGTAATTAAGCACCTTAGTGTAGTAGGACAGCACAATTGTCCCACTCTAACTGTTATATATATGTATGTATATATACATATACACACATACATACATGCACACATGTGGAATTATGCACCGTTTCTTGTTAAAAACAATGTACTCTATCTTCTAAGTAAAATCACAACTCTGTGAACCAGATTTTGTGAGAACAAGTTTTGAAGGAACATGAACATTAAAAGATATATTTTATATTACCTTACTTATAACTTTAGGCAGTTATTTTCTTTTTAAATTTTTTATTTTGTAGTCCTTACAGATCTAAGGAGGTAGCAAAAAAAAATTCAGGGAGGTGTCTTCTGCACCCTACATTGAATTTCCCTCAGTGGTGACATCTTCAAAACCAGGAACTTGACATTGGTACATTGCAAAGAGCTTATTCTGATTCCATCAGTATTACATGTCCTTAGTTTTACCTGTGTGTATATAATTTTATTATACTTTGTCATATATATAAATTCATATAACCATCACCACAATCAAGATACAAAACTGTTCCATCACCACAAGGTTACCTCATGCTATTTCTTTGTAGCCACAGCCATCCCCCTCCCCATCGCTAACCCCTGGCAACCACCAGTCTATTATCCATCTGTATATTTTATCATTTGAAAATTTATTTGAATAGAATCATACAGTATATAATCTTTTAAAGTTGGCTTTTTTCACTCAATATAATTCTCTTAGGATTCATTCAAACATTTGAGTGTATTAACAGTCCATTCCTTTTTATTGCTGAGTAATATTCCTTGGTATGGATGTACCACAGTTTATCAGTTCACCCTTTGATGAACATTTGGGTTATTTCCAGTTTTAGACTATTACAAATAAAGCAGCTATGAATATTTGTATACAAGTTTTTACGTGAACATAGGTTTTCATTTCTCATATTTGTTGCCCAAGAGGGCAATTGCTGGGTCCTATGGTGATAACACACTTAGTTTCATAAGAAACTGCCAAATTGTTTTCCAGAGTGGCTGTACTGTTTTATTTTACATCCTCAGTAGAAATGTATGAGTGATCCAGTTTCTCCATATCCTCACTGTAGTTTGATGTTGTCACTACTTTTTTATTTTAGGCATTCTTATAGGTATATAGTGGTATTTCATTATGGGTTTAATTTGTATTTCCTAATGACTAATGAAGCTGAACATCTTTTCATGTGCTCGTTTTACTAATTGTAATTGTTTTTAAAACCAGGATTTTGTACTGAAGTTTAAAAACCTTACTGAGCAAAAACAGCTTTTATCTTACTGTCTTAAAAAAGGAGTCCTCTTAATATAAGTGATATGCAGTGCTTTAACTTCTGGTACACATGCCTTTCTATCCTTGATATGAAAATAATTTTAATATGGACATAACTTTTTAGCAATTTTCCTTCACTTGTTAATTGATTTTGGTATTGGAAAGTAAGTAAATATCTACTGTTGGGGACTTAGTATGATAAATCATGGTATATCCATACAATGGCTTGAAATCACAGACATTGGAACCGTACCAACTGCATTCTAAGCCAATTCCATTGTCTACTAAATTTGTGAATGTGGGCGAGTTACTTAACTGCTATTTACCTCAGTTTACTCATCTATAACATTGGATTAACGATAGTGCCTACTTAATGATTTGCTTCTAGAAGTGAGTTAAATATATGTGAAGCATTTGGAACAGTGTCTGGCCTATGATAAGTGCTTAAGAAATATTACTATTATTATTACCACTACTATTACTGCTACGACCATGCTATATTATTATTTAGAGGCAATTAAAAGAAAGAAGGTGGTAGGATCTGTATTATTGACACAGAAGAGTATCTACAATATATTGTTAAGAAGTAGTAAGAGGAATATGTGTAATATACCACTTACATAAATTGTGGAATTATATGACAGCTTTTATTTCCTCTGCAATGTTGGAAGATTTTACAGTGAGAACATATCAGAAAGAAATACAGTTCCATTTTGAAAAAAAGTCACAATTGTCATTGTTGTTATATTGTGATTCTAATATTTGGAAAACAACCCTTAAGTAAAATTGAAGAATTTGAAAAAAAAATATTTTATATAACATGTGGAATTCCACTTAATAGTAGAAATTTTACGTTATGATAATGTCTTTAGAGTAAAGTTGTGGTAAAACTTTAAAAGCACTAGACTGAAGACTTGTTTCTTCTATAGATTGGTTATTTATAAACATAAGGTGAAGTTGCCATTTCAAATGCTATCTTTAATTAAATAGAATTTGTTCTTTTTTCCCTAGCCAATTAGTATTGGTTAGTATAATTGCCGCTGCAAACACACATACACACACAACTGTGTTGTTCATATAGTTTGGTAAATGTATCAATAATTTTTTTTCTTGAATCATTCAGTTGTATTACTACTTTTCTAAGTATGAGAGGTTTATGTTTCTTCAGTTTTGGATCATATTCACATTGTATAAAGGGAAGTATTTAGAACTCTCCTACCTGATCATGTTTTCTAATTGAGTGAAACTTTTAACCTATAGCGTAGGTTGTCAACCTTCTCTTGCCGTTTTTTTTTTTCCAAATAACACTTTGCAAAGAGAAGAGTATCAGTTTCTCTTCCTATAATTGTGTCTGATTGAAATTGGTACCCTACCTGTGAGTGGTAGGGTAACTTCTAACAGGAGCGTAAGGGTAACTCTAACAGAAGCATATTCTAACAACTGCTTCATTGTTGATTTTAACTGGCTTCAGGAACTGAAGATTATTCCAGATTTGTTGAAACAGAATGTGAAATGGTACAGAAGGGGGAACAAGAGTTTGTGACAGCAGAAAACTGATAATTATTTGAAAAATCACTAAGTTTCAGAGCTTTTGTGAATGAATAGTTTGACAGGATGGTATGGAGAGAGGGAGAAAGAAAACTTAAAATTACAAAATGGCCATGGAACAGTCAAATGCCAAAGAAATCATTAATAGAAATGTTTATAATCATTACATCAGTTAAAGTTTGTCAATTTATTACTCTTTTGATAGAAACACAATCTGTTTCCTTATAGAAGTGTAGAGAATTAATCATGTTATTTTGGTATCACAAAAACAAGGGAATGTGTTTCTTTTTCTATTTTAAAATTCTTGATCTTCGATCCCTTAGTCTTAGCTAAAAAGCTGAGAAGTGATGTATCACAGTTTCATTAAAAGTAATTTAAGTTCACTGGATGTATGTTTAATAGTGAAGTCAGGTTCATTGTTTTCTCAAGAAGAAATCTGACTTACTTCATGATTTAGGTAATAAGTATATTTGTTTTAGTTTTTGGAATCAGGACAAACCATAAGCTTTTCAAGTCTGCCATTGCAATGTTCAAAAAAATAAGTTTTAAAAAATACAACTACCGATTTTTTGTAAAAATATTTAGTGAATGTAATAATCAGCTTAGCTACTGTGAATTAAACCATTTTGATCTCTAGGAAATAATTTTCTGAACACTAGTGTCTAAACTGTTATGCTTTAAAACCTTTTTCTTTAAAATGTAAATAAAAATGTTACCAAGTTAATTCTGGAAGGAAATAAGTCAGAATGTAGGATGTGCAACTTTTCTTTATTTTCCAGATCCTTTGTTATGAGTATGTATTGAAAAAAACAAACAAAAAAAAGGGTGTTGTAAGAAAGATTTCATGGTGGCTAAGATGACAAAGAAAAGTCATTCTTTTCCTGTAATGTGTTGAATAGGACTAACTGCTGATGCGAGAGTCGTAATCAACAGAGCCCGTGTTGAGTGCCAGAGTCATAAGCTAACAGTGGAGGACCCAGTCACTGTAGAGTATATAACGCGCTTCATAGCAACTTTAAAGCAGGTGAACTAATTTGCTAACAGATTTCATCAAGTTTTCTCCTTTTCTATCTTTATGGTACTACATGGAAATACTACAATTACCTCAACCATTTAGTCTGTTAAATATACTAAATCCATTATTCTTTTTCATACTTCATACTCACTCATTCCAGTGAAATAGATTGATTTGATTGCTAAAAAAATCACTATCAATTCTGAGAATTATATGAAATTTTAAAAGAGCAATAAGTCTAATCTTTTAAGGGGTTGCTACAGTTCTGGAGATACAGAATAAGAAATATTCTTTGAAGTTTTCCAAAAGAATACCTGTGATCCTTTCACCTCAAACTTAAATGCATCTATTCAGGTTTATATATGACTGCTTCTGAACCTATACATAGATGTATAGCTTAACATTAAGTTTCATCATGATGTAACAAGTTTTCCTTTTTCACTTATCATCATTTTATATGTACTGTATATATGGTATATATATGGTTAATATATATATAGTTAGTATATTCTGTTAACAATATACTGTATCTAGTTGCTATCTGGTAAGTGAATTAGTTGTTGTCAATTATCAGTTAGGTTGTTTCCAGTTTTTTCATTTGTTCTTTTGTTTGTTTACTTATTTGTTCTTTTTTTTCTATTTGCTAACTTTAATGATGTTACTCTCTGTCATAGCTTTTCCTTTCATTTTTGAATTATATTGTTAAATTAATTTTTAGGATGGGATTATTAGAGCAGAAATAGTAATCATTTTCTTCCTTTTTTAAAATACTTTTTATTGTGAAATATACATGCAGAGAAGCAATAGATTTCAAAGTACAGTTGAACAAGTTCTTAAAAAGCAAATTTCAAAGTTTAGTATGGGTTACAGTTCCACAATTTCAGATATTTCCTTCTGGCTGTTCTAATACACTAGAAACTAAAAAGAAATATCTATATAATGATCCAGTTGTCATAATCATTTATTAAATCCTAATTTCTCTGTTGCAACTCCTCCCTCTCATTTGATCACTCTCTCATTCTTCAAGGATATTTGGGCAATGACCATTGTTCTAGTTTGCTAATGCTGCCGGAATGCAAAACACTAGAAATGGATTGGTTTTTATAAAAGGGGGTTTATTTGGTTACACAGTTACAGTCTTAAGGCCATAAAGTGTCCAAGGTAATGCAGCAACAATTGGGTACCTTCACTGGAGGATGACCGATGGCATCCTGAAAACCTCTGTTAGCTGGGAAGGCACGTGGCCAGCGTCTGCTCCAAGTTCTGGTTTCAAAACAGCTTTCTCCCAGGACATTCCTCTCTAGGCTTCAGCTCCTCAAAATTGTCACTCTTAGTTGCTCTTGGGGCATTTGTCCTCTCTTAGCTTCTCCAGGGCAAAAGTCTGCTTTCAAAGGCCTTCTGCAAAATGTCTCTGTAAGCTGAAGCTTCTTTCTCAGTTCCAGTGCATTCTTCAAAGTGTCCCTCTTGGCTGTAGCTCCTCTTCAAAATGTTTCTCACAGCTGCACTGAGTTCCTTGTGTTTGTCAGCTCATTTATATGGCTCCACTGATCAAGGCCCACCCTGAATGGGTGGGGCCCCGCCTCCATGGAAATTATCTCATCAGAGTTATCACCTACAATTGGGTGGGGCACATTTCCATGCAAACAACCTAATCCAAATATTCCAACTTAATCCCCACTAATATGTCTGCCCCACAAGATTGCATCAAAGGATATGGCTTTTTCTGGGGGACAATACATTCAAACCAGCACAAGCATTCTGACTTTTTCGTGTTGAAAAGGGGTGTCGAAATTATGGGGTAGGGGAATGCAACTGGTTGTTCTGGGAGAGACTGGTACCTCTTAAATTTCAGGGCTTATCTGGCATAGGAACAATCTGGAGATTTTAAGTTTCTAAAAAATAAACTCAGGAAGTAAAACTCTTATAGAACTTTAGATAGAGCCCTGGTTTACTTCAGGGTTTTCAGCAACAGTGTTGGTTGGGGCTTGTCATACTGTGGCTGAAGCTTGTGTAGGAGTAACCTCCAGAATGACCTGTAGACTCTTTGAAATCTCTTAGCCATTTAAACCTTATTTTGTTATATTTCTTTTCCCTCTTTTGGTCAAGAAGGCATTCTCAGTCCCATGATGCCAGGGCCAGGCTCATCCTGATAGTCTTGTCTCATGTTGCAGGGGAACTTACACCGCTGAAAGTCATGTCCCATACAGGGGGGAAGGTAGTGAGTTTATTTGCAGAATTTGGCTTAGAGAGAGACAGGCCACATCTGAGCAACAAAAGAGGTTCTCTGGGGGTGAGTCTCAGGTGTGTTTATAGGTAGGCTTAGCTTAACCATTACAGAAATAAGTTTTATAAGGGCCAACCTCAAGATCGAGGGCTTCACTTATGAAATTGGAAATCCCCAATGCTTGATAGAATATCACATTTTTGTTACCTGCCCCAAATACTCTGGAATGTATCAGGATATAATAACCAGTATTAAGACTCATGTTATATGTAGTTAGACTGTTTTCTAAAATGGTTGAACCTCTTTTCATTTTGTAACCAAAAATGCATAAATGTATCCCTGAAGAATCATCAGTGTTGGATTTTTCATTTTTCTGTTATTTTACAAATAAATATAACACTGTAATAGTTGCTTTAATTTGTAGTTAATAATTAGTAGTGAGGTTGAATTTTTCCAGGTACTGGTTTGCTGTTTTCATTTCTTCTCGTGTAAACTATCTATCCTTTTGACAGGTACTCCATTGGTTAAGAGTGTGCCCCCAGGAGTCAGAATTTTGGGGTTTGAATCATGGTTTTGCTACTTTCTAGTTAGCGCTTTGGGAAAATGATTTAGCCTGTTTTTGCCTTGGTTTTCTTGTTTCTAAAATGAGTATTACAGTAATGCCTACTTCATTGAGGCACATTATAGAAAAATGATTTAATACATTTAAAGCATTTAGAACACTTTCTGGCATGGATTTTACCTTTGGTCTGTTTAGAACTGTTCATAAACTCTTGATATAGTCTAGGTATTAAAGTTTCAACAGATACATTTATAACAAAGTTCCTAATTTTGTTACTCTTTGTTAATTCAGATTGCAAGAAAGTCCAAAACTTCTATATATTATTCTACTTTTCTTATTTATTTGCTTTTTTTAATGCAATTTTGTTGAGATATATTCATATACCATACAATCATCCATCTCAGCCATTCTACCCATTTCAGACTGGTGTGTGATGTCTGGTCACAGAAGTACCTCTAACATTTTTTTCAGAATATTTGCTAGTTGTTCCTGGCTGTTTGCATTGTTCTAGGGGACTAACTAAATTCCACACCTCCCTATGCCATCATCTTGCCCTGCCTCTGATTATTTATTTGTTTTTATTTTTCCAGTAATTAAAAAAGCATGCACCAAAATACAAGGTATGGAACATATATACAGTGTTCCCAATTGTGGTTTTAAAAGTTTTCTATAAATATTATAGAGAGAACATTTCTGGAAACATGTTGTAAATCTGTAATAATGGGATTGCCCCTTGCGGGGACAGGGCTTGGACACCGGGGCAGAAAAGAGAAGTCCTTTCATGCATACCTTTGTACTTTTAAATTATTTTTGCCCTATGAGTGTATTACATTTTCAATTTTGAAAAACATGGTTGATTAGGCATAGAAACATAAAGTAGCACCTACTTCATACCTAGATGTGAACCAAGAATATTAGGAAGTACAGAGGAATTAACACAGAAATCCTCTCCTTTAAATGTTCATGTTCACAGCCCAACTGTTTGCACTAAAATTTTGAAATTGCTTATAAAAATACATATAATCTACTAAAATTAAAAAATGAAAGCATCAAAAAATACTTGTGATACATAGGCAAGACCAGGAAGGAAGCTAGTATAAAGCTATTTTAAGCTACAGAGTTACATATAGCTCCTAAAGTTCGCCACAAAGCTAGTGTTGTGCTTTTTGTCAGGACAACCTCTTTGTGCCACTACTGGGGGCAACAGTCGCATAGAATTAGCGTGATTTCCACCCTTTGGAGTACAAATCCAGGAAGCCCCTGGCTCTAAAGTAAAACAAAATGCAATTAGTGTCTCATTGTCTATGAGGAAAAATAATGCTTTTTCTTCAAGAGAAATAAAAGTTTCCTTCTCTTGGGACAGAAAGAAATGTTTTAATTGGGGATTCAAAGTATAGATAGCTTAGTCTATAATGATACTTAATAGTAATAGTAACAATCACAGTGTCCTTCAAGGTAAACAAGAACTTTACTGCAGACCAAAATGGTATGACAGAAATTCTCAGCTCTTTGGTATATTAAAGAGATTGTAATCTATTGTAGTTATGTTACTAAGATGGATGTACACAAAGCAACAAGAAAATTATAAGACCCAATATATAAGCCTACTGGCGATTTCATTTTCCATTAATTTTTAAAACATTTGTCATAAATTGAGGTTAGTCCAGGAGGGTTTAGGAAAGAGGATCTTTAAAATGCATTGAATAAATTTGGTGAAGTAGATAATTATGGCAGGAATACTTTATTATTAGAATTCATTATTTGATAAGTAATAATGTTATAATTTATAGTGGCTTGATACAGCCAATAGTTGTGAAAACATTTTATTTTTCAGAAATATACTCAGAGCAATGGACGAAGACCTTTTGGTATTTCTGCCTTAATTGTAGGTTTTGATGATGATGGTGTCCCAAGATTATATCAGACAGATCCCTCTGGTACCTATCATGCTTGGAAGGTAAGTTATGAATTTGTTATTATTTTTATTAGAAGTTGAGTAAATGAGTTCATTATAAGTACTTTATTGTTTTTAAGGTCATGATAAAATTTATGCTGCATTAAAATATTGATGGTGACACTAACTTTCTAAATGTAACCATTTAGCTTAACAGAAACTATGATACTTTTTGATGGACAGAGAAACACTGCTTAACAATAGAACCTCACAACTTAGAGGAAAAAAGTGGTTTTATAAAACCAAATAGCATTAAATATTTTAACCACACCCAAAGCAGTAATTAATATTCTACTAGTTGTTTTTTTGAACTTTTGATTTCTGCCTTATATATGCCCAGTGCTTCCTTTACAGCCTCTATCTCTTTTGCAATATCTCCTCTAAACTTTTTGAATTGATTTAGCATTAGTTGTTTAAATTCCTGTATCTCAGTTGAAGTGTACGTTTGTTCCTTTGACTGGGCCATAACTTTGTTTTTCTTAGTGTAGGTTGTAATTTTCTGTTGTCTAGGCATGGTTTCCTTGGTTATCCGAATCAGGTTTTCCCAGACCAGAACAGGCTCAGGTCCCAGAAGGAAGAAATATTCAGTATCTGGTTTCCCTAAAGGTGTGTCTTAGAAAATTGCTCCACCCTTTGATGCCTCGGGTCACTGTGCTTTTCTGCCCAGCAGGTGACGCCTGTTAGCCTATAATTCTTGACTGGTGTGAGGAGGTATGGCCCTGTTCCCCCAGGCTCTGGGGTCTGGTTCTGAATGGAAAGGGCCCCACCCCTTTCCTCCTAGAGAAGACAGACCCCTCAGGTGGAGGTCATTAGCATTTCAATGGTCTCACTCTTTGCTTGTGGTGTCTCCACCCTTCCCGGAGTCACAGCCCTGGAAACTGAAAATGACTAGGGCTTTCTCCACTGAGCCAAAAAAGAAACAGATAGTTCCCTTCAGACCCAGTCCAAGGCGACCCTCCTGCTCTCCCAGGTCAGTTGTCACCCAAAGCCTCTGTCTGTTTTTTGGGGATGCGTACCTGTAGTGAGCAGTTCACACTCGCTACTTAAAACCCCAGTTGGAGCTCAGCTGAGCTGTATTCGCTTGCTGGGAGAGAGCTTCTCTGTGGCACCACACGGCTCCGCAGCTCGGGCTATGGGGGAGGGGGTCTCACAACTTGGATCCACAGGTTTTACTTACAGATTTTATGCTGTATTCTCGGGCATTCCTCCCAATTCAGGTTGGTGTATGATGAATGGATGGTCTCGTTTGTCCCCCCGCAGTTATTCTGGATTATTTACTAGTTGTTTCTGGTTTTTTGTAGTTGTTCCAGGGGAACTACTTAGCTTCCACTCCTCTCTATGCCACCATCTTGCCCGAGTCCAAGAATAGTTTTTAAGGGAGATATAGCTAGCACATTTTGAGAGTTTCCAATGACTGAGCAATAGCAAAAGAAATTATAAAGACAGAACATAGGAGTAGGAGCTGTTTAAATGTAACTGGTTTTTCACACTAACGCAAACTGTTCAAAATTTAAAAGGAGAACTACAACTCTGGGGTTACGGTTAGTGGGGCTTAAACCCACTGAGATGCATGCATGACCCTTGGATTAATTTAATTAGCCTTACTATACAATAGACTAATTGAAACAAAAGAAAGCAAAGTGAACATAATAAACAAAAGATTACACACTTACCCAGCACAGGGAAAGTCTTGGTTGCAAAACTGCCTTAACTCAGATGCGTTTGGTGTTCGTCTGCGGCGAGTGCTTCCACCTGGACTTTCTAGTCCCAGTACTCTAGGAAAAATTTCTGGGCAACTGGTAGGCACAGAGCTGAGGGGTCCAGGGGAGCTCCACAGCCAACAATACATGGATCAGGTCATTTGAAAACAAGGTTTTAAATAGTTAGGCTTACCTGATCTCACATCAAATAGAGAAATAAGTTTTCTTTTTGTTAGGGGAGAGGGAAATTTCTAAGTAAGTGACTTGTGGCTTAGAAAATTGTTTTTTATCTTTGGAAACTTTATATCCTTTCTGCTGGAGGTAGTTAGGGAGAGTGACTGTTTTTGTGATAAGGCTTCAGAGGGCTGCATTGTAGGAGGTGAGGAGTTCTCGCCTTATCCATCCATCTTCCAGTTGTGCCAGGCGCCTGCGCTCTGGGCTTGCGCTGCAACCCCCTGCCTGGGAGAGGCGGGCTGGAGTGGGAAACGGGGAGGGGCGCACGGATGGCAAGCAGACTGCACGCAGGCAGGGTGAGGTAAGGAGGCGGTGGTGGCAACGGGATGAGAAGGGAGGGGAAGGGGTTAAAGAGGAATCGGGAGTATATTTACAAGGGGGATGGTTTGCAGGGTTAAAGAAACAGAAGCTGCTTAAAGGCTTTTCAGCGTTAACTTTTGTAGAGAGGAAAGTGGAAGACTTAGAAGGCTATTTTTGTGAAGGAGGAGGATTTGGTAGGAAGCGACAGAGTGGCACAGAGATAGCCAGGACCAAACAGTTTAGAAAGCTTGAGATTAAGAGCTTCAGACCACCTGTCGTTGCACTGAATGAAATTATTAAATTCAGTGAGAATTTGCCAATGGAAAGTGCCATTTTCTGGCCAACGCTTTTGTTGCTCTAAAGGATATTGCAGCCAAATTGTATTGGTTCTACTTCCCCTTTTAATTGAAGTTTATCGAGATTGCAGAGTAAACATCCGAGGGGAATAGATTTAGGAGGAAATGCGGTTTTGGAGTCACTTAAAAGTGACTGTACACTCAAGAAACTAAGATGGCGGCTAGGTGAGACAGGGCAAAAAAACACCTCTGTGAAAAACACTAGATAAAAACCAGAAAGTGACCCAGAATACCGGTTACAGCAATGCACCAGCTGGACGAGGTCTGCTAGTTCCACAGCGGCCGTATACTTGGTGAAACCAGGAGTCTGCATTCTGAAACGAGTGAGTAAGCTGGCTGGAAGACCCACAGCCGCGTGGCGGTCTGGGGAAACCAGGGCTTGGCGTTTGGAGACCAACTGGCTCTTTTACAAAAAAAAAAAAGGTGGGTGGGGACCCAGGAGCAGCTGCAGTTGCGATAGTGGGAACCACGCAGTAAAACACAGCAAGAGGGGGCTGGGCCGGCCTCTCAGTGTCTGGCCTGGAAGATAGCCAGCTGCAGATACCCTCGGGGCCGGGGGAACGGAGGGGAGAGCCGGAAACAGAAAGAAACCCTGCAACTAGCAGCTGGCTCCCCAGAGGGCTGGATAAACTCCTGCCTGGGGCCGTGCCCACAGCCCAGAGCCCCGCCAGTTGTCCCAGAGCTGGGAAGGAGGAACTGTGTGAGGAGTGGGGTGTAGAGACACCCCGTTCGGCCATCTTTGCATCAGGCTGGGAGTGCCCCTGCACGCCCCGGCGGCCCGGGACTTCCCTTGAGGGACGGCGTGAACTGGTGATGTAGCACGGAATTCCCTCGGCAGAGGTCCTGGAGGATCGCAGCTGGGCGGGGGGACCCACTCGGAGAACCCAGGGACACTGCACCAAGTCCAGTGGTTTGTGGGACAGTGAGAGAGAGGGTCTGTGGCTGAAATGAAATGAAGGCTTAGACTCTTGCGGCAGCCTTGAACCTCTGGGAACCTGGGGGATTTGAATATTAAAGCTGCCCTTTCTCCCTGGCCACCCGTACACATGCCCCACCTTCAGGGTGGACGGCTCCAGCAACACACACAACTGAGTTCTCCAACTGAACCCCACAAGAATCATTTCCCCACACACCACGGGACAAGGTGGAGAACTGACTGGAGGGGTATAAGTGACTCACAGACACCATCTGCTGGTTAGTTAGGGAAAGTGTACGCCACCAAACTGTTTCTGAAAAATTAGATTGGTATCTTTTTTTTACAACTTGAAAAAACCCTATCAAGCAAAGCAAATGCCAAGAGGCCAAAAACAACAGAAAATCTTAATGCATATGATAAAACCAGACGATATGGAGAATCCAACTCCAAACACACAAATCAAGATTTTGGAAGAGACACAGTACCTGGCACAATTAATCAAAGAACTACAATCGAGGAACGAAAACATGGCAAAGGATTTAAAGGACATCAAGAAGACCATGGCCCAGGATATAATGACATAAAGAAGACCCTAGAAGAGCATAAAGAAAACATTGCAAGAGTAAAAAAAAATAGAAGATCTTATGGAAATTAAAGAAAGTGTTGGCCAAATTAAAAAGATTCTGGATATTCACAATACAAGACTAGAGGAAGCTGAACAACGTCTCAGTGTCCTAGAAGTCCACAGAACAGAAAATGAAAGAACAAAAGAAAGAATGGAGAAAAAAATCGAAAAAATCGAAATGGATCTCAGGGATACGATAGATAAAATAAAACGTCCAAACTTAAGACTCATTGGTGTCCCAGAAGGGGAAGAGAAGGGTAAAGGTCTAGAAAGAGTATTCAAAGAAATTGTTGGGGAAAACTTCCCCAACCTTCTACACAATGTAAATACACAGAGCATAAATGCCCAGCGAACTCCAGATAGAATAAATCCAAATAAACCCACTCCAAGACATATTCTGATCAGACTGTCAAATACTGAAGAGAAGGAGCAAGTTCTGAAAGCAGCAAGACAAAAGCAATTCACCACAAAGGAAACAACATAAGACTAAGTAGTGACTACTCAGTGGCCACCATGGAGGCGAGAAGGCAGTGGCATGACATATTTAAAACTCTGAGTGAGAAAAATTTCCAACCAAGAATACTTTATCCAGCAAAGCTCTCCTTCAAATTTGAGAGAGAGCTTAAATTTTTCACAGACAAACAAATGCTGAGAGAGTTTGCCAGTAAAAGACCTGCCGTACTTCACGTACTAAAGGGAGCCCTACCAACAGAGAAACAAAGAAAGGAGAAAGAGTACAGAGAATTTTAACAGACATATATAGTACCTTACATCCCAAATCACCAGGACACTCTTTTTTCTCTAGTGATCACGGATCTTTCTCCAGAAGGGAACATAAGCTGGGACATAAAACAAGCCTCAAGAAATAAAAAAAAAAAAATGAATATACTCAAAGCACATTCTCCAACCACAATGGAATACAAATAGAAGTCAGTAATTTTTGAACTGTAACTCCACTATTTACTTCCTACATGATATAAAATACACAAACTCTAAGACAAATCAGTGGTTTTGAACTCAATGTAAAATATGTAATTTTAAACAACTATATAAAGGTGGGGGAATGGAGGAATACAGGAACATAGTTTATGTGTCCTATTGAAGTGAAGGTGGTATCAAAGAAAAACAAGATTGTTATGGATTTAAGAGGTTAATTTTAAGCCCCACAGTAAACACAAAGAAATTACCAGAGAATATAACCATAGAGATGAAAAGTAGAGTATGGGTAAAGAGAAATGGGGGAAGCGGCAGTGGGGAGTTAAGAAATGAGTGTAGGGTTGCTGTTTGAGGTGAAGGGAAATTTCTAGTAATGGATGGTGGGAAGGTGATAGCATTACAGCATTCTAAATGTGATTAATCCCACTAATGGATTTCTAGGGAGGGGGTGGAATGGGAAGATTTAGGCTGTATATATGTTTCCACAATTGAGAAAAAAAAAAAGACAGTCTAAATAGATGACAGTTGAATGCCAAGGATGACCCTGGATGGGATCTGAGCTCAAAGGGACACAGTTGAGACATAAGGAAAAGGAAATATAGAATGTAAGCTTTGTATCATTGTTGAATCTCTTGTACTTCTTAGCTGTGCTTAATGGGATTGCATAAAAGAATGTTCTTGTTCATGGGAAGTGTATACGTGAATTATAGTGTATGTTCAAGGATGTGTGCAGCTAGCTCTCATATGTTCAGAAGACAGAGCAATAGATGATGGATGATATATAGGGAGGGAGAGAAATAACGGTGTGACAGCATGTTAAAGTTGGTGGATTGGGCTATCGGGGGAGGGGGGTCAGGGTATGATGGAATTCTGTGTATGGGGTTAGTATTGTTTTTGCAACTGTTCCTATAACTTTGAATTTATTTCAAAATTTTAAAAAAAATGACTGTATATTGCCCATGATTATTTAAGAAATTTGAGAGGCTTGTGGTTTATTTGGGAACTTTGCTCGCCAGAGGCTTACGGAGATCGCCCGTGAGAGATTTACAGTCCCTCCACTCCTTTAGAGGCTTGTGGCCTCCCTGAATGAGGCTGAGACGAATTGGGGCTATGCTTGTGGGAGGCTTACAGAGATCGCCCATGAGAAATTCATGGTCCCCCCGCTCCTTTGGAGGCTTACAGAGGCCACCCAAAATGTTGCTCAAGTGAGACTAACAACCCAGATCCATACGACCTGTCGCAGTAACAAAGCAGTCGTCCCTGGTTTGTCATTGGCGGTCAGGAAATTGCATGCAGTCTTTCGCCCAAGGTGTCCCCTGGGTTACTTTCACTGCTGCAGTGGGGAAAAATGCTCCTGGAGCATTAGAGAGTTTTGACTGAGCGCTCAGATTTTGCTAGGCTTACGAAGCTGGGGCGCAGCATTAGAGCAGGCCTAGGCACCGCACTGGGGGTGGGCCGGGGTGTCCACAGGACACCAAAGAAAACTCTCGTGAGGGGAGGATCTGGGCAGAAAGACGTCACTTACCTAGGGCCGAATTAGTTGTAGATGTTTGAGAGCCGTGAGGGTGTCCCGGCATCGTGTTAAGGTGGTCTGAGTTGATTCACTCAAGCCTCTGAGTGCATGGAAACCTCAACAACTATGTAGTTGGGGAACAGAGTCAGCTGGAAGGCTGCCCTGTTGCCCTGAGGGGCTGGGAAACTCAAACCTCAGTCGGTCCTCCGAGCAAGGTTGACTGAGAAGCTGTCCCGTTGCCCCTTAAGGGGCCGGAGACTCAAGCCTCAGTCCAACCTCCGTATCTGAGTCATGGCACCAGATGTTAGGTCGGAGTTGTTCAAGAATCCACACAACACAGCGAGTCATAGTTTAAGTAGAGAGTTTAAGGTGTATTAGAGGAAGAAAGCAGGTGGGAGCCAGCAAAAAGAAAGAAAATGGCTCCAGCTCTCTATCTGAGAGCAGCATTTTTTAAAGGAAAAACCACGTGGGGAGGGAAGGGTGTCTTGTGCTTTGAGTGGGTGAGGGCTTATCAACTTCTGAGCTGATTGGTTGCTAGGGTTCTAACACACTACTCTTCTTTGATATGCAGCTGTATTATCTATGTGGGGGAAGCAGGCCTTTTGGCTTGCTTGTGGTCATTCATCTTATGGGCCTGTCTGATCTTGTTTTATCCACCTTTTGGGGTCAAGGCACCACTATGACTGGGATTTCTGAAACAGCCTTCAACCTTTAGTTTATGGTGCACCTGGTATCTATGAGATAAGCTGCAGGGCCCCTGGATCAGACATTCCTTCTATATATTAGACTCTTTTCTGGGGTCTGACACTTAAGATCCCGGTTTTTGGATAAACTGCTAGTTTATGTACTTCCTCTCTGGGCAGCAACCAGTTAACAAAAATGCTAATAACAAATAAACTCCAAAGTCATGCCAGGCTGAAAGCTCTACCCTTGATCTAAGTGAAATTTCAAGGCCACAGGAAATTTAATTTAGAGCTTGAACAGCTATTTATTTTAATCCTCTAAAATATAATGGCATAGAACAAATTTTGTGAGGTATAAGAATCTTCTGCTAATCAGAACAATATATTCCTGTATAGTTCAAAAGTTGTGTTTTCATGCTCACTTCCTAAAATCTGCTTTAGATCTCTTTCCTGTAACCATAATACTGAACAGTTAGAATGAAGACATTCCCACTTTTAACCCCATGATCCTTCAGTGAAGGAATGGGATTTTTCTACTGGTTCTTTCTATTCACAAGAGTCCTCATAGCATAGAGGTATATGGTGGTATGGTGGTATAGAGTAGAGTTAAAAGCTTAGGATGTGGATCCAGACTACTTGGTTTTGAATCTCACCTCTTCCACTTACTCCCTGTGTGATCTTGGGTGAGATTCCTTAACCCAGTGTTTCTTAAGCAGGGGTGATTTTGCCACTCTCAAGGGACATTTGGTAATATCTAGAAATAATTTTGGTTGGCACAATTTGGAGGGTTGCTACTGACCTCTTGTGAGTAGAAGCCAATGATGCTGCTAAACATCCTACAATGCACAGGACAGCCCCCCACAACAAATAATTTTCTGGCCAAGTGTCAATGGTTCTGAGGTCAAAAAACCCCATTTCAACCTTTCTGAACCTCCATTTCCTCATCTGTGACTTGGGGTCAATAATAGTAACTATTAGTTTTTGTGATAGTTAATTTATGAGATAATCCATGTAAAATGCTTAGCAATAGTGTGAGAAACAAGCACTATTCCTAAAAAGGAATAAACGCTCACCCGATTGTGGAGAAGAAAAGAATTTATTCACGGTCTTGCAAGAACGGGCACCCAACCAAAATGTGGGGGTTGGCGCCCAGAACAATAGATTCAGCAGTATTTATTCCCTAAACCTAACCGCAAGTCCCTCCCCTGTTTCTCCATTGGCTGGATACTCCAGAGGTTACATTCTATTCGACAAGCCTAACTAGCCCGTGCAAATTTGAAACATGCAGCCCACCCAAATTGGAAACATTTGAAATACATTTCCAGCGCAAATTTGCAACATTAGGAACTGATGGAACAAATCCCCACCCCTGACTATAATGGTTATGCCCAGGCCTCTTTAGAGCCAGTTCTGGCTAGTTTGGTAACAAGTTATGAGGCTATTTTGAGAACCTCTATTCCGAGGCTCCACCCTGCAAGGATAGTACATAGTGGGCGGATAAGCAGGGGGACTGACTGTGGATAGTGGGTGGATAAGCAGGGGGACTGACTGTGGATTACGGTTTGTCTTTTTGACCTACCAATTCCTTAACTGCCCCACCCTGCTTGGCACACCTGTCCTGTGTGAAAGCTAAACTTAATCTAATTCTCACAATAGTTCCTGGCACATAAGTGCTCTGTTAATATAAATTATCATTACTATCACCATCACTATCATTATTCTGGATATTTAGACTTATTTAAAAGAACATGTTGTCTGCTACCTGTATCCATGTGCCCAGGGAAATCTGTTTGCCTCTTTCCTTCAACTAATAAAAATTTCTAGAGAACAAAGAAAAATGGGGAATGGAACAGAAGAGGCTCTTCTTGCTTAAATAACCAAAGAAGATAATGGACCAATAATTAGATACTAGAATAATATCTAAGAATTTTATTGGAATTCTAATATCTAATTAGAATCTGTTATTAGAATAAGTTCCTTTACATTCGAAGCAATGATACTCAATCATATTAATGCAAACAGCTTTCTTTTTCAGATCAATATTTTTTTTTCTTTTCCTTCTGCAAAGCCTTTGTACTTCCTTTCCTCTCCAGATATTTTGGAGTTCCAACCTCAGTCTTTTCTGGTTATTAAGGACTTGGGAGCTATTAAACTAATAGAAAGCCTTGGCTAGGACAAAACATTGGAATATTTGAAAATAAAAGTTATGCCATTAGAGAGTATTCATATAGTAACCAAATGAGATGCTGAAATGTTTCCAGAGTCTTCAAACATACAATTTTCATTTTGTAATTATACTAAGGCATAGTGGAGCAAACTAAACTCCTAAATTGTACTCAGTAATCAGGAGTTCATTCATATTGCAATGACATTAATAATTATCTTTTGTTTTTCAAGGCAAATGCAATAGGCCGAAGTGCTAAAACAGTTCGAGAATTTCTTGAAAAGAATTACACAGAAGATGCTATAGCAAATGACAGTGAGGCTATCAAATTAGCAATAAGAGCTTTGCTAGAGGTAAGTGATCTAATAAATAAAGCATATTCAATGAAGATTTGAGAGAAGCATGTTTTGTCCCATCTATTTGCTTACTAAAACACAAAATTCACTGAAGTAATTCTAATGTTGCACTTTTTCCACATTAGGTTGTCCAGTCTGGTGGAAAAAACATTGAACTTGCCATAATAAGAAGAAACCAACCTTTGAAGGTAAATCACTGACTAAAAAGGAAAAATATGTATAGTGTAAAGTATTTTGACAAAAGAAAAATGTTAACACCTGTGAATCCCCATTATAAGCCTGAAACGTCCATTAGGATCCACTGACACCATGATCCACTTCTGTTTTGTTTCTCTAGGCTGATATTCACTAATTTGTATATGCTTATTGTAAACAGTTACTATACCTATGTGAAGACTTCAAGGCACTGAGATTTTATATAGGCCTGCCCCAGTTAGTACTTTCTATAAGTAGGAACCCCTGCTGAATCAGCCCTATGTCAGTATAGCATATCCCCTATGGGAATTCAATCCTGGCATCATATACAGCAGTCACTCTTCCTGTCTCTTCAGATATTCTCAAATCAAGACATTCTTCTAGCCAGTGTTATTCAACTGTCATGTATATAATAACTGTTGACTCTCTGGCCTTCTGACATAATATCAGTCTTCTTAATATCATAAAACCTCCAGCCATTCCTGATTGTCTACTGATCTTTATTTTCTCCATATTTTTCTTGAAGGTGACTTGAGCCTCTGTAAGACTTGAGTTTTACTACCTAGCGTGATAACCTTTCTATATTTTTTGTGGCATATTTAATATTATTAATTGTATATCTTCTGTCAGCCATTGTGGATTAAAACTGCTGTACTTCAAAATAAATTTTTCAGAACAATGTGATAAGTAAATTGTTGAGAACACTGTGATAGAGGACTCATCGGCTAAAGAGCACTTGAAATGTAGTTTACTGTTTTTCATTAGGTAGGTCTGTAGAGTAGAGCTTGCGAGATACTTCTCTTTATTTGAGAATGTACAAAAGCCTCAAAGCATGGGAAGCTGTGTTTGACTTATACTATAAAGGATTGTTTTACATGTACCTTTTCTTTTGTTTTAAGGAAAATATTTCAAGGAGAAATAGTGTTAAAACAATGTTGGAGCAGTGTTTTTTGTTTTTTTTGACACCAGTTTCCTACCTTTTATTATTTGAACAAATGGATAGGAATACAAGGATAGGACAGCAGCAGAGTTTCAATAAAGAAGAAAAATGGGGAAAGGGCAGTGGGGCCCAGCATTGCATGGTCCCACATAAATAAACAGGTTACTGAAAAAAAAGTATGGAGATGGGGACTGGGCTTGGTAGTTGTCCAGGCCACGAAAGACATGAAGTCAGATGCTAGCCCCACAGGAACACAGAAACCACTGAGGCCAGGAGTACCTCTCCAGCCCCATCACATGCACATATACACACAAGAATAAATAGATACACACAGTTATATGTATATACTTTTATTTATGAGTGGTAGAATGGTACATGTACTGACAGCAAAGTTAGACTCATTCAAATTGATATTTCAGGATGGGCTGTATAGACATGAGTTTAGAAGTTGGATAGACATGAGTTTAGGTTTCAGTATAGCCATTAGTTTAATAATGTGACTTTAAGCGTGGTACTCCCATCTTTGATTTTCAGTTTCCTTGTATATAAGATGAGGCTAACAATAACTGCCTCAGAGGGTTGTTGTGATAAAAAATGAGATAGTATGGGATAGTAGTATATTAGTGGGCACATTTCATTTTGTAGATGCTCATTAAATGGTACTGTTACCATTTTATCTTGAAACAAAAGGAAGATATGTCTGTATATGTATATGCATGTATACATAGAGAGACAAAGTTTGGTCAGTTTTAGTGTCATTAATTTTGGCTAAAAGCAGTGCTGTGTCTCTGTACCTTTCATGAAAAATTTAAAAAGAAGATGATCTTTTGTAAACCTAGTCACATTCTGCAACTAAAACACAAAAAATTGCCTTTCCCTGTAATCTTTGACTACCAACATATGAAGAGCAGAGAGCCTATAGGGAATAGGATTACATGCTCTCCTTTCACCATCTCACCTGCTTCTGGCCTGCTTACCTCACCACCTAGTAAACATCCAGGAAGCTCACTGGTTGCTTTCTCCAACTATCTACACAGAGTTTCCAGTTCACTTTTTAGTGCCTCACTCTTAAATAAAAAGTTTAGCCAAGGATCCTGTAGATATTGAGGAAAGCCTTCAATATGAAAAGTAGACTGAATCTGAGAGAAAAGGGAATTAGAGGTAACAGATACATCACCAGAGTCAGAAGAAATCTGAAACAGCCACTACCACCAAAATCCTATGATTAGTAGGGGGAGGGGCAAAATGGTGGCATAGGGAGGAGTGGAATTTCGTTAGTCCCCTGGAGTAACTAATAAACAACCAGGAACAACTAGTAAATAATCTGGAACAACTGCTAGGGTACAACTGACTGTCCACACATAGTACATCAACCTGGATTGGGTGGAATGGCTGAGATCTCAGCATAAAAACCTTGGAACTGCACCGAGATCCCTCTACACCAATGACAGGCTGAGCTGCAAGACCTCGCTGTAAGAGAAAGAAGCAGTTCTGGAGCAAGTGGATATAGCTCACCCCAGCTCCAACTGGGATTTTAATGAACAAATGTGGACTGCTGAATACAAGCTACAAACATAAACAGACCTGTAACAAGCAGACAGAGGCTTTTAGAGACAACTGACCTTAAAGAGCCAGAAAACTCCTATGCCTTGGGAAAGGGAGCCCAGAAGATGAGGTGCTCTCTCTGACGACAGGTGAAACTGGAGGGCCATGGACCTGTTCTGAAAGGGGGCTTTCTTTTCCTTTTTCTCTCTCTCAACCTGAGTGGCTCAGTGGAGAGAGCCTCAGCCATTTTCAGTTTACAGTGCTCTGACCCAGATGGGGGTGGAGATAACAGAGTCAGAGAAAAAGGAGCAATTCAAATACAGAAGAAAACACCCTAGGGGGTGTATCTTCCCTAAGAGTAAGGAGGTGGGGCCCAGCCCTAGGGCTGCCCTTCGCTTCAGAACTCAGACCCCAGAGCCTGGGGGGAAACAATCAAACCAGAAACAACCTAAGCTGAGAACTAAAGGGGCCATACCTTCTTCCACTACAGGGAGGGACAGGCTGACAGGCACCACCTGCTGAGCAGGTTAGAGTGGCTAGAGGCCTCACAGGGAAGTCTGTCAGTCTTCTAAGATACACCCTCAGGGAAACTTGAAACTGAATATAACCCCATTCTGAGATCTGAAGCCGTTCTGGTCTGGGAAAATCTGATTGGGGTAATCAAGGAAACCAGATGCCTAGACAACAGGAAAACTACAAATTACAGTAGTTAAAATGAAGATATGGCCCAGTCAAAGGAACAAACATACACCTCAATTAAGATATAGTTGAGATATTGTTTCACTTTAATGAAACAATCAAAGATTTTCAAAGAAATTTGCTAAATAAATTCAAAAACCAAATCAGTGCATGCACGGAAGATATGGCAAAAGAGATGAAGGATATAAAGAAAACACTGGGCAAACATAAGGTAGAAATCAAAAGCTTGATAAAACAGCAGCCAGAATCTATGGAAATGAAAGGCACAACACAAGAGATGAAAAACACAATGGAGACATACAATGGCAGCTCTCAAGAGGCAGAAGAAAACACTCAGGAACTAGAGAACAAGAAACCTGAAATCCTATACACAAAAGAACAGATAGGGAAAAGAATGGAAAAATATGAGCAATGTCTCAGGGAATTGAATGACAACATGAAGCACATGAATGTATGTGTCACAGGTGTCCCAGAAGGAGAAGAGAAGGAAAAAGGGGCAGAAGCAATAACGGAGGAAATAATCAATGAAAATTTCCCATCTCTTATGAAAGGCATAAAATTACAGATCCAAGAAGTGCAGTGTACCCCAAACAGAATAGATCTGAATAGACCTATGCCGAGACACTTAGTAATCAGATTATCAGATTATCAAACATCAAAGACAAAGAATTATGAAAGCAGCAAGAGAAAAGCAATCCATCATATACAAAGGAAGCTTGGTAAGACTGTGTGCAGATTTCTCAGTACAAGCCATGGAGGTAAGAAAGCAATGGTGTGATATATTTAAGATACTGAAAGAATAAAACTGCCAACCAAGAATCCTATATCCAGCAAAACTGTCCTTCAAATATGAGGGAGAGTTTAAAATATTCTCTGACAAACAATGACAGAGTTTTTGAACAAGATACCTCCTCTACAGGAAATACTAAAGGGAGTAGGAGTGAGAGGTTTGGAACACAATTTTGGGTTATGATAGCACAACAATGTAAGTACACTGAACAGAGATGACTGTGAGTATCGAGAGAGGAAGGTTAGGAGCATGTGGGACGCCAGAAGGAAAGAGGAAAGATAAAGACTGAGATTATATAACTCAGTGAAATGTAGAGTGCTCAACAAGTGTGATAAAATGTACAAATATGTTTTTACATGAGGGAGAACAAATGATTGTCAAACTTGCAAGGTGCTAAAAATGGGGTGGTATTGGGGAAAAATATGATCAAAGCAAACTAGAAACTATAGTTAACAGAAACATTGTATTATGCTTCCTTTAATGTAACAAAGGCAATATACCAAAGCTAAATGCCTATAATAGGGGGACATACGGGAGGGGTATGGGACTCTTGGATTGGTGATGTTGTCTTGACCCTTTTATTGTACTTTAGTTTCATTCTATCCTTTCATTGCTTTTTAGCTGTCATTTTTTTCTTTTTCTTTTGTCTCTCTACGTTCTTTGACTCTTCTTTCTTCTTTGTGGAAGAAATAGAAATGTCCTTATATAGATAGTGGTGATGGTGGTGAATGCATAGATACGTGATTATACAGGGAACTATCAATTGTTTACTTAGGACAGAAAGTATGGTCGGTGAACAAAGCCATCTTGAAAAAACAGGTTGATGGAGAAGTCTTGAGAGCACTATATTGAGTAAAATAAGACACATAAGGACAAATATTGTATGGTCTCACTGATATGAACTAATTATAATATGTAAACTCATAGAAATGAAATATAAGTTACCAGGATATAGATTGAGGCTAAAGAATGGGGAGTGGTTGCTTATTATGAGCAGAATGTTTAACTAGGTTGAACTTAAGTGTTTGGCAATGGACAGAGGTGATGGTAGCACGTTATTCTGGGAATAATTAAGAGTGCTGAATGGTGTGTGAATGTGGTGGAAAGGGGAAGCTCAGAGTCACATATGTCACCAGAAGGAAAGTTGGAGGTTAATATATGGGAATGTATAAAACAGTGAATCTTGTGGTGGACAATGTCTGTGATTAACTGTACAAATATTACTAATCTCTTTCATGAAATAGAATAAATGCATGACACTATAACTAGAAACTAATAATAGAGGAGTATATAGGAAGAAATATACCTATTGCAAACTATGTACTACACTTAGTGGTATTTTAATATTCTTTCATCAACAGTAACAAATGTTCTATACCAATACTATGAGTCAATAATGGAGGGGTGTTCCAGTTTGCTAATGCTCTTTTTGAAAACACCAGAAATGGATCAGCTTTTATAAAGGGGGCTTATTTGGTTGCTGTGCCAGTTTGAATGTATTATGTCCCCCAGAATGCCATTATCTTTGATGTAATCTTGTGTGGGCAAATGTATCAGTGTTGATTAGATTGTAATTCTATTCTTTGAGTGTTTCCATGGAGACGCACCCCACCCAACTGTGGGTGATGACTTTGGTTGGATAATTTCCATGGAGGTGTTGCCCCACCCATTCAGGGTGGGTCTAAATTGAATCACTGGAGCCATATAAATGAGCTGACAAACAGAGGGAATTCAGTGCAGCTGTGAGTGACATTTTGAAGAGCAACCGAGAGTGGTATTTTGAAGAGGAGCTTCAGCCAAGAGGGACACTTTGAAGAATGCAGAGAAGCAGAGAGAGGACTTGCAATTTACAGAGACATTTTGCAGATGGCCTTTGAAAGCAGACTTTTGCTCTGGAGAAGCTAAGAGAGGACAAATGCCCCAAGAGCAACTGAGAGTGACATTTTGGAGAGAAGCTGAAGCCTGGAGAGGAACATCCTGGGAGAAAGCCATTTTGAAACCAGAACTCTGAAGCAGACACCAGCCACATGCCTTCCCAGCTAACAGAAGTTTTCCGGACATCATTGGCCATCCTCCAGTGAAGGTACCCTTTGTTGATGGACACTTTATGGCCTTAAGACTGTAACTTGTAACCAAATAAACCCCCTTTATAAAAGCCTATCCATTTCTGTGTTTTGCATTCCGGCAGCATTAGCAAACTAGAGCAGTTACAAAGTTACAGTCTTAAGGCCATAAAGTGTCCAAGGTAATGCATCAACAATCAGGTACCTTCACTGGAGGATGGCCAATGGTGTCCGGAAAATGTCTGTTAGCTGGGAAGGCACATGGCTGGCATTTGCTCCAGAGTTCTGCTTTCAAAATGGCTTTCTCCCTGGACATTCCTCTCTAGGCTGCAGCTCTTCAAAAATGTCACTCTTAATTGCTCTTAGGGTGTCCTCTCTTAGCTTCTTCAGAGCAAAAAGTCTGCTTTCAAGGGCCTTCTCCAAAATGTCTCTGTAAACTGCAGCTCCTCTCTCAGCTCCTGTGTGTTCTTCAAAGTGTCCCTCTTGGCTGGCTGTAGCAAGCTCGCTCCTTCTGTCTGAGCTTATATAATGCTCTAGTAAACTAATCAAGGTCCACACTGAATGGGCAGGGCCATACCTCCATCAAAATTATCCCATCATAGTTATCACCTACAGTTGGTGGGTCACATCTCCATGAAAACACTCAATCAAAGAATTACAATCTAATCAACACCAATGACATCCACCCACACAAGATTGCATCAAAGAACTTGGCATTTGGGGGGACATAATACATCCAAACCAGCACAAGGGTGTTGGTTAGGGGTATGAGAGGACTTGAGTTTTATTTTTTGTCTTTATTTCTTTTCTGGAGTAATGACAATGTTCTAAAAATTGGAAAAAAAAAGTTCATTGTGGTGGTGTATGCACAGCTGTATGATGGTACTGTGGGCATTTGATTGTGCACTTTAGATCTTTGGATGATTGTATGGTATGTGAACAATCTCAATAAAACTAAATTTTTAAAAAGTCCTATGATTAGTAGCCATGGAGAGATGAAGCAATATAAAAACAGAAACATTCAGAGAACCCAGAAGTGCTCTTGGAAACCCGACTATGAAGGGGAGAATTAAAGATCAATAGAAATATTAGAATTAAGTGTAAAATGAAGAAAATCTCCTAGAAAATAAAACACAGATATCTATAGATGAACAAACAGAGAAAAGGTAAATCAGAAGACAAGAGGAAGCACATGTAAGTGGCATGAAAAATCATCAAAGAAATAATAAAGTAAAATTTCCCAGAAGTATAAGACATGAGTCTTTAAATCAAAGGTCTCACCAAGTACTCTGCATGATGAATGAAAAAGACCCATCCAGTGCCTCAATGTACAGCTTTGCAAGATGCTGCAGCCAAACCTGCTTGCAGCCAGTGACAATGATGTCACTGTTTGGTGTTCTCAGGGCAGGATGCATCAAATTGAAATGCAATAGAAGCTATTAAGCAAGGTTCAACCATAGTTGGCCTGAAGGAAACAAACAAACAAACAACCTTGCAGTGTTGGTTGCATTGAAGAGGACACCATCAGAGCTTGCAGCCCATCAAAAACAAAATTCTCCATGTTGACAGCCTTTTCTGTACCTCAAGTGCAGGGCTTACTGCTGATGTTATATAATTTCTTTGCCTGGAGTGATTGGATTCCTGAGTTGTATTTGACAGACTTCTTCCCATGTCTGGTCTTCTATGTCTAATTGGAAGCATGACCTAGACCGGAGACCATATAGTGTGGGGCTGCTCATTGCTGGTTATAATGATATGGGCCCTTATATTTTACAAACCTGTCCACCTTCTATTTTGACTACAAAGCTATGAGCATTGGAGCCTGTTCTCAATCAGCTTGTACTTTCTTCTATAGATATGTCCATGGACTGCAGTTTGAACAAACTGTTTAAAGATGAGCTGTATGTCTTAAGAGACACATCCTACAGAGCAGGACCTAAGTACAAAAGATGTTTCCATTGGAATTGTTGGTAGAGACTTGAAGTTAATGGTCTGTGATGATGATATCTCCATTCCTGGCAGGTCTTCAGGAATTATCACAGAGAAGGGCACAAGCTTCTGATGAATCTGCAGAAAAGGCTGCTGACCCAGTGGAACATTAGATGAAATTCAGTCTATATACATATTATCAAATCGTAACAATTCAGAAACAGGTACCTGAAAGACAATAATCTATACTTTAAACCTAAAGATGTAGATGGTGGAATGGTATGTTTTAGAAATTAGTACAGGTGTGAATTTGTTCCAAGCATCCTAACTTAAACCATGTAACAGGGTGCTTTTTTTCCTTCAAGAGGGTCTATATAATCATTTTCTAGAAAGTATAGGGTATCTGTACTACAGTTTTTATGTGAAGAACCTAAGAGCCTTTGTGGTTTTAAAAACAACCGGGGCAGACTTGCAGGAAGATGGCAGATTAGGAGAGGCAGAGCAGAAATTCTCCATGAAAAAGACTAGATAAAGGGCAGAAAGCACTGCAGAACAGCAGTTCCAAGGTGCCACCAGTCAGACATGGACTTCTATACCACATAGTGGGGACTAAGCTGGAGAGGCAGAGAGACTGCGTTTGAAAGGACAGGGTGAGTGTGTTCAGCCTGTATGACCAGCAGAGATGGACAGCTGAAGCCGGCTGTCGAGTGTGGGAGGGAACAGATATCCATGCCCTGTCTACCCATCTCAGCTGTCGACTGGGGGGACAACCCTTCACAGCCCTGCAGCCAGTAGCTCCCATTGCCAGGAATGGTGGCTGGAGCTGGCCACTGAGTGGAGGAAGGAGCAGCTTTTCATGCTCTGTGCACGTATCTCAAGAGTTAGATGGGGAGATAATCCTTCACAGCCCCATGGCTGAGAGCTCCCATGTCAGGGACTGGTGGCTAGAGCTGGCCACTGATCATGGGAGGAAGGAGTTTTTCATGCCCCATACACCCTTCTCAGCAGTTGGTGGGGAAGATAACCCTTCACAGCCCTGCAGCCAAGAGCTCCTGTGAGGGCACTTGGGATTTGGTGGACTTGTGGTGACTGCATTCACTCTTCCTCCACAGAAGTCCATGGTGAACACAGCTAAGAGGCAAGGGTGCTGTACAGAAGTGCAAGGAGACCCTCCCCAACACCAGGGACTCATGAGTGCATTGTGGACAGGAACTGCAGTGCGTTTGAGCTGGAGGGTGTGACATGCAGCTTCACAGCCCCAGAGAGGTCCAGTCGCAGCTCTGGTAACTTCCAGGACCACTGTGCCCTGAAGTGGACTCCCTGCCGAACTATACAACATCTGCCCCCCAACCACACGGCTGGCAGTTCCAAGTGCACACAGGGAACTGGTGCAGTAATTGGATTTCCATCTGGGTTGGACTCTGCCTAGTGCACAGGCAAATTTGGGGGAGATCTGGCCTGATCACTTCTAGGACATGGGATGTGCATTCCACCAAGCTGTAGCTCTGCGAAATTATAGATAAATGTTCAAAGAATCCTGTATATCCCAAAATAACCTTAACAAAATAAGCAAATGCCCTGAGGCCAAAAACAGAAAATCATAAAGTACATGAAGAAACAAGAAGATATGAACAACCCAAACAACCAAATTAAAAAGTCAGAGGAGACACAAAGCTTGGAGCAGTTAATCAAAGAAGTACACATAAATCTCCAAAACAACTTCTGTGAGTTGATTAAGGTCATAAAGGACATCAACAATACTCTTGCAGAGCAAAAGAAGAACTTGAAAGAGTAAATAAAATAATAGCAGATCTTATGGAAATAAGATAATGTTGAACACGTTAAAAATATATTAGACACTTAGCAGATTTGAAGAGGCAGAAGAAGGAATAAGTGAATTAGAGGACAAGGCAATTGAATATGGACACACAAAAGAACAAATAGTGAAGAAAACTGAAAAATTTGAAATGGATCTTAGGGAAATGATGAACAACATGAAGCGCACAAATGTAAGAATCATTGGTGTCCCAGAAGGTGAAGACAAGAGTAAAGGGCTAGGAAGAGTGTTTGAAGACATAGTTGGGGAAAACGTCCCAACCATTCTTAAAGACATCAATATGCAACCAAAGATGCCCAGTGGACTCCAAATAGAATAGATCGAAATAAACCCACTCTGAGATATATGCTAATCAGATCGTCAAATGCTGAAGAGAAGGAGAAACTCCCAAAGATGACAAGAGAGAAGCAATTCACCACATACAGGGAAACCACATAAGACTAAGTACTGACTACTCAGCTGGCACCATGGAGGCAAGAAGGCAGTGGTATGACATATTTAGGATTCTGAAAGAGAAAAATTTCCAACTAAAATTTCTTTATTCAGCAAAGTTCTCTTTCATATTTGAGGGAGAGTTTCAATTTTTCACAGAAAAACAAATTCTGAGAGAATGTGTTAACAAAGAGATCTGCCCTGCAAGAAATACTAAAGGGAGCTCTACCAGCTGAGAAAAAAAGAAATGAGAGAGAAGTCTGGAGAAGGGCAGAGAATTGAAGATTATTAATAAGGGAAACTTAAAGGGAAAAAAGAGGTGGGGGGGGAACAGATCTTACAAATGAAAACCAAAAGATGAGATGGTTGATTCAAGAACTGCCTTCAGAAAGAAAGACAGTAAAGACTGGGACTGTACAACTTGGTGAAACCTAGAGTGTTCAATGATGGTGACTAAATGTACACATATAAAATTGTTTTTACCTGTGGGAGAACAAATGAATGTCAACCTTGCAAGGTGTTGAAAAGGGGATGGTATTGGGGAAAAAATATAATCAATGCAACTGGAGTTTATGGTTAACAATAACATTGTAATATGCTGCCATTCAGTCTAACAAAGGCTAATATACCAAAGCTAAATGTCTGTGAGAGGGAGTTATAAGGGAGTGCTATGGGATTCTTGGTAGTGGTGGTGTTGTCTAACTTTATTGTTGTATTCTATTTTTATTTTTTCTTTTACCTTTTTTATTTTAAAAATTTTTTGAGTAATTATTATGTTCAAATGCTGATTGTGGTAATCAGTGCACAACTATATGATGATACTGTGAACAATTGTATACCATGGATGATTGTATGGTATGTGAATATATCTCTAAAAGTAAAGGGAAAAAATAAACAGGAAAACAAGTGCTGGAGGAAACAGAGAGATGTACCTATTCACTGTTGGTGGGGAAGTAGAATGGTGTAGCCTATCTGGAGGACAGTGTGGTGGTTCCACAAGAAGCCAAGCATGTGGATGACATAAGGTCTTGCAACCTCATTATTGGGTATATACTTGGTAGATCTGAGAGCAGGGACACAAATGGACATTTGTACACTGGTGTTTATGGTGGCAGTATTTGTGATTTGTAATGGGTGAAGGTGAGCTAAGGGCACATCGACTGATGAACAGAATGTTGAAATGTGGTGTATGTACACAATAGAAAATTGAGCAACTGCAAGAAGGATTGAAGTTGTGTTGTGCAACTAGGTGAATGGATTTTGAGGATGGCATTTTGAGTGAAGAATGCCAGAAACAAAAAGACAAAACATTATAACACCTCAACTAATATGGACTAACTATAATGTGCAAACTCTGAGAATTGAATCAAGAGCACAGGTTATCAGGGGAAGGCTTAATGTAAAGGTCCCTAGATTGTAAGCTCTTACAGCAGTCACGTCTATTCCTGAGTTGTAATGGTTACCCTTAAACTCTGAGATGCTGAGCTCTTTGTGTATAACCTGGTTGATCTCTGGATCTTTGGGTATCTGGGTGGCACCAGATACCCAAACTCAGAGCTAGAGCTCGGTAGCTATGAATGTCAGTATTATCTCATATGGCAACTGTTAAAGAGCTGAAAAAGAATTAAGACTTCAATTAGAGATATGAATGAAGTGGATCTGGTTAGGACTAAGGCAAATCAGACCAAAGAGTCAGGGACAATACTGACTGTATTTAAAAACTTCAACTTCTGTGCAAGACCAAGAGAAGACATATTTATTTGTTGCAGGATCTATATTTTCTGTAGTGCACTGAATAATTTAACTTGTACGGTCAGTTTGTTTGAACACCGTAAGTACATGGAGCTTTGAATGGGAAGTGAGATCTGGTAGGTTTGTACAGGTTGGGGTGAAATCCCGATACTTCCCAAAGAGATTTGGGCAGAGGATAAAAATGTGTTTCTGGGGCCCCTCCTGAGGAACTGGGGAAAATGTGGAAATGTTGGACTTCCCCACCTCGGTTGTTACTGATAGTCTCACAGACATTGAGGACTACCAATTTAGTAGGCTGGACCCTCAATCTGGGGGCTTTCCCTTATGAGATTTGTTACTACAAGGGAGAGGTTAAACCTACTTATAATTGTACCTAAGAGTCTCCCCCAGAGAACCTCTTTGTTGCTCAGATGGGCTTGTCTCTCTCTCTAAGCCCATTCAGCAGGTAAACTCTCTGCCCTCCCCCACTATGTGGAACATGACTCCCAGGGGTGTAAATCCTCCTGGCAATGTGGGACATGACTCCTGGGGATGAGCCTGGATCTGGCATTGTGGGATTGAGAAAGCCTTCCTGACCAAAAGGGGGTAGAGAGATAAAATAAGATTTCAGTGGCTAAGAGCTTTCAAATGGAGTCAAGAGGTCACTCTGAAGGGTATTCTTATGCGCTATATAGATATTCCTTTTTAGTTTTTAGTTTGTTGGGATGGCTAGAGGGAAATACCTAAAGCTGTTGAACTGCAACCCAGTGACCTTGATTCTTGAAGACGATTGTATACCTGTATAGCTTACACGGTGTGACTTGATTGTGACAAACTTTTGGCTCATGCTCCCTTTATCCAGTGCTTGGACAGATGAGTAGAAAAATGGGACAAAAATTAAATGAAAAATAGGGTGGGATTGGGGAGATGGAATGTTTTAGGTTCTTTTTTACCTTCTATTTTTTGGGGAGGAGTAAGGAAATTTTTCAAAAATTGATTCTGGTGATGAATGCACAACCATATGATAGTATGGTGAATAATTGTGCACTGTAGATAATTGTAGAATATGTAAATATATCTCAATAAAACTGTATTAAAAAAAAACAACTGCTTTCACAATGATAACATGGAATGTGAATGGATTAAGCTCCCCAATTAAAAGATATAGACTGGCAGAATGGATTAAAAAGTATGAACCATAAATATGCTGTTTGCAAGAGACTTATCTTAATTCCAGGGACGTAAAGAGATTGAAAGTGAAAGGATGGAAAAATAAATATTCCATGCAAGCTACAGCCAAAAGAATGGGGTAGCAATACTAATATCAGACAAAATAGACTTTAAATTCAAAGATGTCATAAGAGATAAGGACCCTCTATATTAATAAAAGGGACAATACACCAAGAAGAAATAACAGTCATAAATGTTTATGCACCCAATCAGGGTGCTCCAAAGTACATGAGACAGACATTGACAGAACTGAGGGAAGCAATAAATGTTTCTACAATAATTGTGGGAGACTTCAATACAGCATTCTCTTCTATAGATAGAACAACCAGACAAAGGACCAATAAGGAAATTGAGAACCTAAACAATGTGATAAATGAATTAGACTTAATAGACATATATAGAGGATTACATCCCAAATTACCAGAATATACATTCTTCTCTAGTGCTCATGGAATACTCTTCAGGATAGATCGTATGCTGGGACATAAAACAAGCCTCAATAAATTTTAAGAGATTGAAATTATTCAAAAAACATTTTCTGACCATAATGGAACAGAACTAGAAGTCAATAACCATCAAAGAACCAGAACATTCAAAATACGTGGATGTTAAACAACATGCTCCTAAACAGTCATTGAGTCAAAGGAGAAATTGCTAAATATCTAGAGATAAATGAAAACAAGACACAACATATCAAAACTTGTGGGATATAGCAAAGGCAGTGCTGAAGGGGATATTTATAGCTGTAAATGCATACAATAAAAAAGCAGAAAGCTAAAATCAAAGACCTAACTGAACAAATGAAGCTAGAGAATGATCTGCAACCTAACCTGAAAGCAAGTAGAAGAAAAGAAATAATAAGGATTAAAGCAGAAACAAATGATATGGAGAACATAAAAACAATAGAATAAATAAAACCAAAATTTGGTTCTTTGAGAAGATCAACAAGATTGACAAAACTTTAGCTAGAACTGAGAAAGTCAAAAAGACAGAAGAGTCAAACAAAATCATAAATGATAGGGGGGACATTACTGTGGATCCTGAAGAAATTTTTTAAAAAATCATAAAAGGATACTGTGAACAACTGTACACCAACAAACTAGACAATTCAGAGGAAATGGACAATTTCCTGGAAACACATGAACAACATAGACTGACTTGAGAAGAAAGAGAAGGCTTCAACAAACCAATCACAAGTAAAGAGATAGTGAGCCATCAAAAAAAAAAAAAAACTTCCTACACTCATTGCTGCAAAGGAGAGGCTAAACCTGCTTATAATAGTGCCTAAGAGTCTCCCCGAGTTCCTGTTGCTCATATGTGCCCCCCTCTCTCTAGCTAAGCCATCTCAGCAGGTAACTCAACCTGCCCTCCCCCTTACGTGGGACCTGACTCCCAGAGGTATAAATTTCCCTGGGAACGCAGGATATGACTCCCAGGGATGAGCCTGGACCTGGCGTCATGGGATTGAGAACATCTTCTTGACCAAAAGGGGAGAGCAAAATGAAACAAAATAAAGTTTCAGTGGCTGAGAGTTTTCAGATGGAGTCAAGAGGTCACTTTGGTGGGCATTCTTAATGCAGCATATGCATATCCCTTTTTAGGTTTTAGTGTATTGGAATAGCTAGAAGTAAATACCTGAAACTATCAAACTGCAAACCAGTTGCCTTGACTCTTGAAGATGATTGTGTAACTATGTAGCTTACAAGGGGTGACAGTGTGATTGTGAAAACCATGTGGATCATGCTCCCTTTATCCAGTGTATGGATGGATGATTAGAAGAATGGGGACAAGAACTGGATGAGAAGGAGGATTGGATGGGGGGGATGATTTGGGTGTTCTTTTTCACTTTTATTTTTTATTCCTATTTTTATTCTTTCTGGTGTAAGGAAAATGTTCAAAAAAAGATCAGGGTGATGAATGCACAACTATATGATGGTACTGTGAAGTTGATTGTACACCATGGATAATTGTATGGTATGTGACTGTATCTCAATAAAAGTGAGTTAAAAACAAAGCAAAACAAAAAACCACAAACTGAAAAACTTCCTACAAATGAAAGTCCAGGGCCAGACGGCTTCATGGGGGAATTTTACCAAACTTTCCCCAAAGAACTGACACCATTCCCACTCAAACTCTTTGAAAACACTGAAGAAAAAGGAGCACTACATAACTCGTTTTATGAAGCTACCATCACTCTAATACCAAAACCAGATTAAGATGCTGCAACAAAGGGAAACTAAAGGCCAGTCTCCCTAATCAATATAGATGCAAAAATTCTCAACAAAATATTAGCAAATTGAATACGAAGACATATTAAAAGAATGATACACCACAAACAAGTGGGGTTCATTCCAAGCACGCAAGTGTGTTTCAACATAAGAAAATCAGTCAGTGTAATACAACACATTAACAATTCAAAAGGGAAGTATCAAATGATCATCTCGATGCTGAAAAAGCAGTCAATAAAATTCAGCAACCTTTTTTGTTAAAATCACTTCAAAAGGTAAGAATTAAAGAAAACTTTCTTAATATGGTAAAGGACATGTATGAAAAACACACAGCCAGCATAGTACTCAACTGTGAGAGACAAAAAGCCTTCCCCCTAAGATTTTGAATGAGCCAAGGATGCCTTCTGTCACCACTATTACTCAACATTGTCTAGAAGGTCTAGCCACAGCAATCCAGCAAGACAAAGAAATCAAAAGCATCCAAACTGGAAAGGAAGAATAAAACTGTCATTATTTGCAGATGATATGATTGTATATTTGGAAAATCCTGAGAAATCGATAACACAGCTACTTGAGCTAATAAACAAATTCAGGAAAGTGGTGGGATACACATTAATGTGCAAAAGTCAATAATGTTCCTATACACTAGAAGTGACCTAACTGAAGAGACACTCAAAAAAACAATTCCTTTCACAATATCAACTAAAAAAAATCAAGTACCTAGGAATAAACTTAACCAGGAACATAAAGACCTCTACTCAGAAAATTATGTAACTTACTAAAAGAAATTAAAGGAGACCTAAAGAGGTGTAAAGATATTCTGTGTTCATGGATAGGAAGGCTAAACGTCGTCGTCAGTTCTACCAAAACTTATCTACAGATTCAATGCAATTCCATTAAAAATTCCCACAACATACTTTGCAGACTTGGAAAAGCTAGTTATCAGTTTTATTTGGGGGGGGGGGGAGCCTTGAATTTGCTAAAAACATTCTAAAAGAAGATGAATGAAGTAGGAGGACTTATGCTTCCTGTCTTTAAAGCCTACTATGAAGCCACAGTAGTCAAAACAGCATGGTAGTGGCACAAAGATAGACATATTGATCAATGGAATAAAATTGAGAGTTCAGAAATAGACCCTGAAATCTATGGTCAACTGATTTTTTATAAGACCCCAAATCCCCTGAGCTGGGACAAAACAGTCTTTTCAACAAATGGGGTGGGAGAACTGGATATCCATATCCAAAAATGAAAGAGAACCCTTACCTCACACCCTATACAATAATTAACTTGAAGTGGATCAAAAACCTCATTATAAGAGACAGTACCGTAAAACTCCTAGAAGATAATTTAGGGAAACATCTTCAAGATTAGTATCAGGAGGTAGGTTATATTTTTTTATTTACAATTACTTTATCAAATAAAAAAACATTTCCAAACAAAACAAAGCAAAACAATGGGAAAAGCAAATATCCTAAAATAACTTAATTCCTTTCAATATACTCGTATTATACCAAAAGAAATTTAACAAACCATAGTCACACCCGAGGATTCCCATGTCATTAAGATCAGCCTCAATATCTTGTCAGTTCTTATTAGATTATCATTTCCCCATCACTAGCTGCTATCTCTAGATCCCCTATATTCTACAACATAAAACACTTATTTTACATTTTTCACAGAGTTTGCATTAGTGATAACATGTTAAGGAGGTAGCTTCCTTACACCCAAAGCACAAGCAACAAAAGAAAACATAGATAAATGGGAGCTCCTCAAAATCAGAAGTTTCTGTACCTCAAAGGACTTTTTCAGAAAGGTGAAGCGACAGCCAACGCAATGGGAGAAGATATTTGGAAATCATGTATCTGATAACAGTGACTGATATCCTACATATATAAAGGAATCTACAACTCAATGACAGTAGTTCAGTTGGCTTGTGCCGGTTTGGATATATTATGTCCCCCCAAAAAAGCCATGATCTTTAATCCATTCTTGTGTGATATTGGAATTAGGTTGTTTCCATGGTGATGTGACTCACCCAACCATAGGTGATATTTTTTAGTAGATTGGGTACGGCCCTGCCCATTCACTGTGGGTCTTTGCTTAGTGTACTGGAGTCCTTTAAAAGAGCCACACAGGCCCAGATGCTTGCTGACACTGATGCTTAGAGTTGCTTGGAGATGCAGACAGAAGAATGTTTAGCTAAGAAATGAAGCCCAGAGTTTGCCCTGGGATAAACTAAGAGAACAACCCCAGACACTTAGAGAGAAATGTCCTGAGAGAAAGCCATTCTGAAATCAGAACCCTGGAGTAGATGCCAGCCATGTGCCTTCTCAGCTGATAGGTTTTCCTGACGCCATCACCCATCCTTCAGTGAAGGTACCCTGTTGTTGATGCCTTAGTTTGGACACTTTTATGGACTTAAGACTGTAAATTTATAACCAAATAAACCTCCTTTATAAAATCCAAACCATTTCTGGTACTTTGCATAATGGCAGCATTAGCAAACCAAACACAACCCAATTATGAAATGGGCAGAAGATATGAAAAGACAGTTTTCTGAAGAGGAAATCCAAATGACTGAAAAACACATGAAGCATGTTCATATTCACTAGCTATTAGAGAAATACAAATCAAAACCACAATGAGTTATCATCTTACACCAAGAAGAGTGGCTGCAATTAAACAAACAGGAAACTACAAATGCTGGAGAGGATGTGGAGAAATTGGAACTCTTATTGATTGCTGGTGGGAATGTGTAATGGTACAGCCACTGTGGAAGACAGTTTGGTATTTCCTCGGAAAACTAAATATTGAGTTACCCTATGATCCAGCAGTTTCACTTCTCAGTATATATGCACATCTGGAAGCAGTGACATGAATAGACATTTGCAAATCATGTTCATAGAGGCATTGTTCACAGTTGTCAAGAGATGGTGCTCTAGTTTGCTAATGCTGCCAGAATGCAAAACACCAGAAATGGATTGGCTTTTATAAAAGGGGATTTATTTGGTTATACAGTTACAGTCTTAAGGCCGTAAAATATCCATCAACAAAGGGTACTTTCACTGGAGAAAAGCCATTGGCATCTGGAAAACCTCTGTTAGTTGGGAAGGCACATGGCTGGTGTCTGCTTGTTCCTAGGTTGCATTTCAAAATGGCATTCTCCAAAATGTCTGCATCAGCTTACAACAGCCATCTTCAAAATGTCTGTCCCAGCTCCAGCTAGCTATGAGCTCCTTCTGTCTGAGTTTGTATAGTGGTCCAGTAAACTAAACAAGACCCATGCTGAATGGGCAGGGCCACGCCTCCATAGAAATTATCCAGTCAGAGTTATCACCTACACTTGGGTAGGTCACATCTCCTTGGACACTGAACCAATAGGTTCCAACCCAATCCACACTATCAAGTCTGCCCCCACAAGAATGCATTAAAAAATATGGCTTTTTCTGGGGACATAAATATACAAACCAGCACAGATGGAAACAGCCCAAGTGTCCTTCAACAGACAAGTGGATAAACAAAATGTGGTATATACATACAATGGAATAATATGCAGCCATAAGACAACCTATGACAACGTAGATGAACTGTGAAGACATAAGGCTGAGTGAAATAAGCCAGACACAAAAGGAGAGATTGTATGTTACCACACTAATGTGAACAAAGTAAAATCAGTGTCTTATAATATAGAATGTAGGGAGCCTAGAGATATACAGAAGCTAGTGAAGAGGAATGATAACTGAGGGTGAAGTTAAGGGTAAGGGAATGGACAGGGGTGGTGATAGCTCATTAATGGGATTATAAGTATCAGAGCCACATTGAAGGTACATATGATTGAAAGTGGTTTTTTAAAGGCATGTAACCCACAGAGTAACACTACAGATGTAAATAAGTATTTGTGTGATGTCCTTCTAAGGTATGACAGTGGTACAAAGAGTTAACTACAGAATGGTATATGGAAAAACTACCCATTACATATTGTAGGCTAATTTAATAGGGATACTTAGCAGCACTGCACTAATACTAGGGATGAAGAATTAGTGGCTGATAAGAGCTCTAGGATATTTTGTGTTATAATAATTGTTTAATATTGAGAGTTACGATGATTGTATAAGCAAGTGAAGATAATGTGAGACTCTGAATGTTTATCTTGGATAGAATGTATGCTATGTGAAATTAGGAATCCCCTCCTTAATAAGTCAAGCCTTCAATTTTGAGGCTTGCTCTTGTGAAACTGAGGCCGTAAATGGGAGGCTAATCCTTCCTATTATTATGCCTAAGAGGCGCCTTCAGAGAATCTCTTTTTTGCTCAGATGTGGCCCTTCTTTCTCTAAACCCAACTCAGCAAAAAAATTCATTAACCTCCCCACTGTGTGGTACATGACTCCCAGGTGAGTGAACCTCCTTGGTAACGTGGGACACAACTCCCAGGAATGGTCCTGGCTCTGGCATCAAGGGATTGAAAATGTCTTCTTGACCAATAGAAAGGTTAACAAGGTTACAGTGACTAAGAGATTTCAAATAGTGTCGAGAGGCTATCCTGGAGGTTACTCTTATGCAAGCTCCAGCTAGATATTCCAAATGCCCACAGTTTGCCAAGCTCTAATCAACAGTAGTCCTGAAATACCTAGGTCGCTATCTGAGATTCTATAAAAGTTTTGCTCACTAAGTTTATCTCCCAGAAGCTTGTATCTACCAGAGTGTTCCTATGCCAGACAAGTCCTAAAACCCAGAGGCAACAGCCTCTTTAGGAGCAACAACCAGATACAGCCCCCTTTCTCATAATGTTGACACCCCTTTTCAATATGAACAAATTTGTGTGGTCACTGCCTCGACATCCCTGAAGATTGAGAAAGTGCTTAAATGAGGAATGGGTAGCAACAGACAAGATAGGATTTAACAAAGGATTACGAATACTGAATCTTTATATAGATTTTTTTTTTTTTTTACATGCTAGGGTATTAGAATAGCTAGAAGGAGAGAGAAACCAAGATGGTGGCTAGGTGAGACAGGGCGAAGGAACACCTCCATAGAAAACACTAGATAAGGACCAGAGAGTGACCCAGAACACCGGTTACAGCGATGTGCCAGCTGGACGAGATCTGCTAGTTCCCAGGGGCTGTATACTTGGTGAAACTGAGAGTCTGCATTCTGAAACGAGTGAGTAAGCTGGCTGGAAGTCCCACAGTTGCACGGTGATCTGGGGAAGCCAGGGTTTGGTGTCTGGAGACCAACGGGCTCTTTTAATAAAAAAGAAAAAAGGGGAAAAGCCAGGAGTGGCTGCAGGTGCAATCGTGGGAAACACGCAGTAAAACACAGCAAGAGGGGGCTGGGCCGGCCTCTCGGTGTCTGGCCTGCAAGATAGCCCGCTGTAGATATCCCTGGGGCCGGGGGAACAGAGCAGAGAGCCAGAAGCCAAAAGAATCCCCACGGCTAGCAGCTCACTCCCGGGAGGGCTGGATAAACTCCTGCCTGGGGCCATGCCCACAGCCCAGAGCCCCACCAGTTGTCCCGGAGCTGGGAAGGAGGAACTGTGCGAGGAGCGGGGTGTGGAGACGTCCCATTCGGATATTTTTGCATAAGGCTGAAAGTGAGCCGGCCCGGCCCGGCGGCCCGGGGCTTCCCTTGAGGGACGGCGCGTGCTGATGACGTAGCACAGCATTACTTCAGCAGAGGTCCTGGAGGATCGAGGCTGGGCAGGGGGATCTGCTCGGAGATCCCAGAGACACTACGCCAAGTCCGGTGGTTTGTGGGACATCGAGAGAGAGGGGCTGGGGCTGAAATGAAATGAAGGCTTGGACTCTTGCGGCGGCCTTGAATCTCCGGGAACCGGGGGGATTTGAATATTGAGGCAGTCCTTCCTCCCTGACCACCCATACAAGCGCCCCACATTCAGGGCCGACAGCTCCAGCAACACACCCAGGCTGAGTTCTCCGGCTGGAGCCCACAAGAATCGTTTCCCCATATAACGCGGGGACAAGGTGGAGAACTGACTTGAGAGGTATAGGTGACTCACAGACGCCGTCTGCTGGTTAGTTAGAGAAAGTGTATGTCACCAAAGAGTGTTTCTGGAAAATTAGATAGGGTTTTTTTTTTTTTTTTTTTTTTTTTACAAATTTAAAGAACCCTGTCGAGCAGAGCAAATGCCAAGAGGCCAAAAACAACAGAAAATCTCAATGCATATGGTAAAACCAGATGATATGGAGAATCCAACTCCAAACACACAAATCAAGTTATCAGAAGAAACGAAGTTCCTCGCAGAATTAATGAAAGAAATACAATCGAGGAACAAAAGCATGGCAAAGGATTTAAAGGACATCAAGAAGACCATGGCCCAGGATATAAGCTACATAAAGAAGACCCTAGAAGAGCATAAAGAAGACATTGCAAGGCTAAATAAAAAAAATAGAAGATCTTATGGAAATAAAAGTAACTGTTGGCCAAATTAAAAAGACTCTGGATATTCACAATACAAGACTAGAGGAAGCCGAACAACATCTCAGTGTCCTAGAAGTCCACAGAACAGAAAATGAAAGAACAAAAGAAAGACTGGAGAAAAAAATTGAAAAAATCGAAATGGATCTCAGGGGAATGATAGATAAAACAAAACGTCCAAACTTAAGACTCATTGGTGTCCCAGAAGGGGAAGAGAAGGGTAAAGGTCTAGAAAGAGTATTCAAAGAAATTGTTGGGGAAAACTTCCCAAACCTTCTACACAATATAAATACACAAAGCATAAATGCTCAGCGAGCTCCAAATAGAATAAATCCAAATAAACCCACTCCAAGACATATTCTGATCAGACTGTCAAATACTGAAGAGAAGGAGCAAGTTCTGAAAGCAGCAAGAGAAAAGCAATTCACCACATACAAAGGAAACAACATAAGACTACTTTGTGAATACTCAGTGGCCACCATGGAGGCGAGAAGGCAGTGGCATGACATATTTAAAATACTGAGAGAGAAAAATTTCCAATCAAGAATACTTTATCCAGCAAAACTCTCCTTCAAATTCGAGGGAGAGCTTAAATTTTTCACAGACAAACAAATCCTGAGAGACTTTGCCAATAAAAGACCTGCCCTACTTCAGATTCTAAACAGAACCCTACCAACAGAGAAACAACAGAAAGAAGAAAGAGATGTAGAGAATTTTAACAGAAATATATAGTACCTTACATCCCAAAGTACCAGGACACTCATTTGTCTCTAGTGATCACGGATCTTTCTCCAGAGGGGACCATAAGCTGGGACATAAAACAAGCCTCAAGAAATTAAAAAAAAAAAATTTGAATATACTCAAAGCACATTCTCCAACCACAATGGAATACAAATAGAAGTCAATAATTTTTGAACTGTAACTCCACTATTTACTTCGTACATTATATAAATTAACACAAACCCTAATGACAAATCAGTGGTTTTGAACTCAATGTAAAATATGTAATTTTAGACAACTATATAAAGGTAGGGGAATGGAGGAGTATAGGAACATAGTTTATGTGTCCTATTGAAGTGGAGGTGGTATCAAAGAAAAACAAAATTGTTATGGATATAGGAGGTTAATTTTAACCCCCACAGCAAACACAAAGAAACTATCAGAGAATGTAACCATAGAGATGAATTGTAGAGTTCGGGTTAAGAGAAATGGGGGACGGTGCAATGGGGAGTTAAGAAATGAAGGTAGAGTTGATGTTTGAGGTGAAGGGAAATTTCTAGTAATGGATGGTGGGAAAGAGCATTACAACATTCTAAAGGTGATTAATCCCACTTATGGAAAGCTAGGGAGGGGGTGGAATGGGAAGATTTAGGCTGTATATATGTTCCCACAACTATAAAAAAAAAATGACAGTCTAAATAGGTGACTGAATGCCAAGGATGAACTTGGATGGAATTAGAGGATAGAGGACAGGTGGCTCAAAGGGACACAGTTGAGACATAAGGTAAAGGAAATATAGAATGTAAGCTTTGTATCATTGTTGAACCTGTTGTAGTTCTTAGCTGCGCTTAATGGGATTGCATAAAAGAATGTTCTTGTTCATGGGAAGTGTATGTGTGAATTATCATGTATGTTCAAGGATGTGTGCAGCTAGCTCTCATGTTGAGAAGACAGAGCAATAGATGATGGATGATAGATAGGGAGGGAGGGAAAGAAATAGCGATGTGACAGCATGTTAAGGTTGGTGGATTGAGCTATCGGGGGAGGGGGTTCAGGGTATGATGGAATTCTTTTTATGGGGTTAGTATTGTTTTTGCAACTGTTCCTATAACTTTGAATTTATTTCAAAATAAAATTTAAAAAAAAAGAATAGGTAGAAGGAAAGAACTGAAATCATGGAAGTGTAACTGATAACATTCTTTGAAATTTTCTATCTACTTGTTAAATTATAAATTATACTTTGAAAGTTATCACCATTATGTATATCTGTTAAATTTCACAGTAAAAAATATGTATTAAAAAATAAACATCTTCCAAGTTCAACCTTAAAAAAAATTGTGAAATAATATTATTTCACCTGTAAAAAAGTCCATCCAGTTATTTCATCAAAAACTTTCAGAACCCCATGGATAAAGAGATCTTAAGAACTTGGAGCAAAGATGAGGGGGGTGGGGGAGGAAGACACATACCAAAATAAGAGAATGAGAGTGTCGTCAGAATTCTTATGGCAGCCTTGGAAGATTGAAAAGAATGGAATATTGTCTATATATGCTGATTTAAAGTGGCATTCAACCTACATTTCTATGCCCAAATTGTCAATCAGGTGTAGGGTGTCAAGAATTTTACTTCCCTGGCATCCTTTTTTAGGAAGCTACTAGAGGATGTGGTCCAGCAAACAAGGGAGTAAACCAAGAAAGAGAAAAACATAGGTCCTAGGGGATAGTGATTAAAACAGAGGAAGAGTGGCAAAGCTAAGTCCTACAGAGCAACTGTTATGGATTAGAAGAGGAAGTCTAAAGCCTACAAGGAGAAAGCTCCAGAAAAAAAAATTGAAGTGCTGGAAATCGTATTTGAACTTTTGGAAATATTATTAGTTTGTGCATGATTAACCTGCTGGGATATTTGGGAAATTTTAGCACTAGGTATTTAAAACACTAGCCAATGGTAAAACAAGGTAATTATCAGTTTCAGGAAACAAGAATTTACATGATAAAGAAATGTAATAGTATATTGTTTAAACTTTTGTTTAATGTGCTTCTTTATTCACAATAAAAAACCTTTCATATCACATCATACCTTTTTTGTCATTTATATCAGGGAAAATTAATTCATAGTCGTAGTTTGATTTAAAAAAAATACCCAAATTTTTTCTACCAGCTTTGACGGAGTCACATGCAGGAGAGAGATGCTGAAACGTTATTCTGGCTGTTAATATTGTGCGAGTGTCAATAAAGAACATTTTCACTCATTTATCTGCTTTCTGTTTCTTTAGTATTCATGTAATTATCAGAAGTACATGACTGTGCAAGTGGGGTAACACTTCAGACTCTTCACAGTCCTTGACAAAATGGACACAATTTCTTCTACAGATCAGTGGGTGAACTGATGCATTAAGAGTACTTAGTCTTTGAATCTATGTGTGTGGTACATCTTGCATATACCTAGATCTTCCATAAATCCTCTAAATATTATTTTAATTGTCAGTATAGAGTTTTACGCATCTTCTTTTAAAACCATTCCTAAGTCAGAAAAAAACATTCCTATATCTTATATTCTGATAGGTTATAAATGCTTCTTGTGTTTCATTTTACATGTGTTAATTGCTAGTATATAGAGATAAAATTGAATTTTTTTTATTTTGTACACAGTGACCTCCTAAATTTACTTATACATTCCAAATTATTTTATTAATTTAATAGTGGTTTTTACTTACTGTGATGATTAGGTTCATGTGTCAACCTGACCATGTGATAGTGCCCAGGTGTCTGGTCAAGCAAGCACTGGCCTGTTACTGCAAGGACATTTGTGGCTGTTTAATAAACCAGAAGTACTGGTTTATTAAATCATCAGTCTACTGATTGCATCTGTGACTGACTACATCAACAAAGGATATGCCTTCCACAATGAGAGGATTCATTCAGCTGGATTTAATCCAGTCAGTAGGGGGACAGTGATTAAAACAGAGGAAGAGTGGCAAAGTTAAGTCCTTTTAAGGGAGAAAAGAGAGAACTTTCACTTCTTCAGCCAGCCAGCCTCTCCTGGGGAATTCATTGAAGACCCTCGTTGGAGTGCCAACTCACAGCCTACCCTATGGAATTTCTCTTCTTCAGCTAGCCAGAATATCCTGGGGAGTTCATTGAAGACCTTCATTGGTGTTGCCAGCTTGCTGCCTGCCATACGGAATTTGGACTCATGCATCCCCACAGTTGCATGAGACACTTTTATAAAATCTCATATTTACAGATATCTCCTGTTAATTCTATTTCCCTAGAGAACCCCAATACACATACCCAATCATATCCTCTGCAAATAAATTCAGTTTTCTTTTCCTTTACCAACCGTTATGTATTTTTTTCCTACTCTGTGATGAGAGAGGCTATCCTTTCCTTGGTCTCTATTTAGGGTAAAGCAGTCAATCTTTCAACATTATGCGTGATGGATCTGTAGTGGTTAGAGAAGTCATCCTTGCCTTCTCGCTGAAGAATTCCTTTATTTATGACCCTGAGGATGTTTTACATAGTGTGAATTCTTACATGACCTACTAGTATTGCTGTGTGGATAAATGATTTCTCATGATTTTCAGTGAATAACTTTCCCAATATGAATTATCTGGCTCTCTTCCTAGGGGTTTGGTCCTGCTAATAAAGACTTTACCTCCTAATTTTTTGTTTCAGAGGTTATGCCTACACTGAATTTTCTTTTGCACACCAAAGATGGTGCATGGCAAAATGGTTGAGCACATTGATTACAAACTCAGTGTTTTTTTTTTCCTGTGTAGTTCACTCAGTTTAAAGGATAACTTATAAATTAAGGTATTCCCACACTCATTAGAGACTCATAATTTCTCCCATGTGATTTTTCTAGTTTATGACTTAAAGGGTGGTAGATGAAGACTTTTCCACTTTTATTACATTTATATTGAGTTCACTCCTGTTGTATATCATCAGGCCATCAATGAAAGACTTTGCTACATAGATGACATTCATTAGGATTCTTTTTAGTGCAGGTTTGCTTAGATTGTGTGATATGATAAGAATAAGGAAAAGTTCTTTCATGTCGATTACAAACATAGTGTTTCTTCAGTATGAGTTCTCTGGTATGTTGAAGGTAGTTCTATGGCTGAAATCTCTTCTGTTTTGAAAACATTTATAATGAATGTTCTCATATCATGTAAGGTCAGAGCATCTCCTGAAGATGTTCCAACATATATATCACTCATAGTTTTCCCTCTAGTTTGAGTTCTCTCATGTTGTCTAAGGATACAAAAATAAATTTAAAGTTCTGCTATATGATGACATTCATATATGGTTTCTCTCAAATGTGAATCCTCTCATGTCATCTAAGGCCAGAATAATACGTGAAGGTTTTCCTCATAGGTGACATTCATAGGGTTTCTGTCTCATGTGAATTCTCTATTGTTGTCTCAGGGCAGAACATTGAGTGAAGGTTTTCCCACAAAATCATTCACACGGTTTCTCTCCAGTGTTAGTTCTCTCATATTGTCTAAGATTAGAATATTGAAGGAAGGTTTTCCCACATAGATGGCATTCATATAGTTTCTTCCCAGTGTGAGTCTTCTCATGTCATTTAAGGCCAGAGCTTTTGGTGAAGGCTTTCCCACACCAATGACACTGATAGCATTTCTCTCCAGTTTGAGTTTCTCATGTTCTTTAAAATGAGAACATCTCCTGAAGGATTTCCCACATAGATGACATTCAAAAAGTTTCTCTCCAGTGTTGGTTCCATTGTATTGTCTGTGGCTAGAGGTTTGAATGAAGGCTTTACCGTTTAGATGATACTTATATGACTTACTTCTAGTGTGATTTGCTTATGTTGAGTAAAAGATGACCAGTCACTGAAGACTTTTCTGAAGAGCTTGCTGATATAGGGATTCTTTCCCTTGCATATTGACACATGTTGAGTCACTGTGGGAAATCTTCTTGCAAATCATTAAATTTAAAGGAATTCTTTGGCATGTGAGTTTCTAAAAATATATTGCTAGATATGTCTTTCCTGTAACTTTGTTGTACGGTTATCATTTCTTGTTTTTTAATGCCACTTTCCCTATCTGAATTCTGTTTTTGGAGAAATACTATTCTTTATCTACAAAGTTCCTCTCCTTGCTCCAATTGGGAACATACATCTGATTTGCAGACTTAATATCCCAGTGAGATCAGATGATTGAAAATCTCCAGACTTACATCTCTGAACAGCTTTCTCTGGGATGTATCCAACAGGGCACAGTGTTCCTAGGTGAAGTCTTTAACTACATCTTTCAGGTTCATTTACTCCAGTGGTAGCATTGGTTAATAGCTTAACTGACAGTTGACTGCCTCTGGGTTTCTGTCACAACCAGAAAAACAGTAGTCAAGCAAAGGTGGATGTGGCCCGAGTATTCCCAGGGCCATGGACATCTCCTCCATGGTACATGCAGGCATAAAGTGTTTGTCCTCCATCTATACCTCTTGTTCCAGCAGTAAATAGGATTATATAATCATAAACACTTGATTTAGCAAAATCATGATGATGTATAACTAAATTGAAGGAGCAAAAGAAATGGGATAAAAATAGGTGAATCCTTTTCTTCCATACTATGAAGTCAATAGATAATGTCTAAAATGGAGCAAATAAATGGCAGTAAAAGCAAAATATTTAAAAATATGAAGATAAATACAAGAAGAAACAGGTAGAAATGTTGAATATTGTGACCACATTCAGTACTGGTATTAATGGTTAGAGAGGGGAGTTGAAATGGGGTGGAGCAGGTGACTGCTATGTTTCATTATAAGCCTTTTAGTACCATTTGATTTTGTATACATATATGCATGTGGCACAAGTGGAGGAGTTAGTTTGATATAGTTGTCTACCCCTTAATTTTGAAATGTTCACTAGGCTAGACCCAATTTTAAGAAGGCTTCTTTGACTCTTCCCCAAGTAGTGTCACTTCCTATTGTGTGCTTCCACAACAGTTTGTTCAGGTTTTTTTTTTTTTAAATAACATAATGATATGCTTTTATGTCTGTTTTGCCACTAAACTATGGACTCTTTAATAGCAGGTAAGAACTGTTTTGTTCATCTTTATTTTCAGAGCCCATGGAACTCCCAGTAATTGCTTTGTGGGTAAATTCACTTCAGATAATATTTATTACATAGATTACAGACAGAAACAGGTTTTTGACACATATCTTATTGGTGAAATGAAAAGAATTATGGAGACGGATTAGGAATAAGAATACCTAGCTTCCACTCCTCTTCAGTCTTTGGCCAAATCAGTTTACTTCCTGAGTCTCAATTTCCTTATATGTAAAACTTGGTGGTGAACTAATTGCTACAATCTCTTCCATCTCTAACGTCTTTAAAAATGTGTCTTTTCATGAGATTGATTATTCATTTAGCAGTTTCATAGGTATCTCTTTTCAGTATTAGGATAATTAAATTTAGGTCTCCATATATAAATTTCTTAATTTATATGTAATAGTCTTATGACATCAATCATGTAATCTTGGATCTAGGTGGAAAAGAAAAATAGGAAAGCAAAAGTATACTGCAGTTTCTTAGAAAATAAAACATCATTTAGCTTCCAACTTGGTGAGGAAGAAGTAAACAGAACTGTGCAAATCATCTTTCCCCTACTCTGTTGGCAATTCTGTGAGCTGATAAAATAGTTAAACCCCATCAGAGAATCACACACTGCAATGGGGGTAGGGGAAAGTTCAATAATGAGTTATTTGGATAAAAATACCATGGATAAAAGTAAACCTTGCATCAAAATGTTTTCAGAGTTATGTGTTTATGTAGGATATGCCCAGATTTCTTTTTTAGCAGATGATAATATAAATGTCATAGGGTTCTGGTTTGTCCTGTGTTGCTTTTGGAGCCTTTGAAACACTTCATTGTATTTTTGAAGTTTCAAAATACAGTTGTAAGTAGGAAATATGTTTATAAAATATAGTGTGGATCCTTTATGTTATAAATATTTAGAATTTATTAGTGTAATTGAAAATTGCTTTAAAAATTTTTCTCATTTCAGATGTTTAGTGCCAAAGAAATTGAATTACAAGTAACCGAAATAGAAAAGGAAAAGGAAGAGGCAGAGAAGAAGAAATCAAAGAAAAGTACCTAATTCTTAGAATGAACACTAGGGGTTTTTAGTGTTTTGTTGTACTGGTTGGAGTAATTTACTGAACTTTTAGAGGAAATAAGTTACTTTGCAGCATTAAATTTAGTAGATGATTTGAGATTGCCACATTTATGGCTCTGTTCAGTCTATTACATGGAAAAATTAGATGAATATGAAGATTTTCTTTGAAAAGAGTTTTCAGTAATTGTTGAAAGCAGTCATTATTTAACACAAACCTGAGACTATACCATATGCATGTATTGTCTGGTGTTACTTTTCTACATATATGGAAATTTAATTAAGAAAAACATTTTTATTTTAAAAAATTAATAATTTGGTGAGATTTGTGTATTGACTGTCCCTCAAAGAGACAGCTATTCTAAGATAAACATAATATGAGTTGCATTCCCAGATGAATGATAAAAACATCCTTACATTGGGGAATTGTCAAAATTCTGTCAGAGAACTTTCTCCATCTCTGAATTCTTTGTGTTTGTTTTACCTTTTTCTTTTTGTAAGTTGTAGTTTATTGCTTTGTTTGTGAAGTAAATATTTAAGGCCTAAAATCCAAATAGGCAATTAGAATAAAGTGTGGTAAGAATGTATAAAAGCATCAGAATAGGGATCTATATGGACATAAGGATAGAAATTAGTAGATGATTTCTTAATTTAGTTTATATTTTATCTTAAGTGTACAGTATGTTAGGTTTGTTACATGTTCCATCAAATGTCTGAATGCTTATTATGTCTGGCTTATTGTACTAGGCTTATTTAGAGGGTCAAAATAAATATAAAAATTGATCCCTGCAGACACAGATTGTTAAATCTAAATTACCCACAAAAAGAATATGCTTAATGCCTGTAAGGAGATTGTAATTTTTTAAATAAAGGTTATTAATAGACATAAAAAGAAAAGCCTATGTATCTTATTATTTTAGGGTTTTTCCTCTTTTTTATGTGCATTTTGGAAACATGGAGGAGAGAGATTGAATTCTGGCAGAGGAATGAAAATCCCAGAGGAGATGGTAAAGAAAGAATGAGTTGGGTTAAGGAACTGTCATATTTGAAGATCCAAGCCATTTGATGGTTATAGCACTCTGAAGCAAGAGCATAGGAAGAACAGAGTCAGAATTTTAAGAGGTATAAAGACCTTAGTGGGTCACCTCACTCATGTTCATTTTTCCTTGGGTCGAATTCCTGTGACCTCCTGCTGCTTCACTTCATTTTTCCAGACATAAAGATTATAGGGCATTTTCCAGAGCTGAATGTACAGTCTGTATTGCTAACTCAGATTTAGTTCCTGAATGCTTTTCTAGTTTCATTCACTAAAGCAGTAATCATGGAATCTCATGAATCCCTGTACCCCTCTTCTTTAAAACTTAGAATCAAAGTCAGCCACCTGTTCCCTGTAATGCCTCCTGGCTCCTGCTAAGCTGCTTCCCAGGCAGAAGGCTTACTAAGCAAAATTTTGCCATTTGGGGCAAAAAAATTATTTTGTTAATGGGCTCCCACTGAAGATAACTCAACATACATGCACACGCACATACTCAAGCACACACAACAAAGGGGCTAGGTGTTCACATTATCCTACAGTACTGTAATGAACCCTTTATGAATCCTTGATATCCTTGATACATGGCTGGGCATCTTGCATATACCTCTTTTTTGCATTCATCATATTATATTGAAATTATCTGTTTGATCTACTTATTTGACAAGTGTTGAGTGCTTTATGTGGCAGACATTGTGCCAGAGGTCAGGGAAATAGGAGAAAAAATAGACTGAGTTTTTGTCATCATTACTGTGTAATGAGAGGCCAAACATGAAACCTAAGTGATTATAATTACAGTTACAATTAGTGCTGTGAAGCTCTTTGTGTTTGTGTCCCCTAATAACCTAGAAACTCTTCAGGAGGCAGGACTGGGACCCATGTCTTTTTAAACTTTATTTTCACAGCTTGTTTATGGTAAAGACTTATGCATGTTTGTTGAGTTGTTAAATTGTATACTCTCTCCTTAAGAGAGATCAGAGGAAAGGGTGAAACTAATAATCTAGCCTAATCTCTCATTGGTTTAGAAGTCAACCTCCTCATCTCTTTGGTACTTGTTGAATATTATAAAGATGGGAAGATACCAAGTAATCGGTGAGTATGTATTGAATGCAGGGCCCTAGGTTTAGAGCCTAGTTGGTGGAAAAAAAAAAAAAAGTGAGAGGAGAACTGTATTGTTAAGCAACATAGTATGGCCCTAGACAACTTTTCAGTGGTGCAGTGATTTGAAGTGTCAATCCCATACCACTCATCCCTGATTAAACATTCTTTTTGTGCCAGGTACCGGAAATGAATAAGATATTGTCCTTGTCTTGAAGAGGTCATAACACCAAATAGTTAAGTCCATTCATATGTCATATGAATGCTGAGAAATATAAATTCTGTGAATTTAATATGGGGCATATTGCTGAATGGTTTTTGGAGTAACTTATTTGTATCTTCCCTGGTAAATGTAGCACTCAATACCAGATCGTTTAGAAAGAAAACAAGACTTATTTATTGGGTGTTTTTAAACAAAAGAAGGGAAGTGATAGCACCCTGTCTACCAATCTGTCTCAGATTTGTCAACAGGACATTCTACCCCTCTGGATGGATTTGGCTATAAATGATTATCATGCTAAGGGCTCTTTTCTGAACCATAGCTCAGCTGTGTGGATCTCCATATTGCCTAGCTGGGGAAATAGTGACACATAATCCAAATAGTATGATTGTAACTCCACCCTTCATTTTTTTTTTATCTTCATTTTATTGAGATATATTCACATACCACGCAGTCATACAAAACAAATCATACATTCGATTGTTCACAGTACCATTACATAGTTGTACATTCATCACCTAAATCAATCCCTGACACCTTCATTAGCACACACACAAAAATAACAAGCATAATAATTAAAGTGAAAAAGAGCAATTGAAGTAAAAAAGAACACTGGGTACCTTTGTCTGTTTGTTTGTTTGTTTCCTTCCCCTATTTTTCTACTCATCCATCCATAAACTAGACAAAGTGGAGAGTGGTCCTTATGGCTTTCCCAATCCCATTGTCACCCCTCGTAAGCTACATTTTTATACAATTGTCTTCGAGATTCATGGGTTCTGGGTTGTAGTTTGATAGTTTCAGGTATCCACCACCAGCTACCCCAATTCTTTAGAACCTAAAAAGGGTTGTCTAACGTGTGCGTAAGAGTGCCCACCAGAGTGACCTCTCGGCTCCTTTTGGAATCTCTCTGCTACTGAAGCTTATTTCATTTCCTTTCACATCCCCCTTTTGGTCAAGAAGATGTTCTCCGTCCCACGATGCCAGGTCTACATTCCTCCCCAGGAGTCATATTCCACGTTGCCAGGTAGATTCATTCCCCTGGGTGTCTGATCCCACGTAGTGGGGAGGGCAGTGATTTCACCTTTCAAGTTGGCTGAGCTAGAGAGAGAGGACCACATCTGAGCAACAGAGAGGCATTTGGGAGGAGGCTCTTAGGCACATTATAGGGAGGCCTAGCCTCTCCTTTGCAGCAACAGTCTTCCCAAGGGCAAGTCCTGTGGTAGAGGGCTCAGCCCATCAAACCACCAGTCCCCTATGTCTGTGAGCATATCAGCAACCATCGAGGTGGGGATGCCCAATACCCCTGCATTCTTTGGGGTAGTTTTTTAAAACAGCATTATTTACTTGGGCTCTGGATCTGTGAACTGGTTCAAGTCTGGAAAGGGTTGAGGAACTTTGACTCTCTATTGTGCTGATTCAGGTCAAACTTTTGTTCACGTGACCTTGAGCTCTTCTGCTTATGCAAGTCAAGTAAGACTTTAGTAGGTTGCCCGTCTCTTTCAATTCTAGGGTCGCCATGATCTTTTAGCCAATACCCAAACTCTCTGGTTGTAAAACCCATGTTCTTTGATGCAATCTTGTGTGGGCAGACATATCAGTGTTGATTAGATTGTCATTATTTGAGTGTTTCCATGGAGATGCGCTCCACCCAACTGCTCATTTAGTGACTCCTACAAGCCCGACACTGTTTTAAGGTTTTTTTTTGTTTTGTTTTGTTTGTTTTTTTTAACAAGGAAACATCTACTCATATAATTCTTTTAACATCTTCATGAGATAGGTCATATGATTTATGCCCATGGTGCTGACTACTTAGTGTTTTGCCACCACAACCCTCCATCAAATTGGAAAAAAATTCTTTCCAGTCTCTACCACACAAGGCTGTTTCATGAGAAGCAAGTGCTCTTATATGTCATTGATTTTATTCCTCCTGGAATAAATAATAATTTGGTAATTATTGTCTCAACCACTTTCTTTTACTTTAGAAATCTAAGTATTCTTTTGGCCAAATTTCACTGATATGTACAAAGTTTTTTTTTTTTAATTTAATGTGTATTTTTAACCCAAACATACTGAACATTATGTTACTTAAAGTGTCATCTTGATAGAGAACTGAAGATGGCAGCTAGGTGAGACAAGGCAAAAAAACTCCTCCGTGAAAAATACTGTTTAAAAACCAGAAAGTGACCCAGAACACCAGTTTCAGCGATGCACCAGCTGGACAAGGTCTGCTAAAACCACAGGGACCATGCACTTGGTGAAACCAGGAGTCTGCATTCTAAAGCGAGTGAGTAAGCTGGCTGAAAGCCCCACGGCCGCACTGCAGTGTTGGGAAGCCAGGGGTTGGCATTTGGAGACAGACTAGTTCTTTAAAAAAAAAAAAAAAAAAAAGCCCAGGAGCGGCTGCAGTTTCAACGGCAAGAGCCACGCAGTGAAGCACGGCAGGAGGGGGCTGTGCCAACCTCTCAGTGTCTGGTGTGGAGGATAGACTGCTGCTGATTCCATCAGGGCCACGGGGCAGAGAGGAGAGCCAAAAGGAGAAAGAAACCACATTGCTTGCAGCTGGCTCCCTGGCGGGCTGGAGATACTCCTGCCTGTGGCCATACCCACTGCCCAGAGCTGCGCCAGGAAACCCAGTGTGACTGTGAGTGTATCCCATGGCACCGCACATGCGCCACAATATCGGCCGTGGGCAGTGGCCTTGGTTACATACACAGCTAGTTGTCCCAGAGCTGAGAAGGTGGAGCTGTGTGAAAGGGGGGGGGGGGGTTGAGACACCACATTCAGCCATCTTTGCATCAGGCTAGGAGTGCCCCTGCAAAGCCCGGAGGCCTGGGGCTTCCCTTGAGGGATGGCAAGCACTTGTGACATAGCACAGCCTTCCCTATAGCAGAGGTCCTGGAAGATCACAGCTGAGAAGGGGGGCCCACTTGGAAAACCCAGGGACACTACATCAAGGCCGGGGACTTGTGCGTCAGCAGTAGAGAAAATCTGGGGCAAAACTGAAATGAAGGCTTAGACTCTTGCAATAGCCTTGAATCTCCAGGAACATCTGGGAGGTTTGATTATTAAAGCTGCCCTGCCTCCCTAACCACCCAGACACATGCCCCACAAGTTGTATTTTTTTACAACTTGAGAGAACCCTATCAAGCAAAGCAAATGCCAAGAGGCCAAAAACAACAGAAAATCTTAAAGCATATGATAAAACCAGACGATATGGAGAACCCAATCCCAAACACCCAAATCAAAATATCAGAAGAGACACAGTACTTGGCACAATTAATCAAAGAACTACAGTCAAAGAATGAGAGCATGGCACAGGATATAAAGGACATGAAGAAGAACATACAGGATATAAAGGACGTAAAGAAGACACTAGAAGAGCATAAAGAAGAAATTGCAAGAGTAAATTAAAAAACGGAAGATCTTATGGAAATAAAAGAAACTGTTGGCCAAATTAAAAAGACTCTGGATACTCATAATACAAGATTAGAGGAAGTTGAACAACGACTCAGCGTCCTCAACGACCACAGAACGGAAAATGAAAGAACAAAAGAAACAATGGGGAAAAAATTGAAAAAATCGAAATGGATCTCAGGGATACGATAGATAAAATAAAACGTCCAAATGTAACACTCATTGGTGTCCCAGAAGGGAAAGAAAAGGGTAAGGGTCTAGAAAGAGTATTCAAAGAAATTGTTGGGGAAAACTTCCCAAACCTTCTACACAATATAAACACACAAAGCATGAATGCCCAGTGAACTCCGAATAGAATAAATCCAAGTAAACCCACTCCAAGACATATTCTGATCACACTGTCAAATACTGAAGAGAAGGAGCAAGTTCTGAAAGCAGCAAGAGAAAAGCAATTCACCACATACAAAGGAAACAACATAAGACTAAGTAGTGACTAGTCAGCAGCCACCATGGAGGCGAGAAGGCAGTGGCATGACGTATTTAAAATTCTGAGTGAGAAAAATTTCCAACCAAGAATACTTTATCCAGCAAAACTCTCCTTCAAATTTGAGGGAGAGCTTAAATTTTTCACAGACAAACATGCTGGAGATTTTGATAATAAAAGACCTGCCCTACTTCAGATACTAAAGGGAACCCTACCAACAGAGAAACAAAAAAAGGAGAGATAGATATAGAAAAATTTAACAGACATATATAGAACATTACATCCCAAATCACCAGGATGCACATTTTTCTCTAGTGATCACAGATCTTTCTCCAGAATAAATCATATTCTGGGACATAAAACAAGCCTCAATTAATTTAAAAAAAAAATTGAATATATTCAAAGCACATTCTCCAACCACAATGGAATACAAATAGAAGTCAATAATTTTTGATTTGTAACTCCACTGTTTACTTCCTACAGGATATAAAATACATAAACTCTAATGACAAATCCTTGGTTTTGGACTCAATGTAAAATATGTAATTTTTGACAAGAACTACATAAACTTGAGGGAATGGAGGAGTATAGGAACATAGTTTACGTATCCTATTAAAGTTGAGTTGGTATCAAAGAAAAAGAAGATTATGATAGATTTAAGAGGTTAAATTTAAGCCCCACAGTAAACACAAAGAAATCATCAGAGAATATGACCATAGAGATGAAAAGTAGAGTATGGGTTGCAAGAAGTGGGGGAAGGGGCAATGAGGAGTTAAGAAATGAGTGTAGGGTTGCTGTTTGGGGTGAAGGGAAATTTCTAGTAATGGATGGTGGGAAGGCGATAGTATTACAACATTCTAAATGTGATTAATCCCACTAATGGAATGCTAGGGAGGGGTTGGAATGGGAAGATTTAGGCTGTATATATGTTTCCACAAATGAAAAAAAAAAAAGAGAAAAGAAAAAGACAATCTAAATAGGCAATGACAATTAAATGCCAAGGAGGATCTTGGATGGGATCTGAGGATGGAGGAGAGGAGGCTCAAAAGGACACAGTGGGGACATAAGAAAAAAAAAAAAGGCAATATAGAATGTAAGCTTTGTATGAATGTTGAATTTCTTGAACTTCTTAGCTGCACTTAATGGGATTGCATAAAAGAATGTTCTTGTTCATCGGAATTGTGTATGTGAATTATATCGTTTGTTGAAGGATGTGTGCAACTTCTCTCATGTTCAGAAGACAGAGCAATCGATGATGGATGCTGGAGAGGGAGGGAGGGAGGGAGGGAAGGAAAGAAAGAAATGGTGGTGTGACAGGGTGTTAAAGTTGGTGGATTGGGATATCAGGGGAGGGAGGTCAGGGTATGCTGGAGTTCTGTGTATGGGTTTTGTATTGTTTTTGCAACTGTTCCTGTAAGTTTGAATTTATTTCAAAATAAATAAATAAATAATGTCATCTTGACTTCTTTGATGAGGGAAAATTCCCCAGTATGTGAGCATTTTTCTCCCTCATATCTTTTTTTTAACATTTTTTATTGTGAAATATAACATATATACAGAAAAATGATAATGTTCAAAGTACAATTTAACAAGTAGTTTATAGAGTAAATTTCAAAGAATGTTATGGGTTACAGTCCCACAACTTCAGTTATTCCTTTATTGTGAAATATAACATATATACAGAAAAGTAATAACTTTCAAAGCTCAATTTAACAAGTAGTTACATCCCTCAATATTTTTAAGGTAAGATAATCACAAGAGATTTTAGGAATACCTAAATGAATTCTCTTTCTGGCATTGAGTTATGGTTAACTAGGTAGTCTTGTTAACTCTCTTACTACAAGTTTAGACCTGCTGGATAAAATCTAATAAACATCCTTTTACATGCATAGCTAAGCTAACAAGAAGGAAAAGGGGAATCCTCAAGGGCCAAAAGCCAAAAGGGATTTTAAAACCAGAGGAGGCATCCGAGCTGATGTTGGTACTGCCCTTCAGGAGGTTGTAGTGGTAGAGGGATAAGCACACTGATGCAATAAAACAATAGGGATACTTGATTTATGACAGCAAGTATTACATATTAGTGGTGTTTACCATTAAAGGAAAAGCTCTTCGACAGATGGTGCTAAGGCAATTGGTTATCCATTTGAAAAGAAAGAAAATTGGACCTCTCCTTCACACTTAAAAAAAAATCAGATTCTGGTGGATTAAAAACCTAATATACATAATAAAAGTATAAAATTTTTGGAAGACAATACAGGAAAATAGGTATTTGGGGGTAAGGAGAGATTTCCGAAATGAGATAAAATAACCATTAAGGAAAAGACTGATATTTTTACTACCTTAAAATTAATGTAAGCTTTTGTATATCAGTAATACCATAAAGAAAATTAAAGACAAGCCCACAAATGAGAGAAGACATTTGTGATACTTCTAACTGACCAAAGATGTGTGCCCAGAACTTACAAAGAACTGTTGGTTCAAAGGAATAAAAAGAACAATGCATCCAAAAAATGGCTGGAGTACTGAAACAGGCAGTTCGCAGAAAAATAAACCTGAATGATTTTGTCTCATGAGGAGCTTATTAAAAAGATGCTTTACCAGACTAATAATTAGGGAAATGCATTAATTACTACTACAGCAAGATACTACATTGGACTGGCAAAAATTAAAACTGACAGGATAAAAGGCTGTAGCGCCAAAAGAACTATCTACTGCTGATGTAACTGTAGACTAGTACAACCACTTTGGGCAGCAAGTTAGTGAAATCTAATAATGACAAAGAAGCATGTGCCATTTAAACAGCAGTTCCACTCCTAGGTATATGACCCACAGAAACTCTTCCACATGTGCATAAAAATAAGCACATTCAAGGCATTGTTGTAATAGCAAAAAAAAATTTGAAGTAAACTAATGTTCATCAACAAGAGAATGAATACATTGTGATTTATTCATACAATACTATCCACATGGATTAATCTGAGAAACAATGTTGAGCGAAACAATGTTGAGCAAAACAAAAGCAAATTGTGAAAGAGTATATATAATGTAATGATATTTATAGAAAGCTTAAAGACATTCAAAGCTAAATATGTTTGTGCTGGTTTGAATCTATTATGTACCCCATAAACGACTATGTTCTTTTAATCCACTCTTGTGGGGGCAGACCTATTGTGGGATCTTTTGATTAGGTTGTTTCCATGGAGATGTGACCCCACCCATTCAAGATGGGTCTTATTTAGTTTACTGGAGTCCTTAAGAGAGCTCAGGGAGAAAGAGCTCAGAGCCAACAGAGACCCTGACTCTTGGAGATGCAGATAGAAAGACATTTGGAGATGCTAAGCTGAGAGATGAAGTCCAGAGTTTGCCTCAGAGAAGCTAAGTGAGAACCCACAGACACTTAAAGAGAAAACCACTGGAATCAGAAGCTGAAAGCAACACAATCCAGGAGCAACAGACCTGCAGATGCCAGCCACATGCCTTCCCAGCTGACAGAGGTGCTCCAGACACCTTTCTTCAGTGAAGGTATCCTCTTATTGATGCCTTATTTTGGACACTTTTTTATGGTCTTAGAACTGTAAATTTGTAACCTAATAAATCTCCTTTATAAAAGCCGATCCATTTCTGGTATGTTGCATTCTGGCAGCATTAACAAACCACAACAATAGTGTTTAAAGACTATTTGAAGTATATCTGGGGAAAAGCAAGGGAATGGTTGATGCAAAATTCAAGTCAGTGAGTACTTCTGCTGGGAGGTATGGGAACTGAATGCATTAAGGAGGAACACAGAAGAACTGATGTTTTTCTAAAGCTGAGTGGTGAGTGTGCAGATGTTCATTTCACTATTCTCTAAACTGTAGATATAAGTTATCTGTATGTATTTATTATATGCTTTACAGTTATAGATCCCAAAATTCACACAGAAAAATATTAAGAAAAATTTAAAGGCACATATCTTGCCCTCAAAAGTCTGCATAACTATGCAGATTTTAAAGGCACATATGTTGCCTTTATAACTAGACAGAATTTAGAAGCACATATCTTCCCCTCAAAAGTCTGCATAACTATGCAGACACTGGGAAAAAAAAGTCTGCATTTCTATGGATGTATTCATCTGTAGTAAACATATAAAGATGAGCAAAATCAGAATGGCAATGGGAGAAGGGAACACAACTGAATTCAACTGTATTTGTCATCATATTTCTTAAATGGTGCATGTTGCAAGAATATTTATTACAATAGCCTCTCTAATTTGTTAGCGTGTCAATCTTTATAAAAACTTCTTTTTTCCTCATTCCTGGTCATCTTGAGGGAGATGGCCAAGTAGGTGAAGTAATGAAATTAATGACAATATTACCATTATTTGAAGTAAAATCATGATTTAGTTCCTGAGGAAACAGATCTGGAGTGTGCATAAGTTTTAAAGGATATTTGGAACCTAATAAATGTCTACTTGATTTTCTATTTGGAAAAGGGTGTGATTGAAATAAATACATTCCAAGCTTGCAACAAGGTCCTCATTACTTAATCTACTCATATATTTCATTTTTACTTAGGGCTTTTCATTCCAATTTTTACATGCTTTATGTAATTTAATGGAATTTACAAAATACTGTTCACACATGTATGTATGTTGAAACTCTAACTCCTTTATAAAGAAATTAAACAATTACTTTATTATACCTTTATTATAACTCCACAGACATTTTCATTGGTTATTGAGGGAGTATAAAAAAATCCCTAATCTGAATAAAAATTACAAAAATGTTTTACACTGTATTTTTAATACAGGATTATAAAGATAGATTGGTATATTACATGTCATTTATCAGAGAAAATGTGACTAGAAAATTTTTGAAGATTTTTATTTCAAGAGGTATGTATCAGAAGTAAAGGGACATGAAAAAAATGCATGTACTATTCTTGTTGAAAGGGAATGTTTTATTATTACTCTTGTTTTTAATAAGTAATATAGTCACATGGTACATAATTTAAAATTTACCAAGTACATAGTCAAAGATCTCCATCTCATTTTTGTCCCCCAGTGAACTTGGAGGCACCCAATGTAATTAGCATATACCAGTGATATTTTGTAATATAAAAGCAATTGTGATTATATCCTTTTTGCAAATGGTAGCATACTACACAGGGTGCTGTACATTGTCTTAATACATTTTGAGGCTCTCTCTGTGTGAGGGTCATTCTTCCCATGTAAAAAATTATTAGCAGTCTTCTATTGATGAACATTTGTGTTTACTAGTGATGCAATTGCAATGAATGTTGCAATGAAAAACCTTTTTATGTTTGTCATTTCACACATGTGGAAGTATATTTACGAGGTAGATCCCTAGAATTAGAATTGCAGGGTCATTGATAAATTATACAGTTATACAAATTTATGTTCCTCCTAACAGTGAGTGAGAATACCTCCTCCACACCTTTTTCATTGTAGCTGTTTTATGTGGCTCTGATGGAACTGTTCCCTTATATGGTTCTGGGTGAGGATCAGCCACAAGAGAAATTTGCATGAGATTCGAAAGGCAGAGGGGATACAGTTCAGTGTAGGGCAGCAGACACTGTGGCAATTCACCTTGTTTGGAGAGTCGTCCAGGCCCACAGCTTCTCCAGATCCTCCAGATCCTGCCAGATCTCCCATGGCTTCTCTGAGAACTGGATCAGAAATGTGTGCAGCTTCATGGCAAAGGGCACCAGCTTTTCCTGCAGTTCACTTGCATCATCAGGGTTGCAGGTGATGAAAGACAGATGGAGGTACCAGTTTGTCCTCATGGGTTACAGTTTGTAATCCACCCACCCCGCCACTTCACATCCAACTTTCCTTCCTGACTACAAGCCCCAGCTGACCTGTAGTGCCTTCAGGTCCAACACCAGACACAGTGGCAACAGCTTGCACAGACTTCTCCATCGCCACCCACAGTTATGTGAAGTCTAATTCCTAAAATAAATTGCTTATTCTGTATCAAAGTGGTTTTGCTTCTCTAGTTGAACCCAAACTGATACAGTAGTGTTTCTAACTTTTCTTGTTTTGCCCATAAATTTAGGTGAAATCTGAATATATAATTTCATTTTTTACGTTTTATTTTTAGACATTTTTCAATATTATTTTAATTTGTGTTTCTCTTATGAGTGATGTTGAAACTTTTTAAATATGTTTAAAAGCCTTTTGAATTTTCTTTCCATTTTCTGTTCACATTCCTTAATTGTTTCTATGTGTTTTGGTCTTATTGATTAGTAAGAGATTTTTATATATTTGGGAAGTTACCCTGTTCCCTATCTATTAAGGTCATGCTAACTACTATAATAGATGAAGCCATGCACATTAGAAGTTTATTTCTCAATAGCAAAGTCCATTGCTATCGATAAGAAGCATTCCTCCAAGCAAAAATGTAGGAACCCGGGTTCCCCCTACCCTGTGTAGCTCTGCCATTTTCAGCATGTGGCTCCCAAGATTTCTGTGTCCATCTACACTAAGCCACCGTAAGGGGAAAGAATTTGGAGGATCACATGTGGGAAATTTTTATGAGACAATCTTTGGGAGTGGAACAGGTTTGGTGATCAACTAGTCACTCTGTCACAGTCTAGGATAGCAGTTGCAAAATATTTTTTTACAGTTTTTTTCTAGTCTTCTGATCTCATATGTTGGTTTTTGCCATGAAGATGTTTTTAAAAAATTTTTATTTCACTGGTTTATCGATCTTTTCTGAGTTTTTGGTTTTGTGTCATAGTTAGAAGGCCCTTTCCACTTGAGATTATAAAAGAATTTTCTTGAATTCTCTTATGGTTTCTTCTAATAATTTTATAGTTTCATTTTTAAAATGTAAATATCTGATCCATTTGGAATTTGTGTAAGTCCAGTGCAACTTCAAAGCTTTATCAAGATAAAGTTTTAGGGGATTTTTAGAATGGGATCAAAGTAGTCATGGTAAAATTATAATTTTAGGCTTAAACAAACATAAAACTATAAAATCTATTTAAAAAGTCAATAGGTACACCAATGGATGAAAGGATAAACAAAATATGGTAAATACATACAATGGAATATTATTCAACCAAAACAATGAATGAAGTCTGACACATGCTATAATATGGATGAAGCATCATGTTGAGTGAAATAAACTAGACAAAAAAAGGTCAAATATTGTGTGTATGATACCATGTTTATGAAATAACTAGTGTATGCAAATTCATAGAGACAGAAGATTACAGGGTACCAGGGGTGGGAATAGGAGTGGGGAATAGGGAATTAATGCTTAATGGGTACAGAGTTTCTGTTTGTGGTGATGGAAGAGTTTTGGTAACAGATGGTAGGTAGTGATGGTATCAACATTATAAATATAATTAACACCACTGAATTACATACTTGAAAGTGGTTAAAGTGGGAAATTTTATGTTGTATCTGTGTTTCCTAAATAAAGTTTTTAAATGTGCATGACAAAAAAAAAAAAGTAGCTACAAAACTATATACCCAAAGGTCTTGTACAAAAAGTTCGAAAATTAAAGGAAGAATTAAAATAGCATGGAGCAGAATGTTTTGAAAGGTAAGAGCAGTTTAAAAGCCACATGGAATATGAGAATAAAGCAATAAAAAAAAAATTAAGTATCTAGAAAGAAAAGGCTTAGACAAACAACCATTCTGTCCACATACTGACCCTTTGTGGAAAAAAGAATTGGTAGTAGTCTGGTTTGTTAGAAAAATAACAGTTAATTTCTTCAACAAACCTTTTACTCAGTGCCTGACTGCAGGTACTGTGCATGGTGCTGGAATCACAAAGAAACTGTGGTTGGTGGGAAGAGTTTGGCCTGGCAGACAGGAGTATTTTTATCACTGATATTGGTTAGAATTGCTGGCACACAGTGTAAATTAAATGTGGGCCAAGTCAGTTGTATTACGGTTTTAAAATTTTCTACAGAAGTGCCTCCTCTTACTGTCCTCACCTGGGATAGACCACTCCCACTCCCCCTCTCCTTCCTTGGTATATCAGTGCAAAGAATAAAATCCCACCAAGGATTTGATTGACTGTTAGGGCAACTTGAAATGCACAAGTGAAGAGTACAGTGAAAACGAATAGAGAACCTGAGTTATCATGAAAATTGAAGGAAAGACAATAAACTTCTCACAAAGGGAAATTTAAACCTGTCTCCACCATTTTAAGATGTCACCTTGAATATTCAGGTTTCATCATTATCATAAAATAACTGATTGCTGATTTTTCTTAAATAAACCTGTCTCCACCATTTTAAGATGTCACCTTGAATATTCAGGTTTCATCATTATCATAAAATAACTGATTGCTGATTTTTCTTAAAATACAGAGGTAATCTAAAAATTAAAGAAACAGTGGTACTTGTGATTTCCTGTTTCTCTATAGAAGGAAGTTAATTTACATAACCTGAACTAGTGAGCCTCAAACTTTAATGTATATATGACTTGCTTGGGATCTTGTTAAAATGTAGGATCTGATTCAGTGGGTCTGGGGTGAAGCCGAAGAATGCATTCCTAACAAGCTCCCAGGTGATGCCTAGGATGCATTTGGCTTGCTAGATCTCACCAGCTAAGTACTTGGGAAAAAATACATGTAGCCCCTCCTATGGCCTAGAGGATCTTGACCTGCCTACCCCTCTGCCTCATCTTCCACCATTCCTTCTCTCCCTCCTACAACTGCAGCCACCCTGGCCTCCTTGCTGTTCCTCATAAACACCAGGCTTGGCACTGAGTTTGTCCTCTGCCTGGGTCATTATGCCCCTCCCCCATTTGGGCATGGTTAGCTCCTATACTTCCAGTCACTGCACGAATGTTACCTTATCAGAGATGCCTTCTCTGATCCCCAAATATAAAATAGAACACCCACCCCCTTGACATTTAATAACATCAGAAATATGTCTTTGTTTGTGTTTACCGACTCCCCCACCATCAGAATTGTAAGCTTCTTGTCTGTTTTATTTACTGTTATATGCACTGCACCTAGAAGAGTGCCTAGCGCATAATAGGTACTTAATAAATATTTGTTGAACAAATAGTAGAGAACCATCGATTTGAGTTAAAACTTAAAAATCAAAATCAGATGCAAGTTGTTTCCATGCTTCTTACTTAAAAATATTTAAAATTATTGGCTAAGTTATTTTCATTTATTCTAGCACAATGTTATATTTATTGACAATGAAATTTACTTTTCTATCTGAAGAGGAAACAATCTGAGAGAGGTTTTGAAAAGTTATCCAAATGAAGTGTTTGGTGAATTATAATTCTTTGAAATGTGTATAGCATGTCAGCAATTGTGAATCTGAGGCTGCTGTGAAATTCAGGGCCACCTAATTAAGGCCTGATGATTAGATTTTGCTGATTGTGTCGTTTCTTTGTACTCATTTCAGTTAGGATTTTTTAGTTAAGAAAGATCTTTTGGCCACTCAAGTGGTCTTAAAGAAGGATTCAAGGATATAAGGGCTCTAATGGGGAAATACAAAACTGGGAACAGTCTCATGGTTTTACCTCCTAGGAACTGGCAGCCCTAGAAACCTCAGCATCAAGAGCTTTTAGAGGCAATGACAGGATCAGTTCATTTCCGCTTGATTCTTCCATTGTTCTCCCTTCTTTGGCTTTCCCGGCTCATTTTATTCTTTACCTTGTTGCTCATGCTAACTCATGGTGTCTTTTCTCTTGTGTAACCTAGCTCATCCATGCACATCATGGCCTCTCTAACCCCTTCTTAAGTTAGGATCATTTTGCCTCAAATTCTGTAATTAACTTCCCTGCCTCTTTCCAAGGTTCTCAATTCCAATTCTGCAAAAAGTAAATGTGCTTGGACCAGCTGATGTTTTTGTATCAAACCAGGGGAGGGGTCACTGTGTCCTGCCATGGGATTGGCTGCCCTTGGGTCAGGTTCCCATCACTCCTCTGGTCAGCAGTGGCCAGGGACACTGGGGGTCAAGTGGTCCCCCCGGGGATGGATTCCCTTTGGACAAGTGTTCTAGTTTGTTAATGTTGCCATTATGCAAAATACCAGAAATGGATTGGCTTTTATAAAGGGAGTTTACTTGGTTACAAATTTACCATCTGAAGGCCATAAAAATATCCAAATTAAGGCATCAACACAAGTATACCTTCACCAAAGGAAGGCCAATGCCGTCCCAAAAAACTCTGTTAGCTGGGAAAGCACATGGCTGGCATCTGCTGATCCCAGGTTGTATTCCAGCCCCTCTCTTCAAAATGTGCTTTCTTCAAAATGTTGCTCTTGGGGTGTTAGTCCTCTCTTAGGTTCTCTGGAGCAAACACTGAGCTAGCATCCCCAAAGTGTCAGCTAAAGTCTGCTTTCAGTGGCCGTCTCCAAAATGTATCTCTGAACTGCTCTGAGGTCCTTCTGTTTGTGAGCTCTTTTATAGGAATCCAGTGATGAAATCAAGGACCCACACTGAATGGGCGGGGTCCATATCACCATGGAAATAATTCAATCAACCATTTCACCCACAGTTGATTGACTCACATCTCCATGGAAACACTCAATCAAAGGATTCCAACCTAATCAACACTAATACTTCTGCCTCCACAAGATAGCATTAAAGAATACGGCTTTTGGCAGAACATAATATATTCAAACTAGCACAGCAAGTAAAGCAGTTCTCTTGAAAAGAGCTGTAGAAGGGACTGTGAATAGGGCTGACTTGTCTGTTTGTATTCCTCTCACTACAAAGACTCTTTTCCTCTTCCTTTTGATTGAGCAGACTGTTGATATTCTCAGGGCTCACCACAGGTAGTTCTCTCCAAGAAACCTTTCCTTAGGCATAGTTAGAGGCCTGGCCTCTCTGTTTTCAAAGCTCTTTATTGGGATCACCTCATACTACCCTTGTGTCTCTCCAACTAGAGAGTGAGTACCTCAGACTAACTACTGTAACCTTAGTGTATCCTTAAAGAAACAATTTTTTAAAAGGTTTAACTTCATTGAAGTGGTAGGCAAAGTCAACATAGAAGTTAATCAATCCCTAAGAAGGAGGGAGTGGGGAGAGAGTCTTCCTTTTGACCAGAGCATGTGTGCAGATCATTGGCTAGAGATTACCCTACTTAAGAACTGGCTATGGTGGTAAAAGGCATGGCATTGGGCAGAGGAGCAACCTCAGCACATTTTCCCAAAACTTACTCTACATAAAGCTTCTTTTGGTTGATATAATAATGTTATCAAAGTCTTCCTGTTAGGGGGCATTTGTGAAATACTGGCTTAAAGAAAGTAAAGCAGTTTTCTAAATTGTAGTGGTTCTCAAAATGTGGTCTCTTTGCCCCTGTATATCTGAGACTCCTTCAGGGGTTTCATGAGGAACTAATTTTTATAATTAAGATATTTTCATTTTTCACTATGTGGACATTTGCCCTGATGGCACAAAAACAATGGTAGGTAAAGCTGGTGGAGTCTTAACACAAATCAATGCAGTGGCACCAAAATGTACCAGTACTCGTTTTCTTTACTGCCATGCACTCACAGTTTTGTTTTTTTTTTAAGTCAATTTCACTTAAGAATGTTCTTGATGAAGCAATACACATTACATGTCTTTTTAATATTCTGTGCATAATGTGAGAAGCAGACATAAACCACTTCTGCTGTTTTCCAGATTCAGATGATTGACATGAGGAAAAGCATTTATGTGACTGAATTTCAAGTTTAACTATTTCTTACTTCAAATAATGACTGACAGACAAATTATGATTTTTCAGAATTGGATATTTGGCAAATATTTTCTCAAAAACAGGCATAGTAAACTTGTCACTTGAGGGAAAACAACTGACAGCAATTATTACTGTGGTAGACTGAATTATGCACCCCAATAAAAGACATGTTCTTATTCTGCATCCCTATGGGTGTGAACCCATTGTAAACAGAACCTTTTGAAGCTGTTATTTTTAGGTATAGTGTGGCCTAACCAAATCAGGGTGGGCCTTAATCTGTATTACCAGAGGCTTACAGGAGAGAAGTCAGAAAAAGCTAGAGGGAAGAAGTTGGAAGTCTTTGGAAACCCAAAGAGCAGACATAGGAAAGAGCGTACCATGTGATGGGAACCAAAGATGCAAGCCAAGGACCTCCAAGGACTGAGACAAGTTAGTACCAGAATGCTACCAACTTTGGGAGAACGCATAGCCTTACCGATAACCTTGATTTTGGACTTAGAGCCTTTCAAACCATGAGCCAATAAATTCCTGTTGTTAAGCTGACCTGTTGTATGGCTTTTGTCATTGAAGCCTGGTGAAGTAAGACATTTGCCAATGATAAAATTCCAGCTTTCAAGCAAAAATTAGAATTTGGAAGACTTGTGTACACCATTATGAGAGTCACAGCTTCCCAATACATAATGATGTGATTGGTGATGTTACTGAGAAATATGACTTTTTGATATTGTATAAAGAAATATGTCAACATTTGCAAGATCTGAATATCTCAGTAGACCAATATGTTCCACCAAAGACCTGTAAGATGTACCAAAATCATACATGGGTGATTTGGGGTACCAAAAATGGGTAAAAGATCCATTCAAGGAGGTCTAATGTAACCAATGGACTCCAGTGTAAACAAAGTATGAAAAATTAATTGATATGATTTCAACTACCACATTGCAACCAACCTTTAAGAAACTACCACTGATAAAGTTTTGATGTAGCATCAGGAAGAATATCCACAGTGATCCGAAAGACTGCTAAAATACCCTCTTTCCATTTCCAACTATTTATCTGTGTGAGGACAGATTTTCTTCACATACTTGAACCAAAATAACATATTGCAACAGATTAGATACAGAAACAGATATGAGAATCCAGCTGTCTTCTATTAAACCAGACTAAATTAATGATATTTGCAAACGTGTAAAACAAAACTTTCGCTATTTTTGAAAAAGTTATTTTTCATAAAAACATTTATTAAATATTATAAAATATTTATTTATGGTAATATGTGTGCCATTTATCAATTTCCTCCCTCTCAGCTCCAAATCCACCCTCTGCCCCCTTTTTTTGCCCTCCTTTGTGTTAGTGGAGCTGGTTCCTGTAAATGTTTTCCTTCACCAGTTGGTTAAATGTTAGGCTTCACCAATAGAGGGCACTCCAGTCATACTGCAATGCTCTAGCGGCAGGTAGATATTTTGCTTATGGATTCTAGTACTCCATTATTATTATTCTGTGTAGATGAACTCCAGGCAACCTCCTCAGGCCATACTTTCTCTACTTTCAGCTTATACAGACCAGCAGTGGCCCATGCCATCTGGCAAATTTCTTCTCCACTGTCAAGCTGTATGTTCCAGTGTTAGCCATGCTCTCTGAATCTCAGCCATGAAGAGGACTTCTCCTAGTCCTTAATTCTTTTACTGTCCAATTTCCCTTTGCCTGATGAGAATAGATGCTTTTTTAAAAAAATATAATTTTATTGAAATATATTCACATACCATACAATCATCCAAAGTGTATAACAATTGTTCATAGTTTTATCATATAGTTGTGCATGCAACACCACAATCAATTTTTGAACATTTTCTTTAGATGCTTTTGTTTACATCTGCTACTTCTGGACCCCACAGGGTCCCTTTTACCTCTTTTAGTAGTTAACCACCTTTTACTAGCTAACAATTTTTATATTAAAATTTCCCTATTCAGATAGTTTGATTTCTGTCTCCTGACTGAATCCTGGCTAGTATAACATGTAAGGGATTTTTTTTTTGTTATTTTTAAATGGACTAATAAATGAATAATTTATAATTTTCTCAATTTTAATTTCTAACATGGCAATTACTGATAGATATATTCCATATAAACAAAAGACTGGTGGTCCTCAGTAAGTTTTGATAGTGTAAAGTTTCCTGAGATTGAAAGGTTTGAGAACTGCTGCTTTACTTTCTCAGTCTTTGATATGCTACTGCATGTTGCAAATCCAAATTTAAGACCAAGAGACAGGGAGGTTGACAATTTTTAGGTCTTGAAAAGAGGAAAACTTTTTTTTTCCTCATTCAGAAATCAATCTCTCTCTCTCTTTCTCTCTCTCTCTCTCACCCTATCAACTAACAATGCAATTAAAATGTTGACAGTAAAGGGAAGATACAATGGGAAACTTGTTGAAACTTAAAAGTAAAGTAGGGAAGAGTTTTGGAGGAATACCTGGAAAAAAGAAAAGAAAGGTGATGGTAGGTATGAGGTTTTAGCCCAGTTTTGCCTAGGACCTTGACTTCCTTCATTCCTACCACAAAATGTGCTGCTACTGTGTCAGAAATTGGAGGATAAACAGTCTTCTGTCAAGGAACTTGACAGTACATTCCCCAAGTGTATGGGGAGTCTGGGATAAAGTAAAGGATATCCTAGGAAGAAAACAGAAACACAATGTAGGGTATTTATTGGAGAGAGGGCCAGGGAAGCCTTCCTTGGTGAAAGCTCTCTGCCCCCTCCCTCCCCAGTTCCTTGGCATAGCAAGAATAGCATAGCACCCCAAGGAGATCAATATGGAAAAAGGAGGATGGCTAGAAATGATGCCAAGCAGATGCGTATCATCACAGACTCCTATGTTTGGGTTTTATTCTTGAAGCATTGGAGAAGAGGAGTGCTGGTAAGCAACACCATGGAAAGTTAAGTATGGAAGTAACATCAAAGTTTTGTTTTGTAGAGGCAAACACTGAACAATTAAACCACTTGAGGAAATATTATATCAAGAACAAGACTAGAAAGCATATAGTTATTCAACATTTTTCTGGAGGTAATAGCTAATCAGTGCAATAATACTACAAAAACACATGAGCTACAAATTCATTTGTTCAGTCAGTCAATAAATATTTATTAAGCACCTATTCTAGGCCAGGCATTGTTCCAGGCTATAGGGATACAGCAGTGAACAACAAAAGATCCCTGTCTTCATAAAACATCATTCTAGAAGAGACAAAATTGGAATCTTACTGATCTTTCACCATTTTGCTTAGTTAACACTATTCTTCTGGCTTCCTCACTTTGCTCCCCTCTCCCCCGACCCCCCCCACCTTCAGCCTTTCCTTCTTTTCTAGTTCTTTTCACTGGCTTCTTTTTCTATGCTATTGCTAAATGCTGAAGCTTCATAGGAGTTGTTCTCTCTTTACTGTGCCCTCTCTCTGTGGGTTATAGCATCCAATTCCATTACTTCAAATATAATCTCTACTGTGTCAGAAAGTGCAGGTGAAAAGTTATTATGAAACCTAGTCCAGGATTCATGTTCGAGTTCCACTTGATCTGTCTTGAACTTGAATTTTTGACCTTTCTTATCAGAGCTGCTCCATCTCCAATCTTCCCCATCATTGTGAAGGAAATCTACCAGCTACCCAGTTTTTCAAGCTAGAAATGTGACTGATAATCATTCTTAACGCTTTCACTCCTTTAGCCTTTTTATTCAATCTACCACTAAGATACATAGATTTAACCTCTGAAATATATTTCAAATCCGTCCACCTTTTTCCACATTCACTGCTACCACTTCTCTTCATCTCTCACCTGGACTGTTGCAAGAACCAGCCACCCAATTTTCTTCCCTCTTTCCCCTTCACAAGAATGTAAGTTACTCAGAAAATGATGGGCATACATCAAAATGGTTCATGATTCACCTTAAACAGAATCCCGCTGTCCAAATGCGGGGCAATTTGAGTATCTAAATAAATAATGATAATAGAGTCATAATGCATTGAACAAGAAAAGAATGCATGGATTAATACAGATACATAAATAAGAGATGGGGGAGGTACTTCTTCTAGTAGGATGTCAGATAAATTAGAAGAAATGAAGAGTTAGAAAATTACCATTTTTCAAGCATCACAGTAATGATTGATTGTGCCAAGTATCATTAATGGGTGCCAAAATTAATAGGTTAAAGCTTGATGCACAGGATAATCTCAAAATGTCTCCCACACATTACTTAGTAATTGCAAAGAGAAAAAGAGTAAATTTACAGTGAGAAATCTGGCAGACACCATCATAAACAAGTGATCAAATTTAATATCAACAATAATAAGACAAACCTATACCATGTGTCCTCTAATGTGATACACAGGAAACAGTATCAGTTATGTAGTATTCCTGCCAAAATACATAGCCTGAATCTAATCTTGAAGAAACATCAGACAAACCCAAATTGAGGACATCCTACAAAATAAATGGCCTGTTCTCTTCAAAAATGCCAATATCATGAAAAATAAAGGCTGAGGAACTTCCAGATTAAAGGAAACTAAAGAGATTATAAAACCAAATGTGATGCATGATTCTGGGTCAGATCCTGCACTTCTAGAAAGAAGTTGGTACAAAAGACATTTTGGGGACAATTAGCTAAAATTGAATAAGATTGTTGATTAAATAATTGTATCAATGTTTTATTTCCCAATGTTAATTGAATTGTTGTTATGTAAGTGAATATCCTTATTCTTAGGAAATATAAGTTGAAATATTTAGGGGTAAAGGGGAGGGGCATGTCTGCAACTTTCAAGTGGTTCAGGAAAAAAATATATATACATATATGTACACATGCATGCACACACAGAGCCAATGATAAAACAAATGAATCAACATAGTAATAACTGGTGAACCTAGATGAAGGGTATATGGGAATTGTAAGTACTAATACTTGCAACTCTACGTCTAAAATTATTTCAAAATAAAAAGTTGAAAAATATACATAAATTCATACTACCCCTCTGCTGTAAATCTTTCAATTACTTTCATTTGCACATAGCATGACCTTTACTGCTGGAAGGATCAGGCCTCTGCCTGCCTCTCTGTCCTCATTTCAGGCCACTCTCCCTCTAGCTCACTCTGCACCAGTCTTGCAAGCATTCTTTTAATTCCCAGAACACCTCCCTAGTTTCCCATCTAAATTAGATTCCGTCTTTCAAAGCACCTGGTTCTGTTCTTTCATAGCGCTCATCACAATTTGTAATGATACCTGCAAACAATTATGTTTTCTTGTTTAACAAATATGCAAAAATGATAATTAGGAGGACATTTTTCGGAAATATGGAATTGTACAAGTGACCCGATTTAAATGTTTAAGCATGGAAAATTATTTATGTAAAGTTGAGTACTGAATTATATACAAAATCATACGTACAGTTTACATTAGTTCAAGCATATAATGGACAAGGATTAGAAAGTAATATGCAAAAATGGGAATTCAGCTAAAATGATGGAGTAATAAATAGATAAGAATTAGAAATTGTTTTCTTTTTAGTGACCTTTCAATAGGAAAGTAAATTAAATCCTAGGTCAAGGATGGTGATAATAATTACAATGTTAACACTTGAAGGAACATTTTGAATAAAAATTTCTCTGATTGCAGAATTGGGAATAGAATGAAGGGGGAGAAGGCTGGAGACATGGATGGAGCCCGGTTAAGACAATTCACCTGAACATGCTGGGGTATGAACTAAAAGAGAGACAGTGGGAATTAGAGAAGTAGATGGATGCCAGAGAAATTATAAATTTTATGCCAGGATCAACAGGATTTAATGACTGATTTGAAACAGGGGTGAAGAGGGGAAAATCAAGGTCATATCCTAATTTTATGTCTTGGGCAACTGGAAGAGTTTGATTTGGCTTACTGAAATCGCAATCACTGGAGAAAAAACAAGTTTGAAATGAGGTAAGTATATTTTGAACTTGTGGGACATCAGGGGGAGATAGTAGGTAGCTACATATATGAAGGCCTGGAGGACAGAAGAGAAATCTGGGTCAAAGACATAGATAGATATGGAAGTCATAACGTATAGATAGAAAGTAACCTATGGAAGTGAATGTTATCAACCAGGGAAAATATAGACTGAGTAAAGAAAGCTGAAACATTTATTAAGCTCCTCATTATTTATAAGGAGGATTGTATTAAACACCATGGATGCAAATTAAGACATAATTCCTGCCCCTGAGGAGCCAGTCTAGAAGGAGCAAGTGGGGTAAGAAAGAATGAGAAAAGTACTCCTTTTCAGGTGTTTACTTTGTATTTGGTTCTCTATTCTGTTCCTGAGATGAACACAACACAATCTCAGTCATGAGGAAATTTACATTTTAGTGGGAAAGGACAAGCAAGAAAAACAAGGTTAAGTGCTGTAGTAAGATGCTATGAATGGAGAAGAAAGAGAGGCACCTAACTTATCCACGAGGTCCAGGGTAGGTTATTGAATTTTGAAGGCCAAATAGGAATTGACCAGATAAAAAGTGTGTTTCAGGTGGGAAAGGTATTTGAAGGGAGGTAAAACAATGTATGCAAAGGCATAAAATTAAGAAAGAATTTAGGACATTTGAGAAACTCCTTAGTTTTCAATGATATGGTGCCAATAGAAGGTGCCCATGGGAACATGGCAGAGTGAGATTGGATGATTTATTAGGGACCAGATTATAATTTACCTTGTATGTCATGCTCCCTATTAGATATTTTATCCTGTAGGTAATGGGAAAATGTTAACAAGTTGCTAAAGAGTTACATAAATAGATTTGCAATTTAGGAAGATCATCCTAGAAACAGCAAGGGACATGAATTGTATTAGAAAGAGGAAGAATGATTAGAGAAATTGAATAAGTTCCCACCAGCACAAATATCCATCTACCAGTTTCTCCTCTGGCCAAGAACTCTGCCTTCCCTTCTGTTGACATAGATGTTGTTGACAACCCCTCCACTTGTGTGTTCCATCCCTTTTCCCCTTCAAGGACATGGCTCCATTACGTCTACCCTCTATTCCTATATCAGCAATTTTTCCTCCCAACTGGATCTTTGCCATCAGCATACAAGCATGCTGTTAAAGTAAAGCAAACCTCTTTCTTGACCTCATTGCCTCCATCTACTGTCCCATTTCCTTGCCGCACTTGACAGCAAAACTTCACACAGTCATCGTATCCTTTCTTCCAATTCTTTCTGGAACACACTGTAATCAGGATTTCACCCACACTTTCTACAGAGACTTCTCTTGTTAAGGTTACTAATAACCTCTGCGTTGCATTGCTGTATCTAATGGGCACTTAAAGTCCTCATTTTACTTGACCTATGAGCTGCATTTGACACAGTTGATCACTTTCTCCTGAAAGTCTTTCACTTCTTGGCTTCCAGGATTCCATACTTCCAGATTATCCTTGAACCAATGGAGATTCTTTCTCAATCTCTATTGCTGGTTCCTCCTCTTCAACCTGAACTTTAGCATTGGAATACCTGTTTTTTTACCTCCTTTTGCCTCAATTTATGCACAGTCATGACCTTATAAGTACCATCTATAGAATGTAGAAGATTATATATATATATAAATTTTGGGGGGCCTGGTACTCTTCCTTATACTTTAAACTTTTATATCCAGCTGTCTATTTCAAGGGATTGCATGTTTCAAGGGGACAGGGATTTTTGTCACCTTCTCTTTTTTTCATTGTTGCACAGTCTCTGCTGCCAAGCACATAGTTGTACTTAATAAATGTTTTCTAAGTGAATGAATGACTGAAGGGAGGTGGGAAGGAGGAGTTTCTGAGAACATATAATTCAAGGAAATTAGTGCTATAATGGATGATGAGTGCATACTTCTGTGGTTGAAGAATCTTCTAGAAAATAAAATATTATTTTTTTGAATTGGGGCTTCTTGTTCAGTCTTAATACTTTTCCTACATATTAAATCAAGCTAGAGGCTACTAATAGCAAAAATCATCTTGGAAAAAAACAGTTAGAGGACACTTTCCAATTTTAAAATTTATTACAAGGCTACAGTAATCAAAAGAGTGTGGTAGTGGTAGCACAACACTGTGAGTATAATTAACATCTCTAAATTGTATACATGAAAGCTGTTAAAATGGTAAATTATATGTTGTATATATGTTACCACAATACGTTTTTTATTAGAGAAGTTGTGGGTTTACAGAACAATCATGCATAAAATAAAGGATTCCCACACCCACATCACCATCACCACCCTGCATTAGTGTGGTCATTTGTTACAATTTATGATAGCACATTTTTACAACTGTACTGTACATTAAAGTCCATGTTTAAGTAAGGGCTCACTATGTAGTGTTATTTCATGATTTTTTAAAAAATTGTATTCTGTTACCATACATACAATCTAACATTTCCCCTTTAATCATATTCAGATATATATTTCACTGCTGTTAATTGCATTCACAATGTTGTGCTACCATCACCACCATGCATTACCAAAATATTTCCTTCACTCCAAACATGAACCATGTACATTTAAAGCCTTAACTTCCCATTCCCTACCCCACTCTTTCCCTGGTAACCTATATTCTAGATTCTGACTCTATGAGTTTGCTTATTCCTAATTGTTTCAAATCAGTGAGGTCACATAATGTTTGTCCTTTTGGGTCTGGCTTATTTCACTCAACATGATGTTTTCAAGGTTCATCCATGCTGTCACATGTATCAGGACTTCATTTCTTTCTATGACTGAATAATATTCCATAATATGTATATACCACATTTTATTTACCCATTCATCAGTTGATGAACCCTTGTGTTGCCTCCATCTTTTGGCAATTATGAAAAATGTCGCTATGAACTTCAGTGTGAAAATATCTGTTCAAGTCACTGCTTTCAATTCTTTTGGGTATATACCTATTAGTGGGATTTCTGGGTCATATGGTAATTCTATACTTAGCTTTCTGAGGAACTACCAGCCTGTCTTCCAGAATGGCTGCACCGTTTTACATTGCCACCAGCAGTGAATGACTGCTCCTGTTTCTCCACATCCTCCCCAAACAAGTATTATTTTCCATTTTTTAAAGCAGCCATTCTAAATGGTTATGAAATGGTATCTCATTGTGGTTTTGATTTGCATTCCCTTATGGCTACTGATGTTGAGCATCTTTTCATGTGCTCTCTGGTCATTTGTATAACTTCTTTGGAGAGCTGTCTTTCAAGACTTTTGCCCATTTTTAAATTGCCTTATCTTTTTGTTGTTAAACTGAAGGATTTCTACACGTATTCTGGACATTAATCCTTTATCGTACATATAGTTTCCAAATATTTTCTCCCATTGTGTAGGTTGTTGTTTTACTTTCATGATAAAGTCTTCTGAGGAACAAAAGTTTTTAAATTTGATGAGGACCCATTTATCTATTTTTTCTTCTGTTGCTCGTGCTTTGAGTGTTAAGTCTAAGAAGCCATTGTGTAAGACAAGGGCCTGAAGATGCTTCCCTGTGTTTTCTTCTAAGAACTTGGTAGTGCTAGCTCTTATATTCAGGTCTTTGACCCATTTTGAGTTGAGTTTTGTATATGATGTGAGGTACGGGGGTATGGGTCTTCCTTTTCTTTTTTTCTTGTTTTTTTTTTGTTTTTGTTTTTTGTTTTTGCAAATGGAGATCCAGTTATCCCAGCACCATTTTTAAATTCATTTTTATTGAGATATATTCATATACCATACCATCATCCAAAGTTACAATCAATTGTTCACAGTACCATCGTATAGTTGCACAACTATATGATTCATCACCCCAATCCATTTTTTGAACATTTTCCTTGTACCAGAAAAAGTGAAAAAAAAGACTTAAAAAATAAAAGTAAAAAAGAACACCCAAATCATCCCCCCAACCCTATTTTTCATTTAGTTTTTTGTCGCCATTTTTCTACTCATCTATCCATACACTGTATCAAAGGACTGCGATCCATAAGGCTTTCACAATCACAGTCACCCCTTGTAAGCTCCCAGCACCATTTAAATTTTTTTTAATTAAGATTTATTCACATACCATACAATCATCCAAAGTATATAATCCATTGGTCACATTACCATCATATAGTTGTTCATTCATCACCCTGATCTATTTTTTTTTAACATTTTCTTTGTAGCAGAAAAAGTGAAAGCAAGAATAAAGAAAACAAGAGTAAAAACAGAACACCCAACTTGTCCCCACCCCATTCTTCCTTTAGTTTTTTTTTTTTTGCCCCCGTTTTTCTACTCACCCATCCATAAATGAGACAAAGGGGAGTGTGGTCCATATGGCTTTCCCAATCACATTGTCACCCCTCATAAGCTACATTGTTATATAGTCGTCTTCAAGATTCAAGGGTTCTGGGTTGTAGTTTGATAGTGTCAGGTATTTACTGCTAGCTATTCCAATTCATTAGAACCTAAAAAGGGTTGTCCATATTGTATGTAAGAGTGCCCACCAGAGTGACCTCTCAGCTCCTTTTAGACCAGCACCATTTTTTATGATACTAATTCTTTCATAAATGAGTGGTCTTTGCCACCTTGTCAAAAATCAGTGGGCTGAATTCTGGCCTGTTACATTTCCAGTGAAGCCTCACTTGCTCTGTGGTGAAGCTAGAACCAGAGAATGCCAAGGACTAGGTTACCATGAAAACACATGTGCTTACTCTCTGCTTATAGGAACAGGATTCAAAAGAGGAGATTGGGGAAGCGTATGAAGGAAAGAGCATGCAGAATGGCAGCAGGTAGGCCTGTGTCTGGAGCCCGTGTGCAGGTGCAGTGCCCTGGACTTGGGAGCATGGTTGGGTTTTTGTGGTTCATCTGGGAGAAAACAACGGAAATGTAAGTGCTTTTGCTAGGCAAAGAACCTGGGAGGACAGTCTGTAGTCAGGGGCAGGCCTAATAGAAAGAAAAACAGCCTACTAAAGAAATGGATCAAAATCCTCACTGGATGGATGTCTGTAAAAGGACGGTGACTAGTCCTAGCAGATGCCCTCAAAAACAATGAAGCACCCACCCAAGGAGGTAAGCCAGTCTTTGATAGGATCCTTGAAGCTGCAGCCCTTGCATAAGATGAGTAAGTATGGAAACAGACAGAGGAGGCCTGGAGCCCTGAGCTGTATACCACCCAAGATGGGATAACACTACAAACTCCTCTTTCTATCACCCCAGGTATTGGATAATAGCTTGGGATCTGGGCTAGACAGTGCCCAATGGATAGATCAAGATTTTCTTTCCAATAAGGCAGGAGGCTCCTGCCACTCTAGAGATAATCCTGACATTCTATGAAAAGAGAGAACTTGGGGAGACATGGAGGCAATGGGAAAGGTGAGCATTCAATCCCAAAGAATGCAGTCAAAAATTTCCACAGAGGCTGCAGTTTTACATTCCCACCAACAATGAACAAGTGCTTCTATTTCTCCACATCCTCACCAACACTTGTTATTTTCTGTTTATTCAATTGTCCCCATTTGTGTTGGTGTGAGATGGTATCTCATTGTGATTTTGATTTGCATTTTCCTTGTGGTTAGTGATGTTGGTTATATTTTCATGGTCTTATGGCAATGTGTATGTCTTCTTTAGAGAAGTGTTAACTCAGGTCTTTTGCCCATTTTTAAAATCTTTTTTTTTTTTTTTTTTTTTTTGTATTTTTGCTGTTGAGTTGCAGGATTTATTTGTGTATTCTAGATGTTTAGCCATTATTGGATATGTGGTTTGTAAATATTTTCACCCATTCTGTGCATTGTCTTTGTGCTTTCAGGATGAAGTCCATCGATGTGGAAAAATTTTTAATTTTTATGATGTCCTATTTGCCTATGATTTTCTTTTTTTGTTCATGCTTGAATGCTACCTTCCTTTTCTAGGATAGTTTTGGCTATTTGGACCTCTTACACTTAAATATGAATTTAAACATTGTCTTTACCATTTCTCGAAAGAAGGAAGTTGTAATTTTGGTCAGTGTTCTAGTTTGCTAATGCTGCCAGAATGCAAAACACCAGAAATGGATTGGCTTTTATAAAGGGGGTCTATGTGGTTACACAGTTAGACTGTAACTGTACCATAAAGTGTACAAGGTGATGCATCAACAATTGGGTACCTTCACTGGAGGATGGCCAATGGCATCCGGAAAACCTCTGTTAGATGGGAAGGCACGTGGCTGGCATCTGCTCCAAGTTCTGGTTTCAAAATGGCTTTCTCCAAGGACGTTCCTTTCTAGACCGCAGCTCCTCTTCAAAATGTCACTCTTGGTTGCTCTTGGGACATCCTCTCTTAGCTTCTCTGGAGCAAGAGTCTGCTTTTAACAGCTGTCTTCAAACTGTCTCTCATCTGCAGCTACTCTGCAGCTTCCGTGCATTCTTCAAAGTGTCCCTCTTGGCTGTAGCAAGCTCACTTCTCTGTCTGAGCTTATATAGTGCTCCACTTAACTAATTCAGACCCACCCTGAATGGGTGAGGTCACACCTCCATGGAAACTATCCAATCAGAGTCATCACTCACAGGTGGATGGGTTGCATCTCCATGGAAACACTCAAAGAATTACAATCTAGTCAACACTAATACATCTGCCCACACAAGATTACATCAAAGATCATGACCTAGGAATAAACTTAACCAAAGATATAAAAGACCTATACAAAGAAAACTACATAACTCTACTAAAAGAAATAGAAAGGGACCTTAAAAGATGGAAAAATATTCCATGTTCATGGATCGGAAGGCTAAATGTCATTAAGATGTCAATTCTACCTAAACTCATCTACAGATTCAATGCAATCCCAATCAAAATTCCAACAACCTACTTTGCAGATTTGGAAAAGCTAGTTATCAAATTTATTTGGAAAGGGAAGATGCCTCGAATTGCTAAAAACTCTCTAAAAAAGAAAAACAAAGTGGGAAGACTTACACTCCTTGACTTTGATGCTTACTGTAAAGTCACAGTAGTCAAAACAGCATGGTACTGGCACAAAGACAGATATATCGATCAATGGAACTGAATTGAGAATTCAGAGATAGACCCCTAGATCTACGGCCGACTGATCTTTGATAAGGCCCCCAAAGCCACTGAACTGGGACATAACAGTCTTTTCAACAAACGGGGCTGGGAGAGTTGGATATCCATATCCAAAAGAATGGGAGGACCCCTACCTCACACCCTACACAAAAATTAACTCAAAGTGGATCAAAGACATCAATATAAAAGACAGTACCATAAAGCTCCTAGGAGATAATGTAGGGAAACATCTTCAAGACCTTGTATTAGGAGGTCACTTCCTAGACTTTACACCCAAAGCACAAGCAACAAAGGAAAAAATAGATAAACAGGACCTCCTGAAGCTTAGAATTTTCTGTACCTCAAAGGAATTTGTCAAAAAGGTAAAGAGGCAGCCAACTCAATAGGAAAAAAATTTTGGAAACCATGTATCTGACAAAAGACTGATATCTTGCATATATATAGAAATCCTAAACAAATGACAATCCTAAACAAATGACAATAGTATAGACAGTCCAGTTATAAAATGGGCAAAAGATATGAAGTGACAGTTCTCTGAAGAGGAAATACAAATGGCCAAGAAACACATGAAAATATTCAGCTTCACTAGCTATTAGAGAGATGCAAATTAAGACAACAACGAGATACCATCTCACACCAATTAGAATGGCTGCCATTAAACAAACAGGAAACTACAAATGCTGGAGAGGATGTGGAGAAATTGGAACTCTTATTCATTGTTGGTGGGACTGTATAACGGTTTAGCCACTCTGGAAGACAGTCTAGTAGTTCCTTAGAAAACTAGCTATAGAGTTACCCTTCGATCTATCAATTGCACTTCTCGGTATATACCTAGAAGATCTGAAAGCAGTGACGCGAACAGATACCTGCACGCCAATGTTCATAGCAGCATTATTCACAATTGCCAAGAGATGGAAACAACCCAAATATCCTTCAACAGATGAGTGGATAAATAAAATGTGGTATATACACATGAAGGAATACTACACGGCAGTAAGAAGGAACGATGTCATGAAACATATGACAACATGGATGAACCTTGAAGACATAATGCTGAACAAAATAAGCCAAGTACAAAAAGAGAAATATTCTATGCTACCACTAATGTGAACATTGCTGGGGGAGAATGCAGGGGTGTTGGGCTTCCCCACCTCGATGGTTGCTGATGTGCTCAGAGACATAGGGGACTGGTGGTTTGATGGGCTGAGCCCTCAATCACGGGACTTGCCCTTGGGAAGACTGTTACTGCAAAGGAGAGGCTAGGCATGCTTATAATTGTGCCTAAGTGTCTCCTCCTGAATGCCTCTTTGTTACTCAGATGTGGCCCTCCCTCTCTAGCTAAGCCAACTTGGCAGATGAAATCACTGCCTTCCCCGCTACGGGGGATCTGACACCCAGGGGTGTAAATACCCCTGGCAATGTGGAATATGACTCCTGGGGAGGAATCTGGACCTGGCATTGTGGGATGGAGAACATCTTCTTGACCAAAAGGGGGATGTGAAAAGAAATGAAATAAGTTTCAGTGGCTGAGAGATTCCAAAAGGAGCTGAGAGGTCACTCTGGTGGGCACTCTTATGCATAATATAGATAACCCTTTTTAGGTTCTAATGAATTGGAATAGCTAGCAGTAAATACCTGAAACTATCAAACTACAGCCCAGAACCCTTGAATCTTGAAGATGATTGTATAAAAATGCGGCTTATGAGGGTGACAATGTGATTGGGAAAGCCATGTGGATCATACTTCCCTTTGTCCAGTGTATGGATGGATGAGTAGAAAAACGGGGACAAAAAAAAAAAAAGCACCCAGTGATCTTTTTTACTTTAATTGTTCTTTTTCACTTTAATTTTTATTCTTATTACTTTTGTGTGTGTGGTAATGAAAATGTTCAAAAATTAATTTTGGTGATGGATGCACAATTATATGGAGGTACTATGAACAATTGATTGTACGCTTTGTGTGACTGTATGGTATATGACTATATCTCAATAAAACTGAATTATTAAAAAAAAATAAACCAGAAGGCTGCTTTATTAAATCATCAGTCAATTGACTGCACCTGTGACTGATTACATCAACAAAGGGTGTGTCTTCCGCAATGAGAGAATTCAATCAGCTGGATTTAATCCAATCAGTTGAAGACTTTTAAGGGAGAGAGAGAGAGAACCTTCATTTCTTCTTCAGCTAGCCAGCGAAGTGTTTCCTGAGGAGTTCATCAAACACCTTCATCAGAGTTTGCATCCCCACAGTTGCATGAGATACATTTATAAAATCTTATATTTGTATATAACTCTTATTGGTTCTATTTCCTAGAGAACCCTAACTGATACAGGTTGTTTCCATGGAAGTATGACCCACTCAACTGTGGGTGAGACCTTTTTATTAGATTATTTCCATGGTGGTGTGATCCCACCCGTTCAGGATGGGTCTTGGTTAGTTTACTGGAGAACTTAAGAGAGCTCAGGGGCCAACAGAGATTCCAGACACTTGGAGATGCAGACAGAAAGACGTTTGGAGATGCTGAGCTAAGAGGTAATGCCCAGAGTTTGTCCCAGAGAAGTTAAGAGAGGACCCCAAGACATTTAGAGAGAAGCACCCTGGGAGAACAAGCAAGGATGCATAGGAGCTGAAAGAGCATCTCCATGGAAACATTCAGTCAAAAGATCCCATCCCACAAGATTGGATTGAAAGATCATGGCTCTTCTAGGGTCCACAATAGCTTCAAACCGTCACAGGAGAGGATCAGGAAAAGTGCCAGAATCTTCTCCAATGGCTCCCCCAAGCTGAGCTTTTCTGGCTTGCCCATCAAATGTAGCCCTTCAGCTAACTGTTCCCTGCAGCCCTGAGGAAATGCTGTGTCTTTAAATCTCACTGCCTCTGCCCCTCTGGGGAGTGTTGAAATGATGGCTGCTATTGCCTTTGTCCAAGATGGGTTGAAACAATAGCTGCCCTCTGAGCCTGCTTCTAGGGATCTGAATTTCCTAATGAAAAGCCATGATCTGTGACTGACCCTGCCCAACCCTGTTCTTGAGTTAGAGGACTTTTTGTCCCTTTCTGTCACCAGCAGCTAGCCAGGGACTGGACCCTGCTGCAAGGGTGGGGAATGGGTGCTGGTAGCCACGCACAGAGAGAAAAATTTACAGTTCTTTATCGTATCAGTCAGAATTTACAGTTCTTTATCATATCAGTCTCTTCCTTCTGTTCTTCCCTGGATGCTGTACAGTGTTCTTCTGGCCTCTGGGGTTTCAAAATAGTTGTTTTCAGGCAGTTCCTTCCTGTTTAATAGTTGTTTTGGTGCAAGGACTGAGTCCTGGTGTTCCCTACTTCCCCAGAAGTCCTGAATAAAGTTTTTTTAAAATGTTCAATGAAAAGAAATTAGCACTCCCATTGTTAGAAAATGGCCCATTTTCCTTGGTTAAGGTAGCTTTTGTAATAAACTTCTGCTTAGCACAGTCCTTGAGCAGGCCACTGTATTTGCACAGTTTTATGAAGTCTAATGAAGTTTCATGTAGAGGAACTTGGGGAGTACTTAGTTGCACTCACAGATTTCAGTGGTCTCTAAGAATATATATATATATATATTTTAAGAAAAAGCTTGTGTTAATTTTTGATGTAAATATAACACGTTCATGGTAGAAAAATTAGTAAATACAGAGAAGCAAACAAAAATGATCAACTTAGAATGTCTCCAAACACAGAGATCTTCTGTTTGGTGTGTAATGTTATAGATTTTTTTTCTGAGCATGTATCTGTCTGTTACTGGTTTAACAGGTGTTTTTTTTATTTACAAAAAAAATGGAATCATTCTTCACATACTGTTTTATGACCTTGCTTTTTCACTTAATATATTAAGATCATTTTTCCATGTCAATATATGTAGTTTTACAAGTGTCGATCTTAATGGTTGATTAGTATTCCACCATGTAAGGAGATCATAATTTGGGTAACTAACCTATATATGGATCTTTCAGTTGTTTTGATTTTTTCTAGGAGCATTACTCTTAAATATTAATCATTTTAGAAAGTGTCTTAGACTTAATTAAATCTTTAATGGAGGTATCAAAAATGGAAGTCATTAACAAAGTCAAAAATTTTTAAGAGTTTCAGCTACATTCCTTTAAAGGAAAAGAATGACAGTGAACCATTATGTCCTAGGAGTGTGCTTTGTTGTAGAAAGTATTTACATGCTCAGTTGTAAAAGCACACAGATAGTGGACCTGGTCAAGAGTATAGAAGTTGAAAGCATTTGTTTCTGAATTACTTTGAGATTGCGGGCATAACTTTCTTAGCTGATAAGTTTTGTTTTGTTTTGTTTTGTTTTCAGCTGGTCTCATTTTGCAGGTAAACAAAGCTCTTTTGCATGTTCTTAAGACACTTTAGGCACTTGGAAAATCAAATGGACAATGAGAATCATTTAATTTGTCCATGCAATAGTTGTACCCTTAGTATTTGGTTTTGTTCAAGTTAGATGCTGTTCATGTGCATGTAAAAAGTAGTGAAATAGTGAAATATAAAAGAAGCCTTTTATGTTGTTTACAATTTTGTTTCATTACTTGAACTGGTGAGCAGCATGTATGGACATTTTATGGCTTAGTTTCTCCTTTAGAAGATCAGTATTTTTTCAAGATCTTTAATTTTACAAATATTTAAAAAGGTAAACATAATAAAATCAAATTGTTGTCTCACCCCTCCATATTTTCTTTTCTTACATACATAGAGAGATGAAATGCATTATTTTGATCTCCTAAGTATTCTGTTTTATTAGTAGTAAGTTTCTATAGAAAGGAAATGTAAACATAATCATCACTCCAAATTCAGGACCTATGGTTGGTTGGGAGGAATATGATCTTTGGAACTAGAAAATTAAAGCTCTCATTAGTGAGATAAATCATAAAGCAAAAATAATCAATTATAAGAAAAATGTGTAAGTTCATTTTAAGGAGAAAATCTGGCTCCTCACCTAAGCCTCCTTTTAACTTGATCCAGGTTAATTGCATATCCAAAGAAAGTATGTGAATTGGGGGTGGGGTCTTTAATGGACATTTAGAAAAGGAGAGTCACTGGAACAAACTCGAGCCTTCTTTCAAGTATTTATTGAACTCATACTATATGGAGGAAAAGAAAAACAAGACTAAACAAGTTGTCTAGAGAGTAAAGAGCAGATCTAAGATTCAAATTCCACTACCTCTTTTTGCTTCACTGAAAATGTTGCATGGCTCCGTTCATTGCATTCATTTAGCAAATATTTACTAAATACCGTTTATGTGCAAGGCATTTTCCTAAGGGTAGTGTGGGATATATGATGAATAAGACATTTGTGGAGTAGGGAAGAGAGATGTACTTTGGCATCATACAGACTGGTTTGAATCCCGGTTTTTTGGATAAATTACCCTTTTAACTGATGCTTTGAAGGCAATAAAATGTTAAAAATTTTTAAAGAAATACACTTTTTTAGTGACGAGTATACAAGAGGTGCTCAATAAATTTAGTTTTCCTTTCCTATACTCCACTTCAAGTAGTTTGCTAGAAGGTAAGTCTTCACGGAATAGAGGAGGTTGCGATTGATTTGGATCATAAAGAATGGGTTCTTGCTTTGGTTGCAACGTGGGGGGTAGCAAAAGTGGTGAAGGGTGGGAGGGCTGTGAATAGATCCTGTTGATTGGTATTTGCAGGGAGGGAGAAAACTAGCATTTGTAAAGGCTGACTACCTACGGCAAAATCTTCTTCAGTATGATGTCGGTTCTTAAAAACATGGTAATAGCCAAAAATTAAGGCCTCTTCTCTGACTAGATCACTTGGGGCAAGTTTTTTCAAATTGGACAGTATTACTGATTCATCCAAAAAATATTTCTTATTTATTCAAAGAATATCTATGTTTGCCCTCAAAATCTAAGTGCTAGAATCTTAGGAGGAAGTTATCAAAGACATTGTCCCAGTTCTCACGGAGATAAACATGTAAGTTAAGTAATTTTAGTAAGATTAGAGGTGATAGAGCACCGTGGAAGAAAGGATTTTCCTTTGGGGCAGTTCAGTTCTAAAATTATATGAAAATAGGCACATATTGCACACCTTGAAACTATACATAATTCTTAAATATTTAAAAGGAAAAAGTGGACTTTTTTATTTTCATGTCAACTGCAATTGCTAACTTTACTAACGTTTTGGCGTAAAGTCCGCAGAAAAACACTGAGGAACCGTGATTAAGATCTTATTGAGATATCTTTCTCCAAAATCATGCCTCCACATTATTTCCCTAAAAAGTAGAAGCCTGGGGAAAATCTAGTCTTAGCTTTTCAAGGAACACGCATCTGGCGGCACCAACAAGGAACGCCGTTGCCGCAGTTTTCTAAACGCAGTTTCTCCCTCCCACGTGGTAGGCTTTTGGCAACTCGCCCTCCCTCCTTGTTCCGGAGAAGATTCTAACGCTCCTCAGAGCCGTCCCTAGTGACGTCAGGAACGCGATTTCTCTCCGTGGCCAATCAAACGGCCGGATTCCGGGGGAAGCCCGGGGCGGTGGCGGCGTCCTGGGCGCGTGCGTGAGCTCTCCGCGTGGCTATATAAACATGGCTGGTGCTATCGCGCGTCCGGGTAGTGCGGGGCGCGCGTATGGGGTCTTCGTGCTCTCTAGTTTCGTGGTTTTGAAATTTCTGGCGGGGGGACCGTAGCATAGTTAGCCTCGAACGTAGGAGCAGAAGTGACGCCCTCCCGGGAGCTGCCGGCTGGACTCAGCTGCAGCGGAGCTGGAGGCTGAGGTGCCTGACTGAACAGGCGCACGTGTGGGTGTCGCTGAGGGAGCGGCGGGCGCCCGGGCAGGTGTTGGCCGCCGGCGAGTCCGCGCCTCACGGAGGGGAGAGAAGTCTGGGACGCGCGGGTCCCCGACTTCTCTGTCGCGGCCCGTGCGCTTCGCCCTAGCTATGCTGTGGAGCCGAAACCGCGCTGGAGTCGGCTGCCACTTGCAAAGCCTCCCCTCGCCTGTGCTCCCGGCTCGGCAGCGCCGCGGCTGCCACTGATCCTCCGAGGGGGATGCCCGGGGGCCTCACAGAACCGACCGGAGCCGCTCCCACCGCCGGTGTGAGTACCTCCGGGACCGTGACCATGGCCCCCGCCGGGGCCCTGCCGGTCCGGGTAGACAGCACGTCCGTGGCTGTGGGTTCTGTGACTAAAGCTCCTGTCAGCGTCTGCGTGGGGTCCACAGCCTCCCAGCCCCTGCGGAAGGCGGCCCCCCTGGGAACCCTGGTGACCAAAGTGACTTCTGTCAGTGCTGTTCCTAAACTGAGCAGCGGCCCCAGGCTGCTTACACCCCAGATAGTCGCTGCGAAAGCCCCCAACACAACAATCCTGATGCCTGCTAATTTCCAGCTTCCTCCAGGTATGTGGATCACCCTTTCTAGCCTTATCCGCCGGTCCAGTTAGCTGTGACCCGGTAACCTCGCAGATCGGGATTATTCGTTCTCGCTCGTGGTTCTACAAGACTCGGAACCAAGAGAACTAACACTAAGCCTTTCATAATCTTGACGTTGCAGGGAGTTTATGGGAAGCAACCTACTGGGCAGGGATTTGGCTTTATAGTTAATAGCCGTTTGAGTCATTACCGCGTAATTTTTCTTTTCGTACATCTGGAAAGAGACTTTTTGCCTAAGAGACATAGTAAAAGCTAGAGCAGTATATTCAGGCGGGCCTTTGAGTTAGACTCTATGTAGTCAAAGTTTAGTTTCATGTAGAGAAAATCCAGTTTATATTTCCACACGCTTAGATTATGATGTAAAATAGTGTATTTAAAAGGTTCTTCTGAGTTCACCGAAAGAGAATATTAAATTTGAGCAAGACAATACATTTACTGCTCTTTAGTCCCCAAAACGAATAATGCTGCTTTCTGCACAATCTTTAGATGAATCATAATTGTAATTTTCAGTTAGAAGAAATTCAAAGGGACAAGTACCAGAGTTGACAGATAGATTAGAGGCTTGCGATTGGATTATTAGGTTTGAAGGATGTGATATTTGAAGTGGTATTTGAATGCTACAGTTAGTGTTTGGCCCCTTTTTATCCTAGTGTTTACTGTTAGTAACATGTTTTACACAAAGGTTTTGCTTTGTGACCGGTTACATATTGTAAATATGCTGAATGCTATCTGAGTGCCTATCATCTTTCTTTCCTTAACCGAAAGTTTCTTAAAATTTCATTGCCGGGTTTGGGGGGGGGGGCGGCGGCGGGGGGAGACCACATCCCACATTCTTCTTTGGAATAAACAATACTCATGCTGTTACATTGTCTTCTATTAATTTTGCTTAGCAGTAGTTGGAACATTGTCCTGCAAAGACAGTAAGAAAAAAAAGTGGAAGCCTTGATTGAAAAGATTTGATATCCTATAGCAAGATGACACTGGCTCTTTTGTAGCTAATGTTTTTGGTCATGAACAAATTGTGGAAAGATAATGTTCTTCACTTTTTATGAAGTTCTGTTTTAGTTTTGTACTGTGCATACACAATGCACATAAACTTGTTAAGGCTTTGTGAACCACTCTTTACACTATTTGCAAGTTCTAGCTTGTTATACCACACACTCTTCTATCAGTGTATTTGGAGGAAATTAGTCCCAAATTTGTTTAAAAAAAAAAAAAAAATCCTGCCCAATAAGTTAAGTTTGTGCAGAGACAGTCAAAAAAGTATTAAAATAGAAGTGTCCCAGGGGAGTGAATCTCCCTGGCAACGTGGAATATGACTCCCGGGGAGGAATGTAGACCCGGCATCGTGGGACGGAGAACATCTTCTTGACCAAAAGGGGGATGTGAAAGGAAATGAAATAAGCTTCAGTGGCAGAGAGATTCCAAAAGGAGCCGAGAGGTCACTCTGGTGGGCACTCTTACGCACACTTTAGACAACCCTTTTTAGGTTCTGAAGAATTGGGGTAGCTGGTGGTGGATACCTGAAACTATCAAACTACAACCCAGAACCCATGAATCTCGAAGACAGTTGTATAAAAATGTAGCTTATGAGGGGTGACAATGGGATTGGGAAAGCCATAAGGACCACACTCCACTTTGTCTAGTTTATGGATGGATGAGTAGAAAAATAGGGGAAGGAAACAAACAGACAAAGGTACCCAGTGTTCTTTTTTACTTCAATTGCTCTTTTTCACTCTAATTATTATTCTTGTTATTTTTGTGTGTGTGCTAATGAAGGTGTCAGGGATTGATTTAGGTGATGAATGTACAACTATGTAATGGTACTGTGAACAATCGAAAGTACGATTTGTTTTGTGTGACTGCGTGGTATGTGAATATATCTCAATAAAATGAAGATAGAAAAATAGAAGTGTCAAGACTGAAAACTTGCTAAGTGGAAACTGATCACTTGTTGACACTTACCATGTTACGCACTTTTAATAAAGTATTTATGTTCTTTTATTTGTTGATTATAATAGGTAGAAGGCAAATAAGGAAAAGAGTCTCTAAGGGTATGTAATTTGCCCAGTGTCGGGCAACTCATAGGTGTCGGAGGGGATTTGAATCAGGTCTATTTAACTGTAATCTTTCCACAACACTATGCTTACCACTTGGTGGCATTTGTGTGTGTACGGTATGCCTCACTGAGTATCATTGCTGAAAGGTGATTTAGAAAGTTTTAGACCGTAATGTTTTATTTTATACCCAAAGAAACCAAACTCAAACTTGCTTGAGCTAAATCGCAGCAAGCCAGAACCACTGTTTAAGTATGTTGATAGTACTGTACCAAAGTATTTTATATTACTGACCATGGAGGACTTCCCACAAAAGAGAGGAGATAAATCGTCTTTGGGAATTTTTAGTTACTGAGGAAGTGGGGAGGTGCTTGGAAGAAGTGCTCTGGGGAATTTCTGCCCATGTGTGGCGGAAGCATATACTAACACATTTGTGTACTGGTTGGTGAGAATAAGATAGCTCCGTGTACCTTAATGCCAGTAATTGAGGGATGAAATGAAAACACCGATTAAGGTAATGTTTTTAAAAAGTTATGAATCCAAATATTCCCTTTCTATTATGTACTGTTGATGAGCAGTTGATTACTCAATAATGTATAATATTTATTTAGAAGTCAGCTCTTCATTTTCTAATGTAATGAATCTTTCATTCTCTTCAGAATTTCTAGTGTGAACAGAATTTGTTTTAAAATATATATATATGTACACACCACAGATTACAATCTTTATTTTCCCAAAGTATTACTAGTAACAGTTTGTTGTATCTTTTTCATGTTAGTATCTGTGAATCTTCCTCATTCTTTCACCTGAATAATAGTCCATTATATTGGGCATACTATCATTTTTTCACCACTTTCCTGTTCGACATTGATGTTTGCACTACATTTTGCTATTATAAATAATGCCATAGGGAATATTTATGTATATTTTTGGGCAGTTTTGTAAACAAACCATTTCTGTACAGTAAATTGCCAGGAGTTGAATTATTGGTTCCAAGCTAATTAATATTTCAATAAATATTGACAAAATTTACCCCCACAAGATTGTATAAATGTATAATCAACAATGTTATTACTTAATTTTAAAGAGCTACCCATGGAATCTAAGAATTCATTTTCCAGACTTGGCTTTAGTTAATGGTAAGAGAAGGTTAGCTTTATAATTTGAGTGGGGGAGGTAGGCTTTGAAGATAAAAAATGTGGACTGGATGATTTTACTATTAAATGGATTTGTTACTTATTGAATAGCTACACCTAAGAGGGCTGTTGTTAGCTTGAAATCAGTCAAAGTAGCTTGGAAGTTTCTGACCAAGGCCAGAAAGTAGGGTCTAGGTGATGTGCTGATCAAGCATAGATAGTTAAGAGGCTTAGAAGGTTAGCCTTTTGTGGAAAGCAGTGGAAGACAGCAGAATAGGACCGATCATTCGTCGGTCTTGGAATCAAACATATCTTTATAGATTTGTAATTTTGGGCAAGTTCATTAATCTTGTTCTAAACCTCAGTTTCCTCATCAGAAATGTGGATCATACCTTCCTCATAGAGCTATTATTTGGATGAAATAAAATAAGTTTATAGAATCTGCATGTCACAGAACTCTAGAGAACACCATTCATGTGGAATACAATGTTGTGCAGCAGGAATACCCTGTATAATATTTGGCTTATAGGTACTTCACAGTTGCTATTTATCTAATATATATTAGCTTTTCCCAAATTCTCAATAGTCTGAAAGGATGGATCTTGAAATAACCTCAATGCCTACCCACCCTGTGCTTTTTGGGGGGGTCGGGGTGGGGTTAGAAGAATGTTACTTTGTTGTAGAAAATTTGGAAAACATGGAAAAATTACCCATAATCACAGTATCAAAAAATATTTTGGTTGTATTTTTTAGTCTGTTTTTTATATGAATTTTTTTGAAATATAGTTTTTGGAGGAAAAAAATAGAGCCCATTTATGGTGCATTTTGGTGAGTTTGACAAAGGTGTAAACACCGCCACAGTCAAGATATAGAACATTTTACTTGCAAAAGCTTTTAGTCTTCTGTGAAAAAAAAAGTCTGCTTACCTTTCCTATTTTTATGTGATTGGGTTTCTATGATACAGTTTTTATATCCTGCATTGCATTTAGCATTATATGGTAACATTTTTCTATGTTATAAACTCAAAATTTTAATTTTTAATGGCTGTGTAATCCATTATTTAATGATTCACTTATTGTCCATTTAGGTTGTTTACACTTTTTTGTTATTAAGTAAATTACTTATAAATAAAAATAAACCAGATGTCTTTGTATTTAGAGTGTGGTGTGTATCTTGATTATTTTCTTGACTTAGATATCTTGAATTAGAATTTATGGAACAAGGAAATCTGAATGTTGAAGACTATTGCTATATTTTGGTATTGTCTCAGGCATTTCAGTGCTAACTATGCACTGGGTTCAATGCTAAGTACTGTGGATGCTATAGTAAATAAGATAATTTGTAATACCCCACCTCTTGGAAGCCAGTAGATTTCCAAAATTTCCATAGGTTACCCTGGGCTTAGTTTTTCCTAAACAACTTTATTGTTTTTGTAAAATAATAACATGCTTATATAAAATCAACAACAACTACAAATATGGAAAATAAAAAGAAATTAAAAATCACCAAAATCTATGAGCTTACTTTTTTTTTTTTTTAATTGAGTTTGTTCACATACCATACAATTATCCAAAAATCTAAAGTGTACAATCAGTTGCCCCTGGCACCATCATTCAGCTGTGCATCCATCACCACAATTAATTTTTTTTCAATTTTTAGAATGTTTTCATTACTCCAGAAAACAAATAAAGCCAAAAAAAGGAAACTCAAATCCTCCCATACCTCTAACCACCCCCGTCCATTTTTGATTCATAGTATTGGTGTAGTACATTTGTTGCAGTTGATGAATGTTAAAATACTACTAACTGTAGTATATAGTTTGCAATAGGTATATTTTTTTCCACTATATGCCCCTCTATTAATAACTTCTAGTTGCAGTGTCATACGTTTGTTGTAGTTTATGAGAGAGATCTCTAATATTTGTCAGTGAATCACGGACATGGTCCATCACAAGATTTACTGTTTTATACATTCCTATCTTTTAAACTCCAGCTTTCCTTATGGTGGCATACATGACTGTGAGCTTCCCTTTTCCACCACATTCACACACCATTCAGCACTGTTAGTTATTCTCACAACGTGCTACCATCACCTCTGTCCATTTCCAAAACCTTAAGTTAACCAAGTTGAACATTCTGCTCATAGTAAGCAGTATTTCTATTTGGTTCTTTTACAACATGTTTTTGTTGATATTCATTTTGTTGATACATCTTTCTTTGGTTTCTTTTATTGTCCTTTACATTTGAGTATATTTAAGATAGTTGATTTAAAGTGTATAACTAGTTAGTCCGGTGTCTGGGCTTCCTTAGGATGATTCTGTATATTTTTTTCTGTGAATGAGCTGTCGTTTCCTTTTTTTTTTTTAATGTCTTGTAATTTCTTTTGGAAAGTAGACATTTTGAACAGTATAATGTAGTAACTCTGGAAATCAGATTCTCCTCCTTTCCTAGAGTTTGCTGTTTTTGGTTGTTGAGATCTGTAGTCATCTTTTAGTGAATTTTCCAAACTGTGTATGCTGAGACTTTATTGTTTGTGGTCACTGAAGTCTCTGTTTATATTCTCAGTGTTCAGCCAGCGACCTGATGGGGATTTCCTTAAGTGCCTGGAGCAAAGAGGAAAAAAAAGAAGCCTAATCTCCCTGTCTTTGCAGCTTGGCTCTATGTGTGGTACTCCTTCAGTACTATACTAGGCTGCCTACAGTTCTGCCTCAGACCACTATGGTTGGGTCTGCTAGCAATGAATCCTCTCAGTTTTTGTTTATCTTGGAATGTCTTTATTTCACTTTCATTTTTGAAAGATATTTTTGATGGTGTTCCAGTTTACTAATGCTGCTATTATGCAAAATACCAGAAATGGATTGGCTTATATAACGGGGATTTATTAGATTACAAATTTACAGTTCTAAGGCCACAGTAGTGTCCAGACTAAGACATCAACAAGAGGATACCCTTGCTGAAGATTGGCTAATGGGCATCTGGAACATCTCTGTCAGCTGGGCAGGCATGTGGCTGGCTTCTGCTGGTCCTTTCCTCCTAGGTTGTGTTTCAAAATGGCTTTCTTCAAAATGTCTCTGGGCTTCTGCCTCAGCTCCTCTCTCTCAGCTCCTGTGTGTCCTTGCTTTTTTCTCCCAGGGCGTTTCTGACTAAGCATCTAGGGGTTCTCCCTTAGCTTCTCTGCGGCAAATTCTGGGCTTCATCTCTTAGCTTAGCATCTCCAAATGTCCTTCTGTCTGCATCTCCAAGCATCAGTGTCTGTGTTGGTGCTTAGCTCTCTTAAATATTCCAGTGAACTAATCAAGTCCCACCCTGAATGGGTGCGGTCCTAACCTCCTTGGAAATAATTTAATCAGAGTTCTCACGCACAGTTGAGTGGGTTACATCTCCGTGGAAACATTCAATCGAAAGGTTTCCATTCAACAAGATTGGGTTAAAAGATCACGACTTTTGCGTGGGACATAATATATCCAAACTGGCACAGATAGATATCAGATTGTTGGGTGACAGGTTTTTTTTTTTTCTTTCAGCGCTTTGACTATGTCATCCCACTGCCTTCCAGCATCCATTGTTTCTGATGAAAAGTTAGCTCTCAGTGTTAGTACTCAATGGTGAGAGACTGAAAGCCTTCCCTCTAAGATCAGGAACAAGACAAGGATGCCCACTATCACCACTGTTATTCAACATTGTACTGGAAGTGCTAGCCAGGGCAATCTGGCAAGACAAAGAAATAAAAGGCATCCAGATTGGAAAGGAAGAAGTAAAACTGTCATTGTTTGCAGATGATATGATCTTATATCTGGAAAACCCTGAGAAAACGATGATACAGCTACTAGAGCTTATAAACAAATTTAGCAAAGTAGCAGGATACAAGATTAATGCACATAAGTCAGTAATGTTTCTATATGCTAGAAATGAACAAACTGAGGAGACACTCAAGAAAAAGATACCATTTTCAATAGCAACTAAAAAGATCAAGTACCTAGGAATAAACTTGACCAAAGATGTAAAAGACCTATACAAGGAAAACTACATAACTCTACTAAAAGAAATAGAAAGGGACCTTAAAAGATGGAAGAATATTTCATGTTCATGGATAGGAAGGCTAAATGTCATTAAGATGTCAATTCTACCCAAACTCATCTACAGATTCAATGCAATCCCAATCAAAATTCCAACAACCTACTTTGCAGACTTGGAAAAGCTAGTAATCAAATTTATTTGGAAAGGGAAGATGCCTCGAATTGCTAAAGACCCTCTAAGAAAGAAAAACGAAATGAGAGGACTTACACTCCCTGACTTTGAAGCTTATTATAAAGCCACAGTTGTCAAAACAGTATGGTACTGGCACAAAGATAGACATATTGATCAATGGAATCGAATTGAGAATTTGAAGATAGACCCCCAGATCTATGGCTGACTGATCTTTGATAAGGCCCCCAAAGTCACTGAACTGGGTCATAACGGTCTTTTCAACAAATGGGGCTGGGAGAGTTGGATATCCATATCCAAAAGAATGAAAGAGGACCCCTACCTCATACCCTACACAAAAATTAACTCAAAATGGATCAAAGATCTCAGTATAAAGGAAAGTACCATAAAACTCCTAGAAGATAATGTAGGGAAACATCTTCAAGACCTTGTATTAGGTGGCCACTTCCTAGACTTTACACCCAAAGCATAAGCAACAAAAGAAAAAACAGATAAATGGGAACTCCTCAAGCTTAGAAGTTTCTGTACCTCAAAGGAATTTGTCAAAAAGGTAAAGAGGCACCCAACTCAATGGGAAAAAATTTTTGGAAACCATGTATCTGACAAAAGACTGATAATCTTGCATATATAAAGAAGTCCTACAACTCAGTGACGATAGTACAGACAGCCCAATTATAAAATGGGCAAAAGATATGAAAAGACAGTTCTCTGAAGAGGAAATACAAATGGCCAAGAAACACATGAAAAAAATGTTCAGCTTCACTAGCTATTAGAGAGATGCAAATTAAGACCACAATGAGATACCATCTAACACCGATTAGAATGGCTGCCATTAAACAAACAGGAAACTACAAATGCTGGAGGGGATGTGGAGAAATTGGAACTCTTATTCATTGTTGGTGGGACTGTATAATGGTTCAGCCACTCTGGAAGTCAGTCTGGCAGTTCCTCAGAAAACTAGATATAGAGTTACCATTTGATCCAGCGATTGCACTTCTCGGTATATACCCGGAAGATCGGAAAGCAGTGACACGAACAGATATCTGCACGCCAATGTTCATAGCAGCATTATTCACAATTGCCAAGAGATGGAAACAACCCAAATGCCCTTCAACAGATGAGTGGATAAATAAAATGTGGTATATACACACGATGGAATACTACGCGGCAGTAAGAAGGAACGATGTTGTGAAACATATGACAACATGGATGAACCTTGAAGACATAATGCTGAGCGAAATAAGGCAGGCACAAAAAGAGAAATATTATATGCTACCACTAATGTGAACTTTGAAAAATGTAAAACAAATGGTTTATAATGTAGAATGTAGGGGAACTAACGATAGAGAACGATTAAGGAAGGGGGAACGATAATCCAATAAGAACAGATAAGCTATCATGGGTAAATTTAACGTTCTGGGGATGCCTAGGAATGACTATGGTCTGTTAATTTCTGATGGGTATAGTAGGAACAAGTTCACAGAAATGTTGCTATATTAGCTTATTTTCTTGGGGTAGAGTAGGAACATGTTGGAAGTAAAGTAGTTATCTTAGGTTAGTTGTCTTTTTCTTACTCCCTTGTTATGGTCTGTTTGAAATGTTCTTTTATTGTATGTTTCTTTACATTAAAATTTTTTTTTTCTTTTTTATACAGTTGATTTAAAAATAAAGAGTGAATGAAAAAAAAACAAAAAAAAGAGAAAGGTATGCAAGTGGAAACTAATTTGGCTCAATCATTAAAGTTGAACAAGGTGGTCATACCCAGTGACATTACCCCTAGCAACATGATAGAATTCTTTTTCATGCATATCTCTCTAACTCTTGGTATTGTCATTGGACTTCTCAATTTTTTGTGTGTCTAGGTAGATATAAAATGGAAGCTCACTGTGGTCTTAATTTACCTTTTTCTGTCTTTGGCATACGTGTTTCTTTTGTGCGTTTTGGATACTTGTCCTTTGAACTAAAATCATCTTCCATTTTGTGGCTTGGCTTTTTGCCTGATGACATCTTTTGCTAAACAGAGGTTCATAATTCTAATGTAGTTGAATGTATGGTTTTATTGTTTAAGAAATTCTTTCCTATTCCTAGGTCTAAAAAAGAATTTTCTATATTCTAAAGTTCTACATTGTCTAAGACTTGTAAAATCTTACTTTTTTTTTTTTTTAACTTTTGCATCTTAATGCACCTGTATTTTTTATATGGTATGAAATAGGCTTCCAATTTCATCTTTCTTATATAGATAACTTATTGACCCAGCCCCATTTATTCAATACTTTGTCCTTTACTCACTGATCTGTAGTGCCCCTTAGGAAAATTTAATATGACATGTCTGTGAGTCCTTTTACAGTTCTTTGGTCTATTCTGTTTGTCAGTTTTTGTAGTAAGGTACATCACCATCTTACATTAACTTTACAAATTACTGTTAAGATCCTGATGGAAAAGTGTTTCGCCTTTTTGAGGAGTGTATCAGCTATACACTTAGACTTCATATTTTAAATAGTTTTGAATGAAAACATTTTTCTATATTATATGTGATAATTAGCATGCATGGAATTCATTATGTGCTAATCACCTATTCATTGCATTTGAAAAAAATGGGAGGAGAAAATAGCTGATGGTTATGCTTCATTTATTAGCTCAGAGGTTACATTTTTTCCTTTCTTTCAACTATAGGAACAGTTGTGATCAAAAGTAACAATGGTCAGTTGATGTTGGTATCTCCTCAGCAAGCTTTAACAAGAACTGACACAAGTACGGTAACTTCAAGGCCAGCAGTACCAGCTAATACTCAAACAGTCAAAATCTGTACAATGCCGGTAATGTACCTTAGTATTTTTTTCATCTTTTCTTAGTTTTGCCAGCTATTATCTTCATGTTAATGTGTACGTGTTTGCCTGTAAAAATAATAGATGATTCTGTTCAGCTTTTTGTATTGAATTATTTACTTTGAATACGTTGATAAAGATTTGCATTTGTGTCATTTGGTAATGGCTAAAATAATAAAATTTAGTCTTTATACTTTAGGATTTTATAGTCCTCAAAGCAAGTTTAAAAGGGCTATTTGTGTTTCTAAATGGAAGGAAAATAACCATTATGCTTCAATTTTAATTTATGGTAAAAATTATGACTGTAGTTTGTAGTTTTCATTTTTATCTATATCTTTTAGGACTTATTCTTAAGAAATAAATTTTCTGTAATACTTTATTAATTTGGCATTGTGAAAAATGAGTGATTTTACATACGTGGTAATCTTTCTAAGTAACTGAAGTTTATCTTGTGTGCCTGAGTTTAAAATATATATTTTTATAGACATCTTCCTTTGCTTTTTTAAACAGAAAATGCTGAATGTGGTTTAACGGTTTCTTGATGCACACTCACCTTAATGAAAGATTTTGTGTTATATTCTGTAGTAATACCATATTTTTTCTTTCATTGTTTTGTTTTCTTAATTCTAGGTTCTCAGCCAATGGTATCATCTGTTACTGTATCTGTCACTAATAGCTGCTTCCCTTCCTAGTTTGCTTTATCTAATTGCTGTGGATTGAGAAGATAGATTAGTGGATTTTTTGTTTATAAATAGATATTAAATATGAATCTGTATGTTTTCAGTATGAGCCAAAGAGTAAATTTAATACTGAAGTCCTATGAAATTTATTTAGTTTGAACTTTCAGGTCAGTGGGCTGTTTATTTAATCATTTTGCTATCCTAAATGAATGAAAGGCTCACCAGCTGACCAATTGGCTAGTTAGGTTTATGTTTTAAAATGTGCATAAAGCCTGTAAGGTTATAAAGCCATTTACAACAAAAATCTTGCTATGGTAAAGTGTTTTAGTGTTAGCCATAATAGTGATTAATTTTAAGCCACTAATGTTGATGACTATGTGTTACCTTCTTGTGTCAAGAATTCTAGCTCACAATTAATCAAGAAAGTGGCAGTGGTACCTGTTGTTAAAAAATCAGCACAAATAGAAACCACTGTGGCAACCACTGTCCCAAAGTCATCCTCAGTACAAGTAAGTTGTAACTTATTTGTGGCCACCTGTGCACTGGGTATTCACTCATCTTTCTTTATTATTTAGTGCTTTCCTGCCACGCTCACACTTCCTTTACTGTGAAGAGGGGTATATCTTGGAGCATGTTTTGTGCAATACCATGTTGGGTTCTATGCTTCTGGATCTACCCCTCTGATGTTCTGACATTTTTTTAACCATTCTGCTTTCATTCTTTTCCTGTGACGTAAATGATGTCAGTGAATCTGCCACAGGTGAGTTTTTTTTTTAAGAGCAGTTGTAGGTTTACAGAAAAATCATGCAGAAAATACCGAGTTCCCATATACCTCTTACCCACTGCCCCCTAGTTTTCCTTATTAGCATTTTGCATTAGTGTGGTATATTGGATATAATTGATGAAGCAATATTATTGTAATTATATTGTTACCTCAAGTCTATAGTTTACATTAGGGTTCACTTCTGTGTTGTACAGTTTAATGTTTTTGTTTTTTGTTTTTAAATTTTTATTGCAGTAACATATATGCAAAATAACTTTTCCCATTTTGACTGCTTTCAAGTATACAGTTCAGTGGTGTTAATTACTCTCACAACGTTGTGCTACCATCAGCACCATTCATTACCAAGACTTTTCTATTACCCTAAACAGAAACTGTACCAAATAAGCATTAACTCCCTATTCCCCACCCCTCCCCCCACACCGTGGTAACTGGTACTCTAATTTCTGACTGAATTTACATATTCCTATTATATCATGTAAATGAGATCATACAGTATTTGTCCTTTTGTGTCTGGCCCATTTCACTCAACATGATGTCTTTAAGGTTCATTTATATTAAGAACTTCATTCCTTTTTACAACTGAATAGAATTCCGTTCTCTGTATATTCATCTACTGATGGAGTAAATATGATTTTAAACATAATTTTGTTTTTCTACTAATGGCTACCATTTATTGTGCTTGATGCTATTTTAGGTACTTTACATTCATCATCTCATTTCTTCTTTGTGACTACTCTGTAGAAAGGGGGAATTTGAGCCTAGGTGTCTCTGTCTCACACTGGAAGCTCTGTTTTTTTTTGTTTTTGTTTTTTTTAAACTTTATTGAAAAATTAAACAACAAAAAAACACAGCATTTCAAACAAAACAAAGCAAAGGATTAAGAAAAACAAATAGCCTAAAACAACTACTTTGCCTTCATACCTCAAGAAAATTAATAATCCATATCCAAAGGAAGCTCTGTTCTTAATGACTTCTGTACTGATTATTTAAAACCCTAGTTTTATTTTCTTAGGATAAATTCTGAGGAGATTGTTGGGCCAACGGGAATGAATTTAGGGCCTTTGATATCTACTATCATTTATTTTTCTTTTTTTTTTTAATTCAATTTTATTGAGATATATTCATATACCATGCAGTCATACAAAGCATACATTCAATTGTTCACAGTACCATTACATAGTTGTGCATTCATCAACAAAATTAATTTTTGAATATTTTCATTACCACACACAAAGATAATAAGAATAAAAATTAAAGTGAAAAAGAACAATTAAAGTAAGAAAGAACACTGGGTGCCTTTTCTTTTTTTGCCCCCATTTTTCTACTCATCCATCTATACACTGGACAAAGCGGAGTGTGGTCCATATGGCTTTCCCAATCACGTTGTCACCCCTCATAAGCTACATTTTTATACCATCGTCTTCCAGATTCAAGGGTTCTGGGTTGTAGTTTGATAGTTTCAGGTATTTACTGCTAGCTATTCCAATTCACTGGAACCTAAAAAGGGTTGTCGATATTGTGTGTAAGAGTGCCCACCAGAGTGACCTCTCAGTTCCTTTTGGAATCTCTCTGCCACTGAAGCTTCTTTCATTCCTTTTCACATCCCCCTTTTGGTCAAGATGTTCTCCATCCCACGATGCCGGGTCTAGATTCCTCCCCAGGAGTCATATTCCACATTGCCAGTGAGATTTACTCCCCTGGGTGTCAGATCCCACATAGCGGGGAGGGCAGTGATTTCACCTGCTAAGTTGGCTTAGCTAGAGAGAGAGGGCCACATCTGAGCAACAAAAAGGCATTCAGGAGGAGGCTCTTAGGCACAATTATAGTCAGGCCTAGCCTCTCCTCTGCAGCAACAGTCTTGCCAAGGGCAAGTCCCCTGGTAGAGGGCTCAGCCCATCAAACCACCAGTCCCCTATGTCTGTGAGCACATCAGCAACCATTGAGGTGGGGAAGCCCAACACCCCTGCATTCTCCACCAGTTCTTCTGGGGGGCTCTGCTTTTTTTTTTTTTTCGTATTTTTTGATGAAAGGGATTTATCACTTTAGTACAGCGGTGCTTTGAGTATATCAGTTTTTTAATATACTCAACAACATTGGAAGTATTTCTTATAGATTTAATTTAGGTATTCTAAAATGTTATATCTGGGTGCTTTTTGTTTCCCCTTGGATTACTTTTTTTTCTCTGTGTATATTTACCACTGTTAATTCTTGTATGGATTGTTTATTTATAGCTTTACCTAATAAAGATTGATGCATATTTTAAGCTGAGTTGCTCTTGAAAGCTGGGATAGGGCAGTAAAGGATATCTTGAACTACTTCAACCAATGAAGTTAGTGAATAATATCTGTGTCATCTTTGAGGTGTAAAACAGGTCACTTTTAGGGATTTCTTGGAAGGAAATGAGCTAGAAACTAGAATTCTTTATGCAGTACTTAACTATTTGACTTTTAAGGCAAATGTGTGTGTTAAGAAATTTTGAAATTTTTTTTCTTTTGGTGGATATCAATATTTATTTAAAATGGCTTGAAACATGGTCTGACGTAGTAAACATAACACAAGGACTAGTTTGAAATCTTTGTGTTGAGTTTTATGTTGTATTTGATGATGAAGATATAGCCCAGTCTGTTGTTACATTGGAATCTAATATGCAAATGATTGGATTTAGAATTAGTGTTTCTAATTAAATATGAACAAATGTAAAATCCTAGCTCATTCGGGTAGATACAGAAAATGACCCTATCTGAAATGCAGTTTTGTCTGTGAAGTTTGCATGCAATTCATTCCACTGGCTCTATGTGTAACCAATTTTCACACAGATTTTTGTCACATTTACTCTAGCCCTTTCCTCCCTTGCTCCCAGGACATGCCTATTCAGTGCCAGAGTAGTCTTGAAAAACATGGAACTACCGTTGGCTAATCTAGAATATAGAGTCTAAAGAGAGGTTATGATTGAGTTAGAGGGCCCGTCCATCACTGCAATAGGATTAAGTAGGTAGAGAAGACCAGGATTGTAAACCTGAGAGTAAATTGACTTGGAAGGAGCATGTGTCTGGTAAGGTGAAGGTTAGAAACATTTTGTACAGGACACAGAATAAAATGTTGTCAATAAAAGCAGAAATGACATGAATTCTCCCTCTACTCACAAAAATTAGGACTTTTTCCTCACCTCACATTTCATTGCTCCTTATTTGGCTTCATAAGGGAGAGGGACAGCATTCTCCCTAGCAAATTCTTCCCTCAACACCAAAGGCAATCAGTCACCAGGTAAAGTTCCAGATTACATTTGTTTGACTATAGTAGTACAAAGAGTAAATGGGGATTATAAATTAGACTAATTCAAAAAAGTCTTTATTTATTATATATAAACCTAAAAAAATTTTTTTAGACAATCCCCAGAAGAATTCAGAAGAAACTACACATTAATTGTCTCTGAAGAGCAGGACTATGGATAATAAAAGGAGGCAGATTTAATTTTCAATGTTGTTCTTGAGGCTTTGTCTATATTTAATAAAACTATTACTTTAGGTGTCATTTAAAAGTTGGCCTTTATTGCTTCACATTTCAGCATTAGTTAACCAGTGTTTTTAAACAATGTCCTTCTCATTTTTACCCTCAAACATTCTTGTCTAATATATGCTCCAGGATTTTTAATGTGAGAAGTTTTGGTGTACATTCCAGTTAATATATTATGACTAGTAAGGAAAGAAATTTCCTCAAAGGCAATAGCAACCTGACCTTTCTGTGTTATATGCCTGAAGAATGCATACATTTACATTAAAATGATGGAGTAAGATTCAGTTTTCTATTTGAATTGTAACTACTATCCTCTCTCCCCACCATACTTTTCTCATGTCCTGTAACTTATAGTGTTTGTTCTTTTTAAAGTAAGATTGTTGCTTTATCTCAATGTGGTTTTCTAAATTGCTACTTGAATTGTATTTTTGTGTATGAAACTTTTTATCCTGCAGGTGGTGCTAGAATCATACCTCATTTTGATAAAGTGGGAGAAACCATAATTCTTTTCAATGTGAAAATAAGACATCATATTATGTAATATTCTTTATGCTTACTCTGGTATTCTACATAAAAGGAGCTTCTCTGAGTATAAAATAAGCAGTAGTTCTCTCTCCTTTTTTTGCTTAAGCAAAAGCATAAAATTAAAGAGTAGGGACAGTCTCTATTTCTATATGTGCTTGGCACTGTTTTTCACAGATAATCTCAGGATACTGAGTACCATTGCTATCTTTGTTTTTTTACAGATGAGAATCAGAGGTTTAACAGGATTAAGTAACTTGCTTGTAATCATTTGCTCAGTAGGTGTCAGAACTGGGAATGAAACCCAGATTTACTAGACTCTAGAACTCTTATAACTGTGCTATCTTGCCTTAGAGTTGTGGGGCATAACATAAAAGCAAATATGTTAAGATTCATTTGTAGTCTGTTCAATGTGAAATGAGACACTAACGTATCATAGTAATATGTGTCTAAATATATACCATTTCAGTCTGTGGCTCTGCCAACAAATGTCACAGTTACTCCGAAGCTGTTGAATACTTCAAATACCCTGAAGCCTTCAAATTTGGGAACAACACCCATACCCTCAAATGAGCCCAACCCACAGGCAGATAACTCAGCAGCTGCTCAGACTAATTTTTCCCCGGTAAGCGCCACATACACCTTACAAATTTTTTAAAATTCTAATTTCTAGCCAATATTTGTGAGTTTTTTGTTTGTGCTTTTATTTCCATATTTAGGTGATGCTAGAAAACGTGAAGAAATGTAAGAACTTCCTCTCAATGTTAATAAAACTAGCATGTAGTGGATCGCAGTCTCCAGAAATGGGGCAGAATGTGAAGAAGCTGGTGGAACAACTTTTGGTAAGTTAGTACTAATAAAATCTTGCCAATGCCAAAGGATCCATAGAATATGTTTTAAATGGGGAATGTATATTTTAAATGAAATTTATTTAATGCACTTCTTGATAAACTTTAGTTTTTGCTTTGTAAAAGCTTTTTAATGATCATGAATCTCAAACAAGTAAATCTCTTCTGTATTACTTTATATATAGCAGTCCTGTTTCCCTTAATGTAAAACAGGCCTTGGAGGGAAGGTTGACTTTTTGGTCAAATAGGAAATTGTTATTAGAATTACAAAATGCTGTGAAGCCAGGCTATCAGTAAACTTGATCTCTGAGGTTTCTATAAGTATCACAGAGTCTGTCTCTCTTAATTACCAAGTTATACTTCCTTGGTTTCTTATTTTTTGCTTTTAAATTAAAATACTTAGATTTGCTAAAGAGGACAGAGATGGAAATAAGCAGATATTATATACCATGTATTAACGAACTAGGGTGAGGATGTAACAAACATCATTTTGGATTCCTTGAACTACTGAAATCTACAGATTTCTCTGACCATAGAAGTAGAATTTTTATGTATTCTTCATATAAAAACTGTTACTTTTTCCTAGAGGAAAACATGTATATGTTTCACATATTTTATTGGAAAGCAAGTATAGTTTATAAATGTTGAAATACCTTCTTTACTACTATTTTTTATGCTATTTGAAATGGTTAGTTTTCCATTAGAGAAGATAATTTTATTTTAGAAATTATAAGTTACAATTTAACTTTTGAGCCTCTTTTTAAAAGTAAACATTGAACTTTTGATCTTCCATTTTCAGAGAATGCTAGGTTTGAAAGGGGTTCTGGTGACTTCTTTCTCTGAGAGGCTAGTCTCTAGAATAAGAACATGATAGAAAGGAACATTCATCTAATAAAACATTTAAAAATTTCTAAGCATGAATGGTGTGTGAAGGCGGTGGAAAGGGTAAGCTCAGAGTCATGTATGTCACCAGAAAGAAAGACGGAATGCATAAAACAGTGAATCTTGTGATGGACAATGTCTGTGATTAACTATACAAATATTAGAAATCCCTCTCATGGACTAGAACAAATGTATGACACTGTAACTAGAAGGCAATAATAGAGGGGCATATAGGAAAAAAAATATACCTATTGCAAACTATATACTACAGTTAGTAGTATTTTAACATTCTTTCATCAACAGTAACAAACATACTATACCAAAACTATGAATCAATAATGGAGGGGGTGGTGGTTAGGGGTATGGGAGGATTTGAGTTTCCTTTTTTTATCTGTCTTTCTTTTCTGGAGTAATGAAAATGTTCTAAAAATTGAAAAGAAAAGAATTGTGATGGATGCACAGCTGTATGATGGTACGATGGGCAGTTGATTGTACTCTTTGGATCTTTGGATAGTTGTATGGTATGTGAACAATCTCAATAAAAAATTAAAAAAAAAAAGAAAAAGAAAATTTCTAAGCACAAAGAATTTGTATGAACTTTGCAAGCAGATAAGAGCAGTCTAGAGTTAGTCACATGCCCTTTCTAGCTTAACAAGATCTATTTAGCTTAGAACAGCAGTTCTCAAAAACATTTTGATCTCAGGATACTATTACATTGTAGAAAATTGAGGATTCCCAAAGGCATTTTGTTTATGGGCAGTTATAATTAAAACTGAAAAATTAAAAAAAAATTCATTTAAAATTAACACCCCATTAAATGTTAAATAACATTTTTATTAAAACTAACTTTATTTTCAAAACAAAAATTTAGTATGAGAAGAGTTGGCATTGTTTTTATATTTTTGCAAATCTTTTTAAAGTTTTACTTAAGAGAAGATAGCTGTATTCTCCTATCCGCTTCTGTATAAAATGTTTTGTGATGTTATTTTGATTGAATTATTTAGAAAAATCTGACCTCCCACAGATAGGTGGTTGGAAAAGTCAGTATTTTAATAGCCTTTCTCCAGGTTATTGTGGATATTCTTTAAGAGTCCGCTGGTTTATCTTGCACTTTGAATGTATCTTTTGCCCATGTGTGATTTTTGTAACAGCATGCATTAGTCATTTGGAAAGTATTGTTTCACTGAATTATACAGATCTTCTAAATGTTGACATATTTGATATTTAAGAGATCAAAAAATCATTCTCATTAATTTCACCAACAGTTTCACCAGAGAAGTCTTTAAAGACTGTAAAGCTATCAAGCTCAGGGTGGTAGGTACACATTTTCCCAAATTTTGATTTTGGCTTCAGAGCTCCAGTTTTTCATTGGCAAAAAAATATTATTAGTTGTTTTTCTTACAGTGATAGACTTGCTTTGTTTATTTTTGAGAAAATGTCTATAAAGACTCAAGTCTGAACAACCACAGTTTGTCATTCTTTCTGGTAAAAATGGTGTTTCATGGAGAAAAGAGCAGCTAATTCAGCTGGCAACTCAATCACAAAGAACATCTTTGGTCTGCTGCAGAAAAGTTTGGCTTTATATGTGGCTCCCATTTTGCCACAGACAGTATTAAAATGTAATGTACTTTTTGATTGTTCGTCACAGACATTTTGAAGTGAAACTGGCTCTGTTTTTTTGGTCTCACTGCAAATGCATACATATGATGACTATCATTGTTTGTTGCTGTTCATTGCCTTTTATGCCAGCAGTTTTACCTGCTGTTTCTTTTGTACAATCAGTATAAATCTTGACACAGTGAAAAAGACAAAAACAAAAACAAAAATCCTTAGTAATATGAAATAGTTTAGTCCTTTCATTCTTCTGAAAGACTTAGAGCATAAAGCAATATGTAAGGGTTCCTCAGTCCTTTGAAATTATAGTATATTTGGTATTATGGCCTTGTAATAGCATTCTAAAAATGTAATCTTAGCTTTGTAAAGTTAAGGTAATTTAAAAATTGGAAAAAAAAAAAAACAACAAAAACCTAAGACCTCCAAGCCAAATAACTTCCTATTCCTTATCCCCCAAATTTAGAACTCCTTTAGAGTTCTATCAGATTGTAATAACATAGCAGCATTCTGCCAGCCAGATCGCTTCTTACTTTGCTTACTGGGATCTTGTTTTTTTCCTTTATAAAATTTTTATTGTGGTAACATTGGTACAACATAACATTTCCTATTTTAGCCACTTTCAAGTATACAGTTCAGTGGTGTTAATGACATTCACAATGTTGTCCTACCAGAATCTTAAAAAAAAGTAATCCTTTCGCTGTATTCTCTATGAACATTGTTTATGTTTACTTGTTCATAGGGACATAAAAATTTTTCCTCATTTAATGATGGATTTTACTAATTGTGAAAAGCTTCTCTGTGTCTAGGATCATGTATTATACACTTTGCTTCTTTTAAAGTATTTGTATACCTAGAAGTGTTTTTCTTTCTCCCATTCCTCAGGATGCAAACATTGAAGCTGAAGAATTTACTAGAAAACTGTATATTGAACTCAAGTCTTCACCTCAGCCTCATTTAGTCCCTTTTCTTAAGGTAGAATTATGTGTTGCCTTAAAGAAATTGTTTGGATTAGATTAAGTTAAAATAATTAAAAACCTGAGTGTTTGAATATTACAGCAATTCAGTGTGCAGATACTAGCAATATTAGAGAAACCCCTCTGCTCTTAGAAACTGTATGTAAAGCACTTCATAGTCCATATTCTTTGGATTGAACATGTGAAAACAGAAGTGATATTCATGAACATAACTTAATGATTATACTGTTAAATGCTTGTGCAGGAATATACTCAAGGACTCTTAATTTTTTTTTTTAAAATAGAGCCTTCAGTTTTTATCCTCATGACTCATATTCTCTTAGAAGTAGTAAGTCAAATTTGGTAGGAGGGCTATTCTTTTAAAAAGTTAATTTACATTGTTAGTAGGCGTACTCTTTAAGGTTTATTGAATTAAATAGGATTTAGGGGAGTGCAGTAACTTTGATAATGAGAGCTGGTTTAGACAGACTGTGTGTGTGTGTGTGTGTGTGTGTGTGTGTGTGTGTGTATTATTTTTGGATGCTCGGAAGCTAAAAAGGAATTGAATTGAAGTTTATAAAGTCATTAAAGACCCGGGGCTATAGGGAACCAAAGACTCATGCCATAAATTTTGAAATAATGGAATGAGGAGTCACCCTTAGAAAATTTGGGGTTAATTGTCTAGGGGGGATGAAAGAGCCTTCACAGTACAAAACTCCTTTGGTTGCCTCATGAAAGAAGAGTGGGAAGAGATGGGGCACCACATTTTTAGGGGGTATTTAAAATAGTGGAAACTGTCCCCATGACAGTAATCAGGTTGATTAGGAAGGTACGAATTATGTGATATGAAGTGTGTGGCTGAAGAAACTGAGAATACTTTAGCCAGGAAGACTTGGTCTGGGGAAGGAAAGGTTGAAGGAACAGTACAAAATCTAATATCAAGAATTTTAGGAATATCTCTATGATGGAGATATGACTTTTGTAGCTCTAGAGCACATAGCTAGAATTAGATAGATTTATCTAAAAATTTGATGGGCTGCTGTGTGAAATCACATCTGTGGAGATGTTAGAAGCAGTTCTTCCTTGGGTCTAAGATTGAATTCAAGGTCTTTTTTAATGCAGAAGTTCTGTGAGCTGTAGGAGCTGTGTATAGCACTGACGCTTTTGAATTTATACTTACTGGAGACATTATAAGGAGAAAGGGAAATTATTAATTTGTACCTACTATGTGTCAGATGTTTTGCTAGCCACTTTACACTTAATTTGCCTTGTTTGCACTTAGTTTTCATATCAATCCTTAGAGAATACACGCTAGATAGTGTAGTATTCTCCATTTTAGGAATGAGAAAACCATTTAAATTGACTAACTTTTGACGAAAGTTACAGGTCCAATAAGTGCCAGAATTTAGTCTATCTGACTAAGTCAGATAGATAACACTACCCTTAAGTTACCAAATATTACCATGAAGTATTTTTACTTTTCTGTTTTCTAAGGCCCTAAGCATTATGCTTTTTTTCTTGAGAGTTTGTTTTGTTTTGTTTGATTGGTTGGTTATCTTTGAGAGCTTTTGGATTGGATGTTGCATAGGGATGAGGGATTCAGCATTTAAGCTTAATCCTGAGCAGGTGGTCAAGAGATAATTTGGAAATACGTTTATATTGTTGTATCTTTAATAAGCCTTGTTACTTTAATGTTTCTTTCTAGTTGTATTTTTCTTCAGAATTCCCTCATCTTAGATTTCTGTTTTAAACTTATTTAAACAAGTCATTTCATTTGTTCTTGTATTTCCAAAGCAGTTTATCTTCAGCCATTTTTAAATTTTGAAAAAAGTTACTGGTAGATTTTCTGTTTCTTTCTTTTGTTACCATTTGTATTTTCTTTTTGCAAATCTTTTTCAGATGAGATTTTTCTCAATCTTTTTTTAAAAAATAAAAGAGGAAAAATAGTTCTCATTTGCTTCTTAAGTAAGGACTGTGTTTTGTGTTTGTTGTTGGTGAGTGCTTGCGTTGTTTCTACCTCTTAGTAGGCAGTCTGACTGAATTTAAGTGTCAAAACAAGGAAATCTTTCAGAACAACCTTTGAATTCCGCAGTAGAGAACCTACCATCCACCTAGTTTTGTACCTTTTTTCCTACTAATAAACAAAAACAAACAAAAACTCCAGGGATAAGAAGGCAGAACCTACTAGCTTTTAGTTTTGAGCTGTCTTGACTCTTTCACCAGAATAGAGGGATAGATAAAGACTTAAAATTCAATCAGAAAATATTCTAGTTTAATTAAAGAAATTGTTTCAGAATTTAAAAGTCAGTTCATTTTAGGTTTAAGTTGGTGTAATGACTATTTCTGTCCAAACTTTGAAGTTATTTAAGAAAAAGACTTTAGTTCTGCTGTGGTGCAAATAAACTTGTAGGTACTGGAGTTAATGATCTGTTATGGGTTTAGATGCATACAAGCAATATAATAATACAGTGTTTTGTTTTGCCAAATTGATATTGAGGTATACAAAATAAGTATACTAATATGACAAAATTTTGTATTAAAAATAAAGCACTTTTGGGCTTTAAATTTATTGTATGCTAGATATTGACAGCATATGAATGAGTGTTACTAGGTTTCCTTGACAGAAACACTTGATATACTTTTGATATATTATGATATTGTATACTTTTTGATATTGATATTGTGTTTTTGTTTATATTGTAAAGATATGAAATACACAGTTTTTCTCAACTAACACCTAATTTTAGTTATTGATATTTTCCCCCTTCCCTGGTGTTTCTAGAAAAGTGTAATTGCCTTACGACAACTTATGCCTGACTCCCAGAGCTTTATTCAGCAATGTGTTCAGCAGACTTCTAATGAGGTAGTTATTACTACCTGCACCACTACGGTAACTTCTTCTGTGGTGACAACAGCAGTTTCCTCAGTCCAGTCTGAAAAGTCCATCATTGTTTCTGGAGCAACAACACCCAGAACTGTGTCCATGCAGACTCTGAATCCACTTGCTGGTCCAGGGGGAGCAAAAACTGGGGTTGTGACACTTCATTCTGTGGGTCCAGCTGCTGTACCCGGAGCAACAACAGCTGGAACTCTTTTGCTTCAGACTTCAAAACCACTTGTGACTTCTGTACGAAATACAGCTACAACAGTCTCACTTCAACCTGAAAAGCCAGTTGTCTCTGGAGCAGCAGTAACGCTGGCCCTTCCATCGGTAACATTTGGAGAAACTTCAGCTACAGCTATTTGTCTTCCATCCGTGAAACCTGTTATTACTTCTGGTGACATTACATCTGACAAGCCTGTCATTGACACTCCAGTCCAAATCAAACTTGCACAGCCGGGCCCTGCCCTTTCACAACTTCCTGGTATTCCAAAGGCAGTTAAAGTCAAACAACTAGTGAGTAGCATATCTTTTCTTCCATTTTCTTTTTTTTTTTTTTTGAAAATTTCAAACCTTCAGAAAACTGACAAGACTGGTAAAATGAAACCCGTATGCCCTTTTTCTAGTTTGACCAATTGTTAACATTTTACTGCGTTTGCTTTATCTTTCTCATTCTCTATTCACACACACACAAACACTAAAATGCTGAGCCAAAATGCTCCAATTGGGAAAGCACATCTGATTTGCAGACCTGAAATCCCACTGAAACCAGATGATTGATGATCTTTGCCATCACATCTCTGAACAGCTTTCTCTGGGATGTGTCCAGGAGAGCCCACTCTTGTCTGTAGCTACATTTTTAAAGGCACTGACTCTTGGTTGTGTTGTTAGTAACTCAGCTGACAAGTGGTTTCCTCCGCATTTCCATTACAACCTGAAAAGCAGTAACTGAGCAAATGTGGACGTTGCCTGACTTGTCCCAGAGCCACAGGTGCCTCACGGGTGGGTCCTGGGGAAGTTTCTGGGGGAGGTCTGAGGCCACAGAAGGAATGCCTCGAGGTCGTGGATGCACAGGGCAGGAAGCTTCTGGCTCTTTCTGTTCAGCGCATACTCTCCTAGCCCTCTGCCTGGATTACTAAGATTGTGTTCAGATTCCTCAATGCCAGTGACTGAGCCCTGGTGTAGTGGACTCCTCAGCAGAGTGAACATTGAAGGTCCAGAAAAAGCACATGATATTAATTTGTTCTGTTAGTGGTGATCGATAGCTTTGATCACTTGTTTAAGGTACTGTCTGCCAGCTTTCTCCCTGATACAGTTACTATTTTTTTCCTCTGTAATCAATAAATATCTTGTGGGAAGATATATTAAGACTTTGTAAATAACAAATTTCTCTGCCTTCTTGAGGGGAAATGGTTGTAGAAGCAGTGATTCTTAAACATGTGTCTTGAGCTGCCAGGCTTGGGAACCAGTGGAACAGAGTAATTGCCCCAGAGAAGGGCCTTTTTTTTTGGTAGCACTGAACAGAATTGAAATCCTCTTCATGAGTCATAGCTGATTCTTGAATCAATGCTAATTTTTATTGAACATCTGTAGTGTATAGACCCCTGAGGTGAAATAACACTTTATAGGTGCATAGAATTTTTAATTCAATTTTATCGAGATATATTCACACACCATATAATCCACCGAAGTATACAATCAATGACTCACAGTATTGTCATATAGTTATTCTTCCCCAAAGCAGGTTTAGTAGAACAAATATATTGATAGTTCTTATTGTTTCAGGTAGTCCAGCAGCCTTCAGGAGGCATCACAAAACAAGTGACTACATTTTCAAATTCCTCAGCTTTGAACATTCAGAAATCTGGACAAAAGAAGATGCCAGTGAACACTGTAATACCTACCAGTCAGTTTCCTCCAGGTAACTAGCCCATACCTGCCCCACCACACTGGGTTTGGAACATGGTAAAGTTTTTGTATTCTGTTTTTAGGATGTTGTACTTAAAGAAGAGAGGTTTGGTCTTTTAAGTTAGAATCTATGAGAGAAGACTGAAAGATAAGCTCTGTTACACTCTTTTTTCACACATGGTCACTTTTTAGGGGATGTGCATTGTTTTAGAATAAAAGCAGCTACTCATGGTATTCTGTAATTAGATAAAATGATCTACTAGAAAATAAGTACCTTTTTAACTTAGAAAATTTGCTATAGCCCTATTTTTTAAAAATACATAGTTCTTTCACTAAATTTGGAAACCAGTGTTATACATGGTAAGTGAGGGCTTTACCAACATAAGTTATATACTATTATCATATGTTTTCAGTCACTTCTTGTGCTGATATTTTTGTAATCTTGGTAATTCTGTTGAAAATTTGAAGACCATATAAAAAGAAATGGGGAGATCTTTATTTTATAGAGCTGATTATGCAGAGAATAAATTCATTGTCATGTTTGAATTTAAACACAGTTCTGGGGCAGCTTAATATTTTCTTTAATTATTCTATATATATTAAAAGCTATTGCCCCAAATTTTCCAACTGTGTTCCCATGTTTGATTTCTTGTTTTATCTTTATAGCTTCCATTCTAAAGCAAATTACCCTTCCAGGAAATAAAATTCTGTCGCTTCAAGCATCTATTCAGAAAAATAAAATAAAAGAAAATGGAACAACATCCTTAAGGTAAAGAAAATAGATAATTACAACTTAGAGAATAGTGTCTAAATAAAATAAATACATTGATACCTTTTAAAAAAGCCAACAGTACTTTACCGAGTGTCATTTATAAACAGTAAACACAAATTTTAAGTATTAAACTCAACGAATTTTGAAAAACATATATATGCACACACCTGTATAGTCATAATCTAGATGAAGATTCTGAACCCTTATGTGCCTTTCAAATTGATTATCCCTATTATCTTCCCCCAGCAGCCACAACTTTTATGTCTGTCACCACTGATCAATTTTGTCTGTTCTAGAATTTCATATAAATGGAATGTTACGTTGTACAATTTTTCTACCAGACTATTTTCACTCAGTATGTTTATAAGATTCATCCATGTTGTTTTGAATATTAGAAGACTGCTCTTTTTATTGCTTGGAGGTTTTCTCTTGTATGAATTTAAAATTGCTTATCCTTTTCCCTGTTGATGGATACATGGGTTGTTTCCATCTTTTGATGATTATATATGAAACTGCTATAAACATTCACATACAGATTTTAAATTTTCATTTCTCTTTAGTAAATATTTAGGAGTATGATCGTTGGGTCATATGGTAAGTATATGTTTATTTAAGAAACTACCAAACTGTTTACCAAAGTGACTGTACCATTTTGCATTCCTACCAACAATGATGAGAGTTCCATTTGCTCACAACTTTGTTAGTACTTGGTATCACCATTTCTTTTGATTTTAACATTCTCTTAGGTATGTGGTAGTTATGTTACTGTGATTTCAATTTGCATTTCCCTAATGACTGAAGATGTTGAGCATCTTGTGGTTATTTGCTCTCCATATATATTCTTTTTTGAAGTGCCTATTTAAATCTTTTGCCCGTTTTTCTTTATTTTTTTTTTCATTGTTGAACATTGAGAGTTCTTTATGTATTTAGGATACAAGTCCTTTGCCAGATAAGCGACTTGGAAATATTTTATCTGTCTGTGGTATATTTTTTCATTCTCTTAACATCTTTTGCAGAACAAAAGTCTTTAATTTTGCTAAAGTCCGATTCACTGATTTTTTTCTCTTATGGTTTGTACTTTTCATGTCTTACCAAAGAAATGTTTATGTAACCCAAGGATACAAAGATTTTCTCCTGTGGTTTTTTTCCTAGGAGTTCTGGTTTTAGGTTTGCTCATTTTTGTTTGTTTGTTTGTTTTTTTAACTGATCTCCTTTAATTCCCATCTATATAGAAATACTGTGCTTATATAAAAAAATCAGTGTTTCATATTTTACCTACTTCTTTGTCTTCTCCCATTTTTAGTTGCCTTATTTCTTTCCACAACAAATAACATTTGTACATTAATTTTCCTTCTTCATCCTCACCTGTATTTTAGTTACAGGTTTATTCATATATGTACATTAAAATACTTACCTTCAGTCCTTTTTCTGAAAATATTTCAGTCATCTCTTGGTTGGATGAAGTTTGTCTGCTAACAGATTCCTTGAGAAAGGCTTGTAGGTACAGAATTCCCTAAGTTCTTTATGTTGGAAACTGTTTTTCTGTGTTCTTGATACTTGAAGGACAAGGCTGGATATGAGATCATTGGTTAACCCTTTATGTATTGCATTTTAAAAAAATGCTGTGCCATTATTGCCTTGATTTATATGTTGTTTTTAATTTGTTCGATCTTTTTGTTTGAAGGCCTTGAGAATTTTTTCTTTATCTTTGAAATCAAATAGTTTTATGATAGGATATGTTGTGAAGTAGATCATTCTGGGTTAATTCTATATTAACCACAATATATTCCATTGTTTTGTGGTTCTTCAGGGACTGCAACAACATAGATTATTCCTTCTTTGTCTTGCTTTCATTTCCATTACTTTGTCTTTGACTCGTTCACTTCTTTCTTGATCTCATTTTCATGAACCCTTGGCTTATCTCTTTATCTCTCATAAACCTTTGGCTGTTTCCGACCTTGCTTCAATGCTTTTTGATAGGTTTTTGTTTGCATATACTTGCCCCTAGAAAGCTGTTTGGTTTTCTTTTGTCTTGCAGCTCTCTAAATTTTCCCCATTTTCATCTTCTCCCCTTCACCAGAAGATGCTTTTCACTATCTTTTTTCTTTCTTTCTTTTTTTTTTTTTTGGCTTTTTTTTCCTCCCCAGGAAGCTTCATGTTTTAAACACCGCCAGTTTAAATTTTTTAAGTCTTTTCTCTGTAGCCCATGCTTTGATCTACCAGAACACCTTTTTAGTCTTTTCTGACTTGGAGTGAACTTAGTTTTTCTTCCAATAATATATTTCATCCTCATGCCCATCACTAGCTCTCCCATCTGCCTTGAGGCAGATAAGGGTAGAGGTAAATTGGGGGGAAGTTGGGTGCCAGAGGACAAGAGTGGGTGCACTGAGATTTGTTGTTTTTCTTGTTCATCTATATTTATTTTGAAGTTTGAATATTCATTGTCTTCAAGTTATGCTGAAGCCGTGGTTTTTGCTGTTCTGTATTTTTTTGAGGAAATAATGGAAGATGATTATCTAAGCAGCGATCTTTGTCTTGCAGTTCAGTAACCTTTGACAAAAGGTTAAGTTCATTTAACAAGTACCACAATCAAGATACTTAGAATATTTTCAGTACCCTAAAAGGTTACACCTAGGCCCAGACAACCCCTGATCTTCCTGAAATGGAATAGTACAACTTGTAAGACTGTCTTCTTTTCCTTGGCATAATGTGTTTGATATGCATCCATGTTATTGCCCATTTCAGTAGTTGGTTTCTTCTTATTGCTGAGTAGTATTCCATTATATGGATGTTCCAGAGTTGTTTGAACTGCATTGTTTATCTTTTTACCTGTTGATGGACATTTGGGTTTCCAGTTTTTGAATAAAGTAGCTAGGAACATGTTATATGGACAATCATTTTTCCCTTATTTCTGTAAATATGTGGGGATGGAGTTGCTGCATCATATAGTCAGTGTATGTTTAACTTTATAAGAAACCACCAAACTGTTTTCCTAAGTGGTTGTGCCACTTACATTTCCACCAGTAATGTATTAGAGTTCATTTCAGTTGTTCTGTATCCTTGCCAGTAGTTGATACTGTTAGTTTTTTCAATTTTAGCCACTCCAATTGGTGTATAATTGTATCTCATCATTGTTTTAATTTGCATTTCTCTGGTGACTAATGATGCTGAGATATTTTCATATCCTCAGTGACCCATTGTGTAATTTCTTTTGTGAAATGTCTGTTCAAATATTTTGCCCAGATTTTAATTGAGAGTTTTTACCAATAAATGAGCTTTTCCTGCATCTGTTTAATAGGATCAATAATATATGATCTGTTGTTATTATGCTTGCCTCAGAAAAATGAATCAGGATGTGTTTCTTCCTCCTGTGTTTTCTTAAAGCCTTAGTGTAGAATTGGTATTATTTCTTCCCTAAATGTATGAGTAAATTTACTTTTGAAACTAGGCATATTTGCTGTTTTCTTTGGGGGAAGGTTTTTGATAAGAAAGTAAATTTCAGTGATAGCTATAGGGCTATTTAGATTTTCTATTTCGTCTATATCAGTTTTAGAAAGTTGTATTTTTTATGATTTTTGTACATTTCATCTTAGTTTTCAAGTTGATTGGCATGAATTTGTTCATATTTTCTTTTATTGTGTGTAGATTCTGTGGTAGAGTGGTAGTATGCATTTTTCCAAGGATTTTGTGTATTATACCTTTGCTGTTGACATTGTTGGGCAAGAAGTTGTTCGTTTTATTCCCTTATTCTTTTAAGACTTAAAATTTGTACTGACACTAATTTTCATTGCTAGAGTTTTTATCAATTTTGTTAATATGTACAAAGAATCAGTTTTTGATTTTGTTAATTTTATCTATTCATCTTTTGTCTACTTCAATTTTTAAAAAAAAAATTATTCCTTTCTCCTTACTTTTCATTTAATTGCTCTTTTCCGCCTTCTTAAAGTGGATATCTAGATTGTTAAATTTAAACCTTTCTTCTTTTCTAAATAAAAGCATTTAAACTATAAATTTCCCCCTAAGTACTGATTTTGCAGCATCCGGCTAATTTTAGTATCTTGCTTTCATTTCCATTCATGTCATAATAAGTTCTTCTTTCCCTTCTATTTAATAATGCAAGTATTTGGGGCTTTTGTAGACACTTTAGTTTGTTTTGTTTTCTGATTAATTTTGTTGTGATCAGAGAATATACTTTGTATAATTTCAATATTATTAAATTTATTGAGGCCCCTCAGTGTGGTCAATCCCCTGGTGACCTCTAATTCACTTTGGGTCATTATGAATCTGCCCATTCTGGCTATTTCCTAGAAATGGAATTATGCAATATTTGTCCTTTTGTGTCTGTTTTATTTCACTTAGCATAATGTTTTCAAGGTTCAACCATGTTGTAACATGTATCAGAACTTCATTACTTTTTGTGGCTGAATAATACACATTTGTATGTAATACCACTTTTTGTCTGTCCATTCATCTGTTGATAGACACTTGGGTTGTTTCCACCTGTTGGCTATTCTGAATAATGCTGCTGTGAACATTAGTGTACAAGTATCTGTTAGAGTCTCTTTTTAAATCCTTTGGGTATATACCTAGGAGTAGAATTCCTGGGTCATCTGGTAATTAATTCTATGTTAAAATTTTGAGGAACTGCCAAACTTTTCCAGAGCAATTGCACCATTTTATATCCCCACCAGCAATGCAAAGTTTTTTCAGAGCTTTGCCAATGCTTACTAGTTTCATTTTTTAAATAATAGCCATCCTAGTGAGTATGAAGAGCTATCTCACTGTAGTTTTGTTTTGTATTTTCCTAATGGCTGAAGATGTTGACTATTATTCAGTTTGGGGAGGTAATGTTGTGTAAGTGTCAGTTTAGTCAAAGTAGCTGATAGTTTTCCCATCTTCAATATCCTGCGTCCTCCCCCTGTTTCTAATTCTGTCAATTAAGTATAGAATTAAGTATAAATGTCTGAACACTCCAATAAACAGAAAAATGGGTATTAAAATCTTCAATTATGATTGTGAATTTGCTTATTTTTCTTCTTTAGTTCTGTATATTACATTTTTGAAGTTCTGCCATTAGATACACAAATTGTTATATCTTCCTAATGAATTCACCTTTTATGATAATTAAATGTCCTTTATTTCTGAAAATATTTCTGGTACCAGTATCTATTTTGTCTTTGTTTTTGTTTCATTGGTGGCTCAGCCAAATACAGTGCAGTGGGGTGGCTGAAATAACAGGAATTTATTGGCTCATGGTTTTGAGGTAGGAAAAAAGTCTCAGGTCATCATCAAGGTAATACTTTCTGAGATACCTCTTCCCAAAGACTGGCTTTCTGGGACTGGCTGCTGGTGATCCTTGGTCCTGGGCTCCTCTGTCACATGACAGTGCGCATGTGGGCCTCTCCCTTCTCTTTCGGGCTCTGTTAACCTTCTTCTTGATTCCCATGGTTTTTCTCTCTGTCTGAATTTCATTCAGCTTATAAAGGACTCCGATAATAGTGTTAAGATCTGTCTTGATTGAGTTGGGCCCCACCTTAACTGAAGTAACCTCATCAAAAGGTCCTACTTAAAACGGGTTCACATTCACAGGAATGGATTTAGTTTAATAACATGTTTTTCAGGGTACATAACAGCTTCAAACCACAGCAGTCTGATATACAGCTTTCTTATTGTTTGCATATTATATCTTTTTCCTTTTCTTTTCTTTGAACCTGTATATGTCTTTGTATTTAAAGAGTGTCTTTTATAGATAGTATATGGTTAACTTGTGCTTTTTTAGCAAGTCTAACAATTTTTCTGTTTATTGGAGTGTTCAGACATTTACACTTAATTTTATTATTCATATTGTTGTATTTAGGTTTAGCTTTTGATATTTTCTTCATTTGTTCCTTCTCTCCTGTTTTTCTTTTGGAACAAGTGACTGTTATTTTATATTTCATTTTAGTTCCTCTTCTGGCTTTTTATCTATTCCTCTTCACTTATTATTATTACCTTTTGGTGGGTCCTGTAGGGATTACAATATACATTTTTAACGTGTTAATCTCTGTTTAGAGTTTATATTGTACCACCTCACATAAAATATGTGAACCTTGCAACAATATAGGTCCATTTACCCTACTCTTCTTTTATGCTGTATGTTTTCATATATATCACATTAGCATATGTTATAAACTCACATCTTGTGTCTATAAGTTTGTTTTTTGTTAAATATGGAAAATGTTCTGACCTTATTTCTTCAGATAATTTTTCCTGTCCCTTTATTGTGCCTGTCTTTTTGTGATTGCAATTACATACAATAGACCTTACTTGATATTTTCTTCTAAGTCACTGAGGCTCTATTTTTCTATATGTTTTTTCCTTTAAGTGTTTTAGCATATTTTTATGCTACTCCAACATTTTGTCTCTCCAAACTCATGAGATTGTCTAATGCCCTGTTGGATTTTCTGCCTCTTAGCACCTGCATTTTTCATGGCTTTTTAGTGTCTTGTGCCAGAGCAAGAATCAGCATATGCCTAGTGGAAAAGCAGTATGGAGAAAATTTGAATTACTTCGGTGTCATTCTCTTCTCCTGGGGCTGTGGCCCCTCAAGAGCTGGCCCCCTTGGCAACTTTTTGATGCCTTCAAGCAGACTTTTAAAATAATTTTTCTGGCTTTACTAGTTTTTCTTTCTAAGAAAAAGTAATAGACTTTTATTTTATTGGTTAATTTGCTTATTTCCAATAGCATTCTTTTTATTATAACTTCAAAATAAAATGTTTATGTGGTAAAGCATGTCTCCCTCCCTACCTGTCCTCCTACCTTTTTTTTCCCTCCTTTTCCTCTACTTCCATACACTTCTCTCCCCTCCTCTTCTTGATTTCCCTGACTGTTGTGGGCCCTTCTGTTTGCTATAAATTTCAGAATCAACTTGTTAGTTGGAATTTGAATTGGCATGGCCTTGATTCCATAGGTTATTTGTCCTCCAACTGATTTCTTCATAGTTTTGAACCTATTATCTATGAATATGATTTATGTCTCCCTTTATGCATGTTGCCTTTATCATGTTTCAATAAAGTGATATAATTTTATCTATACAGATTGTGCACAACTTGTTGCACTTAACCTGTTACATTTATTCCTTAGCACCCTAACTTTCTGTGTTTTCACATGGCATGTTTTTTGGTAATTGTCTTTGGTACTAGGATATAGAAGTGCAGGTTGATTTTTAAAAATTATTATTATTGTATTCTAGCCACCTAGTTAAATTCTTATTTCTGGTAATTTAAAAATTATTTTGGGTTATTTATGTAGACACTGATGTCAGGTGTGAGGTTAGAGTTTTGGCATCCATATTTGTTTTCACATTCCAAGATAAAACACAAGGGGAAGTCACCAAACTGTAGTAGAGAAACAACAACACACTTGGGATTCCAATGACTTCAAACATTGGATTATCAAATACTGAATAGTAAAAAACTGTTATAAAATATTTAGAAGTAAAATATGGAATCCCAAAAATGAGCAAGCAACAGTTATCTATGGAAAAATGAATCCAAGATTTGACAAAGAACCAAAGAGAGCACTTAGAAATGAAAAATGTAATTGATGCATTTAAAACCTTATTGGATGGATTAATCAGAGGTTAAATTTGAAGGCCTAAATTGAGTTTGCTTTAATCGAGAGGATTTATGACTGCTTCCTGTAGGAACCAGGGATAACCATGACTTGGGACCAGTTTATCCTTGTTCTAGGAAGCCTGATTTAACCAGGAGGTTCAGATATGGCTTCTTAGACATTTGCCCTTGAGGCAACCTTGCCTTTAGGGTGTGCTCACTGCTTATTTTTGCTGACACCTTTTTGATAGCTTCTGTGAATTCAACAGTGGAATGAAAATATCTTTATGCTGGTCTTGTTACAATGCAGTGTGATTGCTCTTTAGCAAATCTAGTCCACTTATTGCCTGAAGCACAAGTGTCACTATTAGCATTTTCTTTTGGAAAGTTCTAGCTTATTACTTTTGCTCAATTATCTGTTGTGTTCTTATTGCTTTTTACACACACACACACACACACACAGGAGAGTAATCCTTTGTTGTATATGTTGTAAATACTTTTCTTCTAATCCATTATTTAATCTGTAACTCTGTTTTTAGTGTCTTTTGTTATAGCAAACTTTTAAAACATGATATTAGATTTATTAGTCTCTTCCTATATGACTTTTGAATTTTGCCTTATTTTAAGAAATCTTTTCCCATTCTGAGCTCATAATGATTTGCTCCTGTATTTCTTCCAATATAAATGTGCAGACACCACACATTTTTTACCTTTAAATCTTCATTAATTCTTGATTTTATCTTTGAAGATATCTGCAGTAAAGATTAATTTTTTCCCAAATGGACTGCTCATCTTAACAATTTTTATTGAAGAGTTTGTCATCCTTACCGTACTGATTTGAAATGCCACCTTTATCTTACAGTAAATTCCCATTTTTGCAAGGAAACATTTCTAGAATTTCATTTTGATGTATTTTTGTTTTACTTCTGTGTTAATATTTTGATGTTTTCAGTTACTTAACTGCATTTTTAAAATATCTGATAGGGTAAATCTTATTTCTTGTTACCAAAGGTATCTTGATTTTATGTTATTTTTCTCTTACACATTAATTTTATAGTCAGCATGGCAGTTTCATGAAAATTTTTTATTGAGATTATGTAAGTTAAGTTGGGGGAGAATTGACATTTTTATGATGTTGAAGAGTCCCATCTGGAAGCATGGTCATGTTAGTTAGAATTCATTAAGGTTGTAGGTAACAGAGAAACTAAAAAACAGTGGTGTGAACAAGATAGATTATATTCAGACAAACTGGAAGTAGTCAGACATGTATCATGTTCATGATGATAGTGCCCAGTCTCTTTGTTTGCTTTTTTTCTGTTCTTCAGACACACTAGTCTTGTTCCCATTGTAGAGTTTTAGATGTGATATTTGCTGAACTTCCGTCTTTATATAGCATAGCCCTTCTTATTTCAGTTTAAAAGTTACTTCTTTAGAGAGGCTTTCCTTGGTTAACCAATGTAAATTAGCTTCCCCAGTCACATCCACTGTTTTGACTCACTTACTTATAATATCCTTTTCATTTTTTGTTTACCCTTCTATGTACTCCCTGCATCTTTTTAATTCTCCATGAGTGTTTACAATAATTGCTGTTTACTAGTGTATACCTAATGTTCACAACTTTGCCTGGTTCATTATAGGCATTCAACTGTTTGTTGAAATAATCAACTTTGGAAAGATAACGGCACCAATAATCTTAGACAAATTTATTTAGATTATATTTTATTTTTTCATTGAGATGCCTTTTTCATTTATGCTTGGTTTCCTGCCTACTTAATTCTACTTCAGTTATTAAAGTGAAACTTAATGCTTCAACTTGATGCTCACATTTTTGTTAAATATGCCAAAGTATTAGTGTGTGGTGTCAGATCTTGTCTTAACCAAACTTGATGATGTTTAATAATATAGAGTATTTGCCTACTTTTTCAGAACCACCTAGTTAACTTAAAAATTTCTGTGTTCATTTATGACTTTTTCCATTATGATTGTCATATTTTCTACTCTGCTGGTTAATACACGAGATGAATATAGGAAGCTGTGTAGTGCTTAAACACCAGAGGGTGCCAGAGATTCATGTTTTATCCTTTGTACAGAGATTCATGTTTTATCCTTTGTACTTCAGAATCAGAAGTGACAGATACAGTACCACTGTATTTTTGTATAGTTAATCTTTCTTAAACTGACTTGGCTTTTTGATGATAATAAGAGATTATGGTCAAATTTTTAAAGATGTGAAAATGCTTCATGTTAAGTTTCTTTTTCAAAGAGTCCTTATGTTTAGAGATACATAATAAAATTTTTATGAATGAATATATGTGTGTATATATATTATTTCTGGCAGTAAAGGTATTTTAACAGCTAGGTGTTGACTATGATTTTATCATTTGGTTTAGAAGACACTTTTAGAAAATAATATAGGACAAGGATACATGCTATTTGATTAGTGTGTGTGTGTATATATATATGTATATGTAAATAAGTAAATATTAAGATATTTACTACAGGAATTGGCTCATGCAACCATGGGGATTATAAAGTCTGAATTTCATAGGGCAGGCCACAAGTTGGGAACTCTAATGAAAGTTTCGATGAATTCCCCAGGAGAAGCTGGCTGGCTGAAGTAGATATAGAAATTTTTTTTCATTGCTGAAATCATCAGTTCTCCCTTTAAGGCCTTCAGCCGATTGGTCGAAACTCCTCTCATTTCTGAAAGCAGTCTCCTTTGTTGATCGTGGCTGTAACCAGCCACAGATGCAGTCAACTGACTTTGATTTAAATCCATGAAATACCTTCACAGTAATAATCAGACCATTGCTTCCTTGACCAAGCAACTGGACGCAATAATCTAGCAAAGTTGACACATGATATTAAGTATCACAGTCCACCCCTTGTCAACTTAGCACCCATACACATCCTTAAACCGTATTTAATCTCTACATAAATAGAACATTCATAGTTTTGCCTAACATAATTCAACTGTCCTGTGTACAACCGGAAAGACACCCTTTCCCCAGAAGAAGATGCTTGCGCTTGAGGGGTTAAGCTAGGGAAGAAAACAAAGATATTTGCTTTTTGTATATTTGCAAGCATATTCATAACAAAATAAGGAAGAAATCCTCATAACCACTATAGAACTGGTCACATGAATGTAGTTCATATTTATAACGACCTTCTTCCACTAGCCATCCCACGGTCCATTACTCTCAGTAAGTACCTCAGCTGGTCATGTTTCTTTACCTGGTGAGGTGACCCAAACCTTCATTTCTGAAGGGTCTAGGTCATTAGTAGTTCTTTCTGGATTGGGTCATGGCAGTTTTCTGATGATTTTAACCTAGGGCATGGTAGTACTATCAGGCAAGGTAGTACTAAGAAGAGATCTCTTGTATTCAAGGCAAACTGTTCTTTACCTTTGTTGTTTAGTAGCAGTCCTATTTCCCCTTGATAATGAGGATCAGTCTTCTCAGCCAGTAAAGTAATTCTTTTATTTGTCTGTCTATTCGGAGGCATTAAGAGCCCAAAGTGGTCAGGTGGCAGTCTTAGCTTCCAGTTCAATGGAATCATTGTGTTTCCTGGTAGAAGCATTCCTCCTTTTGGAAATAAGATTTATGGATCAGTAAGGCAGGGACAGGAATTTTCTAGTGGATCACTAGGAATTATAATAATGAGTGGTGCCATTTCCATTTCTACCCCTTGATTCCTGGGCCCATGTATCCTTGCTATGGGAGAAACAGCACCATAGAGCATACATGCTGACTTAGAGCATATACAGCCTCCTGGAGAACATTGCCCCAGCCTTGCAAGGTATTGGCATCATAATTGAGTCTTCAAAAGGTCATTCTACCATTCTGTCAATCCAGTTGCTTCAGGATTATGGGGAACCTGGTAAATCCAGTGAATTCCATGAGCATGTGCCCACTCCCACACTTCATTTGCTGTGAAGTGGGTTACTTGATCTGAAACAAAGCTGTATGGAATTTGATGGTGGTATAAGCCCAGAGATGTTACTTTTGGCAGAAGCATTGAGTGCAGAGAGGGAAAACCCATATCTGGAGTATTCACCTATTCCAGGAAAAATAAAAAGCTGCCTCTTCCATGATAGACGGTGCTCCAGTGTAATCTACCTGCCATTGAGCTAATCACTGTGGTAATGGTATCCTCAGGGACTAAGTGCTGGTCTCTGCTGCTGGCAGATCGGGCATTCAGCAATAGCAGTAGCCAGGTTGGCCTTGTAAGTGTAAGTCCATGTTGTTGAGTCCATGCATAACCTCCATCCCTGCCACCATAGCCACTTTGTTCGTGAGCCCACTGGGCAATGAAAGGAGTGGCTGGGGAAGGAGAGCTGACTGGTACCCTCAGGGCAGTCATCCTATCCACTATCTTGCTGAGCCCATGCATATCCTCCATCCCTACCACCATGGCCACTTTGTTCATGAGCCCACTGGGCAATGAAAGGAGTAGCTGGGGAAAGAGAGCTGACTGGTACCCTCAGGGTGGTCATCCTATCCACTGTCTTCCTCTGCTGAAGACACACCCTCTGATGAGCATTCACATGGGACACAAACCTCTTTATGTTTTATACTCATTCAGAAAGGTCTAGCTACATATCCCTCCCCAGACCTTTCTGTCACCAGTTTTCCAATCAGTTCCTTCCAAGACACTGACCATCCAGCCAAATCTTTGGTCACAGCCCCTTGATCAGTGTACAAATGCACCTCTGGCCATTTTTCCTTGCAAGCAAAATGAACAGTCAGGTACACTGCTTGAAGTTCTACTCACTAGGACAGTTTCTGCCCAATGGAATGATTTCCCTTCACCACTGTCCTTCAGCAATATCCAGAAAGGGGCCGTAATGCTGAGCTGTCCACTTTTGGGTGGTACTTGTATATCTGCAGGACCATCTGTAAACCAGGTATGAGTTTTCTCTTCTTCAGTCAACTGATCATAGGGTATTCCCCCAAGACGCCATAGCTGTTGACTGGGAAAGGAAGGTAATGTGGTAGGAGTGGGATCTTGGGCATTTGGCCCGCTTCTTCATATAACTGCCTGCAGGGCCTGCTTGAGCCTGATTCCATTTGGTGATGGAGTGCTGCTGTGTACACGCAATTTTATGGCTTGTTGGGTTAGACAACACCAAGCTGATGGTCACCTCAATTCTCATAGTAACTTCTTCGCCCATAGCTAAGCATTCAGCTACTACTAAGGCCTAACAGTAGCAGGCCAAAAACTGTTTCTCAAAGCAGAGTAGTTATCTGCAGAGGTTGGCAGTGCTTTGATCCAAAATCCTAAGGGTCTACTCTGTGATTCTCTTATATGGGCTTGTTAAAGACTCCAGCATCATCTCTATTTGCCACTGAAACTTCTGGCACCATTGGATCTGCTGAATCATATGGCCCAAGTGGCAGAGCAGCTTGCATGGTAGTGTGAATCTGTTGGAGAGCCTCCTCTTGTTTTGATCCCCACTCAAAACGTGCATCTTTTCAGGTCACTTGGTAAATGCGTTGGAGTAGCATATCCAAATGAGGAATGTATTGACTTCAAAATCAAAAGAAGACAACAAAGTGTTGTACCTCTTACTTGGTTGTATGAGAGGCCAGGTGCAACAGCTTATCCTTCACCTTAGAAGGGATATCTCGATATCCGCTATACCACTGGATGCCTAGAAATTCCACTGAAGTGGAAATCGCCTGCATTTTTGTTGGATTTATCTCCCACCTTCCTTCTAGAGTAGTTGCTACTTCTTGCTTACTTGGTCCAATCAGCATAGTGTATAATGGACCATCATGATGTCTTGTGGAAGGAAAAGGTGATCAAGGAACCTGCAGACTAAATTATGATACAGGGCCAGAGAGTTGATAATGCCATTGAGGTAGGACAGTAAAGGTGTATTGCTGGCCTTGCCAGCTGAAAGCAAGTTTCTGATAGTCTGTACTAACAAGTATTAAGAAAAAAGCATTTGCCAGATCAGTAGCTGCATACTAGGTACCAGGGGATGTGTTCATTTTGTCAAAATGATACCACATCTGGAATAGTGATTGCAGTTGAAGCCACCAGCTGGTTAATTGAAGATAATCTGTTGTTATCCTCCAAGATCCATCTGTTTTCTACAGAATCCATATAGGATTGTTGAATAGGAATATGCTGAGAATCACCACTCCTGTATCCTTCAAGTTTTTGATGTTGGCACTAATCTCTGCATTCCCTCTAGGAATGTGGTATTGCTTTTAGTTTACTATTTTGCTTGGTAGAACCAGTTCTGGTGGTTTCCACTTGGCCTTCCCTAGCATAATGGTCCTCACTCCGCAAGTCAGGAAACCAGTGTGGGGATTCTGCCAGTTGTTGCGTATGTCTGTTCCAGTTATGCATTCTGGAACTGGGAAAATAATCACAGAATGTATTCAAGGACCCACTGGAACCTCTCTGAGAAAGACCTGAGCCAATACTCCATTGATCACTTGACTTCCATAAATCCCTACTCTGATTTTTGAACCATAGTGATGTTTTGTGTCTCCTGAAATTAAATCAGTTCAGAGCCAGTGTCTAATAATCCCAGAAATGGCTGATCATTGCCTTTTCCCTCATGCACAGTCATCGTGGTAAAAGGCCATAGGTCACTTTGGGGGAAGGCTGAGAGAAAGATTAATAGTATAAATTTTTGGCAGTGTAGCAGAGTCTTTCCCCAAGGCCTTCCCTTAATTTAAGGGTTTCTGGGGCTGTAAACTGACTGAAGTCTGGGAATTGATTATGGAGCTGTGACTCTGTTTTTGTGATTCAAGTTAGATTTTTGTTCACTTGAACTAGAAGTCTTCTGCTTATACAGATCAAGAATTGAGTAGAATGCCCATCTATTTCACTTCTAGGTCCAAGTGTTCAACTAGCCAACACCATATGTCTCTTAGAGTCAGACTATTTTGATTACTGCTTTGACTCTGCTGTCTGTTGCGGTAGCCTTGACTATCTTGTATTTGGTGATTAAGTGCTACCACTTGGCTCCCACCAACCCGGGATCTGTTCGTTTCCATTGTGTTCAAGGATCCAAGTTTGGTGGCAGCTGTTCCACAGTAATATGTGACCTACAAAGAGCAATCACAGAGCTCTTCAGGAATGATGGAGTTAATCTCACAAATTTATTCTTAGTCCTGGTGAAAGATGTGTTCCTTGGACATTACTGGGGTGGGTAAGCAGGTCTTACATGACAAATCCAATCTAACATTCTAAGGCTTTGTATCCCTTCACCTACCTTATACTCAGGTAGCTTTAGCATTTAAACCTTAGGTAATATAGGCCATCTTTTGGTCCATGCTTCAGCCGATGACCCAAACACTTTGATCCCTTTCTAACCTCCTTCTAGTATCAAAGTCTGTGTTATTCAGGATTCTCCAGAGAAACAGAACGTATAGGATATATATGTGTATGTGCATATATATGTATGTAAATACAAAGATGTATTGTAGAAATTGGCTCTCACACAAGTCTGAATTCCACAGGGCCAGCTGCACGTTGGGAACTCTAATGTAAGTTTCGATGAATTCCCCAAGGAGAAGCTGGCTGGCTGAAGTAGAGATAGAAATTCTTTTTGATTGCTGAAATCATCAATTCTCCCTTTAAGGCCTTCAGCTTATTGGATGAGACTCCTCTCATTGCTGAAGGCAGTCTCCTTTGTTGATTGTAGATGTAATCAGGCATAGATGCAGTCATTTGACTTATGATTTAAGTTCACAACTTACCTTCACAGTAACATTCAGGCCATTGCTTGCTTGACCAAACAGCTGGATACCATAACCTAGCAAAGGTGATACACAAAATCAGATGTAGCTCATTGTTTCATCATTTATTGGTTAAGATTCTCTTTGTCCTTATATATATGGTTAATAAATGGTTAACTATTCTAGAGCAGGGACTTAAAAACAGAGAGAGAAAAGTCTCTGGTGACAAAAATCTTTTTGTCTTGGAGAGACCAGTTATAGGGAAGAAGCATGTGAACTCTGCCCAGATGAGAGCATAGGGCTAAAATTCAACAAAAAGTCTTCTTGGAGGAATTGCCTTATGGTAGATCTTCATAGATATTAGGTTCTTGAACATTTCATATAGGGGAATTACACAACTGAGGACTTGGAGATAAGAATATAAAGTGTTTCTAAGGTTTTTAGCAGATTTTGTTATCGTAAAATGCTGTTTAGGAAAAATTATCTTTGTTCTTACATACAGAAGGAAAGACATTAGAGATAGGTACAGTGTGAAGTGAAGGTTGAAGTTATGTGGGCATGAGTTAGGGCATGTCTTATTTATTTGTTGTACACATCTGCAAGAAGGATCAAAGCCAAAAAACCATGTGGAGGTAGATATGATAATGCTGTGTTATGATTTGTAATACAAATTTCTTAATAGGTTTAATCTAATTGAAGATATAAATATAGGAAAGGACAGATAGATACTTTCAAAACGATTTGTACTTAAATATTTGCTAGTTATGGTATAGATCAGTTTCAGAATTCCATGGGGAACTTGTAAAACTCTGAATTCTGGGGTCCATCCAGAATGGAATCTCTGGAGACTGGACCTGGGCAGGAATCTGATAGTATTTTTTTTTTTTTTAAATTTCATTTTATTGAGATATATTCACATACCACGCAGTCATGCAAAACAAATCGTACATTTCATTGTTCACAGTACCATTACATAGTTGTACATTCATCACCTAAATCAATCCCTGACACCTTCATTAGCACACAGACAAAAATAATGAGAATAATAATTAAAGTGAAAAAGAGCAATTGAAGTAAAAAAGAACACTGGGTACCTTTGTATGTTTGTTTGTTTGTTTCCTTCCCCTATTTTTCTACTCATCCATCCATAAACTAGACAAAGTGGAGTGTGGTCCTTATGGTTTTCCCAATCCCACTGTCACCCCTCATAAGCTACATTTTTATACAATTGTCTTCGAGATTCGTGGGTTCTCAGTTGTAGTTTGATAGTTTCAGGTATCCACCAGCTACCCCAATTCTTTAGAACCTAAAAAGGGTTGTCTAAATTGTGCGTAAGAGTGCCCACCAGAGTGACCTCTCGGCTCCTTTTGGAATCTCTCTGCTACTGCAACTTATTTCATTTCCTTTCACATCCCCCTTTTGGTCAAGAAGATGTTCTCCATCCCACGATGCCAGCTCTACATTCCTCCCCGGGAGTCATATTCCACGTTGCCAGGGAGATTCACTCCCCTGGTTGTCTGATCCCACGTAGAGGGGAGGGCAGTGATTTCACCTTTCAAGTAGGCTTAGCTAGAGAGAGAGGGCCACATCTGAGCAACAAAGAGGCATTCGGGAGGAGGCTCTCAGGCACAATTATAAGGAGGCCTAGCCTCTCCCCTGCAGCAACCGTCTTCCCAAGGGTAAAACCTACGGTAGAGGGCTCAACCCATCAAACCACCAGTTCCCTATGTCTGTGGTCATGTTAACAACCATTGAGGTGGGGTAGGCCAACACCCCTGCATTCTCCACAGGCTCCTCAAGGGGGCACTAGATATTTTTTTCCTTGTTTTTCCTTCTCTTTTTTTAACCTTCTTTTCATTTTTAAATCAACTGTATGGAAAAAAAATTTTAAAAAAAAAAAAAAAAAAAGAAAAACGTACAATAAAAGAACGTTTCAAACAGACTGTAACAAGGGAGTAAGAAAAAGACAACTAACCTAAGATAACTACTTTACTTCCAACCTGTTCCTGCTTTACCCCAAGAAAGTTACATAATATAGCAACATTTCTGTGAACTTGCTCCTACTATATCCATCACAAATTAACAGACCATAGTCATTCCTGGGCATACCCAGAACATTAAATAGCATATCTGTTCTTCTTGGATTACTGATCCCCCTTCCTTAATTGCTCTCTATTGCTAGTTCCCCTACATTCGACATTATAAACCATTCGTTTTACATTTTTCAAAGTTCACATTAGTGGTAGCATATAATATTTCTCTTTCTGTGCCTGGCTTATTTCGCTCAGCATTATGTCTTCAAGGTTCATCCATGTTGTCATATGTTTCACGAGGTCATTCCTTCTTACTGCCGTGTAGTATTCCATCGTGTGTATATACCACATTTTATTTATCCACTCATCTGCTGAAGGACATTTGGGTTGTTTCCATCTCTTGGCAATTGTGAATAATGCTGCTGTGAACATTGGCGTGCAGATATCTGTTCGTGTCACTGCTTTCCGATCTTCCGGGTATATACCGAGAAGTGCAATCGCTGGATCAAATGGTAACTCTATATCTAGTTTTCTGAGGAACTGCCAGACTGACTTCCATAGTGGCTGAACCATTATACAGTCCCACCAACAATGAATAAGAGTTCCAATTTCTCCACATCCCCTCCAGCATTTGTAGTTTCCTGTTTGTTTAATGGCAGCCACTCTAATCGGTGTTAGATGGTATCTCATTGTGGTCTTAATTTGCATCTCTCTAATAGCTAGTGAAGCTGAACATTTTCTCATGTGTTTCTTGGCCATTTGTATTTCCTCTTCAGAGAACTGTCTTTTCATATCCTTTGCCCATTTTATAATTGGGCTGTCTGTACTATTGTCATTGAGTTGTAGGATTTCTTTGTATATGCAAGATATCAGTCTTTTGTCAGATACATGGTTTCCAAAAATTTTTTCCCATTGAGTTGGCTGCCTCTTTACCTTTTTGAGAAATTCCTTTGAGGTGCAGAAACTTCTAAGCTTGAGGAGTTCCCATTTATCTATTTTCTCTTTTGTTGCTTGTGCTTTGGGTGTAAAGTCTAGGAAGTGGCCACCTAATACAAGGTCTTGAAGATGTTTTCCTACATTATCTTCTAGGAGTTTTATGGTACTTTCTTTTATATTGAGATCTTTGGTCCATTTTGAGTTAATTTTTGTGTAGGGGGTGAGGTAGGGGTCCTCTTTCATTCTTTTGGATATGGATATCCAACTCTCCCAGCCCCATTTGTTGAATAGACCATTATGACTCAGTTCAGTGACTTTGGGGGCCTTATCAAAGATCAGTCGGCCATAGATCTGAGGGTCTATCTCTGAATTCTCAATTCGATTCCGTTGATCTATATGTCTGTCTTTGTGCCAGTACCATGCTGTTTTGACAACTGTGGCTTTATAATAAGCTTCAAAGTCAGGGAGTGTAAGTCCTCCTACTTCGTTTTTCTTTTTTAGAGTGTCTTTAGCAATTCGAGGCATCTTCCCTTTCCAAATAAATTTGCTAACTAGCTTTTCCAAGTCTGCAAAGTAGGCTGTTGGAATTTTGATTGGGATTGCATTGAATCTGTAGATGAGTTTGGGTAGAATTGACATCTTAATGACATTTAGCCTTCCTATCCATGAACATGGAATGTTTTTCCATCTTTTAAGGTCCCCTTCTGTTTCTTTTAGTAGAGTTATATAGTTTTCTTTGTATAGGTCTTTTACATCTTTGGTTAAGTTTATTCCTAGGTACTTGATTTTTTTAGTTGCTATTGAAAATGGTATCTTTTTCTTGAGTGTCTCTTCAGTTTGTTCATTTCTAGCATATAGAAACATTACTGACTTACGTGCATTAATCTTGTATCCCGCTACTTTGCTAAATTTATTAGCTCTAGTAGCTGTATTGTCGATTTCTCAGGGTTTTCCAGATATAAGATCATATCATCTGCAAACAATGACAGTTTTACTTCTTCTTTTCCAATTTGGATGCCTTTGATTTCTTTGTCTTGCCGGATTGCCCTGGCTAGCACTTCCAGCACAATGTTGAATAACAGTGGTGACAGCAGGCATCCTTGTCTTGTTCCTTATCTTAGAGGGAAGGCTTTCAGTCTCTCACCATTGAGTACTATGCTGGCTGTGGGTTTTTCATATATGCTCTTTATCATATTGAGGAAGTTTCCTTCAATTCCTACCTTTTGAAGTGTTTTTATCAAAAACGGATGTTGGATTTTGTCAAATGCTTTTTCAGCATCTATTGAGATGATCATTTGATTTTTCCCTTTTGAATTTTTAATGTGTCTTAATACATTGATTGATTTTCTTATGTTGAACCATCCTTGCATGCCTGGAATGAACCCCACTTGGTCATGGTGTATGATTTTTTTAATGTGTCTTTGGATTCGATTTGCAAGTATTTTGTTGAGGATTTTTGCATCTATATTCATTAGGGAGATTGGCCGGTAGTTTTCCTTTTTTGTAGCATCTTTGCCTGGTTTTGGTATTAGATGGGTGTTAGCTTCATAAAATGAGTTAGGTAGTGTTCCATTTTCTTCAATGTTTTGAAAGAGTTTGAGTAAGATTGGTGTCAGTTCTTTCTGGAAAGTTTGGTAGAATTCCCCTGTGAAGCCATCTGGCCCTGGGCATTTATTTGTGGGAAGATTTTTGATGACTGATTGGATCTCTTTGCTTGTGATGGGTTGATTGAGGTCTTCTATTCTTCTCTGGTCAGTCTAGGTTGTTCATATGTTTCCAGGAAATTGTCCATTTCCTCTACATTATCCAGTTTGTTGCCATACAGTTGTTCATAGTATCCTCTTATAATTTTTTTAATTTCTTCAGGATCTGCAGTTATGTCACCTTTTTCATTCATTATTTTGTTTATATGGGTCTTCTCTCTTTTTGATTTTGTCAGTCTAGCTAGGGGCTTGTCAATCTTGTTGATCTTCTCAAAGAACCAACTTTTGGTGATATTTATCCTCTCTATTGTTTTTTTGTTCTCTATGTCATTTATTTCTGCTTTAATCCTTGTTATTTCTTTTCTTCTACTTGGTTTAGGATTGGTTTGCTGTTCATTTTCTAGCTTCTTCAGTTTATCCATTAGTTCTTCGATTTTGGCTCTTTCTTCCTTTTTAATATATGCATTTAGTGCTATAAATTTCCCCCTCAGCACTGCTTTTGCTGCATCCCATAGGTTTTGGTATGTTGTATACTCATTTTCATTTGTCTCTACATATTTAGCAATTTCTCTTGGTCTTTCTTCTTTAACCCACTGATTGTTTAGGAGTGTGTTGTTTAACCTCCAGGTATTTGTGAATTTTCTAAGTCTCTGATGGTTATTGACTTCTAATTGTATTCCATTGTGGTCAGAGAATGTGCTTTGAATAATTTCAATCTTTTTAAATTTATTATGGCTTGTTTTATGTCCCAGCATATGATCTATTCTGGAGAGAGTTCCATGAGCACTAGAAAAGTATGTGTATCCTGGTGATTTGGGATGTAATGTCCTGTATATGTCTGTTAAATCTAATTCATTTATCAGATTGTTTAGGTTTTCAATTTCCTTATTGGTCTTCTGTCTGGTTGATCTATCTATAGGAGAGAGTGATGTGTTGAAGTCTCCCACAATTATTGTGGAAACATCAATTGCTTCCTTTAGTTTTGCCAGCGTTTCTCTCATGTATTTCGTGGCACCTTGATTGGGTGCATAGACATTTACGATCGTTATTTCTTCTTGTTGAATTGCCCCTTTTATTAGTATGTAGTGGCCTTCTTTGTCTGTCAAAACATCCCTGCATTTAAAGTCTATTTTATCTGAGATTAATATTGCTACACCTGCTTTCTTTTGGCTGTAGCTTGCATGAAATATTTTTTTGCATCCTTTCAGTTTCTTTGTGTCCCTGTGTCTAAGATGAGTCTCTTGTATGCAACATATTGATGGTTCATTTTTTTTGATCCATTCTGTGAATCTGTATCTTTTAATTGGGGAGTTTAATCCATTTACATTCAATGTTATAACCGTGAAGGCATTTCTTGAATCAGCCATCTTATCCTTTGGTTTATGTTTGTCATATATATTTTTCCCCTCTCTCTATTAATATCCTTTATTGTACCCATACCGAATCTCTTTTGTACTGAACCTTTCTCCAAGTCTCTCTGTCCTTTCTTTGTTTCTCTGTCTGTAGGGCTCCCTTGAGTATCTCCAGTAGGGCAGGTCTCTTGTTAGCAAATTCTCTCAGCATTTCTTTGTCTGTGAAAAATTTAAGCTCTCCCTCAAATTTGAAGGAGATCTTTGCTGGATAAAGTATTCTTGTTTGAAAATTTTTCTCACTCAGAATTTTAAATATATCGTGCCACTGCCTTCTTGCCTCCATGGTGGCTGCTGAGTAGTCACTACTTAGTCTTATGCTGTTTCCTTTGTATGTGGTGAATTGCTTTTCTCTTGCTGCTTTCAGAACTTGCTCCTTCTCTTCCGTGTGTGACAGTGTGATCAGAATATATCTTGGAGTAGGTTTATTTGGATTTATTCTATTTGGAGTTCCCTGAGCATTTATGATTTGTGTATTTATGTTGTTTAGAAGATTTGGGAAGTTTTCCCCAACAATTTCTTTGAATACTCTTCCTAGACCTTTACCCTTTTCTTCCCCTTCTGGAACACCAATGAGTCTTATATTCGGACGTTTCATATTATCTATCATATCCCTGAGGTCCGTTTCGATTTTTTCAATTTTTTTCCCCATTCTTTCTTTTATGCTTTCATTTTCCATTCTGTCATCTTCCAGGTCACTGATTCATTGTTCTACTTCCTCTAGTCTTGTACTATGAGTGTCCAGAATCTTTTTAATTTGGTCAGCAGTTTCTTTAATTTCCATAAGATCGTCTGTTTTTTTATTTAGTCTTGCAATGTCTTCTTTATGCTCTTCTAGGGTCTTCTTGATATCCTTTGTATCCCGTACTATGGTCTCATTGTTCATCTTTAGTTCTTCGAGTAGCTGCTCTAGGTGCTGTGTCTCTTCTGGTCTTTTGATTTGGGTGCTTGGGCTTGAGTTATCCATATCGTCTAGTTTTTTCATATGCTTTATAATTTTCTGTTGTTTTTGGCCTCTTGGCATTTGTTGAACTTGATAGGGTTCTTTTAGGATGTGTAGACCAATTGAAGTCCTTATCTCTGACTTATCAGATCTACACCTTAATGGAGTACACTTTCTCTAACTAACCAGCAGGTGGCGTCCACGAGCCACCTGTTCTCCACAAGCCAGTTCTCCCCTGCTTTGCCTTCGTGGTGAGTGGGGGAGTGAGTCTTGTGGGGTCCAATTGGTGTACCAAGCTTGCGTGTGTAGTTGGTGTTGCTCGCCCTGTATATGGGGCGTGTTTCTGGGCAGTTAGGGAGGGGGGGTGGCTCTAACAATCAAATCTCCCTGGTGATTCTAGAGTTTTAAATCTGCTGCATTAATCTAATCCTTCAGTTCAGTCCTGCCACAGTTTGTCTCTGCCACTGACCCGCAAGTCCTTGGTATTGGCGTATGGCTCCTGAGACTTGCAAGTGGGTCCCTATTCCAGGCCGTGCACCCCCTGGTCCTCTGTTGAGGGATGACTGTGCTATGTCACAGGTGAGTTCCGTCCCCCCAGGGCGGTTCTGGGCTGCTGGGCTGTGTAGGGAGGCTCCCAGTCTGCTGAAATGATGGCTGATTGGGGCTTTGTTAATTCACACTACTCTACCTTCCCAGCTCTGGGACAATCAGCTGAGGTTGCAGGGAAGGCTAATGTCCACGCCCAGTTTTGTGGAGTGTGCCTGTTATTTGAAGCACTTCCGTCACACTGGGTTGTGTGGGGCAGCTCTGGGCTATGGGGCTGGCGATGGGCAGGAGTGTTTCCTGTCCACCAGGATGATGGCTGTGAGCGGACACCCCCCTTTTCTTGGGAAGTTGTGGTGTTTAGTGAATTTTCTCAGCCACTGGATTATTGCCTTTTGTCTCAGAGCTCTGTTAGTTCTGCTCTTGTCTTGACCTGGCCAAATTGCAAGTGTTTGAAGCTTTCTGTATTGGGCTTCTTAGAGTAATTGTTTTAGAAAAAAAAAAAGGATTAAAAAAATGAAAACAAAAAAAAAGGGCCCTCCTCGCAGATCTAATGGGTTATTGAAATGCTAAGAGACAAAGCAATTAGGGCCATTAAGGAAAAGTCCACAGGGCAGAGAGATCAGCTTTTCTTCGGGATTTGCATATGAGCCTCAGGGCCTGAGCTCTGCCTTTCCCCTTTCTATGTTCACCAGAACTCCAAAAATCCTCCGCTTTTATTTTGGAGTTTTTCATGCTGTTTTTTTCTATGTCTGTCTCCTCTCTGCTGGGCTGGCTGCTCTCAGATTCTCTGGTGTCTGGTGTCAGTCTATCTATGGTTGGAGTTTGGATCAGTAGAATGAGTTTCCGATAAGGGCTGCCTCTGCAGTTCTCCCTTCTCCTTCCCGGAGCTGACAGCCCCTCCTCCCACGGGACTGAGCCTGGCATGGAGGGGCGCGGGTCCCCTGGCCACAAAAACTTACAGATTTCGCTGATCTCAGCAGTTCCACATTTTCATGAGTGTTGTATGAAGTATGCCCAAAGTCAGATTGCTCTGTGGTGTCCAGTCCACGCAGTTCCTGGCTTTCTACCTACTTTCCTGGAGGAGTAACTAAAACATACAGCTCACCAGTCCGCCATCTTGCCCCGCCCGCCTGATAGTATTTTAAAAACCCTGATTGCATTTCTGATGTTCCATTATAGATTTAGAAACTAAGTATAGACCAGCTGGTCTCAAAATGTGGTCTGCTGAAAATAGTTTTGAAACTAAGACTCTTTCAGAGTGTCAGCAAGGTCAAAACTGTTTTCATAATAATTATGTTGCCTCCCCTTTTCACTATTATTTGTATTGATGGTGCAAAACCTGAGGTGGGTAAAACTGATGGCACCTCAGTACAAATCAAATCATTTATTCTTTACCCTCATGGTAAATAAAAGGAAAAGAAAAAAAATGCTAGTTCTTCTTTAGAATATGTTTAATTGAGCAGTACAAGTTGTTGTTTTACTAAATCTTGACCCTTGAGGAATACCTTTTTAATATTCTGCTTGACAGAATGGGAAGTTTGCATGCCAAAGTATGATGATGGTTGTCTCAAGGACAAGAACTTGGCTTGGGCTTGAATTGTGAGCTGAACTACTTTTTTTTACTTGAAAGAACTATTGAAATCTTCAAAGAAGGTTATTTAGATTTGGGAATTTGTCAGACTTTTTCATGAAAATGAATGAAATGTGCGTGTCACTTCAGAGAAAACAATTGACAGCAGTGTTTTTTGCCAATGATAAAGTTTGAATTTTCAAGCAAAACTTAAAATTTGGAAAATTTAATTCCCTACCATGAGCTTGATAGGCTTCCTAGTACTTAAGATTTTCTAATGAGATTGGTGGAGATATTTAAAAATGTGATTTTTATGTTAAGTATAATGATCTGTATAATTCGGCAAGCCAATATTTTCCAAGTGATCAATGTGTGGATAAAAGTTGTATTCAAAGTGCAAGTAGATCAATGGAACTTAAAAGAGATTTGCAAAAATATGAAACAATACCACTTTTCTTAGTAATTGTTTTTTAGTTTTGTTATTGTTTGTTTTTATAAGATGTTATTTATGTTAACATGTAATGAATTTATTTTTAATGAGTAAAGAAATATCTTAAATTCCTCACTTCATTTCCAGTACAGTTTTCATTTAGAATCTCATAATAGGTACAGTTTTCACCCCATTTTACATATAAGGTCATTGATGAATGGAGAGGTGAAGAAACTTGTTTGAGGTCATACTATTAATTGTATGAATAGGGACTGAAACCTTAGTGTCTTTAAATCTAGAATCAAATCCCTTAACTTTTATAGCTTAGTGGTTTTCCAAAAGTGTTCCATGGACTATTTGTATCACAGTTACCTAACTTAAGTGCACTGATTTAAAAAGTCCAGGTGTCAACTCCCGGCCATAGACCACTGAATGAGAATCATATGTGCTGTGTGGTCGTGTGTTTGACTGTGACCTGCATTTTCAGTATACTTCCTAGGTGGGTCTGAAAAGCACTGGGGTCTGAGAAATACTTCAGCATGCTAAGCTACATTTGAGTTAATAAAATGAAAGAGGAAGAGAATTTCCAGTGGAGAAGAATACTTCAAAAAAGGCATAGAAGGAGGAATAAACAGAATCATATGCATTTACAGAATAGCTTTGGTAGAGAGGACATGCCAGAGAGTGGTATAAAAAGAATTTTGAAGGCAAACTTACGTTACCATGTGTTAGTAATCTTAGAGAAGCGCTTGATCTTCTTAAAATAAAATTGTATTGTGTTTATATTTTTAAAATAAGCTGTTTATTTATTTGACCAGGTAATACATAAATTTTGCACAAAATTCAAGATACAAAAGTGAATACAGTTGGGAAAAAGAAGGTTGTCCCTCACTGCTTCTTTTTTCTACTACAGTTTCCTTGCTGAGAGGCAACCACTGTTAACAGTTTCTTGTGTATCATTCCAGAAATGGTCTTTTTAACACAGGTGGTGGTATACAATATGTTTTTTTATCACTTAGTAGAAACAAATTTTGGAGCTTTGTTCCAGCACATATTCATTGTGTTTTCGTCTTTTTTTAAAACAAAGTTTCATAATAATGAACATGTAGGTTAGTTTCCATTATTTTATTCTAACAAAACAAAGCTTCAATGACTATGATTTTACACAATTTCTAGAAAGAGTGGTTTATTCATTTTAAATTGTCAGATAATGCCAAACAGACCTGCATGGAGGTAGTAGTAACAAAGTTACTTAAAGTTCAGTGTAGCATATTTCTACATATTCTGGCTAACTTTACAATTTTTTTTTTTGCTAGTATAATAGGTGAAAAATCATATTTCTTTTGTGAGTCATTCTTATTTTATGTTATATTTGAGTGTTTTTATTTTATGTTAGCTGAAGACTGATAAATTTTGTCCATTTTTCTATTGGCTCATTGGTATTTTCCTTATTTACATATAGGATCTCTTTGTATATTAAGGAATTAGCCCTCTTTCCGTGATATGAATTAGTTCCTTCAAGCCTCAGTATAAGGTTTAGGGGCTGTTACTGTCTCCATTTTACTGAAGATGCATGTCCAGAGAGGTTAATTAATTAATTTTATTTAACATGGGTAATATGTGACAGAGTCAAAATTCCAAGATACATAGTTTGACTCAGAGCCCTCATTTTTTTACTGACTTGTCTACTGCTTTCTAGCACATTGAAATAAACAGCACATTGAGAACATAGTAATTCTTCAAATATTTAAATGCCATTTACACACTTCTCTGCTAGCAACACTGGATGATAAAAGACAATTAAAATGATCAATAAAATTAATCCTGGAGTTTATGGAAGTACATTTATTATTAGAATAGAAAGCAGGGTAAGACCTGCCATAACAGAGAAAAAACATGGTCTCAGAAGTCCAAAAGTTGTAGCAATTGTTTAAACACTTTCAAAGTATAATAGATTAAAGCATGTCTCAGGAGGCATTCGAAGTGGGCCTGAGATACAGGTAAGATTTTGACAGCTGGGAGATCAGAAAGCCAAGGAGACTTGAAGAGCAGAACAGGAAGCAAACAAATAGCCTGAGCAAAGGCCAGAATAGGCCAGAATCAGTACAGGCTGTTTGATAGTGACTAATGGGAGGGAAGAGTGCAAGTTAAGGTCACTATCTGGGAAGCCTTGAATATCAGGGTGAGCTCATGGGACCATGAAATGCTTTTGAGCAGGAAAGTAATATGATTTCCCCTTTATTTAGAAGAATTAGTCTGGTGCTATTATAAATCTTAAGAGGGTGGAAGAGATTTAAGAAGGTGGCACAAGTAGTAGTTAACTTTATCAAGAGCTAAAGAATTAGATCAGTTTCAGATGCTGGAAAGCAAGGCATTAATTATAAATGGGTGAAAACTTTACTTTTGCTGTTTCGATTTGCTAATGCTGCAATTTGCAAAACTCTAGAGATGAATTGGATTTTATAAAGGGGGTTTATTTGGTTACACAGGTACGGTCTTAAGCCATGAAGTGTCCAAAGTAAGGCATCAGCAGTAGGGTACCCTCACTGGAGAAAGGCCATAGGCTTCCGGAAAACCTTGTTAGCTGGGAAGGCACATAACTGGCGTCTGCTTGCTTCCGGGTTGCATTTCGAAATGGTATTCTCCAAAATGTCTCTGTCAGCTTCTTGGGGCAAACTCTGGGCTAGTACCTCCAAAGCATCAGCAAAACTCTGCTTTCAGTGGCCGTCTTCAAAATGTCTCTGTAAGTTGCAGCAGCAAGCTCCTTCTTCTGACCTCTTATATAGGTCTCTAGTAAACTAATCAAGGCCCACGCCTCCATGGATATTATCAGAGTTATCACCTACAGTTGGGTGGGTCACATATCCATGGAAACAACCTAATCCAAAGGTTCTGACCTAATCAACACTAATACAACTGCCCCCACAAGGTTGAATCAAAGAACATGGCGTTTTGGGGGACATAATACATCCAAACTGGCACATTCCCGATCTGTAACTATGGCAATTGGCATCTGTACTGGAGGGAGCTCTGTTCAGCTTGGGGCCAGATAGGAGGAGGAAAGTCAGGTAAGAACAAATTTTAGGTAGTTCCCTGCTTATTTGCAGAGAAGGCTACAAGGGGATTCTAAAAAACATGAACTCTTCTCCTCTTTGGATTCTATTCGGTTCTAGTACTGTAGTAAGTAGGCCTGGCACTATCCCTCCAACCTGTGTATCTCATCAAGAACGACGTAGGAGCACTCCTATATCAAGGTGCAGCTTACAGGGGCCTCTGTACCTGACATACATCTGAGATTGTAAACAATCAGTGTTGTGTATATTTGTAAAGGTCTGTGTTGTATACCTTTAATAATTCCAATTTTTTAAACCATATTTTTTATTGTAGAATATAACATCTCTACATAAAAGCAATAGCTTTCCAAGTGCCATTTAACTAGTTAGCAAATTTCAAAGAACATTAAAGATTACAATGCCATAGTTTCAGTTATTTCCTTATTATGAAACATAACATATATACAAAAAGATACTGACTTCCAAAACATGATTTAACTAGTAGATATATAGGAAATTTCCAAAGTTATTGTAAGTTATAGAACCATAATTTCAGTCATTTCCTTATTGTGAAATCTAACATATACAAAAACGTATAGCTATTAAATTACTGTTTAACAAGTAAGTATATATAACAAATTTCAAGGGATGTTACGGGTTACAGTTCCATCATTTGATTTTTTTTCCTTCTAACTATTCTAATATCCTAGCAACTAAGGACAAGAAAATTCTATGAAGATTCCAAATTCATAATCCTTTGTTAAATTCCATCTGTTGCTACTCCTTCCTCTAGTTTAATCAGTTTTCTGATCATCAGGGATGTCAAGGCGGTGACCGCCCTAACCTGTTCATGTTGAAAAGGGGTGTCAACCTTATAAGCGAAGGGGACATATCGAGTTGATGTTCTTGAAGAGGCTATTACCTCTGGGTTTCGGAACTTAGCTGGTATGGGGCACTCGGAAGGATTTAAGTTCAATTATGTTTTTTAAGGGAAGGTTGAGGTTATATGTCTAACTTAATCTTATTTTTATCTTATCTCCAGGTTTTTTTTTCTTTAAATATTTGCTTATTATGGGCGCTTGTTTTTTGTTTTCGTTCTTGTTTTTAGTATCATTAATATGTTGATTTGGTAGTCCAGCATTCAAAAGGTAGTAAGAGGTATAATGTGGTATAAAGTAAGCCTTCTTCCTATTCCTGCTTCGCTGTTTCCTTCTCTAGAGGAGAATTTCTCATGTATATTTCCAGCAACGTTATGCCTATGCAGGCATACATTATTCAAGGTACAGTATTCTGCACATTGTTTTTTTTCTTTCTTTTTTTTAAATTTTTTTTTAATTTTACACTATACCTTGAAGATTGTTCTCTATCAGTCCAAAGAGAACTGCCTCATTCTTTTAAGTGGTTGGGAGGGACTTTAGAAAGCAGCTAGTCTTAGTTATTCATTTGTCAGAGGAGGCAGCTGAGTTCCAAAGACATTAAATAACTAGTTAAGATTCTGTTTTGGAGTGAACTGACTTTTCATTGATGTGTACTCAGCCTTTTTAAAATACGTTTTACCAAGGCTTTTAAAAATATTTTTTTACTCAGGTTCTGATCTGTCTTGAAGGGGTATGGTTTGTACCATTCTTAAACTCTAGATGTTTAAATCTGGACATACTACTTATTTTCGTAGGTGGCAAATTGATTCTTAGAATTATTCTCAGCATCCACCTCTGTGACATTTGATAAGGTGGAGTCTGACCATATTCATATCGTTTCCTAGCATATTGCTTGTTTCATTTGGTAGTTTGAAATACTAATGTTACCTTTTTCTTTTGCCTATTGCATAGAAATATCTTGTAATGTTGAGGTTTCAATATATTGTTCCAGTTGTCAGACCATTCTTCTTTCTTTTCACTTTCAATTGCTGTTTCTTCTACTTTACTTTCTTCCACTGGACTTCTATCTCTTATATATCTTTGATTATGAGCTTTTTCCCCTCACCCTTAATGTACTGCTTTTTAAAAATGCAGTTTTACTGAGATATATTCATATACCATACAATCTATCCAGAGTATACAGTCAGTGGCTCACAGTGTCATCACATAGCTCTGCATCCATCACCACAGTCAGTTTTAGAACATTTTCATTACTGCAAAAAAAAAAAGGAAAACCCAAAACATCCCATTCCCTGTCCCCCACTATTATTGATCCTTATCATTGGTGTGGTACCTTTGTTACTACTGAAAGAATATTAAGATATTATGGTTGACTGAAGTCTATAGTTTGTAATATGTGCATTTTTTCTCATATACCATTCTATTATTAAGTCCTTGTAATAGTGTCATACATTTGTCCTAGTTCATGAAGAAACTTTTTAAAATGTGTACTGTTAATCACAGTCATCATTCACCACAAGATTCTCTGTGTTATACAGTACTATGTTTTAACATCTAGCTTTCCTTTTGGTGACATCTGTGACTAACCTTCCCCTGTCAGCCACAATCATACATGATTCAGCACTGTTAATTATACCCACAATAATGTGCTTCTGGGATCTCTATCCATTTTCAAATATTTGAATTCAACCTGGTTAAAAATTCTGTACATATTAAGCAATATGACTTGTTCCCTAACCTCATTCTAACTCTTGGTATCTTATATTCTAGGTTTTTTTGTCTGTGAGTTTACGTTTTATAATTAGGTCATATTAGTAAGAACATACAGTATTTGTCCTTTTGTGTCTGGCTTATTTCACTTAACATAATGTCCTCAAGATCATCTATGTTGTCACAGGCTTCAGGACCTCATTCCTTTTTATTGCTGAATAATATTCCATTGTATGTTTATACCACATTTTGCTTATCCATTCATTGGTTGATGGACACTTGGGTTGTATCCATGTTTGGCAATTGTGAATAATGCTGTAATAAACATTGGTGTGCAAATGTGTTTGCATCCCTGATTTCAGTTCTTCTGTGTAATACCAACTAGTGGGGTTGCCTGATCCTAAGGCAGCTCTGTACTTAGCTTTCTGAGGAACCACCAAACCATCTTTCACAACAGCTGTTCCAGTTTACATTCCCACCAGCAGTGAATAAGTGTTTCTATTTCTCCACATCCTCTCCAACACTTGTAGTTTCTGATTTGTTTAATACTGGCCATTCTAGTAAGTGTCAAATGATACCTCATTGTGGTTTTGACTTGCATTTCCCTGTTGGCTAGTGTTCTAGTTTGCTAATGCTGCGGAATGCAAAACACCAGAGATGGATTGGCTTTTATAAAAAGTTGGTTTATTTGGCTACACAGTTACAGTCTTAAGGCCATAAAGTGTCCAAGGTAGCACATCAGCAATCGGGTACCTTCACTGGAGGATGGCCAATGGCATCCGGAAAACCTCTGTTAGCTGGGAAGGCACGTGGCTGGCCTCTGCTCCAAAGTTCTGGTTTCAAAATGGCTTTCTCCCAGGATGTTCCTCTCTAGCAAGCTTGCTCCTCTTCAAAATGTCACTCACAGCTGCACTGAGTTCCTTCTCTTTGAGTCAGCTCATTTATATGGCTCCACTGATCAAGACCCACCCTGAATGGGTGGGGCCATGCCTCCATAGGAATCTCATCAGAGTCATCACCCACAGCTGGGTGGGGCACATTCCAAGCAAATCTAATCAGCACCAAAACATCTGCCCCACAAGACTACATCAAAGATAATGGCGTTTGGGGGACACAATACATTCAAACTGGCACAGCTAGTGATGTTGAGCATCTTTTCATGTGCTTTTTAGCCTTTTGTATTTCCTCTTTGGAAAAATGTCTATTCAAGCCCTTTGCCCATTTTTTAATTGGGTTGTTTGTCTTTTTATTGTTGAGTTGTAGGATTTCATTATAAATTCTTTTTACTAGTTATGTGTTTTTCAAATATTTTCTCCCATTGAGTTGACCACATTTTCCCCTTTTGACAAAGTCCTTTGAAGCGCAAATGTATCAGTTTTGAGGAGGTCCCATTTGTCTATTTTTTCTTTCATTTCTTGTGCTTTGGGGGTAAGGTCTAAGAAATTGTCACTTATCACTAGATCTTGAAGATGTTTTTGTACATTTTCTTCTAGGAGTTTTATGGAACTCTCTCTTATATTTAGATCTTTGATCCATTTTGAGTTAATTTTTGTATAGGGAGATAGGGGTCCACTTTCATTCTTTCAGATAGGGCTATCCAGTTCTCCCAGCACCAGTATTTGAAGAGATTATTCTGTTCCAGTTGTGTGTACTTGGCAGAACTAACTTTTGGTTTTATTGATTCTGGTTTTTTGTTTTGTTTTGTTTTTTAATTCTCAATTTCATTTATTTCCACTCTCATCTTTGTTATTTCTTTCCTTCTATTTGCCTTGGAATTAGTTTGTTGTTCTTTTTCTAGTTCCTCCAGATGTGCAGTTAGGTCTTTGATTTTAGCTCTTTCTTCCTTTTTAATGTGGGCATTTAGAGCTCTCAGTTTCCCTCCCAGCACTGCCTTTGGTGCATTCGAGAAGTTTTGATATGTTGAGTTCCTGGTTTCGTTTGTCTTGAGATATTTACTGATTTCTTTGCAATTTCTTCTTTGATCCACTAATTGCTTCGTCTTTGACACACTCATTGGTTAAGAGCTGCTGTTTAACCTCCATATATTTGTGACTTTTCCAGTTCTCTGCCTGTTGATTTCTAGCTTCATTCTATTAAGTTCAGAGAAAGTGTTTTATATCATTTCATTTTCTTAAATTTATTAAGACATTTTTGTGCCCAGCCTGTGGTTTAATCTGGAGAATGTTCCATGAGCACTTGAAAAGAATGTATATCCCCTGCTGTTTTGGAGTGCAATATTCTATATGTGTCTGTTCTGGTTTGCTAATGTTGCCGTTATGCAAAATACCAGAAGTGGATTGGCTTTTATAAAGGGGGTTTATTTGGTTACAAACTTACAGTCTGAAGGCCATGAAAATGTCCAAAATAAGGCATCAACATGAGTATTTCTTCACCAAAGGAAGGCCAATAGCATCTGGAAAACCTGTTAGCTGGGACGGCACATGGCTGGCATCTGCTGATCCCTGGTCATGTTCCAACTCCTCTCTCAGCTCCTGTGCATTCTTCAAAATGTTGCTCTTGGGGCATTTTGTCCTCTCTTAGCTTCTCTGAAGCAAACATTGGGCTAGCATCTCCAAAGTGACAGCAAAAGTCTGCTTTCAGCGGCCGTCTCCAAAATGTCACTCTCAGCTGCTCTGAGCTCCTCCTGTTCTAAGCTCTTTTATAGGACTCCAGTGATTAAATGAAGACCCATGCTGAATGGGTGGGGCCACACCTCCATGGAAATAGTTCAATCAGAGTTATCACCTACAGTTGGGTGGGTCACATCTCCATGGAAACAACTTAATCAGATATCCCACAAGATTGGATTAAAAGTTCATGGCTTTTTCTTGAGGGACGTATTGTAGCCCAACCAGCACATTCTACCCCCTGGACCCCAAAAAGGACACTCTCTTTCCATATACAAAAGACATTCATCCTATCACAATGTCACAGAAACTTAAAAGGGGAACCATTTCAGTAATAATAGGTAAGTACAAGATCTTATAAAAATCAGTTACAGGCGTGGTCTGTCCTAAGGCAAAATTCCCCTCTAGCTGTGGACCTGTGAACTATAGAACAAGTTATTTGCTTCCAATATATAAAGGAGGGACAGTCATAGGACAAAACGTTTCCATTGCCATAGGGAGAAACTGAAAGGAAAACAAGGTTCACAGGATCAAAACAATTCCTAAAACCCACAGGGCAAACTTCATTGGATTTCAAAGTCTGAGAGTCATTTATAGAATTACGTTTTTTTCCTCAAAAAAAAAAAAAAAAAAAACCGCTTGGGAGAACAACTATGCCACCCTTTCCAAGGGCCTTTGCAGCAGCCGCTTTATCTCCAAACATTGGGGTAAGTGCTTCAACATATCCACACATTGGGGAGACCACCTTCTTGGCCTCACCCTCCTCAAGCATTGGGGTACCACTGAGACTCTGTCTCTCTGGGCAAAGGCTCTCCCCTCTCTGAAAGGTAGGATGGTGGCCAGGCTGTGTCCAATCCCCGGGTAATGTGCTCCACCTTCTCTGAGGCCTAGGGCAGCAATATTCTTCCTGAGCATTGAGGTAGAAGGCCCACCCTCTGCCTCCGGGACAGACTCACCCTTTCCACGTGCATGGGTTGCTCTGCTCTCTTTGCCTGAGATTTCTTGACTCTAGACCTCAATTTCCATGTTTCTGTCTTGTAAGAAATTTTTCCTTAAATTTGTTCCTTCTCCATCTCCCCCAGTCCAAGCCAGCAGGGTTCCATCTATACATATCTCTCAAAAATCTTATTGGCTTGTCATGAAGCATACAGGGGTCAAAGCCATCATACTATAGGAGTTTCCACAAATCCTTTCTGGATAACTCCATCTCCAGTCTTGGCTTGTACTGAAATGGTGGTAGGTTTCCATGTTTGGTTAAATCCTCATGTGGGGCTGTAGTTTCTGGGGTCTCACTTTTTGTAAGCCCAGAATTTTCCATATGTTAGTTTCTGGTTTCTTTGTACCCAAGAGTTCAATTCTCAGCTTATCTTTGTCCTGTCGTACTATAAGCTGCAAGGAGAAGCTAGGCCGCACTTTCAATATTTAGTTGAAATCTTCTCAGCTAAAATATCCCAGCTTGTCGCTTTCAAATGCTGCCTTCCATCTGACACCAGGACTCAAATTTTGCCAAATTCTCCGCCACTTTAAAACAAAGGTCGACTTTCTTCCAGCGTGCAACAACACATTCATCATTTCTGCTCAAGGCCTCATCCGAAGTATCTCTAGAGTCTGTATTTCTACCAGCAGTCTCTTCAGAGCAGTCTAGGTCTTTTCTGTCAAGTTCTTCACAATTCTTCCAGTATCTTCCCCTTATCCATTTGAAAAGCTGGTCCAGCATGTCTGGTATTTGCAAACTCAGCAGCACCCCACTTCTCTTGCACCAAAATCTTTCCTGTTTTCTAATGCTGCTGTTATGCAAAATACCAGAAATGGATTGGCCTTTATAAAGGGGGTTTATTTGGTTACAGACTTAGTCTGAAGGCCGTGAAAATGTACTAATTAAGGTATCAGCACCAGTATACCTTCACTGAAGGAAGGCCAGTAGCATCTAGAAAACCTCTGTTAGCTGGAAGGGCACATGGCTGTCTCCTGCGTCATGTTCCAGCTCTTCTCTCAGCTCCTGTGTGTTCTTCAAAATGTTTCTGTGTCAGCTTCTCGAGGCAGACTCTGGGCTGGATCTCCAAAGCGTCAGCAAAAGTCTGCTTTCAACGGCCGTCTCCAAAATGTCTGTCTTAGCTGCAACACTGAGTTCCTTCTGTTTGTTTGAGCTCTTAGTAAACTAATCAAGACCCATGCTGAATGAATGGAGCCACACCTCCATGGAAATAATTCAGAGTTATCACCTACAGTTGGGCGGTTCACATTTCCAAGGAAACAACTTAATCAAATATCCCACAAGATTGGATTAGAAGATCATGGCTTTTTCTTGGGAGACATAATATAGCCAAGCTGGCACAGTGTCTATTAGGTCTAGTTCATTTATCATATTCTTTTAGATTCTTTGTTTTCATATTGATCCTCTGTTTAAATGTTCTGTTTGTTGAATAGAGTGGTGTGTTGAAGTCTCCCACTGTTATTGTAGAGACATCTTTTATTGCCTTCAGTTCTACCAGTGTTTGTGTCATGTACTTGGGGCACCTTCATTAGGTGCATAGATATTTATGATTGTTATTTCTTGGTGAATTGCCTCATTAATATATAGTATCCTTCTTGTCTCATAACAGTTTTGCATTTAAAGCCTGCTGTTAGTATAACTACCCCAGCTTTTATTGGTTACTGCTTGCATGGACTATCTTTTTTCTTCCTTTCACTTTCAACCTATTTGTATCTTTGGGTCTAGAATGAATCTCTTGTAAACAGTGTCTAAGTGGATCACATTTTTAATCCATTCTACAAATTTGTCTTTCGATTGGGGAGTTTAACCCATTAACATTCAGTGTTGTTATCATAAAAGCAATACTTACTTCAGCCATTTTATCCTTTGACTTTTATTTGTGTGAGCTTTTTTCTCTCCTTTTATTCGTTTAGTTGTCTTATTGATAATCTTCATTTCTATACTCTCCTCCAAGCCCCTCTCTCCTCTTTTCAGCCTGCAGTACTCCCATTTATAATTTTGTAGGGTTGGTCTCTTGTTAACAGACTCTCTCAGCTTCTGTTTAGCTGTGAATATTTTAAACTCTCCCTCATTTTTGAAGGACATCTTTGCTGGATAGCAAGTTCTTGGCTAGCAGTTTTTTCTCTTTCGGTATCTTAAGTTATTGTACCATTGCCTTCTCGCCTCCAAGATTTTTGATGAGAAATCAGCACTTAGTCTTATTTGGTTTCCCTTGTATGTGCTGAATCACTTTTGCTGCTTGCAGAATTCCCTCTTCCTCTGGCAGTTGATAATCTGATTAGTATGTGCCTCGGTGTGGGTCTTTTCAGATTTTTTCTGTTTGGAGTATGTTGGACTTCTGAGATTTGCATATTTATGTTTTTCATAAGGGTTAGGAAATATCCAGCTATTATTTCTTCAAATAGTCTTCCTGGACCTTTTACCTTTATTTTTTTCTTCCTGGAATACACATACTGCACATGTTTGTGGGCTTTGTGTTGTGAATCATTTCCTACTCGAATTTTTCCATTTTTTCCCCCTCCATTTGTTCTTTTGTCTGTTTGAATTCAGTTGGTCTGTCTTCTAGCTCATTGAACCTTTCTTCTGCCTCTTCAAATCTTCTGTTGTGTCTCAATTTTTTTTTTCATTTCATCTATAACATCTCTTATTTCATAAGAGCTGTGATTTTTTTATTTATTCTTTCAAGTTCTTCTTTATGTTCACTCAGTGTCTTATTAATATCTTTTATGTCTTTAGCTATCTCGTTGGATTTGTATATGAGATTTGTTTTAACATCTTTGATTAATTCTGAATTCTCTGTCTCCTCCAACTTTTTAATTTGTTCCTTTTACTGGGCCATATCTTCCTATGTTTCAGTATACCCTGTGATTTTTTGCTGATAACTGGTGTCTGATTATCTTGATGGGTTTATTCTGAAGGTTGGTTTCTCTCTCTTGTCTAGGATTTCCTAGTTGCTTGGGTTTGTATTAAGGCTCTTGTTTGACAGTTGGATCATCATTATTTCACAGCAAAAACAGGGCTTAGTATCCATGCAGGGGGCATAGACCAGATCCAGTGGGCACTGGTATGGGATCTGGAAAGTCTCCAAAAAGCCCTCTTTTTCCTTTATTTTCTGGTCTGCAAAATAGATGGTGCTCTTCCACCACCTGTTTCACTTGTGAAGCAGTTGAAACAGTGGTTCCCATTGGCATCAGACTGGAGGGTCTGAAACTGTGGAGATGCCGTGTTCTCACTGTCCAGTCAATATCTGGCTCAGCGTTAGGCTGTGTCCCCCTCTATGCTTGTCGTGGCAGACTCAGTGGCCATCCCAGTCTGCAGCTGCCCGCCAGGCAGGGATTGGGCCACCTGATACTGCTTCCCTCGAGAGTGAGAGATGGGCACCAGGAGCCATGGAAGAAATTACAGTCTTTCACCACAGTGTCTCAGTCTCTTCTTCCTGCACTTCCCTGTGTGTTGAATGTACTATTTTTTAAAGTTGAATACCAGATGCCTTCCTTTTTGAGAGCTTGATAATCATAATTTGTTTTCCTTTTTTTCTGCACAAATGCTTTACCACGGGGAGTTTCATAATTTTATTTTATTGATATGAGACTACATGATATACAATTTGGGCCATGCAATAAAGAGAAACAGCATCTTTTTAATATAATCATGTTTGTGTAAATTATGTTACGCATTAATGTGTGAGTTATGACCAATAATTATTTGTTTTTACATATGGTGCTAAAGATGCTGTGAGGAAATGTCAGTACTTCTTTGTTCACTCTCTTCTCTGTCCCCAAAGATATGTATTATTCTTAGAGCCATAGCCATCTTGCAGTTCTGTTAGATAAAAACAACTAATTTTGCTGGTGCAAAGCAAGGAGCCCGAACATATTTTATAGTTTATATGTCTGTGTGTGTATATATATATAATTTTATATTTTATATGTAGACCCTTAACAGCCATTTGTTGGAAGATGTGGTTTAACGAATTCTGTTGGTAAAGATGGAGCATACCAAAAGTCTAAAGCAGAAAAATGGAACAAGTTTTAATCATTTGATTTCAGATGAACTGGTCAACAAAGCTTCTTCTCAATGGCTTTTATGTGGGTGTGGATATTTCACGACCTCGCAATTTCTGCTGCCTGTCAGTGGAACAGTGAAACACCTGGGGATTTCTGAGCAACTTGTAACCATCTTGGATAAAAACAAAGATGTCTCTTTTCATTTCTTTGTCTTTCATTGCAGGGAATTTGTGGATGACTTAGTGTAACTTCTAAATCCCTCCTGTTGCATCTCATTCACAAAACACAGAGGGTGGGATGGACACTAGAAGACAAAGATACTTCTTAATCATCCTTCCAATATTAAATGTGTACTAATGGTTGGAAACAGCAATTAATTTTAAAAGCTTATGGGGAGAAAAATAGCCTTTCTTCAATTCTCCTCTTGTTTGGATGAATGAGTAAAATGATATCATTATTGTTATAAAGAGGGATCTTGAATTCTTTTACTTTGTGAAATCACTCATTTCCTTCCCCCCCCTTTCCCTCTCTCTCTCCCCCCCTCCCCTGGTTCCCTCCCTTCCTCCCTCCCTCTTTCTTCTCTGTCACACACACCCACAACCAAAAAAGCTGTAACTTTTTAATTTTTCTATTAGAGATGAAGATGACATCAATGATGTGACTTCCATGGCAGGGGTCAATCTCAATGAAGAAAATGCCTGCATCTTAGCAACACACTCTGAGTTGGTTGGCACCCTTGTTCACTCATGTAGAGATGAACCATTTCTTTTCATTGGAGCTCTACAAAAGAGAATTTTAGACATTGGTAAGTTGACCTGAGAAGACCGTCTACTGTAGGGAAAATGTTATCAAACGAGACTGCCTAGATTGATTATCCTCTAACTTAGAGACTTAATTAAGGCTGTAGAGATAATTGAGATTTCATGGATGTTATACAAAGTATTTGATTTTAGAAATTATTAACATAATTTGAATAACCTATAGTTTCTACTTTAGAAAGTTAATGGAAGTAATAATTTATTCATATTTTTAATTTTTTAATATATACATTTGGCATATTATGTTTTTTTCCCTGTCTAGTCCCTCCCTTGGTTGGTTTTTATGTATGCATGTACAGATGGATACTTATTGTTTCATTTGTGTTTATAAAATATTTATAAAATTTAAAATCCAATGAGACTGTGGTCCTTTTTGCTTTCTCTCATCCCTAAAATTTAAACCCACCCTTGCCTTGAAAGAACTAAATTAGAATATTATGGTTTTCTCTAGATCCAAAAGTAGTTATTTGGCTGCAGTGTGTGTAAGAAAATGGAAGCGAGCACACCAATAGTATTTTGGAACTAAACAGCTTTTTTGTAGTTGTTTTCAGTCTGAAACTTGCAGTAAGATGAAAGACTACAGTATCCACAGACTAACTGAAAAAAAAGAAACAGATTGGAGAGATATTTTTGCTTGTGAGTTATCGCTTTGTGTCTTCACATGGTATTTTTTTAATTAATTAATTAATTAATTAATTTTTTTCATTTTTATTGAGATTGTTCAGATACCATACAATTATCCAGAGATCCAAAGTGTACAATCACTTGCCCCTGGGTACCCTCATACAGCTGTGCATCCATCACAACTTAATTTTTGTTCAATTTTTAGGAACTTTTCATTACTCCAGACAAGAAATAAAGTGAAAGATGAGAAAAGAAAAAAAGAAAAGGAAACTCTAATCCTCCCCTATCCCTAACCAACCTCCCTCAATTGTTGACTCGTAGTATTGATATAGTACATTTGTTACTGTTTATGAAAAAATGTTGAAATACTACTAACTGTAGTATATAGTTTGTAATAGGTATATAGTTCTTCCCTATATGCCCCTCTATTATTAACTTCTAATTGTATTGTCATACATTTGTTCTGGTTCATGGAAGTGATTTCTAGTATTTGTACAGTTGATCATGGACATTGCCCACCATAGGATTCAGTTTTATACATTCCCATCTTTTGACCTCCAACTTTCCTTCTGGTGACATATATGACTCTGAGCTTCCCCTTTCCACCTCATTCACACACCATTCGGCGCTGTTAGTTATTCTCACATCTTGCTACACATGGTATTTTTTTAAGACCAGCTTTCTACTTTCACCCATGTCAAATCTGGGGAGGCAGTAGTAATAAGCTTTAAGTATACTTGAGTAAGAACCTTTAAGTTTTATTTTGAAGGCTAATAAAAAATGCAAAGATTTCTGATTTTTGAAATACCCATGGTATATTTAAGGGCTATGATATGTTTTATTATTTGAAATTTCCAGTCTACTTCAAAATGAGTCAGTAAGTAAGCATTGAGCTCTTATTACATGCTATGCAAATTATTCCTTTTTTCCTTCTCTAGTTTCAAGTTTTTAAAATCTGATATTGGCACATATCTTTTATCACCAAAAAACCTAGCATTTGAAAGTAGTCCAAAAGGACAGTAATTCAGAAGAACTGATTGTAAAATATTTGTTTTCTGTTCATATGTGTTTTGTTTGTCTACCTTCCCTCCCTCCCTTCTCCACTTTCTCTGTCTTTCTCTCTCTTTCTTTGACTGTTTTTCTCCCTCCCTCCCTATCTACCTTCCTTTTTCTTCCCACCTGTCTCCCTCCCTCCCTCCCTTGCTTCCTCACTTCTTCCTTTGGCTATGTATTTTATACTGTACAAGAGCCAGTTCCTTAATTTTGGAGCAAGCCTAAGCACTATTCCTCCCTGTTACGGCTTGGGATATTTACTATTATTTTAACTTATATATACATGATTATCGATAGCTTTGGTACCATAGAAGTAGATACTTAGTTTTCTCAATTCTCACCCCCCCATACCTCCTCCAAATTTTATTTCTAGCCTGATTTAAATATTGTATGATGGGAAACATTGAAAGAGCATTTTTCATCATTTAGGCAGGGATCAGCAAACTTTTTCTGCAAAGGGCCAGATAATTTTTGCCACTTCACAGGCTATATGTTCTGTTCCAGCTACTCAGCTTTGTTGTCAGAGTGCAAAAGCAGCCACAGACACTGTGTAAACAAATGAATCACAGTATATTACAATAAAACTTTTTCCATGAAACAGGCCAGAAATGGCCCATTGACAAGTTTACCAACCTCTGACTTTGGAGAATTCTGAAGGCAACCATATATATATTTATTTCTTAATGATGAAGCACGAACCTGTTATTTAATATGATGGAAAGCTGCACTAATTCTTACTTCTGAAGTCTTTAAGTTTAAACAACAACAACAAACACACACACACACACACACAAAACCCTAGAATGAATGTGATAAATGGAGTTTATGTATTTCTAGGTCTGTTTACTATTTATATTAAATTTCATTTTTACAGAATAGGTTAAAGCAAGGTCATTCCTAAGAACAGAAATTATTAATTTACCCAAAGAATTTTTTTCAAAAAAAATATTTTTCTTCTTAAATAATGTTAGAAGTTTAAACATGTCAGTGTTCTTCCTAAATTAAATTGTGTTAGAAGTTTAAACATGTCAGTGTTCTTCCTAAATTAAATTGTGTAGGCATTCATTCGAATCACATAAGCTTGCAAACAAACACCAACTAGATCCCCTGACTCAGTTAAGTTGACTTTAAATTTTAGAGTATTTTATTTAAAAGTGTTTGTGTTTCTTTTACAGTATTGAACTTAGTAACTGTAAACTGTGTTTTATTACCATTTTAGTGAAGAAATTGAACATCTGAGTGTTTTCTAAGCCCTGAAGTTGTTTGCAGATCTCAGCACTTGTTTATTTCTAATATTTTAGAAATACAGATTTTTTTCCCATAGAATGAATAACCTGTTTTATAAACATGTATGATATTATTTTCAAAGGTTTCCCCCCAAAAAACTAAGTATTTTTAAATGCCCATGTTCTTTCATTTAAGTATAAAATAGCATGTCATCCCCTTCTCTATGTTAAGTTCTTTAGTCATTAGATTGTTTTGAGATTGTCCTGTCCCTTCTTTAGAAGACCCCCTCTAATTCGTTTATTCTGAGGGTTTAGTAAAGTAAGTTTAACTTTGTGATGCTTTTTTTTTCCTGCTCAAATATGAAGTTGGAGATGAGTTCAGTTTTCCTTCAGAGTTAGGAGCTAACTATACTTTGAAGGCTTGACTTAGGGAGAAGCTGGATAATTTTACATCATCTTTTTCCTATCTGGTTCACTGCAGACTACATTTTGAATTAAAGTTTAAAATTTATTTTGTAATAATATCATATCCTATATTTAAGAATTATTGACCTTTAAATTTTAATATTTTTGCTATAGTATTTCACCCTTTGATGAGAATACAAGGGTATGTTTTAGATAAATCAGAATGGAAAATGAAGCAATACCATTAATAAAGATTTCTGTGTGTATGCCTATATTAAAAATAAACACAATAGCATCATTAAAAGCTCATTTAAATTAGACGACCTAATTACCTGTATCTTTAGATTTAGGTCTCTGTTGATACAGGTAGTTTCACTAGGTCCCAGAAATACTATTTAAATACTAATCAGGTTGACTTATAAATGAGCTTCTGGTATGTGGTCCAATTTGTTTTCCTGAAACTTTCTTCCTAGTTAGCATAAAGTAAGAAAGGAAGTTGCTTTGTTTATAGAAAGGAGATACAATGAAAGAGAAATTACTCATATGGATGGATGAAATGATGAGCTTTGAACCCATTTCAACTTGTAAATTGATTCCCAGTTCAGTTTATCAAATCATGAGTTAATGCGAAGTAAACATGATTGGTAATGGATTATAAGAATATCTTGGAAACACAGCATTAACAGAGACTCATAATCTGTATTCATTGAAATAAATGTCATAAATTGTTATCGGTGTCAAACAGGGCAAAATGTAATTTTCTGTTTTTTTTTTTTTTAATTACTAAAATTAACAGAATATGGCACTAATTTCTGCTGTTACCATTTTCTTCCCTGAACACTAGACTTGATTTGTGTCCTTATTAACTTTGTCCTATAAATGACCTTGCAAGGAGAATGATTCTAGAGGCTAAGTGAAACAATGTCTATATTTTCTGAGGCTTCAGGCTAGGTTATATTAATACAGTGTCTAAGATCTTTGAAGTTGTGACTTTACCAGGAAAATCATAATCTCTAAACCTTTATTCATAATGGGTATGACTTCCAGGGGAACAGAATACCTGCTGTGCTAATTATTTCAATTATCAGCCACTATTAAAACATGTAATGGATTTTCTCTACTTCCACAGGTAAAAAACATGACATTACGGAATTTAACTCTGATGCTGTGAACTTGATCTCCCATGCAACACAGGAGCGATTACGAGGCCTTCTAGAAAAACTGACTGCAATTGCTCAACATCGAATAACAACTTACAAGGTAAAGGAAATCATTAAAAAAGTAGTGTTAAAGGTAGTTTTTTGTTGTTGTTGTTGTTTTTTGGCATGGGTACATATTCTAAATATATTTTCAAAGGAAATGACTGAGACTTATATTTCGTAGTCTTCAAAAATCAGAGTCTCATCCCTAATTTCCCATATTTAGATTTGCTCACATGACAAAATTAAAATAGAGTTTAAGATGGTATCCAAAGCTTCCTTACAAGTGTAGATTGAAATACGCATTTGTTCTTTCTCAGGATTCTCCTCCTTATGCTTTTGAATGGGAAGGATATGTTAGAATGGAATATATTACTTGTGATTTGTGTTAGGTGGTCTGTACTCTACCATTCCTGTTCCTATTAATAAATTAGATTATTGCATTGAGAGTTAATACTGTTACCACTCGTTGCTATTGGCTGCTTACATAAAACATGAAATACATGCAAGAATAGCCTGTCTTATCCCTAGTGATGTGAACCAAATGACTTGCCATTATCAAGGTGAAGGCACTTAGTGTATTTCAGTTACAGTTTTGTAGGAAGGCAAATTGATTGGGTGATGAGGGCAAAAGATGATAACCTTTTTCTCCTATGTTAAGCAATGTTGACAGCTAGGTTTTGGTTAAGATGGTTTGTGGGTAACTTTCTTAGGTTTTGGTTTACACGAATGGTCCTTTTCGTAGTGTCTTAGTTATAGGTTAAAAGGAATCCAGGGAATGGTCAGCTTCCACACCACTGATAAGTTCCCTGAAGGAATCACTCTATTTTCTCTCCTTTCTACGTCATTTAGAACATCAGAAGAACTATTTAATTACTAAGATCCTCACCTGTATAAATCTTTGTGAGAATTTGCTGAACTGACTTAAAAATATACTATCAACAGAGAAAAACTCTGGGGAAAAATCAGTATTTCTTTTTGTGTATTTCTATGAATTTTTTCTTTTCATCTAGATAATTTGTTGACATACAGTTGTTCATATTTCTCTCTTATAATTCTTTTTATTTCTGTAAGGTCAGTAGTAATGTCCCTTCTTTCATGTCTGATTTTGGTGTTTTAAGTCTTATCTTTTTTTCTTTGTCACTCTAGCTAAAGGTTTGGCAATTTTGTTGATCTTTTCATAGAACAATTTTGGTTTTCATTAATTTTATATATTGTTTTTCTATTCTCTATTTTGTTTATCTCATCTCTAATCTTTATTTTTCCTTCCTTTTTCTGGATTTGGGTTTTGTTAGCTCTTATTTTCCTAGTTCCTTGAGGTATAAAGTTAGGTTATTATCTTGAGATCCTTCTTTTTTAATGTAGGCATTTACAGGTATAAATTTCCTTGTGAGCATTGTTCTCACTGCATTCCATAAGTTTTGGTATGTTGTGTTTCCATTTTTGTATATATCTAAGTATTTTCTAATTTCCCTTAAAACCCATTGGTTGTTTAAGTGTGTGTTTTAATTTTCACAGATTTGTGAATTTTCCAGTTTTCCTTACCTTGTTGATTTGTAACTTGATTGCATTGTGGTCTGAGAAGATACTTGGGATGCTTTCAGTCTTTTTAAATTTTTTGAGAACTTTATGGCCTCACATGTGGTCCATCCTAGAGAATGTTCCATGTATTCTTGATAAGAATGGGGATTCTGCTATTTTTGAGTGAAGCATTTATATATGTCTGTTAGGTCTACTTGGTTTATAATGTTGTTCCTCTGTTTCCTTATTGTCTTCTGTTTACATGTTCCATCTATTATTGAAAGTGGGGTAGTGACATCTCCAGCTCTTATCGTAGAGCTGTTTATTTCTCCCTTCAGTTCTGTCAGTGTTTGCTTCACATATTGTGGGACTCTCTTGTTTGGTGCATATATGTTTGTAATTTTATATTGTCTTGATGAATTGACCCCATTATCAATATATAATGTCCTTGTTTGTCTCTTGTTACAGTTTTTGACTTAAAGTTTATCTTTCCTGATGTAAGTTTAGTTACTCCAGGTTTCTTTTAGTTTTATTTTCATGGAATATTGTTTTCCATCCTTTCACCTTCAGCCTATTTGCTATTTATTTTCTGTATGTCTTATACCTTTTTAGTTCTTCATTTCCTCCATTACTGCCTTCTTTTGTGTTTAAGTGATTTTTTTTGTAGTATACTATTCTGAGTCCCTTCTCATTTCCTTTTGCGTATATTTTTTAGATATTTCCTTAGGGATTACCATGGAGATTGCAATTAGCATTCTAAATTTTTAACGATTTAGTTTGACTTTATACCAACTTAGCTTCACTAGCATACAAATCTCTGTTCCTATACAGCTCCATCCCCCCTTAAATTGTCACAAATTACATCTTTAAACATTTTGAGCTCATTGTTTTATGCATTTGATTTTCAATTATTTAGGAAATAAAAAGAGGAAATAACTCAAACAATATAATAATAGCAGCTTTTATATTTTCCTGTATAGTTACTTCTGTTGGTGATCTGTATTTCTTTGTAGCTTTGAATTACTGTCTAATATCCTTTGTTTTCAGGCTGCTGGATTCCCTTTAGCACTTCTTGTCAGGTAGTTCTGCCAGTAACAAACTCCCTCAGCTCTTGTTCTTCTGGGAACATCTTATTTCCTCCTTAATTTTCAAAGATAGTTTTGCTGGATATGGAATCTTGGCTGACAGTTTTTCCTTCTGTCAGCCTTTTAAATATTGGCCACCATATTTGTTTGTTTGTTTATGAGAAATTGGCTAGTAGCCTTATTGAAGATTCCTTGTACATGAGGAGTCCCTTCTCTCTTGCTTCTTTCAATATTCTGTCTTTCTGTGGCTTTTGACAGTACGATTATAATTTGTCTCAGTGTGGATCTCCCTGAGTATATCCTACTTGGGGTTTGTTGACCCTCTTGGGTGTTAGATTCATGTTTTTCATCAAATTTGGGGCATTTTGGTCATTCTTTCTGTCTCTCTCTACCTTCTGGGACTCCCATGATATGTATGTTGGTGTGATTGATGGTGTCGCACAGATCCCTTAAACTCTGTTCACTTTTCTTCATTCTTTTTTCTTTCTGTTATTCAGGTGAACAATTTCAGTTGGCCTCTCTTCAAGATCACTGATTCTTTCTTCTGTCTGCTCAAATCTTCTCCTGAATCTATCAAGCGAATTTTTCATTTCCATTATACTACCTTTCAGCTCCGGGATTTTTATTTGGTTCCTCTTTATAATTTCTATCACTTTATCAATATTCTCATTTTGTTCCTATATCATTTCCCTGGTTTACATTAGTTCCTCATCCAGGGTTACCTTTAGCTCTTTGAGCATACTTGATGTAAAGTCTTTGTCTAATAAGTTCTGTGTCTGAGCTTCCTCAAGGATGATTTCTATCAGTTAATTTTTGTTCCTATTAATGGGCCATCTATTCCTGTTTCTTTGTATGTCTTGTAATTTTTTTGTTGATAATTGGGAATTTTGAATATTATAATGTGCTAACTTTGGAATTCAGAATCTCTTCCTTCCCCAGGGTTTACTGTTGTTGCTTGTTGAGGGCTGTGGATGTCTGTTTATTTCTGACTTTTCCAAACTACTTTTTTCAAAGACTTTATTCCTTGTTGTGTGGTTATTGAAGTCTATTCTATTTCTTAGGAATCAGTCAGTGTATGACCTGGCAGAGATTTTTTTAGAGTTTCCATCTTTAAGTTGGCTTTTTCTTTGATTCAGCATTCACTTGGTTGCTGCAAACCTTTGACTGTTTCCAGAGTTCTGACAAACATGCTTCTGACAATTTCTGCTTAATCTTTCAGTTTCTGTGAGGAGATGGCCCTTAGAGCTGCCTCATCCATGCAATATCAGTATTTCTTCAGCCACAGAAGACTATTTTCCCATCATATATATTTGTTTTTGTTAGTTTTAGATTAAGTACTAGCAGAAGCTAATTGAAATCCTTGTTTGCAGAAATTCATTAACTCTGAACTTTTTTTTCTGTGTTAACATTTTTGGTGGGGGGAATTAAAGTCGTCTTTTCAGCTTTTTAATGTAACTTTTAAAGAGCCTTATAATTTTTCAAATCTGGAATCTCCCATCTTAATTACACTGTTGTTTCAGAGATATATGAGTACACCTTCATTTACAGTAAGCGGTTTTTATACGAATTTAACATATACAATTAAATATGGAATAGAATTTTTCCAAGTAATGTTTAGTGTGAGTGTCATTAAAGCTCTGTTGTTTTCAACATTCAGATGGTATTCTTTTGTTATGGATCAATAGCATATGTTCCATGGATTTAGTTGCTTTATGAAAAATGCGTATCTACCCCCCTGGAAGACCTCAATAACTTAGCTTAAGGCTAGTGCCTCCTTAGACTTCTGCTTTGCTCACTGTATGTCCCGATTGATTTTCCCCTGCCCATCATTTCCCACACTTACTCCTTAATAAATGCCACTGTTTTAATTTGCACGTCATCCTCCTTAAGCAGAAAGAACATTTATTATATTTTTATTTAGTTCAAAACTACACTTATCCTGTAGACTTTGTAATAATCTTTGTGCCACAGATTTAGCCCTTCCCTTGTATTTCAGTTCATCCCTGATTGAATTTTCTTTTTTATAGTGCAGTGAGGGGAGTTCTACTCCATGAATTTCATAAAAGTGAGCCACTATTGTTAAAAGCAAAATCCCTTAAACTTAAAGCAGCTCTAATAAAAATAAAAACCTGAATAAATAAATAAATAAAATGAAAGCAAAATCCCTCCATCTCTTTCCACTCTAGACATCCATCTACTTTTGATGATCTTTCAGCTGGGTAGATATAAGTCTCTCATTCTCTCATTAATCAGAATCTCTAATCTGAGTGGTAAGGAGAGAAGTAGCAAGTGACATGTGTTCCAAAGCTTTTGACCTTGCTGCCAGGTGTTTTCCCACTAAAGATATATTATTATCCTCTGCATGCTGTGGCCATGAAGAAGTTTCAGGTTTTTCCAGTTCAGTGGTGCCATCATGTTTTCTTTAGATAGGATTCATTTTATGAGTGCTGATATCATTTGGTCTGGGTTCTTATATTTTCTTGCTGAAACATTTAATATGTAGTGGCTCTAATATTCTAAATCTTTACTCTGTTGGTACATGTAGACTTCAGTTAGGGCAGCTGGGTAGTTAGGAAAGAAGGTGATAAGATTGGGGTTACTGTTTTTAAAATAAGGTAGGACCTTGGTAGGGATAGCGTAGCCACTCATTTGTTTAGTAGTACCTGGAAGAGTAAAGGAAGGATGCATTATGTCACAGGCAGTTGTACCCAGGCTGGAGAAAGAGAAGTAATCTTAGTATGGGAATAAGATTGGGTTAAAATTTGGTAAGTTTATGCCCCTATTTAATTTAGTGTTTTAAAATCAAATCCTCTCAGTAAACTATCTCGAGTGTCTGAACACAAAAAATGGTAAAGATGCAGTATTTAAGTAATACTGGTTATTATGTTTATACACCTCTGTTTGGCCTATAATTTATTCTATATTCAACTTTAAATGCATTTGGGAATTCATCTTTGTATTAAACATGGCGTAAAATAAGTAGCACTAATACATCCTTGTCCCTTAAACTATATAATGCTCTTTTGATCTAGTTAAATGCCAACAGTAAAAATTTAATTTAAAAAGAATCTTGGGCATATGAAATCTCTCAGTCCCAGTTAATTGAATCATCTGTAATCGTCGGATAAAATAAAGATGGGAGTTATGCTGTACCCAGGATATCTGAGCCACACGGTAACTGTTGTGTACTAAGTGTTTAAAAATGTTCCATTTCTCTACTATATAATCACCCTCCTATATCTCTGGTGCCTGAATTATTAAGATGAGTAGATAGCAGGAAGTCTTAAATATTGATTGATTGTGAAGATTCCCTCCCCGACTACCCCCAAACATACGCACATCATTTGTGTATTAGAGAGAAGAGAGAGCGAAGTGGTCATGTCAGATGAAGAAAATCAGAAAATATTTAGATTGGAAAGCACTGTTTCTATACTCTAAAATACAGGAATAAATGGAACAATTTGAATTTTATCTTATACAATTAAGACAAATAATTATATTTTTCTGTTATGGCTCTTGTTTATAAATGATGTACTTATTTTCTTCAATGTTTCTGCCAAAATTTACAGCTTAAGGGAGTTATCAAAATAAGGTCTCAGAATGCTGTCTTGACCAAAAGGGGGAAAAGAAATGAAACAAAATAAAGCTTCAGTGACTGAGAGGTTTCAAATAGAGTTGAGAAGTCAATCTGGAGGTTATTCTTATGCATTATATAGATATTCCTTTTTAGTTTCTAGTGTATTAGAATACTAGAAGGAAATACCTGAATCTGTTGAATGATAATCCAGAAGATTTTATTCTTGATGAGAATTGTATATAGCTTTTTATAGTGTGACCGTGTGAGAGTGAAAACCTGGTGGCTGACACTCTCTTTAGCCAGTGTATGGGCAAATGAGTAATAAAATAATGACCAAAAAAATGTATATAATGGGGGGAGATAAGGGGTATGGGATGATTTGGGTGTTCTTTTTTATTTATTTTTTATTTTTTATATATTTTTTTCTTAATTTGGAGTAATGAAAATGTTTGAAAATTGATTGTGTTGATGAATGCACAATTATACTATAATTCTGTGAACCATTGATTGTATACTTTGGATGGATTATATGGTATATGAGTATATCTCAATAAAATTGCATTACAAAAAGTAAGGTCTCAGGATTGTAACACTTGATATATTATTTTACGTTACATTTTGACTGAAGTTGTGTCAGTCAACTTCATGTATAGGTTAGACCTACCCATCAATGGAAATCAGGGTGATAACTTCCATCCTTGGTATATTTTTTTCAGTGAGGTGATTGTTTCTTACTTCTTGTCTTTCACAGGCCTAAGATTTAATTATTCATATTAAAGTCTGCTGAGATGGACAATAACTTAAATAAGAAGATTTAGATTATAGGTAGATAGTACACTCTGTTGCTTCTTATTTTTGAGATCTGCTTGGCTTAATTTTTTTTTTCTCCCTTCTGCATGAGACTTAGGAAAACTCTTTCAAGTTCTGAGTCACCTCTCAAATTTTAGTGAAAAACTTTTATTTTTTTAGGTGAAGCTTATTTAACTGAAACAAAATATTTACCTCCTGAGAATTTAGCTCCCTATGTATGTTGGTCTTATTGTCTTTAACTGATTGATAACAATACCTAATGTAGAATTTGTTATTCAGTATCATCATAAGACTTTCTCTTTTTTTCCAGGCAAATGAAAATTACATCCTGTCTAGTGATACCAGGTCACAACTCAAATTTCTTGAAAAGCTGGATCAATTGGAGAAGCAGAGAAAGGATTTAGAAGAAAGAGAAATGTTACTTAAAGCCGCCAAGGTAAGGGCCTATGTGATTTATGAACGAACATGACTTGGCAATGAGGTCAGAATTGGCTTTATTGTCAGTTGGTCTTCTTGGTTTTATTAGGACTTCAGATTTCCCTAGAGGATTTCTTAAAATGAAGTTATTACAGCCAGGAAAGTGTGGTTCAGTGGCTTTCAGTTAATTTAGTTTAATGAGACATATCTTTTGTTTCCTCACTCTGTTTCCTGTGTGTCTGGCATCATTCCTACCAACCCCCAGGTAAAAATGTTTTGTGAAAATTTCAGACTCTTTTTAGGGATTTTGTTTGTCATGTGCCAAGTTGAAGCTGAGAGAGGAAAATCTGGAAAGTGGACAGGAGGGTTATAGGTAAAATTAGGAATAATTCAGATTATAAGGAACAAAATATAGGATGGACAGAAATGGGTTAGAAAGAGAGAGTAAAACGGAGTTAAGTGACACTACTATTTGTTGATTTCCTTTTTCCCTTGTTTAAATATTTTACTGGACTGTTAATGCCAGATGGGGTGAAAGCTAATTCCACTACACTTTGTATTTTCTAGCTCTATATTTCTTCTCGAACCTGGGGTTATTGGTATAAATCTTAAAAGCCTGGCGTTAGAGTCTAATTTTTTTGTTTTAAACACCCATAGTTTTAATTTCTAATGTTCTTGGTAGCCTCTGCTTTTGGAGAATTTGTTCCTAATCATATCCCAATTGTTTTATTTTTTAACTATATTTGTTTTGAAATAATTTCAAACTTGCAGAAGAATTGCCAGAAATGTACCAAGAATGCTCATCCCATTTTCCCACATTCCCCCATTTTTTACATTTTGCTGCTTTGGCTCCATCGCCACTCACTCTCTCTCTTTCACTCACTCATATACATGCACACACACACCCATTATCATTAATCTTTTTCTTTCATTTTTCCAATTCAGAGGTTTTTAGTATATTCACAAAGTTGTGCAACCTTGCCACTAAACAGAATTTTTCTGAATGTTTTGAAAATAAGCTTCACACATGATATCCAGCCACTCCTAACCATTCTATTATATATTTGCAAAAACAAGGATATTCTCCTATTTAAGCCTCTGAATTAGGAAGTCAACACTGTAACACTGCCAACTAATCCGCAGATGCCATTCACATTTTTGCCAGCTGTCTCAAATAGGGCTCTTTTTCCTTTTTGGTCCATTTTCCTATTCAAAAATATGTCATTTAGTTATCACCTTTTTTCAGACTATTTCAGTCAGAGTTTCTCATTCTTTCTCTGTACTTCATGTCAGGAGTGTAGGCGTACATTCAGTATGGTGACCCTCAACCTGGGTTCATCTGATATTTCTCATGATTAGATTTTTGTCATGTGTTCATGACAGGAATACACAGAAATTATGCTGTATTCTTCTCAGTATATCAGATCAGAAGACTTAAAATACAAATGGAAGGTGATCACCCGGACATATTGATGCCTGCCAGTTCGCTCCAAATTAAATTTGTCATTTTCTTCTTTGTAATCAATTAGTTTTTGTAGGAAAGTATTCCAAGATTATGTCAATGTTCCTTCCTCATCAGACGTTTATGTGTGAACCTTAGTATCCATTGATGACTTCTGCCTGAATCTGCCACCTCTAGAATAGTTGCCAAGTGGTGCTTCTTTATTTCCATCATCTCTTCTACCTTTAATAGCAGTCTACTATATAGAAAAGCCTTCTTTTCTCCCTTTTTCATGCATTCCTTAATTTATTCATTCATTCATATCAGTATGGGCTCATGGATTTCTATTCGAATCAATGAGTTGTAATCCATTATTATAATTATTTATTTTGATGTTCAAAGTGCTCCTGAATGGTAGACCCTTACCACTGGCACTTTTTTTCTTTTAAACATGTCTTCATCACTCAGTGAGCATATCCTTATTTACTGACACAAGATATTCCAAGGTCAGCTTTTACTTTTTCTGCCTCAGCTATGAGAATCAGCTTTTTCTGTAAGGAACCCTGGTTCTTTTTAGTTGAAGATGGTGTTCGGAAACCAAGATCAGAGCATATAAGATATTCATTGCCACTGGAGTATCATTGCATATAGACTCCATGAATGGTCAGGTCTAGGAAATATACATATGTGTGTGTATACACATATGTATATTACGCACAAACATACATCTGTAATAATTTCTGTGGATATGTATTATAACACCTTGAATTCATACTGACACCTCCAATTTCAATCCAGCACCTCAGGGTTCTTTCTAGCCTTAACCCTTCCATGTTTGTAAGTACTTTCTCTAATACTCAGAAATTTGGCTCCCATTATCCACGGTATATTTACTTAAGTCCTCAATTTATTTATTTGATCAGTATAACCAATCTTCGAATTAACCATGCCAGCTGATTCCTCTGTCACTACTATTATCCACCTCCCTACCCCTGTTTTATTGCCTATGTAATTGGCCACCATTCCCACTGGCCCATGACTTGGTGAAGCTCTCCAACCCTTTATCACTCTGCATTCTTCATCACTAGCCTACATCTCTATGTGCCTCAACTCTCCATAAGGATGTGGGGTGCCACATCCTTGGCCTCTGGGTCAGCAGCATGTTCCATGGTTTTCTGACCCCGGCCTTGTCTCTGTACAGCTTCCTGCTGTCTCAGGTTCTCAGCCTCCATGCTCACCCCTCCTCTGCACTGGGAAGAGAGAACATGAAATAGAAAGATGCTCTTCCTTGAGATTTCAAGTATTATAAGCAAACACACGGCGATCACAATAAGGTGGTTTGTTAGTATTTTATTTCCGATTACCTTTTGGTAAAAAAGGTCACATACTGTTAAATACTGGTTTAATTATTATTGGATATAATATACTATCTTGTTCTCAGTTTCTCTTGCTTTTTCCCTTTTTACCATACTTGTAAATGTTAGAGTGTCCCGGGTTTCAGACCTAGTCTGCCTTCTCTGTCTGCATTTCCTCTTAAATTTATATTTCCAACTCAACCCACATTCTGGATCTCTGGACACATAGCTAATTGCCTACTTGGTTAGCCAATAAGCATCTCAAATTCATTATGCCCAAAGGACTCCTAATACTCCTCTCCTTTCAAAATACCTTTTACTCTTATGGGTTTCTTTAAGCAAAAGATCATTCACCCAGATGTTCAAGCCAAAAAACCTGAGTCATCTTTTACTCTTCTTTCCCTACACTCAGTTCATTTCCTAGTCTCTTCCGAAATATATCTATCTTCTTTCCATCACCATTACCACTCTGGGGTAAGTTGTCTTTCCCCCGGGCTATTATAACTGATCATTTCCTTCTACAGTCCATTCTTCATACCATAATCAGAATAATGTTTTCATATCAAATCATATTTGTCTCCATTGCTGAAAATCCTTCAGTGGCTTTCCATTGTATTTAAGATCCAAGCTCCTTACCACATTTTAAAAGACCTTACGTGATCTGGCACCTGTCGCCATCCCTCAGCTCATCTCCTTTCTTTACGTTGCTCCAGTCATACTGACCTTTCTTTTCCTTGCGTGAGCCAAGATTGTATTCCACCTTTTAGGATACTGGCCTTCTAATTAGGTGTCTAAAACTGAGCATTGAATTCTGTTCTTCTAAATCTACTCTTCCTTAGGTCTTTACCATCCCAGAAAGTTAGAATTACCATACTTTTGAGTTTGCTTAAGCCAGAATCCCATTCCCTATAACCAGTCTATCAATAAATCTGGTTGAGTCTATGTCTAAACTATATTTCAAATCCAAGTGATTTCATCATTTTCTCTGCTGTGACTCTAGGCTAAGTCACCCTCATCTATTTCCCAGTTTCTTATTCACAATATTGTTTTATAAAGTCTCCTACTTGTTGCATGCATCTAATCTTGAATCCCTACAGTGCATCCTCGGCGTAAGAACCAGAGTAATCTTTCAGAAGTATTGCATCAGTGTCACTCTGCTCCAGACCCTCTAATGGCTTGTTCTTATAACTAGAATAAAACCCCAACTCCTGTGGCCTATAAGGCAACACATGATCGCCAACCTTATTTCCTTCAACCCTTCACTATGCTCCAAACACATTGGTGTTCTTTCCTGCCTCAAGAATGCCAGACTTTTTCCTATATTAATGACAATTGATGTGCCTTATTCTTAGAACATCTTTCATCCAGAACTTTGCATGGCTGCCTCCTTCTTGTCATTCAGATCTCTACTCAAATGTCCCTGCTCAGAGATGCCTTCCCTATCATCCTAGCTCAAGTAGTACCCCTCCCCCACTCCTCTCTGTTCTTTCTCTTATGTTATCCTATTTTATTTTCTTTAAGCACGTATCAATATCAGCAATTATTTGTTTTTTATTTTTCTCCCATAAATGTTTTACATATCAGAAATGTGTTTAATTTTTATATAATAAACTTTTATTATTTTTCTCTCCTTAAATTAAGTTCCTTGAGAGGAGGGGCTTTGTCTGGTTAGTTCATCTCTATTTCTCCAAGGCCTCAGGACATTGGCACACAGAAAAGAATCCGTACTATGGATGATCAGTAAACATTTGTTGACAAAGATTTGATACCCAAATGTGCCCATTTTATACTGGGGCAATAAATTATACACTCACACAAAAATACAAATGTAGACACAGATACATATTTATATATAAATAGAAACATATTTTCTGCTAATATAGGTGGAATAATGGAGGAGTTTGTCTTTGGGCTGAAATAAAGTTATTTTAGTAGATTGGAAACTAAAATGTGGAGTATTTAATTAACATGTTTAAAATTAGAAGCCCCTTGTCAATCTAAACAGTTTATTTCTTGTGTTTTCCTTGAACAGACATACTGAGAAATCAGTAATATATCAGGTGAACTTAGTAAGTAAGAAAATACTTTTAGATTTGTTTTTTTAGCCATTTTTAGCTTAAACTAATGTTACATTTTATAGAATAAATATTCAGATTTAAGGAGTTAGATAACTTTGGATGAGAAAAAGGGTCCACCTATCTCAAGCATATTTTTTTTCAGTGGAGAAATGTTCATGGTGTCAAAAATAGAAATAGAGTTCCACCTTTTTTCCATCACAGCATTACATCTAGGAGGTAGCTCTCTTCTTATATGATTCCTGTAAGACTATTCATTTTCTGGAATGGTAAACTGGATCAGTGTGGAAAGTGGTATTCAATAAACATTTATTGAATTTTTACTTGTGCACAGCATCCTATTAAGTACTTTGTAGGACTCAAAGATGTATACGATACTCTACTGAAAACATTGGGATGGGTTTCCTACTAAGATTTTTTAAAGTAACACGTGTAAACAGAGAGCTTTAGCTCAAGGTTAGTCAAGCTTTGTTGATTATAATAGTCCTTGAAATACCATGTTTTTTTTTCAAAATGGCTTCACCTGAAGATCAGCCAGTGTTGATTATTTTCATTCCATTTGAGTGAACAATTATCCTTCTTTTCTTTTCCTTCATCTGTGTCACCCAGTTTTTATTTTTTAGTGTTCCAATAAGAACAACATCATGCCTCAACTGGACCTGACTGACATTGTTAGCATCATTTGCAGTATAAGTTTCCTCCAGGCTAGAGCCACAGCAGCCGGCCCAGATGATGAAAGGGGGTGGAGAGGGGTAGGGAGGGAGGGTAGCTAGACTGGATTGAGGCATTTTCCCCTGGAGCTAAGATTTTCAATCAGAAGAGAAAATTGTCATTTATTAAATATTTAACAGCAGCTATGGTGTTTAGATGCTAGTAATTTCTATTAAAATTTTCTTTTCCTTTGATAGAGTCGTTCCAATAAAGAAGATCCAGAACAGCTGAGATTAAAGCAGAAAGCCAAAGAGGTAGGACTTTCAAGTTAACCATGACTGTCTTTGTGTTTGAGGGAAGGTTGGCAGCTCTCTCCTGGCAATTAGGTCAGGGTTTATTTTGTTGTTGCATACCATTTGCAGAAGCCTTCGGGAAGGACAGGAACTGCTAACGGCAAGGGCAGTACTTCAAATGAGGTCAATGAGTTATGTGCTCTCTTTCTAAAATTTATTTTCAAGGCTTAGGCCTGTCTAGAAATGGCTCTTTGTAAACTACCGCAGTGCACTTCACTTGGTAGGAATATAATGTGGGATTAAAAAAGGAGAGAGAAACTTTTGAGATTTAGCATCTGGGACTGTACAATAGGCTACATTTTTCCAGGGTAATTGTTCGTTTTGTAAATCTGATACTGCTTATAATTCTTTGGCTGGGAGGCGGTACTGGGATTTAGTTTTAAATGGAAAACGCCTCTGGCTTTTAATTTTCTGGGCCCAGCAGTTTTCTGTTCTGGAATGGAGCCCTTGTTTCACACAGTTCATGTTTAGCTGCAGGGGTTTTAGTTTATAGCTTAGACTGGTTAAGCTTTTACTCCCAGAGGCCTCTGCATAGCAACTGTAGAAATCAACAAATAAGTTCATTTATGTCTGCAGCCTTCTCTCAGTAGCTGACTTTTTACATTTCCCAATATCCATTTCCTGACTTTTCTAGCCCCAGAGAAAAAAGCTCCACTAATTGGAGCTTATTTTAATTGAGCCTTAATATTGGATCTCACTGGAGTTCCCCCCAGAGCTGCTGGGAACAGAATGAAATGAAAGTACCTAAGGTTGAAAATGTGGTGTGTGTATGGGTGTGTGTGAAATTTTTCACTTGACCTACAGATTCTTTTCCCTGCTGAATAAATTATCAAGCCTCTTCACATTTCTGATTAAGGATCTGACAGTAGATGATAATAAAGACAATTGAGGTGTGAGATGTGTGATGTGGAGCTGAAGAAACTGGTTTCTATAGTTACTTGACTGATTTCATGTAATTTTTAAGGATCTTTGTGCTAAATAAGTGTGATTTCCTGGACAACCTTTTTCCTTAACTGTGCCTCTTGAACTATGAAATTTGTTGTTGCTTAACATTGCTGCACTTGGCTGCCAGGTGCCAGAAGCAGCAGGTTATTTATGAAGGCTTTAAAGGCCCTTATTGTTTGGATTAATTTAGGAACTGAGGCAAAATAAGTGGAAATCTAGTAAGATTCTTATAATCAATATGGTTTATTTTCACTAAAATGGGGAAGGAAAATACATGAACTCTGGGTGCAGGGGTTTCTGGATTAGGATGAGGAGAACTGGAAAAGGAGCACATTGAAAAGGAATGAAAACAAATGTTTTACTTTTTAACAACAAAAAATTTCTCATACTCGTTTTTTCCAGTGGAGACTTTATCTAAAAATATTAATATGAGAATGGTGCCTATAATGCTCTTTAAGCAAGCACAAATTGGTTATAGTAATAGGCAGCCTATTGTTGCCCTGAATTCTGGGTATCCCTCTTTGTTTTAAATAAAGACTGATTAGATGCTTATCTCACTTTTTTCTATTTGCAACCCTTTTTGAAAAATAGATATCAGAAAGCTTACTCCTTTATCCTTAAAGATCTTTCCCTGTCTGATCCTCCTTCATAATCATCTGGATCTTAGATTAGTTTTTCTTTCAGGTTTGTAGAAGATGGTTTTATTTGTTTTTGTTTTTTAATATTGTGTTTAATTATTCCCTGGAGGATGAGTAGGTGGACAGCATTTTTCAGAAAAGATTGTAAGAGTAAATGTGTGAAAATGCCTTTCTTACTGAGAACAGGTGGTACGGATGTGGTTTTTCTCTCCCTTTGTACCTCCACTTATTTCTTTTTCCAAGCAAGATTTAAATAATAAAATACAATTTCTTGCCAAAATATTTTGAAGTTTTTTAGTTGTTTCCTATCCTTTATCCTCTTTGATCAAGAGAGGGAGAATGAAGAAATTCAAAAGGAAATAAGGGTCACAATATATGTAACAAATGTTAAGGAATCAGGAAGTTTGAACTTCAAGGTCAAGTGGCTTGCTCCACAGAGCCACTCTGTATTAGTTGCATATGTTAGATGAAAGTAAAATATTGTTCATTTTTTGTCATCCCCGTTTCCCCTGCTTTAATATTCTAAGAGGCTCTAATTCAGAATCAAATACCCAGATATGTTATGTTTTGTTTGGTTGCAAAATCATTGGTCCTATTTTAATATAGACTTGAATTGTCCTCTGTATGGTAATTTTTTTGAAAGTTACCATTTGGGATGCAATATTGAGTATCACACTAGCATAAACTATAATGTTTGGTTTGTGATTTTTTTGATATTTGGTTGTCTGGGAAGTTTTTTTTTGTTCAATTGTGAAAATTAGCAGTGATTACGTACAGTTGCTTGATTTAGAACTGCATTGCTTTTGCTTTCTAGGGAACTACCTACCAAGTTGGTCAAAGGAAATAGATTAATCACAGCATGATATGATTGCAGAACTCCAAAGAATTATTTGGAGAAGTTGTAGCTTTATTTATGCTGGCAAATGTTTCAGCATTAATGTCTAGTATGTAAATATTAGTCACAATCTGAATCCCTTCTGTACATAATCCTATAATCCACATTTGCTTTTAGCTGTTAAGGACTAGAGCTTTGATAGTGATCATTGCTCCTGTGGTTTTTCTTATCTCTGATCGGGTTTTAGAGGCTCTTTCTCTTTTCATTCCAGGTATAAGGACAAATTGTGTTAAACTGGGCAGGTTTTTATACAGGTATCTAATAATTTCTTTCTATCCTTCCTATTGACTTCTTCCAATTTTTCATTCTCAATTGGCATTAAGCAAAACAAAACAGACAAAAAAACAAAACAACTGCCTTTGGGTTTGCTTCTAGCCGAGTCTCCTACTGTTTTTATTGACCCGACAGGTTATCTATCTATTTGAAAACCTTCTTGTTGTCTGGCTAAAATGTCTATGGCTATCACTATAATTTGAGCGTTTTATTTTAAACATTGAGTTGTCTTTTTTTCCTCCCCTTTTTCTGTTTTTGCCTTAAAAAAAAGTTGTAAACATTCTTTACATTGTAACTTTATTTTTCAATGCCAATATTTGGAAATCTGATTTTTTTTTTAATTTTCCTATATACTATTGCTAAAATGTAAGTACTGCCATTCTTCCGTTTTCACCATCTATTTGTGAAAGGTTTTAAATAGATTTACTAATTGCAAAATTCTAAGTTCAAACAAGCAAGCACATCTTTGTTTTGTACAGCTGCACACTTGTCTGAGATATGTGCTGTGTGTCCTAGATTAACATATAGCCCTCAGTGTTTTCCTTTCTTACCACATCTTCCAGAATTCTGTGAAGCAAGCCACTTGACCTTGGAGTTCAAACATCCTGATTCCTTAAACATTTGTTACATATATTGTGACCCTTATTTCCTTTTGAATTTCTTTGTTCTCCCTTGAGAAATGTGAGTTCAGTGCATCTGTGCATAGTGAGACCAAGAATTCATTTATCTTCTTTTTAGCAATTCCTAGCATTCCCACTTTCTGTGTTATCAGACAATAGAAAGAAAAAAGGGAAATCTTACATAGGAATGCAAGACATGTACCTGCTGGCACATTAGCTTTGCGGTGGAGCCTGTAAGAACTGGGCAAAAGAATACATATTAAATGATTAACATGCATAGCAGATTAGAAAAATTGTGCCTGAAATATTTAGGATTTCTGTTTACAGAAAATATAGGATATTAAAACTTTAAGTAATACAGGTCTCCATAAAGGATTATTGTACAAGAAATAAAACACTGATTCATAAGGCTCATTACAGATTGGAAAATACATTATTTAGGTATCAGAAAGGAAAGGTATATTTTACAAATGAAAATTCAAAATATATGGAGTCAGTAAAACATGATAGTTAAGGCTAACTATTAAATTTAGCAATTTATATTTAAACTTTATGCTAGTTTTGAATGAGCCAAAAGTCATGGAATAATGGATAGGGCAAAAAATAAAAGCACATCTTAGCAATTAAATTAATGCAGTATGGAGAAGACATTTTAAAATGAGAAATTATAATGGCTTATGTGCATTTCAGAGAGACAAAAATACAAATATTTGAAAACATTACATAAGAGATTGGTTCTCAAACTTTGATGTGCATGAGAATTATCTGGAGGGCTTGTTAAAATACAGATTGCTGGGCCCAACTCCCAGAATTTATGATATAGTAGTTTTGGGATAGGGTCTGAGAATTTGCATTTCCAACAACTTCCCAGGTGTTGCTGCAACCTTTGCTGCTTCTCTGGAATACATTTAGACCTATTAGTCTAGGAGAAGAAAGAAGGGGGGCTTTAAAATTCATCACTTTTTTTCTGGTTCACTAAGTTGTCAAAGAAGGTTGAGCAAAGTACTTTTATTTGGGAATCTGAGATTTGGCATCTTGAGCTGGCTTAGCTCAATTACCTTTCAATTACCTTTCAGTAGGTTCTCTCATGGAACCAGGAAAGCTATACTGGATTTCTTAATGGGTATATTCATAAGAGGTCTTCATTGGCTGTATCTTTTGATTGGTCTACTTTGCATAGAAAAAACAGTATCTTATTTAGAGTTTCATGAAAAGACTGCATGGATCCTTAATTTTGAAGTACAGGACTGTGTCTTGAGAAACATATATTATCCTTTTGGTAGATGAGGTACACATTATAAAATAAATAGTATTGAACTAGAGGTAAGAAGGCCTGCCACTATCTAAATTTCACTTTGGTGCTTTATTCTTTGAACTTTCTTCAGTTTCCTTGTATTTGAAATGAATGTAGCAGTATCTACTCTGCTTATGCCACAGGGTTGACATAATTTAGGGAAAGGAGGGATATCAGAGAAAAAACCAGTAGCCCAAAAACATTATCTATAGAAACATTTAAGATAAGTATTATAAAGATCTTAGGTTTAAGTTTGAGGTGGACCTTGGATAGGTTGGTTACGTTTCTTTTCCAGAAGGGCTGAAAAGAAGATAAGAAGAAAAAAAGAGTATAAATGGGGAACTGAAAGAAAAAAAGAGTTCTGTAATCTAAAAGGAATACAACACATTACATTGTTTTAAAAAACAGCATAAATCAAGTAGTATGTTTAAGTTAAAGGGAGAAGGTATCTGATTGAAATTATGAGGAAATTTCCTATTCTGGAAAGTAAGGATAGGTTGGAAGGGCTGATCAGCAACACATCAGAGTATATATTTCAAATTCCCAGACTCGCAGAAGTTCTGGGCAGTGTCCTGACATCATAAGAATTTGCCTTAGTGATTGGGAGTTAAAAAAAAAAAATCAGGCCCTCTACTGTTTGTGAAATGCCTGCCTAATAATTATCTTTGAGGACTTGTGGTATCCTTGAATTTTCGGTGGGGCTGGGATGGTGTTTTTTTTTGGTTCTTTTTTTATAAGATTCATCTGTTATAGGGTTTGTATAATATTTTAGGATTTAAACTTATTTCCCCCAATAAACTTGGTATTTTTAGTAGTAATTCAGAAATGATTAAGTACTATTGAGATTTTAGAGTTTGGTCAATGAATTTTCCCAAAGCATATCTATAATTCTATTTAAATTTTACTATTTTGAAGTGTCTATTGTTTGGCTTTAGGGTTTTATTATTATCTATAGGTATTCTTAACTTTTCATTGTCAAATTATTAATTCTCTGTATGCTGTATTCAAAACTTAGTGTGCTTTCTTTTTTTCTTTAGATTCTTCAAACTTTCCTTTTTTGCAGCATTAGCTGTTTTCGTTGCTACAAACTTATGATTGGATGGCACACGTAAGCCTTGGAGAAATACATTAACTTACCTCTTAGCTACTTCTTTTTGGTGGTGGTTGAGGGTAGCGTAGCGGTCTCTGGGATAACCCAATGTGTTTTACTTTTGATGACCTTTAAAAGTTTGTAGCAAAATTGGACTGAAGATGATGACTATTCTGTATTTTTAGATCATTTATTATGAAGGAGAGCTCTGCTGTCTTCTTTTGTACCTTCAGTACCTGCATTTTTTTCCTGTATCTTGCCTTTCTAATCATGAAAAGAAACACATTTTTAATTTCCCATAATGTAAATGCCATACCTATCTAGATAATTTAGTCCTTCCTATAAAATATGTACCTATGTCTGTACAGAGTGTGACACTTGGTTTATTCATTCTTCATGTTCTTCCTCTATGTCTAATCTTTTGGTTTCTGTTTTATTAATTTTTTGGAGATTTGATTGAGATACATTCATTTATCATATATTCCACCCAAATTCTTTAAATTTTATTTGTCCTTATCTTTTGTCCTTGAAAATTATGCTTAGCAGCAAGAGGTATCTTTATTGAACTTTACCTCTGAGTGCTTATGTGATCTTTAAGGCAATCTATTAAAATATTTTAGGTCTTGACAGAAGTTACTACTACCATGAGTTGTACTTGAAAATGAATGGAAACAAGTATAAACACCAAAGATAAAAATAATCTCTAATTGCTATTGCTGTATAGCTCTTTAAAGTGCTGACTTGAATTTCAGGGGATCCCTAGTTGATACTAGAGAGTCTGTGATAAGGGAAATGAAGGCTTCTGCCGTTTTCATTAGACATAAGGGAAGAAGTGAGGGTACTCCTAAAAGAGAATCTGCCAAGCCAGTTTGGTCTCTTTAAACCAAAGTGTGTAATGCTGATGTTGCTAAGCAAGTAAGCTTAAGTTTCATGAAACAAAGGCTAGTTGGATTATAATATAACAGAAACCCACTGGCAGAATTTGGTTTAAATTAGCTTCTATGGGTTCCAGTTAAGGTGGAGTAAACACATTTTACACTCACTCTCCCACTGAATATAGCTGTAAAACATGGACAGGATGCATGGAGCAGCTATTAGTGGACTTTGAAAAGTAAACAGTAGGCAGATTGGGGAAGAAGGTGAAAATTAAAAGTACCCCTGAACCAATGATGAGTTTGCCGTTCTTCACCACCACTACCCCACCACCACCGCCCATGCGTCCCACCACCATCACCCATTCCTCCTACCACCCGGCCCTAGACCCAGATAGAGTTGCAGAAGTAGGTGGCAAAGTAGGGTGACAAAAACCTCAGCTGTCTAATCAGACAACTAAATGGAGAGCCCTAGGAAGAATGCAAAGAGGGTCAAACTCAGAAAGCAGCCCTATAGCATTGTTAAACTCCGTGATACATACATAAGTCATACGTGGATCTGGTTCTAATCAGCATACGAAAGACTCTAAGATCTGAACTACTGACTACTGGCTGGCACACATGACGGACAGATCCAAATAACATTGCAAAGTCTTTGAAAATTGATGCTGGAGCCTCAGCCTACAGAAGTCATGTTGGAACTTGTGGTCTGAACCAACTGGATTGGTTGCTTGCTAAAACAAATATATCAACATTTGTCCAAGTGATTTAAACAAAACCCAGAGTATCATAATATAAAATCCAAAATATTCAGAATACAACTCAAAATTACTTGGCATATGAAGAGCCAGGGAAAGTTCAGCTCTCATGGGGAAAGACAATCAACAGATGTCAACCCCGTGATGACACAAATATAATTATATAGGAAACATGTTAAAGTAGCTACTATAAAAATGCTTCAAGAATCAGTTATGCACACACTTGAAATGATTGGTAAAATAGACAGTTCCAGCAAAGAAGTAGAAGATAGGAAGTTATCAAATGGGAAATATAGAACTGAAAATGACAATAGCCAAAATAAAAAACTCACTAGATAGGCTCAATAGCAGAATAGAAATGACAGAGGAAAGAGCCACTGAATTTGAAGATGGATAAACAGAATTTATCTAATAGGAATAGCAGAGATTTAAAAAAAAAAAAAAAAAAAAATAGTGCCTCAGAGACTTGGGGGACAATGGCAAAACTTCTGGCATTTGTGTTATTGGAGTCCCAGAAGAAGAAGAGGAAAACTGAAGGGAAGAAAGAAATTAAAAAAAAAAAAAAGGTTAAAAACTTTGTCTATGGATAAAGATATAAATCTAAAGTTTCAAAAAGCTCAGTGACCCTCCAAACAGGGTAATCCCAAAGAAATCCAGGCTTGGTCACATGGGAATCAATTTCTGAAAACTAAAGACATAGAAAAAAAATCTAAAGAGCTAGAGAAAAGGTCACATTTCAAGAGAACAATAATTTGAATGACTATGGCTTTCTAATCAGAAAAAAAATGGAGACCATATGGAAGTGGCAAAACATTTTTAAAGTTCTGGAAGAAAAGAACCCAGAACTTTATATCCAGTGAAAATATCCTTCAGGAATGAAGGTGAAATATAGACATTATCAGATGAAGGAAAATGAAGAGAATTCATTGCCAGCAGAATTGCTCCAACAGAATTGCTTAAGGAAGTTCTTCAAATCAAAGAAAAATGATAATGAAAGGGAACATTTGAACATCAGGAATGAAGAAAGAACAATAGAAATGGTAAACGTAATAGATTGCTCTTCTCCTTTTGAGTTATTTGAAATATATTTGGCTGAAAGCAGAAATTATACCACTGTCAGGGATTTTCAATGAATGTACAGAACATATAGAACAGCTATAACAAAGTATGGGAGGGTAAAGGGACAAACGTATGGGTAAGTTTTCTTCATTCTACTGAAGAGAGAAGTATTTGTCTGAAAATTTAAGTTTGTATATAATATCTAAAGCCACCACTAACATTTTTTTAAGAAACTGTTCAAAATATAGTTAAAAACACAGTGGACAAATGAAAAAATGGAATATTTAAAATGTTCAAATACCCAAAAGAATTTAGGAAAGGAGAAACAGTGAATTGAAAAACAGAGGAAACAAACAGAAAACAAATGATAAAATGATTCACCTAAATGCAAACATAATAGCAATTAAATTAAGTATAAATGGTCTAATTTCATCAATTAAAAGACATACTGTCAGAATTAATGGATTTAAAAACCGTGACTGATCTTTTATCTACTAACAAGAAACTCACTTCAAATCCAAGGATATAGGTAGGCTAAAATATAACAATAGGAAAAGATGTACCAAGCAAACACTTTGCAAAAGAAATTTAGAGTGGGTATATTAATATCAGACAATAGAGACTTAAGAGCAAAGAATATTATTAGTTTTCTTTAATAAAGAGGGATTTTACATGATAAAAGGGTTAACTCATCAAGAAGATGTAATAATTCTAAATATGTATGCACTATACAATAGAACTTTAAGATACATGAAGCAGAGACTGATGGAACTGAAAAGAGAAATAGACAAATCCACATTTGTAGTTGGAGGCTTTAGTATTCCTTGCTCAATTATAAATAGAAGTGAAAAACAGAAAACTAGCAAGATTAAGGAGGGACTAAATAGTACCATCAGCCAGCTGGCTCTAATTGGCATTTATAAAACACTCCACCTAACAGTGGCAGAATGCACATCCTGTTCAAGTGCACATGAATATTCCCCAAGATAGACCATATCTAGGATCATAAAACAAACATTAACAAATTTAAAATGATTGAAACCAACGATTATAGAAAGACAACAGGGAAATATCCAAACATTTGAAAATCAGACAGTGTACTTCTGCATAATCTATGGGTCAAAGAGGAAATCTCAGAATAGAAAATATTTTACACTAAACAAAAATGAAAAGACAACATATCAAAATTTGGGGGTGCAGCTAATGTAGTGCTTAGAAATTTATAGCATTAAATGCTTATATTAGAAAAGCAGTAAGGTCTCAAATCAATAATCTAAACTTCCACCTTACAAAACTACAATAAAAAGAGTACTACTCCCTCAAAGTAAGTAAATGAAGGAAACAGTAAAGGTAAGAGCAGAAACTAGTGACTTTGAAAATGAGGGAAAAAAGTAGGGAAGATCAGTGAATCCTAAAGTGGGTCTTTGAGCAACAAAATGCCTAGATCTCTAGAAAGACTGACAAATCAATAAAGGACATAAATCACCAATAACAGCAATAGAAGATGGCATATTATTACAGAGCTTGCAAGCATCAGAAGGATGAAAAGAATACAATTAACAACTCTATACACATAGTTAAATAAGTAGGTGAGATTATCAATATCTTGAAAAACACAAACTATTAAAACTTAGCCAAGATGAAATAGATTACCTTCATAATTCTATAATTATGAAAGAAATTAAATTTGTAGTTAAACCTTCCAATAAAGAAATCTCCAGGCATGGATAGATTCACTTCATAAATTCTACCAAACATCACAGAAGAATTATTACCAATTTTATATTCTCTCTTCCAGAAAATAGTATAGAAATATTTCCAATTCATTTTATGAGGTCAGCATTACCTTCATACCAAAATCAGAAAGACATTATAAAACAAGAAAACTACAGACTGTAGTATCCATCACGAATGTACAAATCCTCAAAAAAATATTAGCAAATCAAATCTAGCAATATATAAAAAGAATATTATACCATGGCCAAGTAGGAGTTTACCCCATTAATGCAAAGCTGATTTAATATTCAGAAAACAGGAAATGTAATCCACCATATTAACAGTTTGAGAAAGAAACATGACATCATCATTTCAATTGATGCAGAAAAAGCATTTGACAAAATTCAACATCCATTAATGATAAAAACTTGGCAGTCTAGGAATAGAAGGGCCCTCAATCTGATAAAGGACAACTATTAAACAAAAACACTACCACTAATCATTCTTAGTGGTGAAAACCTGAATGCTTTCTTGCAAAGATTAGGAAAAAAGGCAAGGATGTCTGCTGTTACCACTATTAGTCAGCAATGTGCAATAAGTCCTAGCCAATACTATGAGACAAAGAAAAGAAATAAAAGGCATATAGATTGGAGAAGAAGATATAAAACTGTCCCTATTTGCAAGTGACATGATTTTCTACATAGAAAACTCCCAACTTATCTACAAAACAAAAAACAGAAACTGTCCTACAACTGAGTTTCACAATCCAGGTTGCAGGATTCAAGGTCAACACACAATATCATTTCTAAATGCCATTAAGGTACATCTGGTAACTGAACATTTTTAAAAGGCCATTTACAATTGCTCTTCCAAAAATGAAGCACTTAGGTATAAATCTAACATGACAGGTGTTTGTATTAGGTAAACACAAAATTCTGATTAAAGAAATAAAAGAAGACAAACAAATGAAGAGACATGTTCATGGAGCGCAAGACTCAATATAGTAAAGATTTCACTTTTCTTAAATTGATCTACAGATTTAACATAATTCCAATAAAAATTGTGGTAGATCTGGACAAGCTGATGCTAAAGTTTATATGGAAAGGCAAAGGAACTAAATAGTTAAATCAATTTTGAAGAAAAAAATTAGTGGAATCACACCACCTGATTTTAAAACTTGGTATATAGCTACAATAATCAAAATAATGTGGTTTGGTAAAGGAATGGACACGTAGCTCAATGGAATAGAAAATAGAGAATCCAGAAATAGATGGCCAGTTGATCTTTGTGCAGGTACAAACTGGAAGAAAATATTTGCAAATCACATATCCAATAAGGGATTTGTGTGCAGGATATATAAGGAACTCTCAAAATTCGATAGAAAGAAAAAAACCAATCCAATTTTAAAAAGTAGGCAAAATGCTTAAAACAGGCATGTCACCAAAGAGGATATGTTGATGGCAAGTAAGCACATGAGGAGTTATTCAGCATCATTAGCCATTAAGAAATGGGAGATGAAAACAACAATGAGATCCTCCTGCGTACCTATTAGAGTGTCTCAAATGAAACATAACGATATACCAAGTGCTGGCAAGTATTCAGATTAGTAGGAACTTTCATACATTACTGATGGGAGTAAGAAATGGTATAGCTACTTTGGAAAACAATTTGGCAATTTTTTTACAAAGTTAAACGTTTACCATGCAATCCAGCAATTCTACATATTTGCTCTAGAAAAATGAATACTTAATCTTCATACAAAACCTGTACATGCATATTTTATTATAGTAGCTCTGTTCATAATCACCAAAAATTGGAAATAATCCCCAAATCCTTCAATAAGTGAATAAACACACTTAGTACATCCATACAATGAAATATTATACCTAGCATTAAAAAAGAATGAGCTATGTTACACACAACAGCTTGGTTGAATCTTAAAGACATGCTGAGTGAAAGAAGCTGGTCTTAAAAGGGTACACAGTGTATGATTCCATTTATGTGACATTAATGAAAAGACATACCTATAGTGAAGAAGATTCAGTGATTGGCGAGCATTACGGGTAGGTAGAGGGTATTATTATAAAGGACTAGCACATGACAGTTTCTTGGGGGTGATGGGAGTGTTTTGTATCCTTACTGGTGATTACTCAAATCTGTACATGTGTTAAAATTCATGGAACTATATATCCTCTGAAAAAAGTCAGTTTTACTGTGTGATAATTTTTTCATACTGAATTAAACTTGAGATATTAAATTGAACTTTGATAAAGTCCTATTTTTTTTCCTTAAACTTGTTATTTTGAAATAATTTCAAACTTACAGGATAGTTGCAAAAATAATACAAAATTCATACAGAGAACTCCAGCATACTCCCAGATAACCATATTCACCGATTTAACATTTTGCCAAATTTGTTATAACATTCTATCCGTCTGTTCTAGTTTGCTAATGCTGCAGGAATGCAAAACACCAGATATGGATTGGCTTTTATAAAAGGGGGTTTATTTGGTTACACAGTTACAGTCTTAAGGCCATAAAGTGTCCAAGGTAACACATCAGCAATTGGGTACCTTCACTGGAGGATGGCCAATGGTGTCCAGAAAACCTCTGTTAGCTGGAAAGGCACGTGGCTGGCATCTGCTCCAAAGTTCTGGTTTCAAAATGGCTTTCTCCCAGGACATTCCTTTCTAGGCTGCAGTTCCTCAAAACTGTCCCTCTTAGTTGCACTTGGGGTATTTGTCCTCTCTTAGCTTCCCCAGAGCAAGAGTCTGCTTTCAACGGCTGTCTTCAAAATGTCTCTCATCTGCAGCTCCTGTGTTTTCTTCAACGTGTCCCTCTTGGCTATAGCTGCTCTTCAAAATGTCACTCTCAGCTGCACTGAGTTCCTTCTGTTTGTCAGCCCATTTATATGACTCCACTGATCAAGCCCACCCTGAATGGGTGGGGCCACACCTCCATGGAAATTATCTCATCAGAGTTAGCACCCACAATTGGGTGGGGCACATTCCATGGAAACACTCAAAGAATTACAATCTAATTAACACTGATAGGTCCACCCACACAAGATTACATCAAAGATAATGGTGTTTGGGGGACATAATACATTCAAACGGTCACACCATCTGTCTGTCTGTCTTATTTATTCTAATTATCTGTCTATTTTCTAAACATTTGAGAGTATGTTGTATGTATCATAATCCTTGAACACATAATAATGTACACTTCTGAGAACAAGGATGTTCACTTAAGTACATTTATCAAGTTCAGGAACTTTAATATAGATGTAAAGCTTATAATCTACATTCCAATTTTAAAAAATTTTTTGTTTAGATTTATTCATATACTATATAATCATCTAAAGTATATAATCCATCGATCACATTACCATCATATAGTTTCTGATTCATCAACCTGATCTATTTTTTTTAACATTTCCTTGTACCAGAAAAAGTGAAAACAAGAATAAAAAAAAACAGAACTCCCAAATTGTTCCCCCCCAACTCTTCCTTTAGTTTTTTTTTTGTTTGTTTTGTTTTGTTTTGTTTGCCCCCGTTTTTCTACTCATATATCCATACACTGGACAAAGGGAAGTTTGGTTCACATGACTTTCCCAATCACATTATCACCCCTCATAAGACACTGTTATACAAACGTCTTCAAGATTCAAGGGTTCTGGGTTGTAGTTTGATAGTTTCAGGCATTTACTGCTAGCTATTCCAATTCATTAGAACCTGAAAAGGGTTATCTATATTGTGCGTAAGAGTGCCCACCAGAGTGACCTCTCGCCTTCTTTTGGACTCTCTCAGCCACTGACACTTACTTTGTTTCATTTCACATCCCCCTTTTGGTCAAGGAGATGTTCTCTATCCCATGATATTGGGTCTAGATACCTCCCTGGGAGTCATATTCCATGTTGCCAGGGAGATTTACACCCCTGGGTGTCAGATCCCATGTAGGGGAGAAGGCAGTGATTTCACTTGCCAAGGTGGCTTAGCTAGAGAGAGAGGGCCACATCTGAGCAACAAAGAGGCATTCAGGAGGAGACTCTTCGGCACAATTATAAGCATGCCTAGCCTCTCCTTTGCAGTAACAGTCTTCCCAAGGGCAAGTCCCGTGATAGAGGGCTTGGCACATCAAATCGCCAGTCCCCAATCTCTGCAAGCACATCAGGAGCCATAAAGGTGGGGAAGCCCGACACCCTTGCATTCTCCACCAGCTCCTCAGGGGGTCTCTGCATATTTTTTTTCATTGTTTTTTTTTTTAATTAATTGTTAACTATATAAAAAAAAGAAAAAAACATAAGATAAAAAAACATTTCAAAGCAACCAAAACAAGGGAATAAGAAAAAGAAAACTAACCTCAAATAACTACTTTACTTCCAACATTTTCCTACTCCATCCCAAGAAAATGTACAGACTGTAACCCAGCAAAGGAATAAGAAAGATAACCTAAGATAGCAACATTTCTGTGAACTTGTTCCAACAATAGCCACCAGAAATTAACAAACCATAGGCATTTCTGGGCATTGCCAGAACGTTAAATTTACCCACGATAGCTTACCTGTTCTTATTAGGTTATCGTTCCCCTTTCAGTAATTGCTCTCTATCGCTACATCCCCTACAATCTACATTATAAACCATTTATTTTACATTTTTCAATGTTCACATTAGTGGTAGCATATATTTCTCTTTTTGTGCCTGGCTTATTTCACTCAGCATTATGTCTTCAAGTTTCATCCATGTTGTCACATGTTCCTTCTTACTACTGCGTAGTATTCCATCATGTGTATATACCACATTTGATTTATCCACTCATCTGTTTAAGGACATTTGGGTTGTTTACATCTCTTAGCAATTGTGAATAATGCTGCTATGAACATTGGCGTGCAGATACCTGTTCGTGTCACTGCTTTCAGATCTTCCGGGTATATACTTAGTATATACTAACTCTGTGTCTAGTTTTCTAAGGAACTACCAGACTGACTTCCAGAGTGGCTGAACCATTATACAGTCCCACCAACAATGAATAAGAGTTCCAATTTCTCCACATCCTCTCCAGCATTTGTAGTTTCCTGTTTGTTTAATGTCAGCCATTCTAATTGGTGTGAGATGGTATCTCATTGTGGTCTTAATTTGCATCTCTCTAATAGCTAGTGAAAATGAACATTTTTTCATGTGTTTCTTGGCCATTTGTATTTCCTCTTCAGAGAACTGTCTTTTCATATCTTTTGCCCATTTTATAATTGGGCTGTCTGTACTATTGTCATTGAGTTGTAGGATTTCTTTATATATGCAAGATGTCAGTCTTTTGTCAGATATGGTTTCCAAAAATTTTTTCCCATTGAGTTGGGTGCCTCTTCACCTTTTTGACAAATTCCTTTGAGGTACAGAAACTTCTAAGTTTGAGGAGTTCCCATTTATCTATTTTTTCTTTTGTTGCTTGTGCTTTGGGTGTAAGGTCTAGGAAGTGACCGCCTCATACAAGGTCTTGAAGATATTTCCCTACATTATCTTCTAGAAGCTTTATGGTACTGTCTTTTATATTGATGTCTTTGATCCACTTTGAGTTAATTTTTGTGTAGGGTGTGGTGTAGGGGTCCTCTTTCATTCTTTTGGATATGGATATCCAACTCTCCCAGCCCCAATTGTTGAAAAGACTATTATGTCCCAGTTTGGTGGCTTTGGGGGCCTTATCAAAGATCAGTCAGCCGTAGATCTGGGGGCCTATCTCCGAATTCTCAGTTCAATTCTGTTGATCAATATGTCTATCTTTGTTGATAGACATGCTGTTTTGACTACTGTTTTGACTGCTGTGGCTTTATAATACGCTTCAAAGTCAGGGAGTGTAAGTCCTCCCTCTTCGTTTTTCTTTTTTACAGTGTTTTTAGCAATTCGAGGCATCTTCCCTTTCCAAATAAATTTGATAACTAGCCTTTCCAAGTCTGCAAAGTAGGTTGTTGGAATTTTGATTGGGATTGCATTGAATCTGTAGATGAGTTTGGGTAGAATTGACATCTTAATGACATTTAGCCTTCCAATCCATGAACATGGAGTATTTTTCCATCTTTTAAGGTCCCTTTCTACTTCTTTTAGTAGAATTATATGATTTTCTTTGTACTGGTCTTTTACATCTTTGGTTAAGTTTATTCCTAGGTACTTGATTTTTTTAGTTGCTATTGAAAATGGTATCTTTTTCTTGAGCATGTCTTCACTTTGTTCATTTCTAGCATATAGAAACATTACTGACTTATGTGCATTAATCTTGTATCCCGCTGCTTTGCTAAATTTGTTTATAACCTCTAGTAGCTGTATCATCGATTTCTCAGGGTTTTCCAGATATGTGATCGTATCATCTGCAAATAATGTGAGTTTTACTTCTTCCTCTCCAATTTGGATGCCTTTTATTTCTTTGTCTTGCCAGATTGCCCTGGCTAGCACTTCTAGCACAGTGTTGAATAACAGTAGTGATAGCGGGCATCCTTGTCTTGTTCCTGATCTTAGAGGGAAGGCTTTCATCTCTCGCCATTGAGTACTATGCTGGCTGTGGGTTTTTCATATACGCTCTTTATCATGTTGAGGAAGTTTCCTTCAATTCCTACCTTTTGAAGTGTTTTTATCAAAAAGGGATGTTGGATTTTGTCAAATGCTTTTTCAGCATCTATTGAGATGATCAATTGATTTTTCCCTTTTGACTTGTTAATGTGTTGTAATACATTGATTGTTTTTCTTATGTTGAACCATCCTTGCATGCCTGGAATGAACCCCACTTGGTCATGGTGTATGATTTTTTTAATGTGTCTTTGGATTCGATTTGCAAGTATTTTGTTGAGGATTTTTGCATCTATATTCATTAGGGAGATTGGCCGGTAGTTTTCCTTTTTTGTAGCATCTTTGCCTGGTTTTGGTATTAGGTTGATGTTAGCTTCATAAAATGTGTTAGGTAGTGTTCCATTTTCTTCAATGTTTTGAAAGAGTTTGAGTAAGATTGGTGTCAGTTCTTTTTGGAAAGTTTGGTAGAATTCCTCTGTGAAGCCATCTGGCCCTGGGCATTTATTTGTGGGAAGTTTTTTGAAGAGTGATTAGATCTCTTTGCTTGTGATTGGTTGGTTGAGGTCTTCTATTTCTTCTCTGGTCAGTCTAGGTGTTCATATGTTTCCAGGAAATTGTCCATTTCCTCTGCATTATCCAGTTTGTTGCCATACAGTTGTTCATAGTATTCTCTTATAATTTTTTTAATTTCTTCAGGATCCACAGTAATGTTGCTTTTCTCATTCATTATTTTGTTTATTTGGGTCTTCTCTCTTTTTCGTTTTGTCAGTCTAATTAGGCACTTGTCAATCTTGTTGATCTCGAAGAACCGACTTTTGGTGTTATTTATTCTCTCTATTGTTTTTTTTTGTTCTCTATGTCATTTATTTCTGCTTTTGTCCTTGTTATTTCTTTTCTTCTACTTGGTTTAGGATTAGTTTGCTGTTCTTTTTCTAGCTTCTTCAGTTGCTCCATTAGTTCTTTGATTTTATCTCTTCCTTCCTTTTTGATGTATGCATATAGCGCTATAAATTTCCCCCAGTACCGCTTTTGCTGCATCCCATAGGTTTTGATATGTTGTGTTCTCATTTTCATTCATCTCTATATATTTAGCAATTTCTCTTCCTATTTCTTCTTTAACCCACTGTTTGTTTAGGAGTGTGTTGTTTAGTCTCCAGATATTTATGAATTTTCTAAGTCTCTGATGGTTATTGACTTCTAATTGTATTCCATTGTGGTCAGAGAATGTGCTTTGAATAATTTCAATTTTTTAAAAAATTTACTGAGGCTTGCTTTATGTCTCAGCATATGATCTATTCTGGAGAAAGTTCCATGGGCAGTAGAGAAAAATGTGTATCCTGGTGATTTGGGATGTAATGTTCTATATATATCTGTTAAATCAAATTCATTTATCAGAATGTGTAGGTTTTGCATTTCATTATTGGTCTTCTATCTGGTTGATCTATCTATAGGAGAGAGTGAGTGTTGAAGTCTCCCACAATTATTGTGGAAACATCAGTTGCTTCCTTTAGTTTTGCCAGTGTTTGTCTCATTTATTTTGTGGCACCTTGATTGGGTGCATAAACATTTATGATTGTTACTTCTTGTTGAATTGCCCATTTCATTAGTATGTCATGGACTTCTTTCTCTCTTAACATCCTTGCATTTAAAGTCTTTTATCTGAGATTAATATTGCTACTCCTGATTTATTTTGGCTGTAGGTTGCATGACATATTTTTTTCCATCCTTTCACTTTGAATTTCTTTGTGTCCCTGTGTCTCTTGTATGTAACATATTGATCGTTTGTATTTTTTTAAATCCATTCTGCCAATCTATATCTTTTAATTGGGGAGTTTAATCCATTTACATTCAACGTTATTTCTGTGACGGTATTTCTTGAATTAGCCATCCTATCCTTTGGCTTATGTTTGTCAGATATATTTTTTCACTCTCTCTCTGAATGTTCTTTGAAGTACCCATACTGAATCTCTTTAGTACCGAACCTTTCTCCCCATCTCTCTCTCTCCTTTGTTTCTCTGTCGGTAGGGCTCCCTTTAGTACCTCAAGTAGGGCAGGTCTTCTGCTAGCAAATTCTCTCAGCATTTGTTTGTCTGTGAAAAATTTAAGCTCTCCCTCAAATTTGAAGGAGAGCTTTGCTGGATAAAGAATTCTTGGTTGGCAATTTTTCTCTCTTAGAATTTTAAATATGTCATGCCACTGCCTTCTTCCCTCCATGGTGGCTGCTGAGTAGTCATTACTTAGTCTTATGCTGTTTCCTTTGTAACTGGTGAATTGCTTTTCTCTTGCTGCTTTGAGAACTTGCTCCTTCTTTTCCGTATTTGACAGTTTATCAGAATATGTCTTGGAGTGGGTTTATTTGGATTTATTCTTTTTGGAGTTCCCTGGGCATTTATGATTTGTGTATTTATGTTGCTTAGAAGCTTTGGGAAGTTTTCTCCAACAGTTTCTTTGAGTACTCTTCCTAGACTTTTACTCTTCTCTTCCCCTTCTGGAAAACCAGTGGGTCTTATATTTGGACATTTTATATTATCTATCATATCCCTGAGGTCCATTTCGATTGTTTTCCCCATTCTTTCTTTTGTTGTTTCACTTTCCATTCTTTCTTCTTTGAGGTCACTGATTCACTGTTCAACTTCCTCTACTCTTATACTATGAGTATCCAGAATCTTTTTAATTTGGTCGACAGTTTCTTTTATTTCCATAGGATTGTCTATTTTTTTTATTTACTCTTGCAGTTTCTTCTATATGCTCTTCTAGGATCTTCTTCATGTCCTTTATATCCTGTGCCATGCTCTTGTTATTTGTCTTTAGTTCTTTGATTAATTGCTCCAAGTACTGTCTCTCCTCTGACCTTTTGATTTGGGTGTTTGTGTTTGGGTTATCCATATCGTTTGGTTTCTTCATATGCTTCAAAATTTTCTGTTGTTTTTGGGCTCTTGGCATTTGCTTAACTTGATAGGATTCTTTTAGGATCTGTAGGCTTATTCAAACACTTATCTCTAATTTGTCAGATCTGCAGCTTGGTGGCGTACACTTTCTCTAACTAACCAGCATGTGGCGTCTGCAAGCCACCTATTCCCCTCAAGCCAGTTCTCCCCAACTTTGTCTTTGTGGTGAGTGGGGGTCTGAATCTTGTGGGGGTCCTGTTGGTGCAACAGGTTTGCATGTATAGTTGGTGCTACATGCCCTGAATGTGGGGCTTTTGTCTGAGCGGTTAGGGAGGGAGGGCAGCTTTAATAATCAAACCTCCCAGGTGTTCCTGGTGATTTTAAGCTGTTGCAAGAGTCTAAACCTTCAGTTCAGTCTTGCCACAGTTTGTTTCTGCCACTGACCCACAAGTCCTTGGTATTGGTGTATGGTCCCTAGGACTTCCGAGTGGGTCCCTCTTCCAAGCTGTGCCCTCCTAGGGCCTCTGCTGAGGGAAGACTGTGCTACATGTGAGCGCCACACCCCAAGGGAAATTCTGGGCCACAGGGCCCTGTAGGGGTATTCTCATCCTGCTGAAAGGATGGCTGTGTTGCGTGTGTTGATTTCCCCCTTTTCACACACCTCACCTTCCTAGCTCCGGGACAGTTAGCTGCGGGTGCATGAAAGGCTGTCGTCCACGCCAGATACTGTGGCATGTGCGTGTGTTGCTGGAAACATTTCCCATCACGCTGGGTTTGGCGCAGCTCTGGGCTGCAGCACCGGCGCCAGGCAGGAGTGTTCCCAGCCCCCCGGGAAGATGGCTGTATGGGGCTTGGTTATTTTCCTCTTTTTGCTAGCTTCTGCCTTCCTAGCTCCGAGACAATTAGCAGCATGTGCACGAAAGGCTATTGTCCACGCCAGATATTGAGGCGTGCCCTCAGATTGTGGGGACGCAGTTCCCGCCTTGCTTCACCGTGTGGTTCTCGCTGCCATATCCGCAATCACTTTGGGTTTTTAAAACTAGTCCAACTCCAAACGCCAATCCCCGGTTTCCCCAGACCGCAGCATGGCTGCCAGTTATCCAGCAGGCTCACAGACTTGTTTCAGAACGCAGACTCCCGGTTTCACCAAGTTCATGGTCCCTGTGGATTTAGCAGACCTTATCCAGCTGGTGGATTGCTGGAACTGGTGTTCTGTGTCACTTTCTGTCTTTTATCTAGTATTTTTCATGGAGATTTTTTTGGCCCTGTCTCTCCTAACCGCCATCTTCCAGAAGCCCCATATTCCAATTTTTCCATATGTCCCAATAATTCCTTTTGAAGCCCTGTTATTGTACTTTGAGGAGTCCAAATGAGTTGATTGCAAAAACACTGATATGCTACACTAATGGAGCAAATGAAATCCGGTTTCAACTGGCAAGGCTGTCACTCAGTAGCTGACTGTTTTTACTGAATTAAACCTTATTTGTTGTCATCTTCACCTGCTATGTATGCCAAATCTGCAGTAATGCCCAGAAGTTCCCCCTGTAAGTTCTTGGTTTTCCTGTATTGTGCTGGCCAAGCTACATTGTTCTTGAGAAAATTTGTATAAATATGGAGCCAACCAAAACTGTGGTCAGTTTCCATTTTTTTTTAAAGTATTTTGCAGAACATTGTGTGTGAGACTTCAGAAAACCAAAGTATAGTTTGTAGAGTAGGAGAAAATGTTTTTATATAGGTGGGGGAATTTGAAGACAGGCCAATTCAAAATCCTTTCAGTCAGTGTGACTATTGCAGATTCCATTTCTCTGCAAGGAACTACTTAAATACAGCTTGCTGCTTGATTTGTGCTACAGGAATATTCACTAAAATCATTATTTCACCATCTAGAAGTTCCAGATTGTGGCAGCATCAGAGTCTGAAACTATATTTTTTATTATTAAAAAGGCCAGTAGCAATAAAAGTTTCTAGAACTTCTGAAACACTTTTAGCAATTTATATAAGTGAACACACAATTTAAAAGAATGATTTATGCTCTGCTATTTGTGTAGCAAATGGAAAATGATTCTCAGTTCATCTTCTATAGTTAACTGTTTCTGCTTTATTAAAGATCCCATTACCTATGTCTTGTTCTGTACCTTTCTTCTAATATTAAAATAACAGTCTGAAGTGTTCTTAAAGTGGGGTTTCTTTGCTTTGTATATCCTTCATACTGACTAGTTCACCATGAAATATTTCCTATTTTCATCCTGCTCTTTTCTTAACATGGGTTAAAAATTTGGTTAGTACACTTTCAAAATAATATTCTCAATATATTTGTAGAATTCCCCAACAGATTACTTTCAGTTGACTATCTTCAAGTTAGATCTTGTTTGAATTTTTTATTGAATCCCAGGTTCTTTCCTCCTTTCCCTATATAATAACAAGACTTTTGTTTAATTTTTGTTCTTTTTAATAAGATTTTGATGGAAATTAAATACTCATCCTCTTCTGGAAAATCTTAAGGACCTAGTGTTGTTTTATTTTGAATTTCTCACCTTATTTATTTTATACAATATCAGTTGACACTTAACCTACCTTGATTAAATGATGCTAAGTTTCATGCATTTATTTTTCAATTTTACTGTCTTATTCATCTACCTTTTAATAGGTCCTTTTCTATGAGTACTTCTGTGTAGTTTTGCCCATGTATCTGGATAGTAAGTAAAAAATTATACCTTCTAGGTTTAGGCATTCTGGATTAAATATGGTGAAAACTCTATAATGAAATAGTATTAAATAGTACTAAATACATTTTTGCCATGAAGATGTATAGCAAGTCCATGACTTGTATATGCAAATGAGAAATTTTAATGTATTGAGGTTTTTAAAGCTCACACTTGGCTCTGATTTCTATCACTAACTTTTTGTGTGACATTGGTTAAGTTTTCCTAATGTCTTAGAGCTTCATAGTTGCCATTAACTAAAAGCAGGATCAGGTGTATGTATGATTTTCATAGGTTATTATATTAATATATACCTATTTTCTTTTGATCTGAAGATTGACTGTAGTTTGTCCAGTCTCTCTCCAATTCACTCTTGAACTTACTTTTCTGGAATTTCTTACGTTTGTTTGAACTGGGTAGACATAATGCTTTACGTATCTTTCATTTCTTCTTCTTCTGTCCCGAACTTGCTTTTTACCTAAGTCTGCAGCTTCTTTTTAAGAGTTACAGGATTAAAGAGGTTTTAGGGCAAAGAAATCAGGAAATGTGTCTTACGCTATTAGAGGAATCTAATATTTATTTTACACTGTAATTTTATTTGGTGAAGAACACAGAAATAGTCTTAGTCATCAGTTTCTTTCCCCTTCTGAGCATGACCATGTGTAAATGTTGATTTTTTTTCTCCATCTTCTAGTTACAACAGTTGGAGCTCGCACAGATTCGGCATAGAGATGCTAATCTCACAGCTCTTGCAGCTATTGGACCGAGGAAGAAAAGACCGCTAGAATCTGGATCTGCAAGTGAGGTATTGAAATGATGTTTGTTATTTTATTTTTTCATGTCAAGAAAGTAGGCTAAAAAGAGCAAAGATATGTAAATAGTTTGGCTTACTGTGTACACTATTGTTGTCAAGCTCTTCTTTACCTATTTAACAAAATTTTAATCTTTGCCTGATTTTTAAGATGTGTAGTACCTTGAACTTTATTCCAGCTTATTACTTACTTTACACTTCTTTCTGTCCCCCATCTCTAGTCATCCTGATGTCTCAGTATCTCAGTTATTTATTACTGTGCATTCTTTCTAGCAGTTTTACCTCATCCACTCTCTTCTATGTATCTAAATGCTGCTCATCTATTAGGACTGAATCTGCCATCTTATTTCTTCCGTAAACCCTGACTTGTTTATTCTCACACTGACTTTTCCTTTTCTGACTACATAACGTGTTTGCCTGGCATTCGTTGTTCTCTGATTGTTCCTTGTATGTATATCATTGGAATTTAGACTGAGGCATCTGTTCCTTAAGCTTGTATCCAGCTTGTGTTATGCTGGAAATTTCCTTGAATTCTGGGAGCTAACAAAAAATTAAAAGAAGGAAAAAAAGAAAATTACTGTCACAGTCTTTGCAAATTGACCTGTGTGAGTGCTCTCCTTCAGGGAAAATCCTTACAATGAGTTTAGAAATAGCCCTCAGGCCAAAATATAGGGTCCTCTCTGATTCTTTCTGCACATGTGTCTTGTCTTGGGCATGTGTGTGTGGCCCTAAGAATTTCCCCCATTTACACAGATATAAATGTCCCCTCTTCCCTAGGAAACAGCTTTCTCATGGTCCTGGGCACTGCGTTGTATGTCCCACAGTCTGCAGTCCCTTGTCCCAGTCATCCACAACTTGAAGCTCTTTGGCAGTGTTCTTTAGAAGAGCTCTGTGAGCTGCCTTCCCCACTGAAAGCAAATTCTGGGATGGTGAGCCTATGTTGAGTATCTTGATTCAGTCTCTTAGGCTTGTTTCAGATGTACATGTCCCCAGTATGTACAGGAGGAGATTACACTGCTCGTTCTGGAACTGGGATGAGAGACCTACACTGGGAACATGGCCAGCCAGGGCACCACAAGATAATACCACTTTTATGTGGCCTTTTCCTTGATTCATTATGTTCCATTTCTGCAAGCTTTACCTCTTTTTTGGAACTTTCAGAAAGATGCTTCTGACAGTTTTTGTTGGTTGTTCAGTGCTTCTGTGGTGGGACAGAGCCCTGAAGCCTCTCACTCTGCCATCTTGCTTGGGGTGGATTGTGTTAACACTTTTGTCACTTCACCATTTAAATATAAGGCTTTGATTTATCCAGAATTTCTTTTGAATAAGAGTTGAGATATGGATTTAGCTTCATCCCGTAAGTTCTCCCCACCCTCCCTCCCACCATGCCTGGCAAATTGCCCTAACACCATTTTCTCAAGAATTCCTTGCCCACTGATTTGAAATGCCACCTTTATCACATACAATTTTGTATGGAATAAACATTCCCTCATGTATTTGAGTCTGTTTCTAAAGTGCACTCCGGACCAGTGCTGTCAGAACTTCCTGTGATGATGAAATATTCTGTATATGCACTGTCCTGAATATCCAAATACGGCCTTTGAGCTCTTGAAATGTGGCTAGTGTGACTGAGGAAATGAATTTAAATGTTTTAAAATGGGCAAAAGATATGAAAAGACAGTTCTCTGAAGAGGAAATACAAATGGCCAAGAAACACATGAAAAAAATGTTCAGCTTCACTAGCTATTAGAGAGATGCAAATTAAGACCACAATGAGATACCATCTAACACCGATTAGAATGGCTGCCATTAAACAAACAGGAAACTACAAATGCTGGAGGGGATGTGGAGAAATTGGAACTCTTATTCATTGTTGGTGGGACTGTATAATGGTTCAGCCACTCTGGAAGTCAGTCTGGCAGTTCCTCAGAAAACTAGATATAGAGTTACCATTTGATCCAGCGATTGCACTTCTCGGTATATACCCGGAAGATCGGAAAGCAGTGACACGAACAGATATCTGCACGCCAATGTTCATAGCAGCATTATTCACAATTGCCAAGAGATGGAAACAACCCAAATGTCCTTCAACAGATGAGTGGATAAATAAAATGTGGTATATACACACGATGGAATACTACGCGGCAGTAAGAAGGAACGATCTCGTGAAACATATGACAACATGGATGAACCTTGAAGACATAATGCTGAGCGAAATAAGGCAGGCACAAAAAGAGAAATATTATATGCTACCACTAATGTGAACTTTGAAAAATGTAAAACAAATGGTTTATAATGTAGAATGTAGGGGAACTAGCAGTAGAGAGCAATTAAGGAAGGGGGAACAATAATCCAAGAAGAACAGATAAGCTATTTAACGTTCTGGGGATGCCCAGAAATGACTATGGTCTGTTAATTTCTGATGGATATAGTAGGAACAAGTTCACAGAAATGTTGCTATATTATGTAACTTTCTTGGGGTACAGTAGGAACATGTTGGAAGTTAAGCAGTTATCTTAGGTTAGTTGTCTTTTTCTTACTCCCTTGTTATGGTCTCTTTGAAATGTTCTTTTATTGTATGTTTGTTTTCTTTTTAAGTTTTTTTTTTCATACAGTTGATTTAAAAAAGAAGGGAAAGTTAAAAAAAAGAAAAAAAGAAAAACAAGGAAAAAAAAAAAGATGTAGTGCCCCCTTGAGGAGCCTGTGGAGAATGCAGGGGTATTCACCTACCCCACCTCCATGGTTGCTAACATAACCACAGACATAGGGGACTGGTGGTTTGATGGGTTGAGCCCTCTACCATAAGTTTTACCCTTGGGAAGACGGTTGCTGCAAAGGAGAGGCTAGGCCTCCCTATATTTGTGCCTAAGAGTCTCCTCCTGAATGCCTCTTTGTTGCTCAGATGTGGCCCTCTCTCTCTGGCTAAGCCAACTTGAAAGGTGAAATCACTGCCCTCCCCCCTATGTGGGATCAGACACCCAGGGGAGTGAATCTCCCTGGCAACGTGGAATATGACTCCCGGGGAGGAATGTAGACCTGGCATCGTGGGACGGAGAACATCTTCTTGACCAAAAGGGGGATGTGAAAGGAAATGAAATAAGCTTCAGTGGCAGAGAGATTCCAAAACGAGCCGAGAGATCACTCTGGTGGGCACTCTTACGCGCACTTTAGACAACCCTTTTTAGGTTCTAAAGAATTGGGGTAGCTGGTGGTGGATACCTGAAACTATCAAACTACAACCCAGAACCCATGAATCTCGAAGACAGTTGTATAAAAATGTAGCTTATGAGGGGTGACAATGGGATTGGGAAAGCCATAAGGACCAAATTCCACTTTGTCTAGTTTATGGATGGATGTGTAGAAAAGTAGGGGAAGGAAACAAACAGACAAAGGTACCCAGTGTTCTTTTTTACTTCAGTTGCTCTTTTTCACTCTAATTATTATTCTTGTTATTTTTGTGTGTGTGCTAATGAAGGTGTCAGGGATTGATTTAGGTGATGAATGTACAACTATGTAATGGTACTGTAAACAATCGAAAGTACAATTTGTTTTGTATGGCTGCGTGGTATGTGAATATATCTCAATAAAATGATGATTAAAAAAAAAAAAGTAATTTAAATTTGAATAGTTACATGAGACCAGTAACTACTGTTTTGGACAGTATAGCATAACTATTCTGATGTGAGTCTATTTATCAGTACCAATTAGTTACTGTAGTCTTTTTTTTTTTCCGTTTTTTTTTTATTGTGAACTTTAACATATATACATAACAGTGATAACTTTTAAATGTACAATTTCACAAGTAGTTAGAGAGCAAATCTCAAAGAATGTCATGGGTCACAGTTCCACAACTTCAGCCATTTCCATTATTGTAAAATATAACATGCATACAGAAAGATGTTATCTCTTGATGTACAGTTCAACAGTCATTTAGGTAATTTCAAAAATTGTTATGGGTTACAGTTCCACAGTTCTTTCCTTATTATGCAATACAACGTATATACAGAAAAGTGAAGACCATCAAGGCCCAATTCAACAAGCAGCTATAGAGCAAATCCCAAGGGATGCTATAGGCTACAGTTCCACCCTGTCATTTACGTCCTTCCAGCCATTCCAACAACCCAGCATCCAAATATACACATACATATATATATAATTATATAAAGTTTCAGTATTCATAGACCTTTGTTCAATCTTATCTTGCTTGTCGCTGCTCTTTCCTCTCATTTAATCTTTTTCTCCATCTTCAGGGGTGTCTAGGCAGTGAGCACCCTAACTTGTTCATATTAAAAGGGAATGTCAAAAGTATGGGGAAGGGGGCCGCATCTGATAGTTGATCTTAAAGGGACTGTTGCCTTGGGTTTTAGGACTTGTCTGGTCTAGGAACACTCTGGTGGATTTAAGTTTCTGAAAGATAAAACTTAGTGCATCTTTTATAGAATATCAGGTAGGGACCTAAGTATTTGGGGACTCCTTTTGGTAAGGGCATGGCATTCTGTGACCAATTGGGATGTCTAGCTAGAGCCTGCATAAGAGAAACCTCCAGGATAGCCTCTCAACTCGATTTGAGATCTCTCTGCCACTGTGACCTCAGCTTTCGCACCCCCCCCCCCCCATACGTTGGTCAAGTAGGTATTTTCAATTTCTTGCTGCCAGGGCCAGGCTCATTCCTGGGAATCATGTCCCATGTTGCCAGGGAGATTCATTCCCCTGGGAGTCATGTCCCTTCTGGGGATGTGGGTGTGGGTGTGGGTTTAATGAATTTGCTGAGTTAGCTTAGAGAGAGAGGCTACATCTGAGCAACAAAGAGGTTGCCTGGAAGTGCCTCTTAAGGATAATTGTAGGAGGGCTAAGCCTCCTATTTACAATGCTGAATTTCACAAGAGCAAGTCTCAAGTCAAGGGCTTGATTTATTAAGTAATGTGTTCCTAACTTGACTTAATATATATTCTATCCCAAGATAAACAGTTTTTTACATTGTCTTTACCTAGTTGTGCAATCATCAACACTGTCAGCTTTAAACAATTATAACATAATACATCCCAGAACTCTTATCAGCTGCTAATTATTCATCCCTAGTATTAGTGTAGAGTTAGTAAAATATTCTTGTTAAATATAGTCATTAATATGTAATGGGTAGTGTTTCCATACCACTCTGTTGTTAACCCTCTGCAGCAGTGTCATACCTTATATCATGCTAACATTTAGGTTTGTGGTGCTACTCTGTGGGTTACTTGGCCTTTAAACAAACATTTACAAACATGTTCACCTACAATGCATCACTGATATTTATAATCTCATTAATGAACCATAGTCACTCTTGATCATTCCCATACTATTAAAATCACCCTCATTATCACTTCTATACATATTAGATTATTGTTCCCTCTTCACTAGGTTCTATCTCTAGATCCCCTATATTCTTCATTATAAGACATATTTTACATTTTTCAGAGTTCACGTTAGTGGTGACATACAGTATCTCTCCTTTTGTGTCTGGCTTACTTCACTCAGCATTATGTCTTCAAGGTTCATCCATGTTATATGTTTCAGAGGCTCGTTCCTTTTCACTGCCATGTAGTATTACATTGTGTGTATATACCACATTTTGTTTATCCATTCATCTGTTGAAGGACATTTGGATTGTTTCCATCTCATGGCAATTGTGAAAAATGCCACTATGAACATCGGTCTGCAAATATCTGTTCATGTCACTGCTTTTAGATCTTCTGTGTATATACCGAGAAGTGAAATCACTGGATCGAAGCGTAACTCTATATCTAGTTTTCTAAGGAACCGCCAGACTGTCCTCCAGGGTGGCTGTTCCATTATACAGTCCCAGCAGCAATGAATAAGAGTTCCAATTTCTCCACATCCTTGCCAGCATTTGTAGTTTCCTGTTTGTTTAATGGTAGCCACTCTAATTGGTGTGAGATGATATCACATTGTGGTCTTGATTTGCATCTCCCTAGTAGCTAGTGAAGATGAACGGTTTTTCATGTGTTTTTTAATCCATTTGTATTTCTTCTTCAGAGAAATGTCTTTTCGTATCTTCTTCCCATTTTGTAATTGGGCTGTTTGTACTATTGTCATTGAGTTGTAGGATTTCTTTATATCTGCAAGATATCAGTCTCTTATCAGATACATGGTTTCCAAATATTTTTTCACATTGAACTGGCTGCCTCTTTACATTTTTGACAAATTCCTTTGAGGTACAGAGGTTTTAAGTTTTAAATGAGTTCCCATATAATCTATATTTTCTTTTGGTTCTTGTGCTTTTGGTATATGGTCTAAGAAGTGACCTCCTAATACCAGGTCTTGAAGATGTTTCCCTACATTATCTTCTAGGAGTTTTATGGTACTGTCTCTTATATTGAGGTCTTTGATCCAACTTTGAGTTAATTTTTTTTTAATTAGTTACAGTCTCTAGTTTATGCTGATTGCATCCCTCCCTCAATGCCTCCGCATTTTTAACACCTTGCAAGGTTGACATTTGCTTGTTCTCCCTCGTAAAAGAACATATTTGTACATTTTATCACAATTGTTGAATACTCTAGATTTCACCAAGTTACACGGTCCCAGTCTTTATCTTTCCTCCTTTCTTGTTGTGTCTCACATGCTCCCCACCTTCCTCTCTCAACCATATTCATAGTTATCTTTGTTCAGTGTACTTACATTGTTGTGCTACCATCTCCCAAAATTGTGTTCCAAACCACGCCCTCCTGTCTTCTATCACTCTGTAGTGCTCCCTTTAGTATTTCCTGTAGGGTGGGTGTCTTGTTCACAAAGTCTCTCATTGTCTGTTTGTCAGAAAATATTTTGAGCTCTCCCTCATATTTGAAGGACAGCTTTGCTTTATATAGGATTCTTGGTTGGCAGTTTTTCTCTTACGGTATCTTAAATATGTCACACCACTTCCTTCTTGCCTCCATGGTTTCTGCTGAGAGATCCACACATAGTCTTATTAAGCTTCCTTTGTATGTAATGGATTGCTTTTCTCTTGCTGCTTTCAGGATTCTCTCTTTGTCTTTGACATTTGATAATCTGATTATTAAGTGTCTTGGCGTAGGCCTATTCAGATCTCTTCTGTTTGGAGTACGCCGCGCTTCTTGGATCTGTAATTTTATGTCTTTCATAAGAGATGGGAAATTTTTATTAATTATTTCCTCTATTATTGCTTCTGCCCCCTTTCCCCTCTCTTCTCCTTCTGGGACACCAATGATACGTACATTATTGTACTTTGTTTCATCTTTGAGTTCCCGGAGACGTTGCTCATATTTTTTCATTCTTTTCTCCATCTGCTCCTTTGCATGTAGGCTTCCAGGTGTTTTTTTCCTCCAGTTCCTGAGTGTTTTCTTCTGCCTCTTGAGATCTGCTGTTGTATGTTTCCATTGTGGCTTTCACCTCTTGTGTTGTGCTTTTCATTTCTATAGATTCTACTAGTTGTTTTTTTGAACTTTTGATTTCTGCCTTATATATGCCCAGTGCTTCCTTTACAGCCTCTATCTCTTTTGCAATATCTTCTCTAAACTTTTTGAATTGATTTAGCATTAGTTGTTTAAATTCCTGTATCTCAGTTGAAGTGTACATTTGTTCCTTTGACTGGGCCATAACTTTGTTTTTCTTAGTGTAGGTTGTAGTTTTCTGTTGTCTAGGCATGGTTTCCTTGGTTACCCCAATCAGGTTTTCCCAGACCAGAACAGGCTCAGGTCCCAGAGGGAAGAAATATTCAGTATCCAGTTTCCCTGAGGGTGTGTCTTAGAAAATTGCTCCACCCTTTGATGCCTCAGGTCACTGTGCTTTTCTGCCCAGCAGGTGATGCCTGTTAGCCTATAATTCTTGACTGGTGTGAGGCAGTATGGCCGTGTTCCTCCAGGCTCTGGGGTCTGGTTCTGAATGGAAAGGGCCCCACCCCTTTCCTCCTAGAGAAGACAGACCCCCCAGGTGAAGGTCATTAGCATTTCAGTGGTCTCTCTCTCTCTGCTTGTGCTGTCTCCACCCTTTCCCAAGTCACAGCCCTGGAAACTGAAAATGACTGGGGCTTTCTCCACTGAGCTGAAAAAGAAACAGATAGTCCCCTTCAGAAATATTCCAAGGCGACCCTCTGTCTCTCCAAGGTCAGTCGTCACCCAAAGCCTCTGTCTGCTTTTTTGGGAATTCGTACCTGTAGTGAGCAGTTCACACTTGCTACTTAAAACCCCAGTTGGAGCTCAGCTGAGCTATATTCGCTTGCTGGGAGAGAGCTTCTCTCTGGCACCACGAGGCTTTGCAGCTTGGGCTATGGGGGAGGGGGTCTTACGACTTGGATCTGCAGGTTTTACTTACAGATTTTATGCTGTGTTCTTGGGCATTCCTCCCAATTCAGGTTGGTGTATGATGAGTGGATGGTCTCGTTTGTCCCCCCACAGTTATTTTGGATTATTTACTAGTTGTTTCTGGTTTTTTGTAGTTGTTCCAGGGGGCTACTTAGCTTCCACTCCTCTCTATGCCGCCATCTTACCCAACCTCCTGAGTTAATTTTTGTGTAGGGTGTGAGGTAGGGGTCCTCTGTCATTCTTTTGGATGTGAATATCCAATTCTCTCAGCCCCATTTTTTGAAGAGACTGTTATTTCCCAGTTCAGTGGATTTGGGGGCCCTATCAAAAATCAGTTGACTGTTGATCTGGTAGTCTGTTTCTGAATTCTCAATTCCATTCCATTGATCAGTATGTGTATCTCTGTGCCAATACCAGGCTGTTTTGACTACTGTGGGTGTATGGTAAGGTTCAAAGTCAAGAAGTGTAAGTCCTCCCACTTCGTTTTTCTTTTTTAGAATGTTTTTAGCAGTTCAGGGCATCTTTCCCTTTGAAACAAATTTGATAACTAGCTTTTCCAATTCTGCCAAGTAGGTTGTTGGAATTTTAATTGGAATTGCATTGAATCTGTAGATTAGTTTGGGTAGGATTGACATCTTAACAATATTTAGCCTTCGTATTCATGAACAAGGAATATTTTTCCATCTCTTTAGGTCACCGTCTATTTTTTTTAGAAAAGTTAAGTCGTTTTCTGTGTAGAGGTCATTTACATCCTTGGTTAAGTGTATTCTTAGGTACGTGAATTTTTTTTAGTTGCTATTGAGAATGAAATCTTTTTCTTGAGTGACTCTTCAGTTAAGTCATTTCTAGTGTATGGGAACATTACTTACTTATGTGTATTAATCTTGTACCCCACCACTTTGCTAAATTTGTTTATTAACTCATGTAGCTGTGTTGTCAGTTTCTCAGTGTTTTCCAAATATACGATCATATCGTCTGCAAATGACAGTTTTACTTCTTTCCCTCCAATTTGGATGCCTTTTATTTCTTTGTCTTGCTGGATTGCTCTGGCTGGAACTTCTAGTACAGTGTTGAATAATAGTGGTGACAGCGGGCATCCTTGTCTCGTTCTTAATCTTAAAGGGAAGGCTTTCAGTCTCCCACCATTGAATACTATGCTGGCTGTGGGTTCTTCATATATGCTCTTTATCATATTGAGGAAATTTCCTTCAATTCCTACCTTTTAAAGTGTTTTTATCAAAAAAGGATGCTGAGAACTCATCAGGTGAATTCACTGCCATCCCCCCTATGTGGGACCTGATTCCCAGGGGTATAAATCTCCCTGGCAACACAGCATATGACTCCCAGGGATGAGCCTGGATCCAGCATTGTGGGATTGAGAACATTTTCTTGAACAAAAGGGGGAAGCGAATGAAACAAAGTTTCAGTGGCTGAGAGATTTCAAATGGAGTCCAGAGGTCACTCTGGAGGCCATTTTATGCACTATATAGATACCCCTTTTTTAGGTTTTAGTGTATTATAATAGCTAGAAGTAAATACCTGAAACTGTCAAACTGCAATCCAGTAGCCTTGATTCTTGAAGACACTTGTATAACTATGTAGCTTACAAGGGGTGACAGTGTGATTGTGAAAACCTTGTGGCTCACACTCTCTTTATCCAGTGTATGGATGGATGAGTAGAAAAATGAGGACAAAAACTAAATGAAACATAGGGTGGGATGGGGGGGGTGATTTGGGTGTTCTTTTTTACTTTTATTTTTTATTCTTATTTTTATTCTTTCTGGTGAAAGGAAAATGTTCAAAAATTGATTGGGGTGGTGAATGCACAGCTATATGATGGTACTGTGAATAGTTGATTGTACTCCGTGGATGATTGGTATGTGAATTTATCTTTGATTGGGGTGATGAATGCACAACTGTATGATGGTACTGTGAACAGTTGATTGTGCACCGTGGATGATTGTATGGTATGTGAATATATCTCAATAAAACTGAATTTTTAAAAAAAGGATGCCAGATGGTTTTTCAGCATCTGTGGTGGTGATCATTTGATTTTTCCCTCTCTATAGTATTTTAATATATATTAAAACATGGTACTAGTCCAGTAGAAAGTTTTTGTATTTTCTTTTCCTCTAACACAGTATAACCCACTGTCCTTTATTTTTGGTTCATTTGTATATAAAGGTGTGTAAATATTTTATTAAAACTGAGGCATGCTATTTCATCGTTAGCGGGTACCTATAAATATGCCTAGTTAGCCTGCTTTTTTCCTTTCTGACAAGAATAGTTATTTATGTAACTATTTTTTTCCATCTCCATAGTTGTTGTTATTTCTAATATTGTAACTCCTTTGTGTAAGAGATTTAGGGATGTTTTAGTTCCCTAGTAACTTTTCTATCATCGTAGCATTATAGAATAAATTCTGATCACTTTGCTTTGTGAGGAAGCATTGTAGCACATGGGGTAAGTACATGTGGTTTGGAATCAGAAATACCTGGGTTTGGTTCTCGACTCTGTTTTGCTTTATATCTTTGGTCAAGTTCTTTAAATTCCTTCCCTTAATTTTCCCCATCTGTTAATTGGATGTACTACTTGCCTTGTATTAAGAATTGGATTATATAAATTACTAATTATTTCTATTTAAGCCTCAGGTAATTGTTTAATAAATTGTCATCATTGTCACTATACTAATATTTACTATCATTATTTTAGCTTTTAGTAGTATTTTATTAATATTAGTGATCCATAGTGAATTTGGAATATTGACCATTAGTCCCTCTAGTGCTTTGCTTTTATGTTACATTTCAGTTTGTCACAAATTTTAGTGATATTAAACATTTCCTGATTTATAATAATGAGAGACTTTTAAGTGTTTTTTCATTGATTCTGTATTTGAATCTGAGAATAACCTTAACTTGGGGATGGGGGTGCTAATGTGCTATTTATGTTCAAGACAGTGTTAAAAATCAATTTATAAGGCTTACCTATTGGCATTAAAATGCAAAATTGTTTTCTAAGTTGGATATAAATATATTGAATTGTCTTTTCATACTTGATGCTTCTTTAGTTTTGAGAATTTGAAGCATGTGTATTTTCTCTTGTATTTTCTTTACTTTAAGTTTAGATTATTGTCAGACTTTTACTGAATTGATCAACAGCTAGTGATTTAAGTAATGCCAACCTGGCAAAGAACAGAAAGTACCAATTATCATTTTGAAACAAATATTTATATCATAAGCCTATTCACTTTATGAGAGGGAAAGTAGTAAAATTTACTTCTTGAGAATATTTTTGTAATTATCCTTAATTTGCTCCTATGGTTTAATGGTATATAACAATATATAAGTGAAATTAGTTTTTTTAATTAATTTAGACTCTACAGATATTTGTAAATTAGAACGTACAGTATGATTTAGAGTGTTTACATGCATGTATTGTTTATTATATTTGCATAGATGATGTGTTTGTTGTTCTTTGGAATGTTATGTATGACATCAGTAACTTATTCCTTCTGTTCAGTAAAGATCATGGATCAGAAAGGATCTACTTTTTCCCCATTAGCAATAATTTTGAATAATTTATTTGAGATACCAATGATCCTAAATTAATAATAATGCTTCTTAATTTTTGTTGAATGCAAAAATATGTTTTATTTTAATCTCCTATGATCACATGTGAAAAATCACATCATTATATATAAAATAGAATATTTGAAACTATGACAGTATCCATTCTGGAATGTCAGTATGCAGTTTTACTTTAAGTGCTTTTTTACTAACAAAAAAATAAAAAAGCAGCCTCTTAAGAACATCAGATTATTCAATTGACTTGAAAATGCTGATATTTCTGTAAAAATTAAATGGTTTCCAATACCAAATTACTTGGTGCTTATATTAGTGTGCCTATTATATTAGCTTAAAATAGTGTTCATTTGCTAACCAAAACAAGGAAAGTATCGTGTAGGTAAGTGACAGACATATCTCATTTTATTTTTCTTTGCTTTTTGTACTTTGCAGATGTTGCGTTTTTTAAAAATTGAACGTTTGTGGAGACCCTGCATTAAACAAGTCTATCAGCTCCGTTTTCTCAACAGCATGTGCTCATGTCATATTTCTGGGTCACGTTTTGGTAATTCTCACAATGTTTCAAACTTTTTCATTATTATTGTATCTGTCAGGGGGATCTGTGATTGGTGATCTTGGATGTTAGTATTGTAATTGTTTTTGGGTGCCATGAACCATGCCCATAAAAGACGGTGAACTTGAGCAGTAAATGTTACATGTCTTCCACCTGCTCTGCCAACTGGTCTTTTCCCTTCTCTCTCCCTTTCCTCAGGGTTCCCTATTCCCTGAAACGCAACAATATTGGAATTAGGCCAATAATCCTACAATGGCCTCTAAGTGTTCAAGTGAAAGGAAGAGTTGCATGTCTCTCACTTTAAATCAAAAGCTAGAAATGATTAACTTTAGTGAGGAAAGCATGTCAAAGCCAAGAAAGGCCGGAAGTTAGGCTTCCTGTGCCAAACAGTGAGCTAAACTGTGAATGCAAAGGAAGAGTTCTTGAAGGAATTTAAAAAACGCTCCTCCAGTGAACACACAAATGATAAATAAAGCAATACAGACGTATTGCTGATATGGAGAAAGTTGGAGAGGTCTAGATAAAAGATCAAACCAGCTACAACATTCCCTTAAGCCAAAGCCTAATCCAGAGCAAGGCCTGGATTCTCTTCAGTTCTCTGAAGGCTGAGGAAGTGAGGAAGCTGCAGAAGAAAAGTTTCGTGTTAGCAGGGTTGGTTCATGAGGTTTAAGGGAAGAAACTGTCTTCATAACATAAAAGAGCAAGGTGAAGCAAAAAGTGGTGATGTAGAAACTGCAGCAAGTTATCCAGAGGATCTAGCTAAGGTAATTGATGAAGAAGGCTATACTAAACAATAGATTTTCAGCATGGATAAAACAGCCTTCTACTGGAAGAAGAGTCCATCTAGAACTTGCATAGCTAGAAAGAAGTCAGTGCTTGGTTCCAAAGCTTTAGAGAGCAGATGGGTTCTCTTGTTTGGTGCTAATGCAGCTAGTAAATTTAAGTTGAAGCCAATGCTCATTTACCATTCTGAAAATCCTAGGGCCCTTAAGAATTATGCTAAATGGACTCTTCCTGTACTCTAGAAATGTACTCTTCCTGTGCTCTACAAAGCCTGGATGACAGCACATCTGGTTACAACATGGTTTACTGAATATTTTAAGCCCACTGTTGGGACCTACTGCTCAGAATAAAAGATTCCTTTAAAAATATACTCACTCATTGACAATGTACCTGGTCACCCAAGAGCTTTGATGAAGATGCACAGCGAGATGAATGTTGTTTTCGTACCTTCCAACACATCATCCATGCTGTAACCCATGGATCAAAGAGTCATTTTGACTTTCAAGTCCTATTGTTTAAGAAACATATTTTGTAAGGTTATAGCTGCCAAAATAGTGATTTCTCTGGATCTGGGCAAAGTCAACTGAAAACTTCCTGGAAAGGATTTACCGTTCTAGATACCATTAAGAACATTCATGATTCATGGGAGGAGGTCAGAATACCATTACTAACAGGAGTTTGGAAGACGTTAATTTCATCCCTCATCGATGACTTTGAGGGGTTCAAGACTTTAGTGGAGGAAGTACCCGCAGATGTGGTAGAAATAGCAAGAGAACTAGAATTAAAAGTGGAGCCTGAAGATATGACTGGATTGTTGCAATCTCATGATAAAACTTGAACGGATGAGGACTTGCTTCTTATGGATGAGCAAAGACAATGGTTTCTTGAGATAGAATCTACTCCTGGTGAAGATGCTGTGAACATTGTTGACATGACAACAAACAATTTAGAAAGTTGATAAGGCAGCAACACAGAGTGGGAGGATTGAGTCCAATTTTGAAGGAAGTTTTACTCTGGGTAAAATGCTATCAAACAACATTGCATGCTATAGATAAATCTTTTGTAAAAGGAAGAGTCAATCCATGCAGCAAACTTCATTGTTGTTTTATTTTAAGAAATTGCCACAGCCACCCCAACCTTCAGAACCATCACCCTGACTGGTTATCAGCCTTCAACATCAAGGCAAGAACCTCCACCAGCAGAAAAGATTATGACCTGTTGAAATCTCAGATGTACTCAGAAAACTAGAAAACATTGCTAAAAGAAATCAAAGAAAATATAAATAAATGAAAGGACGTTCCATGTTCATGGATTGGCAGACTGAATATCATTAAGATGTCAGTTCTACCAAAATTGGTTTACAGAATCAATTCCATCCCAATCAGACTTCCAGCAGCCTACTTGGAAGAAATGGAAGAGCCAATTCCAAGTTTATTTGAAATGGTAAATGGCCCCAAATGCTAAACTCATCTTGAAAAAGATGTTGGAGGACTCACACTTCCTGACTTTAAAGCATATTTACAAAGTTTCAGTGGCCAGCATTTTACTGGCATAGAAATAGACATATTGATCAATGGCACCAAACTGAGAGTTCAGAAATGGACTGACACATTTATGGTCAGTCAATTTTTGACGAGGCTGCCAGTTCCACTCAATTGGGACAGAACAGTCTCTTCAACAAATGGTGCTGGAAGAACTGGATATCCCTATCCAAATGAATGAGAGTGGAACCCTATCTTACACCATGTACAAATTTAATTCAAAATGGATCAAAGACTCAATTTAAGATCCAGGACCATAAACATCCTAGAACAAAATGTTGGGGAGCATCTTCAAGATCTTGTAGTTGGTGGTTTCTTAGACCTTACACCCAAAGCACAAGCAGTGAAAGAAAAAATATGTAAATGGTGAGGTATACAACTAGGTGCATGGATGTTGAAGACAGAATGTTGAGTGAAATAAGCCAGAATTGAAAAAATAAACATTAACACCTCACTAATATGGACTAACTATAATATACAGGTTCTGAGAATTGAATCTGAAAGCATGGGTTATCAGGGGAAGGCTTATAAGTTCCTAGATTGTAAGCTCTTACAGCAGTCACATCTGTTCCTGAGTTGTAATGGTTATTTCTAAATTCTGAGACAATGAGCTGTTAGTGTATAACCTCGTCAGTCCCTGGAATTTCGGCTGTGTGACACCTGAGACTCAAGAGCTATAAATGTCAGCATTACCCCATACGGCAAATGTTAAAGAAGCTGAAAAAGAGATTATACTTTAATTAAAGGTATGAACAAAATAAATTTGATTAGGACTAAAGTAAACCAGACTAAAGGGGAAAGGATGATATTGACAGTGTTTTAAAACTTCGATGTCTTTGTGAGACCAAAGGTAGAGATGTTTATTTGGTGGAAAATCTATATTTTCTATAGCATGCTATATAATTTAACTTGAAGGTCAGATTATTCAAACACCATAATTACATGGAACCTTGAACAGAGGGTGAAATCTGTTTGCTTTGTACAGGTTAACATGAAGCCCTGATACATCCCAGAGTAATTTGGGCAGAGAATAAAAATTTAGTTGCAAAACCCCCATTAGGGACTGGGGAAAAATTGGAAATATTAAACTTCCCCACCTGGGGAATTCACAAGCATTGGGAATTACCATTATAGTTGACCAAGCCCTGGATCTTGGGGCTGCCCTTATGAAGCTTGTTACTGCAAAGGAGAGGCTAAGCCTACTTATAATTGTGCCTAAGAGTCACCACCAGAGAACCTCTTTTGTTGCTCAGATGGGGCCTCTCTCTCTAAGCCAACACTTCAGGTAAACTCACTGCCCTCCCCCTACGTGGGACATGACTCCCAGGGGTGTAAATCTCCTTGGCAGCATGGGACATGACTCCAGGGATTAGCCTGGACCCAGCAGTGTGGGATTGTGAAAGCCTTCTTGACCAAAATGGGGAAGAGAAATGAAACAAAGTTTCAGTGACTGAGAGATTTCAAATGGAGTTGAGAGGTCACTCTGAAGGGTATTCTTTGTGCTGTATAGATAACCCTTTTTAGTTTTTAGTTTGTTGGGATGGATAGAGAGAAATACCTGAAGCTGTCGAACTGCAACCCAGTGACCTTGATTCTTGAAGACATTTGTATAGAATGAGGATAGAGAATGAGGAGCTGATGCGTAATTTGTGTAGAATTTTTACTAAAGTGGATTGTAAACGTTTGGAAATGGATAGAGGTGATGGTTGCACGTTATTGTGAGTGTAATTAGCAGTCCTGAATCGTGCGTGTGATTGTGGTCAAAAGTGCAACTTGAGGGTCATGTATGTCACTGGAAGGAAAGATAGAGGATAAAACATGGGACTATATGATGAAGGTGGTTAATAGTACAACATAAGAATGTTTTTTTCATGAAGTATAACAAGTGTACCTCACAAGTATAAAGTGTTAATAATAGGGTGTTTTACAGGGAAAAATGCACCTAATGCAAACTGTGGACTATGGTTAAGAGTAATATAATAATATTCTTCCATCACTTGTAAGTAAGGCACCACATCATTTCTATGTGTCAGTAATAGGGTGGTATAAAGACTATGGGATTTTTCTTTTTGGAGCAGTGAAAATGCTCTAAAATTGATTGTGGTGATAAAAGCACAACTCAGTGATTATACTGAGAGCCATTAATTGTACATGCTGGATGGATTGTATGGTGTGTGAATAAAACTGCTTTTGAAAAAATAAAAAAGAAATTATGATGCTATAAGGAAACAGAATTCTAAAAATCTTTCCCATATGTTTATTTTGCTCACTATTTGGGCCTGTTTCTGGTTGCCATAAACCATAAATAAAGTGGTTCTACTCTGCTAGGCACCTGGTCCCCTGAAGGGCAAAGTGTGGCATTAGGGCCTAAACTGTTTCTTAGATTAAAATATCTCAAGGTTCTAAAGCCACCCAAATTCATTTTTTGGTAGTTTGTGTGCATTTTTTTAATTCCAAAGGAAATAAAGCTGTTTTTAAAAAATAAGCTGAACTTATTTGAAGAAGAGCCAAAAGTTATCTACAGATCAGTGCTGAAGCAGTGTAAAAATAATACTATGCATTTTATTTTGAAAAAAAAATTGGGGATTGGGGTGCAGGTAAGTTTTTTTGTTTTTTTTTTTTTGTGGTATATGACAGGGTTAGCTTAGCTGATAAAAATATTTGCATTAATTCAGCAAATGTGTATTGACTGCCCACTGTTTTGAAAATTTAGTCTTATCCTAATGAAAAAGAAACATAATTGCAGTTTTCAAAATAGACAGCCAGAAATCACCTGGGTGCTCCACTAATTTGAATTTATTAAAAAAAATAGTTAAGAACATCCTAGTGGCATAAACATCCTTTCACTGTTCCTCATTATCCAGTATTATTTCCTCAGTGCCTTAGCATGTTCTAGATGCTCAATAAAAGTATTATTTAATGGAGTCCCATAAGGTCCTATGGGTTTTTAAAGAAATCTGTGTAGTGGGTGGCCATTTTTCCCCCTTAATGCTAATCCTTAAAGCAGTATTCCCTCTCCTCCTCCCATTATTTCTGTGCTTCAGTGGAATGCTCCTTTTGGGAAGTGCAAATCAGGTAGTTAAATACCGACTGATGATGCACCTGGTTTATTAAAAAAAGAAAAAATGCAGAAAACACTCGGCAGCTTCCTGTTGCCAAAAGTATGGTCTGGGGAAGATGGGAGTGTCCTATAAAGACATTGATAGTACTGTAGAGTGTGCTATCCAAGAACAGATGGAACTCTGGTTGTTGATATATGAATCCATATCAGATAAGAGGAAAATTCAGGAAGCAGAGTGAGGTGGAATCCATTGCTCTGCCTTCTGAGAAAGTGGTATTGGGTATTATGGACTTAAGTATTTTTCTACAATTGCCTCTCAAGAGTCATTTCAGCATATAGGAGTATAAGGACTTTCCAAAGCACCATCTGTGATAGTCTTCTCTGAGTGCCCAACAAATTTCTTTGATTGGAATGGTCAGAAAATATTTTACTTTTATTTTGACTTTTCTTCTTTATCTGCACCCACCTTTATAGAGGAATACTTATACAGAATTATTAAAACCAGAATTCTTTGTGATATAATATTTAGATTAGATTTCAAAAACTTTCTGGAAGTATTTAAACTAGCATGAATTTACCTAGGTATGCAATCTCTCTAAGATCCTTTCAATTGCTTGCAGGGTCTCTTCTGTTAAAGTAAGGGAAGGAATGCAAAATGGAAGACTGGGGTGGGGAATATAAGCAGATTGCAGTGAAACTGGGAATTTTGAACCCCTAAGTTTTGCTGTGCTGTCTTTGCCAGTCCTTCAATCCTGTCTGAGAGAGCTTAGTCTCCTGAAGAATCTATAATGTCTTCTTTTGAGGTAGTTGCCTTGCAAGGGCTGTTGATCTTCCTTAGAACCTATTCCTTCTACCTCTTATTGCTTTTACCATGGTATCCCTACAGCTGAAATAGATGGACAACCTATTATGTCTCCTTTAATTTGTATAAACCAAAGATCTCTAGGTCTGAAGAAGAGAAGTATGTCTTGGATCACAATAAAGAGTTACAGCCCCTCAGTCAGTTTTTAGACTATAGCCAACTCAGAGACCCAAAGACCTTTGAATGAAGGGAAAGCCAGGTCTCCTTGGGGAAGGACCTGATACACTGTAGGAGTTGAAAGTGCATCAAGGACTTGAAAGATGCAGAACTTTTTAAATTTAAAATTTTTCCATTATTCCTCCCCCGTCCCCATTCACCTGGCCTATTTGGCCTGTGAGGAAGGCAGATGAATCTTGGAAAATTAGAGTAGATTATCATAAACTTATTCAGTGGTAGCTTCAATTTCACTTGTTATCCCACATGTAGTTTTCTGGCTGGAGCAAGTCAGTGCAACCTCTGGCAATTTGTATACAGATATTAATCTGCATGTGCTTTTTTTTCCTGTATACCTGTTAATAAAGACTGTCAGAGTCAGTTTGCTCTTAGGTGGCAGGGTCTGCAATACATCTTCAGTGATCTACCTTAGGGCTGTACCAGCTCTCAAGCTTTATGTCATAAACTAGTCTGCAAGGACCTGGATTGCCTCTTTTCAAAGGGTGTTGATCCATTGTATTGACATGCTGATTGGATCTGGTGAGCAGAAAGTGGCAAATCATCTAGATATTTTGGTGAAGTACATGCATGCCAGTGGGTGAGGAATAAATCCAAAAAAAATTTTGGTTAACTTTCTAGGGATCCAGTGGTTTGGGGTATGTTGAGATATCCTTTCAAAGATAAAAGTCAGCTTGCTGTATCTGGCCACGCCCATCACAAAGAAAGAGGTCTCTTTGGCTTTTAGAGGAACATATATACCTCATTTGATCTAAAATCATGAGACTTGCTCTTTCTTTTGCCCTAATCAGGAGCTCCAAAGCCTACCCTTTTCTTGTCCATTTAAAGTCTATTCTGTCTAGTTTTCTTTTACTATTGTATTTTGAGAGGATATGTCACTGTCACTTCTTTTCAGGTCCCATTCCTTTTCCCTTCCTTATACCTTCTGAATCCGAAGACTGGTGATTTCTTGATTTTCCTCCTCTTCTCTGTAAAGTGAAATTTTTAGATTTTAAAATGTCATTTTCGTCAAAATAAATATATATGCATTGTTGAAAACACAGAAAAGGAAATTGTGAATTATCTATAGCCTATCACATTTTTATAAAAATCATAGTATAGTAATATTTTTGGTAACCTACTCTTTAACTTAATATGTGTACATCTTATCCATATCATTAAATGTTATTCTACACATTTTATTCACATACTATAATTTCTCCATCTCTCTGTTTGTTGGACATATTTTAGTTTCCTGTATGCTTTGTGAACCTCTTTGTAATTAAATCTTGGATCCACAGGTATTTTTTTTTTTTTTTTTAGAAATAGAATTGCAAGGTCAAGTGAGATGTTTATTTATTAAAGTTATTCTAGTATTTATTGCCAGTTGCTATCCTCCCAAATTGAAGTAATTTACATTCCTTCTAACAGTATATATAAGTGTTTGTTTATCAGCAGATCATCAATACTGAATATTGTCATTAAAAAGAAAAGTCTTAGTGCCATTTGTTATTTTTCAGTCTTTTAAATTGTTTATCTCCTTTCTTCTCTATTTAGTATCATATTATACTTGTTGAGCTGGCATTTGTATTCATGCATTCATTCATTCACTAATTTACCTGACTGCGGTAGATAAAACGGTGAGAAAAAAATGAGCTAAGTCTCAGTGTGCTTGGAACTTACAGTCCAAAAAGTTAGTTTTCTTTATCAGAGCAATGCTGGTTGATCTGGCCAATTCTTCCTTATAACTAAGCATGCATTTGCAAAGTGCATGGTGATGAATAGGGGTGTACTTTGAGCCTGTGATACAGAACACAGATAATGAACCTTGCTAGCATGGTGGTCCTTTTAGTAGTTGACCATAGATACTTGTGGTTAAATTGGAAATTAGCATGGTGTACATAAAATATTGAGTTATCTGTGCAGAACTGTCTTTGAATCTTCGAGATTCCTATGTCTTTTCCTCAAGTGTTTTTATTGTTAACAGTCCTCTGCCCCATTAGGTATTTTGGTCACTGTTCCCCCCAGGACAAATTGAGGTTTTTTGGTTTTGTTTTGTTTTGTTTTGTTTTATTTTGTTTACATTCAGTTTTATTGAGATATATTCACATATCATACAATCATCTACAGTGTGCAGTCAGTTGTTCACAGTACATCATATAGTTGTGCATTCATCACAATTTCTAAACATTTTCATTGCTCCAAAAAAAAAGATATAAATAAGAACAAAAATAAAAGTATAAAAGAACACCCAAAACATTCCATTCCCCCATCCCACCCTATTTTTCATTTAAATTTTTTAATCAAATTCAGTTTAATTGATATTTATTCACATACTATACAGTCATCCATGGTATATAACCTACTGTTCACAGTACCATCATATAGTTATGCATTCATCACCCCAATCTATTTTTGAACATTTTCCTTACATCAGAAAGAATCAGAATCAGAATAAAAAATAAAAGTAAAAAAGAACACCCAAATCATCCCCCCATCCCACCCTATTTTTTCATGTAGGTTTTGTCCCTATTTTTCTACTCATCCATCCATATACTGGATAAAGGGAGTGCGATCCACAGGGCTTTCACAATCACACTGTCACCCCTTGTAAGCTACGTTGTTATACAATCGTCCTTCAAGAGTCCAGGCTACTGGGTTGGAATTTGATAGTTTCAGGTATTTACTTCTAGCTATTCCAATACATTAAAACTTAAAAGGGTTATCTATATAGTGCATAAGAATGTCCACCAGAGTGACCTCTGGACTCCATTTGAAATCGTTCAGCCAGTGAAACTTCATTTCATTTCATTTCGCATCCCCTTTTTGGTTAAGAAAGTGTTCTCAATCCCACGAAGCCAGGTCCAGATTCATCCTTGGGAGTCATATCCTGCGTTGCCAGGCAGATTTACACCCCTGGGAGTCAGGTCCCACATAGCGGGGAGGGCAGTGAGTTCACCTGCCAAGGTGGCTTAGCTAGAGAGAGAGCCACATCTGAGCAACAAAGAAGTACTCAGGGAGAGTCCTAGGCACAATTATATGCAAGTTTAGCCTCTCCTTTGCAGGAACGAGCTTCATAAGGGCAAGTCCCATGATAGAGGGCTCGGGCACATCAAACCGCCAGTCTTCAGTGTTTGTGAGAACATCAGAAGTCCAACACTTCCGCATTTTCCCCCAGCTCCTCAGGGGGCCCTGCATATATCTTTTTATTCTCGCAAACTGAGTTTTAATGGTAATTTATATGTAATATTTGAGGCTTTTTGTTTTTTTTCCCAAAGTGTTTTAATTATAGTTACCAAAATGATGAGCTTATGCTAAAAAAATTTTTTTTTTTAAGTGTTCCAGTTTTGTTACAGTAATTCCTATAACTTCAGTAGGCCTGGAAACTATTTGAAAACAGTGTTTCTATATGCATGTTTTTTCTGAAATTTAGACTCATATTTCTCTCCTTAGTTTTCTTTTTTTTAAATTCAATTTTATTGAGATATAGTCACATGCCATAAAATCATCCAAAGTGTACAGTTTTTCATAGTACCATCATATAGTTGTGCATTCATAACCAGATCATTTTTTGCACATTTTCATTACTCTAAAAATAAAAAGTAAAAAAGTGTCCGGCGCCTTCTCGCTCGGTCCCGCGCGTCCTGTCCTCGGCCGGCAAGGAGAACAGAGGGAAAGAGGGAGAGACGCAGACAAACTGACACTTGAGGTACGCAATGGCAGTGAATGCAAGCCTTTTACTGGAGCCAGGAAGAAAATTTTCTCTGTTACATATTCCACACGAGGCCCTATACCCCGTGGGAGAACAACCTCTATGCGGCCGTCAGGCACGGCTCCCTGTGGGCTGTCTCCCCGAGGCTAGCCCGGGTAATTTCTTATATACAATAGTTACAACCAATGTGCTGGCAGTACGCAAGCGTGTACAATAGGCTAGCAGCAACCGCTGCCTCATGCGTCATATGCGGAAGCAGGATACGGGCGCCATCTTGGCTCAAACGATGGGCGGGGGCTACTCTGGAGCAGGTCGCGGCGTGTCCACTAGGCCCTAACCCGGAAAGCGGCTCCCCACATCTCCCCCTTTTTTATATATTTCAACCCAGTGTCTCCATTGATGAGTGTACTCCCGTGGGCCTGAGTGACCCACTACATGTTTTGGTGCTTTGGGGAGTCTGGACTAGGCCCCTGCCATTTTACGGCGGAACCTCTGGCACCGACCAGAATGCTTACCTCATATAGAGACCGGAGAGCCCGTGAGCTGGAAACAACGTGACTCTCCCTACAGTACTTTGCCTCGTAACTGGGGAAAGACGGTTGGGGCAGGAGAGTGGCAACCAGCGTCAAAGGCGTCACTAGGCGTCTCTGTGCAATGGCCAGAGTCCAGTCTGGCCACAACTGGGACTCCGCCTAAGAGACTCGCCTGAGACAAAAATTAAGACTGCTGGAGTTATATGTTATATCCGGGATACGGCCATGGACTTTGCCGCGAACCTGGCCCCAGAGCGCCCCACCCCGAGTGGCCGGGACGGGGATCGATCAGTATAGAAGCTACTGTCAGAAGTACTACAGGTTGAAGACATAGCCATCATAGTGGTAACGCGCAGTTGCTGCTGTGCTCGAAACAAGCGTTCTAACAGGCATTTGACGATTACTAAACCCACCAACAACCCTATAGCGAGGAGAACCCAAGTGGTCAGATTGGGCCACGAAAACCAGGAAGTAACTCGGTTCCACAGGTCAGTTACCAAACTGACAAGGTTGAACTTAACGGGGGTCAACTTAACGGCCCCAATCTTGTCCAGGCTGACGTCCACCTGCTGGGTAAGATTGGTAAAAGTTGGCAGATAAGTATTTTTAAGCCAGTCAGAGACTTTGTGGGTGTTAGCAGTTACATTGGCCCTGACCGGAGTGACGCAAAGTCTGAAAAGGATCCATCGGGTGTCACACAGTTGCTCGACTGTTTTCCAGAGCCCATCTATCTCCTGTCCAAGTTCCTGTATTTCACTTTGCATTTTCTGGATTGCTTGCGAATTCAACTCTAACATTAGATTGTGGGCGTGCAACGCGTCCCGGGTGGCATTGGCTAAAGTGTTGACTGTTTCCATCGTCAGGGCGATCTGCTCCGTTGTCCAGGCTTGAAGCACCGCATTCCCCACTGCTGGGACGAACAATGAAGCGACGATGCCGCCGAGGTTCCACAGCCAGCCTTTGACACTTCTTGGTTTCCTGTTAAGGGAGGGATTAAAAGGCCCAGAAAACGGAAAGTTTTCCGTTGATACAACCTGGGTAATAGGGCCTACCCAATCAGTGGTATTGACCGGGACCCAAACATAGCTGGGACGGTAGGTTAGGATGGCGTAGGGAGGGAATCCGTTCCAGCATTCAGACAGGGTACAGGGGACGCTGGAACAGTTGAAGGTAGGCTCTGTAGAGAGTAGAAAGGCGAAGGGAGGGAGCACACAAACCTGCCTGTGCAAAGGGAAGGAACAATTCTTATCAGCATATGTTCCCTCTGCACCCGAAAAAGAACAATTGGGAGAGTTACCCGTCGCGCCGGTTGACGTGTTGGTAAGGGTACCATTCAATAGCATGAAATAGCGCAGGTCCAGACATGCCCCCAGGGGGTTGCAGGCCAAATGCTGAGCGAAGGTTTGGATACGGGAGGCTTTGGGGTCGATTAATGGTTCGCGACATTGGTTTACGGTACCCCACGCCGATGCCTCAGTATATTTTCGGATCTTGCTTATTGCTGTGAAATTACGTATGTGAGGGCGCACGGACCAGAGCCACCAGTCCTCACTTAAGAGGAACGGGTGCCTCACGGGCATACAACTGTGCCAAGAGAAGTCCTCCAGAGTGACTTTCCTGTGTAGATCATGCGCGCAAGGGGGGAAAGGAGGCTGCGGGACATCAGGATCTCGAGAGCAGTTAAGGACTGTTGGTCTAAACCCAGAAAGCTTGAGGCATCTTTTCGTCTCATTTTTGTTAAGCAACCCCTCACAGTCCTGTTGATAGCCAGCCGAGGTATTAAGAAATTCTAGCAAGACTCCAAAAGTCACCTGAGTGCAATGGGTATCACAGGCAGTACTTGTGCTGTTTGCGCAGGAACAATTAGCTATAGAGCGATTAGCAAATGAAAGGATCAGCGTATCATCGGTTAGAGGAAAGGTCTCGTTGAAGGTTATGGAGGAAACATTGGTAGGCAAAGGTAGATGATGGAGGCTAAGAGTTAAATTAGGAGTGAAGAACTGAGGAGAGGCGGGGGACCCCGCAGAAAAGGGAGCTAGCGTCGGGGGATGGTGCCAGAGGCCCCAGAGGAACTGATCTTCTCCCTGAACCACTGCAACACTGCTGAGAAAGAGAAAACAAATCAGGAGGGTATTTATAGGGGAATAGGGGTTGGGATCACCGGTCCTCCCCCTGGACGACGGGGAGGCGGTCAGGATCATTCTCATCATCTTGCTGGTCCTCTTGCTGGTCGTCACCAGCGTTGAAGGTTGGGTCTCTTGTGTCATGTTGGGGGTTCCCCAATTGGTCAGGCTGCAGCTTCTCAGCGCTCTCGGGCGTTGATACGGCTCTCACCAATCTCTCCGGAACCCACACCGGTTGACGTCCTGGTTCCTGTGGGAAGACACAAACAGAGCCTCTGGCCCAGCTGAGCACGGGGTCAGGGCCTTGCCACTGTCCTGACAGGACATCCTTCCATCGGACTAGACCTCTATGTGGAGGACTCGGGGTGGTGTGCTGAAGGGCAGGTGTCATGCCCTGTGAATTTTCATTTAAGAAATTGTACGTGAATAAGGCTACAGACAGTTGAGCCTTTGGGGATAGGCCGTGACCTATCCCCTCTTTCTGTTTTTTGAGCAAGTCTTTCAGAGACCTGTGTGCTCTTTCAATGATACCTTGTCCTTGAGGGTTGTAAGGGATTCCATGCTTCAATTGTACTCCCATATTATCACAAAATTTTTGGAAAGTTTTACTGGTATAAGCAGGTCCGTTATCTGTCTTTAACATTTTTGGCTTGCCCCACGCTGCCCAAGCGGCAAGGCAGTGTGCAATGACTTGGTGGACTTTTTCTCCTGTCTCAGCAGAGGCAAATAATATTTGAGAACATGTGTCTACTGACACATGCAGGTATTTGATTTTTCCGTACTCTGAATGATGAGTGACATCCATTTGCCAAATGTCTCCTGGGACGAGACCTCTAGGGTTAACTCCCACAGATGGGATATGCTGTTGAGTAACACAATTTCCACAAGCTCGGACTATGTCTCTAGCGGCCGCTCGCGGTATACTAAACCGCTTAGCCAGGGTACCTGCATTGATATGAAATTTGGCGTGGAACTCTCGGGCTTGCTGATATGGTGTCAGCACGGGGAAGACGTGTGGCTGTCGAGTGGCCACATCTACTATGTGATTTCCTTGGGCCACGGGACCAGGTAGGCCTGAATGGGCCCTAATGTGAGTTGTGTAAAAGGGATGTTGCCTAGTATGAATCGTCTTTTGCAGCTCGAGAAAGAATGTGCTTACAGTGGAGGAGCATTTTATAATGCCCACAGTTTCTAGGATTTGTAGAGAATTTACGACATAAAGGGAATCAGAGACAATATTCAGGGGGCCAGGAAACTCTCTCAGGACAGTAATAGTAACCTGCAATTCAACCCACTGCGGTTTTTGTGGTTGAAAAAACACTGTTTTGGGAGTGTCCCCTTCCACACAATACGCCCCTGTACCGGAGCTGGAGCCATCCGTGTACACGGTGAGGGCGTTCGCTAGTGGCCTAGACGAAGTCACTTTGGGAAAGATTACCGGATGTTGGGTGACAAACTGTAAGAGGGGGTCTTTGGGATATTGGTTATTAATACATCCCGAAAAGGTGCATCGGAGAACAGCCCATTGATCTATGCATCCGGTAAGCACCTCAATTTGTGGGAGAGAGTAGGGTACTCTAAGGTTTTTTGGTGGTTGGCCAAGGTGTTGGATGGCCTTCTTGATGGCCTCCAGGGCCAGATCTGCAACTGCGGTAGGGTAATGCTCTAAGATCTTTTTTGGAGAAACTCCGGGGTGGATCCAGAGTAATGGCCCCTGTTGCCACAGCACCGCCGTGGGCTGTGACACCGTCGGCAGCAGGCAAGCTTCGAAAGGCTTATCAGGGTTTATTCTTTTTAACGTGGCACTACTGAGTGCCTGTTCTACTTGGCATAGTGCTTGTCTCGCTTCAGGGGTGAAGGACCGGGGCGAAGCTAAGTCCGGATCCCCTTTAAGCAAGTCAAACAAGGGTCTTAATTCGGCATTGGGTAACTTCAGATATGGGCGAACCCAATTTATATCTCCCATGAGTTTTTGTAAGTCATTGAGGGTGTTCAGTTTATCTAACCTGAGAGACACCTTTTGGGGGGAGACTTGAGTAGATGTAAGTTTTGCTCCCAGGAAGGTGACAATCTCGGTCATCTGGATCTTCTCTGGGGCTATTTCAAGATTGACCTCTCTAAGTGCAAGAACCAAATGTGATAGTGCAGCGTTAAGGAGATCTGGGCTTTCATGAGTCAGCAAGATATCATCCATGTAATGAAGGATCCTTACTTTGGGGAATTGCTGCCGGGTATCGGCCAACTGTGCAGCGACATACAACTGACACATGGTAGGGCTGTTGGTCATGCCCTGGGGCAGGACTGTCCACTCAAAGCGGTGACAGGGCCCCTCTTGGTTTAGAGAGGGCACAGTAAAAGCAAATTTTTGGGTATCCTCTGTGTGAAGTGGGATAGAAAAGAAACAGTCTTTGATATCTAAGATGATAACAGGCCAACGCTCTGGCAGGGCCGAAAGGAGGGGCAACCCCATCTGAACGGGCCCTAAAGGCTCCATGCAATTATTGATGGCTCTTAAATCGTGCAGCAACCTCCACTTGCCTGATTTTTTCTTTATAACAAAAATAGGGGTGTTCCAAGGTGATGTGGAGGGAATGAGGTGGCCCTCTCTTAGCTGATCTGACACCAGAGTGTGTAATGCGGAGAGCTTTTCCCGTGATAAGGGCCACTGAGGCACCCAAACCGGAGATTTGGTCTTCCATTTTAGCTTTATGGGTGTGGGTGGGAACATTCCCTCAGTGGCCCCCAGGAAAAACCCAGGCCTTGCTTGACAATGTTGGAGGTAGCTTGTATGGGCTCTACACGTCCCTGTAACGAGGCTCCTAAGCCTTTGCCAGGGACATATCCCATTCCTTTTAACAATCGCTTAGAGGTTGGGGAGCAACCACTGGTCAAGGTAACGTCCATCTGGGTAAGAATGTCTCTTCCCCACAGGGAAACAGGCAGGGCTAATACATATGGCTGAAAACTACCTTGGTGTCCTTCTTCGTCTGCCCAATGAAGGGCAGCGGCACTCAGCATGGGTGCCGAAACCTGGCCTATTCCTCTGATGATATCTTCCGCCTTGCACGTCGGCCAGGTAGAGGGCCAGTCCTGTTGTCTCATAATTGACCGATCGGCCCCGGTATCTAGCAGGCCTAGGAAAGATCTGCCTTGTACCTTGATAGTCAGCATGGGTCGAGACTCCAGAGACATATGGAAGCCCTCAAAAACTTCTCCTGAAGACCCAAATCCCTTATCTCCTCTCTGTCTGGGTCTACTCTGAAAGAGTGTATGCAAGCTGGGTAAGAGCAAGAGCTGTGCCAGCTTGTCACCTTTTGCAATGACCAGCGTACCTTGCTGAGATTGTACCATAATCTGGACGTAACCTGTGAAATCTGAATCCACAACACCTGGTATGACACTTAGTCCCTTTAGGGCTGTGGATGCTCTCCCTATTATGAGCCCAACAGTCTTTGCTGGCAAGGGCCCTTTAAAGGAGGTCCCTACCAACTGGACACCCATGGAGGGGGTCAGTACGAGTCTGGAGGTGGCACAGAGGTCCAGTCCCGCTGACCCAGGGGATGCGCGAATTTGGGCGGGCTTCGTGTCGCCGGATGGCATGCAGGGGGGCCCACCGAAAGGGTGGACCCCCCCTGCCCGTTTTTTGGGTCCTGTTCAGGACGGCCAGAAAGGCGCACACCTTGCGCATCGAAGGCTGACCTACAGTCTTCTGCGCGATGAGGTCCCTTGTGGCAACGGCCACATAGCCTGGTTGCTGCATATGGTCTACCAAACTGTGGAGTGGCAGGTGGTTGACCTTTATTGGGACAGTTCCTCTTAATATGTCCCAGCTGGCCACAATGATAACATCCTCTGGGCTTCATTTCTAGTTCTTTAGATTTCTTTGCAGACACTTGCAAGGAGTTGGCTAGCATGGCAGCTAGACCTGCATTAGTTAACGGGCTGCCAGCATCTCTGCAAAGCCGAACCCAGTCCGTCAGCTGTTTTCCTCTGTTTTGTGCTAAAATAACTTTACATTCTTTATTACACTGTTCAAATATCATTTGTTTAACTACAGTCTCTGCCACCCCTGGATCTGAGAAAATTCTCTCGGCTGCAGTTTGCATTTTGGCTACAAAGTCCACAAAAGGTTCTGTGGGGCCCTGATGAATATTACTGAGCGAGGCTTGAGCCTCTCCCTCACCTGTCAGCTTTTTCCAAGCTCCCACGAAACAACGGAAGATTTGGGCATAGACCTCTTGAGGGAACCGCGTTTGATTTTGGGCATGGGCTCCCCTCCCCAACAGCATGTCTGTATTCCACGCGCCATGTCTTCCCGCTGCGTTCCTAGCCGCTTGTTCCTCAGCTAACTCTTCAAACCACGCTTTCCAATCTATAAATCGGCCTGGTGGCAAACAAGCACGGGCTAACTGAACGATATCTGCGGGCGTATGATTTAGGGCGGAGAGGTTTTCAACCATGTTCAGGGTATAAGGGGCATTGGGGCCGTACTGATGGACGGCCTGCCTTAGCTCTTTCAAAAGTTTGTAATCATATGCTTCATATTGGTTGTTGCCTTGGTGGTTAATAATAACCGGGTACATTTCTGGGGATGGTTCTGGCTTAAGTGGTTGGTACCCACCTAGTATACCGAAAGGCCTAAAGGTGAAAGAGGGGACCCATTTCCAGAAATGCCTCCCTCCACATTCTGATGGTATGGGGTCTAGGGGGCCTGAGTATTCAGGTGGGGGATACGGCTGTGGATGCCCCTCCCCCGGCCCGCCTGCAAGGGGCTCCGGGTCCCGCAAAGGCGGACCATCGTGATTATCGGATTCGGGCACTAGTGGGAGCTCTCGGCAAGGGCCTTTGGCGGAGCCGCTCAACCAGCCCACCGGAAGCCGCGGCGTTTTTTGTGACGCGGCGACAGGAGCCGGCGGGGCGGAAGGCCGCGTGGGTGGGGCGGGAGGCTCCTCCCAAGCAATTAATGGAGGCGCTTCCGCTCCCTCACCGTCATCACTACCCGATTCTGAGGCAGAGGTGTCCGAGCTACCACCACTCAACTCTGGCTGCTTGCCTTTATGAGAGCCGGCCGCAGATGACACCGACTGGGTTTCTTGGAGAGCGTGCCGTACCTCTTGCAAGGCGGAGGACGGACTTAGGCCTGTAGTCGACTCCAGTTCAAGGACCGCGCGGACGGTCTCCCATATAGGGACTAGAATTGGATCCAGACAAACGCCCGTCTGACGCGCCCGGTCTATATCGTGACCAAGCTTCAGCCAAGAGGGCAGACTGAGGCTGCCGGTGGAGGGAAACCAAGGGGCAAAAATTTCAACATCATCGAGAAACCTCTGTAGGGAGCTTTTCTTAACTGAGATACCCCTCTGCTTCAGGAGGGTTTTTAAAGGAGCCAATAAAGGCGAACTTCCAGACTGCCCCATGCTTGCAGTCGGCGCTGTACTTTAACCACTCGGAGAGCTCTTCCGAGTCCCCGGGACCGCCTGAGAACCCACGGGCCCTGACTCTCACGTAAAAGAAACACTCACCTTCTCGCTCTGATCAGGCGCGGGAAGTCCGCTGCAGTGAAAAAGGAGCGAGGCGAAAGGTATGTGCCCCGTACGGTTAGCTCAGTTGGTTAGAGCTTGGTGCTGATAACGCCAAGGTCGCGGGTTCGATCCCCGTACGGGCCACCACTTGTCCGGCGCCTTCTCGCTCGGTCCCGCGCGTCCTGTCCTCGGCCGGCAAGGAGAACAGAGGGAAAGAGGGAGAGACGCAGACAAACTGACACTTGAGGTACGCAATGGCAGTGAATGCAAGCCTTTTACTGGAGCCAGGAAGAAAATTTTCTCTGTTACATATTCCACACGAGGCCCTATACCCCGTGGGAGAACAACCTCTATGCGGCCGTCAGGCACGGCTCCCTGTGGGCTGTCTCCCCGAGGCTAGCCCGGGTAATTTCTTATATACAATAGTTACAACCAATGTGCTGGCAGTACGCAAGCGTGTACAATAGGCTAGCAGCAACCGCTGCCTCATGCGTCATATGCGGAAGCAGGATACGGGCGCCATCTTGGCTCAAACGATGGGCGGGGGCTACTCTGGAGCAGGTCGCGGCGTGTCCACTAGGCCCTAACCCGGAAAGCGGCTCCCCACAAAAAAGAACATCCAAAACATCCCACCCCACCCCCATTATTCATTTAATTTTTGTCCCCATTTTTCTACTCATCTCTCCATACACTGGATAAAGAGAGTGTGAGTCACAAGGTTTTCACAATCACACGGTCACACTGTGTAAGCTTTATAGTTATATAATTGACTTGACAAATCAAGGCTACTGGGTTACAGTTCAACAGTTTCAGGTATTTCCTTCTAGCTATCCTAATATACTAATAACTAAAAAGGGATACCTGTAAAATGCGTAAGAATAACCTCCAGAATGACCTCGCAACTCCATTTGAAATCTCTCAGTCACTGAAACTTTATTTTGTTTCATTTCTCTTCCCCCTTTTGGTCAAGAAGGCTTTCACAATCCCATGATGCCAGGTCCAGGCCCATCCCCGGGAGTCATGTCCCACATTGCCAGGGAGATTTACACCCCTGGGAGTCATGTCCTTTGTAGAGGGGAGGGCAGTGAATTTACCTTCAGTGTTGGCTTAGAGAGAGAAGCCATATCCGAGCAACAGAAGAGGTTCTCTGGTGGTAACAATTATAAGTAGTTTTAGCCTCTCCTTTGTAGTAATTAGTTTCAAAAGAGCAAGCCCCAAGATCGAGGGCTTAGCCTTTTAAATTGGTAGTCCACAGTGCTTGTACGAATATCAGTTATTCCCCAGGTGGGGAAGTTTAATATTTCCAATTTTTCCCCATTCCCAAAGGGGACTTTGCAAATGCATTATTATTCTCTGCCCATCTACTCTGGGATGTATCAGGCTTCACACTAACCTGTACACACCAACCAGATCTCACTCCCTATTTGAAGTTCCATGTGATTATGGTGTTTGAATAAACTGATCATACAACTTAAATTATAGACTATGCTACGGAAAAGATAGATTTTGCACCTAATAATCATCTCTTCCTTTGGTCTCAAACAGATGCTGAAGTTTTAAAACTTCGTCAGTATTGTCCTTTACCCTTTGTATCTGATTTATCTTATTTCTGACCACGTCCTTTTCATCCATATCTCTAATTGAAGTCTGATCTCTTTTTCAGCCTCTTTAACATTTGCTATACGGGGTAATACACCCATTCCTTTCATCAGGCAGTGTACCCTTAGGCCACCTTCATCCGTTGAGAATAGTGAATACTGCCACCATAAACACCAGTATGCAAGTGTACATTTGTGTCCGTGCTCTCAGTTCTTTCAAGTATATACCCAGTAACAGGGTTGCAGGACCATATGGCAACTCCATACTTAGCTTCCTGTGAAACCACCACAGTCCCCTCCAGATGGGCTGCACCATTCTACTTCCCCACCAACAGTGATTAGGTACATCCCTCTCCACATTTTCTCCAGCACTTGTATCTTTCTGTTTATTCACACACTATACATACATTCCCTCCTAAGTAAACAATCAGTGGTTCCTGGTATAATCACATAGTTATGCATTCACCACCACAATCTATATGAGGACATTTCCATTTCTTCCACAAAGGAAGAGGAAGAGGAGAAAAAAGAAGAAAAAAAAAAAAATGATGAATTAAAAAAAAAGAAAAAAGAAAATAAAATACGATAAAAAGGTAAGACAAGAACACCAGTGCCAAGAATCCCATATCCCTCCCTTATATCCCCCTCTTACAGACTTTTAGCTTTGGTATACTACCTTTGTTACAATTAATGGAAGCATATTACTATGTTAGTGTTTACTGTAGACTCTAGTTTGCATTGACTGTATTTGCCCAATATCAGTGCCTTGCAAGGTTGACACTCATTTGTTCTCCCTCATGTAAAAACATTTTTATATTTGTACGCTTAATTGCCATCATTGACCACTCTAGGATTCACTAAGTTATACAGTCCCAGTCTTCATCTTCTGTCTTTCCTTCTGGTGTCCTACATGCCCCTGACCTTCTCTTTCAGCCATACTATACTCACAGTCATCTTTGTTCAGTGTAGTTGCAGTATTGTCCTATCATCACACAGCATTGTGCTATCCATTTCTGGATCTATCCAGTCAATCCTGTTGAACATTCTGTACCCCTTCAGCATCAAATACCCGATCTCTACCCTCTTTCTATCTCCTGATAACCTGTGTTCTCAGCTTTAACTCTCAAAGTGTGCTCATTAATGTTAGTTCATATTACTGAGACCACACAGTATTTTTCCTTTTGTTTCTGGCTAATTTTGTTCAACATAACATCCTTAAGGTTCATTCACATTGTTATATGCTCCATGACTTTATTCTGTCTTACAGCTGCATAGTATTCCATCATGTGTATATACCACAGTTTGTTTATCCACTTATCCATTGATACACATTTGGGCTGTTTCCAAATCTTGGCAATCACGAATAATGCCACTATAAACATCGGTTTGCAAATGTCCGTTCATGTTCTAGCTTTCATTTCCTCCAAGTTTTTACCTAGTAATGGGATTTCTGGATCATACGGCAGTTCAATACTTCGTTTCCTGAGAATCCACCACACTGCCTTCCAGAGTGGTTGCACCATTCTACACTCCCATCAACAGTGAATAAATATGAATCTCCACATCCTCCCCAGCACTTGTAATTTTCTGTTTTTTTTTTAAATATAATGGCCATTCTAGTAGGTGTGAGATGATATCTCACTGTGGCTTTGATTTGCATTTCCTTAATAGCCAATGAAGTTAAGCATCTTTTCATATGTCTTTGAGCCATTTGTATTTCCCTTTCAGAACAGTGTCTGCATGTCTTTTGCCCATTTTTAATTGTTTTTTTTTTTGTCTTTTTGTTGTTGAGTGGTAGGATCTCTTCATGTATTCTGGATATTAAACCCTTATATGTGGTTTCCAAATGTTGTCTCCCATTGCGTAGTCTACTTTTTGACTTTTCTGGCAAAGTCCTTTGATGCACAAAAGTGTTCAATTTTGTCTCCTTAGGTTTCTTAAATAGTACTCATCTACATGGCAAGTTATGATATTCGTACATCTAAATTTGTACTAGTAGCTGTTTGTTTCAGCCTCTTATGCAGCTATTTGGTTCATACTTTTAGTGACTATGAAAAGCATGAATTATTTATGTTATATAGGATTACCAGTAGTAAGTATCAGTCAAGTCTTAGAAGGTTTTCCAAAGTGATAAATGAATGTTAATTAACAACAAACTAGTATTTATGACAAAAGTGGTTGGTAACTGCATTGTTAAGCATACTTTTCCATAGTTTAAATGATAGTTTCTCTGCAAAATTTGCCCCCATTAAATGGAAAAAAAGAAAAAGAGAGAATCTGACTGTGTTATGTATCCTTGCAGTGATTGATACCTTCTAATGGTACTTAGAGCACCATTGTTAAGTCCAGTTTATGCATTTTTCCCAAGCATTCCATAAGTTTTGAAAAGAAGAGTATATAAATATAGGTTGATTTTGAGGTGTTTATTTGAAGTGATTTGTTTGTTTTGATTTATCAGCATGTGCCAATTTTTTGTTCTTTGGTTGAGATATAATTCATATACCGTAAAATTCACCATTTAAAGTGTTCAGTTGAGTAGTTTTTAGTAATCAACCATCACCACTATCTAATTCTAGAACATTTTTATCACCCCAAAAGAAATCCAAACTGATTTGTAGTCATTGCCCCTCTGCCCCTGGTAACCACTGATTTACTTTCTGTCTCTGGAATTGCCTATTCTCAGCATTTATATAAATGAAATTTTAAAGTATGTGGCCTTTGGTTTCTGGCTTCTTTCACTTAGCATAATGTTCTCCAGGTTCATCCATGTTGTAACATTTATCAGTATTCATTCCTTTTTACAACTGAATAATACTCCATTTTATGGTTATAGCACATTTTGTTTATCCATTCATCAGCTGATGATCATTTGGGTTGTTTCTACCTTTTGGGTATTATGAATAGTGCTGCTGTAAACATTCACGTACAAGCTTTTGGGTGATGTTTTCAGTTCTTTTGGGTATATCTCCGTATGGTAAATATATGTTTAATTTTGAAGAGTTGCCAAACTGCTTTCCACAGCAGCTTTACCATTTTACATTCCTGCTAACAATGTATAAGGGCTCTAGTTTCTCCATAGACTCACCAACACCTGTTATTGCCCTTTTTATTATTATTATTATTATCAGTTGTTGTTATTGCAATTTTAGTGGACGTGAAATGATATTTCATTGTGGTTTTGTTTTGTACTTACCTAATGACAAATGATGTTGACATCTTTTCATGTGCTTATTGGCCATTCATATATCTAGTTTGTGGAAATGAAGTCCAATTTACCTATTTTTTTTCCCTTGGTTGCTGATGCTTTTGGTACCATACCTAAGCAACCATGGCCTAATCCAAGGTCACAAAGATTTGCACCTATGATTTCTTCTAAGAGTTTTATAGTTTTAACTCTTATGTTTAGGTCTTTGATCCATTTTGAGTTAATTTTTATATGTGGTATGAGGAAGGGATCCAACTTCTTTCTTTTGCCTGTGAATATACAGTTGTCTCAGAACCATTTGTTGAAAATATTACTCTTTCCCCATTGAATGGTCTTCACACCCTTTTTGAAAATCAGTTGGCATACATGTATGAGCGTATTTCTGGACTCTCAATTCTATTCTATTGTTGTATATGTCTATCCTTATGCCACTACCACTTTTTCTTGATTACTATAGCTTTGTAATAAGTTTTAAAATCAGGAAACATGAATGCTCCAACTTGGTTCTTTGTTTTCAAGATTGTTTGGGCTATTCTGAGTACTTGTTTTTTAATATGTATTTTAGGATCAGCTTGCCAACTTATGCAAAAAAAAAAAAAAGGCACCTGCGGTTTTGATGGGGATTGCATTGAATGTGTGGATCGATTTGGGTAGCATTGTCTCCTTAACAATATTAATATGTCTTTCCATTTGGTCTTCTTTAATTTCTGTCAACAGTGTTTTGTAGTTTTTAGTGTATAAGTCTTGCATTTCTTTTGTTAAATTTATTCCTGAGTATTTTATTATTTTTGATGCTATTGTTAATGGAATTTGTTTCTTAATTTCATTTTTAGCTTGCTCATTGCTAGTGTATAGGAATACAACTTTTTTTTAATATTGATCTTGTATTCTACAGTCTTGCTAACTCATTTATTAATTTTAACAGTTTTTTTTGTGAACTCCTTTGGCTTGTCTACATACAAGATGATACCATCTCCAAGTAGAGGTAGTTTTATTTCCTTCCAAATCTGGATGCTTTTTTTTTTTTCCCTTCCATATTCTTGCCTGATGGCTCTAGCTTAAACCTCAACTACCCATTGAATAGAAATGGTGAAAGCAGACATCCTCTTCCTGTTCTCAATCTTAGGGGGAATGCTTTCAGACATTTAGTATGATGTTAGATATGGGTTTCTCATTACTTGTTCTATAAGGCCAGTTTTAACCCTGGTACCAAAACCAGACAGTGATATCACAAGAAAAGTATAGACCAGTATCCCTTATGAATTTGTCTACCATCTTGCTATCGTTTCTATTTGTCGTCCCTGTTTTTTTGTTTCTCCTTTCCTGTCATCTTTTGAGTGAATCATCTTGTATTTTAGTATTCCGTTCTATATCCTCTATTGGCTTTTTAGGTATACCACTGTTTTTTTTTTTTAATGGTTGCTGTATATATCCATTTTTAAATACGGTATGCATCCTTAACTAACTGTAATCAACACTTGAATTAATATAACACTACTACACATATAATGCAAGAAACTTTTTAATTGTTTAATTTTATTAAACATCCCCTTCCCATGGCATGTGTTATTATTATTGCCATGTATGTTATAACCTCGTTAGTACATTACTTGGCTGTATTCTTCTTTTTTTTTTTAGAGGCTTGAAACAATACATATTTATTTTCTCATACAATTCCATGGAACCGGAATTTGGGAGTGGTTTGGATGGGTGCTTCTGGCCCAGGATTCTCAGTGAGGTTGCAGCCAAGATATCAGCCAGGGTCCATCATCTGAAGGCTTGGCTGTAGCTGGAGGATTTGCTTCCAAGGTGGCTCACTCACATGGCTGACAAAGTGGTGCTGGCTGTTTGTTGGCCACCTGAGTTCCTCGTCATGTGGATCTCTCCATAGGGGTCACATGAATGTCCTCACAACATGGCAGTGGTTTTCTATTGATCAATTAATCCAAGAGACAGCAAGAAGAAAATGTCAGTGTCTTTTATGAGCAGGTTCAGAGTTGCACTGTCCCTTCCACAATATCCTATTGGCTAACCAGTTCAGCCATTCAATGTAGGAGAGGATTGAAGGGATGCATGAATACCAGAAGGCAAGAATCATCAAAAGCAATCTTATAGGCTGCCTTCTACTGTTTTTTAATTTGGGCTTAAACATAAATTACAGTAAATCTACATATTGTTTTAAACAAAAAGCCTTGGGATTTTAAGATACAGATATAGTTACAGACAGATTTCAGCTGAGGAGCAGGGGAAACAGAAAATCAGGTTTATATTTCTAAATTCAGACTACAGTTTTAAAGTAGTCTCTATGGTAGAGTGACTTCTCTGTAAAGTCACCTCCAGAGACCCTCTTTTATTGCTCAAATGTGGACTTTCTCTCTCAGCCTAACTCTGCAAATAAATTCATCACCCTCCCCCCAACGTGGGACAGGATCCCTCAGATGAATGAATCTCCCTGGCAATGTGGGACACGGATTCCAGGAATGAGCCTGTCCCTGGCATCGAGGAGTTGAGAAATGCCTTTATGACCAAAAGGAGGAAAAGAAAGTCAACAAACCAAGGTTTCAGGGGCTAAGAGAATTCAAATAGAGTTAAGATGCTGTTCTGGAGGTTACTCCTATGCAAGCTTCAGCTAGATTTGTCAAGTGACCACAGTATGATTGGCCCAAGTCAACATTAGTCCTGAAAACCTTAAAAAATACTTGGATCCCTATCTGAGACTCTATAAAAGTTTCACTCACTAAGTTTATTCTTCAGGGGAAAAAAAAAAAAAAAAGAGTTCTTGACACAGGTTGAATATTTTTATCCTCATAATGCCCTTTGTCTCTTTTATATAGATACTGTCATTCTCATTTTAAAGTTGAAGAAACATCTCCAATAAAGGAATCATGTTGAATAGAAAAAAAAAAATAAATTAAAAAAAAATAAATAAATAAAGTTGAAGAAACAAATTTAGAGTAGTAATATAGCTTGTTCAGATTTATATAGCTACAGAGTGGCAGAAATGGAATCCGTATAATTCTGGCATATGAGTTTTCAAGTCTCATGAGCTTGCCAGGTCACAAATTGCAGAATGAAGATGTAAGAGGAGATTATCAGCATTCCCAGATAGGATTATTGGGGTACTTCTTTAGGTGCAAATTTTCCAAAGGGTGTGCTTACTTGTTCTGGCCAAATTTCAAATAAATCCAGAACTGCAAACATTCTTAGAGTCATCCAGCTGAGACCTCGCTTCTTTCTCAACAATAACAGAATTCTTTTATGGTTTTGGAGGGTAGAAGTCAAAATCAAGGTGTTAGCAGGTCAGTCTTTTCTCTGAAGTCTGTAGCATTCTGGTGGTGGCTTGTCGGCAGTTCATGCCTCAGTCTCTGCGTCTGTCATGTGGCCATCCCTTTCCTGGTCTTATCTCCTACTCCTGTGTTCAAATTTCCTCTGTTAATGTGACCTCTAATCATATTGGATTAAGGCTCACCCTGATCCCACTTTAACTAATAACATCTTCAAAGTTCCTATTTACAAATGAGTTCACATCCACAGGCCTGAGATTAGAATTTGAACACGTCTTTGTGGGGACATGATTCAGTCCATAACTTTGCTGCCTTCTTAAGGCAGGCTGCCAGCAATCCTGGCCTCCTATGTCACATGGCAAGGCACATGACAGTGTCTGCTGTTTTCTTCTTTTTTTTCGGGGTTTCTTTGCTTTCAGCTTCTGGCTTCTGGGGCTTTCTCTTTCCCTATATGTCTTTTAAATAATTTTAAAAGGTAAAAACACTTTTTAATATTTACCCACTTGTTTACTGTTTCCAGTGCTCTTTCATTTTTCCTGTAAATCCATATTTCTTTTGAGTAGCCTATTCCATCAACCTGTATGCAACTCACCAACTATAAAATTATTAATTTTAAACAAAGCTGCTAGTAATACATTTAATTATATTGGTAACTCCACCTTTAGTTGCAAGGCACAGCAACCCTTACTGATTTTGTAAGTATTTTTTTTTTTACATTCACAATTCTCCAAGGATAAAATCAAAGGTGGTCTGAAAGAAAAATCTTTAGTTTGCAGTTCTTTGAAAAAGTTTTAATAAAATAATAGATAAAACTGATCTCCGGACATAATTTACTTGAGTTTTTAGAGACCTTTATAAGTGTCTCAATGTAAGATTTTAAAAAAATAACCATAGTTGTAAATAGCACAGTCCTGACCTGGGCTTTTCAACTTGGCCATTGGAAGTAATCAAGTTACTGCTTTTCAGAGATGACTGTTTATTTGGTTATTTACTGTTGCTTGTATTGAATATTTGGTAATTTGCTGTTACTTGTGTTGCATTACTTGGTGGGCTGAAGCACTTTCTCTGTGTTTGGAGAAAGTGGCAGAAAATAGCCTTTTGAACAGATCTTATCTGGTGGTAGCTTGGTGGGGGTGGGTAAGTGAAATAGTTGTTAAAAGGCTGGATAATGTTTACAAATAAGCCATCAAAGGACTTTACCTTTCAATCCCGCCCCCCCCAGATGTATTTGGCTTAATACTAAAAATGGTAGCAGGATCTTGAATTATGAGGCCCAAAGCCCATAATATGGTATTATTTAACCATTGTCTACTATCCTATAGAAAATTTGATGTAAAATACATTCCCTTTGCTTGCCTTGCCTCCCTTCACAGGTTTTTAAAGTAACATTTCACAAAGATGTCAATTTGTAACATAGTGAAAATATCTTTTTCTGTATTTTTCAGAAAGAAATAAAATTGATTATTAAAATGGAATTTACAATGGTAACTTTAAATATGTTAACATATATATGTGTATATGCAACAGTGGCCAACCTTCTCCATCTCTTGGTTCTTTCCTTCCCATCCAACTCTTCCAAGATCTGCAGAAAGTCTGAAAAGGAGGGAATTTAGGGATCATGCAATGATAGAAAGTTTAATTTTCTTGTTTGAAGCTATACTAGTATAGTATAGAGCCTGCTTTATTTGTTAAATATTCCTAGAAATGAAATCATTGAGTTTTGTGAAAGTATATGTAAAACAAGAAGTAATCAAATATGCTTGATCAAATATCTGCTTGTCTTCTGCCTCTGCCTCAAAAGAGTTATTTCTCCCATTGTGCATTTTTTATTAGAGTAGGACACTTACGACACTTTTAGCTTCGGTATTTGGGTATTATTAAGCATTAATATTTTCAAAATGTTTTACAAGAATCAGTCACAAAGAAGATAGTGTGATCTCTCACAGAAAAACTTAACACAAACTTGTTCAGCATATTCTCCTCATAGCTTATGAGAGCTATAGCTCTCATAATTACAGAACTAGAATTAGAATTCAAAACCCATGATTTCAGTATCACATTAGTCTATATACACAGTTTACTTTTGTAAAAGACTGTTGAAACACAATACTTAGGAGTGACAAAGTGCTAGGACAGAAGTTACAGGGTTGTCAGTATTCTTAAATAACTCAAGGGATAAAATAAAGGTGACAAAGGTGAGATCAGAGCTGTTGCTGTAAAAGTTCTGCTTATTGACCAGCAGAGGGCAGTCAGTCTTGAATCTCAATGTTATCTGCTCTGTTCGCCTGAAGGCCCAGAAGCTCAGGTCTTTTGAGTATAGATTTTCAGTGTTTTTGGACTCTTATTTATCCTTACTCCCAAGCTTTAGAAGAAGTTGGATTTTTGTTCTGAAGCCAGATCTTCATTCTACCTCCTGTTCCTCATGTCTAGTCCTTGTTTCCCCTTAAAATTTAAAAGACTTGTGTCATCCTCAAAGAGCTGTCATACAGCATGGGTAAGGACTTAGTATAAAATCTGGTCTCCGAGTCTGAGAAATGGAGTAAATCTTTGCCTCTCGATTCTTCTCTTTATTTAAAATAAGTGAAGTTTATATATAAATTTTATAAAATACATATTTTTATATATAAAGTTTATAAAGTTTTTGTGCTTGGTTAACTATTAAAATTCAGGGACACATTTGTATTTTTCTTAGTCTTATGATTCAGATTGACTTTAGCTTCTAGAAGCAGTATTTATAAGCTTAGTTGGCTCCATAAAGCAGCAACTTCCTCCACTATTTGATTTGAGAGAACTTAGAAAAACTTCCTGTCCCAAAATGTATCCTTCATCTGCCTGAACATGTCTGAAATACCCTCTTAGTCTTCCTTTTAGCTTTAGACCTTGAAGGCTCCACTAAAATTAAAAAATTTCACCAGAAGGGACAAGGTAGGTGTATCAGAACAAATTATTTCTTTGTTAGCCAATCATTTAGCAAGAACTTGACAGAATAGGACATGGGCAAGAAAGTTTAATTAGTTTTAAGTAGGGGATAGGGAGAAAAATCTGGAACTAGGATTGCACTGTTTCCTGTTTAAAATCTTCAGTACCTCCTAACTGAGTAATGAATTAATTATGATAATTAGGGCCATCATTGATACAGTGCATATTATAGGTCAGGCACAATTCTCATTTGATTGTCAAAGCAACCCTTTGAGATAAATTCCTATTACTATTCTCCCTTTGCAGGTTAGGAAATTGAGGTACAGACAAATTAATTTGCCTGAGTTAGTTTGCTTATGGATGAGATAACCATTGTTCACCATTGTTCAGTTCTCTTGTATACATCTTTTGCTGCCTAGCACAGTTCCTTGTCCATTGAAGGTACCCAGTAACCCACTTAACTTTTGAATTGAATCAGAGCATGGACTAGCATGAAGCTAAGTCACTTTGGTTGGTGACTCCTGGAAACAGAGGCCTGCATGAAGTCACTGAGAACCTCAGTAGAACTCATGAAGCCCCTGGGTTCATAAGGTTGTTGTTTCTGCTTCTGACTTATATAGCAGAAATCTAATTTAGAAGGAAATGTGGGAAGAGAAGTAGAGGAGCTTTAAAAGTTTTGCTTACAATACCGCTCTATTAAGTTGAGGGGATAAAAATTTGGAAGGCTGGTAATTTTTAATTAGTGTCATTCTTCATGGTGGTGTTTCTCTGAATTGGTATCGGATGATGATTCTTTTTTTCTTAACTAAAGCGGAAGAGTTCCTCAAAAGTTTCATTGTAAAAATAAGAAAGTTTGGTTAATGATATAATGTAACAAATTAATATAGGCTAACTTAATTGATCTGGAAGTTTTAGAGTGTTAGTATTTCAGTTTGATTAGGCTGCCTAGAACATCTGTTGTGCAT